>NC_143221.1:5514253-6892817 GCF_030267445.1 Bombyx mandarina
GTCAATGAACTTTTCAATATTATCTCAGCTCACAAAGAGAATATTAATGAAAGCAATGGGAACAAGAAAGCTCTAGTAATAAGTCTCCATGGCTGGTCAGGTGTTGGTAAAAATTTTGCCTCTACAATGATTGCCGAAGCTGTCTATCGCAAAGGCATGCAGAGCAACTATGTAAAACTATTTATGGGTAAAAAAGATTTCAATTGCTATGAGTTGGAAAAGAAAAAAGTGAGTATTTTAAAATAGAATGTGATATTTCCATAATATAAAAAGTATGTAACAAATCTTTTTACTTACTTGTTGTTGTCCTTGCAGTCATTTATTTACTTAATACTTAATTGTTTCACTCTTGAGAAAATTGTCTCGATCATCACAAGTGTTGGTGAGGGCAGACATCCGACATCTCACAATGTCTCGTCATCTCTCCCGGCTCGAGGTCATCTGGCTGCACTTATTTTGGGGACCTCCCACTGTTTTTCTGATTTGGTCAGTTTAGTGCATTGGCGCCCTTCCCTACAGGACACTGCGTTCAATGGACTGATTATCTATCTGCCAAACATGTTTGAAGGAAGTCACCATCTGAGACTACTATAGAAAAAAGATGCGTGATGCTGAGTTCTTGAAATAATGCAATGGTTGCATGAAACTTAGTCAACAAAACTCCACTCATCTTCTTCAAAGTGTCTATTTTCTTCTTTTCCACATCTTGCACTGTCGATGTCAGCAGCATATTAGAATATAGATAAGATTAGCATTCTAATGAGCCTCATCTTTATGGTCTTCATTAATAATAATTAGAAACAAATCACACACAGTCATCCAGCCGCAATTTAAGATACCCGAGTTGTGGGTACAAGATATTGGCAAACAAACTTATATATGTTTAAATGTATACATGTATACAAAAACACCCAAATAAACTTGTTAATCACACAATGATTGCCTGATGTGGGAATCGAACCCATGACTCGGCGCAACAGTCCAGGGCGCTCGCTAACTACGACAGCACCACAGTCAGTAAATTCATTGTTTCTATTTCTCGTAACAGCCATGGACTTTTTAATTTCGTCCATGCATTCGCCCGCCATCTTTGAGAGCAAAGATTACGAGGAGGGATCAAAAAGTAGTGAAAACGACATACTCCTTGGTAAGAAAAAAAAACACTGGCAGGCATAGCCCAGAAACATATTTGTAATATTAATAAAGAAAAAAAATCTTTGATTCTCTTTTGTTTTTCTCTGAATGTAGTCATTTGTTTGCTTCGTGTCGGAATGTCTTCTCGAAAATGGAGAAAAACGAAGTGAGAGCCGTTATTATTCATTGCGATTTGGAGGCAACATTATTATAGTCTGCTCTGCCGTATTCCACTGTCGCAAGGTGGCCTTCTAAATTTCGAGTAGGGAGAACGAGCACGGAAGACGAACATCGTTGCGGCCTTCCATCAACGTCAGTGACCCAAGAAAATGTTGCGAAAGTCGAGAAAATTGTATAGAGCGATCGAAGATTTACCATCCGATAATTAATACAAGAAACGGGCATTTCATATGGAAGTATTCAATCCATATTGAAACAATCTTTGAATATGAGAAAAGTCTCCGCAAGATGGGTGCCGAGAATGTTAACCGACAGTCACAAACAAAATCGACTTGACATTTCGAAGATATTGTTGGACAAGTTTCAATAAGATTCTGAAAACTTTTTGTCTTTCGTAATAATGGACGAAAAATGGGTCCATCATTTTGATCTCGCGACAAAACAGCAATCTTCGCAATGGAAACGGCCATCTTCACCGACCCGAGAAAGGAGAGGGAAACTTTGAAGGGGCGTGCTGTTTCAGCACGACAATGCACCCGCGCACAGGTCGGCTGTTGCAATGGCTGCCATTCAGCAAGCTGGCTTCGAATTGGTTGACCCCTTATTCACCAGATCTGGCGCCTAGCGATTTTTATCTGTTCCCCAAATCGAAAGAATACTTAAGGGAAAACAGGTACGAAGACGATAACGAGATGATGGATGCCGTGGAGAGCTTTTTGCAGGACCAAGACAAAACTTTTTTTTAAAAGGGATTTGAAGCCTTGGAAAATCGCTGGACTCGGTGTGTAGAGACTCGGAGACTATATAGAAAAATAAATTAATAAGTTATCCATAGTCATTATATTCTATCTCATTCTCACTACTTTTTGATCCTCCTAGTTTATAATATGTATGTAGGATTGGCCATGCCACTTGATGCTATATTATATTATTAATATTTGTTTTCAGCAAATGTTAGTTAATACATTGAACACTCTGGTGAAGAAATGTCCCAAATCTCTGATTATCTTTGATGAGATACATCACATGTGTCCATCAGTGCTTGATACAATAATACCAATGCTCGATCACCACAGTGCTGTTGATGAGGTGGATTATAGGTAAATTTATATCACTGATTTACTTACTAAAAAAATTACATCCAAGAATTCCACAAATTTACAAAAACTCTTTTTAGTAATAACCTACTCTTTTTAGAAACACCATCTTTATTTTTATATCAAACATAGGAGGACATGAAATAGCAACAAAGCTTTTAGAACTCTACGAAAAAGGTGTAACTCGATCAGAAGTTGAATTCCGTGATTTTGAACCTATCATTCGGAGGACAGCATATTTCCAAGGTATCATTAAGTATATCTTAGTTTTTAAAAATAGGTTGTCTAGTGTAAATTTAAAATGATTTATTTAAATATCATTTAATATAATATCTTAGTATTTAATACTAGCTGACCCGGCAGACTTCGTAGTGCCTCAATCAATAAATAAAAGACCTAAACTTTTGTATAAAATAAACTTAAAACAAACAAAAAGAATCCGTCCGACGGGGGACACATCAAAGGAAAAGCAAAATTGTTATTTTTATTTAATTCCGAGCATTTTCATATTTATCTACCTTTTAAACCTTCTCTGGACTTCCACGAATCATTCAAGACCAAAATTAGCCAAATCGGTCCAGCCGTTCTCGAGTTTTAGCGAGACTAACGAACAGCAATTTATTTTTATATACAGTCAAACCTGGATAAGCGAGAGTTCAAGGGAGCACAATCTCATTCTCGCTTATAGAGGTTTCTCACTAACCCGAGTTTCTCGCAAATGCACCCTCTGAATTTGATTCAAACGCATTCACTATTTTAAATTTATCACTTAATGACAGTACTTTAATTTTCCGTTTAGACATGATGCAGAACAGAACTTTCCTTCGCAATTGATTAACGATAAACTGAGTGAGTCCGACAAACAGGACGGTACACAGGCACACGTGTCCATTCGAAAAGAATGCGATAAAATAACAACGTTATTTAGTTCCAAGAAATAGAATAGGTTCAATATTGACGAGAAAACAATACAAAAACAATGGTAGGAAGTTCCACGAAAATTAAGAATGAGTCATAAAATAGCAGATGTTAAATTTGTAATTTGTTTTGTCATTTGTTCCTCCTAAATAATATGAATAAATAAAGCTCGACTGTCCCTTATAGAGTTATAGATAAGTAGCAGTCTCACTTACGGAGGTCCATGAGGGAAAAACGACTCTCTCTTACAGAGGTTTCTATTTCTCGCTAATAGAGGTTTTGAGAGCTTAAAATGACGGTTCCTGGCTATTACTCTCACTTATAGAGTTTTCTCACTTATCCAGTTCTCACTTACCCAGGTTTGACTGTATATAGATTCTTATCCAAATCAAAATAATATACTGGATAACAATGTAATTTTAAATAGTGTTTGGATGTTATTTTCTGATCATAATATCCTAATTTCCTAACCGACCTTGATATATTCGATGCATGTTGTTGTTGTTGGTGCTTATTCATTTTTAGCATAAAAGTTATGAGCACTGCCACACTTTCAGGCTATTATTCGCTGGATCAGGATAAAAATTACATTATAGGAAAAATATTATACACTCTTCTTTTAGAGGTTGCTACCAGAATTGGGTCGTAATCTTTTTTATAGAGCACAGAATATAAGCTCTTTTACGACTAGGATAATTGTTTTTGGACAAATAATCGTTCAGTTGTTTGAAGGCGCCAATCCGTCTTTGTTGATGGTACACCATCGCGAACGACAATATTAATATAGTGTAAATTTCAAAGATAATCAAAGATTCGAAGATTAGTTTATGCAACTAAAACTACAATGCTATAATCAGAAATCAGATTATGAAAATGGTTCTTCGAACCCAATGAGTGATCCCGACTTTGTTTTTTTTTTTTATTGCTTACGGAGTTGAAGACGATTAGACATTATTTCGAATATTTTGGTCAAAGACTGGTTATGCTTGTTATACGATTGTCGACCGTGTCTCCTTTATCTTTTCATATTTACATAATTCTACGACTACATTGACGTCAGGTTTGACCCCCCGAGCTCACCTACTAATAAAGGTTACGCTGAAATAAAATAAGCCAGTAACTTACAATGATCTTTAGGTGGCTTCGAGAAAGCGGCCGCCATTGCACACCATTTGATCGATCACTATGTACCTTTTTTACCCTTGGAACAACATCACGTCGAAATGTGTGCACTTGCAGAATTTAAAGCTAACGGCGTTGAAAAGCCGTCGAAGAAAATGATGGCGTAAGTATAATTCATTGTTAGTTCCATAGTTTTATTCATAGAGGCATAGATGCCTGAAACAATTAGAAACCTGAATCGATGTTATGTCAACGTGTTTCGTGATTCTATAAAGGCGAATTTACATTACGAAATTAGTGACGTGAAATTAATTTCGTGACATTAGTTTTACCAACAGTTTCACGTGTAATTCAATATTTTCGTAATGCATGCATTAATTTCATGCATGCAATTTTTTGGTGAAATTAGTTTCATGCAACTAATTTCATAGTGTAGACGCGACGTGAAACTAAGGCCGGTTACAGTGCTCCACCGACCGTCTGTGCGTACGTTCCGTCCTGACGGTACGCATTAACCGATCGTCAGTTTGCTTCATTCAGTGCTCTCCTGACCAACAATCTGACCGGATTGGTATAGTCGGTACGCAAAAGGGAAGCGTTTGCAAATGGTTTAATTGCTGCTTATTATTTTCAAAAACGTTTAAGGAACGTTCAAGTTTTTTTAATTATTTCAGAATGACGATGATCAAGTTTTGATGAATTATCAACATATACTTCTTGCCAGGCCTTTAACTTGGCATCACGATCTGTGGCCTTTGTCCCAGAGCGGTTCACGAACTTCGGTGATTGGGCGCTAGGTGTCGATATATTTGGTCACGTTCAATACGAAATCGCTTTTTTTGATGATGATACCCACATCCGTACGGTCGGTCCACCGATCGGTGCAGCATTGAACGCGTTCATTTGTTTCCATTGCGTGTCGGTCGACCGACGGCACGCATGCGGACGCGCTAGACCGACGGTCCTCGTACGCAGTGCGTAGCAATATACGCGTGCGTACGGTCAGTCCAGCACTGTAAAGATTTATGAATTTTCATATAAACGACAAGCGCGACTGACGTACGCACAGACGGTCGGTGGAGCACTGTAACCGGCCTAATGTCGCGAAAGGGCCTGCGCTGTGCGGACGTGTGTATTGTTAGTTCGGACGCGCTTCAAGCCTTGAAAATAGCAAACCAACGATGGAGTACAGAAAAAAAAAGATCTTATTAATGAATATCAGCGACAAGGGTGTCTCTGGGACCCGAAACACCTACAGTAAAAAATCAAAATTATCTTCACTCATTCGAAAATAGTTTTTATAACTCTCAGGATCTTCATCTGCTAATTTAGAGACTAAATTCATTGCACCTAAATGCCTTCTTGTTGACCATCCTCGAATCTACCAACTTTTTTTTTTCTTGATAGTCTTTTTTTAAGTATATAAGCATTTTTTTAGCTACATTGAATATAGCAAATTATAGCTTTGATGCTGAAGGCGCCATGTTTACTGCGATACTGTGGATTTCGAGACACTAATTTTTTAACGAAATTACTTTCGCATATATCGAAACTACTTTCGTGAAACTGAGCTCAACATGCATGACACTAATTTCGTAATGTAAATCCCGCTTAAGCTTAGTGCGAGTTTTTTAACTTCTCAATCGCGTAAAAGTTGACTCAAATTTGTATGAAGTTGGAAAATCGCCTTTAGCGACTTCTTTTTTGAAAAACGACGTCCACTTGAGTGATGATCGTGAAATGAACTGAAACTGAATTTGCGTAATTGTTTTGCTTACTTTATCTAAGCTGTTTACTTAACCTTGTATAATTTATAAAAAAAAATTTTTAAGAAATGATTATCTGCCCTAATCTCACATTACTTTGGCACCCGAATTCTTCTATTTTATAAAAATTAAATAGAGAGGATTTTGTTAAAAATGAAGTCGTGCTCATTCCTTGCATTTCTGTTTCAGGGATGCCTTAACTGTTATAACATACGGTCCGCCAGAGACTCAACCTATTTTTGCAAATAATGGATGCAGACGATTCACAAGACACATTCCATATGTAATAAAAAAGCACACTAGAAAAACAGAATTATGAAACATATACAAATTAAAAATATTATAAGGTTTAATAGTTTTATTTTAATAAATTTCATATTGTTTGACTGGACAACTTGTCAAAGGCTTAAATAGTGTTTACCTAATTTTTTTCGTTATCCTATACAATTGAGACTTCCAATAGCTTCAAATGTCCATATCTCGTGGGTAGTGGTGAGTAGATGGAGGGATTCAACTTGCAATGACTAGCCTCAGAGTACTGAAGAATTTACCTCAATATACCTACTTATAACTTACTTACACAATACAAATAATTATTTATTAAGACTGCTTCAAAATTGTGGACGGAAATAAATCCAGTCGAATCTTTACGGACCAGCAGTCTGTTATTCGTGTCGTCCGGTTTCTCATAAATCGGAAGACATTGGTACACGACCCCGATCCCCTTAGGGCTATTACTTAACTCTATCATCTGTGCGTATCAGTAATGTACTCACTAACGTAATTAACTCCAATTTTAAGTATTTCTTTATTTATTATACAAGCTTGTACTGACGCGTACCACCGTTCTGGGCAGAGTACCGGTGCAAATGAGATTTTGAACCAAAGGCAGCTAGCTTCAATCGTTTTCAAACTTCTAATTGAATAGACAGTAAGCCACTCTGTTGACCTCAGTTTACGAAAGATAACCGAAATAAAGGTGGAATAAAGTCACAACTACTGTAACTTAGATGCCTGCGTCATGCAGATTGAAAGTAAATGTTTGCTACTTCATCTCAAATCTCAAACTAACAAAAATGACCTATCAGAATAATCTATTTTTTTTGGGACCAATTTTACAATGTATGAAAGAAGTTTTGGACCATTATGTTTTTGTAGAAAAATAATCAATAATCAAGTATTGTGGGCTGACAATGAAGTTTAAATATATAATAATAGGGTGGTGGAGTTGTGAATCTTAGATAAAATTATTAATTCAATATAACTAAGTATCGTTTGTTTAAATTACATTAATAAAGTTGTAAAAATTTGTAATATCCAAAACCTGTAAAATTTTATTATAAATGAGAGATTTAACTGTAAAATACTATACTTTTACTAATTATGTCTGTTACTTATAAACAATTCAGAGAATGCGTAATGAATACAATAGTTATGTTGTATACATTTTTGACTAGACAATACATACTGAATTGTAAATTCAATACATTTTTCAAAAGATACAGAACATGTGACATAAGCTTATAAATATTAAATAGTTTCACAACTCATGCATACACGACCCAAATATCTTCAGCATAAACACAAATGTAAAAAGTTGTCAGGGTAACTGAGATGTTCTGAAAGCCACTGCAGAGGAGTTTCTGGAGGTATGATTACACCATGAGTTCTTAGGTTAACTGTGAAAATAAGATTTTTTTTAAAAACAATATTACATAAATTTTATTCAACAATAAAATTAAAAGTACCATTTGATTTTTCTGGATATAGCTCGGAGATCATCTGTTGTAGCGTTTTTCTACTATTATCAGTATTTTTAGGACAGACAAGGCGTTGATTGTATACACCATCATCAGTATAAATCCTAAGTGGTATGTGTTTGAATCCATCATTATCACCATGTGACTCCATAAGACGTCTGTTGATAGCCCAAAACTGATCAAACTTGTCTGAAAAATAAGAAATGTTTGTTGTTTCTAATTTATGAGGACAAGGTTAATTAGCTCGTTGCAAAACTATATTGATAGTGCAATGACAAAAAAATCTAAGACATACTTCAATATTAAAATGAAAGATTTTTTTTATTTCTTTACATTTACAATTTATATATTTTTTCATTTATTATTCATCAAGAGTACTAATATTTTAAAGTAGGCAGTAACATGGTTGTGTCCTTAGAATTGCATATGTCTATAGGAAGCAGTAACCACTTGATAAAGTAAATTGGGCAAATGTATGTTTGTCAGAATCCTTAAACATTATCTTTACAATGTTTTCATGCTGCAACATTAATGGACAGTAATATAAATTGTTCATTAGAGTAAACAATACTAAAAGTATCTTTGAATTATGAAAGCAATCATGGAGAGTTATTCTAATTATGTTTGTTTTTTCAATGTAAACAATAATCATGGGCTTTTAAAAATATGTTAGCAAAGATGCATTTTCTCATTTTAAGAGGAGAAATTTTAAGATAATTTGAGAATACTACCTATTGTTAAGTTCTTTTCAGAGTCCACATAATTTCAGTAAATTCCCACAATTTTAGTGAGATATAGACAGACACATATGATACATAAACAATATTAATACTGACAGGTTGCATACCATTGTGTCCCAGATCTTTTAGCTACACCTAGAACTTTTAGAGTCCTTATACCCCTAATCCTTTTAGTATTATTTATAATTCTTGCGGTGTTTTCAATGTATTACTTTCCGTCAATACAACACCTAGCCACCCTTAGCATTAAAAATAATGTATGTACCATTTTGTAATCCAAGCCATAACTGATTGTGATCCTTTTTTTGCATAGTTGACATCACTTGTCCTCTGTGTTTCAGTACATCAGCCTCTTTCACCGTAGACATATAATGTGCTTCTACTACATCTCTGAAAGAATATATATTTTTATATAATTATGTTGTCCTGTGAAATATTTGTGATGAAATAATAATCAGTATTTTACTGTTAGTAGGAGACAAAGAAATTATTAACTAGTTATTGAAAATTTAATTTAAACCAGATTTCAAATAAAGAGATCATTGAAATATGTCAAGCACTTGGTAGCATAATTATTAAGATAATGTTTCATGTAAAAAAAAGATTTAAATTGGTTCTCGTTTTTTTTCTGGGACAAATTAGGACCATAAACCCAAATACAAATTAATGCTCTACTTATATTTGTTGTACCATAATACCAAATTTTGATCATAACTTTGCCGATTACAAGAAATTTTGTTCTTACTTGTTTGGGCAATGAAGAAGAATGTCTTCAGGGAACTTTGTGAAGTGTACTATCAAAGTCCAGGGCAGTTGAGGATCATTACCACAATACAAATCGTACAAAAATCCTATGGGATAGTGCCATTTCAAGGGTTGCCCATTAAAGTCCAACCACATTTCACTATCAGAATTCTCTTGTGATATGAATCGGAGAAAGTGACGTTTCATCTGAAAAAAAACCAAGTTGGATGCAATATTTATACAAAAACGAAATAGCGTGTTGTTTTAAAATATTTACCTTATCGATGACAAGAGGAAAGTAGCTAAGTCGAGGCACCATAACGTAAAATGGATCAGGTTGTTGAATTTCCATTATTTCTTCTTGAGCAAGATGAAAACATATCGGTAGTTTTCCATCCCATATTTCTCGAAGTACCTCCCTGTCGTTGGCCATTTTAATAGTTATTAATATGTTGATCACAGAACACTTCTTGATGTTGATTGTTGACGCTTTGCAACCTATCAATTAAAAAATTCTCGGATTTTTTATTAGACGAAGTCAACTGACGTTTCTTGTGTTGTCAGTTTTTGATGAAATAAAAATAGTGTAGTGATAAAGTGAATGATTGAAAAAACTCCTGAATTAATGAAATTGCCTCGATTGTCTAGTGAATAGTTAATGTGCACGTAGTTGAATTTTAGTAGTGCTTTGTACATACCAACGAGTTTTCGACGATTATGTTCCTATAGTATCTACCTATACTGAATACCGAGTGTTTTAAACATTAAGGAAAACGTTGCGAGGAAACTTGTAAGACCATCCTATTTTCAATACATCATATAGTTGAAACTATAGATGTATATAATTTACAATTATAGATAGGTAATGAAAATAAATAAAAAACTGATTGTAGTTACATACTACTAGTAACATATATTTGAGCACTTTAATACAATTTCATTGTAAAATAGAAATAATATTCTTTTATAGTTTAAAATGATTAACTCTTCACACCCATTGTTCATTCATGTGATTCAACGAGAACTGAACGCATCACTATTACTTTAAATATAGCAACATTATTTTACAAAGTGACATTAGCTACTGTCAACAGATAATTAAAAAAATCCGAAAATCAAAAAAGGGGGGCCAAATTCACTGAGCCGCTCGTTTTGTTGATTCATTTCACTCCATAATATCATTTTTCATAGAATTATGAATGTAAATTAAAATAAGACATGACTTAAAGGTCTTAGTTACCAGGTCATAAAATCCCTTAAAAAAAAGTTGTGCCTAGAGATTTCCACTACAGATTATAGTGCAATGGGGTTGGCCGGTTAAAGCTTTTCTCAGATGTCGCCAGCGTAGCTTGTTCCCTTGTCACAGAGAGCCGCCATTTTGTGTGTTTTGCGTTCGTGATATTTCGGCATTTTGTGACTTTGATATGGTTCTTATTACTTTCTAAGTAGTGCTAAACAGTTTTACAACATGTATTCCAACTGGATAGTTAAAGAATTAAAGGAGGAGTTGAGAAAACGTGTTGCATTTTTACGAAGAAAAAAAATGGATTTTGTCGAAAGGTACCATGTTGATGTTTTATTTTAACTTAGAAAACTTCTCTCAAACTGTTTCCGGTAGCTATTATAATAATAATATTAAATTGTGTACCTTAGGAACTTTATTCCTTGTAGCATGTGCAAAAATAATTGCTCATATTACACACATTACCTACCAACTAACGTATTATTTTACTTTTTTCAGATTAGAGCTACATGACCAAAATTTTAATTTTGAAACAAAATGAAAAAAAATGCTCTAGCAAAATATGCTAATATATATGATTTGCTAGTGGAGCCATGTGGCATTTTCAATAGCCAAGAGCGCCCATATCTTGCTGCATCTCCTGATGGTGTGTTGGGCGAAGAAGCTATAATTGAAGTGAAATGTCCATACGCTAGCAGAAAACATGAAATAAATATATCAACGGTGCCTTACTTAGAACAATGTAACGGGATATTGTCTCTAAAAAAACCTGCCCATATTATTATCAAATCCAAGGACAGTTATACTGCTCAGGCAAAACATACTGCAACTTGGTCATTCACACCTACAAGGACATCAAAGTGATTTATGTTGAAAAAGACAATAATTTTATAAATAATATGTTAAATAAATTAGATATCTTTTATGAAAATATTTTCAAAGAAGCATTGTATGAAAAATATCTGTATTATAACTACACACTTATCGAAATAAAAAAAATCAGGAATATTTTTAATTATTTTTATTGACAATTCCTTCTCTAAAATTACATAAGTAACTTCTCTACTTTTTGTTTCTTCAGAAACTGGTTTCATATTCCATGAAAATATAGATGGTACAGCACCTTTCTTCAGATATTTATGTTAATATTTGACACCTGCAACACAAAGAATAACATTTAAATATACTATCACAAGGAAACCTGACCATAGTTTCAAAATATTTGTTATTGCAATGGATGCAGCGATTTAGACAGAACTTTCAATAGTAACAGCTGATAATGAACAACAGTTCATGAGGAATGTGTTTCCTCCAGTCTGATTTTGTGTTTGTTAAAAGGTTCCTTACAGCATAAATCTACTTGCAAAATATGTTAGCAAACTAATAGTGTGCCTAACTAATTATTATTGGATTTTTTTAATAAGAGAACAAAGATGTGTGCTACACCTAGTCATGCATTATATATATTTGACAGAAAGAAGCATACCTGTGTATTTACTAATGTTTTCATAGTCAGATTCCACAAAGTGTTTACGACATAACCTCGAACTTTTTGTGTGAGCACTTTTTTCGTGTCAAATGGCCTTTAACCACAGTCTTCCAATTTTCTTGTGCTTCGGGAATTGATGTAATCCAATTTCTGAGCATATTGGTACAAAACAACGCGTCATTGTGCTTAAAATAATTTTTTATCAAAAATTCCAATACAAATATTGAATGTTATGGGAACAATGCACACCAGCGCCACTTTGACAGTTGCCAACCCCATTGAGTGCAATTTGAACAATTTCAGCTCTGTAAATTGGGCCCCCTTTTTTTATTTTCGGATTTTTTTAATTTTTAATTATTTGTTCGCCCTTTGTTCGTTAATGTTCGAATGTAAAAATTGTTTGTTCGTCTTTTGTTTATTTAAAATTAATTAAACAAATGATCACCGTTAAGTGGGCCCCCCTTACTAGATAACTTTATTTTTATCGCTCAAATTAATTCATTTTGATCAATTATCGTTTGTTCGACGATTATCGGTGATTGTTCGATCATAAAAACAATTAAATTCCCAATTATTAATTATTTTATATTAATGTAATACCGAAATACTTCATGAGATGGCGTTACAAAAAATCCCTTCCCAAAACTATAAAACCGTTGTTGGGGTACCCCAAAAATTTGGGTTACTCAATGACGCACGCCAAGTACGATAAATATTTTTTTATTTTTTTTATTTTCAACAATTTTTTGTTTATTTTTTTAACATTATGACGGTTTCTTGGTATTTTTTTGTATTTCACATCTTTTTGTAGAGAATGAAAGTTATTGAAGTCTTATTTTTTTTGTAAAGTGCAAATGTTATTGAAATGAGTTTTATAAACGTGGACTTGGCGCAATTTTTTACAGTGAAACTGTTTTTGTTCGGATTTCATATCTTTTTGTTAAGTATTATTTTTTGCTCATTTATTACTTAAAAAAAATAGACAATAGAATAAAAATAAATTATAAATAGTCATTCAGCTTAAAAGCTAATGAAACGCTCAATTAATTAGTGTAATAATAATCAACATCAACTTTTACAAATTTAAACCGAATTAAATTCTGTTTCAAATGTGAACGGTAGATGACGCTGTTCTTAATTATTTCAGATTTAAAAATTGAAATCTGAAAGCTTTGAAACATCAATCCGCATAAATGTAATTTAAAAACTACAGTAAAATGCTGAAATAAAAAGCTGAACTTAACTCAGCCTTAATTAGAATTTTTTTCGGAATTCAGTAGTAAAGTTCAAGTTATTTTGATGAAATCAAAACTGAAATATTCATAACATCTTAAACAATCACCTACGAATAAATATTATTTATTCAGTAGACAATCACAACGGTTTTATAGTTTTGGGAAGGGATTTTTTGTAACGCCATCTCGTGAAGTATTTCGGTATTACATTAATATAAAATAATGAATAATTGGGAATTTAATTGTTTTTATGATCGAACAATCACCAATAGTCGTCGAACAAACGATAATTGATCAAAATAAATAAATCTGAGCGATAAAAAGAAAGATATCTAGTAAGAGGGGCCCACTTAACGGTGATCATTTGTTTAATTAATTATAAATAAACAAAAGACGAACAAACAATTTTTACACTCGAACATTAATGAACAAAAGACGAACAAATAATTAAAAATAAAAAAAATCCGAAAATAAAAAAAGGGGGCCAAATTTACAGAGCCAACAATTTCATCCAGTAAAGGCCATAGATTATACACTTAATACATAGATTATACACTTAATATATTTGAGGGTAAAGGCAAAAGGTGAATGAAGTTAGCCCCTCAAAAAATTTTTTTTTTCCTATTTTATACTTATTCTCTATTAATTCGTTTGTTCATCATTTGTTCATGATTGTTCACTGTTAATAATTGTTTGTTCTGCATTTATTTATTTAAAAAAAAAAATTAAAAATATACCTACAAGTTAGCCCCTCTAATGCAATTTTTAATACTTTTTCATCCTGAATGACTCGTAAATATTCATTTTCGATTGTTCTTATATAAAACATGTTTGTTCTCTTTCGAAATTACTCGTTTTTTGTTTAATTTACTATTTTTATTAGTTGAATAAATGTATGCAAAATATGTGTACTGCGCATGCGTCAATTATAATGCCTAAACTTTCTACACGGTTTTAATCGTGAAAAAAAAACAAATATAAATCCTGAAGGAGCAATTAATTGGTATACAGTTTAATTAAAAAAAATTAAAAATAAATAAATGAAGTAATGTGCATTGGCGTTAAGTTAGACCAAATACATTTTTTCCATCCTCTTACCTATCGTATTAAAATGTTATTTTACTAATGTTAGGAATATAATTTCGACTGTGTAAAAAAGTTATTATAATGTATACCTATATTATCTCTTGAAAGATAAATAATGAACATATTTACTTATTTGTTTATATTACCTATGTGAACTCCCTATCTTTTTTATACCTTCATAACAATAAGTAGGAGGATGGAAAAAATATATTTGGTCTAACTTAACGCCAATGCACATTACTTCATTTATTTATTTTTAAATTTTTTTTATTAAACTGTATACCAATTAATTGCTCCTTCAGGATTTATATTTGTTTTTTTTTCACGATTAAAACCGTGTAGAAAGTTTAGGCATTATAGTTAACGCATGCGCAGTACACATATTTTGCATACATTTATTCAACTAATAAAAATAGTAAATTAAACAAAAAACGAGTAATTTCGAAAGAGAACAAACATGTTTTATATAAGAACAATCGAAAATGAATATTTACGAGTCATTAAGGATGAAAAAGTATTAAAAATTGCATTAGAGGGGCTAACTTGTAGGTATATTTTTAAATATTTTTTTTAAATAAATAAATGCAGAACAAACAATTATTAACAGTGAACAATCATGAACAAATGATGAACAAACGAATTAATAGAAAATAAGTATAAAATAGGAAAAAAAAATTTTTTTGAGGGGCTAACTTCATTCACCTAAAGGCAAAAGAAGTAATAGTGTTAAGTGTATAATCTATGTAATAGTGTTCTGTGAGGCAAAATGCCGAGGCGTTGTGCATTTGGCTGTGAGTCCATTAGTAAGTGAAAATTCTAAGGTTTACTCATTTAATAATTTGATATCGTAGATTAGTAAGTAGTCACGTAGTGGATTTAATACTATACGCTCTATAAAAAACAAACAGTGAAATAGTAATGATGAAGTTTGTGGTTTTCATTACAATAAAATAGTTTTCCTAAAGCTGTTTATCGTACCGTAAAATGGGGCGATTAGGGACAAATTCCAACTTTATGACCAATTTTAAGGTAGTTGTTGATGTATATAATGCTATATCAGGATCAAAATGATTGAGTCTTGGCGGCATCTTTGTTGTCTAATTTAAAATTATGCAACTAACATTCCAGTTTAAGCAAAAAATGCAAAAATAGGTGTAATCCCTATTTACCCGAAAATTGCGGTTAATTGGGACGAAATGAGAAATTTGCTAGGGTTGGCACTACTTTTATTTTTATATATAGTTTTAATTTATTTATTTATTTAGTTGCACCAACAAAGTGATCATCAATAAAAAAATTTGAAAAACTGACAAAAGTACATGGCAGACATCACCTCAATTATAGGTGCAATCGACAGTGCATTAACAACAATATATATATATATATATATACTTATTTATACATTTATAGTGGGCTTTCTTAGAAACGGTTTATATTTCTCCGTTCTTGGTAAGTACTTAGGGGCTGATTTTTCTATCTGGGTTAATAGATTTGGTGTGTCGGTTATTCCATGGATTAATCAGATGAATACCCCCACTCTGAACAAATATAAAATATTTTATTAAGTATTACTTAGACATTTTTGTCCACCTTGAGATTTCATTGATCTTGTTACATGTCTCTGCAAAATCGACTTACTTATATTAAATTGATTATCTATTTCAACTAAAGACTTATTCCCAATTTCGCTTCGAATAAACCAAATTTTTACCAACAAATTTAAAAAATATTGTTATAACTACATAGACAACCCTACAAACCTGTACCTATTTATACTTAGGTCGTTTCCATATCACGTATTCTCATCCCAATTGACCCCTTTTTCGTTGTTATTTATACCTAAGACGTCCCCAATATCCTCAAAAACAACAGATTTTTACATGTATTTTTATTTAATCAAATACATTAAAACCAATAACAACTGAGACTTACCTTTAATATATATGCTAGTTCAAACACTAAATAACGTTTATAAATCATAGTCGTCTTCTATTAATATCAAATAGCAAATAGAGAGCAAAGTTTCTAGCACTAAAATAATTACCACCACAGGAAGTTAATTTGAAACGCGATTTTTTATAAGTTAGCAGCTATTATCATGCATATTCAGAGTTGTTTTGTGAACTTTCAACATTCTACTATTAAACTACAAAAAATGGAAGATGTTGCAACGAATATAAAACATATATTGAGCGTCGAAAGATTTTCCCGGTTTTTTCCCGATTCGCCTCTCAATCCCTAATCGCCCCATTTTACCGGTATTTAATTTTTCAAATATACGTCCCCGCGGTAGCTCATACTTAAATTCTAATGAAGTCGTGCATTATGTACATAATACGCTCCCTACTAATAAGGGAGCGTTTACCAGGGAATCAAAATATCACTACATGCTATTCCTATTACTGAGTATTTATTGGCACTGAAATAGGAGCAGCCTGATGAAGTCAATTCTATAGATCAGCTCAGCATGTCTGCTATCCAATGAGACATTGCTGAATCTTGTTGGAATATGTAATCTCCAAACTTCCAGTACTTCTTTTATACATGCTCATTCAAATTTCTTAGCTAGGCTTGAATTTGAGACTAAACCAAACCATGTATGATGAATGATAATGATCACACAATCTCTAAGATACAACTGCTTGTATTATTACTATTATGTTTTATTATTTAATAAAGAACTTAAGCACATGTGTTCGGTAACAAATCAGTTCATTGTGTGTCTGTCTTTATGCAACCCGCACTTAGCAATCCTTTTATTAAAAGGAGAACAAGTACCCTCACTAATACACTACATACCTTCTCCCCAAGTATATACTATCCATAATAATATGAAATATATTTCGATCCCATAAATACAGACACAAGTACAATTTAATCACAATTTAAAGTATTAGATTCTTAATCATAATTTTCATCTAATTACTACTATTACTATTAAATAATGTATAATATCTAAGGTTTTAATTAATGTAATTATAGTTAAATCTACTATAAGGTGACCTCTGATGTATGTGACTTTTGTGACGAATTTTACCACCAGAATATCCTGATTCTGGTTCGGGAGGAATTCCTAACATTTCTGCCCATTTATCCGGACTCGGTATCTCTATAATTTCCTGTTCCTCCAAACTACTAGAAATGTCTTCCATATCTTCTTGTTCCTCAACATTCACTGCCTCACAATCCAATTCCGATTCCTTCCCTCTTTCTGCAGTTTCCTGTCCAGAATCTGTTTCTTTTTTAAGTAATTGATCTATATGTCTATTCACCAATGTTCCATCACCAGTTTCTACTTGATAGTTTCCTGGCCCATTCCTGTATACTACCGTTCCTGGTAACCAACGGGATCCATTTCCAAAGTTCCTGTACATCACTTTCTGCCCCACATCAGTGTGTCTAATTTTTTTGTTGCCATTTCTTTCAATCTGTTCATTTCTCTTACACGTTTGGAGATTGTCTGGGTGGAGTGTATCAAGCAAGGTGCGCAAACGCCTGTTCATCAATAATTCACATGGACTTTTATTTGTTGTTGCACATGGAATTGTGCGAAGTCCTAATAATATATTGGGAAGTTTTATATCCCAAGAGATACCGTCCATCTTCCGTAACTTGTCCTTGACTGTTTGAACCATTCTTTCTGCCAGTCCGTTAGTAGACGGATGATGTGGCGCCGTTGTAATATGTCTAATTTTATTAGACTCTAGAAATTTTCTCGTTTCTTCAGATACAAAAGGTGTTCCATTGTCAGACACCAATACCTCACACAATCCGTGTGTCGCAAATATTGTTCGAAGGTGTTTAACAACGGTCGACGAAGTCATATTGTTAACAATGAATACTTCTGGCCATCGCGAATACGCGTCAACTATAATCAGGAATATTTTATTTTGGAATGGTCCCGCAAAATCTACATTAATACGAGACCAAGGTTTGGTAGGAGTTATCCATTCATAAGTTGTTCTAGGGGGCATATGTCGATTTTCCAAACAGCGATTACAGTTCTTTACCAACTTTTCAATATCCTTATTCATTTGTGGCCACCAGACGTAGCTACGAGCGATCGCTTTAGTTTGAACGATGCCACTATGTGTTTTATGCAAACAATCTAAAACTGGCTGCCGAAATGATGGTGGTATTATTACACGATTGCCTATTAGAATGCAGTCTTCATTCAAGGAAAATTCATTTCGGTGAAGCCAGTATGGACGTAGCGACTCATCATTTATCTTAGCTGGCCATCCGGAGAGTATATGATGCCGTACACGAGACAAAACTGAGTCACGTTTGGTAGCATTTGCTATTTGAGCAACATCTATTGGAAACTCGTCTGGTGTTTCGGCCAGTAGCAATATGTCCTGAAGCTGTTCTTCAGGTTGTTCTGATACAGGTTGTGGCCAACGACTCAACCCATCTGCATGTCCTATGCATTTTCCAGGTTTATACATAATATCATAATTATGTGAAGTAAGTACTAATGCTATTCTTGTAAGACGTGGTGACAACATATTAGGAATGGGTTTTCTTGGATCAAATATACCTAACAAAGGTTTGTGATCCGTGACAATAGTAAATGACCGTCCCATAAGATAGTTCTGAAATTTATTTATTCCAAACATTATTGCAGTCGCTTCTTTATCTAGCTGCGAATAGCGCCGTTCGTGCATGTGAAGTGTCCTGGACCCCATAGCAACAGGTCGTTCCTGTCGGTCACTCATGACATGTGACAAAACTGCACCTACACCGTAATCTGAACTATCACAGGTAAGTATCAAAGGTTTTTCAAGATCGTAATGAGCTAAGGTTAACTCTGAAGACAACAAACGTTTTGCTACCTCGAAACTTCTCTGTTCCCGTTCTGACCACTGCCACTTATGTGCTTTGTCTAGCAATCTATGTAAAGGTTCAAGTATGGTGGCTTTGTGAGGAATAAATCTCTCATAAAAATTATAAAGGCCAAGAAAAGCTTGAAGCTCTTGTACGTTCTTAGGTTTGGGAGTTTTCAATATTGATTCTACTTTACTCGGTGCAGGGTGTATACCCTCAGCATCAATTATGAAACCTAAAAATTCTACTTGTTTCCTTGCAAACTTACATTTGCCTTTATTGAGTCGTAATCCCGCTTTTTCAATGCGATCCAGGACTGCATCTAAGCGTTGTGTCATCTCCTGCGCTGTTCTACCACTAACGATGATGTCATCGATTAGCACTGCAACACCAGATATGCCAGCTAGTAATGCTGTCATTAAACGTTGGAATATACCCGGGGAAGCCTTGACGCCGAAAGCTAGCCGATGTACCGTGTAAAGACCTTTACATGTGTTTAAGGTTAGGAGACGTGCTGTGTCGTCTGTGACAACCACCTGAGTATAAGCACGATCAAGATCTAACGTTGAGAAAATATTACCTCCAGAGATGGTGGCAAACACTTCACTTGCGGTGGGCATTGGATACGTATCAGACTCTGTAGCCTGATTAACTGTACTACGATAATCTCCACAAAGGCGTACGTCTCCATTCTTTTTTACGATAGGAACAACTGGAGTAGCCCACTCAGAAAAAGTTACAGGGCGGAGTACTCCTTCAGCTTCCAGGCGATTGATTTCTTTTTCAACTCTTTCTTTGATAGCGTACGGTACAGGACGCGCTTTCATAAATCTTGGCACTGCACCTGGTTTCAGGTGAATATTTACAGGTTCCCCACGATAAGTACCGAGTCCGGCTCTGAAAACTTCATTATGTTTATTCAAAATTACCTCAGTCACATTAATTTCTTTAATAGTATTTACATTTACACATATTCCTAAAGCTTCAAACCAATTACGTCCCAACAAATTTGGACCCGAACCCTGAGCCACAATAACCTTAAGAGAACACTTAATGTCTTTATATTGTACTAGCACTGTGGCTTGACCGTCCACTCTGACTGCAGAATTATTCCAAGTACATAATTTATTCATCAAAGGTTCCAAAGGCATGTGAGAGTGTATTCGACGCCACGTATGTAAATTCACAAGAGAGTAGGCAGCACCCGAGTCCACTTCCATAATCACTGGTACACCATCTAGTAACACCTTTACTTCGTAAGCTGGTACGCGCCGACTATTTGTGTTCACGTTGTAAATACCATTTAATTGCGCTTGAAATTCATCATCTGTATAGTTAATGCTCTTTCTTTTGTTGTTTTTCTTAGATGTACATATCTTTTCAATATGCCCTTTTTTCTTACAATAATGACAAATTGAATTAATATAACGACACTCTCCACCGTGTCGGTCTCCGCAGCGATAGCACAGTCGAAAATTACGTTTGAAATTGACGACATTCACTTCCATAGGCTCGGCATGTGACGTCACTACCTCACCCTGTGTCATACCAAATGTGTCCGTGCTCGTGCTTTGAATCATGCGCACATCTTTTCCGGCGCTCTCCGATGATACCATAGCATGTACAACATCTTCATAACGAAGTTGTTCTCTCTTCAACAACTCATACTGAAGCTTATGATCGCTCATGCCGCACACCAGTCTATCTCGAAGCATTCGTTCTAAATCAATAAAATTGCATCCCGAACTAATTTTGCGTAACGTAGCAATATAATCAGAAGCCAATTCGTTTTGTGCCTGATCTCGTTTGTAGAATTTGTATGACATAGAAATTTCATTTGGTTTCGGACTGTAATGTTTGGTTAGAATGTTTTCAATTTCAACAAAAGTCACATCACTAGATTTTCTTGGTGTAATTAACGCGAGAACAGTTTCGAACACTTCAGCACCACACACAGTAAAGAAATTAGCCTTTTTAACAGTATCACTTTCGATTCCATTTGCCTCAAAACAATATTTTAGTCTGTCAATATAACTGTCCCAATTATCCGATTTTACATTAAATTCTTGGAATTTGACTGATTTACGCTCCATATTAGTATTTTACGATCGTCGCCAATATTATGTTTTATTATTTAATAAAGAACTTAAGCACATGTGTTCGGTAACAAATCAGTTCATTGTGTGTCTGTCTTTATGCAACCCGCACTTAGCAATCCTTTTATTAAAAGGAGAACAAGTACCCTCACTAATACACTACAATTACCATTAAGGTTGAACCATTTGACACCTTTAAAAAAACCCATGTAAAATTGGCTTCTACAGAATTATTTCCAGCTTACACAAATGTTTTCTTTACAGACATAAAACACAATCTAATGATTTTTGCTACTGTGATTTGTCATATTCATTCCTATTAGACATTCAGACATCCCCTCTCCTGCTTCTGGCTTAAAATGACATTTGACAATACCGGCTGTGAGCAGCGTATCTGTCTACCTGCCAACTGTTTGGCTTGAAATAGGCATATCTATATATTATGTTAATCATAATATTATATATCATTATTTTCAGATATTACAATGCACAGGCTACCTAATCGTAACAGAAATCCTGATCTGTTTAAAACTTGGGTTAAGCTAGTTGGTGGAAAATTAGAATCAATATCAGACTATGAACATTATCAAAAGAAGAGAATATGTGATATACATTTCATAGACAGTGATAGGAACCAACATAATCGATTGAATGCAAAAGCATTTCCTTCTCTTCATATACCAAGTAAGTTCATTTCACTACATTGTAGGCAGCGGCTTGACTCAGTCCTTGACATTGCTGTCATCATCATAAGCTTCAGATTTTATACAACATTCTGTACAAGAGACCACATCACAATTAGTCAATGCAGGTAAAAACATACAATTACATGAATAGTTTTTTTTATTGTTAAAATCATAAAATTAGCTATCTGTTATCTCTTAAATAAAAAGATAGCTGATTTGCTTTGACTTTCATCAATGTGACCAAGGGGTAAAATAAACTGCATCAGACTTTTGATAACATAAAATAATCATCTAAATAAATTCATATAATATTAATTTTATTTATATTGCTTTATAATTGCATGCATGCATGATTAGCATAATTTGCATATACATTGAGAATTCAAATTGTTGTTATAACTGGCTTTCATAGGATTTCTTATCTAGGACTGGACTTGTGTAGGACTTATGTGATTTATTGTATAACAGTTAAAAAGAAATCTAAATAATTTGATAGTTCTCTATATTGCTCGAGACATGAAATAAGACTGTGTTGAAATTATATATTATTATGCATTAAGTTAGAAACATCCCAAATCTATGAATACAAAGAAACAAACAAATATACAAATATTCTTTTCTGTAAATTAATTAAGAAGAAGATCTGAATTATCTTAATTGACTAAAAAGGTTTCTGAATGTACAGGGCAATTAGTAAGTAAATTAACATTAGAGAACTCTTCAAGGTCCACAAAACACTCTGAGCAAGAAACCACAACACAACTAGTCAATGAGGGTAAGGAAAACATACAGATTCATTTTGTTCTTCACAACAAATTAGTCAGTATTTCACAATTGAAAAATAAAATCTTAAAAACAGCTTCCTGTCATATTTACCTTTTGCATCGTTAGGTATGTAACTATACTGAGACCTTAGAACTTATATCTCAATCTGGGTAGCGCATTTACGTTGTAGATGTCTATGGGCTCCAGTAACCACTTAACACCAGGTGGGCTGTAAGATTATCCACCCATCTAAGCAATAAAAAAAGTATATAGCTGAAGAGACTTATACCTTCAACAAATGACAGTACAATCAGCTATGCATTAGATCTTTAGTACCATAAAGTTATCGTGCTCATACAGGGTGCTCCACAATGGGTATATCAAGCCTTATAGTACCAACATTATAGACCTCGTCAAAAATGTTAAAAATATTCTAAATAATTACGAGTAGTACGCAATGGCTCAACTGTGTCTCTGACATTTTTTAAGTCCATGAGCGACGGTGACTACTTATCATCAGATGAGCCGATAAAGCCAAAGATGGTTTAATTTATTTTAGTCTTTCATTACTTTTGTCTTTTATTTTATAATGTTGATGTTCATCTTAGTTGTCTTTTGAAAACTTTGCAGGATTATAAATTTAATCGAAATTATTGTTTTTGAATTAATACTCATTTTAATTTTAGAAATCTCTAATGACAACTCTGCTGTACAATATTTGCTAATGGAACATAATTATGCTGAGACAAGTAAATCAAGGGGAAAGCCTAGAATTGGTATGTTGCTAAAAATAAAATAAAAAATCTGGAACTAAATGTTTTAAGTGTTTCTTTATATAATGTTAAACGTTTTAAAATCTTTATTTACAGATAGCGTCAGATCATCCATCATACAACCTCAACTAGATATAAATTTTGAACAAATTCATAACAATGTTCTCTCTTGCTCCAATAATGACATGAAACAGTCACACAAAAATTTCAAAAACAAATTGACATTGCCTGAACAGAGTATTACACCAAAAGAGGACACCAAGAGGCATAAACTCGAGCTTACTGCTGGTACAAGCCACTTCCTACTCTGCTGATAGGACTGATCTGATGGTGGCCATCACGACCGATAAATCAAACTACATCAGTGAAGAAAATTCAGAACTGGTACAAAAGCTTCTGCACAAGGCGATCCTCGACATTTGTGATGGAGATAGGCCTGTACATCCCTTTCCATCGTTTCAAAGAAAACCGACATATTCAGAAGGAGTCCTGAAACTTTGGTGCCTAGACAAATTCACATTAGCTTGGCTAACAAAAGCAGTCTCCGATATAACCTTACCCGCTGACGTTAAACCAATAGTTAAAAAATTATCTGATCTTCCAACGTTCATTCGCTGCCGTATCCTCATACCGGGTACATGGGAAGATAAAGACATGGTTTTCCGAGTTCTAATGAACCAAAATCATTGGGCACAGATAAATCGTTGGCGCACGTACAGGTACCTACCACAAAAAGGTGTGGCATTGTGTGTAGTGGGTGTACCTGATGATGTCATCCCGCGTTTATTGGAGGCGGGGCGGAGACTCAGTTTTATGTTGGGCTCCGTTTACGTGAAGTTAAATACGGGTATACGGAAATTTATCCGGACATTGCCGAAATCAAATAACTCCGTAGTAGACAGTCCTATAGACGAGAGCACCACGTCCACAATAACACTAGAGGAAGTGTCAAGCACCAGTAACATGATAGAGCCCAGAGTTACTATAGGATTTATACGACCAACAACTGAGCCTATCGAATTGGATATGGAATTGCCCAGTGTATTGCTCTCTGAATCCAATGATGTGGAAGTGGAGGAGGTTGCATAGCAGCCGAAACTATTCAAATTGAATTCACATCACGCAGAAAAGTTGACTCCACTCTAATGACGGTGGCCTCGATTGCTAACTATCTCCAACCAACCTACAAACATGGTGGAGGAAAAATAAATCGTTAAAATAACCATTGTTTGAGTAACTACGAGTGTTTCAACATAAAAAATAAAATGGCTACGAGAATGTGATCATAACAGACTGTGATACTTGTCACGATTTCGTGGGATATCAAAACGCAATTAAGAGGTAATGTACTAGTAAACTTCTTTGCTTGTTGGACAACAAAAGTGGCGGATGAAAGGCGATTGCATGCAGCAGAGATGCGAATGTTACGATGGATGTGTGGAGTAACGAGAATGGATAGAATACGGAATGAATATGTTAGAGGAAGTCTGAAAGTGGCACCTGTGACAGAGAAGCTGAGGAGTGCGCGTTTGGGATGGTATGGACATGTGATAAGACGAAATGAAAATGAGGTTGGTAAGAGAGTGTTAACTATGAATGTGGAAGAATATAAAGGAAGAGGTAGATCTAAGAAGAAATGGATAGATTGTGTGAAAAACGATATGGGTAAGAGGGGAGTGAGCGAAGAAATGGTATATGATAGAAGAGTATGGAAGGAGAAAACATGTTGCGCCGACCCCAGGTGACTGGGAGAAGGGCAGGATAATGATGATGATAATAATATGTACTAGTAAACTTCTTAACACTTTGCAACATAGAAATGTAAAAACATGTCATGAAGTCATCGTGGCCGAAATAATTATCTCAGTGTCCTTGTACTAAAAATGAAATTTAAATGAAAGGTAAAAAATGGCTAACTAGCCATTGCTAATCGTAGGTGACCCGTGCAATCGTGACGCTCTCTTGAAGGAACAAAAAAATCTGATCAGTGTGCTTAGTGCGAGTTTTTTAACTTTTTCGATAGCATAAAAGGTAACTCGAATTTGTATGCAGTTGGAACAGCGCCCCTAGCGGCAAACGTACGCAAACGTTCCAACTCCATACACATTTAAATAAGCGTTTACGCTATCGAGAACTTTAATAACTCGCACTAAGCACACAGTACCGCTGTTGGCTCATAGGTAGCTCTCGCTGTCATTGGGTGCGGTTTTAACAATATTTAATAATGTTGACTGCGAAATGGTGAAATAATTACCCACATTTGATTTTTGAGTGCTTTTATACCTAGTCTTGCCATAAATACTGTGACAAAGGAAAAAAAATCTATTGAAAATAACATTTATTACTTTTACAGTGTGTTAGTTTAATACATAAATATAAAACAATTTAAATTATAAAAAGCTTATTCGAAGTGGTCTCTATTGGCTGCAATACAGTCCTTTAAACGTTGAGGCCAGTTGTCAATAGAAGCACGCACTCTTTCCATGGGAAAAATTTTCACTGCCAGTCGTACGGATTGGACTAGGATTGGATTGGATAGGGACTCCAAATTATCATGGCGTTTAGAGCAAGCCGTACTCTCTAAAACAGACCATAAATCATAATCCAGCGGATTAAGATCGGAACTTGACGACGGCCAGTCTTCAGCTCTGATGAAGTCCAAAACGTTCGTTTCCAACCAAGACTACGTAGACCGAGCTTTATGACCTGGCGCCGAGTCTTGCTGGAAGGACCATTCTTGATTATTGAACATTGTGTTGTTAAGGGGCTTCACTACCTTCTCAAGAATGGTATCTTGATACACTTGTGCCGATATTTCACAAAAGTATGGCTCAGTCACTCCTTCATAGCTAATACCACACCAAACCATCACTGAAGTCGGATAGTGCCCACGTTGCACTCTGTCGACTAATTGGGAAGCTTCCTAAGAGCTTTGAGCATAAATACGGTCATTTTGTTTGTTAAAATGTTGCTCAATTGTAAAAAATTTCTCATCCGTAAACAAAAATTTTCTATGACCTCCCTTTGCGTACCGTTTCAGTAGTTGTTTCGATTTTACCACCCTATTCTCTTTTAAATTATCAGTTAAGAAATGACCAGCACGTCTCTTATAGACCGCAAGTCCTAAGTCATCTTTTAAAATACGCGACATGGTTCTAGGTGCTATCTTCATCTCCCGAGATAAAATATTTTGCTTTCGGACAGGATTTTTTCAAATTCTTTCCCTTATATATAATATAATAGCCCGGTACACAAACATTTTACTAATACCAAGCGTATGGAGAGTTTTAAAAATTGCATTTGGCTCCATACCTACTTTGTGTAATGCAATCACAGCGATTCGGTTCTCTTTATCACCCCACTCCATTTTAATATCGCAAAATATTGTACTACGTATTGGCGCCAAAATGAGAAAATATCAATGAGCAATCATATAAAAATGACAGATTCCAAATTCAAATGTAATATTTTGTTTATTTTTAATTGTAACAGTATTTATGGCCAGACTAAGTACATACAAAAAATAATAGATAACCATGGAAAATATAACACAAGTAAAATGTAAACACAAGTAAAAAACGTATTTTTCTATACATGACTAACAAAAATTCTTTCATTCTAGGTAGCGGTTAACTTTTGAAATAAGAATCCTTTGGAAAAAATAGACAATGTATGTAACTTAAAAAACGCTAAGATGTTAAGTCACAAATTAAACGATTGAATGTGGAGTCTTAATCAATCAGTTCAATACCTCTGTGAAGACATAATATTGTCTTACGTCACGACACCTGCATACAAAGCGTGAAGATGTAATAAGTTTTTTTTAGAATGTAAAACTTTTCAGGAGATTTAGTCAATAATGTAAGTAATGTTGTTAGATTTGTGAGTATCATCTAGTAATTGTTTATTGTACTAATTATAAATGCCCTATTTATTAATATGTTATTGTAACATCTTTCAGGTTTTAACAGGTAATCTATGTTGGGTTTTAATGTAAAATTATTATGTGAGACAAAAACTAAAACCAAGCCAAAACTTAGTCTTGTTCAGTTATTGGATGGGGTAACAGATGCAGTGTGAGTGACTTATGTTGATGGCTGCTTAGATTAGAGCCTTAAATAATATTAATCGAGAAACAAGGCAGAGAGAAGAGAGAATATAATATGTATATATACATATATTATAATGTTGCTAGTCCCATGGTCACGTTTAAATTGCACACTTATTTACGCCCCAGGCCATAGATTGTATGGTCTTGGCATGCAGTTGAACCCTATTGAATATTTGTGCGCTTCGATTACAGTGCCTACTGCTTCGAACATTCTGTGTAGTTTGTCTATTCTTTATCAATGATGCTACTGCTCTTTTTGTTTTTATTATATTATTAATATATTTATTATATAATTTTTAATGGTTTTATTTGTTAAGAGATGAACTTTGTTGCCACGAGGTATAGTTTCTAAATTCTAAAAAGTGCCTGTTAAATTTTTTACACTTTACTTATTGCGACATGATTGCATAAGTTTGGTAAAATACTAATCGCCATATAACATTTTGATCAATAATATTCTAAACAGATAATAATGCAGATGAAATTTACATGTCCATGAGCCAGCTTTTCTCGTATTAATGAGTCAAAACAAGATAATAATATAAATAACGAAATAATAAACAGTAATTTACCTCTAAATTTTTAATTACGTAAGTGAAATCGTGAGATATATATTATCAAAAATGCTCATAGTAGTTTCAAGCTTATAAACAATTACATACTTAATGTTATTAGTAGTTTCTTTAATTACATTAATTTATCTTCTACTTGATCTTCATTTGAATATATATGATAAATAAATCCACTGTACACATGCATTGCACTGATTACTGATTGTATGGTAAATTGTGAAATGTCCTCCAATCTATTCATAATTGTTAATATGTACCTACCTATATACCTACCTACTTTTATACAAATGTAATATTGATTGATGAAAACAAGACCTGGCTGTATGGACTAAAGTTCTTTGCCTTTCCATTAGGGATAAATTAATATCATCATCATGATTGATTAATACTTTAAAGGTCTATGGCACTAGGCACACAGGTGGCCCACCTGAAGTTAAGTGGTTACTGGAACTCTTACACATAACAACCCAAATATTGCGACCCACCCGTGATTTTAGTATTAAATGTGAATTATGTAGTATAGCGCAGACCTACTTTCTAACTGTAGCATATGAGTCGACTATTATCAAAGCCGGCAATGTGACTTTTGGACAATTATTGGTAAATCAGAAAAACAAATTATTGACTTTGTATTCCATTGGCAGTCACAAAACTTTTCTGAACGACATCTTAGATAAATAACAGGTTAAGTTAATACTTTATTTAATGCAGGTTTTGAACCGTATTCTTTGAAGGAGACGATTATATTCAAATCAATCTGTATCGCCATATCAATAACATTTTTTTGTCCAAATGCACAGATTGCCACCTTTGATAATAGACGACTCATATATTATAACTCTGCGGCAGAAATGTATAGGGGAGTAGTAAATATCCTTGCGGGGTTAAAACGCTGAGCCAACAGTAAATCTGTTATTCAAAATCTGTATACAAGGAGTAGTCTAATTTTTAATGCAATAGATAGCTTTAGTTGTTTAATATAGAAAAATCAGTAAGCGCTTTGTTTTGTTTGCGTTTTGAAATTAGACGAATTAAACATAAAATAAAGTGTCAAAAAACAGTATCTAAATATAAGCCTATAAATTTGTTTCATTACGTTTCATTTAATGTTTCTATAAACTTGATCGTTTATAAACGGTGGTTGATTAACTTCTGTGTTTAGCATCTGTGAAAGAGCAGAAATGTGAGAAATTGAAACAGTTGCGAAGCGTAGTTTCTCAGAGTTTTCCACGTCTCCTAGTCTTTGTAATTATCCACTATTTTATTGAGACTTTATTTATCCTATCCCATCTTATTTCATTTCATTTTGCTGGAGTTTGAATATGTAAGTAATGGTAGGCAGCACTTGTCACATGTGAAGTAACACTTTTCGACTCACGTCCTTACGGATCCATCAGATCCAATAACCTTTGCATTAGACACATTCAAATCTAACACTAGGTTAGGGACCCCGGTAACCGTAGTCGTCGAACTCGACAAAGAGGTCGATGTGCAACCTAACCCATGCATCAGTCCGCTGAGTTTATTGCCGGATCTTCTCAGCGGGTCGCGATTCCGATTCGGTAGTAGATTCATTCGCGAAGCTATTGCTCTTGAGTTTTTAGGTCTCCTTCGGAGACGCTCGGACAGTTGTTAGCAAATCCTACCCCTCCTGGCTTAGCCTTTGCTCGTCCATCTGTCCTGGTGAAACTGGAAAGGCCTTTGGGCCAACAGTAATCTTTCAATCATAAAAAAAAAAGTTTTCGAATATTGGAATCATATTGGAATGCTTAATGAAATGCTTAAAACAGATGATTGTCTTCTCTTTAGTAATGACTAGAACTTTTCATCTAGACACGGACAGTACAACATCTTAGGGATTTATAAAAATAAAATATTGTAATGGTGTAATAGTATAAAAGTAATAGTATAATAAAAGTATAAGTAATATATATTAACTATGAAGCAGTGTTTTTAAATAGCTCTCACCTACAGAGCCCATTCCCCTCAAATACAACCGTCTAACATATTTCATCCCAATTGATTACCTACAGTCTCAAATAAATCGACACCATTTCATTTTTCACTCCATATTGTTTTTCGTAAAACAGAATGAAAGATTAGGCTGTATGGTGTGATATCTTCGCTTCCTATTCGAAAATGGAACTACTGTACACTGACAGTAGCATGACAGTAGTAAGCACGTGTTATTGTTTTGTTGATTCACGGAATTCAACTTTAGAAGTTAATTTTGTTTTCGAAACTAAATACTTTCCTGATGACGGTCGTAGTATATTGCTTTAAATAAGTTATAACATTGCAAGGTGCATTCTAAAATGGGTAAAAAAAGAAAATTGGTTTCTAAAGATGATGATTTTGAATTTGATCCGATTCCTAAACATTTGGTTACTTCACACATAAAAAAGCAGGAAAAACGTCTTATAGTTATCCTGGAAAACGCACAACTGGAAAGCGTGAAAGTAAGTGAAATATTGACCTTGCAAAATCCCATTACTTTATTAATGAGTAAATAATAAACATTTTATCTTATATTATGAATAAAATTTTCAGAATGGAAATAGCTTTGAGCTATTAAACTGTGATGACCATGGTCACATTTTAAGAAAAAACGATCGTGATCCTGGTTCTTGTCGCCCAGATATTACACATCAGTCTCTCCTCATGTTGATGGACTCCCCGTTGAACAGAGCTGGCTTACTGCAGGTCTATATTCATACAGAAAAAAATGTTTTAATCGAAATTAATCCACAAACAAGAATACCTAGAACATTCAAGCGTTTTGCTGGATTAATGGGTTTGTATTTTTTTTTAATCATGCTTATTACATCTGAAATTTCATGTGTTATATAGTATAAATTCTCTTTAAATGAGTTAAATTCAAATGGATCTTTAGAACCTGCACAAAGAATAGTTTGCATACTCACAAGGCAATTTGTAAGCCTGCTACAGTAGGTGCGCATATATGTGATGCTTTCCTGTTCGAAGGATGGGCAGATATACTTCTACAATTAAGACTTAGATCTTATGTCTCAAGGTCAGTGTCAGCACACAAGTTTTGATGTGTAGTGCTCAGGTAACCATTTAACAGAGCTTTAAGCTGATTCATCCATCTATGTAACAATTATATATTTTTTTAATAATCAATTCTTTAAAATATTAGGAAAAGATACATAGACTAGTATAAAAGCATATTTTCTAAAAAGTAGATAGATTATTAGGTAAGTTGAGAGTCTTTGCCCAAATTGTTAAAAAATCTAAAGAAAGGAATTACAAAATGCTTAAAATGTGACTTCTTTTAAATTCCACAGTTCAACTTCTACACAAGTTTGCAATTAGAGCATCAGATGGGCCAATGAAACTTTTGAAAGTTATTAAAAATCCTGTCACGTCACATCTACCAGTTGGAGTCAAGAAAATTACTATGTCTTTTAGTTCTAAAATAGTTCAGAATTGCAGAGATCTGGTCCCAAAAGACGAACCCATTGTGATGGTCATAGGTGCAATGGCTCATGGTAAAGTTGAAGTAGACTACTCTGAAGATGTCATATCTATCAGCAATTATCCTTTATCAGCAGCATTGACTTGTGCAAAACTTTGTTCAGCATTTGAAGAAGTTTGGGGAGTAGCATAAGTGTTAAATTTAATTGTAAAATAAACCATCTTACCCCAATTTCCTTTTTTTATTCTGGGTGACTTATTTCAATACCTTTATAATGTTATATAGTCATCCAATTGCTCATTCAATACTCAGTGTTAATGTATTTCAACTTTTCGAGCCCCTTTAATGGCATTAGGATTCCCTTATTACTTAAGGAGGCATATTTGCTGCTAGGAGTGAAATAGGGTATGTCGTTATGCATGGACGTCTTCTTTTTTAAATTCTGGCTAAAATAGTATTAAAACTTTCAAGTCCTGTTTCGAAGTAGGTGTAACATGCATTCAAATTGTGATGTAAATAAAAAAATGACACTGCAGTGATCATGCTGTCTTCAAACGCTTCATTGTTCTGGCTACACAGTATTTATTCATTAAAGAATGATGTCCTGTGAAATTCTTCTTTGGGTTAGGTTAGAATTGCCTGAAACCATATGTGAATTTGGTATTTGAAACAATTAAATTAGTTAATTTTATACTTGACGGTAAATAGTCACCATCGCTCATGGTCATCAGCAATATCAAGCACACAGTCGTACAGACACAGTCAGGCTGCTGTCTACTGATAAAATAAAATGCAAGTCAAACAAAAATATTAAATACATTGTTTTAAATCCACATTAATGAAACACATTACTGTTTCACGGCAAATACAGGTAAGGCGGTGGCACCCACCCGCGCGGACTCACAAGAGGTCCTACTACCAGTAATTACGCAAACTATAATTTTGCGGGTTTGATTTTTATTACACGATGTTATTCCTTCACCGTGGAAGTCAATCGTGAACATTTGTTCAGTACGTATTTCATTAGAAAAATTGGTACTCGCCTGGGATTCGAACATCGGTGCATCGCTCAACACGAATACAACGGACGTCTTATCCTTTAGGCCACGACGACTTCCAATGAAAAATTTAATGTTATCGGCTGTCTAGAAGCCGATGGAAATCACAATGAAAGATTGCTATAGGTCAAGCAAATAAAAACGCGTTAGAAAGGAGGTGCGCTAAGCTATATCGCTTTCATAACCCAATATGCTACTTTTTATCATATCATTTATCAGATCAAAATTATGATAATAGTTCTGAAAGCATCGACGTCCTTCATGATTCACTGTGAGGCTATCTGAAAAATATCAGAAAAAATATCAGATTGTTACGGTTGTATGTTTGTTTGTCAGGTTGTTATTTATTTCATGGAATTCCATTCAGTTAAATACGTTTTTGCTGTACTTTCTACTTCATCCAGAAAACAAGTACTCATTCTTAATAACTTTTACAATAACGCGAGCCATACCGCAAGTAAACATTATTAAATAAATAAATATCCTTTAATGCTGGGGCTACATTAGCGGGCTACAGCATTACCATAATTTAATTACAACTAGATCACCAGACATCTAGCGGATTAATTGATAAGTTTTTCATTAAAATTTGTTTCTACTATATGATCGCAGAATTTTGTGTTTATACATTTTTCAACAGATGGCGCTACCTTTATGTTTCTAATCAAAATAAAAACAAATTTTATGTTGTCACAATCCCAACCTCAAAATGTTGGTGTCTTGTCTCGTCAACCTGCGAAATAATCTAGTTTTTAACATCCTCGCTCGCTTGAGTTCAACACATATCCCGGCGTGCTTCACGCTTCGCAAACGCATCCCGCTTATCGGCCGCATAATTTCGACTTATGTCATAGCTCGACTTTGCTCTTTAGACTTCAGTGTGCTTAGTGCGAGATTTTTAACGTTCTCAATAGCGTAAAAGTTAGCTCATATTTGTATGGAATGGGATCGTTTGCCGCTAGGGGCGCTGTTCCAACTGCTTACAAAATTGGGTTAACTTTTACGCTATCGAAAACGTTAAAAAACTCGTACTAAGCACGCAAGCTCACTCACCCACGTCTAAACCAGTTATGAGAAACTTGGTGGTATGGCTCACGCTGATCACTAGCCTGATGGATGCCGACCTACCCGCGTTCCTCTGTACCCTTTGACCCTTGAACCTCTATTTAAACATCTTTTCGAACCGTGTCTTGTCCGATTTTTAAAGCATAAAGAAACGAGTTGTAACGGAAACGGAAAACTTCAATGTAACATTTATTTATTGAAACTACTCGCACGCCACCCTTCGTACCTACGTTGATCGTGCTAAATTTAAGCTTAGTGGGAGTTTTTTAACTTTTCGATAACGTAAAAGGTCACTCAAATTTGTATGGAGTTGGCACAGCGCCCCTAGCGCCAAACGAAGAAGCTGCACACAGCTTGAGCACACAGATGTAGGGGAGACCGGGGCAAGATGAGATAGCTAAGACAAAACTCGCTGTACAAAGGCAATTATACTCTTTAATTAAATTCTTTAAGAAAATAAGTAACACTTATACATTTGTTTCTTAAAATTAATAATTTTATCAAGCAAAATCACAGAAGTTTTTTGACAAATAATGATTAACGATAATGTGGCGAATTTCCCGTCTTGCCCCATGGACGGGGTAAGATGGGAAATGGTACGGGGCAAAAGGAGTACGTATTTTAATCGGGCAGACAGCGTTCACAAATGTGTGCCTCGTCGTCTTCTTCATCTACTTCGGCACAGGAATCGTGTGCCCAACCATGGCAAATACTGCAGATAGCCCAACCCTCGGTTGACTCTTAGTATAAGTAACCACAATAGATGCCGGCCCAGTCACCGTCCTCCAATTAAGATGAACTATATTCCGATTCGATTTTTTTGGCGAGTCTTAGCTTGATGATTGTTTTCAGTTCTGTTTATCTTCTTATTTCCAACTTTGTGTATTCGTTTTTTACGTCAATCTTCTCCTGCCATGTCGGTTTCTTCATTAAGTGGGCTATCTATATGATTTCGCTGACCCAACTGATAAGCTATTACACGAAGCTATTTTCCAGTTAACCGTGCTTCCTGCATACTTAGTAGTTACCGGAATCAGTGTCGTCATCCACAGTATCACGAGCTTTTCTTACACGGCGGTGGAACATCATATGTAGCAGAGGCTCGAGGAAGCCCCATCCTGTTATTAAGAACCCATAAGACCCAGAACTTCAGGGTCCCATTTGCCACGATCTGTTTTTCGTTTATAGTTCCCAACCATTGTATCTGAGAAAAAAACTTTGTGAGAAAAGCAACGATATATCTTGCTTATGTAGAAGTTACAACAATATGTACTTATACTTTTTTTATACCACTAAGTCAGCAAAGAAGCTTACAGTTCGCCTGATGGAAAGCGGTTACCGTAGCCTATGGACGCTTGCTTAACCAGGTTGCAATACTATAGATAGGTAAGTGGGTACACAGAAGAAATTATTTAAACCACAAGGAAGGGGCAAAACGGGATAGTATTCCGTTATGCCCCGATCATTGTGCCCCGACCCACATGTATCCAAATAAGTTGAAGCAATTCTAATCTTAAATCTTACCGGCGCAAACATCTAATCTGAATTTAAAGTGTTATAGTACTACAACACGCTGAGGATTAAAACATTATATTAATTCAAGTACTTACATGTCTGCACATCAGTTTCTTAACCAAAAACCGGATAAAAACACTTGCAAAATCAGTTTTTTTCCTATACAACGCAAAAACGATATCCAATACGTTCGCTTTGCTCGGACGCACTTGCGCAGTCTGAATTTCGTGCAAATGGCGCCGTTACCGGTCCGAACACGATTACCATTCATGGACAAAAGCTTATTTCCCGTCCTGCCCCGAACTTCATCTTGCCCCGGTCTCCCCTACCTACGAGTTATAAACTACTTACCTTCTATTCATTTGTTCAATAACAAACATCCACAAAAGCCCGCAGATATTCAATTATTTTTATATCTATTTAATGAAATTGGAATAAGGTTTGCGAATGATTTCTACGATGAAGTAATAAAGTACATCGTCCTGGAATAAAAATCGAAATTATAATTTGGGTAATGACTGGTTGTAGAGCGTATTGTAAATCCGAGTACATACCATTACCCTGCGTCTTTTTGCCGCGGTCTACGTTACAGTTTAAAGATTAGAGTAGTCGTTAAATGGCCTTATTAAGATGAAGACTTAGAGCTCGTGTTTTAAGTTCATCATTGTGTTAACTTGCATTGTGACGTCTATAAGTTACAATAATCATTTAATAGTAGCAAGGCTGTAGGTTCACTCACCCGCCTATGCATTATTAAAAAAATCTTACTTCTGAGAAACATAAGTGTAGCAATAAGTTGTATGTACTGGTAGCATTTATAAAAATATAAATTTAAGTGCCTGAAACGTCCGAACTACAACTGTCATAGATAAATACTTATGATAGTTGCAACTTTATAGACCTGTTAAGTGTATTTATTTTCTATGAATCCAACAAATAATTTAATTTTTTTGTCTGCTTGTCTATTTATGCCGGCTAATCTGAAAAGGCTGGACCAATTTTGACCTGGCTTTTACTATCATATAACGGACGATGGAAAAATAATTAGGAATACGCAAAGTAAAATTAAAACATAAGAATGTGAACAAAAGCTCATACATATAGGAAAGCACTATTAAAAAGCCACAGCAAAATGTTCTCACGCTTAGCCAGCTGTGTTTTATAATTAAAATATTAATTAATTTTATTTTTTAGGTTAGTTATAAAGATATTAATTTAATGTACTTAATTAAATAGGTGTTTAAAAAACATTATACCACCAACAATACAGTAGTTAAACATTGTTTTAGTATCATGGAGAATTCCGTCATATTTTATTAAAGCCATGTTTAAAATTTTCACAGAATTTTGTACTGAATAAAGTTTCGATTTCTTTGACATCCATCTGACTTTTTGTAAGACGTCGCGCATTCTTTTTGATAGAACGGCTGGGCACCTTTATCTTGTGGAATGCGGAGATGCGCCCATCTCCCGCCTGCTCATTAAGTTATGGAATGCGTTAAAAAAATCGTTTTGTTTTAGTATAAAATATAAAAAATCTATATGGTTGATTTTATTTTAAGTTTAAATTTGTGATGTTAAAAACTAAATAAATAGGGCGAAGGAAAATACTAAGTAAACCAAGTTTCCATTTTCAAAATTTAGTGTTAAAATTAAATAACATGATTAATAAACTGAAATAAAGAGTGATATGGGTCTGCGACTCGCGAAATTTAAATAAGAAAGTGCCTAATATCTATCCAAATATCTGTTTCAAATTTCTCACCTTTTTATACGTTTTATTAAATAATTATAGGAATACATAGGTACATGTAACGAAAGCGGTCTCCGCGGCCAGTTCGTGGAACTAGATTATTGTCTAGTTTCCATATTAGATGTACGGACTGGCTTTGTGAGCAAATTAACTTCATGATAATCATTTACCTACATTGCAAATCATTTGCAGTTTGGTGAACATAATGTGGCTATTTGCAATTCTCGTATTCATAATGTTGCAGTGTAGACTCGTAAATTGTTTCGTATAATAGCAAAAAAAATAATTAAATATCAGATGGGGTGAGACGGGTGAGACCGATTATTTTCAAGGTTACAATAAAAAAGAAAATAAACTGACGAATCAATGTGAATTAAAAATATAAAAATTAGGAATAATGTTCTGGTAATTAAGCACGTAAAATGTGTCATAAATACGATAGCCATTAGACAATATAATGAGTATATTTACAAATTTACAATAAACATACAGAAAATCTACATATTATGGCCTACGATAAACGAATGTATTTTAATAACTATTTAAAATGGAAGGAAATCTAATCTATTTGTAATGGAACAACGAAGGATTTAAAAAGACAAGTTGGCGGCTAGTGGCAAGGCCAAGTTCGATTTCTAGGAATTCGCCAGCCAGTGCGAGCGCCACATCGTAAATAGCGATCATGGATAACATAAACGCAGTAACCGACAAAATATGCTCTGCGACGTATGTAGAACTTGTATTTATTCTTATAATGATATATTATATGACTTATGGTACATGGGCTTCATCACATTTTATAAATTAATTCATTTTTTTACATACATTTACGTTTTGTATACCAAGTGAGATTGAAAGACGTTTTTTTAATTTCCCCCAATTATTTATGGTACATAGGAAATACGCATCAATAATTTTATATTATTACTATTAATTTGCACTATTGAATAACTAGAATATTTAAGAAAAATCATACAATAACATTATTTATGCAAGAGCTAATAAATAAATAAACTGCTAGCGATATTTTGGAAGAGGAAAGGTTAGGTAATTAACTGGCTAGTTTATTTTTCTAATTGGGAAACAGAACAAACGCTGTCTTAAAAACATATTTGTTGCGGCTAAAAGTATTATTGGTGATCAAGGCTTTATTAAGTAGGTACCCAGATTTCTTTTTCTTTTTATACATTCTTATAAACAATAATCCAGAGTTAACTAGGTTATTTAGTTAGAAAATCCTGAGGTTGGAATTGAATAAACACCTAATGTGTTTATGGAATTGAATAAACACATTAGGTGTTTATTCAATTCTTTGGTGTCTTACATTCAAGGTTTTTGTCGTTTACGTGATTCCCTTTTATCCTATAGTTTATAGATAGGTACTAAGTAGGTAGGTACATTGAGGTATTGTATTTATTACAATATATTCGTTATTATAATCTACTGTAATACAAGATATCTAATCATCCGTTTCTTGGAAGCTAAAGACTTGTTAATTGGGTGACAGTCGCCATGGATTTTTTAATACTAGTGAGAATCTTTTATGTTTTTTTGTCTGTTTTAGACACAATTTAGCTCCATTTTCTGTATCATGAGTTACCTTAAGCATATATTAAGTGAACTCACCTAAAACGGCAGTAACTTTATAACAGCAATCATATTCGATCCGGAAAGAGAAATATTTGAGAAAGACCACTACATTATTTTATTAATTTTAAAACTTTCAGTAGTGTGTTTATGTATATTAATATTATTTAGATGTCTTTTATTTATCTACGGTAAATTTTAGTTTCCGATTAATGTAGGTAGAATTCAACCAAGTGGTGATCAGAATTGTATGAGTGTGTGTGTGTGTGACCGCTGTGAATAGCGATCATATTGAATCATCCTCTACATAAGCTGACAAAACACTCAACAACAAGCCAACAAGATGTTCAAAAGTTTAATATATTAAAGAACTGCCAAATTGCCCAATGTGCAGTTTGTGCAAGTTAATTTTTTGTGTTTGCTTCTAGATTATACCTGCATATATATTTTGAAAATAGACACATAAAGAAAGTTCAGACAATAGTCGAAGTTCCGTTACTACCGGTACTAAATCATTTATATAACTTTTATGTAAATATGTATTTCCAAAAAATAATATTGGTGATACTAGTTACAGCTCCGATAGCTACTGACTAAAAAAGGAACATCGGTCAACAAACAGAGGAGAAAATTGGGCTTAGTTGTTTTTTGGTTGTCTCTTTATATTTGGATTACATTTATATTTAAGAGATTTTGAAATATAATAGATCCCGATATGTTTATTGTTGTCGTCTAGACTGGCTAAATAGACGTGCTCATGAGTCACTTGGTACTAAATTGTAAATGTTGGTAAAGGAAGTTCATTTCCCTAATTACGCTGCCCACCTTAAGTTGTAACGTAACAGTTTTCATTGCCTTACATAACCGCTTACCCTACCCATTAAGCAAAATTCATAATAAGGAATCATGAACTTTGGGTAGAAATAAGCCATCAGAGAGACTCGTCTCTCGTCAACAACGTGCAACATTATCTTAAGGTCGAATCTTAAGATTTTTCGGTCTTCCTATATCTCATAGACCACTTTGATGAAGTTCAGCGAATTAGAAGAAGGTATACATACTAGGTAAGACGTGCAGAAAAAATTATATCGTTTTAGTAAATACCTTAAAAGAATAAAGAGACTCGTAGTGCTTTATAGCGCAATGGAATTTTTTGCTATGCGTTACATAATGACGTATCAGCTACTTGTCGAACGAAGGACTAGGTATTCAACATGACACAGGAATGTAGAGCGTCAAGAGAACGGAATCCGTTTGAATGTGTAACGAAGTAACGAGTAATGCTATCTGCATCTGTTGTTGACTCAGGCATACATTTGCTTATAAATATTTGTTACGACAGAATTGTGGTTGCGTGATTTTTTTTTATTGCTTTATGGGTTGGACTAGCTCACAGCCTATCTGGTGTTAAGTGGTTACTGGAGCCCATAGACATCTACAACGTAAATGCGCCACCCACCTTGAGATATAAGTTGGCAACCCCACCCTTCAGGATGTGATGTGATGTAAATAAATATGTTTATTGCATTGACAAAAAATTACGTTGTAGTTTTGTTCTATTAAAATAATAGGTTTAATATAGGTTACCTATGTATTTTTGTTTTAAGATTTTTAGATTTGATTCAGGGATAGCGATTTTAAAGTAGATAGTTTAGACACGTCGGACATATTGCTCACAGATATTGTCAAGGTAACGCGTCTTAACCACAACGCTAACTGGGCAAAACCAACTATTTAGTGTAGTTAGTCATTTAACAAACTTCTAAAACACTCGACTATATTTTTTAAATATGCGTTAATTTCAAAATGTTTTCCTGGTGCAACGATTTCGATGATTTGTAAGTAAGATTTTATTAAGATGCGATAGATGATATACTCATTTTAGTTCGTTAAAGTCGGTTTTATTTCTTGTTAAAATATTGTATTAATGTATGTATGTATGTTCCTTCATTCATTACAATACAAAGCACACGCTAATATCAGTAAGTTCTTTAACATGCGAGCGCGGCAAGCCAGACAAGGCGGCGGCGGCAGTGTCGCGCGTCCGCGCCTCCAGACCGTTCGGCGCCTGCGCTCACAAAGGATTCATTGTGTTTCTTGCCGACCTATTCCAGTGAGGGGACCCTTAGCTTCATCGTTTTTTTTTTTGTAGTCCCAGATATAAGAATGACACTCAAACAAAGGGTTTCCGTCCTTTTATTGGCACCTTATTTTTTGTTGTGCTTTAAATGGACCCACTCAAATTCAATAAAAATCACAACCTGTTTCAGCGCTAGAACAGTATTATGGTCATTCTTTGTAAAGAGCGGCTTTATGTGGGATAGCTTCGTGTGTAGAACTGTAAAAACTAAAGCTTTTTTTTCATTTGTGATTTCAGTAACGGCTTATGTCAATTGTCGGGTTTCACATTTACAATTTTCCAGATGTATAGAATGTGTAAAATTCGTGAAAGTAGACACAAAATTTCCATTTTAGGTGTGGTCGACGCCCACACAAGCCGTCGTGCCGCTCATGTCGTTGTAGTAGGTAGTGACCGAACAGGTTTCCTCTCACCGACAACTACACTGTGTTTCTAGTGTCCACCAGATTGCTACTGCAAAGAGTTATTATATAGTTTATATAGTTTAATAGCGCAATGTAACATAATTTAAATTCGTTTAAAATTACATTTTTTTACCATAAACGATTATTAATGTATGTATTAAATTTATCTTGCAAAATGATGGTAACCCAGCTACTATTTAATCTACAATCTACCTTACAATAGAAGCCACAAAAGTAGGTATGAATGTTAGATTTATTTAACAAGCTTCATTCATTATTTTAAACTACTGTCGGTTTAAAACTGATAAAATCGTAACAAAACATAGAATCTCAATTAGTTAGTCGGCTGACGTTATCAAAAGTAAAGAAGTAATCACATAACGAGCAGAAACTAGTTTTTGAATTATTTTCTTTACTAAAGTAAATGTCACGACGCGTTTTTTTTTTTTTTCCGACTCTACTGAACCGGAATCAGCATTAGTTTTGTTCGTTTTGAAATCTGTGAATTTGTTTAACACATTCCCATTATACATTAGTAAATGAAAAAAAAGCAACGTGAATTTTTCCATCGTTTAATTTTATTTCATTTTTATCAATCGTCATTTGAAGTTTGTTTATATTGCGAGTTCTAATGATGTTCATGTCAGTCTATTGAAATGTTATCCACATCCGCTGGTGGGGTCCCGTCTATCGGGGACGCAGATATGACGGCACAAACTACTCATCTGTTCTTCGCTTTAAAAACGAACATAATTCTAAATTTTTATCATAAAGTAATCGCTTTTCTAAGAAAATTTTAAATCGATTTAATCTGTACAGATTAGATTAAAAAACAACGATTAAATTTAAAAATTGCTGCTGCTGATAGGTACGGCAATTACAATTTTGTTTTATAATTTTGGTAGGTAGGTAAGTACCACGATACAAGAATGCATTTAATAATATATTAATATATTTGCTAAGAATCTGAACTGTAGCTTAATCAAAAATTGATTTAATGAGTGTGAACTCATATTGTAATCGAATTATCGAGCTGGTAGGGCGTGTTGTAAGACCTTATGCGTCGGTATCATCAACTTACCAATTTCTGACGCGAAACGATATGTGTTCCGGTGGGATAGACGCTCTACGACACAAGTGAGATTTCGACCTCACCTCTGAAGTTGGGTTTCGGCATTAAAGTTGTGATATCTATGACCTCCTGTAACTTTTTTACACAAGAACCGTGCATCTTCACAAGTCAAAAAAAGAAGAGCTAGATTCGTGAATGGAAATTTGATTTCACTATAAAAAATTTATAACTAATCACAGACTTCCACGAATTTTCTTCTTAAGTGTAAGGTCGATGGTCGGAGTGTTTATTTAAATTTTAGTTTCATGTTACATAGCAGCTGCACTATAAGCTATTACCAGAAAGTCTGCAACTAGGACAGACAGAAATAAATTAGATATATGTAGTTTCGTGGTGTGATCTGGCTGGCGTGGCGCCATTTCAACGTGCGTCCGCGTCACCTGCCCGTACAGTCCTTCACGAGTGGTTTCTTGCATCGAACGATCTATTTGACTTTGTATGTCACGTTTTTATTTTTATTGTATTGCGTAGTTGACATTCAGTCCTCACGTCTCACCTGGTGTTTACTAGTTACCGGAGTTAAATAGTTGTTATATAACGGATGTTACATACCCCCTTTAAACTTATTGCAAGCTCGCACGGGTAACACGATCCTGCCTATTTCTAAGCTTAGCACTTACCTATACCTACTACAAAATTGAAACTTTGACCTCATGTCTTGAAAGAAGCTGATGGCATCTTTATTGTTATCAATGGGCTTCGGTAACCACTCAACGGTTGATTTAATCAGAGCAATAAAGCACCGTCGTCGACATTATGGAATTAAAATACTAAATGCCCCAAGACCATTCTGTTAAAAACCGTGCAGTATAATGATCCTATGAACGCGTTCCCCTCTTGGCCTTGTATATAACGAAGTGTTTGATACATGCGATCGTTATTTAGACTTAATATAACACATTACTCTGTGTGCGTGCTATGTGGTAGCATTATGTACATATAAGCACAAGGAGTTCATTACGTGAGTGTAATTTGTGGGACATTAAATTTATTCTTACGCAATAACCGGCATGCGGCACTCCTATTCCTCAAAAAAATAGCTTTTCTCGTTTCATATCCGATATAAAGCAATGGATATATTAACTATCTGCTATGACCTCACAAGTACCTAAGTCTATTTCGATTAAAACATTTCTTTGTTTGGTTTTAACATTGAAATGCAAATGAATGTCGAGTTTAGTCTTTTTTATTGCAATATTTACATGCAATGAGTATGCTACATTGAGTAATTGTCAGATCGGAGGCAGTGGGGTGGTGGCCGCGTTGGCGCCAACCGGAGCGGAGTCGGAGTCCGTCGAGTCTTATTTAAATTAACCGACGGCTTGTATCATTACTACTAATATTATTTATATTATAACTTATTAGCTTTTACCAGTTGATACATTGATGTTGATCACAATAAAAATCTACGTCTTTTGATAACCCCTGATGGGTTGAGTGGAAAATTTCATCATGAATCGTGCAGTTGTTAAAACGCTAAAGAGCAACAAATAAACAAACTCACGTCAGCCAATTTAATATCTACATATAGTTTAATTTGTACAACTAAAGTTGATCAGAAACTTCTTATAGATGGGCTTAATTCAAAATTTATCCAACAAATAAATAAATAAATATTTACTAACGATCACGCCACGTTAACTAGTCCCGTGATAAGTTCGTAAAGAACTTGTGTTACAGGTACCAGATAACGGAAATAAATGTAAGATTTTTATTATACACATACATATATTTAATATACATCCATAACCCTGGAAAAGACATTTATATTTATCATACAAATATCTTCCCTTGGCGGGATTCGAACCCGCGACCCCCTTATGTAGTGACCATGTCACTTACCACTACACCGGACGGCCGTTATTACAATTACCCACAAGCACCCACACACATTATTACAATACAATCGAGACTTTGACCTCCTATCTAAAATTGAGTACTGCTCTTCAGATTGTGGTGTCTGTAGGCATAAGCACTTAAAGTCACATGGGCCATGGCCAGTTTAAAAATAAAACACACTCGTCCACACAAACAAGGAAGGACTAATGGTTTACCGAATATAAGCAATCCTTATTCATTCTTACAGATTATTTGAAGGTTTCCTCCTCCATAATTTATTATTTCATTGTAACTATAATATCACTATTGACTACATATCAAACTTTATGTCAACAAGCATTAATAGTTGATTGATAGCCAAAACAAAGACAAACGAGCCATGTCAGCTAAAATGCCAACTTTATGTTAAGAAACTGCCTTTAACATAAGAAACTAAGATGACTAAAACTTAATAATGAACTAGCAGCACGTCTGAAGAGACCAAAATTTTAAGACAAAAAGAATTTCTAATCGAAATAGCTTCTTAATATGAATATTTAAATAGTGTGAGTCCTGAAATTGATGAGAACGGCATTTGAAAATTCAGAACAGAATAGGTTCGAAATGTCTGCTATTTACATGCCGCTAATTTAAAAAATAATCTGAAATTAATTAGCTACATTTGCAAAAACCACAATTTCATTTAGCTTTTTTTTCAGTTTAATCCATATATATATATATATGTATAATAAATGAATTGCTGTTCGTTAGTCTCGCTAAAACTCGAGAACGGCTGGACCGATTTGGCTAATTTTGGCCTTGAATTATTTGTGGAAGTCCAGAGAAGGCTTAAAAGTTAGATAAATATGAAAATGCTCGGAATTAAATAAAAATTACAATTTTGTGTTTCCTTTGATGTGTCCCCTGTCGGACGGATTCCTTTTATTTGTTTTAACTTTATTTTATAAAAAGTTTAGGTCTTTCATTTATCGATTGAGGCACTACAAAGTCTGCCGGGTCAGCTAGTCTGCAATAAATAAATCCCATCAAGATCGTCACTCAGCTAGAATATTGATAAAATAGTAATACTGTACTACGGTAGGTACATGTGATTATATGTATGAACTGCTCTCTATATTTGAGAATGATGTAATCGTGTCGTCTTCCCGTAATGATGTTTCACTGTGTGTGAGCGATTACGAAATTATAACGCAAATACATAAATAACATATTATCTGTAACGTACATACGTATCGAACTGATGTAAGTACTTAAAGGAAATTATTGTTATAATACTACCATTAAAAATAAGTGCAATAAAATAGCACCTTTTCAGAAATACAAGGTATATAAGTACATACATTCGTAGAAAGTACTTTGTTTTCAAGATTATTTCCTTCATTTTAGAATTTCTCATATTAATAAGACTACTACTTCCCAATTATCAAACTTATGGATGGATTTAAAAAAAAAAAAACGATCTAATAATACTATACTATATTTTTTTTAATCCTATATCGTACCATTAATATCACATATTTTATCTTAGATAGAGGATTAACAGATCTGATTTATTATATTTTTTGGAAGAAAGGATTACTGTTCGCTGATGGCCTATCCAGTTTCACCAAGACAGGTGAATAAGCTCGAGCTCAGCGAGGTGCGTGAGATTTGCTAACAAGAGCCCGAGCGCCTCCGAAGGAGACCTAACAGATCAAGGGCAGCGTTTTCGTGAATGCATCTGCAAAAGAGTCGGAATCGTGACCCGCTAAGAAAATCTGGTGAGAAACTCAGCGGACGGATGTAGTGGATTAGGATTGACGTCGAAATCTTTGACAAATGAACCCTTCATTTCCTATGCCTGCTCCTAAGCTCCTAAGCTGTGTTAGTGGAACGGGTGGATCTGTAAGAACGTTAGGGCGTCGACGGTAACTAACCCCTGAGTGAGTTGATTCCCGAAAGTAGTCGGCGATTGTTATCTCGAAGAGTACTGCTGTACTTTTCGCAGGTTTGATCTTGATCCGTCACCTCCGGAACCAGCGTCCAAGTGTGAAGCTGCTGTCTAAAGTTTCTTCAGACTGCAGATGAGGGAGGGACCTATTCCTACTAGAGTAGTAAACGGCCGCGTCATCGTCGATGGTGGATTGAAAGTTCTTACTGCAATCACTTTTTTTAAATGTTTATCTATTTTATGCGTCCTTAAACCATTCATCATTTTCTGATGAAAATTTTTGCAGTTGTGGTTGGCACCCCAGGAAAGATTTCTGCCATTGATTAACCTACCTGCCTAACCTATTGATGAACCTACCATCAACATACGATAGGTGACACGCAAAAAGTTCCAATAAAGCTATATTTTTATATAATTAAGAACACCGCAGCGAAGCGTGACTTAGTCCACTATAAAATACATAATTCAATTGTTATGTTGTTTTTTACACATAAATTGTTTTAAAATTTATAACATCATTAGGTACATGTACGTTTTTTTTTTCATTGTTTTAGAATACGTATCTTATTGAATATCAGAAGTTGTTGAACAACAAATGCAAGCAATATTACTTCTAAACCTGGGTCGAGTTCAAACCAACTTGATTATAACGGTGCAAGTAATCTATCGTTTCAAGGCGGTGCGTGCATTTGAGTGTGTTAACTGTTCGATACACACCAACAGACATACGATACGTATTAGCTGTGATACCACTGTATATAATTACTTCACGTTTGATGAAGTATTCTGTATGAATCGCAATTGAGAATCACAGCATTAACTGATACGCGTAGCATAGGTATCAGTTTTACAGTCAAAAGTTATGCTCTAATTAAAAAAACATTGGACGTAAATTAAGTTAAAAGAGTAATCGTAAAATAAATTTAAAAAAAGTGCTGCTGGCACCCCAAAGAATGTAAAAATCGAATTCGACCTAATTAAACATTTTAAATACATTTTGAAATTGCGCATAGATAATAAAGCAAGTAACATAGAATAATAACGCAAAGAGTCTTCCGCAGATATTTTGGTGAACTATTTCATATGTCAATAATACCTATATGTTAGTGTCTCAATAAAGACTCGATAAAGTATTTGATTAATTTCCGAAGATAAACGAGTACAGCAAACAGAACAAAGTAGCATTCTGCGTCACGTTGAATTGATGTTAAACAAAGGTTCATTGGTGTGCGTATTGCATATCTATTGAACAAAGAAGTGTGATGTAACAAGAGAGTAAGCACTGTTTACTGTTAGTGTTATCATAGTGGTAATAATTCAGTCAACAACGGATTTGTACAAGTATCGTGGACGTTTTCTACGTTCGTCGTAGAAAGCTAATGTGGTTGTGAATGAGGCGAGCGGGGCTTGTTCAAGTAGGTACCTGCAGAGTCAAGGAAACGGGCAGGTGAGCTGAGATGACCACAAACCGGTTGTTAGCGACCGACCGTCTTGCCACCTCCATGATTTGGCCCGATGATCATTCTTTACTTTTAAAGTTTGATACAATAGTTTCGATATATTTCTTTTGGACGTGTAATGGAGAAGTTCAGACAGTTTTTATGTTAGTTCGAATACGAATGTTGAGGAAAAGCGTTATGGAATCTATTTGAAATCGAAGTACAAAAAATCAATGCCTGAAATAGTTAACGTCTAATATTGTAAGAGCATTTAAATCTCGACACCTAAAGTCGAGAATAAAGTTAAGACATAGTATCTCTACAATATCAACTCTACAAATTATAATTTATGGTTCTAATCTGTCAACGATATACGACCGTTTTACTGTATTAATATTATTTCTATAAATATTATATTTTAATCTTATATATTTCTTTAAGTAACTGTATTTATAAGCAAAAAAAAAAATCGGACTAATGCTACTAATATTGAAATATCTTTTATCAGAACCGTAAACCGTTTTAATGATCACGCCATTAATAAAGCAAATATCGACGGACGTACTTGCTAAATTAACACTCTCGTCCGGTCCGGCCGCTTACTACGCTAAAAGGATGAACAAACAATTGAGCGCATGCGCATAGCATATCTCATGAAAGTGAGAGTGATACAATATTTTGTCGTATGTTTACCCATTTCCCAATGCTTGTGTACGTTTAATGAATATCTTTAAATAGATTTAATTCTGGCTAGATTAAGACTTGTGATAGTTACAATTGACTTAAAATTATTGTATTACGGAGACCCGAGAACCAGTTTCTAGAATGAATTCCAAGCTTCAAACGCTCCGAGATAAACATTAAAGGCCTAAGACGGACGCAACCTGATGATACAATTTTATCGTTGCTACAATCTTGGAAGATATATTACGAAGCTCGAAATGGTTCCTATTTAGGTGACGGTTGAATCACACGTGTGCTGGACACTTAAAACCCTGCTTGTTTCAAATAACCAAGAAAACAGCTTTCCGTCCTGTTGAAGAGGATTAAAATCCAACGATGCTCAATATCTATAAGTCATTATTGAAATAAGGACTATTTGCCTCTGAAATATTTTATGGTTAAATGTATTATTCCAATATGAATTTTATTGTGTTGGACTAAAGTTGTTTGTTTGAATAAAGGAGCTGGCGCATAAGACTTACTACTATTATTAATAGTCGTTGGTATGGCGAGCAGGCGGCGCGGCGTCGTAGTGTCTGTTTCTGTTAGTTTGATTAGTTCATTTTATATTATAGTTTGAGGTCTCTCACCTACCCCACTCATTGATGGAAAAACATCCATAGTATATGAACATTAAATGTTATATAGATAATTTTGAGACATATTATCATTATTGTTGCATTTCCATACTTTCAAGTATATCAGTGGATATCAAAGTAAGAGATTCAAAATATTCATGAAGATCAAAAAATGTATTTCATACATCGACTTTGTGTTGAATAATAAAACAAAACCTAGTAAAACACAAAAACCTGGTAGGTAAATACAAAGTTGGAGTCATGGTCCAGACGGCTGGCTGATCCTTCGGCTGGTCGTAGGACCGTCGAGGCGATTCGCCCGGTCCTTGTGGATTGGGTGAATCGTGACAGAGGACGCCTCACTTTCCGGCTCACGCAGGTGCTCACTGGGCATGATTGTTTCGGTGAGTTCCTGCACCGGATCACAGCCGAGCCGACGGCAGAGTGCCACCATTGTGGTTGCGACTTGGACACGGCAGAGCATACGCTCGTCGCCTGCCCCGCATGGGAGGGGTGGCGCCGTGTCCTCGTCGCAAAAATAGGAACCGACTTGTCGCTGCCGAGTGTTGTGGCATCGATGCTCGGCGACGACGAGTCGTGGAAGGCGATGCTCGACTTCTGCGAGTGCACCATCTCGCAGAAGGAGGCGGCGGGGCGCGTGAGAGACGCACAATCCCGCCGCCGTCGAGCGGGGGCCAGGGAGGCGGATCTCGCCCAAGCCCTGGCCCTTTAAGTGTTTCGGGTCCCCCTCACATGTCGGTCTGGGGACCGGCGAGGGGGGCCTAAGAAGACGACGTGCAAGCTGCTCTGCACGCGTTTTACGCAAGAGCATCCGGGTGATGGAAGGCCTATCCTCGACCCACGCAGGTTCTGGCCCAGCGGGGTATTCCGTAGGGTAACCCACTCTAACCGGCGCCATCTAGGCGGGCTTCGGACAGTCTGCCGACCGAGAGGGCTGGTGGTCGTGGCGCCGACGACCGCCAGTCCGACGTCCCGAGGGGGAGGGTGATGGGAGAGATGTGCTCCGCACTAAACGCTTCACTTTCCCCCCTTTGCCTTGTCATGAGTTCTGTCTCATGCGAGGTTTGGACGTTGTTTGTTGAGCGACAGGAGGTTTTAGTCAGTTCGACTCTGACATACCCCGCCCAGTATCCCCAGAAAAGGGCGGAAGTCCGGCGATTTCCTCCTGACCAAAAAAAAAAAAAAAGGTAAATACAAAAAACAAACCAAGTAAAAATCAAAACCTAGTAAACATTATTAAGTAGTTACAATATGAGATAAGTAGCAAACTTTCTTTAATGTACCTATTTTTGCATAAATAACATTCTACTGCTTCTTTTGAGCAGCAAAAATTTGACATTTATCAATCTGGAATCGGTTCGAAGTAGTATAGTAGATATATACATTAGATTTTAAAACAACAGAGCTTTCTTCTTGCCGCAAAAATTGTGTTTTAACTCAGAATACAGAAAAAACTGTTTTTTCTGTATTCTGAGTGTTTTAACTGGACGCAGTCGACAACATACGATACCTATTTGAATTTGACGAATATAATCATATGGCTGATACGAATTTCCAAGCATTAATCAGTAAGAGACTTGAAATCGGCTATTTTCTAATCTATAGGTAATAAATTTTATGTTTTGTGTTGAACATTAGCCTTAAATTATGAATTCATTATAAGTTAAATGACAGGCACGATGTTGTTAATTCCTTCTGCACAGAAAAAAATATATAAATGGTGCTTCAGTATGTAAAGATTGTTATTATTTATTAAAAATGTAAGGAGCATACCGAAAGTAATGACATTGTGGGTCTCTCTGTGTAACAGAGTATTGAAATGGTCTGTGTAGGGTTTAAACTTTAATGTTATAAGTGTTTACAGGTTAGCCCCCAAACTTGTTAAAATTAAATGATTCCTTTGAAAATCTATATCTATACTATCTATACTAATATTATAAAGAGGAAAGATTTGTTTGTTTGTTTGTTTCGAATAGGCTCCGAAACTACTGGACCGATTTGAAAAATTCTTTTTCCATTAGAAGCCGACATTGTCCCTGATGAACATAGGCTACTTTTTTTAATTTTTTTTTTTTTTTTTTTGTTTCATGTGTGTTTTAATGTTTCCGAAGCGAAGCGAGGGCGGGTCGCTAGTCAAATATAAAAAGGTTTTACCGAAGCTTTCTTTAACTAATAACTATATGTATTTTAATCCATGTAACTTAACTAATAACTATATTTGAGTCGTCTATTATCAAAGGTGGCAATCTGCGCATTTGGACAAAAAAAAATTATTGATATGTCAATACAGATTGATTTGAATATAATCGTCTCCTTCAAAGAATACGGTTCAAAACCTGCATTAAATAAAGGTTAATAGTTAACCTGTTATTTATCTAAGATGTCGTTCCGAAGAGTTTTGTGACTGCCGATGGAATACAAAGTCAATAATTCGTTTTTCTGATTTACCAATCATTGTCCAAAAGTCAGATTGCCGCCTTTGATAATAGTCGACTCATTTATCGCTTGACGCCCATGCGATTATACTGCGATTTATTAGCAGGCGAATGATCACGCGGCCCACCTTATGGTAAGTAGCTCACGATCGCTCACAAGAGCGAAATAAAAAAAAAAAAAAAAATGCTGATTGTCCATACGATCAGCATTTCGAATAGTAAACTGATAAAGTACTATAAAAGTAATTATTAAAAACTGAATAATAGAGATGATACCTAAATATAAACTTAGTTTATACATCATATAATCATTTCGAAGAAGCTTCAAGACCGTGCTACTACTTAAAGATTACTGCACAATAGTAATTTATAACTTTGCCTTTTGAATGTGTTCATTGCATTCAATATGCTTTCAGGTAAAGATTCGATTAGAATTTTCGCTCAATTCAATGTCGATGGAGTGTATGTAACACATGTTTAGAGATAGTACCTATACAATTACACACGTATAACAATGGTTTCGATATGCTCGACTGACTTTTCGTGGCTTGCAACATTATTTTCAATATTATCGAAATTCTTAATGTGACAAATTGACAAACTTTAATTGGCGGTCTCATCTATTTTAACCACAAACCAATCACATATCGTTAATTGAAGCGTCGAGTGGCCTTTATCATCAGAATCTTTCGCATCATGTGTCATGTTGAGTACGATCAATTTATGTGACATCGTGTGAAATAAAAAAAATGCACTCTACCCATTTAGGATAGCAGCTAATTCTCGGTTTTAAACGCGGGGCTAAATAATAATAGCTCTCTACGAAATTGCCGTTTAGTATAAAGTTCATTTAAGGCCATTTAAGTTTAGAGTTTATTGTCAGCCCTACATAAATTACGTTTCAAAGTAAATTAACCCACAGATACAGCCCACTGAGATTCTTGCCGGATTTTCTCAGTAGTGGGTCGCGTTTCCGATCCGGTGGTAGATTCTGCGAAGCACTGTTCTTGTTAGGGTAAGTGCTAGCAACGTCGTCAAATTTGAGCACTGTGAGCTCACCTACTTGTTAGGTTATTTTGACATAGCTTCTCAAGGTAATCAGCTTAGGTAGGAAAATAAAAGCTAGATTCATCGAACCAGTAGATGAGCTCACCGGGCTCTAACCTGAGACGTTGGTAACAATAGCGCTAGCAAGAGCAGTGCTTCGCAAAGTTGTTTTTTCTCTCTACCTAAGCTGATGGCCTTGATAGGCAATTTCAGCGTAACTGTAACAAGTAGGTGAGCCCACGGTGCTCAAACCTGATGACGTTGCTAACATTAACTCTAGCAAAAGCAGTGCTTCGCAGAATCTACCACCGTATCGGAAACGCGACCCATTGAGAAGATCCGGCGAGAAACTCAGTGGGCTGTGTCTGTGGGTTAATTTACTCGCCGAGCTCTTCGTCGCAAGCGAAGGGTTCGACTTGTATAGGTATAGGTATGTAAGCATATTTTTTAATTTTTTATTTATTGCTTAGATGGGTGGACGAGCTCACAGCCCGCCTGGTGTTATGTGGTTACTGGAGCTCATAGACATTTACAATGTAAATGCGTCACCCACCTTGAAATATGGAATAACATCGTGTAATAAAAATCAAACCCGCAAAATTATAATTTTCGTAATCACTGGTGGTAGGACCTCATGCCAGTCCGCACGGGTAGGTACCATCACCGTGCCTATTGTGCGTACTGCCGTGAGGCAGTAATGCGTTTCGGCTTGAAGGGTGGGGCAGCCGTTGTAACTATACTTGAGACTTTAGAAATTATGTCTCAAGGTGGTCGGCCCATTTACGTTATAGATGTCTATGGGCTCTAGTAACCACTTAACACCAGGTGGGCTGAGAGCTCGTCCACCCATCTAAGCAATAAAAATAAAGAAATAAAAGCTACGACAAATTTATAGTAAAATATATATTTTAAGTGTTTTTAAACTCCGATACATCAAACAAGTCAAACGTATGAACTGCGAAAATTTAGCTGTGTAAGGTGTGAGAATAAATGTTTTATTGATCTAATTACTTGAAATATATAAATAAAATAAAAAATATTTACGTATTTGTATTATTTTTAATAAGTTCGTATAACTAGTTATCTCACCGCCTGGCGGGGCCCCATTTCAAGCATAAATTAAATCAATCAACCAATGATCGTTGATACCTCTTGAGAAACGTTAAAGCACAATGACTTTAAATTAAAGCTCCATCGAGGCATTGATGTACTAGAATATAGTGAAATTTCAGAAAGTCAATGTAATAATATTCAACACGCCAAGAAAAATAAGAATGTTTTTAATTCTAAATAAAAAAGACAAATTACTGCTTAAGTTTCTTTGTAAATACCTATATTTCAATTTTAATATAATTAATGGCCGTTGGTTTGTTTTAAAAACTGCTGTATGCCGCAATGCATTTCTGTTAGACGCCAGCAAAAGCGGACGCGGCGAACGGCGTGGTCGGCCGTTAACAAAAAAACAACTTTCCAAGAAACGACGATGGCGCTAAGTTTACGAAGCATGCCAAAACGTCACAAGCACAACGGTTAGCTTCATAACTTGAGGTCTTCTGCTTCCGTTCAATCCTGGGACGAAATAACTTGTTGATGTGCGTTGCGGGTGGGACTGATGTGAGCGGGTGTAAGAGGGGCTAGCGCCGCCGAGCGACGGCCTGTCTACGGCGGCGAGTCGGCGACACCCTGTCTGCCACGGTCGGCGGTGTTGCCGTTTCGCACACATTCCTATCCGCCCGCACCCCTCTGAATGGTTATAAGCCCGGCCGTGCGTACAAAGCGTCAACGTCGCATGCAAACTTGTTTCGTAAACGGATGTGGCAGCGACCGGGGCAGGGCAAGATTATTTGTCTCGCTCTCCAGGCTAAAGTGTAGGTTGAATGAAAAAGATAGCAATAGTGGCGCTACGTGCTATCGGCTCCCACTTGCGGCATTTTTTCACGCCGAGAATGAGGCGAGATTACTGTCTTAGGCGATGTACACATACCTTAATTTTAAATTATAAAAAAATATATAAAATGGTTAAACCGAATTTTAGGTGATTACATATTTAAAAACTTCTCTTTCGAAATTATGAAATTTAACAATAAATCCCATATTAAACAGACTTTTAAACCAATATTTCCTATGGAATATCGTTGCGTGAAGTTCATGAAGTTTTAACTTAATTGACTAAATTATATTGCCGATTAAACACATCGTAAAAGCTTTTTGTAGTGTGTAAAATAAAGGTACACTAAGCGTGGTACAAAGGTTGATTGTTTTTTTTTTCGTTCGTTGGTATGTCTCTAGCCTTATGCTATATGAGGCTCGCACACTCACGCACGTCGGACAGGCAGCAACATCCGCGGCCTGCGCGACTCCCGCTCTGAAGTCTGAGCGAGCAGTCAGTTCGGCGCCGTCAACCAACACGCGCACACGTATCCACAGTAAAATGGCAGCCGCCCACACGCACCCTGCCCCCGCGCCCTCAGACCGTCGCGCTGAGGGCCGAGCTGGTTCCCGCCGTATTTTTCCACCACAATTTAAACTACAAGTCCTTGAAGCGTATAGACGTGATTCCCAATGTAGAGGAAACCAACGTGCCACCGCTAGGAAGTTTGGCATCCATCGCAGACAGATCCAAAAGTGGCTACAAGCTGAACCTGCTTTGCGAGCGGCGCTGTTAAGGAGAGCTCCACAGCCGGCGCCATCACCTCCTCCATATGCTGCTGGTTCCCCCGAAAGTGCAAGATTACCTACACCACCTCCACCTCCTACGATGCCAACGTCAGTTTCATTGCCTACACCTCTACCTGTTCAAGCATTGGTACAGCCGTCAACAGAACCTATAGATTTATCAGTACGGAGATGTTCACCGCTAACGTTAGCACATCCACCAGTTGCACCTGAACCACCTCGCAAGCCGTTTAAATTATTCCGACCTTACTTACTTGAAGATGAAGATGAGAAGCGACCATCAATCGCTTCATTGCCAGTTTCGAATACAGGATATGTTTCTGCGTTTGTGCCAGTACAAAGTGCAGCGGGTTGCGCCTTGACCGCGTGTTCTGCTCCTCATTGGTGTGCAGCTATGCCCTCTTTCTCGGCTCCTTTGAGATGAAAGGACGCCGAAGGGGCTGAGCTCCGTATTTACTGTGATCTAGTCGCCGACGCCCGCTTGGCGCCATCTGGGGCGTAGCCCTAAATCACTGTGCCTTAACATACACGCCGCCATAGTGCATTATGCCGTCAACCTTAAATGACTGCTTATTTTGTGTATTAAATATTAGAATGTATTTTTATAAGTGCAGTTTATGAAAGAGTACCTACATATTATGAAATGTTATTACTATACACTATTATATAAAATAAAGAGAGTTGTTTTAAAATGTACCTCTACTTTCATTGCCTTTAATTTTCTTGTTACGCTTGGCAGGTAGCGCTGGCGCTTAAATACATATTGACTACCTGTTGGTCCCATTCTGCTGTTAAACTTTGTTCTTTAGAACGAGATGTTATTCAAATTAAAATACATCATACAAAATAAGTAAGCAATCAAGCTCAAAACAAAAAAAAAATTTGTGAAAATGTGCTTTTCACAATGACCTGCTTAAAATTAATATGGATGAACTTGAACGGTGTTATTGTTAGTTTTTTTTTACAAAGTTATGGCAGTTAATTACATATATAGTGTAATAAAATTCAAGTTTAATGAAAAGAAATGTAATAATCAGCACATAAACTATACCTATAATGTGCTTGGGATAAGGCCTCATTGGGCTTATTTTCATTGACTTTCTGCACTATAACGATAAAAATAATCATAAATATGAATTCTAATAGATATTTTTTAACGTGACGTGTTGTCTTAATTTCCAAAACATTCTCATGAACAGATTTCATATTGTTAGATAGTATTAGTTTGATTTAGCGTTTATTATTTTAATTTTATCGATTTGGTAAAGTAAAGTTCACATTTGTATTGGTATGTGAAGTTCTCAATTGAAAAAGCCCGAAATCATAAACTATACAAAAAAATTAGTCCATAACAGAGTTAATTGGCGTAGCTAGGGAATCTTTATCAGTCAGCTAGCAAGCTGGGCAGCTACCATCAGTTTTCAATTTAATTGGTAATCCAGATAAAAGATGATTTAATTTTTGAAGGGTTGATAGATTTTTCTTAAATTAAAAAACTAACATCCGTTTAGTACTTAATCGATAAGTTTAGTAACACTTGACAATGCGACAGCGAGGGTTATGAATATTAACAATTTAAGTAGAACTGAACTGGTCGTGTCGTGGTCGTAGCGCGGTGATAGACGTAAAATATGGATGTGTCACGCATGGTTTACATAATTCGGACGAACAAACACTAACAAGTGCTACGTTTAATTGTACTTTTATAACATTTTATAGATAAATAATAATATGAATAATGGTTATAAATACTATATAAGTAAAAATAATAGGCTTGATACTTTCTAGATATGTATTTGCATTGGTGTCCATTTATCTATATAATACTTTTCAAAAGGTCTGTAAATATTTATGATTCCTCTCGCAAACAGCAAATATTCTCCTTATTACGGATAGGTATTTACAATATGTACAAGAATTATTTTTTAAACGTGATCATTCGTGATCAAGCTTTCCATTATCATTTCAGTCATTGTAATCAACGGAAAGAAACTTCAGTCAGTAGTTAATTTCGTTTGTTATCAGGCGATAAGACGGAGAGTTTCAAATTATTTGATTGGTTGATTCTATGATTGGCCATTTCGGTGATTAGTCCATTGAAACGTCAAACATTAAATTTTCCTTCATGATAATATGACTTAAAATGATAATTTTTTTACCATAAGTGTATCATCAATTTTTTGCATGGAGAGAATGAATATTACATTTAATTATTATTTTATTGTCCACTAGCGTGTTGAAGAGGGATTTATTATGCGAATTTTAAATAAATGTAATCGATTTTAAGAGGAAAGTAAAAGACATTGGATTGAAACTTACAAATAAAATAAATATACCTAGATATAGAGGAAATCTTTCTTGACCTATGCAAGTGTAGTTTTTTTTTTTATGATTGAAGGATTACTGGTGGCCCGGAGGCCTTTCCAGTTTCACCAGGACAGGTGAGCGAGCAAAGGCTCAGCCAGGAGGGGTGGGATTTGCTAACAGCTACCCGAGCGCCTCCGAAGGAGACCTAACAGCTCAAGAGTAGCTGCTTCGCGAACGGATCGGAATCGCGACCCGCTGAGAAGATCCGGCGAGAAACTCAGCGAGCTGATTCATGGGTTAGGTTGCACGGCGAACTCTTTGTCGAGTTCGACGAGTACGGTTACCGGGGTCCCTAAGCCTGCTCCTAGTGTTAGAGCTGAAGGCGTCTAATGCAAAGGTTATTGGATCTGATGGATCCGTAAGGACGTGTCTAGGGCGTCGACGGTGACTGGCTCCTGCGTGATCAGGATTCGGGGAGTAGTCAGCGGCGGCAACGATAAGGCGATTATCATGACGCATAGCCTTATCGAAGTACCGTTCCGACGCTGACTTCATGTATTTCTGGATAGATTCGAGGCCCAGGTCGTCGTGTAGGTCAACGTTCTTCACGAACCACGGAGCTCCGACGGCTAACCTGCAAAAGCGGGATTGTAGAGATTGGAGGGTGTCTATGTTTTTTTTTTTTTTTTTATGATTGAAGTATTACTGGTGGCCCGGAGGCCTTTCCAGTTTCACCAGGACAGGTGGGCGAGCAAAGGCTCAGCCAGGAGGGGTGGGATTTGCTAACAGCTACCCGAGCGCCTCCGAAGGTGTCTATGTGTGTGCGGGCCGCGTGAGCGAACACCACACTCGCGTAAGTCATGACGGGCCTTATGCAAGTTTTGTAAAGTGTCACCTTGTTCCGAAGGGACATTTCACTCCGCTTACAGATCATGGGGTAGAGTCTACCGAGAATAAACGCGGCACGGTCACGGACTGATTTTATATGCGGGCGGAATGTCATCGATGCATCCAGGGTAACGCCCAGGTACTTGACCTTCCTGGCCCAGGGTATGGGTTGTCTAAAGAGAGTAATCGGGGGTGTGCAAGTGTAGTGTTGGCTCACGCTGCCCGCACTAACTTGAAACCCCTTCAAACTATTCAATCCCGTTTTTGCAGGATAGCCGTCGGAGCCGTGGTTCGTGAGGAACATCGACCAGTATAACGACCTGGACCTAGAGTCTATCAGTAAGTATCTACAGTCGGCATCAATGCGCGCCACTTCGACAAAGCGGCACGACATGAGAATCCTTTCATCGTGGCCGCCGGAAACTACATAGCCGATCCTGCGGACCAAATGGTAAACAGTCAACGTCGCCCAAAACACGTCATTTCATTCATTGTTTTTGTCGAACCCGTCGCTTGCGACGAAGGGCTCGGCGAGTAAATTAACCCACAGACACAGGGCACTGAGTTTCTCGCCGGATCTTTTCAGTGGGTCGCGTTTTCGATCTGGTGGTAGATTCTGCGAAGCACAGCTCCTGCTAGGGTTCGTGTTAGCAACATCGTCAGGTTTGAGCCTCGTGAGCTCAACTATTAGCCCGGCGACGCTGACATGGTCTCTCTAGACCATCAGCTTATGCAGGAAAAAATAAAGGAAATCATTATATTAATATTATACATAATATTATACACGCGACATTCCAAATTCGTCTAATAACAATGAATATAAAAGTGATAACTATTAACATAGGCTTTTTAGGTTAAGCAACTTCATTTAGTAAAAGAAACCTTGAAACAAACATTCTGATATTGATAGAGTTTCATACGCCTATTCTATCAAGTGAATCGAGTACTACCAATATTTCTATTGCTGTATGTGTTATTAGCACACTTCAACCTTTACGGAATTCCTGGTATACCGTATGCACCAACTAGTAAATATTTTACCAGACTAAATGCTTTTAATTCGGTTTTATTTGGTTCACATCGAAACCACGTTGTCCTATAGCGTGAAAACATGAACAAAGTTCTGCGGTTTTGTAAACAATTTCAGAGCTGAGTTAATCCATACTATCATTTACACTCCGGTTTGAGCCCAATGAGCTCACCTACATGTTAGGGCGAAGCTGAAATAGCCTCTAAGGCTATCAGCATAGGTAGGAGAAAAAAAACTACCAAGAACCTCTGCGTTCATCCATCCATCCATCCTGCGTTTCCCGAGATATTTTGTGCAATGTTCTATCCGGCTTTAGATGAACTTCCCTCTTCGGTGTTTCCTGAGCGTTATAACATGTCTTCGTTTAAACGAGGTTTGCGGAGATTACTTAGCGGTAGGCAGAGGCTTGGCTCTGCCCTTGGCAGTATTGCTAACGTCCATGAGCGAAGGTAACCACTTACCATTAGCTGGGTCATATGCTCGTCTGCCTTTCTAAATTAAAAGAGTTTAATCATAATATCCAAACCGTAGTCGCTTTTTTCATAATAATAATTAAATTTATCCTACAAAAAATGTATTTTCTTGTTTTAATTTTTGATGAATTTTAATGTATTAAATCAATTCTTATTAGAAACGGTTTAAATATAAACTGAGATTCATCTTTCGAGAGGGTACAAATAAATTATTATGGATGATTTTCAGTAGCAGCAGGGCAGAAAGTAATGGCGTCAAGCAGTCTGGCTACACCACTGTGGAGGGATTCGTCGTGGTCGTTGATCGCACATTCGACTCAGGTACAAACACATGTGGCGTTCTAAAGCATTAACCATTATGCATTGTAAATTGCAATACATTTGATTTTAATTTGTATGTATAATTAATATATTGCGAATAAAAATTCAACGATGGAGAAATTACCTTTTTTTCTTCTTTATTAATTAGTATAATACATACAGAAATGACAATAATAATTAAGGTGTGGCAATAGACTACTGTACTAGCAAAGTAGTGGAATACTTCGTTAATTGTAGCAATGTCATTCACTAGTCTGAAAAATTCTTATGATGTAGCTTGTATATTTTGGTCGTCCGTGCGCGAACTGACAAACATTGACGCACGCACCTGACGTCTTCATATTATATTTTACTTACAAAATACATATAATATATAATAAATGTTTAGAAATATAAAAGCTAGCGTATCAAAAGCGTTTTATATTGCATGTTTGCTGCATTTGCAGATGGTTCAGATGTGCGAGTGTTTACGACTTTCAGCCGGACGCGAGTTTGGCCCATAAAGCAAAAATTAATGGGTTTTAACTTTACCAACCGACTACGAAGTCAAGGATATTTTTGGCAAACACTGTCACAGGATATTCTTGTTTTAGTCTACCGGTACCTGACTATTGTTGAAACAAGGCCAAGTATGTAGGTATATCTTGAATTTTCCAACTTATGAAAATGGACACACAATCTCAAGTTGGCCGAAGTTGAAGAAAAGTTTCGAGCGAACCTTAGCTCATGGCATTCCCCCTCTGTGTTTGTCGCCGAATCTTCTCAGTGGATCGCAATTCAGATCTGATGATAGATATACTCGGGAAGGAGCCGCCCTTGAGCTATTGTGGCTCTTCTGGAGGCGTTCGGTCAGCTATTAGCAAACTTTCCCTTCCCAACTGAGCCTTCGAATTCAGCCATTTGTCAAGGTCTCAGGGTCAAAGGCGATTTTGCCATCGCAAAAAAGCCATTGTTACGGTGAATGACAATTAAATAGTAATTTCTGAGAAATCAGGCTACTTTCATATAATTTCAATAATTCATACAATTTTCAAGGAACTGTTTGAGATGATTCCCTCATCTCCTTTTTGTCATCGCACCTCCCGCCATCGGAGCAGAATTCATCCATATTATCTGGAACGGCTGCGTTCATCGACAGTGCGTTTCCAGAGGTCATTTTTTGCCACATACCTACCATCCGGTTATGGAATGAGCTCCCTTCCACGGTGTTTCCCGAGCGCTATGACATGTCCTTCTTCAAACGAGGCATGTGGAGAGTATTAAGCGGTAGGCAGCGGCTTGGTTCTGCTCCTGGCATTGCTAAAGTCCATGGGCGACGGTAACCACTCACCATCAGGTGGGCCGTATGCTCTTCTGCCTACAAGGGCAATAAAAAAATAAAAAAATAATATAAATTGGTGCTAGTAAGTGGGAATATCTTTAAATTCAGGTTCCATGTAACTTGTCTGACTAGATTATTTTCATGAAATTACAGCTTATTTTGCAAAATGGAACCGTTTTTGACGTGCTATTTTATGAAATGCGTTTTTAAGGTCTTGAATCGATTGTGGGCTTAGACCTGATTCAGCGAAGCAATGATCTTGCTAGGACCGATGTTAGCAAATCCTCTCAACAGAGCTCAGTGAGCTCGCCCTCCAACGAAGGCGAAACCAGAATAGCGCTTCGAGGCTACTAGCAGATGGGTAAAAAAATCTAAAGGCGTTAAATTACAAGATTTGGGTGGTCAAATGTGATCGCCTCGCCAAGAAATCACACGGCCAGGAAACTTTAAATGCAAAAGTCTTTACTTCTTATTTCTTTTTGAAGTGAAACTTCTTTAAAATCGTTGTGATTTCAAACTCGATGAAACGAAATGAAACGAAACGAAAAAATAAGTGTGCCGCGATTGGCTTGCCGAAGCGGCTCCGAGCGGCGCCGACAAATGAGGAAGCGCTCCACACGGTCTCGCGTTCCCGACTGGTTCGGTGTGTTTTTGACGTCCGTGCACGCTGTCGCGGCTTTCGGGGCGCCCTGAGATACTTTTATTTCTATTTAGTTTGTTATCAACAGATGTCGCTGCACGTAAATTCAACACATTCAAACGCAAATTCACATTAATATCCTATAAATCCAGTAATATAAAATCATTAATCGCAATCCATTCAGCGTAATATTTGCTCCGGTCTCATTTTCGAAAAAGTAAGTTTCAATGACTCGTTCAGACCATAAAATTGCATCAAACAGTCACACGTTATGATGGAGAGATTTTCAGCAATAAATCTTGGGTTTTGTGAACACCAACTGTAGGTACAACATGGGAGTGCCGGACAGACTCATGCTCGTTATATGAGACTACTTGTCGAACCGCTCGTTTCGATATCGAGTAGAGGGAACTCACTCTCGTCCCCGCAACTTAACGGCTGGAGTCCCGCAAGGCTCCACGCTCTTCCCGTTACTGTTCATTTGTATATCAACGATATACCCTGGTCTCCTGAGACCCATATAGCGCTCTTCGTCGATGACACGGCGATGTACTACTCATGTAGGAAGAAGTCGTTATTGCACTGGCGACTCCAGACCGTAGCAACCACCATGGGACAGTGGTTCCGGAAGTGGCGCATCGACCTCAACCCCACGAAAAACACAGCGGTGCTCTTCAAAGGGGTCGCCCTCCCAAAACCAATTCGAGCAGCCCACTCACAAATAGGCACGTTAACGCCTCCGCCATTCGCCCCATCACTCTTTTCACCCAGCCCATACCGTGGGACTCGACGGTCAAGTATCTAGGCGTCACCCTCGACAGAGGGATGACATTCCGCCCCCATGTCAAGTCGGTACGCGACCGAGCTGCGTTCATATTACGCCTCTATCCGATGATTTAAGTAAGCGAAGTAAGTTGTCCCTTCGTAATAAAGTAACACTTTACAAAACTTGCATACGCCCGGTCATGACCTAAGCTAGTGTAGTTTGCTCACGCAGCCCGCACTAATTTAAAACCTCTTCTAGTCATTCAACCCCGTTTTTGCAGGATAGCCGTCGGAGTACCGTGGTACGCAAGTACGTACATCTCCACGACAACATGGACTTTACTGGTGGTAGGACCTCTTGTGAGTCCGCGTGGGTAGGTACCAACACCCTGCCTATTTCTGCCGTGAAGCAGTAATGCGTTTCGGTTTGAAGGGTAGGGCAGCCGTAGTAACTATACTGAGACCTTAGAACTTATATCTCAAGGTGGGTGGCGCATTTACGTTGTAGATGTCTATGGGCTCCAGTAACCACTTAACACCAGGTGGGCTGTGAACTCGTCCACTCATCTAAGCAAAAAAAAAACAAAAAAAAAAAACATGGACCTCGAGTCCATCAGCAAGTATTTATAGTCGGCATCAGTGCGCCATTTCGAGAAAGCGGCACGACATGAAATCCTCTAGTCGTGGCCACCGGAAACTACACACCCGTTCCTGCGAACTCAATGGTAAACAGTCGACGTCGCCCTGAACACGTTACTTCGGATCCTCCCGATCCACTAACGGTGCTTTTAAGTACCGAACCCGTCGTTCATGCTTCGCAGAATCTACCACCGGATCGGAAACGCGACCCACTGAGAAGATCCTGCGAGAAACTCAGTGCGCTGTTTCTGTGGGTTAATTTACTCGCCGAGCCCTTCGTCGCAAGCGACGGGTTCAACGAGGAGGGTGACCGGTGCTTGTGGTACCTAAATGCACCGTTACTGGATCGGGAGGATCCGTAATGACGTGTTTTGGGTGATGTCGACTATTTACCATACGCTCTACAGGATCGGGTATGTAGCTTCCATCGGCCACGACAAGAGAGTTCTCATGTCATGCCCAGTGCCGGATTAAGCAAGCGCGGGGCCCGTAGCAAATTATTTCAAATAGCCCTTGATCTACTATGGGTTCTTAAGTATAAAGTGGTAAAAAAACAAATCAATAGTCTATACGTTTATTTGCCATCTATAGGTTACAATTTTGTGGGTATTTAGTAAATTACTATAGGCGCTGTTAGGCTCTGACAAGTACAAAAAGCCAGAGATGAGATTATCTGGCTATAAAATAATTTTGTTTTTGAAGACTTTTTGTAGAGCTGATTATCAGGCTGATTGAAATTCTACACGTTTATACAAACAACTTTTTCTTAATAAGTCACTGAAAAAATTAAGCTCGGGCAGAGATAAGTGGGTTTAAATATGCGGGGCCCACGTTCGCGCGGGGCCCGTAGCAATTGCTACTCTTGCTACATGGTTAATCCGGCACTGGCCATGCCGCCTTCTCAAAGTGGCGCAATAGTATGTCAAGTAGTGACAGCTTGAGCCATGACACCTATTAAAATGGCGGGCAAAATAAAGTAACGTATTATTGGAGCACCCTGTAGACTGAGGTAGGTACTAGGTTGAAGTGAGGACAGAATTTATCATTATCACATAATGCTATTGTGTGACAAGTACCTAAATTTTTTTTAGAGATTTATCGTAAAATTATGGACGTACATGTCCGTCGTGCTATTTCGAATTTAAGTATGCGTCGCGTATATAATTAAAACGTATGTCCATAAAGCCAATAGATTTTGAATCAACATTAGCAATAGTGCAAAATTTTCGTTGTCGTCTATCATTAACCGTACCATATCTCTTCGTTTTCGAGAAACGGTTCAAACACAATATTAATTAATCCATCAATTGTTTTCGAAAAATACTAGGCAATTTTCATGATCGCCGTTGAAAGCCTCGTCTCTATCTAAAATCTAGAAACACGCATTATTAGGTTGCCAAATAAGTCAGCCGAGTGTCACGTCATTTGAAACATAAATAGTACAAGTCACAAGACAGACCGGTCGGCGGCAACGCACACAAGGGGATATGTGCTGCGATTGTGTGCGCCGAGATGGCCGCTTCGCTTGGCGCCAACGCCGCCTGCGTGTTATTTCCAACGCCATTACTCACACCGGCCTCGACTAATTATAATATTCAGCGAGCCCACATCGTTCACAGCTACGAATGTCCAGTCATATCCTGCACAATGAACTAATGTTCGGCGGCTATTTTTTAATACATCTAAAATTGTCATTTTCCCGATTTTTATTAATATTGTAAAATTAGGGACAAATGAAATATGTGTTCTAGTTTAATGATAATTCATGCCTGCGCTCATTTGTTAATTATTTTAATTAATATCACTTCATTTGATGTTCGGCGAGATCACAGATGCCGGCGCTGCGAAAACGGTTGTTTTATGTAAACATGGAGTGTGTACTACTGCGCACTCAATAGCATAATCGTTCTGCCCTTTAACCTAGACGTTCGTGTTTTGTGATAATGGATCCAGCACGCACTACTTTGCAAGCGCTCTATTTGCAGTTATTGTTAAAATGAAAATCATATTTAGATGTGCAAAATGATATTATACAAACACAAGTAAATCCTAAAAAAGTAGATATTATCATATCAACATGTCTAATTAAAAATGAGTTGATTGCTTTAAAATATCAATTTACACGAAATTGGTTTAAATCAACGGAAAATATTAAACTAAATACTCACAAGAAAGAGTTTCTTGTATTTAAGGTTACATAATAAGTAGCTTAAACAGCTCTGGAACTTTCCACAGTACGATGACAACGAACTAGGCAACTTAACGGTACGTTATTAAATTCACACGTATTCTTCAATTATGTAAATTTAAGAATCAATATTTAATAACATTTTTTTTCATTTGGATTTCTGATCATTAACCTTTTTATACATTTTCCGGATGTTTAGAAACGATAATGGCTTAATATCAAGATTTTACATATAATTCATTTCATATTACTGCAAGAATATAATAATTGAAACAGCTAAATTTTACGCTATTACGCGAAAATGGCGATGAGTGAAAATAGATTTGAATTAATAAATAATTTTTAATACATTTTTGGTGCATAAAAAGCTCGTAAATACCAAACCACACTTTTACCTACTTAAATTAAATTGTATAAAATATAATAATTAATAAATCTTTACATTAAGTTTAATTATGAGTCAATGGACTTTTCACTGATACTTAGTAAATACTTTTAGTGTGAAACGACGGCTAGTTGTGACGCAAATTTATTCGTTGCCAAAGAAAGTGTTTCTGTAGGGTTATTGTTCACGGAGTTAATACTATCGTGCCAACAGTCAAGATAAAAATATCAGAAACTTATGATAGTACGTGCCGTACATAACGGTACATATCACTAATCGTGTGACCAGGTTTTGAAATGAGCTGCGATCATAAAAACATGCTGATATCAGTTTTCATGAGTTTTTTCTTAACGATTGGCCTCTTGGCTTCTTGATAAAAATGAGTCGATTGCACGCCTTGCCACCCGTGTTCACGGACCACCCATGTGTATCACCGAGTTCGCTTTTTTAATCTCCACAGCTCTGATATAAATATCGGTGGCGCAATAGAGATCATCCTTAATGTTGCGCTAAGCCGCGTGAATTCAGGCTGTAGCTTCAATAAAACCTGTTTAACTTGGCTAATCCCACGTCAAGATGTTTTATGATAAAAATTATGAGATTTTAATACGACCACACTAGCGAGGTAATATTTCAGTTTTTTGACAGACGAGAACACAGGGTGCGCCGAAATCTCGTGAGTCTAGCTCGTTAAGAATAATGTCTGAGATTGATCTCGAACAAGTATCAATTATTCTTAGCACTAATTAAGTTAGGTTTCTATCGGTTAGTCTTGCAAAAACCTTTCAAGCTGAAATAGCATGGTATTAAATGTTGTGGCAATATTGACGCGTACCTATCCAAGATAACGACTATTCCAATAGGATTCAAATATTCGTGTCTGATACGTAATCCTGTTTTTGAGAGCATATTATCAGATTTTGATCTTGGATGTATAAAGCTATTAAGATTAGTAAATCGATGTTGCTTATGCAAATCAAATGACATATCTGATCACACAAGTGTTCCTAAATTTTATTATCAATATGCAAAGCCATTTAAGTGTAGATGACCCAGTTTTCGAAACAACGAATGAATCATTTAATTTTGCTGTATGTATTTTCATTACATATTTACATACTGGTTTAAGGGGTGGATGGTGAAACGGATGTATTATGTAAATTATGAAATCTATAGTTTAAAAACGAAAAGAAAAATTCAAAAATTAAATGCACAGCCAAAGTCAAAAAAAAATTTAATGTTTTTTTTTTCTTAATGAATCTCTTTAGTATATTGTGCCAAAGTAACTAGGTACAACATTCCACGTATTATTTATCAGGAAAAAAAATGTAGAAGGAAGCAAAATTTATATCGATATTATCTGTGAGGATTTAATCTCCAAATAAGTTATTACGAAACTATACGTTTAACGCTAGATGGAAAACTAACTTGTGTTGTGCGTCGAGTAATTTAGTAGTCACGCGGGGCGGGGTAGCTCAACTAGCTATGGAATCGTGATTCTGCGTCGAGTTGTTTCCATAACAAAAGTAACAATGTTATATTTTCACTCATGTTGACCCCACTACATTATTAAAGACTTGACTCGCAGCATAGGTAACTATTATCACTATAATATTACACATATTGGACAACTCTTGCGTATGACGACACTGTTGGGCATTAGCCCCGTCCCGCGTCCCGCCGTCACAAGCCGCTCGACACGCCGTTGCGCTCGCGCCATCGTTTCTCGGAAAACGATAGCTCGATATTATTATGTAGGTACCACACACCAACACAGTATTATTATAAAGATTTTTATACAGTAATACATAATGTATAAAGTATTTTTATTTATTTATAATACATTCAATACATATGGCAATATGAGTGTGAAGTTTGTCACACACAAAAATTACAATTAGTTCATCCCAAAATTACACAATGTAATTTTATAAACCTCTTTTTTTTTTTATTCTTTAAACTATAAAGCAATATAAAATTGTAATTTAACATGCAGTTGGACAAAGGTACATTAGATGAATGAACTATTTTCTGTTTTCAACTGAATAATTTCATTGCAACATATTCAAGCTTCATAGTGCCATCATACAAATATTCATAGACTTACAAAAAAGAAAACAGTTGAGAAATTATAACAATACATTTTCTTATAGGTATTTATTTCATTTATAAACCTTGTATCTATAAATACCACTAACGTAATTCATTTTTTGCCACAAATAAGTCATGCGTCTGAAATAATTAGTTTCAAGGGTCAGTACGTTACAATTGAGACTGACGTCATGTCTCACGATGGGCGTCAGCAGTCACGTTGCGGAGAATATTGGAGTCGGGTTGAGCCCCGCGAGTTCTAATAAGAAAATAATTTTATAAAACATTTACTATGAAATTTTCATAGTATGTAGGAAATGCATATCTAAACGATTAATTATTATTATTATACTGGTTTGAGTTAGAACAATTTCCAAATGTGGAAATAATACCTAACACGTCAGTCGTCCGTGACCACGAAAACTTTTTTTATGATTGAAATATTACTGTTGGCCCGGAGGCCTTTCCAGTTTCACCAGGACAGGTGGGCGAGCACAGGCTCAGCCAGTAAGGGTGGGATTTGCTAACAACTGCCCGAGCGCTTCCGAAGGAAACCTAACAAATCAAGAGCAATTGCTTCGCGAATGAATACCACGAAAACTGTAAAGCAATAGAAACGTCGGAAATAATGTGAAGATATTAAATATATTATTAATAAATATATATTATATTTATATATATAAAAATGAATTGCTTTTCGTTAGTCTCGCTAAAACTCGAGAACGGCTTGACCGATTTGGCTAATTTCGGTCTTGAATTATTTGTGGAAGTCCAGAGAAGGTTTAAAAGGTAGATAAATATGAAAATGCTCGGAATTAAACAATAATAACAATTTTGTTTTTCCTTTGATGTGTCTTCCGTCGGACGGATTCCTTTTGTTTGTTTTAAGTTTATTTTATACAAAATTTTAGGTCTTTTATTTATTGATTGAGACACTACAAAGTCTGGTCAGGTCAGCTAGTTATATATAAAGATATTATTTCCGACATTTCAAAGACACAAAAAAAATTAAAATACTTTTAATTGTGGCTACGAGTTGCGAAAACCGGACAAAATAGTAATCATATTAGATTATGATTATATTTGTAACAACAAACGCTTACTTTGCGCATAAAGTAATGCACAGAAACAATGAACTCGATTACTATGCGTTCCTATAACTTATTTAGTATAAGTGCATGTTTGTAGAGCCGCAGCTGACATCCTGGAATGGAGAACTAAGATCGAATCGTAAATACTTACGTACAAAGCGGAATCGTCGACAGGTATGCGTCATGACTGCCACAAATACAAAGGAAATTACTTTACTATTGTCACTTGTCGTAATACATTAGATAAACTACATAATTATATGAGAATGCATTTATTAGGTAAGACTATACTTTTTATGTACTTCTCACGGTCCACCCCCGATTAGCCCATAGACATCACCACATAAATCCCATCATTCAACTTGATTTAATAATTCACAATTATAATATTTACCGAACATATTAGATAAAAATATTTTTTTTAAACTGTATTTAAATCGTAATTGACATTGTTCGTACTTGTGATGTGATGAAACTACTTTTGATGAAATTCTAATCGGATCAGCAATAAATATAAAAGTGGTCGTACACAGTATTTGGTTCTTAGCTGCACGTAGAGCTTTCATTGTAACAGATTAGTTCGTGTTATGGTGAAAAAATAAATTATTGTACACTTCTTATCCAATTATTTCTACAAAATAGTAGGGCGGTGAATGTATAGGTAATTTATTAGATAGCAAGTCCAGCAAGACAACGCAACTGGTAAGGCAAGGTAGGTCGCACTTTATATGGAGAGTCGTTTAATCCACTGAATAAATTACCTATGTGCCTAGGTTTCTCCTGAATGACTAATGAACATTTAAAGAATTAGCACAATGCGCATGCAGTACACTTTCCAATTGCTTTCGTTAATACGCAGTCGGATCCGGTAAATATACTATAGAAATAAACATGTGCGCTATGCCGTCACCACAGGTGTACTACAATTTATTATGCATGAGCTCTTCTTACTTTTGTATGGGATTTGATCTTGAGTACATTTTCTACGAATCATATAAGATAAAATCACCAGAATTTATATTTTAATACTTTAAATTTATATAGATACTAAATTCAAACCAGTTAGATTAGATGTTATGAGCTAGTAGTAGATTCATCGTATGAAACCTACACTTACTTGAATGGATGTAACGAAAATCAGTTGTTTATTCAAATTATTAGCAGCCGGGAGTTTTATTATGAACAAACACGTCCCGCTTATTGGTAGTAAACGTGGCGCCTGAGGTCATTTTGTCACGTCACCACTTCGCAAAACGGTACGTATCGAAGCAAGTAGAGAATATTGATTTGTAAATGAACCACCTTAACATTTATGTGCAATATCGCCTCTGTCGATCAGAGTTCAAGTACTTATTGAATTACTGAAAGAAATGTATTATTGCTTAGTACCTACACTTTTTTAAAACTGGAATAAAAATAAATTATGTAATTAGATCACTAAACAAACACGTGAGTTAACGTTAAACTTCAACTTATATAGGTATCTATCAATATTTATTAAGTATTGTTTTTTATGTTATTAGATTTTGATCATCCTGAAATCTAAATAAATTCACTAATATATAAATACATATTATATTCTCTTCCGAAATAAAAAACAAAACTTTTTTAGACAAATCAAGAGGCCAGCTAAATAAGAACACCAATACCTAAGTGTCATCGTTGTGTTCAAAATTCCTTTGTGGGTATTATTCATATTGTTTCAACGTCATGTATTTCCGCAGCACTGCCATTGACGAAGGGACTAAACCACAAGGTGGCACATACATGTGTGCCACGGACAACCACGGCTCATATTGTCAACGAACGCACGATATTATCAAGGTTTCGTATTGCAACCTTTCAATATATATTTTTTTGTTTCAATATTTTTTGTATGCCGTAGCTAGTAGCGAACGCGTTAAGTTTGTTAATAATAATTACATAAATATTAACTTAATTCAGAAAGATTGGCAACAGCGTAACTGTCAACTTTGGGTCCACGAGCTTCGGCTAGCTTAGTCAAGTATACCATATGATCTGGTCTGGTTGGTTCTGGATCGATGGCAATGAAAAAGTATGCACTGTACGTTCATTTAGTAGGTGCAAGATCGATATGAAGAATTTGTTTGAACGTCAACGACGTAGGTGTTTGGTGCCACATCATATAATTTACACAAATATTTAGAATTGTTAAACCATTAAAGGTAGTCGTGTAATTTGAGGCACTAATGACCTAGGAACACCTGTGAAGTTCTGACGCGCCTGATTGAGAGTCAGGCAATGAAGGTCGCGTTTGCTCAGTACTCATTTGGTACTCTTTATCCTATTTCCTAGAGCTAAGACCTTATCATAGTTTTCCAATAAATCTTTTTAGTGTTAAACAACATTCAGAAAATTTCGGCTATTGACTAAAATTCGGCATTGACTATAAGATGTGGCATGTGAAATGTATTGATTTTTAATTAATATTTCATAGATATTAATGCTTTAGATAGTTCTTAAATAAAACAATATTAATAATATTAATGATTATTCGCAAATCGATGACATTAGCTCATCCCTCTCAATCAGGTTAGGAAGTAAATTAATGACTACATTTTTCCCTGACTGAAGATAGACAAAGTGAAAGTTAGAGGGTATAAAGAAATTAATTATGTCATTTCCTTATTTATCGAAAATATTTTTTTAGTAAAGCGTGAAAGGCCCTCTGGGTGTTGGGTGAACGTCAAGGCAAACCAGCATGGCTGCGCAGCGCCATCGAGTCTAGTGCGGCTAGCGCCTTGCGCGCCCACCTGACGCGCAACCCACACACCCAATCAACCTACACAGTACACGCCTTTGCCACGCTCATAAACTGTCTACGCATGACGAATAATAATAATAATTATACGTGATGCGTGCGTTATGAACAAATTTAGTGTTAAAGATTTATGGAAGACGCCATTTTATATTAAAATCAAACCTAATTTAATCTTTTCGTTATTTTTGTGTCAGCGAAAGAACAGGTTTTTATCTTTATATGCATATTACGTTAACTAATGTGAGTTGAATAACTTAAGAGCATCCGGCTACTTATTAGGCCACACCTTTAAAAGTTCGATTAGTTCTTATTGATGTTAGCACATTCTTATCTTTAGGACGTAATATTTTACTAATTCAACGGGCTTCAAACTTTTAATGGACTTATGAATAAACAAATCGAATAACTAACTACATAGTTGAAAGGACTTCGCACATCGTATCATGTTATCAATACAGCAGGGGTCAGGGATAGGTACTTACGCGGTTACGATATGATAATAATGTATGAAGCATTGAACAACAAATCTGCACGTTTGCGTTCGAACTGGCGCGGCGTAACTTGACGTGACTCATCGCGGAGTGATCGTGATACTACTCACGTCGCCGTAACTTGCCACGACATTAACTAACGCGTCTCTTTTCGAGACGTAATAGTTTTCTTTACAAAATTTCTTTGCAACAAGCAGAATTTGAATTACATGCGAATTATATAAAAGATACTAACGTTGTGTGCTTCAACGTCGTGTACAGAATTGTTATGAGCTTATATTGAAAATCATTTGGCTGAAAATAATTAAATATGTATACGTTTAATTTCAATTCAGAAAACGAACGCGCATGATTTCCTATTTTATAGAAATTTTAATTGGTATACCTGATAAGAAAGTTAGTGAAATTTTATTTGAATTTAATTTAATTGAAATTTTAATTTCAAGGAAAACCATGTACCGATATTCGAATATATTAATCATTATTTACGTAATATTTAACATGAGTAAGATGTCCAACTTGTTTGTTCTGTAACATAAACTAGATTTGGGATTGAAACTTAATTATGCGCAATAACTTACAGTTTCCCGTGAAGCAGTTAATTGTGATGGAAATCTTGAGTACAAGAAAGATCCAGCACCTGATGGGCACAGGTACGTTTTAAAAAGCCTCTATTAATTAAATAATTCTGAATACCTTCCTAGTTTCTACTTCAGGTATTTTTTATTGTAAGGAACCGAAATGGTTTTGTACCAACAAATTAGGTATATGTATTATTAAAATCTTTCTATGTACTTTTGAATAGAATTTTAATTTTCAAAAGACTCGTTGTAGACATAATTATATACCTTAGACTACTATCTACTACTATAACATGATTTGTAAATAACAACCTAAGATTCTTATTATGAATAGTTGATACTGTTAGTTTTCCAAATAGACTACGAAGTAACGAAACAACAACGAAGGCATAGTATAAATTGACGAGCTAATATTTAAATAGCACTTTGCATCAAAAATTTCAAAATAATAACAAGATTAACAATTTAAACAAGTACATACATACGTACGTACGTACGTAAGGGAATAAGTTAATGAATCAATTAGATACTCCCTGAGTACAGACGAACAGTTACGAATACGAGTATGAAAACTATTTGGGATATTTTGTATTCGTCACGCAAGCACATATTTATTAACTTTTTTCGTTTTTTATTATTATTTTATGATTGAAGGATTACTGGTGGCTCGGAGGCTTTACCAGTTTCACCAGAACAGGTGGGTGAGCACGGGCTCAGTCAGGAGGCGTGGAATTTGCTAACAGTTACCTACCCGAGCGCCTCCAAAGGAGACTTAACAATTCAAGATCAGCTGTTTCGCGAATGAATCTACTACCGGATCAGAATCGTGATCCGCTGAGAAGATCTAGCGAGAAACTCAGCGGGCTGATGTTTAGGTTAGATTACACGTCGAACTCTTTGCCAAGTTCGAGGAGTACGGTTACCGAGGTCCCTACGCTTGCTCCTAGTATTAGAGCCGAAGGCGTCTAATGCAAGAGTTATTGGATCTAATGGATTCGTAAGGACGTGTCTAGGGCACTTTTTTCGTGTGTGATTGACGGGTTTTATTCACGATTTTGATTTTTATAATTTCCTTTCTTTTGTGAATCTATACACTGTTGGGACTTCCTTTTCCTTATTCCTTACTCAATCCCCTATCCACGCCATCTGTTGACACTATAATAAAAATTACGCGTGTAAAAATGGCGCGAAGAGAGTGTGTAAAAAACTAAAACACGGTACCGGTGCAACAACGATAAAATTGTGATTTGTTCAGCACATACAACTCTCGCCAGTGAGAAAATATAATAGTGCATCAACGAACTACGGAGTGAGTCCTAAAACTTATCCTTTTCTCAGTCCCAAACATATCTAAATTCAAAACATACACAAACTACCGAAATCAAAAGGTAAGGATAAAACGGCTATGTAAAATTTTCACCTCTTTTTGTGAACTGCTTTTTTAAAGTTAATAGCTATTAACGATCTCTAGTTATTTTTAAAAATATTTGAAAATAAATGTTTTCGTTTTCATAAAATAAAATGTGAAATAAATGAGGCAAATTAGAATGCAGGTCATCCATGTTTAAAATATCATAGAAATTATTGAAATTCACAACAATAATATGGTTCGCTCGCTACTGCTCCGTCGGGTATACATACTAATGAAAATGTGTATTTATGATAACAACTACAAATAAAGGCCACGCGCGCTCGTACTTTGCACAACTATATCTTGAAGATCGCCAGCTGATCAGTTACCGACAGTATGGTTTCCGTCATGGTCCTTCTGCTGGCGATCATTTTTTTTTTATTTTTTATTGCTTAGCTGTGTGGACGAGCTCACAGCCCACCTAATGTTAAGTGGTTACTGGAGCCCATAGACATCTACAGCGTAAATGCGCCACACACCTTGAGATATAGTTCTAAGGTCTCAGTATAGTCACAACGGCTGCCCCACCCTTCAAACCGAAACGCATTACTGCTTCACGGCAGAAATAAGCGGGGCGGTGGTACCTACCCGTGCGGACTCACAAGAGGTCCTACCACCAGTAATTACGCAAATTATAATTTTGCGGGTTTAATTTTTATTACACGATGTTATTCCTTCACCGTGGAAGTCAATCGTGAACATTTGTTGAGTACGTATTTCATTAGAAAAATTGGTACCCGCCTGCGGGATTCGAACACCGGTGCATCGCTTCAACACGAATGCACCGGACGTCTTATCCGTTAGGCCACGACGACCACCGACGTCTTCTTGTATACCTCACACATAGATGGGCTGAAGACTTGGAAAGCAAGGGCGAGGCTCTCGCCGTGAGCCTTGACATCGCGAAGGCCTTCGACAGGGTCTGGCATAGGGCACTCCGGACTTCTATAGAAGCTTCCAGCTTAGAGAATCCCCGAGCGACTCTGCAAGTGAATGGCTAGCTTTTTGGATGGATGGAGCATCACAGTTGTCGTCCACGGCTGCTGATACCATGACACTGGCGTTCCACAAGGCTCGGTGCTCTCCCCACGCTTTTCATACTGCATATCAATGACATGCTATCTGTTGAGGTCCATGCATTGCTATGCGGATGATAGCAGGGGGATGCGCGATATCTCCGCCATCAGTCTCTCTCGAAGCGTGGTACAAAAGAGGCGATGAATACTTGTGTCTGAAGTGGAGAACTCTCTGGGGCGGGTCTCCATGTGGGGTGAACTGAATTCTGTTCAGTTCAATCTATTGAAGACACAAGCTTGCGCGTCCACTAAGAAGGACCCTTTCGTTATAGCGCCGCAATTTCAAGGAGTATCTCTGCAGCTTTCGCGAGTATAGGGATTCTGGGGGTCGATATTTCGAGCGGTGTTCAGTATCAGAGTCGTTTAGAAGGTAAAGCCAAATTGGCCTCTTAAATGTTGGGAGTCCTCAACAGAGCGAAGCGGTATTTCACGCCTGGACAAAGACTTAGGCTTTATAAAGCACAAGTCCGGCCTCGCAAGGAGTATTGCTCCCACCTCTGAGCCGGGGCTCCCAAATACCAGCTACTTCCATTTGACTCCATACAGAACGGGCTGTTCGGATCGTCGATATTCCCGTTCTCGCGGATCACTTGGAATCTGAATCTGGAAAGTGTTTTTATACCGTATGTTCCATGGGTAATGCTCTGAGAAAGTATTCGAGATGATCCCCTCATCGCTTTTTTATCTTCACACTTCCCGCCACCGCAGCAGAGCTTATCCATATTGTATGTAACCGCTGCGTTCATCAACAGTGCGTTTCCAAGGATATTTTTTTGCCACGTACAATCCGGCTTTGGCTTTTTTTTTTCCTACCTAAGCTGGTAGCCTGGAGCGGCTATTCCAGCGTAACCGTGGCTAGTAGGTGAGCTCACGGGGCTCAAACCGGACGACGATCCTAACACGAACGCTAGCAAGAGCCGTGCTTCGCAGAATCTACCACCGGATCGGAAACGCGACCCACTGAGAAAATATGGCGAGAAACTGAGTGGGCTGTGTCTGAGAGTTAATTTACTCGTCGAGCCCTTCGTCGCAAGCGACGGGTTCGACGGGAACGGTGACCGGTGCTTGAAGTACCTAAAAGCACCGTTAGTGGATCGGGAGGATCCGAGATGACGTGTTTTGGGCGACGTCTACTGCTTTCCATTCTGTCCGCAGGATCGGGCCGGCTTTGGAATAAACTCCACTCCACAGTGTTTCCCGAGCGCTATGACATGTCCTTCTTTAAACGAGGCTTGCGGAGAATACTTAATAGTAGGCAGCGGCTTGGTTTTGCCCCTGGCATTGCTGACGTCCATGAGCGACGGTAATCACTTGCTATCAGGTGGGCTGTATGCTAGTCTGTGTACAAAGGCAATAAAAAAAATGATATCACTTATGTATATGGTACTCCTTTCACCAATGTCACCCGTTCATATAATAAATAATTTCTATTTTTTCTACGAACTAAGTACCTACCTACAATAAAATTTCTCTAAAACACGTTCAGGTAGTGATACATCGCATTTAAAACAAAACTATATAAGTCTAAAGTGTTCAAGTCATGACTCATGACTACCTTCATGCTTTGAGCTGAAATTGGAAGTGTTTCCAGTATGTATGTATGGGTTTGATTTTATCAATTAATTCATTCCCGATCCTGCGGACAGAATGGAAAGCAGTCGACGTCGCCCAAAACACGTCATCTCGGATCCTCCCGATCCACTAACGGTGCTTTTAGGTACTTCAAGCACCGGTCACCGTCCTCGTCGAACCCGTCGCTTGCGACGAAGGGCTCGACGAGTAAATTAACTCTCAGACACAGCCCACTGAGTTTCTCACCGGATCTTCTCAGTGGGTCGCGTTTCCGATCCGGTGGTAGATTCTGCGAAGCACGGCTCTTGCTAGGGTTCGTGTTAGCATCGTCGTCAGGTTTGAGCCCCGTGAGCTCACCTACTAGCCACGGTTACGCTGGAATAGGCTACCAGCTTAGGTAGGAAAAAAAAAAAACAATTAATTCGTAACAAAAATGACATTGGAGTCCTACATAGAGTAAATAAACATATAGGCTAAAGTATATAATCAATATAGTAAAGTACCTAGTCAGGTCATAAATTCTGTCACATGTTTAATGTAAAATAATTGAAACAAGTTTATTCATTATGTAACCATTCATATACCAAAACGAACTTAACAAAACATAGATTCTTATGACACTAAAGTTTATTCAAAATGACCTCCGTGATTTTGAATACAGGCCTTCAATCTGCGCGGCCAGTCGTCTATCGCAGCACGAACGAGGTCCATGTCAATATCAGCGGCTGCCTTAATCAAGGATGTCTTGAGTGACTCCAAATTGGGATGAGGCTTTGAGCATGCCTTTTCCTCCAAGTTTTGCCATATCTTGTAATCTAACGGATTCAAATCTGGACTGGAGGAGGGCCAGTCTTCGTGCCGGATGAAGTCGATTTCACGCGCCGCCAGCCAGTCTTGTGTGCTCTTCGCTCTATGAGCTGGCGCCGAATCTTGTTGGAATACCCAGTGCCTGTTGTTGAACATGGTATGAGAAACAGGTTCCACAAGGTTCGTCAGGACTGTATTTTGATACACAACTGCATTCGTTTTTACACCTTTCTCACAAAAATGTACCTCTGTTAAGCCCCAATAAGAAACTCCCAACCATACCATGAGCGAGGATGGAAAATGACCTCGTTGGACACGCGGAATACGGTTGCTCGCTTCTTCACTACTGTGTGCGTACACCTTATCATTTTGTTTGTTGTAGCTCTCTTCTACGGTAAAAATTTTTTCATCCGAAAAAAGCATTTCCCGATATTTTTTTCCCGCGTACCGCTTCAACAAAGCGCGCCATCTCTTCAGTCTCAGGTCCATTAGACGAGCATTCAAACGATGTCCTGTTTTTCTTCGATATGCCCGAAGCCCTAAGTCTTCATTTAACACCCTTTTCACCGTGGTTCTGCTTAACTCCATCTGAAGGGCCAACAGTTTCTGCTTACGTTTGGGATTTCTTTGAATTCGCGCCTTCACAGCTTTTATCACTGCTGGAATCCTAACAGATCGAGGGCGACCACTTCTTGACCTGTCATCTACACTAGAGTCTTCATTGTATCGTTTGATGGTACGATAAACGAATCTTTTGGTTATATTCAAAATTTTCAGTATGTTAAAAATTTGAATTGGCGCGTAACCGTAACGATGCAACGCAATAACTGCAACACGGTCTTCTTTAAGCGTCCACTCCATATTTAAAAATGAGTAAAATTCTATAAAAGTATACATTTTTATTTTCATGAACAATTCGAAATTCGAATTCAATAAACTTTTTTGTGGCCAGCATTCTAAAAGAAAAGTTTTTACTGTGTGACAATACTTATGACCTGACTAGGTATATAATCATTAAGACATTTGAGGATAAACAAAGGTTACAGACATATTTGATTAAAATAGGAACTTAAATATTATTTTTTAAGTTTTAAACTTGATTTTCTGTCATCAGCTAGCCTATTCTTGTATTTGTTTTTTTTTTAATTAAAGAGGAAAAATGTCAATGATCATTGCATGTGTCATATCTTCCTACGAACTGATCATAACAAAGGAAAACTGTTTGGATTATCGATAAACTTTACACTTAAATCGCTTTCGTTGTGTCCTTGTTTCAGATGTGGTATTTGCCCTACGTACTTCCAAAAAATATGTGCATTTGACGCAAGCACCAATAATACATTTATATTCGACAATCACTGCGTTATGGATTTGTACAATTGTTTACAAGGAACAGGTATAGAAACACTTGAACATATTTTCCTCCTTGAAAATTTTTCCGTGTAAAATTTTACGAATATTCAAATTTTACTGCAGAAACATAACTGTCAAGCATACTGCACTGTGGAAATGTTTTTTCTAGCATCAGGCATAGTTTCGAAATTATTGAGATCGATTAATGTTCTATAGTTATGTTGTAGACCGCCTGTAGGTTCAAGTTACCCAACTGTCTACGATACTAAGCTTTGGTACCTAATTTATTATTTACTTACTGGTAAATTAACTTGTGAATACGGAATACAGGAAACATTGGTTGCAAAGGTTGACGTTACGTATAGCCGTGAAATGGCCTTATGCAATTACTTTTTTTTGCTTTCCAGAATTTGTTACTTTACATTATGATAAATGTCTTTATTTCGGCAACTTTGCGTACGTTCACGGCTACAAATATGAAGATTTGGACTACGGCGAAGACCATATCATTGTGAAAGACACGGTCAAGAATCCCGATTTCGTTTAATAATTAAACAAGAATTATCCTGTTTTGATCATGTTTTAATTCATTCTTGCATGTTGACTTATTAGTATTTATTCACAGATATAAAAATAGAAATTAAACATTTTAGACTATTGAGGAGTAAAAGCTATTCTTAGAAATAGAAATAGAAAGTAATCAGTGTATATTATATTTTATTTACGAGATTACGAATACAAAGTTTTGTAAAATGTAGCGTATATTAATTGAAAATGGATGCCGTAGTTTTCTCTTGGAATAATCTTAAATTTGTTTGAAATTAGTATTGTATTTATATACATTTATTAATCGAATATTGTCGTAGAAAATTTGTCTATTTTTCTTCATTTCACCAGACTGTTGCTCAAATTTTTAAAGTAAGTCCTGAGTTAGGAACATGGGCTATGAAACCGACATGTGCCCGAGTCTCTTGTAGTCGATTTTGTCGAGCTGCACTAGAGGCCTGAGTTGGTCGGCGAAGGCTCGCATATCCTCGCCGATAGCGTCCTGGCCTTGTGGTGCAAGAACCTGAATAACACAATGAAACTATCAGCAGTTCACTATTCCCTTTTCCTTTATACTACTAAATAGGCTCAGCACATAGTAAAACATTATATGTCAACTGTCTTTGGGAATAGTAGGTGTAATGTAATTCGTGATGGCTTAAGTAGCAGAGTTAATATAACATTTTGGGCGCACAATCCTTATATATATATATTTTTTTTTATTGCTTAGATGGGTGGACAAGCTCACAGCCCACCTGGTGTTAAGTGGTTACTGGAGCCCATAGACATCTACAACGTAAATGCGCCACCCACCTTGAGATATAAGTTCGAAGGTCTCAAGTATAGTATATAGGACTCAGGACTCACTATCAGCAAATAAAAGTTAGTCTATCATCTTATTCTTATATATTATAGGTACACAGAAAATGATACTAAAATAAGACTTGTAAAAGAATGTCCAATAGTGAGTTTAATGTATTAATTAGTATTTTGTTCTAAAAAACCTAAGGGAACCAAAGATATTAAAGAAGGGTAAAAGTCTTCAACAACTGAAATACACTACACATCACATAACATACATGAAATAAAATAAATCCACATTGCTCTACAAACATCAAGTACATACATTAATTATATAAAATCTACTTAATATGTACAAATAAGAAGAAAAAAAACAATTGAAGCTTATTATTGAGGCTTACTTATTCATGGAAAACTGTAGGTTAGGTTATTTATGTTTTTATAGCTTGAAAAAACCATGCTGTTTACATCAAAACTAAGCCAGCAAATTAAAAATCTCTTCCTTATTTTTAGTTTATTTACAGTAGATTGGGGAGAATAGAGACTAGAGTTAGAATAGGGACAAATCTGGAATGTCACAATACTCTTGTTGAGTTGTTAATATATATAACTTTGTTGCACTGAAGATGACTATTATTTAGTGTTTAAGAATATTAAATAGTTTAATTCAGATATCAAAACTTTGTATCTCATTAAAGATATTAAAAAGTTAATTACCTAAAGTTAGGTACCTACCTAACAACTAAATAGTGCCAGCCTTATCGAAAAACTCTGTTGTCCCCATACATTTTTTTTTTTTTTTTTTTTTTCGGGTCAGGAGGAAATCGCCGGACTTCCGCCCTCCCCTGGGGATGAAGGGCGGGGCATGTCGGAGTCGAACTGACTAAAACCTCCTGTCGCTCAACAACCCGCGTCCGAACCTCGCATGAGACAGAACCCATGAAAAGGCAAATGGGGGAAAGTGAAGCGTTTAGTGCGGAGCACATCTCTCCCATCACCCTCCCCCTCGGGATGCCGGACCGGTGGTCGTCGGCGCCACGACCACCAGCCCTCTCGGTCGGCAGGCTATCCGGAGCCCGCCTAGATGGCGCCGGTTAGAATGGGTTATCCTACGGAATACCCCGCTGGATCAAAACCAGCGTGGGTCGAGGATAGCCGGCCTTCCATCACCCGGATGCTCTTGCGTAAAACGCGTGCAGAGCAGCTTGCACGTCGTCTTCTTAGGCCCCCTTTGCCGGTCCCCAGACCGACGTGTAAAGGGGACCCGAAACACTTAGAGGGCCAGGGCTTGGGCGATATCCGCCTCCCTGGCCCCCGCTCGACGGCGGCGGGCTTGCGCGTCTCTCACGCGCCCCGCCGCCTCCTTCTGCGAGATGGTGCACTCGCAGAAGTCGAGCATCGCCTTCCACGACTCGTCGTCGCCGAGCATCGATGCCACAACACTCGGCAACGACAAGTCGTTTCCTATTTTTGCGACGAGGACACGGCGCCACCCCTCATATGTCCCCATACATAGCCTTTTTTTTATTGCCCTTGTAGGCAGACGAGCATACGGCCCACCTGATGCTGAGTGGTTACCGTCGCCTATGGACTTCAGCAATGCCAGGGGCAGAGCCAAGCTGCTGCCTACCATTGTATACTCTCCACAAGCCTCGTTTGAAGAAGGACAAGTCAATGAGAGAAATAGCCTCATTCAAAGAGAATCGGGTCAAGCAAGTTTTTTAAGGTTTTGTGTATATTTTGTGACTATATGAACTATATAAAATAATGAATCGTATTTAAAAATTTAAACCTTCGGAACCATTTTAATCTCAATTTTATTGGTATTACCCCAAGAATAAAAGCATTGAAAATTTGTTTTGGAATTGGAAAGGGTCCCCATTTCCCCCAATCTACGGTACTTAAAGATCATATATAATCATCATACTCAAGCAAAACCAGAAAGCGGTATTTTTTGGGAAATTTGACAAATTATTTAATTGGGTGTCAAAAACTTACAGAAAGCTCCACAAGATAGCTCTGTGAGATAGGTTCAGGTGGCATTGAATTTTGAGAAATCTTAAACACTTTTGCTACAGTAATTTTCATACGACCTTTTCTAAACATGTAACCTGAAATTTAGAATAAAAAAAAACTTGAATTGTTTCATAAAATTACAGTAATTGATTGATTTGAAATGAAGAACCACTGAAAATTATATGCAATTTAATTAAATTGTCATTATAATAAATATTATTACCTTTTACACTGTATTCAAATTCAATTCTGCATCCGAGCTCATTTAAAAATTCAATGAGCATTCCACTGCAGGCTATATCAAGACTGGAACGGACAACTGTTGGCCTATTTTTGTCCCCCAAATCAGGCTGCCCAATGTATCGTAACTGAAATGGCATGTCTCTAGCATCTAATGCTTTACGAACACGCAACATGAGGGGGGGAGCCTAAAATTTATATTTATTTAAGATTAACTATTAGAACATGAAAGAAAAATATATAGATTCAGGCATGTCTTTATCGTGCTCATGAATTATACAGTATTAATAGTGATTCCCAAATCATTAGCACTTTTCTTGACCAAACAGGTGACAGCCCATGCAAAATTTAATTAATTTATAATTTAATACAAGTTTTATTGTATTATAATTTTATAACCATTTTATATTCTAGTGTCTTAAAATAATAATAAAATTAACAAAAATATTTTAAAAAGTTCTAAGTATTATTATTACCTGATGATGATTAGGATCCCGTAGACTGAAACACACTTCCTGGTCATCAAATGTTTCTGGCCCAGCATCAACATTGTCACAAAGACCACGTAATCGGTGAAGTAAAACTTCTACTGCCGAGTCCAACACTGAGCCCTAAAACAAATTTTAGTGGAATTGAAAATTAAAGGTATAATATTCAACAATAAACAAACCTGACTGAATATTGAGAAAAGTTGCTGCCTGTTGCCTAACTATCATAATTTCCAGTTAAGAAATACTGTAAAATTGGAAACCATTAAATGCATTATTTTTATTTATTAAGAAGAGCATTATAGGCATTGTAATTAAGACCTTCATTATAGGCATTGTAATTAAGACCTTATCTCATGTTTTTTTTGTTGCTATTATATGTAAGCTATGTATGTATGGGTTCTGATAATATTTTGAATGTTGTATGTAAACAGATCAAATGGGTCAAAAGATTTGAATACAATAACTGCAACTATGGTAATTAGTCCAGCTAAGTACGCAATTTATGGAAACTGTAGAGGAATGTAGACTATATTGTAATTATTTTGAAATTTAAAATAACTGAGCCAATCAACACCCTGTAGTACCTGAAGTAAGTATTCCTGATTTGGTATAATGTTCGCTTTTAAAGCTTGCGATAAGCTATCTGTAGCTGTTATAGGTGCAGCGTTTACCGACATTTTCTTGAGCTGAATATCTGAAAACCTACTCTAATAGCAGCTATTTAAAGATTTAAGTTTTGAAGAACTATGTGAGAGCCAAGGAATCATTACACATAAAAACAACTTTTCTGTCTCATAGAGGTGCATTCAGTCTAAATAGTCCAAATAACCGAAACTATAAATATTGCGTAAAATAAAAAACTAGGCAATTTTAAAGGAGAAAATAAATTCTAATTTCTAATTATCATCTAAATAATGATGATTGAATTTAACACAATTTAACAAGGTAGGTACTCTAACTGCCATAACTGTTGCTTGCAGTAAAATGCACGTAAATGACGTAAAATGCAGTCACTGTTAGTTTGACAGTTAGTAAACATTAGTAGTTTCGTTTTTCAAATACAGGAGAAACAATGGTATCGCACCATACATATTGGTATGCCGTATTTGTTTTTAACATTTTTTGTCACATATTATTCTCACATCAACAAAATAGTAGAAGGAAACTGTGTGATTTGTTTTATTTTGTCTATTTCGTATTTCTTCAGGTTTAAATCTGTAATAACGGTGGTTTATTAACTGTATAATATCTGTGAAAGTGCACAAATGTGGGATAATGAAACAAAGCCGCTGGACATAACTTCTCGGGATCCTCCAAAAAGTCCACTGAAAAAATCTCTGTAAATTACCACCATTTTACTGAGATTATATTTCATCCCATATCATCTCATCTCATTTCATTTAACTTCATTCATCTTCATTTCATTACATTTCACTCCATATTTTCATTTTTCATAAAAATAAGAATATAAATTAAAATACGACATGACCTAAAAGTCTTAGTTACCAGGTCATAAAATCCCTTAAAAAATTGATGTACCTATCAAAGAATTTAAAATAGAGCTCTCTAATATATTAAGTGTATAATCTATGAATAGAGCATTGTACACAATTCACAATTAATAAAGAGCGAGCTTAGAAAACATTAGAAATGGTCAGTCATGTATCTATAAAACTCGCATCTGAAAGAGTAAATCATTCGGTTGCATCAAATAATGACCCACCGCGTTTTTACACTCCTGGTGAGGTCATAACTGGGATACAAGATTTTATGAGGTCGGTATTTTTTGCGAAAACAATATTGTTGAGAATTATTTAATAATCTATTAATTATTTAGTATTAATAGAATTATTTAGTAATCTATAAATTTCATAATTTTGCACTTTAAGAGGCCACGGAACCTACGCAGAAGATGATTGCCTAAAAGCATCTGTTGCTGGGGTTATGCAAAAAGTAAATAAACTTATATGCATTCGCCCATTGAAGAGTCGTTACGTTGGAGAAATAGGCGATGTGGTCGTCGGAAGAGTATTGGAAGTTCAACAAAAAAGATGGAAAGTTGATACCAATTCACGACTTGATTCAATACTTCAACTTTCTTCAGTAAATTTACCTGGTGGAGAATTGGTAAATTAACGCACACTTCCATAATATAAAACAATTTTCTTCTTCATGATAACTATTTATATATTTTTTAAATCCAGAGAAGGCGTTCTGAAGAGGATGAGCAGATGATGAGAAAGCATTTACAGGAAGGTGATTTGATAAGTGCTGAAGTACAGAATGTATTTTCTGATGGTTCGCTCTCATTGCATACAAGAAGCTTGAAATATGGCAAGGTAATCAGATTTCATGAAGCCAATAAAAAATGACTATTCTAAAGTTCAACAAGAATGTTATAAGGAAATTAAAAATATTCAAATATGTAGCAACATTAAATTTTGAAATCCTCTAACACAAAGTGAAGATGATATTTATCCTTCTGAGTAGATTAAACATGCTTTAATAGCAAATTGATTCCAAGTCTACACAAACACTCAAATTTGCTTTAATTCTACCTACCTATATGTAAAAATAAATAAAATCAAGGGGCAAAAGGCTATTTGTTTTATATAACTATATTGTTTTATATATTATTAGTTTATACAATTCATTTTTTTAAATTGAACTTCAATTAAGTGTACTCCATTGAAATAGCTGGATTTTTTTTTTTTCTTTCTTATTTTAAATTACATGGCTTTCCTTAATAGCCTTTCATACCATAAAATAGAATCATTCATACAGTCCTCTATTAATATCACAAAATGTTGAACCTTCTACTTCTTGTTAAAACTGTAAAAATTTATTTAATTTAAGAGTTTGTTCGAAAACTTTATTTTTTGCAGCTTTCACAGGGAACTTTAATAAAAGTATTCCCGTCATTGATAAAGCGCAGAAAAAATCATTTTCACAACTTACCATGTGCAGTATCTGTCATAATAGGGAATAATGGATATATATGGATTAGTCCACACAAAAGTGATATTCTTATGGAAGGAAATAAGGATGCAATTGAAAATTATGAAATTCAGGTGGGTTAATGCTATCAGTGTGCAGTGTTCGAGAATAGGAGTAAAGAAAGATAAACTATAAACACAAGTTAGAGATTTATTATATCATTTTCACTAAACTTTGTATTTTTCCATGTTTTAAGAAAATAGAACTCATGCATGTTCTCATGCACTCATGAAATTGTTGCATATGCTAATATGATGCTGATACCTTTTTTATTGCAGCCTGTTGGGAAATCAGAAAGAGAAACGATGGCGCGAGTGAAAAATTGTATTTTAGCACTTGTGGCATCTAAGATGATGTTAGATGATACTAGCATAATGTTTGCATTTGAAGAAAGTCTCAAATACGACAATGTAAAGGACCTCTTGGATCCTGAAGCTATGCTTGACGTAGCATTTTTAACTCAGCACAGAATAAATATTATTGCAGAAGAGTGACTTTAATGTGTTTTAATTATAGCTAGAAAATATTAATAATAAAGGAAATACAGCTTTTTAAATACCACTAAGTTTTCTATAAATTGCAATTCACTATGGATAGGGCGAACTGATCATTCTATGTAAATCTGTGTACAATTGCGCTTACGTTTTGTATGGATGGTTGATTTTCGAAATCGTCGTGGCCTAAATGATAAGACGTTCGGTGCATTCGTATCTAGCGATGCAACGGTGTTGGAATCCCACAGGCGGGTACCAATTTTTGTAATGAAATACGTACTTAACAAATATTCACGATTGACTTCCACGGTGAAGGAATAATATCGTGTAATAAAAATGAAACCCGCAAAATTATAATTTGCGTAATTACTGGTGGTAAGACCTCTTGGGAGTCCGCACGGGTAGGTACCACCACCCCGCCTATTTCCGCCGTGAAGCAGTAATGCGTTTCGGTTCGAAGGGTGGGGTAGCCGTTGTAACTACTGAGACCTTAGAACTTATATCTCGAGGTGGGTGGCGCATTTACGTTGTAGATGTCTATGGGCTCCAGTAACCACTTAACATCAGGTGGGCTGAGAGCTCTACCCATCTAAGCAATAAAAAAAAAGTTTCATTAATACAGTTCATATAGGCATCAAATCGATCACATCGAAGTTTATAAGGTCTAGTTTAGGTATGTAGGAATATAGGTAGGTACATACCAGCTTTATGTAGGTTTGGTGACAAATGGTTTTAACTATACTCTATTATACCTGTCGGTTATGCATGCACGGCTAAAACCATCATGCAACACCTAGCGTGTATGACCTCTATAATGGAGTTATGTTCGCGCGCAAACATAACCAAGCGGCATAAAATATCAATTTTGATATTTGCTCGGTAGCATGTACATGCACCGATAACTGCACAGCTTAATCACATACACGCTAAGGCTTGCATGTCGTTATGCATACACCACCGCCCCGCCTATTTCTGCCGTGAAGCAGTAATGCGTTTCGGTTTGAAGGGTGGGGCAGCCGTTGTGACTATACTGAGACCTTAGAACTATATCTCAAGGTGTGTGGCGCATTTACGTTGTAGATGTCTATGGGCTCCAGTAACCACTTAACACCAGGTGGGCTGTGAGCTCGTCCAAACATCTAAGCAATAAAAAATAAAAAAAAGAACGAATAACTTGTCTCGGAATTTGAAAATTTGGCTTTCGACAAACGTTATTTGTTTGTCGACTTTATGAATACACTAAACTAATGTACCTACTTGTAATATACTTGATAATGCGAAATTAAACACAAATGAAATGATTCAAAATGTATTATATTATTATACTTAACTTTATCACAATGTTTTATTGCATCATTGAAACTAATAGGTACATAATATAAGAATAAGAAATAGTCTGTGTGCTTAGTGCGAGTTTCTTAACGTTCTCGATAGCGTAAAAGTTAAGCCAATTTTGTATGCAATTGGAACAGCGCCCCTAGCGGCATACGTACGCGATTTGTTTGTTTTTTTTTTTCCTACCTAAGCTGGTAGCCTAGAGAGGCTATTCCAGCGTAACAGTAACTAGTAGGTGAGCTCACGGGGCTCAAACCTGACGACGATGCTAACACGAACCCTAGCAAGAGTCGTGCTTCGCAGAATCTACCACCGGATCGTACGCAAACGATCCCATTCCATACAAATATGAGTTAACTTTTACGCTATCGAGAACGTTAAAAAACTCGCACTAAGCACACTAAAGTGTAATTTATACGTAATTCGAGCCATTATTTTGTACAAGTACATAGCATTGAAAGTCGGCTACAAAATGTACTATAATAATATGTACTGCGTAATGTAGGCTTAAGTGTTCCAATTTTATGTATTATTATTTATTATTCTTTAAGCACTATTAAAGTCTTTCACATTTAAAAAAATGTGTTATTATATTATTATGGAATAAATCCAAAAAAGAACAAATGAATTGCCTAGCTCTATGCGAATCTGTCCTCTTCTACATTCAATTATTCCTTTTGGTTGACACTTTCAGTTACTCAACCATGTAATAATTATAAATAATATAATCTGTTCCTTTTTTTTTTAATATAACATGGCTGAAACGTATGCATATATATGGGTTATGCACTTTTGGGTAAAAATTACACTACACATTATGCACTTTTGGGTAAAAATTACAAGCATGTCAGTGTGCTTAGTGCGAGTTCTTTAACGCTCTCGATACCGTAAGATTACAATATTTATTGAATTCTGGCGTAACTCAATAGTGAACTACTCCAACCAATATCATATCTTCAAATTGAAATTGGAAAAAAAATCCCATTTTTAGATTGTAAATACATTTTATAGAATATTTCAGTAACTACAAAATTCGTATTAAAATTTTAATGGATACGATAATTTTATTTAGGAAATAAATCAAGAAACGAACTGAATTTTAAATAATTGTTTTCTTAATTTATGTTAATGAGTTTTAAAAAGAAGAATAGGTACATGCATACATTTTTGTTTATCATTGTTGATGACAGTTCCAGAAAGTTCCAGAAATTATTGGTATTGAAAAGAATTATTATTGGAAACAAATAGAACGAGTGTGCTGTTGGCACGACTTTGGAATTCGATAACCTTGTGTAAACATCTTTACACACGGTGTCATCACACTGTGTCTATGTAAGTCTTCGAATCATAGAAATGTATTAATTCTTCGATGTTGCGAGTCATTCCGCTTTTGTTTAAATAAATAAAAAATATAACCACGAGAACCAGTTTAAGGCGTCCTGAAGCATCTTTATACATTTGATTTTACCGCTGACAATCTCCTTTGAATAAATATATATTTAAATACAACCTTTTAGTATTAAACTAAAATAACCTATTGGTGTTAACTATTATAAAATTACACAATTGCAAATGCGATTTTCTTTAATAATGTATTTCTAACAAAATATATTTAAAACTAGAAAAAAAAACACGTGACTTTTCTTATGTCTACTTTTAGTTATTTCAAATACTACAAAACACTAGACAGTTTTCTTGATCACGGACGAATTATGAACGATGAAGTAGGTATTTTAAACAAATCTCCAATTAACAAAACTAAAACGTTGATAGACAAAGGAAGTTACATATTATAATAATATTATTATGTACAACATATAAGTGGTCACTTTCATGTTATACCTATTGGTAAATGTTCATAAGGTTTTAACGCACAATTGGTATTTTTCTATTTTTCTTGCACTAGATGCACGGACGATCTCATGGCTGCAAGTTTGAGGCGGAGCTCATTTACGTGAATGCCGAAACCCTCATTGTGTCATGGGATCGAAATCTTAATTGTATCAATAACGGCTATCACATAATTGAGATCGAAACGCTTGGTTGCTTTCTAGTAAAAATACACAGGTTGATTGATATTCAAAACAGCTTGGAACTTCGAAAAATCGATCAAGCTGTTTATTTCAGTTATGTGATTGTTCTCATGTTGATGGCGATGCGATGAACCAAATTAACAAAATTAATCTCTTATCAGTCGATCCAGCCCTTTTTATTATTATTTTTCCCAATCGAGTAGGCCTCGTTTAGTTCTCAAGGACAACAGCAACAATAAATGAGAATGTATGATATTATCTATGATTCTAAACGTTTAGTAGGTATTTCCGTTATCACTCGCGGTGTGGATTAACAAGATAAAATGCGGAGCAGGCGTGCTAAAGCACAGTAAAGAATGAGGCACTCTCATAGTTGAATCGGCTTATTCAGCTCACACTTTGTGCCTCTGAGTCATTGTAAATATTGCGTGTCAGTGCTATTAGAATAGTAACATTCACTGAATGCATACTTTTAGGAAAATCAGTCAAATAAAAGTTTTCGAGATGAACAGGTCGTATCTGCCTTTCACAAGAATCATTTTTTGTACGAGTGAAAGTTTTCTCGTCTTCTTCTTGATTTTAAAAGCATGTAATTATAAAATATTAATTATTTATACAAAAGCTTTATATGAAAATAATCACATCACGATCACATTCATCGGTTTAATGCTCACAATCTATTTATGATAAAAAATTATATATTTGAATATGGAACCTGTCATTGTCATAATTTGAGCTATTTATGAATATTCATTGTGTTTTCTCATTTTCAAAATTAAGGAGATAGAATTTTGTAGCGTAGGTCTGTACCTACACAAAGATTGTGTTACGTAAAAATAATTCGTGTATACACATTGTTTTTTATAAACATACATAATATATTTACTTATCAAAAGTTTATCTTGCAACTACAAACGACGGCTTATAAAACTGTTAGAGTACATACCTACGTTTGCCTTCCTGGTATTATCTGAATATGAGCACTCAATTCTGTTTAATATTAAAGCTACTATTTGGACGTTTTAGTTTTTTTTGAAATTAACCAAAATTTTTCATTTAAAAACGAGCATCACAATCATAAATGAACACCTTATGGCCTAACTTTGGTAATTTTTTTATATCGAAAACACGGTACATTTAGATATGAAAAGACTAATTAATTTTAAGAATAGATATTCTAAAACAAAGTGTATTGTGACCATAGAAAATATTTCACAAAACGAAATTATACATTAGTAAGGTTTATGTTTTGTTATTAATTAAGTTATTAAAGTATAGCATGATAATTTACAATCCAAGGTGTTGTCAAGAAAACATTATAGCTGTTTGTTTCTTTTTCCAAGTATTTTCATAAGATTTTTTGACATAAAATATGGTTTTTCGGGGGATCCATCATTTCTCTCGCAGTCTTCAACTGGAAAATAATTAAAATGTTTTTATTATTAGGAAAAACCTAACACGCTGTTCTCTAATTGTCGCTGAACTGGATATAAAACTCGAGCGTCACCTTTTTGTTTTTTATTTGTATTGCTTAGATGGGTGGACGAGCTCACAGCCCACCTGGTGTGAAGTGGTTACTGGAGCCCTTAGTCATCTACGACGTAAATACGCCACCCACCTTGAGATATAAGTTCTTAGGTCTCAGTATAGTCACAACAGCTGCCCTATCCTTCAAACCGAAACGCATTACTGCTTCACGGCAGAAATAGGCGGAGTGGTGGTACATACCCGTGCGTACTCACAAGAGGTTATACCACCAGTGATTACGTAAATTATAATTTTACGGGTTTCATTCTTATTCCTTTACTGTGGAAATCAATCGTGAATATTTGCAAAGTAGGTACGTATATCATTAGAAAAATTGGTACGCGCCTGCGGGATTCGAACACCGTTGCATCGCTTCAACACGAATGCACCGGACGTCTTATCTTTTAGGACACGACGACTTGAACCAGTCGTCGTTACGACCTGTCCTAAGTTGATGTCACTACGACAATAACCTCTTGAGTGTTCACAATTATACACCTTCAATTCATTCACCATAATCCAATGATTGGTTCAAAAATGCTTAGAGTACAATAGAGTATACATACATTCGTTTTTATTTACGTAGGTAAATGATAAAGTATGTCATTTTTCTAATAGAAATTCTAATAGAAATTATTATCAAAATTGCAAATGGGGTAGTCAAGTATATTAAAAAAGAAAACATTAACAGAAGTTTATTGAAATTTTAAGCAAAATATGCTATGGTATGGCAAACAAAATACGTTTATGGGTTATATAAAAATACACACATGAAATACTTACGGAAACAAAGGAACAAAGTATCAACAGCCATAGAGTAAACATTGAAGAACACAGTGCATATGATGTAAGTCGCGACACTCAGTATTATGGCTGGTACGTAGTTGTAATTTAAGCGTTGGCCTTTCGTGATTTCGTAAGTAAAATTCCATTCTAAAATATAGTATACTGCGAAGCCTATCCCTATTGATATCAGAAGCTTCGATACGAAGAATATGAAATCGGTCACCTGAAATATATATTTTATTCGAATTACACAACTCTACAAAAATATTTTCGTTCTTTGTCCTAATAGGTTTTCCGGTTAATTATTCACAAAATCGAAAATAAAATACCTTTTTTTTTGTATAAAGTTTGCTTTTGTGATAGTTCTAGTAATAATAGTAATTTCAATTTAAAAAAAAAATTAATTAATTTTAATACTTAAAAAAAATCGCGCTATGAGAGTAGGGTGTTTACGTTTACACAATGCCACTAGATGGCACTCGAGTCATAAACAACGATCAGGTGTTTTGTACAAGCCCAGAAAAATTTAAAATTTCACGAAAGTGTAAATACGATGCTGTTGCATTTTGTTTCATATGTGGTCAATTTATTAAAGTTCAAAAGCAAACTGTTTCATGCCATGTATTTTTTTTCTTCTAATTACGATCTAAAATATCGAAATTGTATGCTTTTCAATCAAAGTCAAATTTGGTGTTGACCCGTGTTATCTATACACTGTCAATTGCGATAGCAAATAGTGCGTCTGCAAAACTAGTTTTATTAAAGAAATCGTATAGTTTACCTTGTCTAAAACAACAACTCTAACAACATTCCTTAGGAGTAAGGAAAACGCATCTCTAGCACTTTTACAGAAGTTGTGTCCGTGCACCGCGCACATTATGAAAGCGTTCTTATTGATGAACTTGAGGAAGCTCTCCAGGCACCAGAACAAACATTTGCAACAGCACATTATGAATCTCGTAAAGGGATTTTCGAACTTTTTCAATTTGTGATCAATGTACTCGAGTATTACTCTTATCACTCGTACAATGGCAATAATTAGTGAGCCAAATGCCACGGTTCCCGTGTGGTATCTGGAAAAAAAGTAAAATTCATTCTTTTTTTTTTTACTATGATTTTTTATCAATGTGGCTCGATTTTGAGAAATATTATAATGCTTTATAAATGGTAAGGAATTAGGTATTGTCTTATAAAAAAAGCATTTTCGCTTTGTTATGGCGACCATAAATTGTCTTTATTAAATTGGTAATTGCCTATGGGATTTGAACAGCGACACAGTCACATCATTTTATACGAATACACCGGGCGTGTTAACCTTGAGGCCACGGCGATTTCGAACCCGCAAAGTAAAACAAACTTGGTTGGTCGTTCGTGTACAATTGTACACAAACCTTATTATTCCTTATTATTCACTGTATTACACGAAAAGCAATATTTCTATCTACATATATCGACAAAAAAAAAGGGAAACAACGCATTTAAATATCCGTTCTTTATTTAACATTTCAAAACCCCACCTTATGGTTCTGTACGCGCCTCTCGTGAGGGTGAAGAAAGGAAGATCGCTTTTCTGGAAAGTCCAGTACCAAGTGGCGAAGGTGCTCGCGAGTATCATGTCGGTAATACCGGTAATGAAGAACATCGTCCAAAAAAATCCGAGAAAGTTGGCCACTAAAAAACACATAGTAAGTTATTTAAATTAAAAAAAATAAACAGGGAAACGGTTTAGTTGTACAACAATCTGATTGCTAAGCACAGTTCACCGAATAGTATTTTGTTTTCTGATCGATTTTCCAGGAAATGTCACATATAATAGGTAAATATATCAGGTAAATTATGTAAACAGGTAATGAAATTAAATATTAATATCATTATGGTGACATAATTCTTTTGCTAAATAATAATTATCGATATGGAAATAATCTCTTCAGTTGTATCTTTTTCAGAACTTCTGTAGATAAAGCGTTTCTTTGGAAAAGATCTCTTTTATGGATAATACCTGGATATGGATATTTCTGCGATTTAAAGATAGGACTGCTACCAAGATCTTTAAATTATATCAGTAAGAACTTGATTGTAGAACTTACAATGTAAATATAAGATGATCTGAGGTGTTTCAAAGCTCTGGAAGGTGCAAGTCGCCTGTCGGCAAGGGCCGCCACTTAAATCGCGACATGAGAGTGTAAATTTATTTGGATCACAATCCATGTTATCCTGAAATTAATTAAAAAATATAGTTATTGTTATAATAATAAAATTATATACATATACAAAGAAAAAGGTTTTACTCATCAAAAATTTACGAAATGATAACTTTTGTAATAATAATGCTATAAACAATATTATCTATTTTGATGTACAGTTTGAAAGTTGTCTTAGAAAACATTTGAATTTCCATTACAACATTTTTAATTTAAATCTAAAATTCCTCGTCCTCCTAAAATTTCCCGTCGTCGTGGCCTAAAGGATAAGACGTCCGGTGCATTCGTATCTAGCGATGCACCGGTGTTCGAATCCCGCAGGCGGGTACCAATTTTTCAAATGAAAATTTTTCTTAACAAATGTTCACGATTGACTTCCACGGTGAAGGAATAACATCGTGTAATAAAAACCAACCCGCAAAATTATAATTTGCGTAATCACTGGTGGTAGGACCTCTTGGGAATCCGCACGGGTAGGTACCACCACCCCGCCTATTTCCGCCGTGAAGCAGTAATGCGTTTCGGTTCGAAGGGTGGGGTAGCCGTTGTAACTATACTGAGACCTTAGAACTTATATCTCAAGGGTGGCGCATTTACGTTGTAGATGTCTAGGGGCTCCAGTAACCACTTCACACCAGATGGACTGTGAGCTCGTCCATCCATCTCAGCAATAAAAAAAATTAAAAAAAGAGACCACATCAGAAAATCATTATTTACATAATGATATATGTGTTTAAATATTTCTTTAAATTTCTTACCACAGAAAGATTGGCGTTACATAAGTACAAAATATTTCCTATTTCTACATTAACGCGAATAGCAACACTGATAAAAGCTAGTAATTATTTACATTGTACTGTACAGTAACCAAATACGTAGAATGAACTAATAAAAGTGACAATGATTTTAATTAAATAATTTGTGTTTTTTTCATAAATATACCAGTTTATAATGTTTAAAAACAATTTCTTCTTTGCATGCAAGTTGTCACGTTCTTAAAATTTATAATACTATTTAGTATCTTTTTTTAAAACCTTAATGAAAATTTTGAATACTCATTAGCATTCAGTAAACATAAAAAGCGTGGTTGTCTTTGAGAAAACTCACGTTAAAGTAACAACTCCTATTATTTGTATATTAATATAGGTACCTACCTACTCGAGAGCAATGGTAAATACATGAAAATTAGAAGTGACGAAATTACTATATGTACCTACTGCATTTTTTTTTTATTGCTTAGATGGATGGACAAGCTCACAGCCCACCTGGTGTTAAGTGGTTACTGGAGCCCATAGACATCTACAACGTAAATGCGCCACCCACCTTGAGATATAAGTTCTAAGGTCTCAAGTATAGTTACAACGACTGTCCCACCCTTCAAACCGAAACGCATTAATGCTTCACGGTAGAAATAGGCGGGGTGGTGGTACCCACCCGCGCGGACTCACAAGAGGTCCTACCACCAGTGATTACGCAAATTATAATTTTGCGGGTTTGGTTTTTATTACACGATGTTATTCCTTCACCGTGGAAGTCAATCGTGAACATTTGTGGAGTACGTATTTCATTAGAAAAATTGGTACCCGCCTCCGGGATTCGAACACCGGTGCATCGCTACTATGTACATATATCTACATGTTTAACTTACAAATAATGTTATTTACTGTATTAATCTTACTTCGGTATAAAGACATTTGCAATTGGTATCCGATTTTAAGTTGGCAGTCTTGAATATCGGCGTTCCTATCGACAGCAAGGACATAAACAAGAACAGCCAATAGGCGATGACAGCACATTGAAATATCCATGGGAATATAGGCAATAAAACTGTTGATTTGACCGCCGACAATGCTCTGTAAATATAGTAGCACTTTAATGAAATAAGTTTTACGTGATCTTGTTACAATCATTATTTAATTATTGAAATTCTATGAAAAATAAAGCTCCAAATTTATTTATCCCATATCTGCGTCACGTTCGTGAACTCTAATGTTAGGAAACGCAAAACTAACGTGACTTAGATAAATTAACCTTGGAAATGTTGGAGATATGGTTTTGACGAAATTTTTATCATTTGCCCACCCACATAATTCGATAAGTTCACAATATGAAGGGTTCGATTCGTATGTTAGGCGATGCGCTAGCTTAAAACAAACTATTGAAAAAATAATTAAAACATGCTTATTTTACCTGCTGCCCTCTCGTATGAGTGCAATGGCGATCCTGATGCGGTTTCGTAAAAATACAACGATTACTAAAAGTATGAAACTTAGAAAGGCCGTCACAATTAATATGACCATCCACGTCGACGCCTTGCTGAATATAGACTGCGCATATCCTTTGAGATTTGTCGTCTGGTGAAGTTGAACGGGATTATCACGGTAATATACGTAGTTTCCATAGCACAAGTATGATGCTGCAAAAGTTTTAAGAATTATGTAGACGCATACACTGAAGTGTACCGATACAATCAATTTCCATTTATTGCTAGTTTAATTACAAATATTTTGCAAAGTAAATGTATCTATTTTAAAAAGATGAGTATCAATGATACGAAACATAATAGTTTTGTGTTTTTTAACATTAAACAGTTGGAACGTGGATCTTAAACGTATAGTAGTTACATAAGTCCCTGCAATGTTAATTGTTGAGATTAATAATATTTCGTATTCTTAATTATCGAAGAAGATAATTTTAAAGATACACAATTTTAATACTGATTTAAGATTAACTCACTAAAAATAAGTAGCGCTAAGAGCCCTCCGATGGAAGCCCAGACGATAGGTGTAATGACAAACCGCAGCAAAACTATATAAATGAAACAGATAATGACAACTGCCAATAAAGCTCCAGCGAGGTACCACCGAGATTGAACCAGATCTTGGACGATTTTTGATGATAGCTGCAGGAATAAAAGTTAGCTTTAATTAGTATGTTACAGATTGAAAAATAAACAAATAGTTCAATCAACAAATGTTGCGTTTATTTGCTGTTTGTTAGGTAAATTAATTTGAAGCTAACGTAGAGGTTGAGTATTATAACCCGAGCGTTTTAGTTTTACAAATTTACAAGTTTAAATTTTTTACTGGTGGTAGGACCTCCTGTGAGTCCGCGCGGGTAGGTACCACCACCCTGCCTATTTCTGCCGTGAAGCAGTAATGCGTTTCGGTTTGAAGTTTGGGGCAGCCGTTGTAACTATACTGAGATCTTAGAACTTATATCTCAAGGTGGGTGGCGCATTTACGTTGTAGATGTCTATGGGCTCCAGTATCCACTTAACACCAGGTGGGCTGTGAGATTGTCCATCCATCTAAGCAATAAAATAAAATAAAAAGGTTTGTTATGATCTTTTTTTTATACAAAGTAGTAAGTAAAATCACATGTGTTTTGCAAAATTTTGAGCTAGTCTGAGACGGCACCACCAGGCATGCCTAGATCGGCCGCGAGACAGTCATAAGTTCCTGTTTGTATGGTAGGGTAGTCGTTAAAATGCAATTGAGAGATCGAGCTGGATGCGTCATTTAAGTTATGTCCTATGGGTTCTTGTAGCCATTTAATACCGAGTGGACCAGGAGCTCTACCGAACAGCCTGTCTACGTAAGTGAAATCCTTCAACTCACAGCAAAAGCAACAGAGAAACAACATGTAATCATTACAAAATATGCTAATTACTGTGGAATTATAAATATAATACGATTTCTTAATTTCAGCGAAGCATGCAAACGTGTTAATAGTTAGTGCGAACTAGCTACGTTCTAAAGTCTAAGGTATCTTGAACGGCGAGGGTTCTCAATTCTCTCAATCTCATACGAAAAAAAAACTTGTTTTTGTTGTTACTTTCGTACATTAGACTTATTTTTTCTGATAAAACCTTTGACATTACAACTATCATGCAAATTCGAGAAATTAATGTACCTATTTAAAATTTATGTACTTTTAAAATAATGCCGATAAAATACTACCTCGTTGAGTTCCAATAGACTTGCCAGTTGATTGAGTAGAGACTCTTCGTTGAAACCAAGTGAGGTGAACTTATCAGTCACGGTAACCGCTTCCGTGACATTCAGAAAGCAGCGTCTCACTACTGCACCGACACCAAGCGAAGGATTAGTGTTTGTGAAAAAATATTCATTTAGATTATTATGAGAGTAGTATAGTATATTTGGGGAGGCTTAAACGACAAAGGGAAGATCCCTCCACCGAGCGGTTGATATTTGCTCGGTAAACCAACGGTCCGAATGTTGTTGTTCGGAACTTGTATATATGCGAGCTTATCTTGAAAATGCCGTAAGCGAGATTCAGGTATGTGTCAAATATCTTGCGTTGTATGATGGCTACCCGCCACATATAAATCAACATTAAAAGTTTGACGTGCTATTTAACCAATGCATTACAAGTTCATGTAACCTATGCTGATTATAAAAAGCACGGGAAACGACTAACTGACGTCAAATCGCTAACCAAATAGCCGATCTGGTTATTGAAAGAACACAGATATATACATATACGATCATGATTATAGAAACTATTAAAAATAACATCGTCAATGATTGGATCATTGAAGGGACATTGGCACGTGCCCAGATTTAGACAGCTGAACGTGATTTAATGCCCTGAACTATGGATGTATTTTTCGATAATCTCTTACGTAAACGTAATTTTATTAGAATCAATATTTGTAGAAAGTAAAGGTGAGCAGGTGAGTCATTGTTAATGAATTAGTAGGAAGAGCTCATGCGCAGGATTTACATATGTGAAGCCATGCCCGCGTTTGTTTATCTTTTCGTGCTTAAATTTTGCGACAGCGACAGATCTACCTACAATATGTGTGTCCCTTTCGTTTTTCGTGAAGGCGGTCACCAAGCTAGCGACAATCCTGCCAATATAAGTGTCGAGAGCTGTTGCACGATTGAACAACGACATCTGTCCTTCCTTAGGATTTCTTACACATGTAGTGTCTCCGTCGGTTTGCATCCAATTTGTGGTCGGTTTGGGTGGGCCCTTGCATGGGATGGTGGATAGATCTCCGATGCAGCGAAACAACACTGAGGGGTTTATTAAACATCCAATATGGGTATGTAATGGTTTGTATTGGGTTTTGAATTTGCTTATAGGCATTTCATGCCACACGAACAAGTCCACACGAGCGCAGCAAACAACAGAAACGGAATTTAATTAAAACTACATGAAAAGAAACGTACCTGACTGGCTTTGTAAAATTAGGCCAGCACATTTATCTTCGTTCATGTATTGCAAAGCGTCGTTATATGTCATTGTTTCCGTATTAACGCCGTCGATACACACCATTTCTCGTTTCATTTCATTGAAATTTGCCGAAGTTAACTGTTCAATAAATTTTACTGTCCTTTGGGGACATTCCTCTACGCAAACCTAAAAAAATATATTCGTATTACTGTGGCCACTGTTTATGATAGTAATATTATTAGCCACTGAAGATTTCCAGCACGGATACCACCATCCGGGCTGTTTCTGCGAAGGCCTCATATCTCAGGCCAGACTGCATCCACGTCGTATATTAATGGGTCCATTGTAATAGCCAAATAAATAAGTATAGGTCGTTTATTATAACACTTGAATATTCGAAAGTAGTAAGTTTTCAATCATATTGTACTGGTAAATGTTTGTTTTATTCATGATTTTAATCCCGACGATTGTGTTAATGTCAACCCTACACTTTACTTAATATGTTCAACATTACTATTATTTGCGACATTTCTTGGACAATACCTATTTAATCTAAAAAAAAGAAAAATATGAAAATATCACATAATGTGATATATCACATGATGATAAAATATTCCAAACTACACGCTCAATACACTCTCATTCTCACTTATAAAGTACTACGTAAGAATAGCTTTTAGCCTCCTTCAATTTAAGATAAAATATGTTTTTTTTTAATGCCACTTCTTCTCAGAACCCAAAAGTAAATAATGAACGAATGGCCATAGATATGTGATAACCGATTTGAGACATCTTTAGAAATAAATCGCTTATTTACAATTTATTATAAATATAAATTTACACAAACATAGGTACTTAAGTAACTTACTTGTGGAGTAGGGCATCCAGTAATCGGTGTCTCGGGTCTTAGACAATTCGCTAAGTTGAAAAATAATAAATATTTTCTATTAATAACACCAGAATCAACGCCGCATCGCTTACCGTTCGAGTCCATTGGAGCTAAAAGTTTTTCAATGTTACCATTTTGATAACCTAAAATAAAAAATAACGTTAACCGTTAAATATCTGGTAGTATATACACTCATCTTTAAGCAACATTTTTGTAGTTAATTATGATTTTCTTTATTTGGTAGCGGTTGATTTTCACTCAATAATTGCACATAATTGTTATTTTCAATGCTATTCTTAGTAGTAAGATATAACTTTTTTCCAAACATGGAATCAGAATAATCATCTTACTTATTATCACTTTTGCTCAGTAATATTGGAAATTCTCGTTTTGAAGGTATATTTTTTTTATTGCCCGTGTAGGCAGACGAGCATAGCGCCCACCCGATGGTGAGTGGTTATCGTCGCCCATAGACTTCAGCAATGCCAGGAGCAGAGCCAAGCCGCTGCCTGCCACTAATAGCAGGAAGGCTGTAGGTTCACTCACCCGACTATGCATAATAAAAAAAATCTTACTACTGAGGAACATAAGTGTAGCAATAAGTAGTATGAAGTGGTATGTAGTAGCATTTATTAAAATAAATAAAAATTTAAGTGTCTGAAACGTCCGAATTACAACTATCATAGATAAATACTTATGATAGTTCCAACTTTAAAGACCTACTAGCCGTACTCGCCTGCTTCGCTGCGTATTTAATATTAACATTATTATTTATTGTCATTATTATTAGGAAGTCCAACACTACTGCCTACAGTCAATACAATGAAAATATTCTGTTTGGTTTGTTTTAGAACCAGTATCTGTTTACTTGTTATAGAACAAAATAATTAATCTCGCAAAGTGTCGTCATTATAAGAATTAAAACGAACCATTAGGTATGTACGAGTAATTAACTTAATTAATCAGATTGAGTAATGGTACCCATAATTAAGTTAATAATAATTATAATAATAATAATTAAGTTAATTAAGTTTGAAGAATTATGAGTAAGTGCCTATGCTGTTGTTGCGCTGCATTTTCAATGTCATTTCACAACGATATAATAAGAATGTTTTTAATTAGTAAAAACATACAAACCATAGTAACCAATGTACATCCAACCTCCAAGAAAAATTAAGAATAATATTATCCAGAAAACATCTGTGCAAGACCGATTGTGGATTGGTCCATTAAAATTAGGATCATATCGTATCGGCTCTCCTGAAAATTAACACATAAATATTTTTTAAATCAAAACTTACTATGATTTTATCGCTGTAGATCCACGGATCGTTTGGAGCCTTTGGGTGTGCGGAGGGACTTTTTATTTTTATTGCTTAGATGGGTGGACGAGCTCACAGCCCACCTGGTGTTAAGTGGTTACTGGAGCCCATAGACATCTACAACGTAAATGCGCCACCCACCTTGAGATATAAGTTCTAAGGTCTCAAGTATAGTTACAACGACTGTCCCACCCTTCAAACCGAAACGCATTCATGCTTCACGGCAGAAATAGGCGGGATGGTGGTACCTACCCGCGCGGACTTACAAGAGGTCCTACCACCAGTAAATATTTAATAATAATAAGGCAATCATATGAATAACTAATTTTTTTAAATAAAAAAAGCATTACCTAATTACAGAACATAATGAAACTTTACTCATTATTTTCGTGACTTTTTATCTTGTTCTTTTGTGAAATACTTAGCACCTATAATTCAGAAATAGCATTGGTCGAAACATGATTTAATGCGATCAAAGATACTTACTAGATTCGTTTGGTGACACACAACAATCACGACAGCAAGTCATTTTATAATAATAATATTGAAAAATTCTATTTAAAGCATCGTTAAATTAAAACCCCTATTAACTTAAATATATTTGTGAAAAATTGTACGCGTTACGAAGTGGCATAGTACGTACTTACACATCGTGTCTGATACTAAATTCGTTGATTTCTTTATCGTAGTGAAGATAATTCTTATTCTCGATAACGGATTGGTGAAATATGATAACTATTTAACATGTGTGACCAATTAGATTTCATTCAATCTCAAAAACTCATCAGTAGAGCTAGTTTATTTATATGAAGTTGAATAGGTAATCCTATATTTATTGCTATAGTTATACTGAGCATATACGTAGGTACTTTATTTTTAGATTGTTAGTTATCACGGGTATCAAGTTAATCATCAATATTAATCAATATTAACTACAATTTCTAGATTATACGCAATGATAATTATTTATAGAAGTTCAGTAGTTACACTTATTATAATTACATTTATATTACTCCAACTAAACCCAGTAACCGATGATCTAGAAGAGAAACGTGCTAAGTGTTGAATAATTGGATTAATCATCTAAGTAGGGTCAAGTCTCAAAGGTTTACGCGAATCAATTGCATAAAATAGGCATAAGCCAATAATGAACCAATATTGTTATGATCTTGAAAATGATAATGTTTTTTTTTTATCTCAGCTGCTTAGATTGTTATTATAAACATAAATTAAATACTATTTTAAGTAATTAAAAGTGGCATTATGATTACATGAAACGAAAAGGTTTTCCTCCACACTACCTATATTAAACACCAATCAAAACGCTTTTCGTGATTTACGTACCGTCGATTTCAGCCGAGGTTACGGATACTAAATACTAAATTCAGTGATATAAAAAATATAACTCGTAATGCGTCACGCGTAGGTATAAATATTTCATAGAATCAAGCCATCATGAATACACGTGAAAATGAAGGAAACAGATTACTTACTACAATATTGTTTTTATTTGTGGTTAAATATACTTCTATACTATCTATACTTAATAATATTATATAATATAATCTATACTAATATTATAAAGAGGAAAGATTTGTTTGTTTGTTTGTTTCGAATAGGCTCCGAAACTACTGGACCGATTTAAAAAAATCTTTTTCCATTAGAAGCCGACATTGTCCCTGATGAACATAGGCTACTTTTTTTAATTATTTTTTTTTGGTTTCATGTGTGTTTTAATGTTTCCGAAGCGAAGCGAGGGCGGGTCGCTAGTAATAATATTATAAAGAGGAAAGATTTGTTTGTTTGTTTGTATTGAATAGGCTCCGAAACTACTGAACCGATTTGAAAAATTCTTTCAATGTTTGGAAGTTACACTATTCCCGAGTGACATAGGCTATAATTTTTTATTTTAAATTAGGTATCCTTACTAAAACTCCAATAATGTAACCCTAGGTGTAAAAAAATTGCCTAAAATATTCATTACATCGCGTACCCTGCGAAAACTATTGATGATAGAATAAAATAATGTACTACGACTTTGTAGAACACATTATTATTTACAAAAAGTCTCGCAACAGCATATGTCTAACTATTATAGTTATGCCGCAATAAGTGTTATTTTGTTTAAAAAAATAAAACAACGTCAAATATATCGTTGAAACTTTTGTTAAAGACACGAGCGGAGCCGGAGCGGGCTGCTAGTATCTCATAAAATCAATAAGCTTTGTGAAGAATACTTTTAGGTTTGACGGCCTCAATCTAGGATTTTCTCTTGTGTTCTACTACCAGAAATAGATAAATACATACGAGACAATAATTCGTACAACTAAACACCGAATTATGAGAAAAGTACCGATTTCATCCGGGAATCGAACCCAAGCCTTACTTTAATCTTATCCCAAACGTACCCCGGGGCACAGTAGTCACTATGCGCTACATTCGTGGCCTGTGTATACAATCTGCAACTACTTCAGTACTATATAGCATACTTTCATTATACTGGCACTAGTAGATTTCAGTAAACACTGGCCTAAACTAATGACGTTTTTGCTTTTAGAATGCTCGTCCAACTCACACAATAACTCTACCAAGACCTTGAGTATTTTTTAACGTCATTTATAAATATCCTTAATTTTAGAGGCTAAAATACCTTTCGTAAGCTTTGAGAGAGCGAAATAATTTTAAAAACTTATTTCAACATTTTCGGCACCCGTGTTTCCTATTAACTACATACGTCCTCTTTTCTTGTTGCTCACTAACTTGTCCTAGTTTTTAGCTCAACTCAATCGTAGATAATTGTAGCCGGCGAGATAATGCCAAATGCCAGTTGCACTTATATTGCGAGTACTAACCGGTTTAGTTTTGAATGAATTTCGATTTTTTGTTTATGATATAAATAATCATTTTATCGACACGCACGTAACAGGCGACAAATTTTAATGAAAAATCTGTTTGGAATTGTGAAACTTTCTTATGTGTTTTGTGGACAGACCAACTACTGACGTTACTGTTCTATTATTAGACTTAAACAAGGTTAGGTACAACATCCTCAATTCATTTTATGAGAAGTGAGTAGCAGCCACAATTTAAACATCGCGACGTTTAACAAGACTATCTTCAATTACATACAGCTGAAGTTTTTGCAGTTGTAAAATAATACACAAATCAAAACAGTATTTTTTTTTTATGTTTGCGAGTCGTCAAGCATATTTATAAGTACTTTTGCGATTTAATCTAGCGCTAATTTTTTTTTACATATCTATGATAATCTGTCTGAAATTTTGAGTAAAATTAGAAGCAAGCTATTGTCATTAAATCCTGGAGATGTTCATCAGTAAGTCGAAATCGAAATTCATTCTTGATGAAGTTCATCTTGGAATTGTGCTTTACAAATACATATATGTGACCCAAACAAAGTATGAAGTTTCAAAGTTTTGTAGTTCTAGATATTTACTACCATACACAAATTTTATCCAGAACTCTTCCTTGGAAACCTCCGAAATCTGTAGTGCAAGTTGTGGTGTTCTCGCGGTCCGTATAAAATGGGTCGGCGGTTCGGATGCGGAGTGCGGTCTGGCATTTGACCCTTCGTCTAAATGTTTCTATTTGGAATATGCCAATTTTAATATTAATCGGCTTTTTGTCAAATAGCTTCTATTATATGATAGCTACTGTTACAGCCAGAATATTTAACTCCCTTAAATATTTTAAGCGTTGCAGCGGATTGTTTCCTGTCTTTTCCAATTCAATTCTTGATATCGTATTTACCACTTGCACTGCATCTGTCATGCACTATGTAGGCAAGCACTATGTAGTACAAGTAAGCCTGCAGGCGACGAGAACTAGATCTTGTCCAAGGGCTTTTGGAGGTTAACAAAAAAGGGAAGAGCTTCCACCGAGCGGGTAAAGTCGCTCGTTAGACCGACGACGGTCTGAATGTTATTGTTTGAAACTTGTATGTACCTATGCAAACTTATTGTGAAAATGTTAGCAAGATTCAGTAATCGGTAACATGTTCTATAAATACTACCCGCTACAGGTTAATATGTGTATATATATAATACTTTTACAATTTAGCGACAATCGCATTTTTTTAACGCTGTAGCTGGGCCACGGGGCTCACGTCCCGATGCACTACCTGTTGTGGATTTATGGTGTTATGCCAAAAGCCTTCCCAGAACAGGCAACAATAGCGGCGCATAGATCACGAATAACCAAATATAATTTGTTAGAGGATTAGAACATTTTGTTCCGATGCCGAACGTGACTGGATGATTTAGATGCATGTTGAGCATTTAATTTCTTTTCGAATAATTTCAATATTTAGTTTTTGTAAAATTATAATGTATAGTAAGCTTGTAAGTAAATTTTGATTAATTCCATTTTAGAATCGGATTCTTGATTTAGTTTGTTGGTTAATACATCCCCTGTTTTTACACGTACATAATTGGCATATGTTTTTAGACTATTTTTTTTAAATTCTTTATAAGAGCCATGTACCTATTAGGTTAAGTCGGCTACAAAAAAATTGATTTTACACAAAAATTAAGATTTTTTTTCTCTCAGCTTTATGGAATTGATTCGTTATATTATAATATTTTTCTTTATTCCTCAGAGTTGCAGTTATTGTCCTGAATGCCTACGTAAAATAGTAATTAGGACACGATGACTAATGAAGATATCGGAGATTTAACAAAAAAAAATTCATAAACAAAGTCCACCAATACAAAATGAATCTACCTTTATTAAGTATATTCCTTCATATTTTGTTGACATATAATGCAGACGGAACCGCGGGATGCACTTAGTAGAAGTAGAATTATTTTATTGACAGCTACTTGTTCAACTCACCTAAATTTTTTTCCATTGTCTCCGAATCACGCTAATTTAGATAAAACTACTTTAACTAAATAAAATCACACCTAAAAGAAATATGTATTCACTGTGTGTAAGTGTTACACTTTATTAGACTTCATTAACTTCGATTACAACACATCTTACTCACTAAACAAAACGGTCGACACATGCATATAATAGGCACTTCAGCAGATATTTTTATGCGTTGCAATATTTTACTAACGTACATCGAAACACTATCTAAAGTGAAAGTTTTTATTTCGCTTTTAGTAGCAACAGATATACGTCAACTAAGCGCGCGTGCTTCGCGACGAATAACAAGTTTACCGAGCTGTATTATTATTGTACTTGGTCGCTGCGAATGAACGCGACTGAATCATCAAACATCGCATACAAAGAATATTTTCCATTGTGTGGTCTGGTGGGCCAGATCTATGACATTATATTATGGATTTTTACAACAATTAGCTTCATTAAGGTCGATCGTTAATAGATTACAAACCGAGCAGTTCTTGTTTTATGCCACTTAAGTTAGCTTTGTAGAAACAGAGCTTTTAGACATACCCGGATATTATAATATAGTTTTTGATAAGAATGCCTTGTGGTTAATGAAAAGCATCCAAGTTTTAATTATCAATGGAGAACGCCTACTGTTAGCACTTGTTCCGATCGTTATTTCTGTCATCCAACATAATGACAAAATGTCAAACTGTGATGATGTCTTTTAATTTTTATACAATGTTTTTATTCCATTGGCGGGTTAACGGGCTTACAGCCCATCTGTCGTTAAGTTACTGGGGCCCGTAGACATCACACTGTGCTTCCACGCATTTTAAGACATGAAGTAGAATTCTCTAATTTTTTCCCCTACCTAAGCTGGCAGCCTTAGAGGGCTATCCCAGCGTAGTAGCCGAGCGAGCAATTCAGTTCATGGTATTATAATATGTTATAGAGCCCCTCTAACCTGAGAATTCTCAATTTTATTGTCTAACTACAATTTCTCTTTGTACGTGAAACGCATGACGGCTTCAATGTAAATATACGGCAGGGCGAAAAGATCAACCCGTCCAGGCTCACAATACGCCCCGCCACTAAAAAATAATATATTTATTACTAAGCAGGAGGGAAATTAACTGTAATTCTAACGAGTTCTCGATAAGATTGTTAATCATTTAGATTATATTGTTATCTTTTTAATAAACAAAAATAACGAACTGATTATGAAAAAAAACCTTTCACGATTCATAGGGCGTAACCTAATAGGAAAAAAAGTATTTTGTAAAAAACGTATGTCATTTATTTTTCAATATTTGCTAATGCAACTGAATAAAAAAAGCCGTCATTGTTCGTGCTGCATCAGTTTTGCGTTTATTAATAAAGGGAATACAAGAATTACTACGTTTCTTAACTAGCTAGCTTTAGTCACTAGCGACAATAAACTTATGCGTTCTTCGATAAAAATAAATTAACTGCATAAAATTCTGATATCACATAGTTATTTTATTTAATACTACATACTATTTTTAATTTCCTTTTTATTTAGTACCCTCACACTCAATAAAATTTCTAGTCTAGTCTAAATGATTACGATGGTCTGCCGATAGTATTATGAGTCGAAGAGCAGAAGAAAGCGGGAGACAAAAAATAACTTTACAAAATATACTGAAATAAAGAGGATGACGAACACTGAATATTCAAACTGACCTTGCGTTAAAATTAGATGTAAATAAAAAGGCTGCGGGTAGTCGAGTACTAATGTTGATATAATTTTGCTACTTTTAATGCGGCCTAGGCTGGTACACGGTCATTTGTTTATTGTTTATATTGTTGTTATATTGTTTATACGTAAATACCTAAGGGTGATATTAGGTATTTACCTATTTAACTTTTAACTATTTACCTATTTACTAACATTTAACTATTGGAAATCCGTTTCTGACCTTTAAAAAAAAATCCGCATATTTTGTAATGTATACTTACTTTCTATTAATTATACCTAATGCCTTAATCAGCTGTATACACTTTCAATTGACGATTTCACTTTTTATTACATTTTTGAAATTGTGAACATAATAATAGTACAACATATGAAAATATTCGTTGAAAAAAAACCAATAGTTATAACAATATTAAAATAACCTTAGTCATTCGTTACCACGAAAACTGTAAAGTAGGTATTCCAAACGTCGAAAATAATGTAATGACTAAACAATAAAAGCAGCTTTAAATTAGTCTAGCACTCGTGAAAACCGAAGAAAATCCATCAAAACCAAAATTAGCCAGGCTCATCGTTGGAAGCTCGTGGATAGACCAGCTCTATAACGGAAATGTCAAATTTTGTGTTTATTTAAAAGTTCTGCAAATGATTTAATGCTTAGTTTAGATTGAAAGCACAGACTCTTACATGACAGAAGAATACATACAATGCTTGCAAAGACAGATCGTTTCTGTACTTCAAAATATGTAATAAGAAATTAGAGTCGAGGTAAACGTCCTGCCATGCTAGACAAGGATCCGGACAAAGGACTTGCGATGCATCCCTGTCTGGTTGTTGACCTTTCGTGAAACTCGTATAAGTAAATTGCTTTAAAATCTTTTTACTCAATAAAAAATGCCTAGTTTTGCGACGTATTGAATTCGCAGAAATGGGCTGTGAAGATAATAAAATTTAATAATATGCTGCTGATAATTTATACCACTGATGATTTTTTTGATAGCATTTTGTTATGTCGACCTATACCTCTGATGATTTTTTTGATATCATTTTGCTATGTCGACCAATTTCATTTAGTTACTGCTCATCTCGTGACCCGCACACATACCTAATGAAAACTTTTTACTTTTACAGCTTAACCTTTTTCGTTTTCATTATTATTTCATTCCTGATATTTCTACTTTGTTTTTACATATTATTTCAATCAGTAGCGGCATTTTCAAGAATTAATAATTATAGAATTCTGTTGAAATCAATTATATCTAAGTATTAAAACACGATAGTGTTTGCCAGCTGTCAAATATTTTGTCTTCGTTTGACTACATACTTTGTTGTATATCTGGACTCTTCTATTTATCACTTAGTAGCTTAACTATGTTATCAGTCTAATTAACTATTGTATATTACTATTAAGTGTTATCTTGTTGTCTTTAAAATTACCAAAATATGTGGTACTTAAACATTTTAGAGAAGATTTTAGAGAAAATCACAATGTCACTATTCAATTTCAAATAGTACAATGTGATTTTTATTTATTACTCAGGGGGGTGGACGAGCTCACGACCCACCTGATGTTAAGTTGTTACCGGAGCCCATAGATATCTACGACATAAATGGATTGTACTTCTGTTAAAACTTTTAGGCAAAAACAAACTAGTAGGCCCCGGCGAGATTCGAACTCACGATCTCCTGTTTACTAGACAGGCGCTTTAACCAACTAAGCCACGGCGCCGCCAAGCCCCCAGCCCAAATTATACATAGGATTTTAATGATAACGATGACAATTGTTTAATTTAAGACACCCAAAAATAGTTCTAAATAGCAATAGCAGAGCGTTATGTACTCCGGGCTGCTACCACGACTATACCTGAGTTCTGCTACATATTTCTGCAATGAAGTAATCATGTATTCGAGTTTGAAATATGGCCGAAGTGTAAATGCTTCCTGGTACTCAAAAACATCTCAATGTGAATACCGGCACCCGCCTTGGGATGTGAGATCGAGGTCTCAATTGTATTGTATTAACGCTTCAAGTTGGCACCCATGATTGTTTCGCGGCAGAAATAGTTGGGATGGTGGTACCTATGTGTACGAGCTCACAAGATGACCTGTCACCAGTAATTACCCAAATTATAATGTTTGTCTTCTTTACTGTCATTTTCAGAACGACTGTATATTTCAACCTTAACTTGTCGGGTAGGTATCCTTTTTCAGTAGCTTATGAGGCTATTCCAGCTACGCCTTGATGGGTAGGTGAGCTTACGAGCTCAACCTGAAAGAATTTGCTAACACTAGCCCTAGCAAGAGCAGTGCTTCGCAGAATCTAACACTGGATCGGAATCGCGTCCCGCTGAGAAGATCCGGCGAGAAGCTCTGCGGGCTGTGTCTGTGGGTTAGTTCACTCGTCAAACTTTTGACCGGTGCTTGAGGGTCCTAAAAGCACCGAGAGTGAATCCGGGGGATCCGACAAGACATTTCGGGCGACGTCGGCTTTGCGTTGCCCCGTCGCATTCGGATAAGGTCGGGTATCTTTAATACACGGTGCTTGGAGAGCCTAATAACACCAAGATTGGATCTCGAACGCGTTAAAGTATGTCTTGCGTGGTTTAACAGGCACCGAAACAAAGGGATTGATGAAATATGATTTTTTTATAATCGTAAGCGGTCACCTTGTTGGTTAGACCATTTTTTTTACGGGCCGGGGGCCGAACCTCCTACGAGGCGCACGGGATATGGGGACTTGACAATCTGCAGATGTTGGAGGCAGACCGTGGGTACAAGGATATTTTTCCAATATAATATTTTATCACAAGGGGTGTTCCCGCAGTCAAGACTTCAACCAGACTTTGGTCGGTCTGATGCTGGTGTGCCCGTTACTCCGCAGGTGCCGGCGGAAGCTCAGCGCCGCAGTACCGATTGTTTCGTTACTGTTAGGCATTGCTGAGACGGTAACGCCTCGTTATTTTTCTTATCTTTGTTTTTATTTTTTGTACCTAATTTATGATTGGAATAAATGTTTGTTATTATTATTATTATTACTTGCGGCGCCACCCCGAGGACTTCCGACCTCCGCGGTACGGCGACGCTACCAGGCCGCCCGGCGATACCGCTGGTGTTCCGGGACACCCCGCTGGGTCAGAATCAGACTGCCAGGTCGGAACGCGATACAACGCCACCCGGGTTGCTCTTCCGGGTGACTATTACCGGGAGGAGACTACCTCTTCACTGTTAGTTAGACGCTGGTCCAGAACCTAAGCAATGCCCCAAACGAAAACTTATCCCAAAAAAGTCATTACTGTTCGGCGATTTAGTCCCAGCACAATCTGTCAGTTTTTTACCAAATGGCACCTGTATTACTGCATTAAGTACTGTGAGAATCTGTACACAATGATGGAGAAGCTCTGGTAGTCTAGTTTGATCGCTCGTCCCCGCTGCTCCTACACGACAATGCTCGACCTCATATGGTACAACAGACGTTATTTAAGCTACAAGAGCTAGGGTTGGAAGTTTGCGTCATCCACCGGACTCACCAAACCTTGTACCGGCAAACTTCTACTATTTCCAAAGTTGAGACAACATCTTGGCAAGAAAAACACATTAATACCTACCCGAGAGACAATACAAAATATCTTTGAAGATTTTGTTGGCTCCGGTAGACCCTTTTTCCTGAACGGTATTGACAGTTACCACTACGCTAGCAGACGCATCAGATCATGGGTGAATACTTTGATTGAACTAAATAAAAAACATTTATACTGAAATTGCTAAACTTTCTATATACTAAAAGGCAATTTCGTAGGTAATGAATGACCTAATTACGACGATTGAACTAAGACGCTAGTTTTCATTCCTCTATTTACACTCGATACACACTCACCTTTTTTTTATGATTGAAAGATTACTGGTGGCCCGGAGGCCTTTCCAGCTTCACCAGGACAGGTGGGCGAGGAAAGGCTCAGCCAGGAGGGGTGAGATTTGCTAACAACTGCCCGAGCGCGTCCGAAGGAGGCCTTACAACTCAAGAGCAATTGCTTCGCGAATGAATCTACTACCGGATCGGAATCGCGACCCACTGAGAAGATCCGGCGAGAAACTCAGCGGGCTGATGCATGGGCTAGGTTGCACGTCGACCTCTTTGTCGAGTTCGACGAGTACGGTTACCGGGGTTCCTAAGCCTGCTCCTAGTGTGCAAGAGTTATTGGATTTGATGGAGCCTTTATTTAGGCCGACGAGTAGTTATTATAAAGCGCGATGCCGTTGCTGGTGTATGTCGGTCTAGAGGATAATTCGCCTGGTGCACTTTTATTAAGTGAAGCGGCAATGCCTGGCTTTAAATGCAACAGATATTTTTCCAACGAAATACGTAGTTTCCTCAAGTATACAAAAATCTTCGATAAAGGAATAAGATATTGTGTAAAAACAACACTGCATATAATGTAGGTAATTCGTACAACTGAGACATAGACCTCATGTCTCAAGGTAGGTGGCGGAATTATCAGAATATTATAGCATCATTTTACGATCTACATCATATATGGTAGTTCAAGGACGGATGGAAGGTAAGATCACGCGACCGATCACCAACCCGCTGAACCGACTAATCAATATTTGGTATAATTTATCTTTATTCTTGTAATGTTCCATTCCCATGACATCATTTAAAAGTGAAGCTATATTTTACTATTATTTGGGGGAATTCCCGGAATGTATTTATTTAGTATTTTTGAAAAAATATTTTTCTGCGGCCATCCAGCTTTTGTAGTAAATTTAATTAGTCAGGAAAAGTATGTAGCTTGGACAGCCCTGTCCTAGTTAATGTAAATTAACTTTTACTCTGTCAGGTTCGCTTGCATTGCGGACTGAAGCTTTAAGCCTTTATGCCATCATTCTTCACATTCATTACACTTAATTTTACTTACATGATGCAATAAATTTCAAATTAACGACCCCTTGCACCGCGGGAGTGTGCGGTATGTGGGACTACCGAATTCACCCACTAAACAAACTCGACAAAAATGTGAAGATTAGATCCAACTATGGAAATTTGCATTGCTGTTTAGTTCTACCCACGAATTAATAGTTTTAAAAAAGTATAATTGGCGAAAAAAAAAGCAAGCGCACGACACAAGGAACGAATCAATTTTCAGTTATTTCATTTAAAAAACTCCTCATTTGGAGTTAGTATATTTTTTGGATTAAATTCATTGAAATATTTAATTATTACCCTATTAATTATTTAAGTTATCATATTACATTAATATGATTAGTCGTAATATAATTAAAATTAAACATTAATTATTATATTAGGTCCTTACATATTATGAAATTGGCGTTTTGTATGGGAGGAATAAAAAGGTTTTTTACTTTCCCGATTTGCTTCAAGTGGATTAATACAGTTTTATCACTTAGGTACACCGAAGCCTGCAGCTATCTCTGAGTGCTTTGTGATGGATCCGCTTCCTCAATAGCCTTTAATGCTTCATTTTCCACTTTGGTCTCCGGCCGTCCACGGGGTTGATTCTGAAGGTCGAAATTTCCAGAACGAAAACGTTGAAACAAAAAACGTACCGTGCTTTTTTTTGCAACATCAGGGCCGTACATAGAGATGAGATTTTACCCGAAAAAAACCCAAATGTGGGAAAAAAACCCGAATATAATATTTGGGTTTTTTCGTATTTAGCACATGTAACATCTAGGTAATATGTAGGTACATGTATATATCAAATAGTACGTACTATTTAAATACTATTACTACTAGTTAGAGCTAATCTAACTTGGCTTATTTTCATAATTCAATAAATACGTTATATATACTCCATGCTATCTAATTAAATAAAAAAACCTGTCTGTTTGTGTGTGTGTTAAACTATTTATAAAGAAATGGTCAAAGAAATTACAGACGAACTGAAGTCTATGATTGGATTTGCAGTGTGATGGCTGGAGCAATCAGCGCAATGAAGGTATCATCAACTTTATTATTGCAAAACCCGAGCCTGTTTTTGTTAAAAGCCTTAATACTCTAACAAACCGACATACAAGCCAATATGTACCTCAACAGTTTTTTTTTTTTTTATTGCTTAGATTAGATTGGACGAGCTCACAGCCCACCTGGTGTTAAGTGGTTACTGGAGCCCATAGACATCTACAACGTAAATGTGCCACCCACCTCGAGATATAAGTTTTAAGGTCTCAGTATAGTTACAACGGCTACCCCACCCTTCGAACCGAAACGCATTACTGCTTCACAGCGGAAATAGGCGGGGTTGTACCTACCCGTGCGGACTACCAAGAGGTCCTACCACCAGTGATTACGCAAATTATAATTTTGCGGGTTTGGTTTTTATTACACGATGTTATTCCTTCACCGTGGAAGTCAATCGTGAACATTTGTTGAGTACGTATTTCATTAGAAAAATTGATACCCGGCATTTGAACACCGGTGCATCGCTACATACGAATGCACCGAACGTCTTATCCTTTAGGCCACGACGACGACAGAATTAAATTTATAAACGCGTACGAAGGCCACAAATTTGTAACTCTTATCGGAGATAACGCAAATAATATTCAAAGAGCATTTCAGATAGTTAAAGATTCGTATGCACATATAATACCGATGAGATGTGTAGCACATACATTGAATTTGCTATGCGAAGATTGCTTAAAACTAGAACCTATTAATGCTTTTATATCGATTGCCACAGACACGATAAAAGCAATAAATAGAAACCAAAGTATGAGCGCTTTATTAGCTCATATTGTAAAAGAAAAAGGTTCTGCAATTAAGTAAAATTCCATCACAATGCGTAAAAAAATCTTATGATAAAACAAGAAGACGTCTTTTTGTTATTTTAATAAACTGCTAGCTTTATTTTAGTTCCTGAATCCTACTATACATTTTAACGTTTCGAACAACAGGTAACACAGCTAGTCCAGGCACAAAGTATGTGTGATTCGCAAAAAAATATTTTTCGCTGCATTGTTCTAAAAAAAAAAAAATTAGTTAATTTTATTAATATCGTGATAATTACGTTAAATAATGAAAATACCCGTCTATTGGTTTTCCCACATAAATACTCGGTTTGACCCAAATGAGAAAAAACCTGGGTTTATTCCTGCGCCCATCTCTAGCCGTACACATAATTAATCCTTCGAGCTGTTTCTGCAGCACTAGTGCACGGTAGAACTCGTACTCGTAAATTTACCGATACCTCATGTTTTTCATTTGCGGTAATAAGCGACGCCAAAAAAAAAAAAAAATGAATGGCTGTTTTCAAAACTCAAATGTACCAGCTAAATGAACTAATAAATTTGAATTTGGAATTCTTAACCAAAGAGGAGATATTTAGATCAAAGTGGTCAGTACGACAAAACGCTAATTTCATATGTAAGGACATAATACAATGAAATCACAAAATAGTCATATTATTATTTTAGGGGAACTTACTGGATGGATTGATAACAAATAATTTACTATCGAAAGCAAATAACTTTTTGTGGAACCCCTTATGTTCTGAGCCTTACGAATTGTTGACTCCCATTTCATTTGGCACGCCAACGTAAGCCCCCTGTGGTCTCCCGTGGAACCCTGGTGTCCACCTGGACCATTTTGGGATTTTTTTCTTTATTAAAGCTATTTTACAACGTGCTTGTTTATATATATATATTTTTTATATTAATGACGGTTTTTATTTTCCCACCGACTATTCTTGTATGTGTCAATATTCACTCAGAGAACCAAAATAGCAGTTAGCCCACTGAGTTTCTCGCCAGATCTTCTCAATGGGTCTCGTCTCCAATCCGGTGGTAGATTTTGCAAAGCACGGCTCTCGCTAGGGCTAGGTAGAAAAAAAAACAGCATAGTATAGCAAATGTTTCACGAACAAGGGCAGTTTACATAATGATTTAAAAAAAACATTCTAATAATTTAGTAACAAAATAATACAAATCAAAGCCCAATACAGAAAATAAAAAAATAAGAGTCAAAAAATAAAACAACTAAATTTAAATTACTAAAATATTTATCAAAATTATCAACACCCTCCCAATTTTTTATACGAACATCCATGAATGTCACTCACCCAGAAACAAAATTATAAACATAAAATAATATTGGCTAAGAAAGTATTAATTCTTAAAACGCGATTGTAAATTCATTTACATTTTGGTACACGCACATATCACACAGGTATAAAGGAGAAACCCCATTTTGGGCCTAAGCGTTACACGAATGGGATATGTACCAAAAAATTCGTCTACTTTGCTTGATTAACCTATTAAAATCTTAGCTTCATTGACAATGGCCAAGTGTAGAAAATAAGTTGAATTCAATTTTTTGTTTTAAACAATCTTTGTAAACATCTGCAACACTTATTTCAATATACGTAACTAGCTCCACAAACGTGCGGATTAGAATTAGAACATCCATAAAATAGGATCGATTTAGTGGAAATCAAGTGTAAAAAATAATTAATACTCTTTTGCTTTAGGATAAATGACTGTTTTTATAGGTATTTTAATCAATGTAAATAGAGTATGGCCATCGAATCGTGACACAACTACTTACAATGGCGGCAATTCAAAATATCTACAACTGACAACATTAAATATAGCATGAAAGGGTAGTTTTGCATTTTTATATTAATGTGACTATGCCATAGAAAAACACAAATGTATCAAATCGTGTTATGTTATTTTTAATGATGCCAACTGAAGATATTTTGGATTTTGCCGTAAAGCAGTAATGCGTTTCAGTTTGAAGGGCGGGGCAGCCGTTGTAACTATACTGAGACCTTAGAACTTATATCTCAAGGTGGGTGGCGCATTTACGTCGTAGATGTCTATGAGCTCAGTAACCACTTAACATCAGGTGGGCTGTGAGCTCGTCGATGGGTATCTAAGCAATAAAAAAAAAAAAAGGCATGAACTAAAATGAAATGAAATGTGGTGAGATAATATGGGAGCACGTAATGATTTATATTTTATATAAAAAAGCTATCATATAAATATAGTTTTTCATATAAAAAAGTTTTCATTAAAATTAAAATAAGACTGACCTAAAGGTCTTAGTTACCAGGTCATAAAATCCCTTAAAAAATCATTTCGTGCGCAGCGCGTTTCGCATTACGTTGTTTTTAATTTTTGGCTATCGTTCGTTTTCGTAAACAACCTAACGCGCGATTTCTCGTAACATGTTCCATTTTTATTTTCAAGCAACCTGTTGCTGCAACAGGTTTCGTAAAAAATTACTCATCTTTAGTAGGAAATAGCCTCAAAAATATCGTTTTTATTAAAATATCTCGAACAATAAACATAACCTAAAATGTAAACATTGTCTGATTTTACCAATTTGGCCATTGCTGGGAGACCTGAAAATTGGGCTCATGAAACCTTCTTAGGTATTGTAACTTATGCCCAAATTCTAGCACTGTAACGCCAGGCCCAAGTTTGTATGGATATCGGGTTTGTCCTTTGATGATATATTTTATAATGACGACCATGATTAAGTACTCGAAATAAGATGGCTTCTTCAAATATTTATTTTTGAACAGATTCCTCATACAAATGTCCCAGCAGAAAAATAAGAGAAGTTTTTTTTTGTGTTGGAAATATTATACTTGGCCCGGAAGCCATGCCTTTTAACCAGGTCTGATGGTCCCAATGTGTAGCTTTATACGGTTTAAGGCCATTTACATTTTAAAATGGACAGTCAAGTGAGTTACATTATGACTATTTACCAAATTGTACATTTTTCCTAGATATGTAATAAACAAGGAAAATTTATAAATATATGTTATTTAAGTAATCTGGTTTTAAGTGGATAGCGACATCTAAATAGAATATAGAGTGACCTCACTTTAAGTAAACTAAGTTCTACAATAACAATAAATTATACAAATTAATCTTAAATAAAGTATTCTATAAATGCTTATAATTATTAATATAAAAAAAATATCAGCAGGTTTTGATTCATTAGGATCATTAAAAATTTTACTAGCTATTTATTAATAGTATTGACGTATGTAGTGAACAAATTTGTATATATATATTATACATGACAATTTTTTACTACGTAAATCAGCAGCGCACCGGTGTCTGTAGTAGTTACCGACAGGCGGGGGGTCTCATCGGCCCATAAATACGTGGAACATTTTAAAAAATAAATCTTATTGTATCATGCATAAATTTTTATTAGAGGTATGTTTTAATATCATTTTCTTGTAAATTATTATCGTAACATAGCATAACAGCTATTGAAAGTCACACTGAAAGTCCTATGAATTGGTGATAGGTATGATAGAGATTAGGTTTCACCATAAACTAATAAATAAAAAATGGGATTGGTCATAATAATTTTATTCGCATATTTAATAATTGATTATGATACATGGAGTGTAACCGCGCGGCGGTCCACTTTAGAGCCGAAAGGTGATCGGTTTGTATCACTCCAGATTACATTATTACTCATTATATTGCATCGACATTTCCTCCACAAAATCGTCGCTACACATTCACTAGTAGGTCACCCGACTCACGGCATGTCATAGTGCCACGTCCTGGAGCCGGCCGATAGCCGCCGGACATAGTATGTACACGCGCGCGACTCGACCGGCTCACGATCACTTTCATAATTTACGTCCTAATAAAAATATCGGAAACCTAAATTCGGCGAGTTCCCGGGACGCAATAGAAAGCGTCCGCGAGAAGCGAAAGGGCAAATCGCGGCAGGCGAAACGCTCGCTCACTCCGCTTTGACCTCCGGCGGGGGCACGGTCTGCACCTCCGCCGGCGGTGCCGGGTCGCCGCTCTCCTCACCGCCGGCGGTCGGTTCTGTATTCTCGGGCGCGCGCTCGTTTCCGCCGCCTCCGTCTGGACACAAAAGCGAGCGATCAGCGATTCGTGACGAGAACGGCGGCTAGTTTTATCGATTTGGTGACTAAGTTGTATACTGACTTCGCTGAGGATGATGATAGTAGAGATTGGGGCGCGGCTGAGCATGGTGAGGTCGCTGTTGTGGTGCGCGATACAGCGGCAGTGCTGGCGCATGGGGGCGCTGTATAGGCGCTGGGTAGCGCGGGGCAGGACCTCCTCCGCGGGTCATGACTCCTGCCGCTCCGCCCCCGCCCCCTCCGCAACGCCCGTTGTTGCCGCCGCTCACCATCTGCGGAGACAGACATTACTAATACTTCTTACTGAAAACGATACTGACCAATTTAATACAATTATTGTAAACATATAATTTCATAGTTTGACATAAAATATACCTGTTGTTGATGGTGTTGATGGGGTGTGTGTGCCGGCGGTGGATGCTGAGGCGGGGCGTGATACTTGTGTTGCGGTGGAGAATGTGGCGGCTTTTGCGGTTTTCCACCACCTTTCGGAGTCGGTGACGCTGCATCGCAAAGTGGCGCGAATCCATTGGCATGCTCGTGAAGAGGACTCTTCAATTGTTGTTGAGGGGGTAAACGAGGCTGTGGTTGCGGCGGAGGATACTGTTGTTGTAAAGGCGCTCTATATTGTTGTTGCATCTGTTGTACAGCGGCGGCAACCTGTAGTTGCGAAGAGAGAAATTGGGAGCCGAAGGCGCCAGACTGCGCAGGTTGCGTAAACTGGAGAGGATAGGTAGGTGCTGGCGCAGTTGGTGGTTGGTAAGGTGAATAGTACGAGGAAGCTGGCGGAGCCGGTCGTGGCAAGAGTGAGTACGGGGCTTCGCCCACAGGTCCTGAATATCCTAGGTACTGTTGGCCGTAGGTGTTGACGCCTCCTACTCCACCCACACCGCCGCCTTTGCTGCCTGCACCTTTATACATTATAATTGTTATTTTTTTAGCTCTCGTTTTTCATACCTTATTTAAACACAAAACCAGAGCGAAAACTCTTACCTATGGCACCAATTTGTTGAGTAGTGGGCTTCACAGTTGCAGACATTAGAGAATTAGATGTACTAGATATGAGCACTGTACTAGGACTGTTTCCAAGCTGCCCTGATTGGCCAAAAGCTGCACCCCCGCCTGCTGCCTGTAAATTGATATTGGGTAGATTTTATGACAGTTTTATGGTTATTTACCTATTGACGAAACAATAAAATTTAAAATATGTGATAGTAGCTCAACCCTGATAAACATTATAATAGGATCTGGTATGGTTCTATCAATAAAATACAAGAAACTAACTACTGTAATCATGGATATTCGCCCTTATGCCTCTGATGTCTGGATATATTTGTGGCACTACTAAGAACACACTACATAGACGGCGAAGAAGTAAAATTTTATTGAATTAAATGTATGTTTTGTAGAGATATTTTTTTATATTTCTGCAACTAAATTTGCTTTTTAGCTTTATTCATTCATTAGAAATAAAAAAAAAATCAACAATTAAGTTTGTTAAAAACATAATAATATGGTTTGTTTAATCAGTTGTGTTTTTTTTTTTTTTTTTATTGCCTTTGTAGGCAGACGAGCATACGGCCCACCTGATGGTGAGTGGTTACCGTCGCCCATGGACTTCAGCAATGCCAAGGGCAGAGCCAAGCCGCTGCCTACCGCTTAATACTCTCCACAAGCCTCGTTTGAAGAAGGACATGTGATAGCGCTCGGGAAACACCGTGGAGGGGAGCTCATTCCATAGCCGGATGGTACGTGGCAAAAAAGATCTCTGGAAACGCACTGTGGATGACCGCAGTGGTTCCAGGTAGTATGGATGAACTCTACTCCGGTGGCGGGCGGTGCGATGGTAAAAACGAGAAGTTGGTATCATCTCGAACAATTCCTCAGAGCACTCCCCATGGAACATGCGGTACAAAATACAGAGGGAACCGAAGTCCCTCCGCAGACCCAGAGGCTCCAAACGATCCGTGAGACCGGGATTATCGACAATCCGAACGGCCCTCCTCTGTATGGAGTCAAATGGAAGAAGCTGGTATTTGGGAGCCCCGGCCCAGAGATGGGAGCAGTACTCCACGCGAGGCCGGACTTGTGCTTTATAGAGCAAAAGTCTTTGTCCAGGCGTGAAGTACCGCTTGGCTCTGTTGAGGACTCCCAGCATTTTGGACGCCAACTTGGCTTTCCCTTCCAAATGACTCCGAAATTGGACATCGCTCGAAATGTCGACCCCAAGTATCCCGATACTCTCGGAAGGTTGCAGGGATACTCCTTGGAATTGCGGCGCCATGACAAAGGGGTCCTTCTTCGCAGTGAACGCGCAAACTTGTGTCTTTATCGGGTTGAATTGAACCAAGTTCAATTCACCCCATTCGGAGACTCGCCCCAGAGAATTCTCCACTTCAGACACAAGTTTTGATCGTCTCTCTTGCACCATGCTCCGAGAGAGACTCTGGTGGCCGATATATCGCGCATCCCCCGTGCTGTCATCCGCATAGCAATGCATGCCATCAATAAACAGCATGTCATTGATATACAGGATGAAAAGCGTGGGGGAGAGCACCGAACCCTGTGGAACGCTAGCGTTAATGGTCATGGTATCAGAGCAGTCACCGTCTACAACGACCGTGATGCTCCGCTCATCCAAGAAGCTAGCGATCCACCTGCAGAGACCCTCGGGGATTCCGTAAGATGGTAACTTCGATAGAAGTGCCCTATGCCAGACCCTGTCGAAGGCCTTCGCGATATCAAGGCTCACAGCAAGAGCCTCGCCCTTGCTCTCCAAGGCTTCAGCCCACCTGTGAGTAAGGTATACAAGAAGATCGCCAGCTGAGCGACCGTGACGGAAACCGTACTGTCGGCCACTGATCAGCTGGCGATCCTCCAGATACTTCAGGAGTTGTATATTTATTATTGGCTCCATCACCTTGGAAAGCATGGAAGTTATCGCGATAGGCCTATAACTCGATGGGTCCGACCGGTCACCCTTCTTGGGGATAGGGTGGACGTGGGCAGTCTTCCATGAAGACGGAACCCTGTTAGTGCAATAAGAGAGGCGATACAAACGCGTTAGCGCAGGCGTCAGCTCAGGGGCGCACGTTTTCAGAACCACTGCAGGGATGCCGTCTGGCCCACTCGACTTATGGACGTCCAGGAGTCGGAGCTCCCGCCTGACTGCACACTGCGTGAAGCAGATCTCAGGCAGGGAGCTATTACACCGGGGGATGTTCGGTGGTGTGGCACCCCCGTCGTCCACGGTCGAGTTCGAGGTGAAGAGTTTGACCAGAAGGTCAGCCTTCTCTTTCGCACTATGGGCCAGACTGTCATCGGACTTGCGTAGTGGTGGGAGACTAGACCTGCAGAAGTTACCTTCTGCAGCCTTAGCGAGCGACCAGAAAGCACGGCTCCCGGCGGGATAGCTCTTCAGTCGCTCGCCAATTCTGGCAACGTGCTCTGACTTCGCCTTGGCAATAGCCCTCTTATAGGACCTAGAAGCGGCGTTAAATTTCCGCCTTTCCTCTGAGGTATTAGGATCCCGACGTCTCCTGGCATCATTTCATGCCACGTATGCGGACCGCTTGAGGCGTGCAGCGTCCCGACTGGCATTGTTGTACCAGGGTCCACTGCGACCCCCGACGGGCACCTTGGAAGAAGGAATGAACAATTCCCTCCCCCGAAGCACCACGTTTTTAAGTCGGTCCGCACAGACGTCAGGATCACCAGAGGAAAAGCAGAGCCGCCCCCATGGGTAGGATGCGTAAAATTCACGCAATCCATCCCGATCTGCTGACATGTACCGCCAAACTCTTCGATACCCGGTCGTCGTTCGACGACCAGGACGAGAGATTGGTATCTCAGCTCGGATAAGGCAGTGATCAGACGATCCAAGTGGAGCGTCGACCACCACACTGTATCCGGCCGGATCGGTGGTCAGCAGAAGGTCCAACAGCGAGGGCTCGTGCCCCTCAATATCTGGGACACGGGTGGGCTGTGTCACCAGCTGAGTGAGGCCGTAGGACAAGGCGAAATCGTAGACAGCCCGACCCGGGAGGTCAGTGGTTCTGGACCCCAACCACTCTTGGTGGTGAGCGTTAAAGTCTCCAAGAACCACCACCTCCGCAGAAGGGTACTGCTCAAGCACGCGATTAGTCCCCTCTTGCACATGCTCTATCAGAGCCGAACCTGCATCACTGCTGTGGGACCTGTACAGGCACGCATAGATTCGGGTACAACCCCCGTGATCTACGCGCAGCCACAAGAGGGACCGATCCCGTTGTTCGAGGCCACGAAGACGGCGACAACAGACATCAGCCCGGACGAATACACACACCCCGGCTTTACGCAGGAAGTTGTGCTCCAATACGTAGCCGGGGTATTCAAGGTATGAGGTATCATCCGGAGCAGATATCTGCGTCTCCGTTAGAAAAAGTAGGGCAGGCTGCGCCGTCTCAAGGTGGTGGTGTACGGCGTCAAGGTTACTATGTAGGCTCCTAACATTGCTGAAATCCACGTTAAATGTGGAATGGGGAGTCGCCGATAAAACCTTATTTCTTTTTCGAACTGGTGTACTGTATGTACTGTTGAATCACATCTGTGTGAGATTTCTGTTATTTCATAATACTTACAATATTAAACTAAAAATTTCTTACCATCCTATATTGGCTTGGAATACTAGAAAACATATCCGGTGGTGGTTGGTAGTTATAGGGGGCCGCTGAACCGGCGCCATATGGAGTACCAGGAAAACCACCAAATTGACCTCTACTCTGATCCAAGAAAGCTCCGTAAAGTCCACCCTGCTGGGGAAGCTGTTGAGAAGATCCTAACAATTGCTGTGATGAGTTAAACAACATGGCAGGCGGCGACGGAACTGATAGCCCACCGTACCCTCCCTGATAGCCCACGTGGTTGTAATGTTGAGGCGGTGGGGACTGCAATTGTTGCGTTGGCTTCACTTTGCACACATTAGGTGGAGCGCTTTCTGTATTGGTTTCTTCAAATCCAGTAAATTGTAATTCCTCCGTATTTTCCGCAACAGCAGGCATCTCCCAGACCTTCTTAACACTAGCGATTTTTAAATTAAGATCAGCTGCCAGAGGCGAAATCGTATTAGAAGTGCTCATGTGGACACCACGTGGTAAACCCAGCGACTTAGCTGATTTATCTTCTGAAAGTTGTCCCAAATCTGAATCAAAGCCAAAATCAAGTTTCATGTCAGAATCTTCTGTTTTTTGTGTTGTGTCAAATGACATTTGTAAACCTAACGACGCGTCCCCTTCTGCAGATTGTCTCCCACTCTCTGCCATAAGTTCTTGTATGGATCTAGGACGTCCCCTAACTTCTCCGTTAAATGTCAGGGAACGACTATCTATTTCAGTGGATACTTCTTCAGTTTGATTTTTAGACATATTAGAATTTAGTTGATATTTTTGTTGCAAGGCCTCATCTGGTGTAGCAGTCTTATAGTTGGTATTTTCAAAAATTATGGTTTCTACAGGCGGCGTTGCTCCATCTAACATACTTGTTTTATCAGCAGATAGATTACAAGGAGTGGGAACAGTCTTGATATCAGTCGACGTCTCAGCTGGTGTGCTACGCTGACTGGATTGCGCAGATTTATTTTCAACTAAATCTACATTTTCTTCTACATTACCACGTAAGGTTTGGGATATGGGTTTATCCCATGCATTAACTGCGGGTGGCGGCGGTGCGGCGCCGGTATCGGGGCCGCATGCGCTCACTAAGCCACCTACTTGCTGCCTTTGCTGTCGTTGTTTCACAAAACGAGGGGCTAAGTTCGCTTGTCGAGGTCTATCATATTGAGATCCGGATTTGCCTGGTACTGGGGCGGAGCTTCTGTTTGTGGATTTATCATTGGAGTTTCTAGTCGACGATCGATTGCGACCATTTCCTTGATTAGAATGAGATCTTGACTGTTTTCCAGAACCTTGACCATCTTCTTTTGCAGGTGGTCGGGTATCTTTGGAACTCTTTTTATTGCGGACCTCTTGAAAACCGTCATCGATAACTTCGTCATTTTTAGTGTTTAACTTCAGATCAGAAATGGCCTCAGTTATTTCCGCAGCAGTTTTATTTTCACCTGTAACTACGTCTTTCTTTCCTCCTTGTGAAATACGTCCATTTTGACGATTACTGGAATTAGCATTTCTACTATTCTTTTGAGATTGAGCAGAACGACGGCGACCGGAAGTACCACCACCTTCGGAATGTTCGGATGTCGTTTCCCAATTTTCATCTTCCCCACTCGGAGCTCCACCTTTAGGACGACGATCACGTCCTCTACCTGACGTCGAACCAGCACGTGGCTTGTTTGGTTTTCCTCTATCATCAATGTTATCCTTAACTTCTTCAGTATCTTTCACTGCTCTATTGGCTTGACTGAATGGACTCTTCGTATTAGGAGGGCCATATCCTACTACTCTTTTAGCAGGAGCTGGTGGACGTGCGGATCCCTGGAAACCACCCCTACCCCTTCTAGAAGGTTGCCCACGAGGTGCAAACGGTTCTCGATTTTCCAATATATCAATAGTTGTCGGAGTTTGATCTTGTACTGCGGGATTTAACTCATCAGGCTTATCAGACTTTTTCGGTCCTCGTGGACTACGAGGTGCTCTACGCCGTTCCCTGCGTTCTGAATTGAGAGCTCCATCAGTAGATCCATCAGATTCACTAGCCCTATTATTTGAACGGGAACTGCGATGTGACCGTCTTCCACGAGATTCCCTTGATCCCCAACCTCTATTGTATACAGCATATCCTCCGCTTCCTGCATAGCCTCTAACCTTTTTCTCAGAACCAGACCCACTAGACTTCCTTTCTATGGGTTCTTTAATGGGAATTTTGATATGTTGTTCATTAGTAAATTTCTCATTTTTCTTGTCATCAGTCTGACGTTTTTGACCTTCATTGCAATCTTGAAGTAAATCTGTAGACTGCGTTTCATTGTACTTCACAGTTGGCTCAGTACTGGATTTTGGTACTACCGAATCAGATTCAGAAAGTTCTTTTTCTGTTTTAGCAGCAGACAATTTAGGTTTTGCTATTTGATTTTGTGGCTCAGGCATTTGCTTTGATGTTGGTAAAAGTAATGAAGAATTATGAAGATTTTCATTTTGAGAATTTTGTTTGGAAACAGCAGAAAAAGATGGTTTTGCAACTTGTTGTTCAGGGAAAGACATTTGTGTGTGATTATTATTAAGAACAGATTGAGTGGAATTAGCTAAAGATCCTGATTGAGATAGTACTTGATTGTAACTAATACCTTGAGTATTTGATGTACTAGTTTCAGGTTTTTGAGATTGGATCTGAGAAAGTGATGGAATTAAATTTCCTTTAGATAAAGACAAAGAAAGTTGAGATACATTTTTTGCTGATTGAGAAGCATGACTTGGTTCATCATTTTCTACTTTTGGTGGGTCTTTAGGAACCTTGTCATTATCCATTAGCACAGACACTTTTTCAAGAGAAGTCTTTAATGTTGCAATATGCGTTTGTTCATCTTGAACAGCATCTGCCCAAGATGTTTTACTAAACTCTTTTTCAGATGATTCTCTTGCAGAAGGAGGTACAGGTGAACTTAGTTTTATAGAGCCAGGAGTTTGCACTGATGAATCAGAGGATACAGTCTCTGATATTCCAATGCTTTTTCTTTCAAATACTTCACTCAATTTTTCTGCAGCAGATCTAGAATTAGTTTCAATTATATTTTCAGTACTTCTTTTGTCACATTCGTTTCTTCTATCTTTGTAGTCGACATATTCTTTATAAGATTCTTTAGAATTAGACCTCTCAAGATCCTTTCCGAATCTTTCAAAATCTTGCATTTCAGACCGCCATTGCGGTCCAGGTCCTTCTTTCTCTCTTCTAAAAACTTCTTCTCGATCAGAATAATCCCTAAAACAGAAAAACAGTCTCTTTAATTTTACTTTATGTATGAATAATTGTAGTGAATCACGATAACTTCACGAAACGCGAAATATTATTTACGAAATACGACAATTTCTTTTAAGAATTTATATCCCAGCTATAAAGACATGATAATAGCTTTTAAGTGTTTATTTAAGAATAAATAAATATTCGTAATATAAAACTACTTTCATTTTTAAGTTAAGTTGATAAATAATGTTATACATGTTACTGTTATGGTTGAATGAATCCATTTTTTGTAAATGAGGGGAGGAAGAAATGAAATAAAAGAATGCTCTTCACTAATGATCTGTGATCTGCAAAGCATCCTACTATAACTTTACGATACTTCGTTAGAGGTAAGCCTAAGGATGAACATGTCCAAATCTTAGGCGATGAGTAGTATCTCAAATACAATGACCGGTTGGTTAGAAATGAACAACTAGAGATAGTGGACAGCTACATTTATTTTGGGCATGTTCTATTCTTGAGAAGCGAACATCAAGCTAAACAGATCAGTAGTAGAATACAACTCAGAAGAGTTGTGTTTGGAGAATTGGAACACATCTTCAAATCAAAAAACTTCCCTCTGTCTCAGACAAGACTCTACAATCAACGCTCTTGGTCCATATTAATATACGTTGCAGAAACATGGACCCTTACTCGTGAGACTGCACACAATTGGCGTCGCAGAGCGAGCGAGGGAAGGCTCTATGCTGGGCATCAATCTGATAGATCAGGTGCGTAACATCTAGGTTAGACGCCTAACAAAAGTTATAGATGTTGGTTAGAGAATATCAGATCTGAAACGGAGTTGGGCTGGTCACTTAGCAAGCCGAAATGACAACAGACGAAGTAAGATAGTGATGGAATGGCAGCTAAGATTAGGTTGTTGAGATGCCGAATAACCTATGGCACATTGGATAATACATTTTTTTTTATTGCTTAGATGGGTGGACGAGCTCACAGCCCACCTGGTGTTAAGTGGTTACTGGAGCCCATAGACATCTACAACGTAAATGCGCCACCCACCTCGAGATATGAGTTCTAAGGTCTCAGTATAGTTACAACGGCTACCCCACCCTTCGAACCGAAACGCATTACTGCTTCACGGCGGAAATAGGCGGGGTGGTGGTACCTACCCGTGCGGACCCCCAAGAGGTCCTACCACCAGTGATTACGCAAATTATAATTTTGCGGGTTTGATTTTTATTACACGATGTTATCCCTTCACCGTGGAAGTCAATCGTGAACATTTGTTGAGTACGTATTTCATTAGAAAAATTGGTACCCGCCTGCGGGATTCGAACACCTGTGCATCGCTACATACGAATGCACCGGACGTCTTAAAGGATAAGACGTAAGAGGCCACGACGACTTCTCTAAAAGTCAGTCTATATAGTCAGGAAGGCGGGGTGGACGTCGATGCAAATGGCGGGCGATCGAGCATTATAGCTTTATGCCAATGGGAGACCTATGCCCAGCAGTGGCTATCAAAGGGCTGAAGATAGATAGAGGGGGAAACTACTTATAATAGTTAACATCATATAAAAGGTTATTTATTACACAGTATTCAAGGTTTTAAAATTCACTTTTTCGTTTTTCTCTATTAAGTGGTTTGGGTAATTAACATATTAAACAACTAACCTGGAATAAGATCTGCGACCATTGTTGTGCTGTACATGTCTCGGAGCAGAAAAAGGCTGTAAATCTTGTCTTCTTGGGGCAGGTTTACCCGAAAAGGCCCATCCTGCTTTTGGATCGTCTTGTTGTCTGTTTTGTTGTTGTTTCAAAAATCGAGGTGGAATATTTGCTTGAAAAGTCTTGGAAAACGCTGGATTATTTTGATCACGATCGCGACCATACTCTCGATCACGATCTCTAAACTCGCGGTCTCTATCATTTCTTTCTCTTGCTGTATCTCTATCTCGGTCACGCTCACGTTCACGTTCGCGATCACGTTCTCTTTCTCTATCGAACCTATCACGGTCTGCTCTGTCTCTCTCATTACGATTATCCATCCTCTCTTTATCATTTTCATGACGCTCTCGATTCTCGCCGCGACCTCTATCTCTATTTTCGGCACGATCACGATCTCGAAGGTCGTTATCACGATCCGCTCGTACATCACGTTCCCGATCAGATTTCAAGTCGCGATCTCTATTGTCAAATCGTTCCCTAGCATCCATTCGATTACGATCTCTGTTTTCATGTATTCGATCTTTATCTCGTGTATCCCAATCGTTTCTTTCTTTTTCCTTATCAATCCGATCCCTATCGCGCTCGACACGATCTCTATTTTTACTTTCGACCCTGTCTTTATCCCTTGGTTCCAAATCCCTTTCACGATTTTCGTTGCGTTCCCGATCTCCACGAAAATCTTTAGATTGAGAGTTAGATGAGGGGGCGTCCCGTAATTGCCGGCGCTGCTCTTCTTCTTTTCGTTGCCGAGCACGTGCAACGGCTTGTGCTACTTCATTATTTTGCTTTTGTCGTCTTTCAGCCCACATTTGGTCTTCATCACCAAGCTCATGCATTTTTATTTCAGCTCGTTCACTTTCGATGCTGGCCCGAGTGCTACTGCTCTTAGTGCTCCCTTTTGTGGGAGCTGAAGATTCTCCATCGGAAAAGTCCAATTTTTGGCTAAAATTAACAATTAATTTTTTTATTTTTAATGTTTCAACATTCTATAAGAATTATTGTTATTTAGGAAAATAACTAACTCGTAATCGATGTCATCGTGCTGAGCCCAGCCAGCATCACGTGAAATATCGTCGAGGGAAGAAATCTGCTCGTCACGCAGAATGGGTCGCGCCGTGAGTACTTCAACGGCGCGGGGTGTAGGAGGTGCTCGGGTGGCACCGCGCTCTCGCTGGGGGCCACTACCGGCTCCCCCACCGCCGCGCTCACGCAGCGCTCCGAGACCGCCTAGCCCGAGCCCTCCACTACCACTGCTACCTTTCATCAACTGTTGAAAAATATAGATACATTTTACTTATCACTTAATTTTTTGTGCTATCACTTTGTCTACGGTTTCGAAAACTTACAAAGGATGGCAGGATGGCGCGGAATGCTGGAGTTTGTTGTGAGGTGGGAACCGCAGCAGGTGCGGCAGCAACGGGAGCGGAACCACTTTCTTGCCTGCCGCTCACTGATCCACCGCACGTCCAGCTGCCTTCCGCTGTAAATTGATTTACAATATATTACAAATATTATTTTTCATTATTTTATTATTTTAAATATCTCAGTTCTTATTTTAAGTTGACGTATTAAACAAAACATCTTTATAAAATAAAAAAATGTCACTAAAATTAAAATCAAGACATACTTTGTGGTCTCAGTTGTGGCTGAGGTCCAGTGTGTTCTCCGGTACGATGTGATGGTTGTGCGGCTGCTTCCAAAGAGGGAAACTCTGTGCGGAAGTGTGGAGATGACGGCGGTGGTAACGACACCCAACCGCCTGGGCCGACAACCACATTGCTGTTCGATGGTACTGTCTAAAATGTAGTTGAATAATATTATTAATAGATAAATGAATATTATCGATGATATTAATAGGTGAATATTATTTATAGAACTAAATAAAATACTTTCACTCAATTATAAGTTACGCGTTATAGCAATCTACTTTATACTCTTCACCCATTAATTCTATATATTTTTATGTAATTTTATCCAATCCATAATTAGTTGCCCGGTCTTCAAACCGAAAAAAGGTTTTCGGACAGTTTTTATATCTTTTTATTTTGTTTCTATGATGAGCCAGATGATTTTTTATTTTGTAACACTGTAATTAGATCTTTTTTTTTATCGCTTAGAAGGGTGGACGAGCTCACAGCTCACCTGGTGCTAAGTGGTTACTGAAGCCCATAGACATCTACAAAGTAAATGTGCCATATAAGATAGAGAGCCAGAGATATAAGTTCTAAGGTCTCAAGTATAGTTACAACGGCTGCCCCCACCCTTCAAACCGAAACACATTACTGCTTCATGGCTGAAATAGGCAGAGTGGTGGTACCTACCCGTACGGACTCACAAGAGGTCCTACTACCAGTAAAAGTCTTTGTTGTGATTGATTTACAAATGGTGATACAGGTGTCTCATGCAGAATGTTGTACAACAAAATAAAAATGTTCAACATCATCTTCATTTTTTAGAAGTAGTTAATGTCCAAAGATCCAGATATCAATTTACGAAATTAACCCCAATATGTCTTGCAGGATTGCAATATACATGATTTTAATTTCTTTGTGACATAAGTTATCTGGCAATAGAAGTCTACTGTCAGCAAAGCAGAAGCAAATGTAACTCACTGTTGTTTGGGTAGTACATGGTGGTGGTGCAGATACGGTTGTAGTAACAGCAGAAGTTGTGCTGAAATAAATGAAAATCAAAATTGGTATTCAAAGTTAAAATTATTTTAAACAATGTATTAATAATCCCAAACATTACGTAAATAAATTATTAGTTTTTTAAATCTTTTTTTTTAATGGCTTTAACGCCTTAGGCAATAATTTTGTAACACGTCACAGTATACACAAAAATGACAGGTGCTCAGAGAAAAAATTAAAATACAAATAAATTTGATAATTTTTTCCACACACGAAACTGTGATTAAAATGTTTTAGAGAATTTAGTTGAGTTAATTTTTTAATTAGAACAACACCAGGCTTTTTTTATTATTAATCTGCTCTTACAATTCAGCGTTTATGGAATATTCATTCAAAATTTAATTGGCAAGGTATGACTTGAAATGTCCAGCAATGGATTTATTCCCTTATTCTTTTCCCATAAGACAAAAGTCAACCTTTCTTTATTTCTGCTTTTCAGGCCTATATTTCTAAAAAACTTCTTCAGCTATGAACAGGCTTTTAATCGTGTATAAGTTAATATGTATTGTGTTCATTCCCTTATTTCCTGTGATATGCTTGTTTTTTATTGGTTCTGTCAAAGCTGAATCATCTGATACAGACCTATTACTTGGATGTCAATATTTGAAATAACTCTGACAATTTATTTTCCCAGTAATATGAGTGATTTTTCAGGTGTAGTTCTGTAGTGAAATACTGATTATATAACCATAAACAATATTGAAACTGTTTGAATGTAAAAAACAATGAAAAAAAAAACATAAAAATGAAGTTTCCGTTTTCACATTAAAATGGTATATTTCATGCTTACTTCTTCTGTCTCATTTAATATCAGATTATGAGCTTTTCTGCCAATATTAGCTGATGATAAATAAATATTAAAACTTACTTGGCAGTTGTATCTTGACCAATTTCAGTTTTCAAAGATGGCAAATTAGCTGGTGGTCTTCGAGCGGATGGTACTTTTCCAAGACTTTGCATTCCATGTTTGCGGCTTAGTTGAGATTTTACTGAGGACGGTTCTGAGTTTTCATTCTAAAAAAAGCATTTTGATTTCTAAGCAAATTCCATTAAAATATTTATGATTGTGTTAAGTTTAAATTGATTGTTAGATTGATTGATTGCAATGACATGATTTGCCTCAAAAATTATTTGTAAGCTCATTCAGGGCCTCAATATAAAAGTAAATTAGTAGGCCAAGATTCATAGAGCCCATTAGTGTAAAAATTATTAATGACTTGTTATAGAGTGCTGCAATACCTACCGCAACTGATTCAAATCGTATGATTGATAATGTAATTACCATTTATTTAGTTTTGCATAATTATGTAGAGAAAATACTACAAAGCAGCTTAAAATTCAATGAGCTTTTTTCTCTATGAGGTTTCTTCTAACTGTTTAAATACAGATTCTTCTAATAAAAATGCACTAAGGGTACCCAGGCTTTGGCTCATACTAAAAATAACAGTATATTGTTTATTTGTAACTTTCTTTTCACCTTATTTAATTTTTTATCATATTCTTGACTTTATTCCTAAAAATATGAAAAGTTTTATTGTATCAATATTCTCAGTTTTAGGCATTCAGGCACTTAATGTTTCGTAAGAAAAAAAATACATTAGTAACTATATTAACTAACTAAGATTATAGGTAAAACATTAGTGTTGAAAGGTTATTGACCTTCATGACAAAGAAAGTATAACATAGGTATTTATTACTTACGCATAATTACAGAAATGGGATTATATAGGAAGAGCAATAATTTGTGCCAAAGCTTAGGCAGTATATTACTGGCATTCAATTATTTAAAACTCTAGAATTTTAACAAAAACGAATAATAAGTGATTATCATACAGTACTAAACACATAGTTATGCTTTTACCAGCTGAAGGTCAGCATATTAAAATGTATCTAATATCGTGCAAGTCTTTGTGCTTGCCATTGTCAAGACCAAGGCTATGTGCTGCTATGTCAAGACAAAAAAATCGATCAATTTTCCTACTCTCCTTTAAATATTACTATAATTTACAAAATTGATTTCTGTGAATATGATAAAATAAGCACTCACTCTATTAGCGCAATACAAGCTATTGATGTCCAATTTCTGATATTTTTGCTTGCCGGACGTCGGCTTGCTCTGCGCCGTAGTGCCTCCGCCGCCCGGCGTTGAGAGTGCAGACATGCTGCGATGTACACACCATCAGGAGTTCCCCTCGCACTGACTACCAACTGCAAGCGATACAAAATACTCACGGAACTACCCAAATCTTCGGAGAAAAATTTTATACATTTACATGCATATTGCAATGAATACTTTCACTTATTTTAGTTAAGCACAGGTTTACAATTCGAAATCAACTAAGCACTGTGTCTAATCATAGTGTGGCACTGAACACTTTCACAAAACTTGTATTCTCTTCAGACAATAAACGGGAGCCCTGCCCTCATACGTTTATTGACGTGTTACATCCGTCTGGTGAAGGCTGGATCGATGAAATTCAGTTTTATTACACTAAAATATCCCGTTACACACTGCTAGTCACTTTATAGTAAGTTTTCACTATGTAGCTCAAAATAACGGTACGAAAAATTTATAAATCCAAGAACGGTAAATAAACTTAATTCATATTTCTACAAAACAATAAAAATAAATATTTTAGTACCTTGGTCTCTTAAGACTTAATATAGAAAACAATAATGGTTTAAATTCAATTGCTTATCCCTTAACAAAGATTACTTTGGATTTTAACTATTATCTACGCTACCAAAAACTTATATCACTTTATTTTAAGATGGCGTCTCAAAAAGACGATCTCTTCTCCCTACCATTCAGAATCAATAGTGTGACGTCACAAAGACGCGCAACAGCGCTCTCTAGTGAACACTATGTCAAGACATTTAAAGCGTGCCATTCAAAAGTGTATTTCATAAAATGGTTACGACTTTACACTATGCACGCCATCCGGTTGCCGGATAAACGACGCGAGGTCAAATATTCGGTAACAACACGTATAAGTTTGTAGATGGATCTCTTGTGGACGTTTTCACTAAAGTTCATAAAAAATCATAACAAAAGCTCATTCACATGTCGTAGTATCTAGCGTAACTGTACTTGAGACCTTAGAACTTATATTTCAAGGTGGGTGGCGCATTTACGTTGTGGATGTCTATGGGCTCCAGTAACCATTAAACACCAGGTGGGCTGTGAGCTCGTCCACCCATCTAAGCTTTTTTTTTTTTTTTTTTTATTGCTTTTTTAAAGCTTGCTTGCTTGCTTGCTTAAAAAATTGCTTGCTTTTAAAAAAAAAAAAAAATCTAAGCAATAAAAAAAAAAAAAACACCTCACCTCATACCCCAAATGATTTTTTTTACGTATGAAATTCAGTTGCTTTCAAACTTTCATTTGAATAGAACAAAACTCTTGAAGAACCTAAGGTACATTGAGGGGACTTGCTACTAAGTCAGCTTATAAATAAATAAACAAATAATAAATAAGCCTTTATTGTTGTTAGATTTTAATTTATTTAACTAATCATAAAATAATAACAATAGAGGTAAGCAAAATATAAATTAACTCAAAATAAACATATTCTCGGCATTCGGCTTAACAGCTTGTCTTTCGACAAAGACCTCCTTTAGAGATTTCCATTTGTTTCCGTCCTTTGCTGTATGTAGCCATTCTGGCCCAGCTACTTGCTTCAAGTCGTCTTCCCATCGCTTTGGCTGTCTTCCTCTAGTTCTTCTGCTTTATCTAGGGCACCATTCCGTTATTATTCTGGTCAATTTCTCTTACTTTTCTCTCAACATATGTCCTATCCAGCACCATTTTACTTTTCTGCACATTATTTGAACCTTTTCAAATTTAGTCTTTCCTTAGATCTTTTTTAGTTCTATTTTATCCCCTTTTTCTTACTCTCCATACGCTTCTCTCTATTCCATTCTGACATATATTTAATTTATTTTGTTGTTGTTCAGTTAAGGCCCATGTCTGGGATCCGTATGTGAGACATGGCAGTATACAAGCATTGAAGACATTGCGTTTCCCTGCTATAGGCATTTCTTTATTTCTCATTATTTCACTCAATTATCAGAATTTCTTCCAAGTGTTTGCTATTCTTCTTTCTACTCTTTCTGCATGCTTTCTGTCGGTGATACTGATTTGCCCAGATAAACGTATTCAGTTACGTGCTCTAACTCTTGATTATTAACTGCAATAGCGTTTTTTTGTCAGGAATTACTTTTCCTCATTTAACTCATTACTTTTTGTTTTAATCATAGTGAGCCCTGCATTTGTACTTTCATCTGCTAATCGAAGAAAAGTATTAAATCATCAGCGAATCTCTAATGATTCAGTTTGTATCCATTTACATTAAGTCCGAAATTGCCCCAACCCAGTCTCCTAAAGATCTACTCAAACACTGCTGAGAATTTCTTTGGCGAAATAGGGTCATCTTGACGAACGCCTCTTCTTATTGGGAACTCTTGGAAAGAAATATGGGAAATGGGAAAGAAATATTGAAAATAAACATGTAAAATTCCCTTCGAGTAGGTATTCACTGTGATGTAAATATTTAAAAACTCGATGAAAACAATCTGTAGTGGATACTGTAACGTCGATTGGCAACTGCAGCTTATATCAAAAATTCCTATCAATTTATTTAATATGATTAATATAAATGGGAATAAAACATCTTCATGATTTCTAATTTTCGAAATAGCTTGTTCACTACTGTTTTGGTTTCCAAGCTTCAATTATCGTTTTCAATAGCCTTAATAGGTTGGGCGCATATTGTAAGTCAGAACGGTCCGATCCGTTAACTTACTAATGTTTTGTTGGATGAGATCTCACAAACGACTGGCTTAAATCGTTAAAAGTCCAACTTGTTTTAAGGCCAGCTTTAGAATGAGATATAGATTACCGAAAAGCCTTTGATAAATTCTTATGTCACAAGGTCTATAAAATCTTATTTTAGGTTAAAGATACAAATCTTTCTAGCGCCATCCAGTTAGTTTTTTGACTTTACACTTTAATTATGATTCAATTACTAATAACCAATGAAAAACTTTAAAATACCTAGAAATCGTATATTGCTATACTTGTGTAACTTTTATTTACGCCAAGAAGGAACTTTAAAATTGTAGAATTGCATTAAGTTAATTAATCGGACCATATGCAAACATGCATTAATAAATTGCCTTCATGACTTACACTACTAACAAACGGAGAACTTACTCCGTACTGTGAAATGAACTGCTTTTTTATTTGTGAGCCCAATTCACTCATAGCTATATACACACATAGATGTAGACACACACGATATAACATAACCAATTTTTTTTTTATTGCCCTTGTAGGTAGACGCGCATACGGCCCACCTGATGGTGAGTGGTTACCGTCGCCCATGGACTTGGTGTTGAACTTGGTTCAATTCACCCCATTTGGAGACTCGCCCCAGAGAGTTCTCCACTTCAGACAAAAGTTTTGATCGTCTCTCTTGCACCACGCTCCGAGAGAGACTCTGATGGCCGATATATCGCGCATCCCCTGTGCTGTCATCCGCATAGCAATGCATGCCATCAATAGACAGCATGTCATTGATATACAGGATGAAAAGCATGGGGGAGAGCACCGAACCTTGTGGAACGCCAGCGTTAATGGTCATGGTATCAGAACAGTCACCGTCTACAATGACCGTGATGCTCCGCCCATTCAAAAAGCTAGCGATCCACTTGCAGAGACCCTCGGGGATTGCGTAAGATGGTAGTTTCGACAGAAGTGCCCTATGCCAGACCCTGTCGAAGGCCTTCGCGATACCAAGGCTCACAGCAAGAGCCTCGCTCTTGCTCTCCAAGGCTTCTGCCCACCTGTGAGTAAGGTATACAAGAAGATCGCCAGCTGAGCGACCGTGACGGAAACCATACTGTCGGTACTGATCAGCTGGCGATCTTCAAGATACTTCAGGAGTTGTATATTTATTATTCGCTAAAATAATAAATCTAACCTAAGGAGAGACCCTGGAGATCGGTACTACAGGTCTATGAACCTACTATAGACTTCAGCTCTTTCAAAGGATAATAAAATATATTATAACGTTAATTTATATTTGTAATATACCTTTCAGAGAGAAAATAAATAAATATTATTATTATAATCATTATACATAACGAGAGGCTGGTTTCATGGTGTTTTAAAATGATGACGTAAGTAAGCATTGCTGAACCAACAATTTTAGCATTGGGATAGCAGTCCATTTTAAATAATTTTAACTAACTAAATAGCAGGGTTGTGCCGACATATATACATACGACATAAATATTATTATATACGTAGATATTGTTAAACCATCCCAACCTATGCCATAGTTATCGTAAAGTGTGGCGAAGAATTCACCGGATGATTCGTGGTTGCAATCTCAGAGTAAGTTATTGAAAATAGGTCATATTATAAGCCCACACGGGTAGATATTACCATTTGGCCTATTTATGTCGTAAAGCAGTCAACAGATGTGTCTTCAACCTCATGTCTAATCCCACGTATTAGTGAGATCAGATTGATAAAGTTATTTAAGTTGAATGTTAATTAATGTTAATATTTGGCCAATTTATCATGAATTAGGAAAATATGAATTACGTTATGTAAAAGTAGGATTTGAGAAAGAAAAAGCCATTAATAATAACATAGTCATAAATAAAATTACTTTTACGGTATAATTTCAAAATTAAGATTATCATTTTATGCCATTTTTGAAGTTTTTAATACTAAACTTTTTTTGCTAATCTTTTTTTTCCTATAAAGCTATCAGCGGCTTTCCTGATATAGCTGAGGCTATTCCAGCTACGTCTTGACGGGCAGGTGAGCTCACGGGCTCAACCTGAGAGAATTTGCTATCGTTAGCTCTAACTAACACCAAGAGTGAATCCAGGGGATCCGATAAGACATGTTTCGGGCGACGGCGGCTTTGTGTTGCCCAGTCGCGTTCGGATAAGTAATTATCGGCGACTACGATAAGAGGATTTTTGTGTCGCGCCGTTTTGTCGCAGTAGCGTTCTAGTTCTGGCGCCATGGCGCTTCCTTAAGATACTTACGTATCGGCATCTACATTCCTCCCACCCCACGGTGCTCCAACGGTTATCCTGAAGATGCGGGATTGGATGACGTGGGGAGAGTTAATGTGTGTACGGGCCACGTGAGCGAATACTCTTGCATAGGCCATGACAGAGCGTATGCAAGTTTTGCAGAGTATCACCTTGTTATGAAGGGACAATTTACTTTGCTTGCAGATCATGGGTAGAGTCGACCGAGTGAGAACGCAGCTCGGTCGCGTACTGACTTAATGTAGGGCCCGAATGTCACCTCTCTGTTGAGGCTGATGCCTAAGTACTTAGCCTTCGAAGCCCAAGGTATGGGCTGGCCAAAGATTTTAATGGCAGTAATGGAGTTACTGCACGTAATTGCTGACGAGATACCAGCAATAGCGTCGGAGGGTGACCCCTATTAAGAGCACAGCTGTGCTTTTCGGGAGCTTTAATACTACACAGAAATTATCGGAGCAACGGGCTACAAAAGTGTGCTACCTACGGTTTTTTTCATAACCCACAATAAATAGTAAAGTTGCTTTAGTTACGTCAGTGACTGTGAAACATGCCGTTACTGCCCGTCATATTGACTTTTCGTAGTCTCATCATTTATAAACGCAAAGGAAAGACTGAACTTATGAAAATAAATTACCTCAGGATTTTTTTGTTAGAATAGAGTTTTTCAATGTGTGTAACTTGAAACCTTTATTAAGCTCACTTTAAAAGTAGTTTTACTGTTGAGAGACCGATACGTTTCTATCTCACAAAGTTAACGCAAGCGCAATGCAGGAATTTGCCTCTTATTGACGAAGTTAAAATCAGTAAGCAGAGATCTGCGGCGAGGCTCATTAGGTCAAAGAAGTGCAAGGAAACCGGCAGCCATGGCCGGGAATATAGGGATGGAGCAGCTTATACCCATTGTTAACAAGCTACAAGATGCTTTTACTCAATTGGGTGTCCACATGCAATTGGATTTACCCCAAATTGCTGTGGTGGGTGGGCAGTCTGCAGGAAAAAGTTCAGTACTGGAGAATTTCGTGGGCAGGTAAGGTTGCTAAATACTAATAATCGTGCTGTTTTTCGCACCTTATTATTTTTATCATAGGTGGAAGAACGGACTTGGCTCTTATAATGTTCATTTTATTTTAGTTGTTTCACTACCTACTTAATTTTGAGATTAAAATTATATAATACCATTTAATTCGTCAAAAATATACTCCCACTGCAACTTTAGTTTAAATAATGTGTATAAATACAATTATTTTAAAGTCCGCTTAAAAAACTTAAAATTGTTATGTAATAAAAAAACAAAAATAAATACGGTTGACAGTTTTCTTCATTATTTTCTTTACTTTATTGTAAGAATGGATGTTTAAAGGAGCATTTACAATTTTAAGGCCAATATCGAGATATATTTGGGATGCCCTACATTTAGTGCGCATGTCAAGATATATTGATCGTCAAATATCTTAAAGTACAGCATTAAAGCAATAAAAAAAAAACAAAAAAAAAACGCTTCTGTTTTCAATGAACATGAACATGATTTTAAAGTTGTTTTATTTAGAATAGTTTAAACATCAGATGAACATTACCTGTGAATAGCTGGTTTTTGAGCTTTACATTAGATCACACTGACCACAGACAACTGAGTTTTTTAGCATTTTCTACCTCATTTGTACACCTCGTGTAGCCTTTGTTTAGAAAAGGATAAAAATATGCTAAATTTATGGGAATGAAAAAAATTTGACAGTTCCCAAGACGTAACCACCCACCATATTGAAAAATAATAGTAGTTTATCGATGATGAACTGATGATGAGCGAGTGGAAATCGTGTATTTGGTGATTGAATATTAATGTATTATATTAAAAATGGCTGGAAATTTTGGAATGCAGCAGTTGATTCCTATCGTAAACAAATTACAAGATGCATTTGTACAAATGGGCGTGCACATGTCCTTAGATCTTCCACAAATCGCTGTTGTGGGTGGTCAGTCGGCAGGAAAGAGTTCTGTTTTAGAGAATTTTGTCGGGAGGTGAGACTTTTCCCCACTTGATAATTTCAATAGTGACCAGTATTTGCAAATTGTATTGTAATGCAAACTTTTTGAAATCAAATTTCTTTTGTTGTTAAATTCAGTTCTTGAGAACTTATGAAAATTGATATCTACTACAAAATGCAATTTATTAAATTATAAAGAAATGCTGTATAATAACATATTAGACAGATAAAACGAAAAAGTGTTCAAGAAAAATGTAATTGGCCATTAATTTTTCATTGCACCCAATAAATACACCAAATGCACTGTTCTGGTGGCTGTAAGTTCAGTGTAGAGTTTTGGCATGAGTGTAGTTGATTAGTAACTACAAGGTTAATAATTAAATTAATTGTAAAATGGACAAGATAAAAAAGTAAATTACACAAAAATGATGATCTTCATATTCTTTCAAACATGTTATTATTCTGTAACATAAAAACTTCATTTCTAATACAGATCTCCTTAGTGGGTTCTGACCCTGATTCAACATAGATCTGGATTTAATAATTTCATTAAAAAAAAACAATTAGGATCATTGTACTGTAGTGTTACTATTGATTTATTTTGTAATGGTAGTAGCATAAACTAGGGATAACTGGAGTCATATTTGTCTAAGATACAAAAATTGATGGGTAATAAATAAAAACTGAGTATATCCCATTTTAATGTGTTTTTGGGAATTAGTTAAAAATTCATCATTTCAGAGTTTTGCTTTTGACTCCTGGTAATGCCAGTTAACTAATTAACCAAGTCTCTATATTTAATAAAAATGCTACTCTCAAACAGAGAGGTCTATTAGATAGGTGTAGATAGGTGTCATTTTTCATTAAATTAAATTATTAAATAAGAAGATTTATTGTATGCAAGTGACTTGAACCTTTTTTTTGTGAAATATAACAAATATTTGCACATATTTGAGGGCATACACAATTCTGGGTTAAAGCCTTTATTTCATTTCTTAAAATATTATATTGCAATGATAAAAATGTATTCTAATATATATTAAAATATAATAATAAAATATAAACAGTAGTATGTTTATTGATTTAATTTAATTTGTAGTTTTTGTTTGTTTTTGCTATAATATTTATTATAGAGTAAACTGAATATCTTAATTTTTTGCTACAGGGATTTTTTACCAAGAGGCTCTGGCATTGTCACACGTCGTCCATTAATTCTGCAGCTTATAAATGGAAATACAGGTAATAACTTTTTACACTAAAATAAAAAAATGTTTAAATATTACTAAATTTATAAATATAAGACATTCTTTAATGACAATGTAAAATAAATGATAGATACTAGGTATTGATCGAACTTGTTATAAAAATTATAAAATCTTTGTAAAAGTGAAAAATTTATATATTAAAAAGATAAAAAAGTAAACAAGGTGCTAATAGTTTTCTAGTCTACTACATATTGTACTATTTTGGTATTTTGGTGTTCTTCAAAATAATTTGCCTTCACTGTTAATTTAGTTGGTAACCTTCAGTTATGTTTCAATGTTAAATCAACTAATTGGCTTACTAATTATTGCACATTCGGAAGCCAGATACAATTACAGTGTCCTTTGCTGCTTATGTTTACAAATATGAGTTGAAATTGATGCTAAAATTACAACTTTTTTCTGTAATGAAGAAGAATTGCTGTAGATACCGAATGTGATGATACTAGATGATGATAACAGTATCTAATTAAATACCTTTTTTTTTGTTACAAATGCCTCATTTGATTAAATGGAAATTTAAGCATCAGTGTGTCACCCTGTGTGTTTGCATCAAGTGATGTGATTATATAGTTGAGGTTCAAAAGGGCAATTACCAATATTTTTAAATACATACATACACATACATTAAGTACATGCATACATAACACATGTACAAAACAAACAGAAACAGAAAGAATAGACCGAAAGTAGTTTTTATTTGTTTAACTGTTTGTGGCTCCGGACATCTTGTTATGAACCCGCACAAGTAGCTAACACCATATTGCCTATTTCTGTACTAAATTCGAGACACTTTATTACAAAACAATTGAAAGTTTTCATGTCCCAAGGTGATTGGTGGTAATATTAACAGTGTAATATCTATTCTCTGGAAGCCTTTAATGACAGGTTGCCTGTCAGATGATTATGTCTATCCATCTACAGAAAAAAAAAATAGCCACCATCACTCATGAACATTAGCAATGCCAGGAGAATAGATAAGTGATTCATTCCAAACCACATTCCATCAACATAATTCTGACTGGTTTATAAGTGTCAATTTGATGTCTGGAAACTATGGATGAGTGGGACAATACCAACTGCTCAAATCGTAGGTGTTGTGGTGGTAGATTACGAGATGAAGTGATTATCTCAAACACCAGACATCCTTATGGAATATACAGTACAAACCGCAAAGAGAACTGAAGCCACTGTAAACGAGGATTGTTTGACAGAGTCTATCGTTTAATAAGCTCAAAACATGTCATGGGGTATTTGTATGCGTCAACAATTTGATCCAGTTTTTATGACGATAATTTTTTCCCGGTCACGTCTAGGTCAGTACCCTTCCGCCGCATGAAATATTGAAGCTTTCAACTTTCGTCATCAATACTTCTAATATTTGGGCGAATGCATTAAAATAAATGTATAATTTATTCCAAAGATATTTTTTTAAGAAAATTAGATAGTATTGACAAATTTTCGGTAATAATTGACCAGAGACTTAATTCGGTCAATTTTATTATTTTGAATACAAAGGGTAATAATTTGTATATAATGTGAAGTGTTAATAGCGAGATAGGACGGCACTATGTGGAAATGTTTTTTTTTGCATTAATTATGATTATCTGCCGCGGGTGTGTTTGATGAACGTTCATCTCATTATAGGGTTCAAATGCTAACTTAAGATTCTAAGGGATTGTTGCTAAATGTGTCTCTTCACGTCTTTCTGACATGTCGTTACAAATAGGTTCTCCCTGTAACCCGGGTGATACATTTACTGAGTACAATAAAGACGACAATAACTGAGTTAGTAACCACTTGTTCCCTAGATCGCGTCTGTAGGTATATGAAACCCGAAAAGGGCTGTACAGAGGCGGCACTTCGTCGGATTGAATAGTCTACTTAGTTTGGCCATAAATACTGTTACAATTAAAAATAAATAAAATATTACATTTGAATTTGGAATCTATCATTTTTATATGATTGCTCATTGAGTTTTCTCATTTTGGCGCCAATACATTGTACAATATTTTGCGATATTAAAATGGAGTGGGGTGATAAAGAGAACCGAATCGCTGTGATTGCATTACACATAGTAGGTATGGAACCAAATACAATTTTTAAAACTCTCCATACGCTTGGTATTAGTAAAATGTTTGTGTACCGGGCTATTAATAAGTGCAATGAGACCTCCTCTGTTTGTGACAGAAAAAGATCTGGCCGTCCACGTAGTGTTCGTACGAAAAAGGTGGTCAAAGCAGTAAGGGAAAGAATTCGAAGAAATCCTGTCCGAAAGCAAAATATTTTATCTCGGGAGATGAACGTAGCACCTAGAACCATGTCGCGTATTTTAAAAGATGACTTAGGACTTGCAGTATATAAGAGACGTACTGGTCATTTCTTAACTGATAAATTAAAAGAGAATAGGGTGGTAAAATCGAAACAACTACTGAAGCGGTACGCAAAGTGAGGTCATAGAAAAATTTTGTTTACGGATGAGATTTTTTTTACAATTGAGCAACATTTTAACAAACAAAATGACCGTATTTATGCTCAAAGCTCTAAGGAAGCTTCCCATTTAGTCGACAGAGTGCAACGTGGGCACTATCCGACTTCAGTGATGGTTTGGTGGGGTATTAGCTATGAAGGAGTGACTGAGCCACACTTTTGTGAAAAAGGTATCAAAACATTGGCACAAGTGTATCAAGACACTATTCTTGAGATGGTAGTGAAGCCCCTTAACAACACCATGTTCAATAATCAAGAATGGTCCTTCCAGCAAGACTCGGCGCCAGGTCATAAAGCTCGGTCTACGCGGTCTTGGTTGGACACGAACGTTTCGGACTTCATCAGAGATGAAGACTGGCCGTCGTCTAGTCCCGATCTTAATCCGCTGGATTATGATTTATGGTCAGTTATAGAGAGTACGGCTTGCACTAAACGCCATGATAATTTGGAGTCCCTAAAACAATCCGTACGATTGGCAGTGAAAAATTTTCCCATGGAAAGAGTGCGTGCTTCTATTGATAACTGGCCTCAACGTTTAAAGGACTGTATTGCAGCCAATGAAGACCACTTCGAATAAGCTTTTTATACTTTAAATTGTTTTATATTTATGTATTAAACTAACACACTGTAAAAGTAATAAATGTTATTTGTAATATAATTTTTTTATTTTTAATTGTAACAGTATTTATGGCCAGACTAAGTATATACGGTTATTTATTTAATGAAAAGCAGTGGCACATTAAGTTTCAAAGTCCATAGCGGCCCGTTGCATCTTCGAGCTCTAATTGCACACTGCTCCACCCCCTCACGGTGGAATACATTCCGGAAATTTGGTTACATTGCGTGAAAAATAGATAGGCATAAAATAGCTTACACTTATTTTGAACAATTTTTGTTTTTGTATAGAATATGCAGAATTCTTACACTGCAAGGGAAAGAAGTTCACGGACTTCAATGAAGTTCGAGGAGAAATCGAGGCGGAGACAGATCGTGTTACTGGTTCCAACAAGGGTATATCTCCTGTACCTATTAACCTGCGTGTTTATTCCCCGAATGGTGAGTTTAACATATTTTTTTAAATTACGAATACTTTATTTTTACTTTGCTGAATTAGCTTTGATATTAAATTAACAAAAAGACACGCTAGATACCGATTTAACACAATGCATTTTCAAAGTGTATTTTCGGATATATGAAATTAGAATAGTCTACACAGATTAATAATAAATAGTCCATATAATGTCCAACATTTCATATGTCTGCGATTCAAAAAACAGGGTCTTTCTCTTAGTTTAAATGGATATATTCTAAATCCACTATTGTTTAAACCAGTAAACTGAAAGTTTCAAGCGTGCACAAGTAGTTTAAATATGTTGAGCAAAATGCTGATTCATACGATAATACATGTAAATCAATTCCGCAATATAAGAATAACGGTAGTACACAGATATTCATAGTAGTAGTAATGAAACTCATTGCTTTATAATGTGAGCAAAATGAATAGGCAGTGGTTGGGATAGATAGTGCGTAAAAGCGGCGTCCACTTGGGATGAACAAATCCTAGGAATGGAAACCAGGTTTCGTCAAATAGCAAACGGAATACTGGATAGTCAGGCCGCTACGAGTCAGGCCGCTTCGAACCATTCAATATAGGAATACTTGGGGCCTACGATCAGCAGTTGACATCATGCGGTTGATATCATGTGCTTAGGTAGTAGGTAATAGATTAAGCTAAATAGAACTACGTTACGTACGTGTACATTTTTGCTCAGTTTTTTTTTTAATTTAATCCCATAAGAGCGACTGACGCGAGCAAGAGTCATAGTAAACAGTCGTGATTGGATCATCGTTTCATTGAAGTATTGAACATTTTATTAATAACTAGTGGTCCCCCAGTAGCCGAAATCCGAAATTTTTTATTTGAACATTGTTAGAGTCCTATTGTCAAATACTATAATCACAGACAATACTTCTATAATTACAGATTTCGCCAAGACTACACTATAGACAATTAATATTAAGGCAAACAATATTAATCTATTCTCAATTTGACCACAGACTGTAACAACAAACAAAAGAGTATAAATGTGTGTATGTATGTCAAATATATGGTATATAATGTGTGTAATGTTTTTTTTATTGATTTAATGTATTTTTATGGTAATTTAAAAAAAAAAATTAGCGTTCTGCAGTCCTCGTATGTTCTCTACAACTGTGGGAAATTTCATTCGCCTCCGTCCGCGCAATTTCCGTAAAAAAGGGGTACAAAGTTTTTGCTTTACGTATTAAAATAAAAATTTTGTCTATAGGTACATAACAGTTGAGTATCGCCCTTTTACATTGTCATTATATTATTTTCGGCGTTTCGAATACTTTTCAGTTTTCGTGGTCATCACGGACGACTCCAATGGTATTAATGATAATTTTACCTACTAGTAAAATAATATTTTCGCGATATTTGAAATAGTTTTTACTTGTGCGAGATGTGTGAGGTGGGATTAATGTTCTCAGTGAAATTTGTACGTTAAGTGCAGTATATCTTTATTGTTATGTGGTCTGAGAGCTGCGTTGAGCTTTTTTTACTCCACACATGAGTGAACATGCTCCCAGAGAACGCGTCTTAAAGCAGTCGCCGTAACCCATAGATATCGTTACGCAAATGTTGTCACCCACTATCGGACAAAGTCGAAATCTCAAATTTTAACAGTATTCAGCGGCTTGGCTCTGCCCCTGGCATTGCTGAAGTCCATAGGCGACGGTAACCATTCACCATTAGGTGGGCCGTATGTCCGTCTGCATACAAGGGCAATCAAAAAAAAATCTATATCGACTGTTCCTCATTTCAAACTGGCAAAAATTATAATTTGGGTCTACTATTACTACTGCTACTACTACAATCTTGTCCTAATTATATTTTAATGACAAAATAAACGCATTTTTATTGTTCGCAGTGCTCAACCTGACGCTGATTGATTTGCCGGGTCTGACAAAAGTGCCAATCGGTGATCAGCCTATAGATATCGAGCAGCAAATCAAAGGGATGATATTCCAGTTCATCAGACGCGAATCATGCCTTATCCTGGCAGTTACTCCGGCCAACACGGATTTGGCCAACAGCGATGCTCTGAAACTTGCCAAAGAAGTAGACCCACAAGGTTTGTTGAATAAAATTCAAAGCTTATTATTAACAAGTATACATTTATAAAATTTATTATCCCATCGCCGAATATAAGGAACGCCGTGTGATTTCATTTAATTATTAATTTGTTAGTAACGACTTTTATTGTGAACGTTTAATTGAACGAAAGCGCAATGTTTGCTACAAATAAAATGGTATAAAAGAATACCTGAACAATATTGATTTATCAATGTTTTTTTAAATATTACTTGTATTTGATTAGCAATTTGAAATGTACGCTAATTTTTATTATTAAGAATATACCGATATGTGTTAGTTCGTTATTTTTAGTATTTTTTTAGTAAATTATTTTATTACAACTATTGTGTTTCTTAAATATTACCGGTCATCGTTTTCGTCGAACCCGTCGCTTGCGACGAAGGGCTCGACGAGTAAATTAACCCACAGACACAGCCCACTGAGTTTCTCGCCGGATTTTCTCAGTGGGTCGCGTTTCCGATCCGGTAGTAGATTCGGTTCGGTAGATTCCGGTAGTAACGTCGTCAGGTTTGAGCCCCGTGAGCTCACCTACTAGTTAAGGTTACGCTGAAATAGCCTCTCAAAGCTATGAGTTTAGGCAGGAAAAAAAAGCTCACTTAAAAAAAATATGGTACTTTTTTCTTGTTTAAACATTTAATTATGCCTTCGTGTTCATTTTGAAAGTGTAAAAACACAAGCCGAAACACAAATAAAGACAAAGATGCTACTTTTCATGCATAAGTATTTGTAAACAATTTAATTTGATTTATTTAAAATACACGTCTGGAGCGGCTTAGCGGGATGAAGAAGAGACGTGAGGGGTGGAGAAGCGGCGGACTGCCAAAGATTATATACTAAACAGAATGTTAAAGTTCTGATGGTAACGATCTCTATACGGCATCGTTTCTTTTTGTGAAACTGGAATTGAATAAAGTGATATACTATGATATGAAATGATAAATAAATATTCGATTCACATAATTTAATTAACGTGTCGTTACATCTGTTGGTTTATGAATTGTAAAACTAAAAAAAAAAAAACATCGATTTCCAGGATTGCGTACTATCGGCGTCATAACAAAATTAGATTTGATGGACGAGGGTACCGATGCCCGGGACGTGCTCGAGAACAAGCTGCTGCCGCTGCGCCGCGGGTACATCGGAGTCGTCAACCGATCGCAGAAAGACATCGACGGTCGCAAGGACATAGCCGCTGCACTTGCGGCTGAGAGAAAATTCTTCCTTAGGTGATTCATTTGCAATACCAAAACTTTGTTGACGAGTGATAATTCTTTTTTTTTATTGCTTTGTTGTGTGGACGAGCTCCCAACCCACCTATGTTAAGTGGTTACCGGAGCCCATAGATATCTACAACGTAAATGCGCCACCCACCTTGAGATATGTGTTCTAAAGTCTCGGTATAGTTACAACGGCTGCCCCACCCTTCAAATCGAAACGCATTACTGATTCATAGCAGAAATAGGCAGCGTGGTGGTTGGTACCCTTGCGGACTCACAAGAAGTCCTACCACCATTAATTACGCAAATTATAAATTTGCGGGTTTGATTTTTACTACACCATGTTATTATTCCTTCACCGTGGAACTCAATCGTGAACATTTCGTAATAAGTCGTAATAATAATAATGTTTTTTTTTTGTTTTGTTTGTTATTAACAGCCACCCGTCATACCGTCATTTGGCCGATCGTCTCGGTACCCCTTACCTACAGCGAGTGTTGAACCAACAGCTCACCAACCATATCCGCGACACTCTGCCCAGTCTCCGTGACAAGTTGCAGAAACAACTCCTGACCTTGGAGAAGGACGTCGACCAGTACAAGCATTTCCGACCCGATGACCCGTCTATTAAAACTAAGGCCATGTTGCAGTAAGTTCTTAAGTTCTTAAAGTACATAGATATACTGCATTTTAATGAAATTGTTTTCGAAATACAATATTTGTATTTTACTAAATGCACCTTGCATTTTATAAGACATATAAGGACGTATCTTTACATGATCTAAATGTGCAAACAATAATTGTTGACAGAGTTAAGCATAGCACTAGTAACAGTGAAACTCATTGAATATTGAAATCAGAAAAATGATTGAATATTTAAAATCTATTTGTTGATTTGCATTTGTTTAATGCATCAACGAATCGACATTATTTGTTAAAATAGATCATTTATGGGCAGGATAGGCCAGTTTTAAATCTGTTCATACCTGGTAGAATATAAATTCATAGATTACCCTTCTTGAAAATAATTATTTTTAAATCGTAATTAGTCGGTACATCAACAATAACGTTGAAGACAAATACATCCGGTAATTGCTGGTGGATTGTGTATTTTGCATGCAATGTAACAAAATAAAGAAATCAGCTGACGCGTGCTGTCATTGACCTCGACGGAACGCTGGTTCGTCCGGCAGCTGTTTTCTGTGCGCTTAAAAAAAACGACCAGTATTTTAATTCCAAATAATGAACAAAGTAGGTAACTAATTTTTATTATTTTACGACAGAATGATTCAGACTTTGCAAACCGATTTCGAACGCACCATCGAAGGTTCCGGATCGGCGCAGATCAACACCAACGAACTGTCCGGTGGCGCTAAGATCAACAGGCTTTTTCACGAACGTTTTCCTTTTGAAATTGTCAAAATGGAGTTCGACGAAAAGGAACTGCGCCGCGAGATCGCGTTCGCCATTCGAAATATCCACGGTATCCGAGTAAGTGAACTATATTTTTAACCATTTGACTGAACGCACTGAAGCAATTATGTCGATTTCTGTTACTAAGGCGCCGAAACATCTAGTAGAATCTGGAATTCGAAGACGAATGAATCTGTTTTTAAGAGACCTAAAAGACTAAAATATGCATTCAAAACAAAAGAAGGCAAACTTAGGCAGTCCAGGAGCTTACATAACACATAACATAAGTCGACATAATTTCTTCAGAGCGCCGCGTAGGGTGCCGACGACGACCAACACGGTAGTCAACTTGTAATAAATTGAATTATTTTTATGGCAATTATATGTGAATAAGCTTACAACGCTTCTGGTGTTTGGCGATGCCTGGAACTCATAGCCGTCATCCACCTTGAGATGTTAAGTTGATGTATTTATAATTGTCATTCGACACGAAATAGACATTTGTCGAAATTTAATTTGCATAAGTCATATTGAAATAGTTTACAAGGTGGGTTCGTTGAATTTTGCTAAGTATCGACTTAATTGTTTTGATAGGTGGGTTTGTTCACACCGGATATGGCGTTTGAGGCTATCGTGAAAAAGCAGATCGGTCGTCTGAAGGAGCCGTGCCTGAAGTGCGTCGATCTGGTTGTCCAGGAGCTGTCCAACGTTGTACGGATTTGCACCGAACGAGTATGTAACATGATTCAATAACGTAATTAAATTTTACAACAGCAATTGCAACAGCAATACATTATTATTATTATTTTATTGCTCAGTTTACTTTAGTATTTTTACTGGTGGTAGGACGTCTTGTGAGACCGCGCGGGTAGATACCACCACCCTGCCTATTTCTGCCGTGAAGCCGTAATGCGTTTCGGTTTGAAGGGTGGGGCAGACGTTGTAGCTATACTGAGACCTTAGAACCTTATATTTCAAGGTGGATGGCGCATTTACGTTTTAGATGTCTATGGGCTTCAGTAACTACTTAATACCAGGTGGGCTGTGAGCTCGTCCACCTATCTAAGCAATAGAAAAAAAAAGGTGGAAATATTTATGAGGTTTTGGCACATGGCAAAGTAGTTACTGGAGTTCATAGACACCGCAGGGTTAACGGTGACAGCCAAGGTTTGATTTAAAAAAAAAAAAAAACTACATCTAAGCTTATTAATATTGTTCTTTAATTGCAGAACACATACATACAACAAATGTATTTAGGCGCTAGCCACAACGTAGCATACGGCAGTCCTTAACGTAGAAATGTTTGGTTTTGAAAAACGTGAATACTCTCAGAATTTTAATACGTTTAATTGAAGATGTTGGTCTTTGTTGTCTGTTTTGATTAGCACGGTGAGGTGACCATAAATTTGGAAAGACATTTTTAGTGAAACCAGCGTGAACCTAGTTATTTATCTTTTTTTCTATCACACCTTCAAAAAAAAAAAAACAGTAGACTATATACGTTCTCATGTATACAGACACGTCATCTCGGATCCTCCCGATCCATTAACGGTGCTTTTAGGTACCTCAAGCACCGGTCACCGTTCTCGTCGAACCCGTCGCTTGCGACGAAGGGCTCGGCGAGTAAATTAACCCACAGACACAGCCCACTGAGTTTCTCGCCGGATCTTCTCAGTGGGTCGCGTTTCCGATCCAGTGGTAGATTCTGCGAAGCACTGCTCTTACTAGAGTTCGTGTTAGCAACAACGTCAGGATTGAGCCCCGTGAGCTCACTTACTAGCCCGGTGACGCTGACATAGTTCTCTAGACCATCAGATTAGGTAGGAAAAAAAATGAATACGCCATGACAGGGTAATGAAGCACATGCATCTATTAGTAGACAAGCTGTACCCATCTGCTTCGCTGGGCATTTAAAATTAACATTATTATTTTTCACCCCCACAAAGATTCTCATCATTAACGCCCTCGCAACTGGTGTAGGGAGTTCAACACTCATATAAATATTAGCCCATCCATTAAAGTACATGTATTTTCTACATGGATACCAATTTTCAAGTCAATCGGATGCATGGTTCAGTAGTTATAACGGAACATCCGTAAAAACCACTAGATTTATATATTAGTATAGATACAACATCAACATAATCACGCAAAACAATAATCTTATTTGACATACAATTTACAGATGTCTCGTTACCCGCGCCTGCGCGAAGAGACGGAGCGCATCATAATGTCGCACGTGCGCTCGCGGGAGCAGATGTGCAAGGATCAGCTCGTGCTGCTCATCGACTGCGAACTGGCTTATATGAATACCAATCATGAAGATTTCATTGGATTCGCGAAGTTAGTAAAATATATTTATATTTTGAATTAAGAAATGAGAACATCCCTTTTAAGGATACAGGATGTTGAATTGTTGACGGATTTCTCATCTTCTCGTCTTGTATTTTATATTACATATTTTCTTTTCGGCAACAGCGCACAAAATCAGTCTGAGAACTCTGCGAAATCAGGACATCGAGCGCTCGGAAATCAGGTGATCCGAAAAGGATACATGTGCATTCACAATCTGGGAATTATGAAGGGTATGTTTTTTTTCTTAAATCGTTATATGCATTAGTTGATATGTCCGATTTCTGCTTTATTATGTAATATAAATTAATTTTAATATTTTCGGCTGTGTGGCATAGGAAATCATGGCAATTGTTCCCACGGGTTTCCTTTAAGGCGACTAAGGGATTCCCCGTAGAGTGAACAGCAGTGTTCTCTGAGTATTATAAGGATTTTATAAGAGTTTCAATTTCATGCTAGACACGGAGCCTATAGTTAGAGATATGTTGTCAAAGTTTTGTGTGTTACGCTAAGTCTATATTTTATGTCTCTCATACACATAAATAAAAAAATTTAATTGTTATAACGATCTTAGAGATTTATACATAACAAATATATTTTATTTATCTTTACCTAAAAGTATATATAAATCTACAGTGGTTTTTACGGATGTTCCGTTATAACTACTGAACCATGCATCCGATTGACTTGAAACTTGGTATCCATGTAGAAATTAAATGCACTTAATGGATAGGCTAATATTTATTTGTTTGTTGTACTCCCTACACCAGTTGCGGGGGCGTTAATGATGAGAATCTTTGTGGGGGTGAGAAATAATAATGTTAATTTTAAATGTCCAGCTAAGCGGGCCGGTACAGCTAACCTTTACTAGGTATATTGTTTTGAAATTTTATAAGACACTACACGTTCCTCTCCACTGCCTTATGATTCGATTTTTTTGAAAGTTCGAAGTTTTGAATTTGACTTGAAAATTTATAGGAGGTTCCCGCGACTACTGGTTCGTACTGACTTCTGAGAGCATCTCGTGGTACAAGGATGAAGAGGAGCGGGAGAAGAAGTACATGTTGCCCCTCGACGGGCTCAAGTTGAGAGATCTTGAGCAGGGCTTCATGTCGCGGCGACACATGTTCGCACTCTTCAACCCTGAAGGCAGAAATGTTTACAAGGTCAGTCATACATTTACCGGTGGTAAAACCTCTTGTGAGTCCGCACGGGTAGGTACCACCACCCTGTCTTTTTCTGCCGTGAAGCAGTAATGCGTCTCGGTTTGAAGGGTGGGGCAGCCGTTGTAACTGTACTTGAGACCTTAGAACTTATATCTCAAGGTGGGTGGCGCATTTACGTCGTAGATGTCTATGGGCTCCAGTAACCACTTAACACCTTAAGGTGGGCTGTGAGCTCGTCCACTCATCTAAGAAAAAAAATAAAAAAAATCTAGATTTTAAAATTAGAATCAAAGTTTTCAAAAACCTATGTTCTATTAGGGTCTGTGAAAATTTACATGTGTCTGAACCAGTTTTCGACGAAGTTTTTAATATATATTATTATGTTTAAAGAAAAACCGTAAGCATTTAAAACCTTTAAAACTGTTTAGTTTTAAAAAAGATTTTTCTTAGACGGAATCACCCCCCTGTCTGTCATTCAGTGAAGAGAATAGTTCAGAGTACATACAATAATACTGTAAACATATTAATTTTAAAAGAGATTAAGGGCTTTAAATGTTGTTTTCTTATTGTGTCACAGAAAACGCAATTAAGTATTTTATGGTATATTCATTCAATTATATCGCACTTTAGAATTATAGAGATCCATCCAAAAACATGTGTTATTTGGAAAACAAACCGAAAAGATGTAGAGGAAGGGGACGGAGTGAAAGAGACCGATGGATAACTTTGTCTCCTTCTAAGCTACTTTTGCTCTATTGATTATTAAGAGTCGCTGAAAAAGGTCGTTCTAGGTCCATTTTTGAATTAAAGTGGAAGTCTAATTGTAAAGGTGCGATATGTATATATATTTATTTATTTCTAATACCAGGATTACAAGCAATTGGAGTTGTCGTGTGAGACTCAAGATGACGTCGATTCGTGGAAGGCTTCGTTCCTGCGCGCGGGAGTCTACCCCGAGAAGACATCGGAGGCGGCCAACGGCGACGAGGTGAGCTCGATATCTTTTACTAATAAACTTAAGGAGGCTTTCAAGGTGATTGTAAACTTTTACTCCCACTCTGCCCCCTTTGCAATACCCCATAAGTATGGGTGGCACAAAATATAATATTGCAAATTTTTTTTTTTTTTAAATCAACAACTACTTTCAAATTTCAAACCTGTAGTTTGAAAGTTTCTATAAAATTATATAGAACTTTTAGATTCAATATAAGTTTACCGAAGGCTGTCGGCAAAACCCATTTCTTTTCTACTCTTACTTACCGCTAAGCTTCAATATTAAATTGCTTTATGAAATATCAATTGCTGTCATCTAATAAGTGTGTCGGTGTATTATAAGAAATCTTATTTTGGCATGCCTCGCAGAACGAAGGATCTGAGGTTTGTCAACGTAGAACTAAACGAGACATGTAACATACACACACATACTAAAATTCTATGTCGATTGTCTACACCACAACATGAAAGTGAATTTCAAGAATACTCTCCGATTTGAAATTACAATGTATTTTATTTTTTATTTGTTTTAGTGAAGTTTAAATTTATTTACAAAATTAAATCGAGTCGTGAAAGACTATTTGTTTTAAGTGACATTTCGCTTAAGACGCGATATTTATGTTTGTAATTAAAGGTCCGTTTTATTTGGTATTAGCATCAAAAAATATATGTTTTTAAATGTTAACTCTACTCCATTGAAATAGCTGAAGTTTTGTTTGTTATGATATTTTATCCAAAATTTTAAACTTTAAATGGATCTCCTGTGAAGTTGCAAAAATGTCGCTTAAACTACATAGCCTTTTGCCCGTCGATATAATGAATTAGAATGTTTCTTGAAATGCATTATGTAATTTAGTAGCATGAAACGCGTTTAGAGCTATTCGTACAGTTATAAGATCACGCAAATATCCAGTACACGCTGTTTATACATTATATATTACTAGTGGCCCCGCAGTAGTCGAGATTCGACTATAATTAATTGAAATTATAATTAAATTGAAACACTATTATACTTCGATAATATAATCACAGTATTCGCCAAAACTGCACTATAGATCAATAATATTAAAGACATATAATATTAATCTATTTTCAATTCGACCACAGACTTTAAACAATAACAAAAGTTTCCCAATTGACAGAGTATTTGACAGTAAACACGAGTATATTTTTATGTATGTATTGTGTCAAATACATGGTAGTGTGTGTAATGTTTTCTTTATTGATTTAAATTATCTTTTATGCATTATTTTAAAAAAATATTAGAATTGTGCACAACTTTTCTATATTCTGTATAAGTGTTCATGAAGTTAGTGAAATTTCATACTCCTCCGCGCAATTTTCGTAAAAAGGGGTACAAAGTTTTTGCTTCACGTATTAATATATAGATTATGTCATCGATTCACAAAACGTTTTAATATTTGGTGTTCGTATGAAAACGAACAGTCGCAAAGATGTAACTTAAATATTAACTTTCAAAATGTTTAAACTCACGACGTTCTTTTATATCGTTAAGTTCTGTTTTAGCATGTGTGTTTTTTTTTTATTTTTAGTTATTTCCGCCTTCCCTGGGTTTGGGTGAAAATGCAGGAAGAGTAAGTCTCCCGAGTTTTAAAAGCTTTGAATGCTGGATTCTAATTTAGTGAGGTGGTTTTTCACTGATTTAGTATAGAAATGCTCATGGCGTACCTGATGTTAAACAGCCTATGAATTTACAGAGGTTTATTTTTTTTTGCAGTTAGGAAACTGCGTCTATTTTGAAATTGAAATGCATGATTGATTGCTTTGAAGTGCAAAACAAATGGCAGCCGGGATGCAGAGTCGTTTAGTCTTTTTCTTAGGATTTTTATTTTTTGCAATTTCGCATGTAATTTTGCAATTATACTCTATTGAAAATTGAGTTATACTTGTGATATAATTTAAAAAAAAGGTGTTGGTTTACTCGTTAGAAAGGACGGTGGGTTTGATATTATTTTAAAATTTTAATAATAAATAAGGTATTTTTAGTAAATCGTTCCGTAGCTCGTTCGAGTGTTGATTTCATTTTTAGCAAACGAACTAACACTAACACATTGATATGGATGTTATTTCTAATCAACGAATAGTGTTCAATGGCTTACTCTTCTCGCTTTGGAATCGAGCGATGATTGTATACTTCTGAGATAATTATATATATACTGCATGCATGCTAAAACCAGTCCTCGTTTTCAGTATTCGAATAAGCTCATAAGTGTTGTACTTGAACGAAATATTTAAAAAAAACCGTTGAAATGTTATTCTCTCGATATAAATTTTAATGTCATTTTTGGATTTCAATTATAATAAAAAGAATATAATTTTGATTCGTGTTACTTCTGAAGTTTTCATATTAACACTAATGCACAAATAGAAACATTGATTGAAATTTTGTTGACCGAAAGTATTCAGTGATATTATGTATGTAGTTAATAAAATATATTATTGTTATCATCATCATCATATTTAGGGCTTGGAAGTTTTCTTGGAATGTATGTAATACAGAACTGAGTATTAGTGTTTTTTTCCAGAATTCGGACAGCACAGGCACCAGCAGTATGGACCCGCAGTTAGAGAGGCAGGTGGAGACCATCCGTAATCTGGTGGATTCGTACATGCGCATCGTCACGAAGACAACGCGAGATCTCGTCCCCAAGACAATCATGATGATGATCATCAATAATGCCAAAGATTTCATTAATGGAGAATTACTTGCGCATCTGTATGCGTCCGGGGATCAGGTGATAGTTGCTATGAAATATTAAAAACTATAATAATCTTCAGCTACGAGTTAAATTGCATTGTCACTTATTAGGTAACAAATAATATCGAATACTACAGTTGATGAAGAACATTATATTTTAGGAATACCGTCTATATGGTTTTTATTCGAAAATAATTATCAATTTTTCTAGTTTCTAATTGAATATGCAATTTCAAAAAGGTCATATCTCACAAATATAAGATATCTAATTAAATGTATATACTGACGTTAAAGATAATAATTCCAGTAATTTTCAATTGCTAATTAAGACTTAGATGTATCTCAAAAGTTAATATTTTAAATTTTACACTGCTTTAGAAAATAATCAGTTTTTTTCATTTCCTGCACATTTTACATTTTCAGAGATGTGCCCTTTTCAAAATTGCGTATTCAATTAGATTAAGGCTCGGCTCTAAATTCGAAATTTCATTCACAGTCTCAAATGATGGAAGAGTCTCCCGAGGAGGCACTGAAGCGTGAAGAGATGTTGCGCATGTACCACGCGTGCAAGGAGGCGCTGCACATCATCGGCGACGTGTCCATGGCCACCGTGAGCACGCCCGTCCCGCCGCCCGTCAAGAACGACTGGCTCGAGAGCAGACTCGACTCCAACCCGAGACTGTCGCCGCCCTCGCCCGGCGGCCCGCGCCGCGCCGCGCCCGCGCAACAAGGCACGTGCACGCTCTCACACACTATGACACACGTGCGCACCCGCACGCACATACTCTCGTGAACATCCATTGCTTAACTTGTCACATAATTGCATATTTTTTATATATTTTTAATGGGTGGATGAGCTCACGTCCCATCTGGTGTCAAGTGGTAACCAGACCCCATAGACATGTACAACGTAAATGTGACTACCATGCTCGAGATAACAGTAGTAAGTTCTTAACTTTAACAGTACAACGGCTGCTCCAACCTTCAAACCGAAACGCGTTATTGCCTCACGGCAGAAATAGGCAGGTGTCTCGTATGGACATTTGCAATTTAATTTATGTAAAATTAAACTCTGATGTTTTGATTGATTGTTTTATTGTGACGTGCGTGCGTGCCAGAGTGCAATGGCAAAGAGGTTTTAATCTATGAAATATGTCTATTGAATATTAGTTTTCTGAAATACACAAACGTCGGCGCGAACAGCAGGGTAGTGATATATTAGAACATTCGAAAGTATTAAAGTAAAATAAAATGGTAATATATTATCAATATGTGGTCTAATTATTGAATGGTCGAAGTTGAAATTGCGTTACAATAACAGCCCTTATAAGTAAGCGCAGCTTGAAGGGTCTCACTGAACACTCGACGTTAATAATTAAAGTAAATACTAAAATTAAAGTATTAAAAATATGGAATTTCATTGAATGTGTTATTAATAGGTTCATTGGGTCAGCGCGGAGCTCCCCCGCCGCCCGGAGCGGGTGCAGGACGTCCGGCGCCGCCGCTCCCCTCGCGGCCGGGAGGCGCCGCCCCCCGGCCCCCCGCTGCCAGACCCGTGCCCTCTCAGGGTCTGCCCGCACCGCTCATTCCCACGTGAGTATATCTCTCTGTGTGCATCACGCATCAGTGTCAACAACTGTACTATAGGCAGCATAACCAGACTGGCCTTGATGTAAAGCGCGATAGCAGTACTTGCTAGATACACATGGTATTGCTAATACGAGACGTGTCTGTGGATGAATACTACTGATTAAATACTTCATCACTGTATCGCGGATCCGGGGTCTCGTTGTATTTGTATTTTTCTCGTATGTGTTTGTTTGAGGCACCCAACACGACGAATAATCCTAGCTTAATATTATTCAATGTGGAACGTTTGTGGATGTTCATGAGGATATACCATCAACTTTCATCTACAAAATTGCAATACACAAATGCTAAACCCACCGTTTGTATGTTTTTCATTCAATCTCAAATAATCTCCAACGAGAATAAACCTATATTATATGAAAAATATATAGAAATAAATAAATGACATAATATTTCATTGTTATGAACCGTTGGAAATGACCGTGAATCACATTGAAAATGTGTCAAAAATTCGTATGTGTAAATGAAGTTATGTAAGCTGTCAATTTGGAATTTGATTTACGAAAGCTTAGATAGAATAAGTTAAGTAAATTAATTTTATTTAAAAAAACACGCAATCAATTACTTTTTTATTTGAAAAATAAAAAGGTCGCTAAATGAAGTACATATTTTCAAATTTAAATTTAAATTTTTTTACAAAAAAAGCAAAAAAATTGACTAATTAACATTAAAGGTTGGTATTCAGGAGCCTACTATTAAAATAAATGTACTTGGGCTTTGTGTGATAATTTTAAATGTTGTGTGAGTGAATAATGTAACTGCCATAATATGGAGCCAAAGCTTTATAAATTCGTATTTATATAATGTTTATTTATGAAAATCATGAATATTTATGTATTTAATGCTTATATCAAGTCTTTGGGTAAACTCTAACAAAACTGCCGATAACATAAACAAAGGTTTTGAAATTTGCAAATCATTGTCAAAGCAATCTAGTGTTCATTTAATTAATGAATTATTTGGTGCGTTTTTTTTTTCTGGTGCAAAGATTGGCAAAGTTTTAAGTTAAAAATGCATTAGATATTGGTTGTTTTCGCAGGCGGCGCTAAGGTCGCAGCTTCTACGCGCGTCCTCTAACATTAGTTACGTACGAAAATAAGGTACTAACAATGCTTGTTAACTTATTACTAACATCAGAATAATTAGTAAAATCTCTATATTTTCATATATATCAATTCAAAGAGGTGCTGGGCTGGATATTACATTAAATAAGCTCTATAGACGCTTATCGGTAATACGTAATGATACTAGTTTTGCTTAGACTACGCTATGAAGGAGAAGTAGGTGATTACATTTTTTTTTAAATTATTATATTAATAAATTTATAGACAGTGTGAGAGGGAACTATTCCTGAAGACGTAATATAAAAATACTATATAAAAATAAATGACACGTAATATCCACCGCTCTCCTCATTATTTCTACCGCGTAGCGTTCGTAAGTTCTGGTCTGAAGAAGGGTGGGAGCGTGGGGTATCTTACGGTTGACGGATATTGTTATCGTTATAGTAATTTCATAATTCTCGAATCCCCATTTTAAAAGCAGGGGGTAGATAGTCAGTCCTCCGCGATCATACGGGGTCATTCACCCCGCGCTTCGCTTGTTTACGGTTCGAGCCGCCGAAAAACTTTTGTTTTATGTAATTTTTCGTCGCATTAGTAACTTAATAGTGTCAGGATTCATCGGCAGTACAATTTACTGTTGTTTTCGGAAGCAATTTCCTTAAACTCTGCGTTATATATGCGAGTACAAAATGAGATATTTTAAATTTATGCATAAATTACGATAAATAACGGAAAAATATAAGTTTTTTTTTTATTTTGCTTGTTTAAAAATATAATAAGTTAACAAGCATACGAAATCATTTGATGAAAATTATACATAATATGTTAAATAAATATATATATTTTAGTCGTGTAATATAAAATTAAATACTTATGAAAAGTCGAAAGTTGCTTCCAAGAAAGAAAGAAAACATGTATTCATATATTACGTAGTAAACATTTATAACTGCTTAAGTTATAATTACCGTGTAGGCAGTCGGACACAACGAAACTTTGAGTTTGATCGCAATATTTTATTCCGACCTATTGGCTGGTAGTCGAAGGGTCTATTGCAACTACGCCCGGAGGGGCACAATTAATTTTACTAAAATCCACCAATTTTGTTGACAAACATACCACTCTGTGTATGTGTTCAAGTTCACTGTATTTTACCACCCTTCCATACTAAAGTATAAAATAAAAAAATTTGAGCACTTCCACACACACATACATATATGTTTCGGTACATTTTTCGTGTAATTAACATTAAAAAGTCCTTATTTTGTGTATTAAATGTTCACTTTGTCAAGTTTAATTAATCTATTCTAAATTGTATATCCAATTAAAATAAGAATCAAAATCGGCTGCCTACACCGAACGATGTACGATGTTTTAAAATATTATAATCGTAATGTTACGAAAGTTAGTTCAGAATGTATGTACGTAAAATACGGTCGACGGTCCGCCTCTTGAGATTGATTTAAATTATTTAAAAAAAAAACATATATTTTTGTATTTAACACTCGAAGTTTTTTAAATATTTTTTAATATGATTTTTTGTTGTAACACTTGTAACTAATACGTGTGTGATCTTCTTTATTCCTATAGATAATCTATAATTTCTTTAGTAGTACAGTGCCTACGTGTATGTTGAGAGCTCAGTTACTGAGGGATGCTGGGGGTTTATTTTCTGGCATGCCAAAGTATAATCCTATTTAATACACAATGATGTGTGTTTGATCTCGAAAAATATAAAAAACATATGAGATTTTTCAGATAACACGAGTAAGTTAGTGAGCGGTGACGATTGCTTGCTAACGTTTCTTTTTTATCAATACAAGGCTAAGAGTGCATCATCTATAATCCACTAATTAAGTATAAATATTTTGTGCACCAACTAATCCCTGTTGTTTCATCAAGTTCTCAACATATGCACGGCGTATTGTGCACATTTAAGTATTGTAATAATATACGTTGTTTGAAAAATGTAGATTGCTGTAGTACATAAATTTTCTAATAAATACCATTGTGCTTTATATAAATCAGAACATATTATGTAACGAATTCACAGTTATTCTGTAAGAGTAACGATAAAATAAATCAATAAATATATTACGTATTTAGTTTTAATAATGATCCAATTATGGCTGTTACATTATCATTCGGTGTACAACTATGAATCTTACAGAGCAGCTGTGAGAGTTCTTTAACTAGTTTCGCCTACACATAGCCTCGAATATATATGTGGTTTCTTTGTTGAAATCATCGTGATTAAAAATACTTTTGAACCGTACTGTATGACTGTGTAGTAATTGAGAATTCGAATACAATAAACAACATTGTATGTAGTAAACACAAGTTTAAATATTACATCTCAGTGTAATAGTACATTGTGCAATAAGGGAGAAAAGTATGACATTTCCTGATGAGATGTCCTACTTTTTTCCCGCGGTGCACGTACTATTTTTTCTCCTACCAGGCCGAAAGTTCGACACTGTAAAAACACTAAACACAATATTGCAAATTACCCGAGCACAACAATGGCGGAGTATTTTAGGTGCGTGAGAGCAGACGTAGACACTAACGCGCATGCGCACTTGTCAGTACCCATGGAGGAAAAGTTAGACTTTCTTCCCTGTACAGCGGGACGAAAACCGAACTTTCGGCGTAGGTAGGAGAAAAAATTAGTTTTAATACTTTATCATGTTTTTTTTTTCTTTCTTTCTTTATTAGACAAAAATATAATGGTAGAGTCATCAATAAAATAAAAATGCGTATTAAACGAATAGGCGACCCGGCGGGGCGAGTGCTGGCGGTGCGATGAACCAACTCCCGCCGCACATGAGGAACCAGATCAACCAGGCCGTCGGGCAGGCCGTCACCAACGCGGCCATCAACGAGCTCAGCTCCGCCTTCGCGAGATTCAAGTAAACTTTAATCAGAAAACCGCCTATTAACTGGTGTCCGCTTAAAATGTATCTGTATGATTTGTAATTCGACTCGCAAAAGCGTTGTCTATGGAACAGTTGATATACCTTCGTTCTTCGTTTGCAAACGCAAACCTCCACAATTCCTAAAGAAAATTAAACGTGATTCACGCATTTGTTGTGATAAACTCCTATTAACATTTACGCTTTTGTTTTAAATAAATCAATAAGTCTCATTAACTTTAAATGAAGGGGATAGTCCCGGACCAATTTTCGTTTGAAAAAAAAAACGCAGTATGTAACTCCTTTTTTATATGTTACATTTACATAGGCTACATTTACAACCAAAATACTATTTTAAACAATTAAACGCATAAAAGATATGTCGTCTATTGAATTTAAAGACCAAGTATAATAGACAATAAAGCTCAAATTGCTTTTCATACGTTTAGTATATTTATGGTTTTCAATAAAGTTAAAAAATCTGTCAAATCATACAGATTACACTTTGTAACATGACTCGTCTTGCTGGAGTGAGCGTTGGCTATTATTTTGTAACACAAAATTTAATGTTTGTCCGCTGTACGCAACGCACTTGTAACCCTTCAGTGTTGCCACTTAATAAATCAGTGTTACCTATTTGATGAATGTAATTTTTTTTGTGTGTCTAATTAAGTACTAAAATTATTTAATGACAAACTTAACGCAGTTACGATATGTGAAAGCTACATTTCTGTTTAGTATTAAATAATGCATTACTCCAAATATATGATACGATGAAAAGAAATCGATGTTTTATCCTGCGTATTTATATTATTATTTAACTTAAGAGTGTCTTCACGAGTTTCGTATTAATGTAAACGAATGGCGCTATTTCTGTTTCAAGTTCCTAATAAATTTCCAACTATTAGTGAACTAACTGAACCTCCATGCGTAAACTACGAATATTTATAAAGCGTTTATATTAAAATGAGTAACACACGTTTAACTGCTTTAATAACTCAGGAAAAGTCCAAATGAAGTAAATTGTGTTGTCAAATTAAAAAAAGAAGATCACACATACATATTTAATGTATATATATATATATTTGTATTTACATTCCATGTTTCCTTAATAGGTGCGCAGTTTTTTTTTTTTATTTCTCCTAAAATCTATAGACTATCTGTTAGTTTTTTTTTTTATGGAAGATATGGAGGCGAAATGGTGATAAATTAGAAAATGAATTATGAAATATACAGTATTAACAGCGAATGATAAATTAGAGTGCTTTACCGCTGTGTATATTGGATTAAACGAATATAATAGTCTTATAGCGCTGTTTAAAAATTTACTGTCTACCGTTATATCACATGAAATAAATAGTTGATAAATGTGTTTAACATAATTATTGTAAATGTTATTATATTGGGTGGCTTGAAACGGTGATATATAATCGAATGCAGCAGGTCAGTTGTGTCGCAGGATTCTTGCAGCCGGGTGATGTGTTTACAATAAATAATAACAAAAAAAAAACGCATATCATTTTGTTTTTCTAAATGCTAGTTTCGTACGATTAAGGACAGTTATATAGTACGTGTATCGGTTGATGTTGCACCCGACAGTTGTCGCGTAGACCTAGATCTGTAGTTACTTGAAACTATTCCTATTAAATATTCACTTCAATGTTTAGCTGTTCCCGTAGTTTAGAACGATGATACGTCTCTTGAATTCTCGTCTCACGTTTATCGACGGGAGCGTGTGTATATAGGCGCGTTTACCGGTTATTGTAACTAGACTCTGACGTCATATGTGTGTAAAACGTTCAATGATGCGAATTTCGTACTTTAAACATGTATGAACATTTCGGATCTAATATTCTCGTTTATAATTGAGATTGTTTTTTTCAAAGTAAACTATATTATGAACGTTGAATGTTCACAATACTTTGCTTGAATATTTGTCATAATATTTCCTAGGTTCATTACATATTACCAAGCAAACACTTTATTCTCTTATAGGATTGTTGATGTTGACGAAAAGGTCAATTATTAGAGATGTTTTATTGAGTAAAAATACAACATTGATTGACGTCAAAAACATAAAAGCATCACTTAAAAGCTTATGAGTAATTAAAAAAAAAAACATTGATGTTCCAATTTAAATCGATATATTGAAAATGTATTATAGATTTGAAATTGAAAGTATTATAGAAAAAATCTATGAAATGCTTTCGCAACGATGCCCACTGAGTTACCCAACTATGAAGCATAGTCTAAAATTGTAATAGAATAAATTTCGAGTTCCTACACTTACAATATGACACTGTAGTCAGTCTCTTGCTCTATTAGCATTACTTCTGAAGTTAAATCTAATCGTCTAACGTTTTGCTCTCTTATAAATAAAATAGAAAGTTGGTACCATCGAAAAAATAAAACATAGACAGTGATTGTTGGATTTGATATAGTTTATGAACATTGTTAATCTTATGCTGTATAAATTAGAGTAATTAAATGCTATATATGTGTAATAAAGGAGTTTGATTTATTCCAGTAGTTGAGTTGATAATGTATTTGAAAAGTGGCTGGCTACATTAGCCATTAGTTTGTGGAAAATGAGAGTGAAAATTTAGGTAAGACGTGTTTTGTATTTAAATTGAATATTTCAATAAGAGTTCAATACATAGTAAGTTTTATTTTAAATATATTTTAAGTCTTATTTTAATTTGATTTAAAACGAGTCTTGAGTAAATGCAATTGTTTTTGGTTTTTAGATTGACTGTTAATTTTGATACTAGTCAAGTCAATGATTAGAGTAATTTAAACTTTATAGTGTTCGTGATTAGTTTGAATATTGACGTTAATCGTGTTCGGTTTGCGAAAGTTTAAATTTTCAATTGTATCGATTGATATCGAATGCGGTTAGCGTTTCCGCTTTTAGAAACGCATTTAGAAAGTTACTGAAAGCGTAGATCCTATCGTTAATGAAGTGCGTAATGGTCACAGAATGTTCTTATTGAGATATTTGATTGTAGGAAGTAAGATTTGCTTTCTATACGATTATTTAAGTGAGATGCATGTGTTTGGAATCATTAGCTTTCATAAATATTACGGACAATTCGAATGTATCGCGGTCTATTGTCAAGATTGATTATTCGGCATGTAGATTGCTGCCATACCTAATAGTATCGATTGCGCATGGAATGGAATATAATGTTATATTATAATTAGTTTATTAGTTAAAACGATAAAGACCTGTTTCACTCTCAATAATGCCATCCCGAAGCTTACTTGTATTTTCTTTTGTCGACGACTGCGAATGCGTGAGACAGGTCAAGAACATTGCATGCAGCAACACTTCATCGCTATCTTAGCACGTAATTAGGCTGTTCAACATGCTTAAAGAAAGAAGGCTTCATTCTTGTACTGTAAGATCTTGTACTGTATGCTGACAATTATTCACAGTGGCGTAGCGTGGTAGGGGCGGGGGGCAGCCCGCCCCGGGCGGCACTTTTTAGGAGGCGGCAAAACTTCACAATAAATAATAAAAATATTTGAACCATTTCATATTTTTATCGCAACTACAAATTTAGACCGATTGAACTGGCAATACAGTCTGTGTGTGTGCAAACTTTTTTATTTAAAATCTTACCTGTAGATATAATGCAAAACAATGATGACAGCTCTTGCAAAAATAATAATCTAGAACCAATGTATACTATACATCAAAGTGAAATACCTAAATAAAAGGTCGGCAAATTTGTTTTCCGCCCCGGGCGGCTGACACCCACGCTACGCCATTGATTATTCATTATGTAAATACTTTAAATTGTTAAACATCGTATAAAACAATTTACAGAGCGAGTATGTTCACGTGTGAAAAATAATTATTTTCGTTTTGTTGTTCATAGTCGCCCGATGCCGAATATGCCGCCGAAACTGCCCGAACGACCGCAGAACGGCCGGCCATTTTGAACGCGCTCCGCCTTCGCCGCCATCTTGTGATTAGCTTTTATCATGTAAATATATTTTTTATCTTGTATATTGTTGTGTTCAATGCGTAAAACGTTTAGTGGATTACTTGGTGGATGGTATTCAAATTTAGCATTTTACTATGCAAGTGGGGCCCATTCGCGTACTTCACGATTTTATCGTCGATGGTTCTGTTATTAGGCACAATGTTTAAAACACGTAATGTGGACTTTAATAATTAAACTTAATGAAATAATGTAATCTAATTGCAGCTTTAATTTATTAAAATTGTACTTTGGATCGAAGTTGCTTTAAAAAGTGTATAGATATTTGTATTGTATTTCAAATCTTTAAAAAACGCTTTAGTATCATGTCGTAACGTATAGATCGACCGATTAACTAATGACAATATTTGTTAACGAAAAAAATGTATGTTTTATAAAAACTTTGTTTTTTTTTAAAATGGTTTTGGAATCAACGTTTGATAGTTTGGTTCTCATGAAGAATTGTTAACGGAAATTTTACGGTGCAAAAATACCGTAACAAATGGGAGTTTAGTGCTAGTCGTGAATAATAATAAATAATAAAAAATCGCATTTCATCGAAATTATGTCTCAAATGCTGTGGTTGTAAAACGTAATGACCAAATTACCTATCACTAAATACGGAACTATTTTACAATCTCTAGTAACTTAGCATTCAGCTTACTAGGAAATTAATTATTAACAAAACCTTACAGAGGTTCAGGGTATAGGATTATTTAATAATCAACATTAGTCTGAAATACAATAATTGCATCTGCTGTATTCAATAATTTACGCTGTCGCTTTACAGAAGTAAAAATGTGGAAATGTATAATAACATTAACAAATTCATATTTATTATACGAAATAGTACTCTGCAAACCAGTTATCGATGTAATTATTTTCCTACAATTAATATAGTGTCTAAACCTCGTCAAAATTATATTAAGTTCAGTACAAAAAATATATATATAAATGAAACAGACCTTATACCTCCTTTGCTCTGTTATGTATTGTTAAGTAATCTACAACCCAAGTCAATAGAGCCTATAATGTTTATTATAAATAAATATTATAGATCTAATAAATACATCACAAGTTTCACAATGAAAAGAGAAAAATGAGTTTTAATACGACTTTTTAAATTTAATTAAAACTAGACGATGACCTGATGATTTTTTTGATAAAGCCATCTTGTTGTCTTTAAAGCGGTTAGTTGCCCTCAATTAAGAAAAATAGTATTATTATTCGCCAATAGATGTCGGGAAGAGTTGATTATTGAAAATACGAATAAAAACATTTTCTGAAAATAAATCGTAGCTAGATCGATTTATCGCCCCCGAAATCCCCTGTATACTAAATTTTATGAAAATCGTTGGAGCCGTTTCCGAGATTCAGATTATAATATATATTAATATACAAGAATTGCTCGTTTAAAGGTATAAGATAATACTGTGTAAGGGGATATTCCTTGAAAATGAAGGTATGCAGGTAGGTAGCTTTAGTACTGGTGATTTGTGACACGATAACAATGAACAAGATTTGGACCGCATGAGATGCAACAGAAAAATGTTGACGTGAATGGACGGATGTTCTTCGTTCAGATTGCATATCAAAAATACACATTATCATCATACTCATTGGTTTTAAAAATACATTACCATGTATAACCCATTGGTTTTAAAAAAAATAAAGTATTCAAGCCCTGTTTGCTGATTTTGTTTATTAGTTGTAATATAATTGAAATCCATAATTAAAAACTTTAAAAAATTATAGTTACTTGTAATGTAATAATGGTATCGTTATGTAATTATTATCAAAACGAAACAAAGAGGATGAAATGGTATGATAAAATAAAAACACAACTAGAAACTGATCCGTAAATACCTTAGAGATTTTAGCAAAATATATATTTTGCTTTCGATGTTATTTCTTTATTATCGTTTCTCGCCTTCCCTTACACCTCGTGTAGAATGAGAGATTATATTGTAAAATGAAAAAGTTTTTTGAAGGCAAATTTACCCTACCGCCTGACGCGCGAAAAATTTAGTAACTTAGTTATTTTGCAATTGCTTTATTTATGCTGTTGTCTTTAATAAAACTAAAGTTATTAATAAATATAACACAATCAGCATAAGCCTATGATATAGGTATCTCGTCACTATTTTTATTAAGGTGACATTTATTTAGTTTGTTTCGTTTTACCGATGGAGGAAACTGGTTTTAAGGAACATGCGTCAGCTAAGATACATAAGTTTATATTTTTTCATTAGCGGGAAATGGACGGGTTGTATGAATAATTTAAGTTGAACACCTACGTCAGACATGTTGTGTTGTAATTCGAAAAAAATATCGAAGAGTAGTAAATAAAATATTGGAAAGAGACAGATATATTATTAGCGGTTTACATTTCAGTATTAGAAAAGAAATTGTTGAAAAAACTTTTTTGAGTTTATTAAACAACAAAAACTAATTATTTTAGTTCAATTTATGTGTAATTTTTTTTTAAAAAGTATGTCTTCATTTTTGAATAACTCAATTTAAAAACTATTATTCGATATAAGCCCTTTTGTTGATGATCGTTTTTATTGAGTTCTGAATTTTTCTAACATTCCCTTGCCTTCGTCTTTGCGCGTCAGAAATCTGTATATAAATGTATAAAATATTATCTAATAGACCTGTTTATATACTTATATGCAACTGTATTAAATGTGTAAATAAAATATAATCTGTGGTTTCATTTAATAATAGCTTACGGTTTTAATTCAGCGACGTTTTTTTAATTTTGGAAGAACGCCGTGGTATTCATTGAATGTGGAAGCTGAACTTTATTGATGCTTATACGAATTTTTGTTTTAATCCGACTTGGCAATGTAGTTTTCATTCAATTAAACTGACAGATAATACGACGTGATATCTGCCCTGTACTTACTGTCAATTTGTCAATGTTTTGTATTGATGATCACTTTGTTGGTGCAACTAAATAAACAAAAAATAAAATAAAGATTCTATAACTATAGTCAATTACTGGTATAGGCCTGTGCTTAAAAAAATAAAGTAGCTAATACCTAATGTGTCTACAATTAGGTAAAAAGTGAAATTATTACGGCTTTTAATTGTGATATGACCTAGGAACAGAAATAAATAAACCGTGTAATTTCTATTTCATCGAAATTCAAGCTCACATGTTTGAAAGAAACAAGACAATATAAGCTAGGATTAGTTATATCTTCATATATATATATTTTTTTAAATGAGCTATATAATTTGTCAAGGTTATTAAAACATCTCGAACGGATATTATTATATCATATTGAATGAATTTGTAGGCAGCGGCTTGGCTCTGCCCCTGGCATTGCTGAAGTCCATGGGCGACGGTAACTACTCACCATCAGGTGGGCCGTATGCTCGTCTGCCTACAAGGGCAATAAAAAATAAAAAAAGAATCCAATTTTCGTTGTTGTTGAAAACTGAAAACTGTTTTTTTTTAGTAGAACCATAGCTTAGTGAAAGAACTCTAATATGTATTCTTATCGCTTTCAGGCCTTCGCCTGTTAATTGTTGAATCGCATGATGGGGCTTGCCTTTAACTACGTGAAAACGTTTCCGAAAACAAGCTAGTTTTTCTTTATAAATTAGCTAACTTTTTTAGATAAGATCGCTTTTGATGGAAGTTGATTGAAGCACTAATGTAATTCTGATAAGAATCAAAAGAAAATTTCGCACGTTGACGTTTTATTTTGGTACCTTCTTGACCTCAAAGTAAAGGGGACGTGTGCGAGTCGAATCATTAGTTGCATTAGCCGCAGCAACGCCCAACGCGCACCGCAAGACAAAAACACAGACCATTATTACAATTTAATGAAGAGAGAAAACCATTAGGAACGGGGACTTGATTAAATCGTCGGTGAGCAATTGTCGAGTAGCGGCTCCCTCTGTGCTGGCGGGGGCCTAATCGCACCGACACGATTCTGATTACGTGTGATTGTTGTATCAATCATTTCCCCTATCAAATTATTCAGTGGCCGGTAATGCTATCGGCGTCGCCTCTAATGGTCTAGAGGACGAGCGGAAACTTTCGGCTGCACTTAGTTTCGGTTTGTTACACGATGCCTCGATGTAATTCATATGCCATTATGTAGGTAGGTATGTGAGTTTACTAATTGGTAAAAATTATGTCCGTATGTTTTGTGAATGGTGTACTACGCAAAAAAGTAATCTGCTGTTAATGCGAACATTTGACATTTGAAATTTTGAAAGTAAATTACCTACCTATTTTTTATTTTTCATTGCGGTACAAAATATTAAAAACATTAATGCGGTTTCTTATTCAATAACACAAGGCACTATGTTGTACCCGTCTTTACAAATAAGTGCTTGAATTACTTAACACTGACGAATTGTGTAACAGCTGAGTGTTGACAGATTTATGCCAGAGTTTTAAGCAATAATTATCCGAAGTTATAAAGCTGTCCATAAATTAAATAGGCAAGAGCGGATTAACGTAGGCGTTTAGTTGGCACCTCTGTGTTTAGAATGTAAATCATTACAGCATATTTCCTTTATCGCAGTTAGCGTGTAACCAGTCGATTAACTATGCAAATCCGATGACAGACACGACCGCTAAATGGTACCTACATACTCTGAATGGATCTATCTCGGCTATCTATAAGTAGCTAATTATCTAATAGAAGAAAAAAAAAACGAATCCCAATTCTAATTACAGAGATAAGACCGTTCATTCTAGACTACTACTAAAAATTTTACTTAAAAATTATGAATCAAAATTCTATCATAAATTATTTCTTTGTTAATTAGAGGAGAATAGCATTTTTTACTACTTAAAAAAGCTTTACGCGTGTAGACTGAGGAATAAGCGTAACAATTCGTAGAAAACGCAGCTACTCCCTAATTAGAAACTACACAACTTGTCCCGAAATCTGTTCATGTACGTATTACGTAATTAAACAGTTGTCTAATTTAATTGGCAATAGGCGAGTTCCCACAAGTCAGAAAGTCACCCTCGCTCGTTATATTTTGAACCAAATTTTCCCAACAATTAACATGCGAGGTCCGTATGTGGTAATTACAGGTGTGGAGCACGCAGTAAACGACTTTAAAAAGCACGCACTAACAGATTGTTGTGTTTGTTTTATGTTTGCGATTTATTTACAGATTGTCCCAAAATCTCCATGCCCTGTTCTCTGCTATGTGCAGTCAAATGCTACAATCACAATTTGTGATAAATTCTAATTAATTTTATAATCAATAACATATATTATGAAATTTCGTAAATCAATAGCAATTTTTTATATTTTTTTTATTGCGTAGTTTCGTGGACGAGCTCACAGCTTACTTGGTGTTAAGTGGTTCAGTTAAATGGAAACATAACAAATTTTCTTTGGTACAAGTTTCATTTCAAATTGCATTTGAAGTAGTATAGAGTACTTTATGGTAATGACAAAAAAAAAATTAAAATATCTTAACTGTGATACGAAAATGTATTGGGCAGTAGCAATAAAAGCATATTAGGCAGCATAAAAGCAGGCATTGCTGAAGTCCATGGGCGACGGTAACCACTCACCTTCAGGTGGGCCGTATGCTCGTCTGCCTACAAGGGCAATAAAAAAAAAAAAAAAAAAATATATATATATATATTAATTACAATTACATAGTATAATGTATTTCAGAATTTAAATATTCAGATATCGGATACATCACAAAAATATTTTACGGTAATTAAATCTAAATCACACTGGTAGGTACTTATTTACCTTCTATGTGTAATTGAAAAACTTCACAAGCGATATGACGGTCAACAATCCAAAATTATACGTTTCTTTCATTTTACTTCGGCGATCAGATTTCTATCGGCTTTGTTTAGCTGCTATTACGTTTGAACTTTTAATAATGATTTGATGTACCTGTTCCGTGTGGACTTAATGAAAGAAAGTGTAATTTAAAAACTTATAAACCAGCCATAATTTGTGTTTGATAGCTTGACCGACAATGAATCGAATAATAATTGGAGTTTGACTTATACGTGTTCTTATGTTATATTTACTTCGCAAAAATTCGATTTTAGACGTCGGTAGTCGTCATTTTGTAAGGCGGATGTTTTATTTCCAGTGACGCGATGCGACTATGTGACAAATGTGGTACAAATTTTCTAAATAAATACGCACAACGTACGTACGTACCTATTGCGTGTGTACCAATGAGTTCCATGGCAAAAGAGTAACATCCTGAACATATAAAATCAAACCTGCAAATTTTAATAAAGCGTGAGGATCGCACGGTTATTTGCAATCGCTCTGCCTATCTTCTGTTGCTAGCAGCAGTTGATCTTTAGATCGTATGATTCCATTGTTTCAATGCTTTTGATGCTTTTTGAAGGTTCCTTACATAATGTTTCGTCTATGTCACATTCATTTTACTCATTAGCATTTTAAGAGTTAAGTATTATTTGGGAGTTATGTGTGGTCTGCAAACTGTCATAACTAATTTTAAACTATCAACTGTGAAATTCAATTAATAGAGGTAATATTGTTGATCAATATTTTCTCGATTAGTTCCAATTTCCAGTGCGACCGGTCCATTGCCACCTGCATCCAACGAGACCCAGCGCTTTTTACTAGGTCGTCGGTCCATCTAGTAGGTGGCCGTCCCACACTGCGCTTGCCAGTACGTGGTCGCCACTCCAGGATCTTTCTGCCCCATCGACCGTCCTCTCTTCGTGCTATGTGGCCGGCCCATTGCCACTTCAGTTCACTAATTCTATTGGAGAGGCCTATGTTCAGCAGTGGACGGCGATAGGCTGAAATGATGATGATGATGAGTTCCAATTTAGACCAGAAGTAATACTAGAACGTTACATATGCCTAATGAAATTAGAAACGAATGCCTATGTTTATAACAGAGTCTCGATTCGGAGTCAAAATATCTCTTTCAAACTATCACATTATTATTTAATATTCGGAGTATTGTGTCTTTGATCTCCGCTATCATAATACAGAAGATTAAACTAGATTGTGGCGGTTGATTATAGAACGATTTTTTATTAATATTGACAAGAGGTAAAATTATAGAGACCAATGAAATAAACAGGCAACGGTGCTCGAGTACGCAAATGGCGTTTTAACTTTTTGTAAAGTGCAACACTTTCCCAGCCCTTCGTGCAAGTGCCCTTCAAAATGCTACTGCGTTTAGACAAATGAACAGCGTTGCACCCTTCACGGCACACGCCACTGCTTGTTTGTACATCGATATATAGAATTATGATGCGACAAAATTAGGTAAAGTTTTGACATTGCCGTACTTTGGCCCACGGACCAGCGTTAAACATGTTAAACAGTTACTGGAGTTCATATAGGTACGTCACCAAGGGAATAGGTTAAGACGTAAGAAGTTTTAATTATATTGATCTAATGGGCTTCCATTCTCCCGAACTGGAAAGTATGATTTCTTGTTGAAAAAGAAAGACAGGATCGTAGTGCCTACAGCATGCGAACATGCAACTTTAGGAATAGGTTCGAGGTCCCACAGTCTCTTACTCTTCATGGTGACTTTTTAAAGTTTTACCTTTTGATTAATAGTTGGCCAGACAATTTTTTATAAGATTAAAAGATCTTCGGTAAGCTTTAAAACTAACTTTACGGTTTTTTTTTGTTTTTTTTATTGCTTAGATGTGTGGACGAGCTCACAGCCCACCTGGTGTTAAGTGGTTACTGGAGCCCATAGACATCTAAAACATGCCTCCACCCACCCTAAGAATGGGTTTTAACGTTTCAGTTTTAACAGTATGACGGCTGGTCCACTCTTCAAACCGAAACGCATTAATGCTTCACGGCAGAAATAGGCAGGGTGATACCTACCTGTGCGGACTCACAAAGAGGGCCAGTATAATATCTGGAGTAATGGTTAAATAATAATAACTAGGAGAATAATATTCAATAACTATCGCCACCTTAATTTTGCAAACGGCTAACCCAGTTTTCCAGTTGCAATGATGGCTTCTCAGAAGGAATAGATTGGATGATACCTGTTCATACAAGCTCACAATAAGCCCGGTGGTGAGCTCATCCACACATCTAAGCTATAGGTATTCAAGCACACAATAAAAGTCTTTGGGTATTCCAGTATAGTTTTAATAGTTCTATGTTGTAAAATACAATTCTTGCCACAAAATGGCGGAACTAGTGTAGGACACAATAAATCAATTGGAGTGGGTGGTTGACTTTTCACTCAAATGTGTGGTTAATTGTAACCGAAAATGACTGTTGATCGAGCCGCACTTAATTTGAGTGGTGCTTTAGTGTAAGGGCTGCGTACTGCCGATGGGGTGGAAGGTAACTAATGGCTCCGCTGCTTTCGTAATTACTCTCATATTTGTCCTTATACGAGTAGTATCGATACGTAATAAGTGATTTCGGTTGATTCATATTTTTCTTCATTACGAATTCGAAACGTAATAAAAGTATTTGCTTGTTAATATTATAATACAGGCTAGAAAATGCAATCGTTTGAAATAATCGCGATTTTACTTAAAACGAGCCTAAGATCCAACATGCCTTCGACTTTTTTTATCAGTCCTTCCTTTTTTCTTGTTTATTTGGATAAGAGGGATCTCTAAAATACGTGAATTCAAAGAGAGACTACCACATTGAGATATGCGCTACCAGTAAAGGAACAAGACTTAAGTTACTCTAGCCTCTGTGCCGCAATGAATTATTATTTCAGTAGAAATAGAAGAACGACCCATGATACCTTTTATTATACTCGTTGTAATTACTTATTATAAATAGAATAATTATATTTATAGATTTACTTAATGTAATAGATTCATTAATGTTTTGGTGTTTAATTGCTAAACTACAACTATTGAAATTAATTGTATAATTATAAAAAGGAGGGTAGTTCTGTTAAAGTTGCATGCGCTGTGCGATGGGATCGAACTTAGGATCCGTCGTTGGATTGAAATGCCCTCGATACATTATATATCAGCTAGACGTAGATATTAAACAACATGCATAAAACAAATAAATAATTTGTTATCCTAAATTCTGAAGATATATATATATATATATGTATTATAAAGCTAAAGAGTTTGTTTGTTTGAACGCGCTAATCTCAGGAACTACTGGTCCGATTTGAAAAATCCTTTCAGTGTTAGATAGCTCATATAGAATCATAGTCAACATCATATCAATCAATCATAATATCAATATAGATTTATATCATAGAAGGCTATAGGCTATATAACATCACGGCAAGGCCAATACATGTGGAGTATCAGTAAATAATGTTTCAAAATAGGGGTTTAAAAGCTCCTTAGCATTCTATAATTAAAAAATATTTTCACTTTCTACGTAAATGAAGTGGGGGCAAAATTTAGCGTTATGCCAAAATAACTGTTCCACGCGGACGGAGTCGCGGGCAAAAGCTAGTATATGTATAATATTTACGACCCTTATGATAAATCCTGTGGCCAATATTTGTAGGTGTTATTCAAGCGTTCTTCGATGTCTGTATCGTCAAACGGCTTCTTGGACAAAAAGAAAACATGACAGCCCATTAAACCAAGATAGTCATTTTCGATGATCTTCAAACGTATTGCGATACTACGTAATGCGCCGAGTTCTAGGTTAGCTAAAACAATAAAAGAAAATGAATTAAACATTATTATTATTAGACTATAAACATTATTAGACAATATATTACGCAATAATACATTACATCTATACATAGATATTATACATTATACATACATTTATACATTACATAGATTTCAATGTTGACAGTGACTTTTATTAATTACATTCAATTTAAAACGCAAGAGAAAATATTTTTAATAAATAATAATAAATAGGCCTCGCGTGGAGTACTGCTCCCATCTCTGGGCCGGGGCTCCCAAATACCAGCTTCTTCCATTTGACTCCATACAGAAAAGGGCCGTTCGGATTGTCAATAATCCCATCCTCACGGATCGTTTGGAACCTCTGGGTCTGCGGAGGGACTTCGGTTCCCCCTGTATTTTATACCGTATGTTCCATGGGGAGTGCTATGAGGAATTGTTTGAGATGATCCCCTCATCTCCTTTTTATCATCGCACCTCCCACCATCGGAGCAGAGTTCATCCATACTACCTGGAGCCACTGCGGTCAACCACAGTGCGTTTCCAGAGGTCTTTTTTGTCACGTACCATCCGGCTATGGAATGAGCTCCCTTCCACGGTGTTTTCCGAGTGTTATGACATATCCTTCTTCAAACGAGGCTTGTGGAGAGTATTAAGCGGTAGGCAGCGGCTTGGCTCTGCCCCTGGCATTGCTGAAGTGCATGGGCGACGGTAACCACTCACAATCAGGTGGGCCGTATGCTCGTCTGCCTACGAGGGCAATAAAAAAAAAAACAAAATTACTCATATCATTCCGAATGTGATTAAATTAGATTGATGCGATACAATACTTTTATCATCGTATTGCTTTTCATGTGGAGGCTGTAGCTTCCGGGAAGCGGATGGACGTAAGAAAAAATAATAATCAAACATCAAAACTAACCACTCGGCAGAGGCACGTGTAGAGTCCTGTAAATACCGTGACCATCAAGTCTTTCCAGATAATGGTCTTCTGTAACATTGTGTCTCATACTTTGACACGGTATTTGCATTCTCAATGTTAAGTTCTCCCATTTTAAATTGGCGGCGTAGTTTCCGATCTTTTTTTTAACTTCATTTCGTTCCTGAACGTAAATCAGTATTATACGAGATGTATATGGTCAAAAATCAATATATTTACTCATTACGATCTATTCCGAAGCAACTGTTGATTAATACATTCATTATTAAATTATATAGTTTTTGTAATTTTAGTTTACTTGGATGCCACAGGGGCGTTAGCCGCTCTTTGGCTTATTTCAACATTTAAAGACATAATATAGATACCTGTTCGTTAACCGAAGTTAACTGTGCACATTCGGAGTCCCTGAAGAAGTAAGGTTTGTCTGATTTGTGTTGTTGGGCGTGCCATGTACCTATGGCCTGGGCTTCGTCGAAGACATGGCCTTGAGGAGAATTTTCACAATTTTGTGGCTTAATGCGTACATCGTTGAGTTTCGGAGACGCGTGAATTACCCCCACTGTTAATAATACTACAACAATCAACGAAATAATTTTAAATATTTTGAAATTTTTAAATTGTAAACATCCTAAATGTAATTTATTGTTATTTTTATTAATTTACTAACAACTACTTTAGAAAATTAAATTAATTGCCTTCCGTCAGCAAAAATTTTGACTGAAAAAAAACCTCAGTATTTGCCTTCATGTCTATCATGAAGAGATCATGGTCAGTTCAGGTCAAAAAGAATAAGGTGCTTATTCGATTCTAATACGTGCTTAATTTTTATTTAATTTCTACAGTAAATGACAAAGTATATTTAAGTTTCATAAACACAGTGTTAGTGTTGCGAATGTACATAAGTTTTTCTTACCGATTAGAATACATCGACGCTGTGGCGACATGTTCACATCTGAACGCAACTGAATTCATAAACTTAAGAATAATAAGCTATAAGGACGCGAGGGACGAAAACATAGAAGCAAAAAATTTGGATATGCCGAAATAATAAAACACAACAAAATCACCGCCGGAGACAATAATGAAGATATCCTAAAAATGACTCTCAATGTGAAATTTAAAAATCAAGATGGATTATCCGTATTGTAGATTTGTTTTTTCTTTTAATTTTTTAACTCCCACTTTTTATCATATTGTACAAATAGCCATAATGCTCACTTAAGAGCATTATGGCTATTTACCATTCACCCATTTTTTGTTGCATTCGCCCATTTTTTATTTTTATTTTGTGTTATATGATATCCCTGTCAAGATAATCCTAGGATCTCAATTACTAACCTTAAGCCAGCTATGGAGTGTTGCACGCCCGTTCTGTATATTACTGTCGCAAGCTAATCAATCGTTTTGATGACGACGATAAAGACGAGCACAGCTCAGTGCAGCAGTGTAATGCAATGCGGTATTTGTTACTTCAAATATTAAATATCAACAGTAAAGAAGTCGGAGAAATATTAGTCAATATCTTGTAAGATTTCTCTTTTAAGTCAAAATATCTAGGTAATGTTTGCTATCTCTTCTGTCTTTCTACCTCACCTCAATTAATGTATTCTTTCCATAACTTCTTTAAGCTATTCGCGAGTTACCTGTTGCACGCTCCTGGTGCTATGACAGAAAGGGCTTGGAATGTTGGGCAGCCGTTATGGTTGAGACAATTGAGACTTATATACCTTTTGTCTTGAGATGTGAACTTTTTTTTTCTCCTACTTATTCTGATAGCCTTGAGAGGCTATTTCAGCTTCGTCCTAATATGTAGGTGAGCTCACGGGGCTCAAATCAGGGTGTTGCTAAAACTGGCTCTAGCAAGAGCAGTGCTTCGTAGGATCTACCACCAGATCGGAAACGCGAGCCACTGAGAAGATCTGGCGAGAAACTCAGTGGGCTGTGTCTATTGGTTAATTCACTCGTCGGCTACTTCGTCGCAAGCGATGGGAACGACGAGGACGGTGACCGGTGCTTGTGGTACCTAAAAGCACTGTTAATGGGTAACCTGCGTATCTTTTTGTTCTTAAATAAAAAAACTTCCCGTTTTAAGGGTATGATGAAATAAGATAAAAGAGTTCCATTTTTTGTTTTAAGATGGACACTGGTAAGCTATTTTTTAATTTTTTTATTTTTTTTTATTGCTTAGATGGGTGGACGAGCTCACAGCCCACCTGGTGTTAAGTGGTTACTGGAGCCCATAGACATCTACAACGTAAATGCGCCACCCACCTTGAGATATAAGTTCTAAGGTCTCAGTATAGTTACAACGGCTGCCCCACCCTTCAAACCGAAACGCATTACTCCTTCACGGCAGAAATAGGCGGGGCGGTGGTACCTACCCGTGCGGACTCACAAGAGGTCCTACCACCAGTCACAAGAGGTCCTACCACCAGCTAAGCTTTCGTAACCACCAACAAGTAGTTTGTGAGCTTTTTTTCCCGTTAAATTTATAAAAAAAGCTTGTTTTAAATTTATCGTACTTCATTGTATACTGCGTTGTTGTAGAGGACAATGTATGAAGTAAATGAAGTAAACTGGTGTTTCCGGAGGATGTTACTCTTTGAAGTCGTATGATAAATACCACTTTAAGGAAAACGTTATCTGTTTAATCTATGAAGTACACACAATTTAATGATCTGATTTGAAGAGTTGGAAGTCGTGGTGGTCCAACGAATGTAATGCCCAGTTTTTTTTTCTTTTTTCCCTACTTATTCGCTGGTATTCTGAGGGGTTTATTCCTAGATTCATTAGCGAAGCAGCTGCTTTTGAGTTGTTAGAACTCCTTCGGAGGCGTTCGGGTGGCTGTTAGTTAATCGCACCCCTCCTGGCTGAGCCTTTGCTCGTCCACCTATCCTTGTGAAACTGGGAAGGCCTCCGGGCCACCAGTAATCCTTCGATCATAAAGATAAAAAAAGGGCTGTTTCCGCTACGCGCGGACGGGCATGCTCAGTGTGCTTATATGCCGTTGTGCCTTTGTTATTTAGTTCTAGTTTAGTATTTGTCTGGCGGCAGGTACCAATTTTTGAAATGAAAAAACGTACTGAACACATGTTCACGAACGACTATTACGCTGTTAGCTCACCTGGCCGGTACTCGTAATAGGTCTCTCCAGGTCATCCAATCCTGTTTCTGCAGAATAGCCGACACAGCACCGGGGTACGCGAGGAATGTCGATCTTCATGACAACTTAACCTTAGATCCGATACGTAAGTATTTTAAGGAAGCGCCACACCGCTACTTTGATAAAGCGGCGCGACACTATATCCCTCTAATTGTGGCCACCGGTAATTACACAACCGACCAGAGCGACGGGCCAACACAAAGCCACCGTCACACTAAACATTTCTTGTCGGATCCCTTGGGTCCGTTCTCGGTGCTTTTAGTCTCTTCAAAGTTCCGATCATCATCTCCGTCGAACTCGTCGAATACGATGAAAAGTTCGACGATCGAACTAACCCACAGACACAGCCCATTAAGTTTCTCGCCGGATCTTCTCAGGTGGTAAATTCAGCGAAGGACTGTTCTTACTTGGGATAGCGTTAGCAATTTTCTTAGGTTGAGCTCTTGCTCACCTACTAGTCCGAGCGTGGCTGGAATAGCCCCTTAGGCTACCAGCAATTAAGTAGAAAAAAAAGACTATTACGATGGATTAATAGCACCATGTAATAAAATCAAACTTCAAAAATTCATATAATTTTGTGTACTGTAGAGTATACCGGTAGAGAAGTATTGTAACACAAAAGCGGTAGGTACTACCACCATCTAGCCTATTTATATCTCAGAATCACGGGTTCTAATTTGTAGGGTGGAACAAATGTTGAGTTTACTAGGGACTCTTCATATCGCATAGAGTGGAGATATTTTCGTTACGATGTCAATTGTTTCAGGGAGCTGTCTTGTTAGATCCCCTAAGTCGCCTCTTTAGGTCCTTCTTCACTAATCGGTCAATAGGTACTTAATGAAATTATAAAAAAAAACAAATGAACAATGTCGGTGCAAAAGAGACTACAAATGTGTCACATTTATTGAAAATATATCAATACATATTACATTCTAAATAACTACAACACTAATGCTTAACAACAATAATTGTTTTTATTTCTTATATGTCGTCTGGCCAGTATATTTGCGTTATTTTGTTTAGGCGTTCGTCGACTTTTGTGCCGTCAGATGGTTCTTTGCCTAAAAGGAACACGTGACAGTCCATTATACCAAGGTACTCATTCTCGATGATCTTCAAACGTATTGGGTAACGACGAAAGACGCCGAATTCCAGTTTAGCTAAACAAAATAACAGGAAACGGATTAGGAGTTGCCAAAATCAACATATTCTTTACTCGTTATAACATAAACACAGATCATGTCAAGTGAATAGGCTTGTGATAGAGACTGTTTATCCATTCACATCATCCATTACAATGAATCTAAAACAAAAGACATTGTTTTCAATGTGAGTTAATATTTTAATTGGTGATATTTAATACTTTTTATCGATCTGTCTTTTCATATGGAAGAAGGGTTTTACTGGTGGTAGGACCTCTTGTGAGTTCGCATGGGTAGGTAAGTAATGCAGTAATCCGTTTTGGCTGAAGAGTGGGGCGGCCGTTGTAACTATACTGAGACCTTAGAACTTACATCTCAAGGTGGGTGGCGCGTAAATGTTTATAAATTTTTAACGTTGTAAATGTCTATGGGCTCCAGTAACCACTTAACACCAGGTGGGATGTGAGCTCGTGTGCCATCTAAGCAAAAAAAAAAAGCGGTCTTCAGGAAGTAGGTTTGAATGGATCACAGATAATCCCTTGTTGGGTTTGGTTAGATTTAGGAGTTTGATCCGCTGCTTGTTATTCACGCGTTCGAACCGTATACGGACAGAATTCGTATAGGGCAAGAGCGCAAAAGATGCTGAGGTTCCGTACTCACCGTAATCTTATTTTACCACCGCGTCCCAGAAGTTTATTTTTATTTTTTTATTGCTTAGATGTGTGGACGAACTCACAGCCCACCTGGTGTTAGTCCGGATTAGGGGCGGGTTTCCCCTGGAGAAACGCATAATTTACATAGGAAATTGCAACGTGGACTACGGGCGTTATATTCCAATTATCCGGTCATATTTAAATTCGAACAGCATCGAGTAGTCCCAGTCGCAGGGACACACGATTATTATTGTCTTTAATTTTACTAAGGCAGCCTATATTAATTATGTCCCTTTGTCGCGAAAAGGAACAACTGAGGAAGTAAGAAAACTCTTTAGTCGAGCATCAAAACTTACCAGTCGGCGGAGGCATGTTTAGAGTCCTGTAAAAACCGTCGCCCTCAAGACGTTCCAGATAATAGTCTTTGGTTACATTATGTTTGTCACTCGGACAAGGTATTTGCATTCTCAGTGTTAAGTTCTCCCATTTCATTTTGTCGACGTAATTCCCGATCATTTCTTTTAATTCGTTTCGTTCCTGAACAAAAACCGTAAAATTATCTATATGATGTATGGTCAGAACTCAATACGTTTATACATTACGTTACATTTCGAGGTAACATTATATTTTCGCTTTTAGTAATTTCATTTTGGCGCATACCTAGGACTTAATTTGGCTTAATGGAACATTAAATAACACACCTGTTCGTTGACCGAAGTTAATTGAACACATTCGGAGTCCCCGAATGCGTAAGTTTTCTTTGATTTATGTTGTTGCGGGTGCCATGTGCCAATAACCTGGGCTTCGTTGAAGACGTGGCCTTGCGGAGAATTTTCACAGTTTTGCTGCTTGTCGTGTACATCGTTGACTTTCGGAGACGCGTTTATTACTCCCACTGCCAATAATACTGCAACAGTGATTAGCATTAAATAAACTTAGTTTAAAAGGTAAGCCACACTGTACACGTTTTTTTCATTACTTTATTCGTTTATTCATTGGTTAGTAACTATAGAGGAGAGCTATAATTTATTAGATTTTTTTTTATTGCCCTTGTAGGCAGACTAGCACACGGCCCACCTGATGGTTAGTGGTTACCGTCGCCCATGGACTTCAGCAATGCCAGGGGCAGAACCAAGCCGCTGTCTACCGAAAACTACAGTAAAAAGATAAAAACTTGTACACCGAATTTAAAAATGTTTTGTTCGGTTTTTGATAGGCTTTATTTCTACTATAAAACAACTATAGCCAGTTGCGCCCTGAAAGAATAAACTGTCGATTTTCCAACAAAAAAACTTATTTTGAGTGAATCTTTTTTCTTTATTTCCACTACTATTAAAAAGAAATAAAACTATGTCAAATATTAATTTTAAGTTTCAAAAACACAGTGTTAGTGTTGTGAAATGCACATAAGTTTTTCTTACCGATTAGAATACATCGACGCTGTGGCGACATGTTGACATCAGAACGCAACTGAATTCATAAACTTAAGAATAATAAGCTGCGAGGATTGCGCGAGGGACGAATACATAGAAGCAAAAAATTTGGATATGCCGAAATAAAAAAATATCAGTTTACTTATTTATCACCAGAGACAATAATGATGATATCCTAAAAATGAACCACAATGTGAAATTTAAAAATCAAGTTGGAGTATCCGTTATTGTAGATTTATTTTTGTTTTAACTTTTTAACTCCCACTTTTTAACATATTGTACAAATAGTCATAATGCTCTTAAGTAGTGACTAGATTAACCCAATTTTTCTTTTTGTTTTGCGTTATATGATATCCCAATCAAGATGAGCCTAGGATCTCAATTATCTTAAGTCCCCTGATCTAAGATCCCCTAAGATCCCTGTTTGATGTGATAGCCGCTTAACATGCCGCGAGCTTTTCTTCTTTTCCATGACCAAATCAAGACAGGATTATGCGATCTTTCTTCCTCACGTTATGATCTTAAAAATCAAGTTTTTTTTGCTTTCGTTTCCTCTCTAGAGATCTTAGCTAGCAACTATGGTCATCGTTTAATAAAAAGTCAGTCATGAGTTTGTTTGTTCAGATTTAAAAAAGTTTGTTGTAAATTTATCGTAGCTCATTGTAGACGCTCTGCGTTGGCGCAAATAACAGCCGTGAAGTAAACGAAGTAAACAGGTGCTTCCTGAGGATGCTCCTCCGTGAATTGATATGATAAATGCTAATTTAAGGAAAATTTAATCAAACTTATTAAGTACTCAGAATCGTATGAACTGGTTTGAGGGTAGTCGTTATATAAATGGAATTTTATTTAATCAAACTTATTAAGTACTCAGAATCGTATGAACTGGTTTGAGGGTAGTCGTTATATAAATGGAATTTTATTTAATCAAACTTATTAAGTACTCAGAATCGTATGAACTGGTTTGAGGGTAGTCGTTATATAAATGGAATTTTATTTAATCAAACTTATTAAGTACTGAGAATCGTATGAACTGACTTGAAGGGCAAGATAGTTGTTATATCAATAGAATTTTGATTCTTATTTTATGTTGGAAAGCAGCAGGAAAAATTCATTGAATTAGGTACATTGTTCTCTCAGTTCATTGAATTACATTTTGAAGGGTTTTTTGACTATGTGAATCTCTTTTAATAGTAACAATACGAAAGGAAATTATTATCATCTTATATAATGACAAATCATCAGGACATCTTGCGAGACATATGAACAAAAGATGGACATTAGAAACTACAACATGGGAAGGACTAGTGGGCAAAAGAAGAAGAGGACGACCAAGGAGCAGATGGATCGACGAAATAATAGCAGCAACTGGAAAAGAATGGAGAAACAAAGCCAAGAATAGGGAAGAGTGTAAGTAAGTTGGACTAGGCCTATACCCAAATGGGGTTCCAATAACATAATTTTATGTTTAATTTTGTAAATTTTTATTTGATAAGGTGTTTTTTTTTCTTTCTTTGTTTTTGGAAATAATATGGGCTTATTATTGTTATTATATATATATTTTTTAATTGCCTTTGTAGGCAGATGGGCATACGGCCCACCTGATGGTGAGTGGTTACCGTCGCCCATGGACTTCAGCAATGCCAGGGCCGAGCCAAGCCGCTGCCTACTAATGACAAATTGGCTACTGATTTTATGGAGCAAACGGTGTTCAGTTACCGTTGGACCGCAGGGTTTTCAGTGCGTCCTGTGTGGTTAAATGCAAAAAGAACACGCGTCCTTTGTTCTTACCTTAGTTTTAAGCGTTTGCAAAATGCTTTTTATTTCATTTCTCTCGTCGTGCGAATTTAAGCTTCATCCTCAGAACGCGTAAGTGCATTTTAGCTTAAGTTAAAGGATTACGCGTTCATTTCAGTGGTGAATGGGCGAGGGTTGTGGTTAACTGCGCACGCGCTCCGTGTATTGATAGCTTTCGACATTCATTCTTTGTAGTCGAGCATCAGCTGTCATTTTGTAAGAGCTATTATATAAAAGCATAGGTATAATTTAAATGAACTTATTGTTTAAAAATTTATTAACTCATAATGAAGAGAAAGACTGTGAGTCCGCATCCCATTCAGCTTTTTTTGGGTTGAAGGTATTCTATAATTCGCAAGTACTCTTTCTGCCACGAAGCAGTCAATTTCGTTGAGATTAAATGGTCAGAACAGTCTTGCCACTTAATAATTGAGGCTTCAACTTCGTATTTTGTAAGGCGGCATTTTTATAGCGAAGATAGCTGAAGGTTTTATGACGGATTCGAACACCGTTGCATCGCTTGATTAGAATGCACCGGGATTCTTATCCTCTAAGCCACAACAACTTTAAAGGGGAAGATCGTCGAAAAGAAGAAGTCGTTGTGCTATAAAACTTAGACTTAGAACTTATGGCGGTAGCCATTACAGAACACAAGATATTTGACAGATGTCTGAATCTCGCTTACGATATTTTCAAGATAATAATAATTATTATTATTATTAATACTTTATTTCATTATTTTTTTTAAACCGTAACATTTTGTTAGTAGTAATTACTTATAATCTATGTTAGTAACTTAAAAAATCTAACACATAACTATCATTATATACATTTTATACCATTACATTTTTTTTATTTTTTTTTCTCCTTCCAAGTGCCTACTGCAAAGGCTATTGATCAGCAGTCCCTCGATCTTGGTCGATATGATTCTCAAAAGACTGTTGCCACTGTCACGAACTCGACGCAATAACGATGCACTTCTCTTCCGCATTATTGCAAAGAAGTCATCGGTGTGAGATGTCGCAAACATTGTGGATGCACTACAAAAGCGCGGCAGTGATAACATCATCCTAAACGCATTATTATATTGAACACGTAGGGCATTGTAGATAAGGTTGCATATATACAAGTTTCGAAAAACAACATTCGGACAATTCTAGACACATTCGGACATTCGAAGATCTTCCCTTCGTCGTAAACCTACAAAATTATGTCTTACGTCTTACTTACGTAGGTCCTAAGGTTGGTGGCAGCATTCACATTGTTACGGTTACCATTTAACACCAAATGTAGTGGCATATCATTTACCAATCGAGTTCTATAAGCATAACGGTGTTCATGTAGATAATACCGAATCTATTTTAACGACATTGACTTTTAAATAAAGAGACAGAGCGTGACCTATCACAAAAAAATTAAATGACTATATCTCGACACAAATTTCCTCAATAAAATCTTATATTTTATTATGGTCGTCACTAATAAAGCCAAGAGCAGGACGAGACTAGACAATTCTTCGATATTTCATATTAATGTGGTGCATGGTTCGTGGCATCAGCTCCATATACAGTTCCAGATTGTCAGCCGGTACATGCGTTGCTGGTTTGTTTATGCGCTGGAGCTATCAGAATAAGATTAGATTGTGCTGTATCTTTGCATTGTGCACGCCCACTGTGGACCAGGCGTGCATTTTACTCTTTTACCAGTACAACTGAAATAGCAGTCAACTTATATTTAGAAATTTATGTTTTTAATAAACAATCTTATCTATATATAATATATATAAAAATGAATTGCTGTTCGTTAGTCTCGCTAAAACTCGAGAACGGCTGTACCGATTTGGCTAATTTTGGTCTTGAATTATTTGTGGAAGTCCAGAGAAGGTTTAAAAGGTAGATAAATATGAAAATGCTCGGAATTAAATAAAAATAACAATTTTGTTTTTCCTTTGATGTGTCCCCCGTCGGAAGGGATTCCTTTTTATTGTTTTAAGTTTATTTTATACAAAAGTTTAGGTCTTTTATTTATCGATTGAGGCTCTACGAAGTCTGCCGGGTCAGCTAGTTTTAAATAAAACGTAATTCTGTTTATACGCGTGTGCATTAAAATAGACCTTTGCTTGCAATTATAACATTTCGAAAACGATAAAGTTTGCATTGAATTTTAATAGTTTTAATAAATAAGATTAGCGCGCTTGCACTGCACCTTTTTCGGAAACTATGACTAAGGCCATCTTCATAACAAAGGTTTTCATTTTTAATCATCTGTAATATTCTGTTTTCGTGTTAGCCATCTAAACACGGGTTTAGAATTATTTTAGGTGGTAGTAAGTACGTAATCTTAATTTTCATTGGTCATTTACTGTGATGCGCTGGTGTTTTTTTTTCCTACCTATGCTGATAGCCTTGAGAGGCTATTTCAGCTTCACCCTAGCGTGTGTAGGTGAGCTCACGGGGCTCAGCTAACACTGGCCCTAGCAAGAGCAGTGCTTCGCAGAATGTACCACTGGATCGGAAACGCGAGCCACTGAGAAGATCCGGCGAGAAACTCAGTGGGCTAAACGCAGATGTTCATCACATCAGTGCACCAAGCAACCGCCCCACGAAACACTCGAAAAACATTATCACGAGCTGTTCTAAAATTAAGAAAATTGAGAATGCACACATAAAGCCTTTTGTTCTGTATTCGGGACACAGACATCCCGGCGCGGTTTTAATTATCGCTGCCCGAGTGCGTTAATGTAATCAAAGCTCGATACATCATATTCGGACTATCGCTCCGCCTCGGTTTGATTAATATTTTTAATGAGCGGCGGTGCCAAACGAGTTAATTAAGCGTACGTTTTTTTACCGGTGCCACCGAGGCCGGTAAACGGGCGCATCAATCACCGCTTTGTGTCCGCCGCCGAACTTCTTAATGATTGAAATGACGGCCACAGGAACCCCGCTCCAACATTATCATGCACTTTGACCGAGCTCTGACAAATTTAATCCCAACCAATAACTGAGAAAACAGATATAAAAGGACTTGATCTTATTAATACGCTTTTAATAGCTTGAGACGTATGTATGTTAGTGTGTAGTATGAAATTTGGTATACTTATTAAGGAGCGATGTCAATTCTATATTTAAAAAAAAAAATTGAAAAAATTGAAATTCAACTAAAAAATTAAAAATAAATATTAGTTGAAAAAAACTAACAAAATACGCTTTTATAGAAAATCCAACTAAGAAATAGAAAATAAATTTTAATAAATTAGAATTAAAAATAGCGTAAGAAAAAATGATTTTATTGTATAAAAAGCGTGGATTTTTGTAAACGTATTTTGTTAGTTTTTTTAAACTATTCTTTTTAATTACCAACGTGCTTAAATATATTTATTTTGTTCATCAATTAGGCTATGGCCGATGCCGACGGCTATATCGAGCTACTGCGCTCGCGTAGGTGGACATCGAGATAAAATATAAATCAAATTATCAGCATTCAAAATTAAGAGCAATGCTTATCTGCAATTAGCATAATCGTTTGCACGCTAATTAGCGTGTCTTTGATAATATCAATGCTTCAATCAATATAAAATTATATTAGCCTTCTCAGATGTGTCCACGTGGGTTTGTTCTTTACTGATTGTCAATATAGGTAGGTCAGGGTAAAACCTCTTCAGTAAATGCTTAGGGTCGCTGATGCACACTATAAATTTGATGGAGACTTGCTTCTCCCTGAAGACTATTTTCTAAGCTGGTTTGAAGAAGAAAATGTCAACCAGCAAATAGCGATAATTGAGAAGATCATCTCAAAAAATTGTTATATCCACAATCCAACATACAATACAAAAGACATAAGGTTTTTCTGTAGACCCAAAAGTTTCATATAATTTGTGATATCAGAATGAAGTATCGGAACACCTAAACGACCTAATTTCATATGAAATTACAATAGAAACGATGCTAAAAACGAAAGGACGGGATCTCTTCAAACAGTTCCTCAGAGTACTTTGCATGGAAACGGTAGAAAACAAAGTTCATAATAGTAAGAGTTAGTTCTTTGCATCTTTGAGTACAATAATCTAATGCGAATCGGGTTTCTAAGAGTTCACTTGTCGTGTGAAAAGCGTTGACCTCTGTTACAGTTTTTATGGACTACTGTTACTTACTGACGCAAAAGTAATTGAGCGGCTTAGGATGATTTTTCGCTCAAAGATACTCAAATTCAAAATTCAAATTCATTTATTTCAACTTAGATGTCAGTATGACACACTTGTTGAATGTCAAAATACAAATAACAATGTTAACTCTACCACTTCCACTTCCACTTCTAGGATACGATAGGATACTTCTTACCATGTTAACCGGTAATGCTAAGATAATTAAGACAGTACGCTAGATTGTTCGTGATTTTACATATCAAATGATTGACAAACTAACTGGCAGCCAAATGGACCAAAGAGTGACGCAAGCAATTCTTTACCCGGAAAAAATACACTGTGTGTTTTTTATCCGAATTACAAATTGAATAAAAGTGAAGCCGCGGGCAGGTCCAGTCTATAATAAAACTTATAATTGGCCACTTCTATCTACTTGTTACTTTTATAAATTATCATAATTTTTTTTCCATAAAATAACATTTATGCCTCAGTAAAATTTAAATAATGAGATTGTTAGGTAGATCAAAGGAATGGGTAATTTTGTATGATTTATTTGCTAGATTCAGAGCCAAGCACGTACCTAATGTTGCAACACTTGGCCTTTGACTGATTTCTACTTCTAAAATGGCAAGTGTTGAATATATCTAAACAGTTTATTTTGTAAAACTAGTGGGAAAGATTCATTCGTCAAACATTATTAATCATAGCTCGCCGCGGGCTTCGCGCCGTCAGACTGGCTATAATTTGATAAAACGCAATTAGCTACCAAAATGAAATTTAATCTTAGAACAAAAACCTGCAGCTTTTTGTAACTCCATTAATAATAGAATTATAAAAATAGAATTGAGCTTATTCCTTGAAATTTGTTATCCTACCCTATACTGAACAAAAGTGTTTTAATCAAATTTCTTGAATGAATTCTGACATGATTCACTTTTGATTTATACCACGGACTTGGTATGAAAATCTCTCAATTTTGTTTTGTTGGAATGTTTTCAACTGTGAAATTTAATATGTCCTGCTTCAAATTTTTAGGCAAGTCATTCCAGTGGCAGTATCAAGTGGAACTCGCACCGCGGGGTCTAATGTCTAATTTACCGCGCTACCAACAGGTGGCAGCAGTGCGTTCTTTCAATTCTGACAGACGCCATTGCTTTTACGTCAGAAGGCTGCGAATAAAATTAATGATGTTCGCGCCTTAATGACGTTTCACAACGCCGCGCTCCATTGTATCCGTAATACAACAATTATTGAGATCATTTATTAAGTTTATTGATCTTTTAACTTAATCTTTTATTTCGTAATTCAGTTGAGTGCGAGAGCGCGAACTTTGTATTAAAAAAACCTCATATGTTGTGGTATTTTTTGGACTATTTTTGTCATTATACGCCGTGATGTGAGCGGGTCTTTGAATGTAGAAGCAATTACTGCCCCGCATGTGGTTTGATTATGTACGACGCCACGGTCCTATTCTATCTACCGAGGAGACTATAAGCGCCGGTAAAAACATTAAGCACCACACCACACCCATCGCAGATACTCATTGTAGAGCATCCGTCGACGGTACGGTTATTTTTAAAGCTAATAGTCATATTAAGATGCAGTGTATTCTTTGGTAATATACTCTTTTTAGAATGCAATCTTGGAGAAAAATTAGTTGTAACGTATAAAATATAATAATATTTTTAAGATGTTCAAGTGTTGACGAGGGTCTTGGTAGGAAATACTGAGTTTATCCTTAGTCTGGCTCGTAGACTAACTTTAATTAGTTGTCGGCGAACCCTTTATGCATCAGAAGTCCTAGTATTAAACTTTGTTTGTGAACCTATTTGAAGATTATTCACTGTTTACCCAACACTTGTTGGCTTGCAGCCCGTCGCCATATTTTAATTATTGATTTTAATACTATCATTTAACAATAATCGGCCCGAGACCTCGTCGGCTAATGTACGTTAGTAAAATTTGGCCATGACCACTATGTCGTAATAATAACGTGACCATTAACGAAGTTTTGGAACGAAGTTCATTATGGGACGATGCGGAGGGGAACCCTAACCGGGGAAAAACGTCCGTAACGTAAGATTTTTTCTATTTAGTTTGTTATCAACAGATGTCGCTGCACGTAAATTCAACAATTTCTGAATCGTGGAGACGAGATGTTACACAGTTGATAGACGTTCTTGTATTTCTCTTGCTAAATCATACTTACCTGGCGTAGTGGATACCGTGAACATGCATGCGATTCCCCCAGGGCGAGGCTTCTCCACTGCACTGCGGAGTGGTTGACCCTTGCGATTATTTTTTCAATAAAAAAATCATAATAAAAAATGTATACCCGAATAATTATCATTATAAATGAATTATAAAAAATGTATACCCGAATAAAATATCATTATACCTCGAATAGAACTTAAAATTAATATTTTTATAATACGGAATTTCGTTCCTATCCGGTGTCCCACGACACCACACATCTTTTATTTTATTTTATTGGGGCTTATTATACATGCTCCATGTCTAAAACACTAAGCAGAGCTGTAATCGTCAGCCCCGGTGAGCTTTAAGCAGTGAAAAACGATGATCAAATGAACTTAACCCATAACTGGTGTTTTTCAGGTATATACCGAAGCTGATAGACATCGCAAAGTAAATGTAACCATCTATTAGAGGACATGAGGTTGAAGCTTCAATTGTATTTTAGTAGAACGCGATCTCTCTTTAAATCTGAACGCGCGACTGCTTTTATTGTTATTGCTTGGTTCTATGACGGTGCTCACAGCTCGCCCTACCATTTGTATCTGGCGTACCTAATCTTTTTTTGTTTTATTGCCCTTGTAGGCCGACGAACATATGGCCCCCCTGATGATGAGTGGTCACCGTCGCCCATGGACTTCAGCAATGCCAGAGGCAGAGCCAAGTCGCTGCCTAATTGTTGGTAGCCTAAGGAGTTATTTTATCTACCCCCGGATTGGTAGGGGAGCTCACGGGGATTAACTTGAGAGGACTTGCTAGCATTAGTCCCAGGAATGCTTCGCTGAATCTATCACCGGATTGGAATCGCGAGCCACTGAGAAGATCCGGCGAGAAATACAGTTGGTCCATACAGTATATATGCTACTATATATAATTTATAGCTTTGATATAACTAGTCAGGTCATAAGTATTGTCACACAGTAAAAACTTTTCTTTTAGAATGCTGGCCACAAAAAAGTTTATTAAATTCGAATTTCGAATTGTTCATGAAAATAAAAATGTATACTTTTTAGAATTTTACTCATTTTTAAATATGGAGTGGACGCTTAAAGAAGACCGTGTTGCAGTTATTGCGTTGCATCGTTGCGGTTACGCGCCAATTCAAATTTTTAACATACTGAAAATTTTGAATATAACCAAAAGATTCGTTTATCGTACCATCAAACGATATAATGAAGACTCTAGTGTAGATGACAGGTCAAGAAGTGGTCGCCCTCGGTCTGTTAGGACTCTAGCAGTGATAGAAGCTGTGAAGGCGCGAATTCAAAGAAATCCCAAACGTAAGCAGAAACTGTTGGCCCTTCAGATGGGGTTAAGCAGAACCACGGTGAAAAGGGTGTTAAATGAAGACTTAGGGCTTCGGGCATATCGAAGAAAAACAGGACATCGTTTGAATGCTCGTCTAATGGACCTGAGACTGAAGAGATGCCGCGCTTTGCTGAAGCGGTACGCGGGAAAAAAATATCGGGAAATTCTTTTTTCGGATGAAAAAATTTTTACCGTAGAAGAGAGCTACAACAAACAAAATGATAAGATGTACCCACACAGTAGTGAAGCAACTGTATTCCGCGTGTCCAACGAGGTCATTTTCCATCCTCGCTCATGGTATGGTTGAGAGTTTCTTATTGGGGCTTAACAGAGGTACATTTTTGTGAGAAAGGTGTAAAAACGAATGCCTTTGTGTATCAAAATACAGTCCTGACGAACCTTGTGGAACCTGTTTCTCATACCATGTTCAATAACAGGCACTGGGTATTCCAACAAGATTCGGCGCCAGCTCATAGAGCGAAGAGCACACAAGACTGGCTGGCGGCGCGTGAAATCGACTTCATCCGGCACGAAGACTGGCCCTCCTCCAGTCCAGATTTGAATCCGTTAGATTACAAGATATGGCAACACTTGGAGGAAAAGGCGTGCTTAAAGCCTCATCCCAATTTGGAGTCACTCAAGACATCCTTGATTAAGGCAGCCGCCGATATTGACATGGACCTCGTTCGTGCTGCGATAGATAACTGGCCGCGCAGATTGAAGGCCTGTATTCAAAATCACGGAGGTCATTTTGAATAAACTTTAGTGTCATAAGAATCTATGTTTTGTTAAGTTCATTTTGGTATATGAATGGTTACATAATGAATAAACTTGTTTCAATTATTTTACATTAAACATGTGACAGAATTTATGACCTGACTAGGTACATATAGCTAAAATGTTTTAAGAACAACTTTTCGGCTGTTGGTATTAAGCTCTAATTAACATCCCTAGCTCTCCGGGAAATTGATAAAGGTCGTAGGTTTGTAGTTGTCGTAGCCTAAACGATAATATGTCCATCGTTCTTGTTGATGTGTCGTAGGCGGTTAATTTCCTAAAGAAAAAACGTTAACTTTCAGACGTATTTGACACATGTTCACGCACTACTTCCACGATGAAGGAATAAAATCAAACCCGTAAAATATATTTTTTTTGGTACTTATTCGCGGTATTTCCTCGCATGGGCAGGTATTGTGCGTTCCTGTGTCAAGAGTGGTATAACAGTTATATAGGTAGAATACAATTGACAATTCAGCCTCATATCTCAAGGAAGGCGATATTTAAGTTGTAGCGTCTAAGTGCCTCGGCAACACCTAACACTAGTAGGTACTATGAGCTTATTCAATCATCTGAGCAATAGAAAAGGGAACATTAAAAACTTTAAATACTATTTATTATTATATATTACAATTGGCTACGACTACATTGTATGAAATATTATAACGTTTCATTTAAAAGTGGAGAATAGGAAAACACGTATACCAAATAACATAGATTATGGTATGTTCGATATAATGGAGTTGTTCAGCGAGATCGAATTCTCGATGTTATTTTCTGTATTCACAATAATGCAGCCGACATTAGTAATTTAGCTACTCATAAGCAGCTATAGATAAATTTATCAGTAATTCTTAGTGATCAAACCCCTACTCTAGGATATCACTGTGTATTTGTTTTATTTTTGTTTTAGTAGTAATATATATTAATATAAAAAACTTCTTTTTAATTTGCATAGTACACCTGTGATAGGTTTCCGTCGTGCGTGCATTCATTTGGGAAAATGTTGCCATCCGCTTAGTACTTCCTTTAAATTTATTTGAAGAACATGTTGGTGATAATACTTGTAGAACCTCATTTATTTCAGTATCGAACGTGGCAAAAATGATTTCCTTAAACGCATCTTTGACGGCTTTAGTGCAACGGTAAAAAGGCGGCGATGTGGTCAAACCAAATATTCGTTAGAAAGAGACTATACGATACTGAGCACAGAGATAATATAATCAATGCAGAACTGGTTTTACATTGAAATAATTACAGAAATCGATTTGAATATTTTAAATGTAAACTTATATAGGGCCGTTGCGATTTAAAACAAAATATCAACACTAAAAGGAGACGGACATATATAACTACAGGATTAAGCTTCCGAGAGAATGAGATAGAATAATTCGGAAGGCTTGCCGCGTGCTTCTAATGGGAAATCGTTTTCAGCTACGTGAAGTACCGTGGTGGGGTCAGAGTAGGATGATATTAAAGTGAAATTTGACCAAAGAATTTAATAACTATTCTGTATAACCTGTGGTGAACAATTACGATTTTCAATCGTCAGCACCGAAATGTTTTTAAAAGTTCTTCTGTGTTCTTATTGTTGAATTTGGTATCTTATCTACACTAATATATTATAAATCTACAGTGGTTTTTACGGATGTTCCGTTATAACTACTGAACCATGCATCCGATTGACTTGAAATTTGGTATCCATATAGAAAATACATGTACTTAATGGATATGTTAATATTTATATGAGTGTTGGACTCCCTACACCAGTTACGGAGGCGTTAATGATGAGAATCTTTGTGGGGGTGAGAAATAATTATGTTAATTTTAAATGCCTAGCGAAGCGGACGGGTACAGCTAGTAGGATAATAAAACTTTACTCTCGGAATGATTAGCAATAAAATCGATATCTATGAATTCTTTGTTAACTAGTGTATGCTGCACCCTTGGTAGGTGTAAGGACCATGATCGGCGGAAACGAGCGCAATTAGATGCAATCGTATTGAAATTATTGTAATAACAGAAAAGAATCGATCGGTTAAGAACGCGGTACGCTTCACGATTGGCGTAAGGATCGCCAATGCGCGTGCACACGATCTACCGATCCGGATGATAAGCTAATTACAATAAACACGACCGACCATTGTGCCTTTTATTATTGTTTTTATTAAACATGTTTTCATTACACAAGAATATTCTGCGTCCAGTACATTTTACACGCCGAAAATTTGTGTTAATAAGAATGCGTACATGCAAATACAAAAATCGTTTATGATCAGAGCAGTTGCTGGGTTTTATTTAAAAAATAGTAATTTCTCTGGTGTAAAATATAAATTTTCATTTTTTTTTATTAATTGGGTGGGTTTTTTATTGTCTCTCTAGGCAGACGAGCATACGGCCTACCTGATGGTGAGTAGTTATTGTCGCCCATAGACTTCAGCAATACCAGGTGCAAAGCCAAGCCCGCTGCCTAGCGTAAAGGGAATGTTGTCCGTAATGCCAAATCTTATAATAATATAGATTTTTTTCATCTGTTAGATGCAGAATACGGGGTCATTTATTCTGGTGTGCTGCGTAGCCTTGCGTGCCTTAGCTGGCACAGGACTCACAGACTATAAGTTGTATTAAATAATAAAAAGTGTAAATAAGTAATACGTTCTAATTAAACTTAAAAAGGAGATAAGTGGGATATTTTTTTATTTAGCACCAATAATTAAAACGATCTGAGTCTACAAAGCTACTTTAGTTCTTTCTGTGTTTCAGACCGAACATTCCCTGTGAAGTTCTATTATCACTTTATTAATATAGCACCAATCGTCATCAGAGCTGGGTTCATTCATACTGCCTAATTATTGCTGCTACTGCTGCTTTGTAATTCTCAGTACTTTCCAGAGATGATTTTCGCCACGTTTCTTACGAATGAACTCTTCACGTTGTTCCTAATTCGGGATGCTTGCTACACAGAACTGTAGAACAATGTGTGTAGTTTAAAAAAAACACTTCGATAGCAAACTGAACAATTTTTTTGAAACCCTGAACGTACCTGTAGTAAAGTATGTAACGTACTATTTTTTTAATTTTTTTTATTGCTTATATTGGTGAACGAACTCACGGCCCACCTGGTGTTAAGTGGTTACTGGAGCCCATAGACATCTACAACGTAAATGTGCCACCCACCTTGAGATATAAGTTCTAAGGTCTCAAGTATAGTTACAACGGCTGCCCCGCCCTTCAAACCGAAACGCATTACTGCTTCACGGCAGAAATAGGCAAGGTGGTGGTACCTACCCGTGCGGACACACAAGAGGTCCTACCACCAGTAATTTTTGTGGGTCCGTGATACTTATTCAAATATCCAACTTTATTGGACGTCTAAAAATTTATTAAAATTAGGTTGAAAGAGTCCATTAAATAAATAGAGACTAGAAAATGTATGTCAAGAAAACAAAAACGTGTAAAAAAATCGAATACCAACAGAGCTCTGACATAAATATAATTGAAATTGTAAAAACTAAACACATTCTAAAAATATTTACGTTATTTTAAAATATCGATTCGTAATATGCCTTTGTACTCGTTGGGAGGACCACCGCGGAGAGCCATTACGGAAATTAAAATGCGTGTAAGTACAACATCTATACATTTTAATTATTGAAAAATGCTTGTACCAGCTTGAGACGGTCAACGTTTTATGTAAATATCAAAATAACCTGAATGGTTATGATAACGGGTGAATGAAGTTTATTTATAGTTGGTTATGAAACTTTTTAGTGTTCCCTGTATTGATTTTTGCCATTTATTTCAAGTTAATAAACAAGTAAGATAAGGTATTTACTATACCTAAAACTACTTTTAAGATTCCTTCTCGCTTTTTTTGTTATTACAAAAATAATACTTCCAACGAATCAAATACTTTACACTTTTCGTGATTCACGGACGACGTCGAGTTTAAATCGAAATTAAATCGTAAAAGTAGTTTTAATTATAAAATAGGGAAAGTTCACTTCGAATCAATTATACTTTTTTCCAATTTTTTTTTGTCATTCTTTTTAGTAGTGGTTGGCGGTTAATTACTGCGATCAGTCGAGTGTTATAATATTCCAAGCATTGTGATACTTTAAGGTAATGTATACTAATTTTATTCTATTGCAATTAAATAGAGTACCGGTACTGATAATTGTTTATTGGAAATAGATAAAAAAATACTATTTTATTTTCTATTGGTAGCAATGGTTGGTCCAAAGACGAAGGTTTCAAAGAGTGCATCAAGTCAAGATTTTGCCCTATGTTAGTAGAATAATATACAGTTACGGCATAAAAACAAGTATGTACACCGCAACCTGAAGATGAAATATCTTTATTATGTACTAGCGACCCGCCCTCGCTTCGCTTCGGAAACATTAAAACACACATGAAACCAAAAAAAAAAAATTTTTAAAAGTAGCCTATGTTCATCAGGGACAATGTCGGCTTCTAATGGAAAAAGAATTTTTCAAATCGGTCCAGTAGTTTCGGAGCCTATTCGAAACAAACAAAGAAACAAATCTTTCCTCTTTATAATATTATTATTATATTATTATTATTATTATTATTTATTTATATTTATTTAAAATCTTATTAATTACATAATATTTTTTTTAAAAATTTATTAAAAATACAATTTTTAAAAAACACTTATAAAAATAGATTGCCGCTGATGGCGGTGTCTACGACACAAGCCACCAGTGGTTAGGACTCCAGAGTGAGAAACCTCCTCACAATGCGTGCAGTATCGAGGATAACTGCTTTCTGTATTTGGCCCTTAACCCAGCTGGATAACGAAAGTTTCTTAAGATGTTGATCGAAACTTTTCGCTATCAAGCCGTGTACCGATACAACTATTGGAACAATGATGGTTGAATCAACATGCCACATGGCGGTAGTCTCGTGGGCCAGGTCTAAATATTTTATTAATTTGTCCTTTTCTGCCTTCACGAGGTTCTCGTCATGAGGAATTGTGATATCAACCAACACTGCTCGACGCGCAGATCGATCTATTATCACAATATCAGGTTTATTGGCAACAATATACCTATCCGTGATAATAGATCGGTCCCAGTAGAGCGTAACATGACCATTATCAAGAACTGGTTGAGGTTGGTATTAGTAATAAGGTACAGCAGAATCAAGAAAACCATATTTCAGAGCAAGTTGTTGATGGATAATCCTAGCCACTTGGTTATGTCTATGCAAGTACTCGCCGTTAGCAAACCGAGAACAGCCAGAAACAATATGTCTAATAGACTCTCCCTGTTATCTATACTATAATAATATTATTATTATAGTTAGTATTATATAAACGAGTAACGGCCCTTTTGGTAGAGTAGACACTGTCTTATTGTATTTAATTTAAAGGAATGGTCACACGAACTGCCGAACTCTTTAATGCTTTTGTATCAGACCCCTGATCCTTTCCTTTCCAAAAACCTTCGCATGAATATTGTTACAGCTTGGACGGATAAATAATAAGCTTGTACTCGTTACTCAAGTTATCCATTTTGGCCTTTGATAGACCGTCACACTCACAGGTCAACTTGACCAACGAAGTCATCCAAACTTCACCAAAATACCTACTCTTAATTAGAGCTCTCAATCTACCTAAAACGCAATTTGTTAAGGTGCTGTTGTGCGTTTAAAGTAAGCTTTATGTTGCAGTTGCTATCGAATCCATATCCATAATTACGTTTCACGACAAATGGCATTTTAACAAGAGCAATTCGAATTAGCCGCATGCCAATTTAATGTTGTTTCCCCACAGAAAAACATAATTATCTGCGGTTTCGCCCACCCTTAAATGCTTAGGCAAAACGGACTCGGCCTCTTTTGCACAGAGAATTATAAAAATAAAACTATAGTGGCATGAATATTATGGAGTAATTATAAGGCATTTACAAAATTCTGTGTACGTTTTGAAATGTCGTCTTCCGTCGCCAAGGGCTGGAACAAATGTTCTCTTGTTTTTTATTTGCCATCTTTAGAACGTAAAGACTAGGTTTATAAGTAAAAATAAACAAAAAATTCAATTCGTTTTTTGTGTCATTACTGGTATTATTTAAGAAAAAATCTTTTTTTTAGTTCATTTTCTTGTTTCAATGAAGACGTTGCATAGTAAATTAATTAGGCATACTATAGGTGGTGATTCAATCCTGAGTTACAAGACACGTTGTAGGAAAGTCCGCTGAAGATCCACGTAGTATTTACCAGAGGAAAGCAGATTCATTTAAAACAGTTTGGAGCCCAGTGGTACGTACGTTGGTAAGTTATTTAAGAAACCGTCGATGCCTAAATGATAAGACGCCTGGTGTACTAGTTAGTCTCCGGCGATGCTACTAAACTGTTATCCAAAGCCGCAAAATGAATATCTTTCCTAATTATCTGGCAGGTAGGGCATATTTTACTCTCGCACTTATAAGTACATAAATATATCCCATACAGTTTATCGTTGCCGCGATGCGTTACCGTCTAAAGTTAAAGGCAGCCTTTAGATAATATAGTCGAGGCTTCGACGTGGTGAGGCTCACGTTGTGATATATGTATGTGAACTTCGGTAACCAATTAACTCCAAATGGGCTATGGACTCATTAATCTATCTAAGGAAAAAAAACACTTTTTATTTTTTATTTTTTTTATTGCAGAGATGGTCGGACGAGCTCACAGCCCACCTGGTGTTAAGTGGATACCGGAGCCCATAGACATCTATAACGGAAATGCCGCCTCTCACCTTAAGATATGAGTTCTAAGGTCTCAGTATAGTTACAACGGCTGCCCCACCCTTTAAACATTGCTGCTTCACGGCTGAAATAGGCAGAGTGGTAGTACCTACCCGTGCGGACTCACAAGCTCCTCAACGTTCTGATATCGAGTCTCTTTTTTTTCATTTGAATTGAAAGAAACAAGACTTTGAAACGAGCTGTGTGTTTTCTTACAATTTTTATACTTATGTTCTCATAAAGGTGTTTATAAACATAACAATTACAAAAACAAGTTTTCAATCACACAAAAAACATTTTAACGATACAAAATAAATGGAAATTGATTTTGTCAAAAAAAAAAAAAGGTTCTTAAAAAAGTTGTTGTCTTCGGCATGCTCACCCACGGGAAATAATTGGCGTATGAAAAAAAAAAACAGGAAGTCATTAGTGGCAAAGCGAACGGCATCTATTTCACGAGAACTGCCGCCCGTTCCAGCCCGAGACCGACTGTGACACCATAACGTAACAAAACAAAATAAAAACGAAGATAAAGTTTTTTTACTACTGTTCCAACGTTTATGAACTCGCACTGACAGACCATTCTATTTAATTCTGCCGTGAACTAATGATGCTATCGGTTTTGAAGAGTACCTACCGTTCTCATTTCTCAAGATAGTAGCGGTTCATGTTGCTCCGTGTAAAGACATTACTGAAGAATTGCAGTCTAAAGACTTAGACAGACATTGTTATCAAAATCTAAACTCTAAAGACTTCGATAGTAATTTACCATACGCGAGTCGTGAGTTTATTTGGGATAATAAACAAAATGTAAAGGAGATATTCGTACATTAAACCTTATTTTGTATAACGAATATGAAACCTAAGTAATTGAGGTTCAGTAATGTTATTATATACCTAGAATCTTTAACGTTATGGACTATATTTTACTGTCGGACATTGTTCGCATCGGTGTAATTGTTCTCAAACGCAGTCACCACACCACTAACAAACCACCGGACCTCGCATTTCGATATTTCAGACATTTAATTCATTTTTAATTCGACTTATGAATAGCTCTTTTACGCGGCTTATAGATCATTTTGTGTTCATTAATTCAATATTAGTGCAGCTCGTTATATGTAGGCAATGAATGGTTGTTCGCGGTCTGTGTCGTCCATTGTCATTCTTCATTCGAAATTTGGTACAAACATAGAAATCTTTTGTCTGTTGTTTTGTATGAATGAACGACTACAGAAAACTGTTAGACGAGTAATTTATAGCAATAAACCTTATCTAGAGCGTGTCTTAATTCATATTTTAAACATTATCAAGCTCTTGATTCTCAGATAATTGTAGTTACCGAACAATAATTATTTTTTGTAAATTGTTTTCGTTACTGTGTACGGGTCGATTGAATGAAAATGATTGATATTAGTGATCATTAGCTGAGAGAATATTCAAGTGCAGGGTATTTTTGATTACTTAATATAATTACTAAGGCGTAGCGTGTTTGAAGTAATACAACGGATGAGTGATAAGCTAGCAGACCTAGGTGTGATGAGTGATGAACAACAATAAAACATGTTTTATTAATTTATATCCGCGTTTGAGATTGAAATGACAGCTTTAGTATCTGTTTATGCAACAAATGTGTTATTGTACCGAGGAATAGACGACGCTACGTCATAAAGTGAGTATTCAGAAACAACACCCATAAAACCTTTATGATTAGTCAAACCGCTCGCGAAGACGATTCATTATTGACCATTATACGTCGTGTTTATCGACTTACTCTGTACAAGCCCATAAAATAACGAACGACCAAGATAAGGGGACAGTCCTCTAATCTCCGGAACAAGGGACACTAATTCGATTGTGGTTTTGGTCGAGCCTGTTTTGGGTTTACGCCACAAATTGAACTGTAAAAAAAACTACAAATTGGCTTTTTCGAAAGCCATTCATTAGTCCGACGCTGAATGGAGTTTCTTATGTCGATTTTGCTCAATTTGTTAAAAGGAAATTTGTTTCTTTGAACTCACACGATGCTATCTATATAAATCTCATCTCTAATGTGTAAAATAAAGACACAAATGACGCGTGTCTGTTGTACTGGTTTAAACATTCTAAACTGTAATTTTTGCCTCCGAAGTCTGAATCGAATTGCTTAACGGCAGCCCCAACCACCCTTCAATTTGAAAGGTATTACTGCGGTAGAAATAAGCCTTTTGTGGATTTTATTTTTTATTAAATTATGTTATGGTTTCCTCGTTACAATGGGACGTATCTGCTAGATGTACAATTCCTTAGAAAAAATTGTAGGTACCTGTCTTATGATTCGATACTAACAGTATCATTCGATACGTCTAGACCTGGTATCTTATCCGTTGAGCCACAGAGGCTTCGAGCCTGTTTAAGTTCTTTAGTATAGTAATCTTTCGATCTGGTTTAATGATTGTACTGAATTCCGATTCTTCAAGTAGTCCACCAATTCATTCGCATAACAAAGTTCCATTGTGATTGATATGTCAATTTTTAGTATTTTTATTGCCCTTGTAGACAGACGACCATACGGCCCATGTGAGGTCACTATGGTCTCATCGTGGTCTTCAGCCACGGCGCTATGTATCGCTTAGGGTGCATAGTGTTGTGGTTATGGGGTAAGCCTTTCGTTTACTGGCAATAACTCGGTATTATTTCAAATGTAATAAATTCAACTCCCATGGATGACAACAGCTATAGTACAGAAAAGGCAAAAAGAGTCCATTCGAATGTAATTTGACAAAGAATTTGAAAAAAAAAAAAAAAACGTTTATTAATGCGTAAAAATGAAAACGGTAGGAAATTACTTACGGCATTACCATCAATCATTATTCCCAATTATCACGAGATAATGCTAATGCTTCAGTGTTAAAAATTGAACTGTACAGTGCCATCACTAAAAAGCTTACCCTGTTCGGCATGGTTTTTAATGGTAATTACATGTGTAGGCGTAATGGATTAAATTCATTTCTAAAGCGTATTAAGGTCTCGAGAAACTTTTACCTTGGAGTGATAATTCTACTTTTCTCTACCTTTTTTTGTACTCTGAATAAAGAAGGAATCGCGACTCATTTCTGATCACATACCTACCAAACTAAATTTTATTTGTGAAACTGTCAATTTAATTGAGAGAATATGCTATGCTATTTTAGTTAATATTGTCAACAAATAAGTATTTACTTTTTGTATGCTTATATACTTAGGTAAATATTAAGACTTATTATTAGTACGATTGTGCAACGTATTGTTTAACATGAAAAATGTTTTAAAATTTTAAATTTCATAGCTTCACAGTTTTATCTATTTAAAAATAGACGAATTTTATAGTCTTTCAAGCATGTTTAATGAAGGGCATTTGAATCTAAAACCAATCACCCACGCAGGTGACAATTGCTCGGACACATCCTTTATATTTAAACCTTCTCTATAGGTGATTTTAACACATTTAGCGTATCGTTGGTATAGTTAAAAGCTGTATAATAGCGTTATCTCGAGGGCCGGTACTAAATTGGGATGTCTCGGCCGAGGCGTGGCGGGCCCTTATCAGTTTTGTCGTGTTCATCTTGAGTTGTGTTAGGCTTTACGGGATATGTACGCCGGACGCCGGGGTGGCGAGCGCGGAGCCTACACGTGACAATGTTGGAAACTTATTGCCGGCGCGAATGCGAAATATCACCTTCTATTTTAAAATAAGTACTGTTTTTATTTTAAGATTTATTTTACTTTAAATCGGCTTTTTTGTGTTTATTTTTTTGCATATTAAAATTCAGATGTAATATTGTAGCGGTTATGGAACGTTAATTGATTTTAGTGTTTTACGAATTCATTAATTCGTTGTGTTGGTGTCACTGTGACACTAATAGACAAGACAAGTGACGATTCCTTTAAGTGACAACCCTCGCCGGCCGCTCCGCTTGATGAAGCACTCTTTTGATACTTTTTCATGTCGCTTTTTTCATCTTATTGTCCGCGGTCCATTGATAAACCTACAGGTATACGTACTCAGACAGGCGCCAACATTCCTCGCTCCGACCTCACACTTACTCGTTCTTTATAAAAACGGGCACACTTTTTTGTATTAGCACTTTTTGGACTTATTTGCCTCCCTTTGTGTCCGTCGATATTGTTTGTTTTGGTTATTAGAACGGCTGTAGGAAGTGGACGCGATAAACCTATTGGGGCTAAGCGTTTTATTGTCCCAATTTTGGATATCCGTTTTCGTTTCACTTCGAGATAGATGTTCGTTGTCGTGAATTATTTATTTGGTGATTACCCAATGATTATTTAAGATCCATTAGCACCTTTAGTGTAATAAAACATAGTCGTAGACGTAGTTCGAGATGTTGGTATATTTCAGCCGAGCGTAACGTTTTATTTTTAAATGGTTCAGGTGCTACAATACTAAAATTACCAAAATGTGTTTTTTTTTTTAAATGTTTTATGTAAATGACGGTTAATTATAAATTAATTGTACAAGCCATGCGTGTTTTAGAGTGCTCTACGACGGCTCATACCAGAAACAATGCGGAACTAATCGTATTAGCATTTTTGAATGAGCTAAAACATTGACATGGTCAGATGGAAGTTGATGACACCGACCCGAATGGAAGTGGCGGCCCTGTCTACGTGATGAACGACCGTCCGATTTAGTAACAACGATAAAGCAAATTGATTTGTCTAATTGTGATATAGTCGTGGTAAGTTTAATTAGTAGTCATTAATTAATAGTTTGGGAGAGTAAAAGAGTTTATTGTTTTAAAACTTAAACGTTGCCTTACTATGTATATACTCCAACTGTTGGAGTCATTAGGAAGGTAAAGCCAAGTTGGCGTCCAAAATGCTGAGAATCCTCAACAGAGCGAAGCGGTGCTTCACGCCTGGACAAATACTTTATAAAGCACAAGTCCGGCCTCGCGTGGAGTACTGCTCCCGTTTCTGGGCCGGGGCTCCCAAATACCAGCTTCTTCCATTTGACTCCATACAGAAAAGGGTCGTTCGGATTGTCGATAATCCCATTCTCACGGATCGTTTGGAGCCTCTGGTTCTGCGGAGGGATTTCGGTTCCCTCTGTATTTTGTACCGTATGTTCCATGGGGAGTACTCTGAGGAATTGTTCGAGATGATACCGTCATCTCGTTTTTACCATCGCACCGTTCGCCATCGGAGTAGAGTTCATCCGTATCATCTGGAACCGCTGCGTTCATCGACAGTGCGTTTCCAGAGGTCTTTTTTGCCACGTACCATCCGGCTATGGAATGAGTTCCCCTCCACGGTGTTTCCCGAGCGCTATGACATATCCTTCTTTAAAAGAGGCTTGTCCAGATTACTAACTTGCTCCAGATTACTAACTTGCTTTATACATTTTTCGGTGTTTATACATATGCTTCATATAATGCAATGACACAATTAACGTAGTTACAATAAAGTCGGTCGGTCGACCTTCGATTCAAACCAGGCGATTAGCGACGTTTATTTTTCATTCAGTTTCTGATTTAACTAATAAAAAGCGTTTTGTGCCGTGCCGCCATTAATTTTTTGCGACCGACATTCGGCCTAATTTTATGTCCAGATTCACAGCGTTTGGTGTAATTTTGATTTATTTAACAAAAGGATCATTTCCGGTACGAATTTTGGTCAAAAGTTAAATAATACATTTTCTTTAAAGATGTATGTCATTATGGGAGCTAAAACGTCCGTTTTCTAATAGGTAGGACGCATGTTCGTATCGAGGGTTAAGACAAGACCAAATTTGCCAGAGTAAAAAGATAATAGCTTTCGAATGATTTTGGCGATACCAAATGTGTTTTTTTTAAATTATGTAATTGAAGGAAGTGCTTATGGTATGGTTGCACAGTACCTATTTATGTCGCGAAACAGTCAAGTCTTTTGTTCGTAATTGCGGGAGAGCAAGCTTACTTTGAAACTTCGACATTATATCTCAGGGTGGCAGAAATGTCTAGTAATTTTAAACTCCAAACAAAATTATAATAATTATTTGATTTTATTCAACTGAAAGATAAGGCCAGTTTATCTTATGCGATTACTAAATATTGCTAGTTAAACCTAAACCTAGGGTTAGGGTTAGTATCACAGAATAGTAATTTTTCTCGGGTGAGCCCGGGTGAGCTCTTTAGGCTGCAAGCAATAGGTAGGTAAAAAAAAGTTTTTAGCAAACTACTCTATCCTTCTTCTTCTGGTTCTTATCCCACATTCATAGGGATTTGGCATGAGTTTAATGACCGGCTGCCTGCCTAACGTCAACCCTCCTTGGGTTCTACATATCCCAAATAGTATGTTCATCGCAACGTGCCACAGGGAGAGACTTTTCTGTTTCTTCTTTTGTATTTTTTTTTTACTTCATCCGTTTTTGGTTCCATGATTGGCTTTTTGTCATTACAATAAACATTTACACAAATTTTTTGATTTTCAGTTACCAAACGGTTAAAATTTTACCTTTTATTTGTTTTTTATGAATTTTGATAATAGTGTTAAAATTAACATTATTAAGGTAACTAACAATAAAATTAATTTGATTTTAGCTAGTTGGTAGTGTAACCACAACGTTTTAGTAACGTGATAGTGTACACTTGAAATCAACATTGTACGCAACAACATTATAACACTAAGTATAATGCCCAAAAATTTTTTTTGGATAATTACAATTAGATAGATAAATAAATAAAATAGATTAATCAATTATGCATTAAAAAGAGTGCTCATTAAAATTATATAGTGCGAAAAAAATGCTGAAGGAAGATGCGAAATTCTAAAGCCCTATTCGAAATTCTAAGACACAATTGTTATTTTAAAAAAGTGTTATTTTATTATTGCGAAAAATAAATAGTTTTACATTGGAAAAACTTGATGGCGGTTTGTTTTGTAAGTTATATAATATTAGATATTACATGCAAGTTAATCTGTTATTATTGTAATCGTTTGCGCATGTATCGGTAATAATTATTTGTTATTAGGAAAAATCAATTTAAAATCACGTAATTTTCTAAAGGAATTATTGTTATATCGTGATCATATGATACTAATTATTCGTAGTTACCTCTATTTATGTTCATATTATGTCGTGTTCATTGTTGATATCAAAAGGAATACCTAACCAATACCTAATCTACCTATTCAATATTTTTATTATCTGTGCTTTTTTAATTAAGTATTTGACTCGCGCACTTTGTACCGCGCTAATAAAAGGAGTATTGTCATTTGTTGTCAAAAGTCAAAGCAAAGTATTACACAGTCCTTAGGTGCTACATATAAAATTTAGAAGTGTTTTAAGGGTTATAAAAGTTTGTTTTATATTTATAATCCGAAGTTTTGTAAGCTTAAATCACTATTAGGTCGAGTTGTAAAACTTTTCCTATCTCGATTTTTTTATATTTTAATTAATTTTATTTTGGGTAGACGAAACACACAGTTAAATGATATCGAGTCCATAGATAACAAAATGTGAATTACCATGAACACTTAATTCCATTGGAATAGGCGTAATACGGTAGTATTACGGCTGAATTCTTCGTCGCAAGCGACGGGTTCGACTAGTACGATGACCAGTAAATTAGGAATCGGTGATGCAAGATACGGAAAGACCGTGAAGCTTTCTTCCTGAAACTTCGGTTTCGGTTCTGTGGGCGGTATCCTACACCACTGAAAAATTCTTTGGCAACCCAGAAGGACATATACAGCTCGCTTTTAGGCACATGGGAACACTGATTTTGCCAATTGACTAAGTTTATTTCATGTACCTCTTATATATACAATTATATTATTGTATGTAATTTAATAATGTCCATAATTATTATATGTGCTAGTCTCAGATAGGATTTGTAGATTACATTTCTTTTTGCCAAATTCGCTAATAGATGGCGTTACTAGTCTTGATAACTTCGGACAGTTTTTATGATTTTGTTACAAATCTTATAAAACAAAGGGAATGTATTTGTTTAGGATGATTTCGTTGTTAAATTAGCGGAGTTTAGAATAACGTTTATTTTGAAATAGCTGACGATGCGTCGGTAGGGTTAAGCTATTTGTATAGGTTCACTATCTTTTGTTTTGACATAGTTATGTGACATTTCGAGTTTGACTGCATTTTCGTTGAGTTTGATCGATTTACAAACATACTTTCTTCTGTAATTTAACACGCATCGCTCAATATATTTTTGGTATTAGCATTTATGTATAGTGTTGACTATTCACGAAAAGCTAATAAACTTGTGGACTCTTGAAACCGGAATCCATGAGTCTTTGGCAGAAATCAATAATGCACGGATAAGAATACTTGCGCAAGCTCATAGTATGGTCAACCACCATTAAAATACGCCAATTAATAAATTCTGTGGTTTTACGGATTAAAAAAAATTATACAAGCCCAAGCAAAGTCGGTACAGAGTACCCACACCGGGCGTTTTATTATGGGTGGACGAGCTCACTACTACATTACATAAACCACATTACTGCCATCACACATCTTGGGATATGAATTCAATTCGAAACGCATTACTGCTCCACGATAGAAATTGGTAGAGTGGTGGTACCCACCTGCACGAGCTTACAAGACGCTCTGCCACCTCATAAAATCCGCGTAAAAAACCGCATAAAGTAAAGACTTCATAAAGTTTTATTTATATGATCTGATTCATTACCCTCCCGTCAAATCCTTAAATGAATATGCCCGTGCAGCCTAGTTTCAACCTACTTTCAGAACTTGCATTCCACATTGTTTCCTGTGTCAAGGTAGACGCCACTTAGCGAAGGCTGTGACCAAAATCTGTGATATCCATTGAATTATCCTTATCTCTCCATTTACAATACCGTGTGTGATGTCATCCTGCCTTTGAGCAGGTATCATTAAGTACCTTTAACTTGACCAAAATAACATTATGTCTCAACACGTTTACGTAGTTCTTGTTATCTGGGTAATAAGATTGAGTTTTCAATCACACAAGCCTTTCTATGACTAGAAATATTCAGCGTTTCTTATCTGTATCCCGACTTGTGGCACCTCAACCGGACCGTTGTTGGGACTTTACCAATATAGGTGACTTTTATTTAAATATAGTTTTATACTAAAATACAAAACTTCTTATTTATCATGAATGTGGTACATTATTAAATTTGTGATTTTTTCATAGACTAGAGGTTAAGATTTTCTCATACCTCGATTTGTACTTCTCAATGGATACGGCCACCTTCTGTTTTTCGGGCAGGGAGCCGAACCTCCTACGTGGTCCCTACGCTTAACCTAGGGGGCGCGCGGCGTATGTGGACTGGACGCTTTACAGATGTCGCGAGCGTACCGCGTGTCCAAGGGAGGTTTAGTTTAGGACCACACGACTCCTCTGCACTCTTTCACCAAACGTCCGATCTTCGCCCGGGGTCAGAAACCGGTCAGAGTAGGGGTTTTCGAGGACAACACTACAACCAGACTCGCGGCGTCACCTCGGGTAAGCCCGTCTTGGATCAGGCCACCTGCCTTGACATTAAGCCAGATTCTCGATTGGATTGAAATAGCCGCTATTCTCCTCTTTAAAGCAGAAAGCATGTTAAGTTCGCGGATTCACAAATTTTCTTGCAAGCAGTACTTGCTCAAGAAAATGATTTAAAGGCGAAAAAAGCAAGGAGACTCCCACTTTGGTTGACGTGGAAATAGTAGCCTAAGATGGCCGTGCGACGTGATGTGTAACTACTACATAATTATAATCTCACTTTGTCTTATTAAATGGTATTGGGCTGTTTATTTTAATTAAATTAATAATTAAAAACATGGTCGCAGTTTTAAGCTTTGGCCAGAAACAGATTATATACATACATATACTATGATCCAGATAACTAATTAATATTGTCAAAAAACATCACCAGCGCGTACAAAATATGATTTGATTTTGATTTGATTTACAATGTTTGTTTTTATTTAATCATGGAATTCCTCAAAATGTGACGACTGTTAATTAAGTTATATAACGTATTAATGAAAATATAATTCTGTTACAAATTTATCTCGAGGTATCCTTGTCTGAACGAGCACTCCGTTAAGAGGCGCCAAACCGATTAGGTACCTCCGATCTGATCCGATTAATTTGTTATGGGACTAATAAAGAGTCTAATTAATCAATTAACATTCGACTCGCTCGTAAGAGATCCGATAAAACCAATAATGAGTAAACAAATTGGATTTAAAGTGATCTTAAAACCAATTTGATTTATTCGCTCGTTTCAAAGTTTGTTTATTTAATTGGTTTAAGAATTTCAAGCTTTTGGTGTCGACTAACATAATATTTGTAGCACAATGTATCAAGGTAATTAATATGATTTACTGGTGGTAGGACCTCTTGTGAGTCCGCGCGGGTGGGTACCACCACCCTGCCTGTTTCTGCCGTGAAGCAGTAATGCGTTTCGGTTTGAAGGGTGGGGCAGCCGTTGTAACTATACTTGAGACCTTAGAACTTGTATCTCAAGGTGGGTGGCGCATTTACGTTGTGGATGTCTATGGGCTCCGGTGACCACTTAACACCAGGTGGGCTGTGACCTCGTCCACCCACCTAAGCAATAAAAAAAATTAAAAATAAAAAAAAATATCAGACATTTTTGATTGGATAGGTTCTTAATGATGTATTGTGTACATGTTAAAGTTAAGTATATAAAATATAAACGACATAATGACATTTAAAAGACTGCATAATAAGACTAAATTGTAAAAGCTAAATTAAAAACAAGCAATTTATGATTTATTTAATTTTATTTCACTTACGTGATGATAAAAAATGATTGTAGGTCACCGAACATTCTTTCACGTCCGCCAAATTTGAAATTCTCACAGAAACGAATCATTTAATTATACGAATGGATATAATGCGATTCAAACGATTTTATTTTCCGTGTAAGCACATCACGTACGGCTTAAATGACCGGTCGGAGAACCGAAAATATATTGGAATCGCTCCTATTAGCCTACGATCGGATCATTCGATAGCAATCGAATAAAATCATTTCTTATCCCACAGGGACGCACTCAGGTACTTCGCAAACGAATTGCGATGTTATGAAATGTTTCAATTTATTTTGTTAGATCGGTCAAGCAAAAAATTTATATTGTTCTGAAGTGCATGTTTCGATCGAATTTTAAAATTTATCCAATCCAAAAATATTTTCAAAACGTAATTAGAATTCACTAGAATTCAAGTGTATCTAAATATCGAAGTTTGCCTTGTAAAAGCCGAGCTATGAGGCCCGGCCTTGAGAAGTTCGGACTCATTGTTCCTTCATTACAGTCCTGGTTTCGAAGCTAAATACTACAATCAGACAAGTCTGCAGCTGTTGGTTATCGGCGTCATCCACTAAAATAATATGACACAGCCGTTTCTGGATATCCTTCATGCGCCCAAAAAGGAAAACTATTAATATATGTATAATTAACTACAAGTACTGGTTGCAAAAACCTACTTAGATATTCGGTTCTAGCACTGGTTACATTAACATATACGTAAAGTATTCGTTTGCATTAACAGTAATGTTTGTTTGTAAAGAAACATTTCATTTGCAATCCTAGATGGAGAAAAAGTGCACGATCCACTACGGTAATTTTTGTCAACGTCTGAATGGAAACATTGGTTTTAAACGAAAAAACATATCCTGAATTATTTATGATCGATTTTTTTATTAAGTTCAAATGTGTTTATATATTTTAGTTAAATTTTTCTAATATAATTTTAAATTAGAGTCCTTAAAACAAATTTTTGTGCATTATATTTGAATAATAAAACATTAAGGTTTTCTTTGCTATCGTTACACTTATGGATCAACAGCAGACATTGTAAGTGGTTACCCGTACTTTCAGAGCCTATAATTTGACAATATTTTGTGTCATTTGGGCTTTATTATTACTTACGCCATTACAAGTCTGTGGATATAAGGTTGATACATGAACATCGAAGCCGCTGGGACGATTAAGGGCCACGTAACCACAGGTTCCTCTAATTCAATATTAAAAGCATCCTACGACGTGATCGGCAACTAATAATAGTATAATTTAGTAGAATGTCTCTGAGAAACTGTCGGAATGTCAACGTTTTTCTAATATGATTTTTTGTAGCAGAAATAAAATGATCAGTTTCGATGTATTACATACAGCGAAATTAATGTATTTAGGAAACTATACCAAAGTTAATTTATTATAATCTAATTTGTCTTTTATGGGACAATAATCATGAGGGTGAAAAAAAATATTCAAATAAGCTCTGTAATCAGATGATGGATATTGACTGAAGATTTCCTATCAGATATTTATTTACCTATTATAAAATAATTCAAAAAAAAACAACATTCATAATATTCGATATTCAAAATAAATTCCAACATCGAATTGAAAATATTGAAATTATATAAATAGGTTTATTGTAAATATTTTCTAGAAAAGTTGTTTGTGAAACTGTAAAACCTTGTTCCAATCCAACTATAACAACAATACGAAATTAAGTCGATTTGCATTCAAGTGTAGTGTGTGATCTAGTTGTAAATCGGAACGTCGTTTATGTACCGAAGTCGTATAATGTAGCGATAGGGCTCCGAGGGCGGGTCCCAGCCCATGCATACTAACTCAACTGGTAATAAGGCTGATTCTATGTTTACCGAGTACCCCTGTCCGTCTTGCGCCACCCTTGTAGACGTCAATGAAATATTAAACATAAAAACTGCCTTTTAGAATTGTCACTAAATAATTTTAAACACTATTATTGAAGGTGTTTAAAGAAAACGAAGTAAAACAATAAGAAATGCAATGCGGCTGTTATAAGAGATTATTTAGGTGTTAATTTTAAGAATGTTTTTTTTATTGCCGTATAGGCAGACGAGTATACTCCCCACATGATGGTGAGTGGTTATAGAGCCAAACCGCTACCTACCGTTTAATACTCTCTACAAGCCTCTTTTGAAGAAGGACATTTCATAGCATGACATGTCCACAAGAAGAACATGACTTAATTAAGTTCAATATTTCATTAATATACAAATTAAGATGTGGAACCAAACATGTAATTTGTACGTGTTTGTGTAGACTGGACAATTTATTCATGATACATACGTCAATAGTTTGAATTAATAGGTATTCTAACGGGAAAATACATTTTTTTGTTATTGTGGTAGTAATGTTAGTTTGTTTCTTAGTACTAATACTGGGTGTATCTGGTGTACTGGGTGAATTCCTAAAACGATTACATTAAAAATCATCATATTGTATTGTTTATCATAGTATTCTATTTTTTAACATCACATCGATAATATTATTAATTTTGATCTGCACGCAATGTACTGCAAACAGGCTATTTTAAGCCGACATGTCGGCCTAAAATACGCTTTACATTCAGTAATTAAGTAGCTTTTGATATCAGATGTTATTCATTTATCGCAAAATTCATTCATGAACAAGTGCTGAGAACGTATTTCCTTAAAAAAATAGGTATCTACTTGCGGGATTTGAACACTCTTTTAGTCATCGATATAAATATGGCTTTTTATCCTTTGGGAAGGGACGACTTTGTTGTCTGCTTACGATAAGTTTGTAAATTGTTGGGTTTTTCTTCTTCAGGAACGACAGTCTTTCCTTTTTTCGTATCGGGAAGTTGAATTGTATGGATCAAATACATATCGTGTGAATACTAGTTTGAGACATGAATTACAACGGATTCCAAATATATTTAATGAAAACAGTTCCTCTAGTGGTCAAAACGGTCGTAAAGCAAACCAAACATTAAAACTACCATGATTAATTTCCCTATTAAATTTGTTGTAAAGTTTTATTATGATTTTAATTAGAAACACACGGCACAATTCTTCTGCTTTTTGCTATTTCTGAAAGTGTAAATTGTATATTTTACTTTAAAAATAGTATATCCTGATAATTGCTACAGATATAAATTACAAATGAATAATTAAAATTTCCGTATTCTGTATTAAATCGCTAATTAAGTTAATTACTACATTAATAAAATAAATGTTTTTAATAGCTAAGATGTCGATTAAAATTCTCAACGAACAATCGTACATTAATTAACATTAGCAAAAGTAATACGGATGTTTATTATGCTATTCCAAAGCAGATCTAAAAATAATGTTACCATCAAAAATCTTTAGTTGGAAGTTTCACTTTTTGTTTCGACGAGTTATAACTTTCTTTACCTTCAGAATAGAGTATATTTTGAATTATCTAAAATAGAAGATTCGACTGTTGGAACATAACAATAAAATATTGTCATTATGTCAAAATAACAAAACGATTTTAATCTTTTTTACTGATAAAATGACATTTAATGTACGTTTGATGCCGAATCAAATTCTTATTGCCATGATACGTCATTATATTTATTAATAGCATTATAAATGGAGTTAGATTGTCATAGAATAGGCTAATGAGATGGTTTTTGTCGTGTGTCCTTTGCCGAGAGCCGTTATTAGATGTGACTCCGGGCAGTGTCGTGCGCCGCCGTGTTTCCAAATAGTAATTTTTATTATTGCGGTTCTCGAGAATCGACTACTCTAATAACTGGATGTAATATTATGTATTTAAACGATTCTGGATCCCAAGTATGGATGTTAAGCAGACTATTTGTAGTAAAAATCCTTACCCATTTTTCTGTTTGAATACCAAAATCCTATGTTCAGCATGACTAAGTGAAAATACCATTTTGCCCGTTTCGATCGCTAAGCAATCATTCGAAGAGTAGAAAAATCGAAGATTAGAGAAATGCTATAAACAATCAGATACAAATGCAATAAACAATCGAAGTCGTCGTGGCCTAAATGATAAGGCGTCCGGTGCATTCGTATGTAGCGATGCATCGGTGTTCGAATCCCGCCGCCGCGCCGGCGGGTACCAATTTTTCTAATGTAATACGTACTTAAGGAATCATCACGATTGACTTCCACGGTGAGCACGGTAACATCGTATAATAAAAATCAAACCCGCAAAATTATAGTTTGCGTAATTACTGGTGGTAGGACGTTTTGTGAGTCCGCACGGGTAGGTACCACCACATATTTCTACCTATTTCTCTGCTACCTATAGGTACTACCTATTTCTACCGTGAAGCAGTAATGCGTTTCGGTTTGAAGGGCAGGGCAGCCGTTGTATTGTAAAAATTGAGACTTTATAGTTCATGTCTCAAGGTGGGTGGCGGCGTTTACGTTGTAGGTGTCTATGGGCTCCGGTAACCACGTAACATCATGTGGGCCGTGAGCTCGTCCATCCATCTTCTTCTTCTTCGTCGCTTCCTCATTACTGTGGATCGTGATCACCTTGGTCTAGTTTCTGCACCAGCTTCCTGCAATGTTACCTGCATTCGGCCTGCTTAGTTGCGCCCGCCTGGTGTTTGTGGCCTCCCTTACAATGTCCGTCCACCTGGTTGACGATCTTCCTCAACTTCTCTTTCCTTCCACGTGACCTACAACTATTACTTTTTCAAAGTTGTCAGGATTACGTCGGACCACGTGTCCGAAGTATTTGAGAAGACGCTGCATACAGATTGTAGATAGAAGGGTCTTGACGTTTAGCACCGAGAGAATTGACACATTTGTTCGGCGCTCCAACCATGATATGCCCAACATTTTGAGCCAACACCACATTTCAGATGCGTCAATTCTCGATCGGGTACGGACCTTGAGATCCACGTCTCAGTAGCGTACAAGAATATGGAGAAGATAAGGGTTCGCATGAGCTTTATCTTAATTTTTTTGATTATACTGCGGTTTGTAGACAGCGGCTTGGCTCTGCCCCCGGCATTGCTGAAGTCCATGGGCGACGGTAACCACTCACCATCAGGTGGGCCGTATGCTCGTCTGCCTACAAGGGCAATAAAAAAAAAAGGTTTCTCCAAATCTTCTCCAATCGCCTCACGGCTGATTTTGACATTTGGGCCCTCCTGTTTATCTCCTGTCACAATCACCGTCACTGGATGCTAATGACCCCAAGTACACAAATTCCTGCACCTCGTCCCCCTTCTCCCAGCTCTCTCATCCATCCCCCCTCCCAGTTCTCCCATCCATCTAAGCAATAAATAAATAAAAAACATACGAACCTCTTTCAAAAGCATTATAATTACATTAGAATTATCATTCAATTGAAGATTGTCCGATCACTATTCTTTATGTAAATATTATAGATAATTTAATAATTTAGGACATACATATAACAGAATAGAAATACTGGATCGATTTTGATGAAAGTTATTTTTGAATGATTTTAACACTTTAATAAGTATACCTTTGCAAATATTTCGCGGTGATAAGAAGTGTTGAGAATGTTATGTGCAACTATCATACGAAACCATTTAAAAAACCGAGCTCCCATTTTATGTAGATTTATATTATTATTTATTCGAAAATTTTACAACGCTGAAACCACAGGACACACTTCGTTTACAAATTATTCAACTTAACCTGACTGATCTGGCTAATCTGACTGTCAATCTCTTCACAAATTTCCATCAACTGTTCCATGTTACTTGACATAATCAAGGAGCATAAGCAAAATAATGTAACCTAATCATTCGTCCACATATATAATGTGAAAATGTCTTTGAACATAAATCGAGTTAATGCGCACTCAGGACGGCGTAACAAGCAAGTTACTATCATTTAGCACTGAGCTCTCGTCTGTGAAATCACGAACATAGGGCGAATATGAAAGACAAGAGTAAACTTCTCATTTGATGGCACATTTTATGTGTTGTGTGTATATTAAATAAATAAAATAAAATAAAATAAATTAAATTTTTGTTCTTGAATCTAAAATCTATGATGTTGGTGCGTTAGTAAATGTTTAAAAATTTTGGTGTTACGATTTTCAAACAAAACAATTTATTATATAATATAAATCGTAAGTTAGCATTTCAAATTAAAAGATATAAAAATATTTCAGGCGTGCTAAGAAATCGTCGAGATCTGTTTTTTTCAAAAGGAACTTCTAAACTTCATTAAATTTTAACTGCAAATCCTTAATGCATACCACGCGTCCATCATCGTTAACATTACAAAGTTTAATTAACGTAAAAAGCACGTTTATTGTAGCCGCTGCCTTATCATTCCGATCTGGCCGCTTATAATAACTTTTGTTCATTACTTTGTTGCGATGTAAATGTGTGTACCGTTTCCGGCAGCGGTCTTCCTAAACACCAATTTTATGGTCATGTGACTGTTTGATTCTATACGCGAGCTCTTGGCGGTTACATTTCGTAAATTATTTTAATTAATTTCGAATTGTATTCTGCTTAGCCGTGTGTTCTTTGATTGCTTTGTAAATTATTTCAATCTGATTATGTATTTTTTTAATGGTGCTATTTACGAAGGATGATATGTGACCTCGAAGTGTCTCAAATATACCAAAACAATGATTAGAATTTTTTATACACTCACTAACTGACAACCTTGTACGTCTAGAAAGATAATCATCATAGTGTTTACTTAGGTTTTTAATAGCACCTACGATTAAAACTACACTGAGAAATGGACATTAAGGGAAAGTGAGAAAAAGAGGATAGATGCTCTCGAAATTTGGTGCTGGAGAAGAAAGCTGCAAGCATCATGGATGGAGTTCAGAACGAATTAATCAATTCCACAGGAATTCGGCATCAAACAACGTCTAACCTCCATAGATCAGGGTCGCATTCTCACTTTTTTCAGGCATGTGTCGCGACGGGGTGACGACTCACTGGAGCGCCGTGTGGTGCAGGGAATGATTGAGTGTACAAGACCACGCGGCAGATCACCGTTACGATTGACCGACCAAATAAGGGCAGCTCTTAGCGATCCCGTCAACGAGTGAACAAGAAGGACTGCGGTACACGAGGAATGGCGACGTTTTGAGAAGCACACCACTAACTGAAATGATGACCACGACCACTCTCCCAACTCTGACACTCTGCAAACGACTGAGAAGAAGAACGACTAAAATATTTAAGTCTCGTAAATACAACTTTCGTTTTCAATTTTTTTATTAATTTATTTTAGTTGCCACAACAGTGAAATAATCTTAAACATATGTAGTAGAATTTGTGACTTGGATATCAGGTTGCTTATATTGAACCCTAGGCTCAGAAACTTCCACGTACTAGATTCCAATACTCTGCCTGTTTCTCCTGATGTCATGGTTATTTCAGTTCATTTAAAAACGTTCTTGATTAATCTAGTCAATATTAAAAAACCATAGAATCCGGTACGTTGAAGAAAAATAGTGAGTAGAAAGAAAGAAAAGAAGAAAAGTGAAAAGGGGATTTTTAGAATTCTTCGCGGTCTCTACGTCTTTGTTTGTCTTTAGTACTACTGAAATGATTTTCATGTAGTTTTCCCAGAATATAAAGGCTAAAAATCGGATGTTTTAAAAACATTATTGTCCGTTTATAGATTTCTAGAATATACTGTTAAATGTTAGAAGTTACATAGTAAGCATATATTACATATTATTAAAACGATAGTAATTCTGTCTGTCTGCTACGTTTTTAAGGCTAAGTTATTGAACTTATTATACTTACAAGACGTCCTACCGCCAGAAATTACGCAAAGCTTAATTTTTGCGGGTTTGATATTTATTACAAGATTTTATACCTTCACCGTGAAAGTCAATCGTGATCATTTATTAAGTACGTGTTTCATTGGAAAAATTGGTACCTGCCGGCGGGATTCGAACACCGATGCATCGTTACATACGAATGCATCGGACGTCTTCTTCTTTAGGCCACGAAGACTTTAAGTTCAAGTTGAAAAGTCGAAGCAATCGAAGCTGCGGGCGGAAAGCTAGTACGTACCAAGTACCAATTTTTAATTGTTAGACAGCAATAACTAGTCTAAACTTGAAACTGTCTGAACATTTTAGTAATAAAGTTTATTTACGACTACTAAATGGGAAGTTATAATTCTCATGAGTTAATTAATGAGTTATCGTTATATAATTAAAACAATTCATTTAATAACGTTTTTATACTTCCTTTCGAGTCTGTATTCTCTGAATCAACAATATGAATCATAAAATCTTATCACCTATGTACAAGAGAAACACATTTGTCACGGAACACAAAAATCCATCTAAAAATTAAGTGAAATTAAAACAACCGCTGTAAATAAATACAACTAATTTAGCATCATAAAGTAAAATAAATCCGATTCTTGATGTTCGTATTTAATGAGCGTGCATTTTATTACGTAAGTCGTAAGAAGTTTAAATGAAAGCAATTACCCCACGGTCTAAAGAATCAGCGGGCCGATTGTTTAACACTGTCTTAATTGCTATCGCGGTGGTTATTATGGATCAAAAATAAAGAAACTCTAAGATGAACTGAGAAAAAGCACTGGTCAATTTTAGTTTGATTATAATAATAAAACAATACTAAGGTCTGATTAACGCATTGACGATAATATAATACAAAATGTGATATGTATTAACTCTAGGCGAACTGTGAGGTCGTTTGTTCATGTACAATAAAAAAAATGAGATATCGATAAATAAATAAGATACATGGTTAATAGTTGAATCTGTAGATAGATTGATTGGTCGATCTTAAGCTATCATTTTTCTAATGCTTGGTATTGCTATAGTATTTTCATTAACCTTGTATTTTCAATTGCTATGAGTACAAGTATGGGGGTGAGCTAGTGGCCAGCTTGCCCCCATACATATAATTTTCAAAAATATATCCATTACGTGTTGTAGACGTCCGCTTAAAAAATGCAACAATTGAAGTGATTGATGTAAGGCGCATAGGTTTTTTTTTGTGAAATCAAGCAATCCCTATTACAATGGTGTTTGACAATTGGCCGGGACACAGAACACGTCATTTTAAATTCATTGTTTTACGTACTGTCTGAAGTCTGATTACCCAACAGCTACGAGTATGTCGTGTATTAAAGATGTCGTTGATTTCGATTGTTATGAGAAGAGAATCTTTTAGTTTAATTACGATAGCTAGTTCATTACATTGATTTTGAATTTTAGCATTTTCTTATTATTTCACTGAAAGAACATAATATAAATTAGTTCATCCACTGTAGTATGGTAGGTGTTCATAAACATTAACTTTAGAATGTGGGTGTGATTTTGATTATTGTTTTTCCATACAGAGTAAATGAAAACATAGTGATCCGTTATTCCCGTCTAACCAAGAAAGAGTTTAATATTTTTCAACTAAGTTCTCTAGCCCCATTGACTTGGTCTTGCATTGACTGGTATTGTTATAGTCTTTTAATAACGGGAGAGATTGTATACTAACATTTTAAACATGGCGTCTATGAATTTAAAACAAAGAGAGGCAATAGAAATATTACTTAAATTCTGGATTTCAATATAATCATTCTTTAAAATCATCTAATTATAAAGCTGTATTTAAACACTTTAGGCTAGCATTTTGGTGAAAGCTACGCAATATATATAACTATGTTTAGGATTTTAGGTTTTAAAATATTTTAAATCACTTAATTTTAAGAGTTATAAGTTATTTTGACAGCTTTATAATCGTTAGTAAATTATTCTGTCATTTAAATAACGATTAATCGTCTTGTATTCTACTAAATTATAATTTGAATTAAGAGCTGGTAGCCCCGAAAGAAGTTAGGTTTGTCATGGCGAGCGAACGTCAAGTCATCCCAATCTCTGGTTAAGATGATTCTGTGGTCGCAGTTGTCAGATACAAACCCATGGGCTCTAACTCACTAATTATAGCAAGACTTCCTGGTTGCTTAACACCAGGTGGGCTGTGAGCTCGTCCACCTACTATGCAATAAAAAAACTCTGCTACTCTACTTTTCGATTTACTTACCAGTTTCATTATTTTCACTTTTTCATTATTACCAATAAGGTACTTCGGGTTTTCGTGTTGTATAAATTACTTTATTTAATTTGTAATTATGGTTTGACATAATGCAAGTGGAAATGCTTACCAGTAATGTAGTTCAGTATGGGCGGTGTTGAAACGGCCCCGACGCGGTCTGGTGTGCCCAAGATCTCACCAGCATCCCAATTAAACTCCTGGGTGGTCTTTGAAAAGTCTCGCAAAAGACATTAGCATAACTGGATGCGAAAGCTCTATTTATATTTATACGTTTCGTAAACTAGTATACCTATGAAGCTTTTACCAGGGACGTAATAAGCTGAAAATTTATACAATCCACAGGTCCCCTAATCCACAACGGGATATTGTGAATTGTAAAGACAAGCCTCGCAACTGAAGAACTAGAAGATTCAGTTTAGCCTTCTTGTTCAACTGCCGATGTAACCTCTATACCGTCTTATTTAACGGTTTGTCTCTAATATTGGAAACTATTATTTGTTTTGTGGAATCAATTAATTTCAATTAAATATAAAGTCGATCGATGGATGTGGGTAGTACAGGGCCGGGATTGGTGTCGAATCTTAGGAGAAGTCTATGTCCAGCTCTGGAAGTCTGTGGTTTGATGATGATGATAATAAAGTCCATCAATTAATTTTAAAAATAATATAGATGTAAAATTTTAATATGTAGACAAAATAAATCAAATTGTTGTATGGTTTTAAAATATGATTTTTTTTTAGTAATTTTCTTTGCTTCATTACTAGAATCAAACTGCCAATTGTAAAATGTCGCTCCCATAATATAGAAGAACACATTATATTCGTACATAAGTTTATAATGTTCATAAGTAATTATTCCTTATTGATCAACGCAGTGTATGAATCTATTAAGCTGTCAAGGAAATGTTTAATAAATGTGTATTGCAGTTACACATTTCCTGATTCAGTGGGTATATTATTTAGTTCGTAAGTATCAATAATTGGTAAAAGCAGAACATGTGCGTACTATTATAAAGAACGATGTTTTAAATTTTGTGATAAGTATTTTTCGGTTAAGCTATTATTTTTCGTAATAATAACTTTATCGTGTAACGTTAATAATTACACATTGTATTAAGCTATTAACTGATAATTATAATTTCAATAATTTTAAACAATTTTATCTTAAGCTCTTATTACATTTTTTCAAATTTCTATTACTCGGAGACATCATTTCTAAACTAATAATTAATTTTCTTATAACATAAGTCGTCTTGGTCTAAAGAATAAGACATCCGTAGCTATATAGTAATACGACTAGGTATATTAAAGTTGGAAATTCGGTAAGCAGGCATCAACAGTTCTAAAGTAATACGCACTAAATATGTGTTTACTAAGGATGAAGAAATTACATCGTGTAATACAAATAAAGGTGGCAAAAATTGTAAATTTGCTTTTTTTGTCGTAGTGTGTGTGTCTAAGCCGGCCTAGGTAACAAACGACTTGCCACTTTCTGATGCGAAGCAGTCATGCGTTCTGATTTATAGAATAGAATTGAGATTTCGAATATTCATAGACCATAGAGTTACTCGCCCGATCTTCTCCGATTCCGATTAGGTGGTATATTCTGCGATTCTGTTCTTGCTAGGTTTAGTATTATCTCTAATTCTCTCTGGTTGAGGCCGTTAGCTCACCTAACCGTCCGCGTGTAGCTGGAATAGTCCATTAGGTTACCAGTGAATAATTAGGGAAAATAAGATTTGGACCTCATGTCCATGTCCATGCCCATCATGAGACATAACGTCGAAGTCGTTTTCTTGGCGGCATTTACGTCGTGATGGCATTTGGTAAGAACAGATTGGTTGTGAATTGGTCTAAACAGATATGCAATTATAAAAAAATACTAATATTCATGAAGATTATTAAAAAACATTATCTTTACCTGCGTCATGTATTGAGATTTAACTAACATAATTAAAATAATAATCGTATGACTCATTTAGATATATTATATAAATTGTTTTTCTTTTATGTACGATATCTCATATTAATGGTTTACGTTACTAAATACTAATAAACTTTACCCATCCCACGTTCCGCTCTGACTGTAGTCGACTATCTGAAAATAAGTGTTGTTACCCATAGCATGGTACACGTTTGATGAAAAAAACATATAGAATGGTTGGAAACGTTTCCAGAAGGGCTAAAAATAATAACTTTACAAATTTTAAAACTCAGTCAGATAAACGACCCGCAATCGCGTCGAATTCAAACAAAAAAAATATTAAAATTATTTTTCATTTAACTCTTAATCGACCTTCGAATTTTGATGATACCTTTTTTTTATTGCCTTTGTAGGCAGACGAGCGTACGGCCCTCCCGATGGTAAGTGGTTACCGTCGCCCATGGACTTCAGCAATGCCAGGAGCATAGCCAAGCCGCTGCCTACCGATGTATTTATCCAAATATATCTCTGATGTATTTGGTGAAATAAAACACATTTCATAGTTTACATAGAAATAATTCCATATTCATAAATGTGAAACAAACCAAATTACATCACGAACGTAACAATCTTAGTGGAACTAAAAGACAAGCAATTAAATTAGTATTTGTTGAATCCAAGTAAAAACTCTCTGTAAATTAACGTGCGTTGCAGACTTCCTGAAAATGAGTAATTATTGCAATTAGTGTACGGTCAGAATATTAGCTGTCAAAAACATATTATTAACATTTGAAACTAGTGTGTGCCCGCGAGCGTGTTCGTCTCAATCTAATTCAATTTATTGTAAACATTCAAATGCATTATCATAACCTTTGTCCGTTTGTTGGGTTTCCGCAACTGGACAACTACGCGCCATTTCTTTGCTTTTTTGGGAGTTTTATCTGCTGCCACTCCAGTTCCTTCAAGAAGTCCATTTGCTCTCCGATTAATGTATCTCTGATAGTAATATTCAAACAGTCATAGTGTTGTATTAAATGGTGGTTTTCAAAAGTGATTAACGTTACATCGGCCAGTTACAATCGTCATTTGTTGTTGAAAAAACTATAATTTTCAAAGGATTTTCAGTTGCAGTGGTATTAACATTTTACTATCAGCGTCATCGAGTGTCACCATATCTACAGATTGTGATGAGTCGTCCAAAATTAAACATTCAGTTATTTGTCGTATAATTACGTTGTTTGAACTTTAGTTTAGTGGTTACAACCCTAACTACTGTACAGTTAGGTCCCGAATCAGATTCCAGATCGAGTTACTTTGTTAAGACATTGGATTTTTCTGTTCTTGCGTTGTACGTGCCTACAACAGAAAAATCTGGAGTCGACAAATTTAAAGCGTATATCAAAAACAGTTTGATTCATTTCATTTTCTCTAATAATTAATTAAAAACTTGAGAGAGACAGAGAGAGAGAGAGAGAGGGAATACACTTTATTGCACACCAAAATACAATTTACATTCAAAAAACAATCAAAAAAGCAGATACATTTGTACAATAGGCGGTCTTATCGCTAAAAGCGATCTCTTCCAGACAACCCTTTAATTTACAGAAATTCTGGAAAATATAAAAATATAGCAGGTATGTTGCGGTGTACTATAGAAACTATATATAATACATTATTATAGAAAATACATACATACAATAAACAAAATATATACCGTTTACATATAATATGAAATATATACCAATATTTATATACCAATTATATATTGAGTTTGTCTGGTAATAAGTACGTTGATTAAATCACAAAAAATCGTATCGAAACACGATAACAAACAAAATTTTGTCACTCCCATTTTGAATATACATATATTTTAAGTGCAATTATAATTAGCTAGTTTAAGTGGGCGAAATTAAAGAACATTTTATTGAATTTAATGTTTTGACACGTGAACGTTACTTACACGAAGAATTATCTGTTTTATTTATGAAGGCGGTCGAACCTATGTTTCTACAGAGCTGGGTACAATGATTGATCGATATTAATTGAAGATAATATGGTAATTATAGACAATGACTATATTATAATTATTTAACAATGTATCGCTTTCGTCCAATTAAAATGCGTTACCTAGTTTTTGAAATAGTTTTTTTCTCAATTCCTTTTCAGTTAATTAAGTTTAACCTATGTTATTTTTATCAGAAACTTTACCACATTACGGTGAGTTCTGGCTTTATTATTTATATTACCCATTAACAATATTATTGTGGTATACCTACTATAGAATTTAATATTATTTAATATATTATTTTTAAAATAATTTGTGATATACTTATAATAATAAGATATAAAACAAGGATCAAATGTTTTTTGGAAAAAAATAATCCACGAAATTGTTTTTATTCAACATTTTCTACCAAATCACAGTACTCGATTTTAAATAAATAACTAGAATGTGTAATTTGAGTTTCATACATTAAATGGACGCTCACACAATTGAACCGCTAACTGAAATTCCGATTTACAATTGTTTTTCTCGAAAATGTAAATTAAAAACATAGTAAATTTATAACATTTTATTGTATTACTTTTAAATAAACAACTATTTTGTTGTTGTCATGCTGACTGTATTTAGTCAGACAAGCCGCAATGAAGTGCTCGACACAATTATGTCATATAAGTACATCGATTATTATTCACGACGTGGGAATAAATTATACGTATGTATGTATGTACGTATGCCTAAGATTTCTTGGGTTTTTACTCGCAAATGTAACTCAAATTAATTAAATAGAGTGAACTGAGAATGATGTCGCCGAAGATTGAATTATAAAGTGTTTCTCGCGTATTCTTGCATGTCATTCTTGTTTTTAAATTATCGAGAGACACATTAATGGTAATTGCTCTTAGGTATTTGTCTTGTGAAATAATCTGCTCGGTGTGATTCCAGTTGCGAAAGCGAATCTTAAATTTGTTATATTTTTCGTTTTTCTTTTGTTATTATAATTACTAAGTTTGGTCGTGCCAATATCTATCAATGCTGTAGTGTTCACAACAATTGAATTACTAATGATCTGCCTGTCTGTGTACTACTTAGAGGATCTAGTTCCAATTGGCAAATAAACACTAATCTTCTTATATCAATTAGACTATTATTATGTAGGTTCTTTACACTTTAACATGTGATACGTAGTACCATTTTATCAGCTTACCCTGGGAAACTCATAATTTGAGTGGAATCAGTCTTTTGTCCTTGTTGATGCCAATTTGTTAACCCATTACTGCAAGAGGCGAAATAGACTGCGTAAATCATCAAACATACCGATTATATATTTTTGATTTATCAAACAACGTGTTTAATAAGTAAATAAAAATATTAACATCATTAAAATTTAAAATTGAGTCAATTCTCAGTAATCACTGAGTAGATAATACAACTCGCGTAATATTTAATTCTTGATAACGAAAAAAACACTTTGTATTCAAACAACGCCGCACCGGAAGACCACAATTTTTTAAAATTACAATTAAAACAAGCAATTCCCTGAAAATCGATAGTAAAAAGCGTACTTAGACCATAAGCGGAAACTCTCGATAAACGCTGTACTTTACCGAACTATGGTAGTTTGTATATTGTATATCATAAAAAAAAAAATTATTATTTTGAACTGTATACATTGGGGGTCGTCATTTTCATAGTAGTTTAGGTGCCAGGTATTATTTCGGTACAAAAATATGAACGAGTTAAGAAATGTTTCTCGATCAGCTCTTCCCTAGCTAGGGATTGGGTAGGTATTGAGTTGTATAGTTAAGTTTGGTTTCAAGGTGAATGTGTTTTTTAGGTAAATATATTAGAGATAGATGGTAAATTTACCGTTGCAGTTAATTCAATTTAAGCTTAAAGAAAACTTCTTTTACGATTTAATCTTGCATTTTATTGCGATTAAATGAAAATTAGGCATCAATAAGCAATAATAGAGTGATAGCGCCTTGGGTGTGCCCCTGGCATTGCTGACATTCATGATGGTCAGGTAAGGAAGGATGTTTTTAAGGCCCCACTGCACTAAACGACTCCCCTGCACTCTTACACCCGACGTCCGATCTTCGCCCGGGGTCAGAACCCAGTCAGAGTAAGGAGGTTCCAGCGGTCAACTCTACAACCTGATTCGCGGCGTCACTCCTAGGACACTCGATGTGTCATCGAGGCGATAAACGACGACCAATGACGCCGGTCTCCGTGATACCGGAGTCCTACCAGGCCGCCCGGGCAGTGTTAACGAGACCTAGACCAAGTTAAGATTATTATCTAAGAAAGCCATCTAGAAGCCAAAGACATTTTTTTCCAAAACATTAAATTTTAAATAGTAAACAAAAAAAAATTGAATGCATTTTAATATGAGTAAAGTTATGCAAGAGTACAATAAATATATGAATGATTTAGGCTCTTATTGCCCGATATGCAAGGGAAGCAAATCAGTTTCGAGCATTCTCATAATCAATCGATTATGAATAATTTATTTCTATAAGCTAAGATTTTGTTTTTTGAATTTATTTATTTATAGTACTGAACAATTAATAATCATATTATTGATTAGCGTCCAAAACAAGGGTTATTGCCACAAAAAAAATTGTTATTTTTCTTTTTCTTGCTTGGTCCCATTTGTTTCTTGAATTTATTTATTTATATTACTGAGCGATAAATAACCATATTATTGATTAGCGTCCAAAACAAGGGCGATTGCAACAAAAAATCTTTTTTTTTCTTTTTTACGTGGTCCCACTGAGCCCCTTATTTTTTTCAGGCTGTTTCAGCATCTTCTTGATGTGTAGGTGAGCTCACGGGGTTCAAGCCGTAATGTTGCTAACACTGGCCCTAGAAAGAGCAGTGCTTCGCAGAATCTATCATCGGGATCGGAAACGCGACCCACTGAGAAGATTCGGCAAGAAACTCAGTGGGCTGTGTCTATGGGTTAATTTACTCGTCGAGTGCCCCTTTACTCTCCTATTCTATGTACTATATAGTTGTCGTTTACGTCATCTTACAAGTGAACGGGTACTTATTGGAATGTTGTTCAGTTCAAATATGTAGTGGATATTTCATTTTTTTTATTTTTTATTCCTTAGACGGGCTGGTGAACACTCACGGTCCACCTGGTGTTCAGTGACTACCGGAGTTCATAGGCATCACAATGTGAATGCTGCCACCTAACTTGATACTTGAAGTCTGCCCCAATTGTATAGCAATAACGCAAAGTACATTTTTTATTACACGATATTATGTTATGTAAAGAGTAACATAGCTTATCGTGTAATAAAAAACATCAATTAAATGATTTATTAAATCATTTTTACGAACGGAAGTCGTTTGTGAAAATGAAGTAGGTAAGTAAGTACCTAACGTCGTGTATCATTAGAAAGATGCCTGCGGGTGTTGAATATCGACAAATAGTCGTATCGTTTGAGCCAATCCTTTAAGTCATGACGACTATAAACCGTGAAAAAACATCAAACAACACTTGAAATATTACACTAAAAAATGATTTTGATAAATCTATCTGTCGCAATACCGCATGTTAAAACGACCAAATAAAATAGTAGAACTACCAAATAAAATACTAGCATACCTACTCTTTATCTAATCGCTACTTTTTCTATTACACTCATTAAATAGTAACAACGCCTTAGTGCTACTTAGGTAGCCCATATAATTTAAAACAGTAATATAAAACTTTTTTAAAAATACTATTGCTTAGCGAGTGGACTAACTCACGGCCCACCTGGCTACCGGAGCCCATAGATATCAACAACTTAAATCCCGCCACTCACTTTGAGATATGAGTTCTGTTTCATTTTTATAGCACAATGGCTGACCCGCCCTTTAAGCCGTAACGCAGTAGAAATAGGCACCGTAGCAGCCGATTTCAAGGTTTTCCTGCTATTAGGGATATCTGAACCTATAGACATCACAGAGAGAATACCGCCCTCTTGAAACAAGTTGGACGGCGGTGGTAGATACTACCCACCCATGCGGGGTTACAATACACCCAATCATTACTCAAAACATATGTGTGTGGCATGATGTATTCAAGAGGAAGAACCTTTCTGAGTAGGGGACACTGCCACTATGGGTGAGTTATATTTAGTACCGCAGGCAGCGGGTAGTAGCTGGTATAAAGTAACTAAATAAAAACATGCTCAGATAAGGCAATAGCCCTCTAAGCCCATAAAAGTTGAAATGGCTTGATTGCAATCTTTGTCTCCACCTTATCCCACTAGGTGGGGCCAGCATAGCGAATTTTTCTATTCCATTCTCTTCTATCAGCCGTCATCTCAATACTCACTCCTCTCTCTCTCTCTCATATCGTCATTCACACACTCCATCCATGTCTTCTTCGGTCGATCTCTTTCCTCACTATCTTGCACTACCATCTCCATACATCTCCTAGTCACGTGCATCTCCTCTCTACGCATCGCATCAAAAGGCCTGATTGCAATGTAATCATACGGCTTAGTCTCACCTTTTTTTTCGTTTTATTGCTTAGATGGGTGGACGACCTCACAGCCAACCTGGTATTAAGTGGTTATAGGAGCCCATAGACATCTACAATATAAACGCGCCACCCACTTTGAGATATAAGTTCTAAGGTCTCAATATAGTCACAACGGCTGCCCCACCCTGCAAACTGAAACTCATTACTGCTTCACGGCAGAAATAGGCATGGTGGTGGTGGTACCTACCCGTGCGGACTCACAAGAGGTCCTACCACCACCTAATTACGCAAATTATAATTTTGCGAGTATGATTTTATTACACGATGTTATTCCTTCACCGTGGAAGTCAATCGTGAACATTTGTTAAGTATGTATTTCATTAGAAAAATTGGTACTCGCCTGCGGGATTCGAACACCGTTGCATCGCTAGATACGAATGCACCGGACGTCTTATCCTTTAGGTCACGACGACCTCAAAATTAATTTATTAATTTTTATTATAACTACATTATTTCCGACGTTTCGAATACATCACATCACTTTGACTGTCTCGATGGTGCAGTAATTAGCGCCCCTGACTCTTGCGCCGAAGGCTGTGGTTTCAATTTCCATATGGGGCAAACATTGGTGAGATGAATAGGTTTGTTTGTTCCTCGTCTGGGTATTTTTTTTTTATTGCTTAGATGGGTAGATGACCTCACAGCCCACCTGGTGTTAAGTGGTTATTGGAGCCCATAGACATCTACAACGTAAATGCGCCACCCACCTTGAGATATAAGTTCTAAGGTCTCGGTATAATTACAACGGCTGCCCCACCCTTCAAACCGAAACGCATTACTGCTTCACGGCAGAAATAGGCAGGGTGGTGGTACCTGCTCGTGCGGACTCACAACAGGTCCTACCACCAGTAATTATGCAAATTATAATTTTGCGGGTTTGATTTTTATTACACGATGTTATTCCTTCACCGTGGAAGTCAATCGTGAAGATTTGTTGAGTACTTGTAGTGAGTATTTGTTCATTAGAAAAATTGGTACCCGCCTGAGATTTGAACACCGGTGCATCGCTCAACACGAATGCACCAGACGTCTTATCCTTTAGACCACGATGACTTTTTTATATTTATAATTCATTAAATATCTTATTGTATTCAATACATTTAAAATGCAAGCGTGTGTCCACCAAGAAAAAGCATGGTACTATTCTTATGGCATATTAGTCCACCAGTTCAGTTTGGGCATAATTTCCAAATTTATCAGCTAATTCTCAACGAGGTGTTTTTGATGTAAGCACTACACCTTACTAGCACATAGACACAGCCCATTTAATTCTCAGTGGATCGCGATTCTATCTAGTGGTAGATTCTGCGAAGCACTGCTCTTGCTAGAGCTAGTGTCAGAAAATTCTCTCAGGTTGAATCCATGACATCATCTACCCGTCCGCGCGTAACTGGAATAATCCCTTAGGCTACAAGCGAACAGGAAGGGAATGAAAACATATTTTTAAGCTTCCTCCCAATTGCGTTTTAATAAAATATATTTCATCGCCTTAGGACTGTTCGATACTTTTTATCATGGATAGGCGAGCACTTACTCGGCTCACTTTGGCAACAAAACGTATTTTCGTAGTGTTATTACTTAGATCAACGTAATAAAATCACAAACTAACAACTGTAAAACTGAAATGGAATTAAATAGAATATTGAAAAGTACACTGTTCTCTAAAAGAGATCATGTAAAGAAAAAATTTAGGTCATAATTAAAAAAAATAAAGAACATTTTATTTTGCCAACCAAATTTGTACCAAATTTTCATGCGCAGCTTTTTCCATCAATATACTTGTTGGCTTGAGGGTAGATATTATCTTGTTGAATACCAATTAAAACGAAGTCACCTTTGATTTCTAATTTAATCAACAATATGTTAACTTGACAATTCACTTTAACACTTGTCCAACTTTAACCAGTACGTACAACAGTCACTGAATCACACAACGTAACAACGATATAGTAAGTGCACCGGGCAAACGCAGTCGAACGAATGTTCATTTCAAAGCACGTTCCGCCTTTTTATACTAGCCGGCGCAGCTGGCTTATGAGTCACTTCTGTTGCAGCTGTTGTTTACGAGTGGAACGACACGGCCGGCGCGCCTCGCTTGTGTGAGTCACTCCTATTGCACGTGCTGTATAACATAAATATCGTTAACGCCGTCACGGCCATACTGACGTGCGCTCGTCCTCGTGCGCGCATTCTTATGGTATGTCTGTGAACAACAAACGTGTTCGTTCATCCTGACATTAACGGATGCAACTTAAAACGTGGTCTATGATATTAACAATCTAGTACGGTTCGGTTCGCATAATTCTTCAGAAAATCCTATACTGGCTATAAATAACCTTCAGACTGCTTACATACCTGGGCCAGTTCATTTAAAACTCTTCAGGTATGTAAGTATGTCCCTTTTAACTTAGACCGGAATTGTTATCCCTTCAGTTTTTCGAACTGGACCGGATAATGCTAGACCGAATCGCAATCCCTGTAGCTAATTGTTGTGGCTAATCTGGATGAAAATCCCTATAGCCAAGCCATTGGACCGGACAGACCCTTCAATGACTTCACACTTTTTTTTTTTTTTTTTTTTCCTCTTTTTTTTTTTTTTTTGCTAGTCCGGATTAACATCTCTCTAGCCACATACAATTCTCTTTTTTTTTTTTTTTTAATCTGCGTGTACGGTAGCGTTTGTTAAAACATTTCTTAAACCAGAACATTTATACGGAATTTCTTCAGAAATAGTGCGAGACCGACCATCGTTTTCTACATTTCCAACACCTGCACCTGAGGTGCCTGAGCTTACAGACATTGTATCACTACCCACAGACTATGTTTGCTGTATCGCTATTTGCGGACAAAAATGTCGCTTCTATTGTCAGTGATAGAGTCGTCATCATTAAGATCAGTTTCACGAACAAGATTAATTAACCCATCTGTGTACGCCGTCACGTCATCGTCACTATAATTTTCAGAAATTTCTAGTAGGCCTGACGGGCCTCGAGGTACTTCGCGTAAGTTTTCATGGGGAACTTTGTACACTAGAACCATTTACATATCTCAACTTATACCTATCGTTTTCCAAAACTGCAGATGATTGAAAGATTACTGGTGGCCCGGAGGCCTTTCCCGCTTCACCAGGACGGGTGGGCGAGCAAAGGCTCAGCCAAGAGGGGTGGGATTTGCTAACAACTGCCCGAGCGCCTCCGCAGGAGACCTAACAACTCAAGAGCAATTGCTTCGCGAATGAATCTACTACCGGATCGGAATCGCGACCCACTGAGAAGATCCGGCGAGAAACTCAGTGGGCTGATGCATGGGTTAGGTTGCACGTCGACCTCTTTGTAGAGTTCGACGAGTACGATTACTGGGGTTCCTCAGCCTGCTCCTAGTGTTAGAGCTGAAGGTATCTAATGCAAGAGTTATTGGATCTGATGGATCCGTAAGGACGTGTCTAGGGTGACTACGGTGACTTGTTCATGAAACCGCTTACCATTGAATAAATTACTATGGCTTTGTTTTATAAGACTACAGTCTGACCCTGAATGGAACATAAAGGGGGAGCCAAAACCACTTATCTGTAACACACTGAAGCTCTGGAACACACGTTGACGTCTCTGGTTGGACCTGCCACAGCACCTCACAGTCTCCTACGAGGCGGCGCGCCCTAGCGCAAGTGCAGCCGTAGCGCGGGGGCTCCAATATCGGCAGTCCGTGCTGGAGGCGTGGTCTCGTCGTTTGGCGGACCCGTCAGCCGGCCTCCGTACCGTCGAGGCGATCTGCCCGGTTCTCGCGGACTGGGTGGGCCGCGACCGCGGAAGTCTCACCTCCGGCTACCTGTGCAGACTCACAAGACATTTTACCACCATGCAAACTTCTTACCGCAACAAATCTTACCAGCCACCACGCAAACTATAATTTTACGGGTTCCACCTCTCTTACACGATGTTACTCCCACACTGAGGAAGCCAACCGCGAACACATGTCAAGCACGCACAAGCACGCACTTCACCGGAAAAACCTGCATCCGCCAGCGGAACCCGAACACCGCCGCATCGCCAGACACGAACGCACCGGACGTCTTATCTTACAGGTCACGACAACTTCAGATGTGTCAATTTTTCTTCCCCACGGAAACTTGCTTGCTTTCTTGTTTGCTTGCTCGATGAAGCCCGAAGTCATCGAACGTGTAGTGTTATTGGTATTGAATCGAGTAGATTCTAAAATTTCAGCGACAATTCACAGTCTCATGTCCTGGTTTACTGTACTAGTGCCATGTAACTCTAGCAGTAGTCATTGGCTTAAAAACGATTCGTGTCGGAACTACCCACTCGTCATGACAGATCCATTATTGCGATCGAAGTTTCACTTGAGATTTGCACTTGCCTTAATTTCTTGCAATAGCTTGTTACGTGTTGTATTTCCGTTAGTAAATGCCATGTGATGAAGTCGACAGTCAAACTGGGCAACATGAGCCAGAACGTAAGATGTGACGATTTCTTCGTGGCTCAGATCTTCCATCGAGGTAACAGAGACGTTATTACACGACTTACGTATGCTGCATTCACGCTCTTGTGGCGTACCACTACTAGTATTCTGATCTGCATCATGTTTTTTTTTGCTGTACTTCGAACATGTTCAAACACGTCACGCCAGTGAGAGTAGAGTTCTGATCCCACTTCTGATGTTGGCTTGAGGGTAGATATTATCTTGTTGAATACCAATTAAAACGAAGTCACCTTTGATTTCTGATTTAATCAACAATATGTTAACTTGACAATTCACTTTAACACTTGTCCAACTTTAACCAGTACGTACAACAGTCACTGAATCACACAACGTAACAACGATATAGTAAGTGCACCGGGCAAACGCAGTCGAACGAATGTTCATTTCAAAGCACGTTCCGCCTTTTTATACTAGCCGGCGCAGCTGGCTTATGAGTCACTTCTGTTGCAGCTGTTGTTTACGAGTGGAACGACACGGCCGGCGCGCCTCGCTTGTGTGAGTCACTCCTATTGCACGTGCTGTATAACATAAATATCGTTAACGCCGTCATACTTATACTATACTAGCTGACCCGGCAAATATTGTTTTGCCATATATAAGATTTCTAGGGAATTTCTAGTGTAGAAAAAAAAACTAACTTATTGTAGGTGTGTAAGGATGTGGTAAATGTTTGAAAGAGGTATGTAGTGCTGTGAACGATGAGGGAATATATAATAAAAATAACAAAACCTCATTCAACCACATAATACCTCATTATAACAAAAAAAATATGTCCCAATAAAAAAAAAATGTTAGGGGTGGACAACCCTAATCACTTAGGGGTATGAAAAATAGATAGTAGTCGATTCTCAGGCTTACTGAATATGCATAAAAAATTCCATGAGAATCAGTCAAGCAGTTTCGGAGGAGTATGGGAACGAACATTGTGACACGAGAATTTTATATATTAGATTTATTTAAAATCCTATTATATAATTATAGAATATTTAAAAAAAAGATAGTTATTAAAAATACAATTTGTAAAAAAACACTTCATAAAAATAGATTGCCGCTCATGGCGTTGTCTACAATACAAACCACCAACCAGTGCTTAGGGTTCCAGAGTGAGGAACCTCCTCACAATACGCGCGGTATCGAATATAAGCGAGCCTTCTATATCAGGCCCCTAAACCAGCTGGATAACGAAAGTTTCTTAAGATGTTGATCGAAACTTTTCGCTATCAAACCGTGTACCGACACAACTATTGGAACAATGATGGTTGAATAAACATGCCACATGGCAGTAGTCTCGTGGGCCAGGTCTAAATATTTTATTAATTTGTACTTTTCTGCCTTCACGAGGCTCTCGTCATGCGGAATGGTGATATCAACCAACACTGCTCGACGCGCAGACTGATCTATTATCACAATATCAGGCTTATTGGTCACAATATACCTATCCGTGATAATAGATCGGTCCCAGTAGAGCATAACACGACCATTTTCAAGAGCCGGTTGAGGTTGATATTGGTAATAAGGTACAGCAGAATCAAGAAAACCATATTTCAGAGCAAGTTGTTGATGTATAATCCTAGCCACTTGGTTATGTCTATGCAAGTACTCGCCATTAGCAAAACGAGAACAGCCAGAAACAATATGTCCAATAGACTCTCCCGGACAATGGCATGCCCGACATATATCAACTGTCCCATCCTTTAGTACATATATATTTCCAGTAGTTGTTCGTCATGATAACTTCATCCATAATTGTAAAAATAAAACCTTCAGTTTCGCCAAAGAGGTTACTGAATCGTTTCCAGGCTACAAAAGCTAATTGGTACATCAGGCCCTGTAAGAGCTCGGTAGAACCTACCGTGTAACTCCTCGAAAAATACTTATTATTATTACTATATACCTTAATATTTCAAGTAATAATCGTCGTCTATAATGTGATTTTCAGTTTTGTATGATACGATTGGTGAACGGGTGCAAATTGTGACAGTGCTTTAAGAGGTTACCGAGCCCTATTACTCATCATAATCTGAGGCATTACAGCCGCGGGTGGAGTCCTTAGCTTGGTCTGCCCTGGTCATGGAGCCCGTAATCGCTACGTAAAATGCCAACGCCCATCTTCAGACATGTTTCAATCATATTGCATTAAAGTTATACTAGTTGTTCTTATTAACTTACTTACGTACTTATTAATTCTCGATTGGTCACAGTACGTCCTCTTGCTGTTCTGTTAATACTAATCATTGCTGATTACACTACAATTACTATACTATTACAATAAGGTTGGGTCAGTTTGAAGAATAATACTATTTTACTAATGTCCTGTTTACCTGAATTTACTAATAAAGCTTAGCAAGCTTAGCTTAGCTTAGCTCGGACTTCGTATGTGACAATAATAGATTAAGTAACGCGATTAACATTTAAATTAAATACACGATTTTTTTATTAGGTTAATCAAACGAGTGTACTAGCAGACAAGCAACCGTTTTAATTCAAATATTTTTTTATGATATAAAAAAACGATCATAGGTGTATTAGCAGTAAGTCAAAGGTAATATCGAGAAAATTGAAAACCATTGAGGCCACAGCCTGTCTTGAAGCTGCTATATTTACACGGGAGGCACAGATAATACCGCTGTTCCACAAGTAGGATGTTCCAAATATGAGCTGATTGAATCTCAAACTTCAAAATATGATGAGTCACAATGACACGAACAGTTAGTTATCTAGCGAATGTATTTTTCTTCAATATTTGTTATATATTTGAATGCTTTAACGAAGTGTCAAGGTTTTTCGAAAATAATGTCATCAAAACAAACATTTATGATCGTCGCAGCTTTTGTCAAAACATGAGGGGTGCAAACCAATTACCAGTGAATAGTGTCGCCAACTTTCAGTAAAGCGCCATCATAAAGTGCGATAACTCGCCGCGAGAACGCTTTATTTTCCCATAAAAGCGTTTTATCCACGTATAAAAGCTTAAATCCGCACAAGCTTTCTCCCGGCGGCGAGTCGGCAAAAAGAGCATTAGCGCAGGCCACAGAAACATGGCCCCGACACGCCTCGCGCCGCCGTTGGTCAGGACCGCCCCTGCCGCCGCCGGCGCCGCCTCCCGCCCGTCGGACCGGCTCCGGCACAGTCGTTGTCGACACTCCGTCGTGTGTGCTGTGTGCCCATACAACACGATAACACGCGTTCTGCGATCTCGTATCACTAAAAATCATTCCCTCAAATATCGAGTGAGTGAACTTTCAAATATAAAAGAACTTATCCGAGTGTGTTAAAGTGTAGAAATATAAAAAAAATATAATTAACTGTTACATTTTAATTAATTTAATTCTTCATTGGAAAATCGGTAAAACAAATCTACAAGTCTATTTTATCGGGTGCGGACGGATATTGTGAAAAAGCTATTCGTGAGGCGATGTGCAATTGGAATAGACTACTGAGCAATCACGTGAAACATTCGAAAGAGTCGTGTTGATAGAGAAGGATTATAGAGGTGTGATGTGCCGAGTGCGGTGACCGTCGGTGCGAAGAGCAGGCGCGCTGGGGGCGAGCGAGGTGCCTCGGGTGGGTCGGGGGTGGTGCGCCCCGGCGCTGGATGCGGTAGAGGCGGCGGCGAGCGGCGGCGGCGCGGGCTCCGCCGGCGGCGCCGTGGCGATGACGGTGCAGCGTGACGAGCGCGCCCCTCGCACGCGCTTTATGATCACTGACATTCTTGACGCGCCGCCAAGGGATCTTAGCGCACATCGGGACTCCGACAGTGACAGATCAGCCACTGATTCACCAGGTAAAACTGCAATTTAACACTAAAAAATTATCCTAGAGGTTTTTTTAACATAACAAACCAAGAAAAAAAAAACAATGGCTTATTAGTTTCTTCAAAATTCAAACAAAAATGCCTCAAGGAAAAGACATCAACGCCGCGATAATTAAGTGCGCTTCATACGTAGACACATAAAGTGTACCCCGTCTCGACTTTATTGACGTTTCTGTGGTAATTTCATTCTGTTGCTCATTACGAAAGTAAAGCACTACAATATGATAATTTGCTCTAGTTCAATTGCTGGGAATTGTGATAATAAACGAGGTGTAAAGTCACGCAACTATAATGGACTCGCCTGGTTAGAAGCAGTTCATTTCAAAGTCATTATGTTCAATATTTGAAGATAACGGATAGATAGTTAAATTACCGTTTCATGTTTTTTATTTGGTTTTGCTTTTCAATACATGTTACTTGTAATTGTAATGTTATAACTTTAGTAAACAGTGTATTATAAGATTTTGATTTTTTCAAAACGGGGATTGATTCTCGTTAACAGATTTCATTAAAAAACTGAATCAAAAAGAAAAAAAATAGGTGAATTTAATAATGAAAAATGACATTAAGAAAACAAATAACATGAATTTTATTTGTACAAGTTATGTGGATTATAAGGGTCAGTTCACCCAGGTGTGAGGTCGGGAGGCTGCAACGCGATCCGCCCGAGATCCGAGTTTTGTCACAGCCGTACCCAGTGCGGCCGACCGGCACAAATCCTCAACGATTCGAACCTTAAAACCTTTGTTGTGATTCACTTTTCAACGCTGACAAAAAAAAAGTAATTTTGAAAATTTCGAATTATACTTTTTTATTTTTATTTATTACGCACTCCATAAGTCTTGAATGACTTTTAATAAGATACAATTTGAAATTATACTTTAGAATTCGAATTTTTGTTTTATATTAAATAAATTGGTTGAACATACGCGTTGCCTATATACCTACTACATACTATAATAACGCAGATAAATTTTAGTTTTTAATGCTAATTAATCTTGAAGTTAATTTTGGTCTTGATACTTCTAAATACTCGCTTAATCCAGTTGGTCCAGTCATATCGTATTTGAGATAAAGTAAACGTTTTTAACATGATTTTAACATCGTTTTGATAATAATCTGCCGGTCTCAAACTGCCGGGATCCGAAGTCATTAGTAAATTTAAATGTATAGTTTAAATATTTAGCTCTCTAGACTTCTTTCTTTTTGTTTGACATAGACATGTTGTTTGCGTGCGTAACACAGATACCTATAGATCCTATACCACGCCGTTCACATAATTAATATTAATTAGCTAAAAATAATATATTACGTATTTCTTGTTTCTAAAACTAAATTTAATGACAACACGCGATAATTTTTCCTTTTAAAATTTTAAATCAAATTTTGTTTTCGTTCGAATATATTAATTTGCTTTTTTTTCTAATGATATACGCCATTTTTATCTTGTACGTTTTAAGAAACAAGTTTTTTATTTTATATTTATAATCATCTCGCATAAACGATCGAAAATAGAAACATGGAACATATGTACATGAATTTATTTTATTATCCGTACATATCAAAAGCGGCCACGGTAATATCTAACTCATAGTATTACGAGTTTTGAATAATGATGATATGGAAGAAAATGTGTGGGCTATCGTATTAAGGCTGCTTTAACATTAAGCACAAAAGAAAGAGCGTGTAATCACGTCCTTCTTATTATAATTCCTCATTAATGTTTCATTCGGTCGAGTGCAAAACTAATTAATGTATAAGAAAAACGCTCGTTATCAAGATTATATTTACAACAAGCGCAATTAGCATACACAAAGATCTTTTAACATAATATTTTTGAGGATTATACAGTTTCTGCTCGTAAAATGCGCACGGAAACAAACACTAATTTTATATAATTGTTCGAATATGTAGACGATAAAAAACAAATTAGATTCTGACCGAAGCCATTAATAGTACGGCCTCTTTAAATACCAATAACAATAAATTGTTTATTTCAAACAACCAAGACTAAATAATGTTCGAGTTCGGATCGCGTTATCCCATCGACGATTTAATAGACAAGCCGATAAACCCGAGGCGTTAAATAAATTAAATAATAAAACGTATAATGGGTCGCGATAAATACAACCCGTTCGTAACACTCCTCTCCGAGATAAGTAAGCCCTTATAAAACGGACCAAATTAATCCTGGCTGAAAGGACTCTCCACGCTGCACGAGGGAAAAAGAAAAAAACTGACGTCATAATCAGCTTTTGTCAAATGTCAACCTACGTTCGCTTTTTAAATTTTTAAATAGCTCACCGAAATCCAAACGACTTTCTGACACAGTACAATCAGAAACATATTTCTAATAAATAAAAAATTCGTTTGACTAAAGCGAAAGAAAACTCCTAAAACACCAGGAACAATAATGGGTTTTTATCATAACTATTACCTTATTTCATGAATATACATATCTACCATTTACTGTGTTTAACATTCACTGACGGTAATTAAATGTTTCATGCAACTGTAAATGCCCCTGACAGCGTAAGTAATTTGAAAAACCCACTTACCGAGAATGTGAAAAATTACAACGTTTATAGCAATTAATGCTCACATAAGACAATATAATTCAGCAATTAATTTATGAGTAATGATGCAGTAGTATTCGACAGTTTCCAACGAAACAACTCAACTGAATGTGATTCGTTGATAAATAAATGAGAATATTTGTTTTAAAAATTTCAAGATAACATGGTAAATAAGGATTTTTTTTTTTGGAATTTTTCTAATGAAATATGTACTCAACAAATGTTCACGATTGACTTCCACGGTGAAGGAATAACATCGTGTAATAAAAATCAAACCCGCAAAATTATAATTTGCGTAATTACTGGTGGTAGGACCTCTTGTGAGTCCGCGCGGATAGGTACCACCGCCCTGCTTATTTCTGCCGTGAAGCAGTAATGCGTTTCGGTTTGAAAGGTGGGGTAGCCGTTGTAACTATACTGAGATTTTAGAACTTGTATCTCAAGGTGGGTGGCGCGTCTACGTTGTAGATGTCTATGGGCTCCAGTAACCACTTAAAATCAGGTGGGCTGTGAGCTCGTCCAACCATCTACGCAATAAAAAAAAAAAAAAAAAAAAGCTGACCCCGTCACCCTATGGGGTGAATAGCCAGTAAGAGAGAGAGAGAGAGAGAGAGAGAGAGAGATTGTTTTACAATTTTCACGGTTTCTATTTCGCGTTTTCCTTGACATCAGCTAATGAGGACTTATATAAGTTGAGTAAACGAAACGATTAGAGGCTAATAAAATTTATTTATTGCTAGTTATCACGGATTATGCCTTATTGTTTCAAACGGACTCTTGAATTCATTATAAAATATTATTATAATTCGTTAACAACGACCTTAACGGCCGACTGGTGTAGTGGTAAGTGACATGGTCACTACACAGGGGGGTCGCGGGTTCGAATCCCGCCAAGGAAAGATATTTGTATAATAAATATAAATGTCTTTCCTAGGGTTATGGATGTATATTAAATATATGTAGGTGTATAATAAAAATCTTACATTTATTTCCGTTATCTGGTACCTGTGACACAAGTTCTTTACGAACTTATCACGGGACCAGTTAACGTGGCATGACTGTTAGTAAATATCTATTTATTATTATTTATAAATAGCACGATTTTAAATAAAGAACACATTACAACTTTCCCGCTCAGATTGAAGTCCAACGGCGTAATTAACATAATGTTAATGTCTTTGTGAATTGCGTTTTGCTGTCGCCTGTACTTGGCGTTCTGTGCCACTGGTTCGACTCGTTGCTCGAAACGTCAAATGTTACCTCAAACGTTCCATTGCTCGCTAAGCTGCTTACCGTGCTTTTACGATAGAGCACACGCCAACCAGAAACAAACTTACAGTTTTAAAACATAAAGTCTAAATTTGTTTTTTTGATCTCTCCCTGGCTTTTTGGCATCGCGATAAGAAGAGATGAAGGTGACGATTCTTTCATAGTACCAACTTGATAAACATCAACAGTTTTATTGTGACAATAAATAGATTATGAATTCGGAGCCAGTTTTTGATACTTCCATAATAGGGCTCCCATTCGCGGCTCAATGTCACTTTTGACAGCAAATCCAAGCTGTGAAATCGGGACTCATTTTAAAATGTTCTCAAGATAAATTTGACCGGCTTATTCTATGTAGAGGAATTCGAATATTTCCGTTTAATTATGCCATAGTTTATACACCAAAACAGTAATAATGTGCTAATTAATTCTTTGTCATTATATTTATGTATAGGTTTACTGCTTTTAAAGTACCCTAGGTATTTTTTTATTGTAAAACAAAATTCATTTAGGTAGACAATTGGATACAGGTCGTATTATTACTCTTTTTTTAAGAGTGCTGTCGAATTGTCAAATCATCAACCAGAAAACTTCGCCTTAAACTGGTACTAAGCGTTTCACGAAACCAGTTTATTCACAAACATCCGACTTGTGTGTGTACGAAACCGTGTAATAGGTTTTCTACGTCCACTTGATCGAGATCTCGTAGAAAAATATCGGAAAATGCATAATTTTTCATTCGATTACACAAGAAACGAAATCGATTTTTTTAACGCAAACTATCGAATGGCGTTAATATTTTGACTGAATAAAACGCTAATTAACAATCATTTTACATTTGAAACATACAGAAATAATAATTTGAAAAAAAATACCATAAGAGATTCGGTTATTCTAGCATAACTGTATTGTCTAACCTACTTAATCTACTCACATAGGCCTAATTATTTACGTTGCTTTCTCATAATAGAGTAGATTAGTAGAGTAGAGTATTATTAGAGTACGTTCAAGTTTCAATCGTATTGTTTAACGGTTGTCCCACCCTTCAGATCAGAACTAATGACTGGTACACGAGGTGCGAGCTTACAATGCGCCCCTAACACTAGTGGCTACGAGAATTGACTATATTGGGAGATCGATTTTCATTGCCACCACGACTAAGATAGTTAGCGCGTTCACCCAAACAACTTAAAACCGTAACGCATTACTGCTTCACGGCAGAAATAGCCGGGGTGGTTGTACGTGCCGACTCAAAAGATGTTCTAACACCAGTAAAAATAAAATAATAGTTAGTTGGGAACATGAACATTTAAAAAATACGTTTGTAAGGCCGAAGATTTGTTTTATGTAATTTCAATAAATAAAAACACACTGAAAGACACCGATCTTGATAATTCTCTTGAGTTATTTGTACAGGAAATACGTGACAAGAACAAATACACTCGGACCCCGAATAACAAATATTTTTAACAAAGATACTGTCATCTACTGGTGCTGAATGATGCATACTGACTACTGATTATTAGGTCAATGAGGAGACCAGAACATCAGATCACAAGAAAAAAACAAAGTATCATTTGGTATTTACCTTTCTAAAATAGTGTTTAAAAAGAGCAAAACACGACACGATACAGAATCTCGTAATGAAATCGCAAACCATTAAAGCAGTTGGTAGCGTGGCGGTTGCCATCATTGCGGCGTGTTATGCCACAGTAGTGACATAACTCAACGCGCCAGCAAAGTGCATTGTTGAATGCGTTTGCACCGCTCACACAGACACCCATTGTGCATCATTTCATTAAAGCTAGTCACACAACAGTTAGACGATAGCGATTTGATTATCGTATTAAAATATTTAGCTGTACATTAAGTATACAAATATCAGGCACACTAAACAATGGTTTTTTTTCCCCTACCTATGCTCATAGCCTTGAGAGGTTATATCAGCTTCGCCCTAACATGTAGGTGAGCTCACGTGGCTCAAATCGGAGTGTTGCTAACACTGGCCCTAGCAAGAGCAGTGCTTCGCAGAATTTACTACCGGATCGGAAACGCGACCCACTGAGAAGATCCGGCGAGAAACTCAGTGGGCTGTGTCTATGAGTTAATTCGCTCGTCGAGCCCTTCGTCGAAAGTGACGGGTTCGACGAGGACGGTGACCGATGCTTGTGGTGCCTAAAAGCACCATTAATGGATCGGGAGGATTGGTAATGACGTGTTTTGGGCTGATTTTGTGAATTTCTGCTCAGATATCGTGCATTTGTTGAGGTTGCTCGTATATTTGAGGCAATTAATGCTTACAAGCCGTTACTTCGGTGTACTTACCAAACCACTTTCATGAAATATTTTGAGCCAACAGTTTTGAAGATTGTGCATTATTATTATAAGGAACTTCATTGGAAGTTAAGTTTCATGTGAAATGGCGAAGCTATTGTACAATTTACAATAGATAATGTCAATTGAATTTTATCTTAAATCGTATATAATATAATATTATAATATAATATTGAGATTCATTTCTTACTGTTATACAATGTTTATGTGTAAGACAAAATACTTTTCGAGTTCTTCAAAGTAGCTATTTTTATGAGTAAAATATTCAAATTCGAACATACCATTATTCAGTAGCCACATACTTTCGCCTCATTAAACGCCATTATTTTAGATGTTCATTACATTTCGCTTCCATTAATTTCATTTTACATAACTGTAACCGAAAAAGTAAACAATCTCGCAATTTGTTTGCAACATAAATGATTGACGGCTGCGTTCCTCTTTACTTCCTATGTAGTTTGATATTATCTAAGAGGTTATAACAAAGCGTTCCACAAACGTTAGATTGCATCTAATGTAAATGTGATAAGTTAGATTAACTATAGAATACACCGTGATTCTCATTAATCGAACGATTATATTAATTGTTCGCGGTTACCGGTGGGAGTGTGTATGTATATTGCAATTGTATTAATCCATTGTAAAATGAGTTTCCTATCCGAGATAAATTATGTGCAATTAAATTTAAGCCGATTTTGTTTTATGCGTAGTTTGTTGAATACAAGGAGAGGATGTTGGCTTAACTAATATATTGTTAAGTAAATTTTCATTAATAAGTCAAAGTTTAATTAAGGGTTTTTGTTAGGGTTAGTCTCGGACATATTGAATATCATTATATTATTTCCAGCATTTGAATACAGTTTTCGTATTTACAATTTTATTTTGATAACGTTCTTATTTAAAATCGTGTATAAAATAGTAATAAAAATCTACGGAATCTATGAATATGCAGATTATCGTAACCCGATTCCTGAGCAAATTAATGGAGTGATTAAACTAATTTTTTTTATCACAAAGTTTTCATACCAAATAGAAATTATTAAAATATGACATGTGAGTCGTCTATTATCAAAGGTGGCAATCTGTGCATTTGGACAAAAAAATGTTATTGATATGTCAATACAGATTGATTTGAATATAATCGTCTCCTTCAAAGAATACGGTTCAAAACCTGCATTAAATAAAGGTTAATACTTAACCTGTTATTTATCTAAGATGTAGTTCAGAAGAGTCTTGTGACTGCCAATGGAATACAAAGTCAATAATTAGTTTTTCTGATTTACCAATAATTGTCCAAAAGTCACATTGCCGGCTTTGATAATAGTCGACTCATGTATTTGTTATGGTTATTCATTTCTATGAAATTATATTTGGTTTATTTTAATTTATTCAATATGATTTCGACCTTGATTAGTTGTGGAAATACGATGTTTGAAACCCTATAGAGAATTTCAGATTCTGTTTAAAAACAAATATGAATTGAGTTAAACGAATAAACAATAATAATAGTCCAAAAATTCAGATACACATTTAAATTCAAAATTAAATTACCAATAGAAACATATAGAAAAGAAAAGAAAATAAACAAGTAAATAAAAATATATAAATAAACAATAATTATGTACATCATACTTATTTATTGAAAATAATTTAAGACGCGAGCTTTGCCGTCTCGTATATCGCGGCGTACAACTTTGCCTTACATTGCTGGACCACGATGTAACTATATTGAGTGAGACCTTATAACTCATATCTCAAGGTGAGGGCCGGCATTTACGTTATAGATGTATATAGGCTCCGGTAACCACTTAACACCAGGTGGGCTGTGAGCTCGTCCATTCAAATATGCAGTAAAAAAAATGCAGGTATTGATGCTTGTCCTTGTTTATTAGGTATACTGGGTCGTAATGTGGGAGTTTATTCTAACTGTTCTAATTTTAGATACTGCGAAGGTGCTATCCGAATGTCACCTCTAAGCGAACATTATTCTGTCTGTTGCGATACTCAAACGAACGAGGTCGTTCAATATATAATTTTCAATTATAAATACATTAGCCGACCTGCACCTACGCACGTTGTTTCATATGCACGCTCAACAGAGGTCGCAGCCGTGATTACGCTGTCAACGTTAAAAAAAAAACACAATTACGCCCGGTTATTAAGGCCGTTTTATCTATTTTAGTCGAGGTATAAATACATAAAGCCTATTCTTAAATTAATAGCCGCAAAAAGTTTTATGTATAATTTTTATAAATGAAAAACAAACGACGTTTCCTGCCTAATGTTTTCCAAGGTTATAAAAGTTATTCGATGTTTGATTTTTTTTTTTTGGCTCGGAACTTAATCTCTCTTTTGTAGAGCTCAATCGCGTAATCGGTAATACACGTCACTTCAAAGGTCAAAAATGAACGCGAAATAACATTTATTAAAACGTATTTACGTTACTGGCGTATGGAGTCCGACTTGTTTTCGCTTTGAGAATCCTCCTCCATGCGTCGTTTTCCACAGTGCTGAAGGTCGTGACCTTTACGGAGCAAATTTATTAGGACTAAGTTCCTCCATCCCTTCCTGTCCTCCGCGTAGTGAATAGCGACTTTGATGCTGGAGTCCAAAGTCGTCTTAATTGGATCAGACCAGCGCATGGGACTACGCCCCCTAGGCCTCTTTCCTTCCACTAAATCTTTAAATCTAAGGATCTGAGAATACCTTTTAATTTAAAATTATCAAACAGAGGTTTAATTCATTTAATTTTTTTAGTAATCTTAAAATATGCCACTTAAATTGCCAAAGTAGACGTTTATGGAGCAAAACTTCCAAAGGACTGTGTACATTATTGCGTACTAATGATAATAATTTTCACGGTCGGGTGAATTTGGCGGTTGGAGCTATTTACAATAAATTAACGGCGGTGTACCCTAATGGGCTTCTCATTCATAATTACGTTGAAGGCTAGTTTCCCTGTCCCTTATAGATCAAATAAAACCTGACCGAGAAGCATTTTAACAGAGCATACGTTATCCTAGACAAGCGTCTCTGTTGCACTCCTAATAAATCTGTAATGTTAATGCAATGAAATAAGTGTCATATTCCGGTACGAAAACTATATTCAACGCCCAACCACCTTTTTGATGTCTCTGTGAAGTCATTCCAATTATAAAATTGTTTTAATATTACCTCTATAATTTACTAATGAAACCGGGCCACGCTACGCTATTACTATGACTATGGCTAATTTGTACATGACAAAAACACACGTCCTTACAGATTTATCAGATCCAATAACCTTTGCCGTCAGCTCTAACACTAGGAGCAGGCTTAGGGACCCCAATAACCGTACTCGTCGAACTCGACAAAGAGGTCGACGTGCAATCTAACCCATGGATCAGCTCGCTGAGTTTCTCGCCGGATCTTCTCAGCGAATCGCGATTCCGATTCGGTAGTAGATTCATTCGCGAAGCAGTTGCTCCTTCGGAGGCGCACGGGCAGCTGCTAGCAAATCCCACCCCTTCTGGTTGAGCCTTTGCTCGCCCACTTGTCCTGGTGAAACTGAAAAGGCCTCCGGGCCACCAGTAATCCTTCAATCATAAAAAAATAATGACAAAAACCTTCTCTAGAGCTCCAACAACAATTACCAAGTTTCAAATCAATCGAATCGTGCTTTTTCCAATACATAAACAAACAAATACCGAAATATCGATTTTTATAATACCAGTGTTACCAAACCACGCTTTGCTATGAATTTCGTTGAAGGTATGAAAAACTTATGTTTGTTAATAAATGCTGGTGCTCGACTTCCAAACGTCGGTACCATAACAAAAACACCTTGAAGCGTCAACATCAACAGAACTGTATCGTTCAAGTTAATGGAATCAACTACGGGCTCATACATAGTTTATGAACGACAAACATACAGACCTTCATTCTATACTTTATGATATGATATGGTTCGATTATATTGTTATTTGACGTACGATTGATTGTCCGACTATACAACCCATTTCGTTATGTTAATATTATAAATTCGTTAGATAGTTTGTTTGTTTGCTAAGCTTTCACGTCTTAACTACTCAATATATCGTAATGACGTCTTGCTTAGACTTAGTCAGGGATACAGAAAAGGACATAGGGTAGGTTCCGTTTACTATAGGAATAATATTTTTCTACACCAATACGAGTGAAGATGCGAACAAAAGCCAGTACCTACTAGTTATAAGTTACTACATTACTAATCCTTTATACAGCCTAGTAGTCGAATCCGGGGTTTATAAAAAACGAAATAAATTATTCGAGTCGTAACATGTGGTATTGTATTGGCTTTTCTATTGACATGATTGCGCAAACATGTTCTTGGCTCATCGAATTATAGAAAGTTAACGGTCATTATATCTAAACCCTACCTATTTCTGAAGCCAAATTATATGTAGGTGCAACCGATATTAATTGTTAAAAATACAAACCATCTTAACATATTATTTACACCAATACCATACTTTTTTTGATGTCCAAGGGCTCGTATATCTATTATAAGAAAACAGATGAGTTTATAGCCTAACTTTGCGGAAACCGTTTTAGCTCTCCAGCTGTAACGCTTGACTTCTTTACGACTAAAATAGGCGGTACGAAACATGTCAAATAAAAATCCCTACTTTTGATCGTTATTAATTCAAGTGTCAAATATATAGTGGGTACATTTCAACTGTTGGTTCATAAACATCGTCTCTCATGGACATTCGTAATGCTAGGGACACATCTGGGTAGTACGCTTTCTGATAAGCTTGGATCCGTCTAATGGGCATATTTATTTATAGATCTATAGATCCATCCAGCCTACCCATTACGAATCTTTTTGCATTATTAACAAAAGCAATTGGAACTAAGGTTGAAGTTGAAAACTCAATTGTATTTCATCTTAATTGTTATTTGTATTATTACATAATTTAAGTAGCATATACATACATCATTCATTATTAAATAATTTAAGTAGCATTTACGTCATTAATTTTTTATATTCATTAATTTTTCAAACTCTTAAACGACTATTATATAGAATTAGCAGCACCTATAACGAATTCGTATGCAAGGCTACATATTTATTCAAACAAAAAATACTTCGTACGGCAGATAAGCATTTAATCCGTTATAAATTACTTATAAATTTGTTTCCCAATTATATATTCCAAATTTTGTTTCGTACTTATGATCTAATATTTTTTATTTGCTGGTGGCAAAGTTTATTTTAAACGGCACGAGGTAAGTATCATTATACTGCTTATTTCTGGTGCGAAGCAGTCATACGTTAATCACTCCTGGATGTTATTAACCTAGCCCTCGAGGATACTTTCATGAATCAATCTTTATTTAATATTCTAAGAGAATGAATGAAAATAGACTATTAGAGAGAAAATAGACCCATAATGAATGCAGAGTTAGGGTACCTATAACAATTTTGAAGTGCGTATGAAATATCGGCAAGCTTTCTAATGGAATATATAAAAATTGGAAATATATATTGGATATAAATATTGGAATTGAATTATTTCTGCCTGTGGAGCAGCCGTTGTAAGCCACTTAACACCAGGTGAGCCGCGAGCACGTTCACCTGTTTATGGAAGAAGAAAAAAAGAAACTCTTTAAAGAAAAAAGAAACTTTACTGGTGGTAGGACCAGTAAAGTTTGTGTAAAGTAGGTGGTTGTGAGTCCGCACGGGTAGGTACCACCGCCCTGCCTATTTCTGTCGTGAAACAGTGAAGCGTTTCGGTTTGAAGGGTGGGACAGCCGTTATAGATGTCCATGGGCTCCAGTAATCACATAACACCAGGTGGGCAGTGAGCTCGTCCACCGATCTAAGAAATAAAAAAATTAAAATAATCTGATCGTAATTTTTTTTAATCTTCAAAACTTATCATCGACCCCAATGTTACGCGTAGTATTGATATAACTGATCTAGATGTGTGTGTATACAACGTAATATTTTCTGTCGAGGGCAGTTCGTGCACGGGTGGCAAACCACAACCGCGGCCGCTCTCACACATCGCTGCACTAATTCCTTACGCTTTATACGTTATATTTATATCCTTTTCGTATCGTTTTTAAAACATATTTAGCGGTGAGTTTGTTTCTGGCTTAATGCGGTATTATTTAAGATTAAGTTTGATCAGTATTCGATTCAAGCATTTTTTTTCATATTATATGTTTAGATCATGTTTTTAAGAAGGTATATGTAATTTATATAAAAAGCAGAGAGCTCATAATATGAATTTAAATTAAAGTCAAATTATAATTTATGATGCCGCTACCGATCTACTTGTAGGAATCTACTATTTAAAATTAAAAAAAAAAAACACTATGTATGTAAATTTGTATAGAATGTCAAATAATAGGTGAATACCTCAACACTCAACGAAGTTTGTTCAAATTTATATAACTTAAAAAATACAATTTGAAACTACAAGTTCAAAAATGATATCATTCGAACGAAAGAAAATCAACTCAAAACAAAACCAATACAGTTCATTTTCAGTTGATTCCGCAGTTCCGAATATTTATGTGTATTCCAATTTCGTACTTCAAACAACAACAACAACAGCATTAGACGAATCGTTTTCAAACAAAATCAATAGCAACGGTTACATAAATCTTGAAACTTAAGTCGTTTACGGTAAGCAGCTAAGGGCCGAGTACAAAGTAAGTGATGTCGAAGGAAACTCAACGAGCCGAGGCGACCGCAAGAAACCTTACTGAACACGAGGCTTCGACGCATTTACGAAAAAAAAAAAACACACACACACAAACAAAAAAAAAACTCGTTTCGATTGTAAGGCTTTGGCTTTGTCTTATCTTGTTCTAAATGAAATTTGTGACGGTGAGAAGCACAAAAAATCAACTCCACAATAGTAATTGAAAGGATTTTTTTTTCTTAGTATCGTAATGGCGATTAAGTTCAGGATAGTTTATAGTCCATATAATAATAAACGCTTACTGTAATACTGGTGGTAGGACCTCTTGTGAGTCCGCACGGATAGGTACCACCGCCCTGCCTATTTAAGCCGTGAAGCAGTAATGCGTTTCGGTTTGAAGGGTGGGGCAGCCGTTGTTACTATACTTGAGACCTTAGAGCTTATATCGCAAGATGGGTGGCGCATTTACGTTGTAGATGCCTACGGGCTCCAGTAACCACTTAACACCAGGTGGGCTGTGAGCTCGTTCATCAAGCAATAAAATAAAAACATACATATATAGACAATGTAAGCTTTGCTGTATATCTAAAACATCTTGAAACTTCAACCATCATAGTTGATATCTTATTTGCATTGAAATACTCGCCAATCTTATATAGTCAAACGGAAACGCATTTGCTTTGGGCCAGAAATCGTCAAGACCGTGTTAGTTAATAGTTAGAGTTCAGCCCTAGACACGTCCTTACGGATCCATCAGATCCAATAACCTTTGCATTAGACGCCTTCAGCTCTAACACTAGGAGCAGGCTTAGGGACCCCGGTAACCGTACTCGTCGAACTCGACAAAGAGTTCGCCGTGCAACCTAACCCATGAATCAGCTCGCTGAGTTTCTCGCCGGATCTTCTCAGCGGGTCGCGATTCCGATCCGGTAGTAGATTCATTCGCGAAGCAGCTGCTCTTGAGCTGTTAGGTCTCCTTCGGAGGCGCTCGGGTAGCTGTTAGCAAATCCCACCCCTCCTGGCTGAGCCTTTGCTCGCCCACCTGTCCTGGTGAAACTGGAAAGGCCTCCGGGCCACCAGTAATTCTTCAATCACAAAAAAAAAAGTTAGAGTCCAACTGGTTCAGAACGTCCTATCATTAGTAATTACAAAAATACTCGTATGTTATGTAAATTTCCTATTATTAAATTAAAATTGAATTAAGTGACAGTACGCTGTATAGTACAAAAAACGTTATAAAATTTAATTACAATCGCGATTTCATTACTAATAGCGATTCATTCCACTCAATCATAAAAATGAAGAATGAAGAAATCCTGGGTTGACATGAAATAATGTTGTAAATAGAATATGTATTTGTCGTTTATTTTATGATCAGGAAAACTTAATGTAAATATTTGGTTATTTTATAAACTTTTTAATACACGCGTATAAAATGAATAGTTGTAATACGAACTTTGACATCAAGGATCGAACAATCTCTTCAAAGTCCCACCGCGTCCTATTAAAATGTTTGATCACATCCTATCGTTTCGATATCCTTAATTCAAACATATTAATTATACAGCAAGCTTAAATTACTATCACTAATCGTTTTGACTGTGATACCCGGATTTTGTAATTGATTAATTAGATCTCAGACTTATTTTTAATAAGTATCAATATTTTTTATAAAACTCGGTAAATAATGGGTTCGGTAGGATGATGGGAATGTATTCGAATCTATTTTGCAAAATTAAACAATCGTGTTAAAATTCAACCAAGATTCAAAAATTTTACTAAACTAGGCCTTTTTTGCGCTAGCAAACAAATGCTCATATTTGATTTGGAATGCTTTTCTACCACTAAGAATTCTGGCCACTAATTAAAATAAACTCCATGGTGTCTGTGTTTTTAACACATTTTTTAAATGCTTGCTATATATGTATGTTTCTTTGTATGTAAGGGAATATTTGAACGCCATTTTCATCGACTTGGGAAATTCTATTAAAAGGATCGATAAAAACATAATAATTTCGCTGTAATATCCTGATCGGTATCAACAAGACAAAAAATATATGAAATCAATCGTTAATTCGGTTGATAGAAGTGAATGGAATAGAATAATTCGCTGTGCCGACCCCACCTAGTGGGATAAGGTGGAGACAAAGAAGAAGAAAAATCGTAAATTCGGTTTGCTATTTATGGTTTTTAGATGTCAAATTATAGATTTAAAATAAGCGCGTATACTGCAATTTATGACAAAGTTAGTCAATATGAAGATTCCGTTGTGTGTGTTTAAGACAGTGTGCTCGTATTTAGCTATTCGACTATACTCAAGTTCAAATCCTCTGACACGTATACATTTTTTCCTAAATAATATTTGTTCATAAAAGACTTTCACAATGAAGAAATAAAATCTATTAGTAGAGGTTCACCATACTCCCTATTTGATGTCTGATATTATCATGTAGCCAATTTTCTGGTGGAGCAACCTGAGACTTTGAAATTTCCCAAGAAGGTTAGAGGCAATCGCGTTGTGGATTCCGGTAGCCGCTTAATGCCGAGTGAGCCGTAATTTCGATTACCCCAAAGCACGAAGAGCAATAAAATTATAATTATAGTGTTTTATTATGATAATTATAATCACCAGAACGTCACTTGTTTTAAACGTAGATATATAAAAAAAAAACATAACTTGTCCATTTAAAATTTACTGGAATTGATGAGTTTTATTTTATTTAATTAACTTGGCTGATGCTTTTTTAACTCGTTAGAAGTTAATTTACCTTATAATAGTCGTTAATTAAAATGAAACTGTATTTTGTCCAGGTGTGAAAGATGATTCTGATGACGTGTCGAGTAAGAGCTGCGGAGGTGACGGGTCTAGTCTGGCGAAGAAGCAGAGGAAAGCGCGTACAGCATTTACCGACCATCAACTACAGACCCTCGAGAAATCCTTCGAACGACAAAAGTACCTCAGCGTACAGGATCGAATGGAGTTGGCTGCGAAACTGGGCCTGACCGACACCCAAGTCAAAACTTGGTACCAGAACCGACGGTGAGTGCTTTCAAGATTTACATGAAAATTACTCGACCAATCAAATTGGTAAACTTTTGATGACCATGTTTTTTTTTAAGAATGAGGGATTACTGCTGGCCCAGAGGCCTTTCCAGTTTCAGCAGGACAGGTGGGCGGGTCCATATGTTATATGTCATGTCGATTGTCGGTTCATCAAATGAATAAATGATATGCTAGGCAAATCTTTCCTTCCCATCTTGTTGCCAACCAGTTTGTTTATAGATATAATAAAACCAGTTGAAAATCACAAAAACATGTGATTTTATAACGTTCACACGCACATAAACTGAAACTATATAATATTAATTAATTTTACATAAACTCAAGTTACTATTATAGCACAATGAGAGAGCTTATTATTTTCGCAAAACTCACAAAATAATAATTTACATAATAATTAATTTGAACTAAATAAATGAATACAATAGTGGAAAACGTATTACGATTACCTCGTACTGTAATAGGATTAAAAAATAAACAACAAGAACAACCGTGTAAGAAAACAATTAACTATATTTTGATGTTTGGTCCAAGTTGAAAATGAATTCATGGTTAACTAAAGTTGTCGTGACCGACACGATAAATCGCACGGTGTACGAACTGATACGACTATTCTATTGTGGACTGATTTATTCATACTAAGATACGCTTGGTATTCTTCGATAGTTATGTCTATTATTATATTTCAAAGCCAACGATTTCTCTGGTAGCTTCACTGACTGCTACAATTTCAACTTCCACGGAGGCAATGGCAATTGTTTTCTACTACTACTGCCAGATAGTCAATATCGCTGGTACCAAATTTTCTATGGAAAACGTATCTATCATTTCTATATGAAAAACTTCCACATTGAGGAGACTAACATCGAATTTTAAGAAATAAATTGCAAATTTTACAAATATTGCGCAAGTAGTCGTTGACCTTTATTAGCGGGTTGTTACCATCACCGTATTTCAACCGCAATGCGTACACAATATGTACGTTGCGATTTTAAGAGCGGCATCATTGACAATACAGTTCTAGTTTTAGGGGTGGGAGAGCGACTTGTGAGCCTGCACACAGTAGGCACGTACCATAATTCTGCCTATTTCTGCCGTAAATCAATCACGCCTTTCTGTTTGAAGTGTAAGATGACAATTGTGGTGTAAAACTGAAACTTAGAACTCTTATCTCAAAGTGGTTGGCGGTATTTAATTTGTTGATATCTATGGGCTTCGGTAACCACTTAACACCAGATGGACCATGAGCTCATCCACCTATTTAAGTAAAATAAAGTTGTGACTTCGAACACGTGCTTCAAGGTAGCGACATTCACATAGTATTTTATCTGGAATCGAGTTACCACTTAATAATAATCTTGATTGAACAAGACAAAAGTAATTTGTAATAATAAGTACTTTAAATTTTACATAATAATATTATTCTATTATTTAGTTACTCTTACTAGTTAGTTATTTTGGTACTTTCGGTATCATGCAGTCAAGTTTCAATAAAGTTTAACTCGGAATACCTACTTTGTTTTAAAATCAAGTGATATACCCGTATTACTCTCATGGAATTTAAAAAAACACCAATGCAAAATCATATTTTTCAAATAGTTAAGAGATGATAAATTATTCTAACGGCATAGTTCCTTTTTTTTTCTTAGTAAATTAGTCTTGTAGATCATTTAAACATTAGCATGTTTAATTTTAATTTATTTTGTACTCCGACAAGAAAAAGATAAAAACCAAAATGCTAATGTTAATTTTTTGTGCAACTTACGAGTCATTTGAATTATTATTTAATTGTTTTGCGTTTCTTCGAGATAAAATTGCTCACAAAAGCTATCAAATCGTTATGTTAGTCTGAAGTACCACCACTGGTTGGTACCACCACCACTGGTATGTACCACCACCCTGCCTATTTCTGTCGTGAAGCAGTAATGCGTTTCGGTTTGAAGGGTGGGGCAGAAAGTTGTAACTATACTTGAGACCATAGAACTTATATCTCAAGGTAGGTGGCGCATTTACGTCGTAGATGTCTATGGGCTCCAGTAACTTCTTTACACCAGATGGGCTGTGAGCTAGTCCACCCATCTAAGCTATAAAAAAAAAAAAAAAAGTGAACTTCAGTTAACGTACCGGTTACGGAAACTCACAAAATAGTGTTTAAGTATCGGCTGTATTCCCAATTAGCTTATGAAATTAAGGACAACAAAAAAACTAATATACATACTAATATTCAATAAACATTTTTCGTACTTTTTCTATTTTAGCATTTTGTTAATTTATAAAAGTAAGGTTTAACGCTATTGACTTGGAACAGACCAATAGTTAGCATCGTGAGAGTGTCGGCGACTCACACAAAGCGATGCTGAGTCAGTGGGATCGAAATGTAACTGCTACTGGCGCACACAACCTGGTACACACTCATTTTACGCATATTAAAATATACTTCTTTGTAATCACGATGTAAAACTGCAATGTTTTACAAATGTAACTTCAGTGGAACAGTCAGTTTGTTATCCCATAAAGACCCATTGCTTCGAACAGTATCTTTGTGTATGTATATATATACTCTACATATATGTAGGTATATTCTGTACGAATGTTTGTCATGGAATTCTTTCTAAGCCGACGTACTCATTATAATTTTGCGTATACTTGAATAGTTATCTGAATTATTTAGATTTACAATTGAACCCAGAAGGTAGCCTTGCAATAAAGTATCTGTTTTTTTTTTCAGGATAGGGCAATGTTTGCCTGACTCACTTGTATATTATACTATTCTCGATCAATAAGTAGTTCGGTGCTACTATCTTGCTTAGTACAGTAACTATTCCAAGAAAATTGAGACTGCGACCACTCGGATTGGGTATGTGGCCTCTGGCAGCCGTTAGATTTCGGCCAACCTTAGAATATCCATTAGAATTTGATTTAAATTGGAGAGCGGTAGCATAAAAAGGTCTGTAATTATATAAACATTAGATACATTTACGATTGTAATAAGAAGTGTCTTAGACATCTTATATTAGCTCATAAATACCGAATAAATATTATTTAGTACGTGTCTTAATTAATTCAAGCTCAAAAACAACTGCACTCATTACACCAAATAAGGCACTAATGGTTGATTTTAAATCACTCAGAACCACTTTCGGCGTCTAGTAAGTCAGTTTAACAAATAAAAAATAATTAGGGAGTTATATCGCCGCTTGTACCTGGGGCGGCTATTCCAAAAACAAACGTTTGTAATTAGGCGGCTGCCGCCTTCGGCCGAGCCCATAAAAACTACGGTAGCTAAAAACAAACTATATATTAATTTTCTATTGATCGACTATCCATTTTTAATAATCGAAAGCCCTTATACAAAATCTGATCGTGATGATATTGAATAAAGACTCTTTAGCCTCGTTTCGTTTAGAGATTTGTGTTTTTCGAATTGATTTCCTTTTTTTTTTAAATTGATGATTCAAGTAACCGGATCTTTTCCGCCAATTTGAAGTCTTTACGCTTAGCTCATATTTTTTTGAGAGAAATAGAACGAATATTTATCTAATAAAATTTGTATACGTCATCATAAATCTCTAATTAATTTATTATATAAATTAAAATATCAAAGTTCGTTTCTTTAAAATTATAATAAGACTCAAATAGTTCTTCGTTGATTGCTTTCAGATTTTGACACAAGGTGCCTTCGAATACGAGTTTTATATACCCAATATAATCATCATTCTTTCCTATTACCCTCTGTTGGGGTGTGGGGCTCGAATCAAATCCTTCCATTTACATCGGTCTTGGGCAGTCTGTTCTAGGTCCTTCCGCGTCATGCCCAAGACACTTGGCTCCTGCTCCACCGAGCGACGCCAAGTTGCGACCCAATTAATACGAGTAATAATTAATCCATTTGCCCAGATAAAGTCACAGCAACGCGTGGCCTGGTGCAGCTAGTTATAAAATTATTTGCTTGATAGCGGACACATAACATCAACAGCCGATTACCTGCCCAACAGATGGTATTCGGCAAACACAAGACATTTCATATAGCTTACATTAAAGTAGTAAATTAGCTCGGTGGAGTACCCGAAGTTGCGAGACCATTATCGATCGCCGCTATGCCCAACACCAGCCCTCGGCTCCGCTTTTTGTCGCAAGTTTTTGTTGATTTTCTATAATTTCGGTTAAACTAATGTTTGGGCTTCGATTTTTCGGTTCGTGAAAGGGTGTGAAATCGGAGTTAATTGAAGGATGTAACAGCTTTTGTGTGCGGTCACTTTCTTTCGTTTTTATATAAAGCTTCGCTCTTGAATTATTTTACATTTCATGCTTTGAAAGCGCCATGACTGGTTAAATAATGTAATAAAATTATACTATTTGTTAAATTTAATGAAGTCATTAACTGATAAAATTTCGTATGATCGTACATGTTGATTTCAAACTAGAATGAATCTCAAGATAACAAATAAAAACTGGTTTCTGAAAAAGAAAAGAAAAAAAAACGAACACGACACGCAGTATGACTTGAGAGGTACTACTAAAATATAACAATTAATATTATTAATTATCTACCGTAATCTTAGTACTTTATTTTTTTAACCAATAATTTTATGGCATATTAACTTCAACAATTGTATAATATTACTTAAAAAATAATTATCAGTAGTAGTATAAATGTTCCTTTCTTTATATTCATATTCTTGAAATTCGTAACATTTATTAAATAATAATGAGCATGGAACGGCCATTGTTATAATGTGATATTTATGAAAAGCCCCTTCAAATTCTTTTTCATAGAGAAGATTAACGTATTTATACGAACAGACATATGGACGAATATCTATTTAATATAATGGATTATAAATATTACGGTAACCATGAAGACTAATTATTTAAAATAAAAATATAATTAATCACAAATATCTATATATTAATACGTGAAGCAAAAACTTTGTATCCCTTTTTACGAAAATTGCGCGGACGGAGGAGTATGAAATTTTCCACACTTATAGAGAATATAGAGAAGAAGTGCACAATGCTAATATTTTTTTAAAATAATGCATAAAAGATACATTAAATCAATAAAGAAAACATTACACACACTACATACCATGTATTTCACGCACACACGCATGCATACTATTTATTGTAAAATTTTTGTTCTTGACGTCTGTTGTCAAATTGAGATTAAATATTGTTTGTCTTTGTTAATATTTTTTATAGTGTAAGTCTTGGCGAAATTTGTGATTATAGAAGTATAAAATACAATCATAATAGTGTACAAACTTACAATTCCAATTAATTATAGTCGAATTTCGACTACTATGGGACCTCTAGTTTTTATTAAAATATGTAATTTTATCGAATTGTCAATGTCTAATATAGAATGTTTCTAAAAATTTAGAGACTTACATCCATAATAATAAGACATACATAATTCGAATATACACACTTCAGACTTACTCAAATTTTAGATGTATAGTTTCTCATTATACGGTTCAGGTCTCTCTCCTCTCTCCACATCTGTCTATTTTCTGGAGAGCCAATTTTTCGGACATGAAAAAAATATCTCTGTTCTGCTACGTTTTAGAATAATACGATGTATAACAACGTACAAAACGACTAAGAGATGCATCAGAGAATGGATATCAGCGTTTTTTGAGTATTATATTTACTTTTAAGACCCTCAATTACCGGTCACTATCCTCGTCAAACTCGTCGAATCACGACAAAGAATTCGACTAGTTAAATACACAGCCCACCGAGTTTCACGTCGGAACCACTCAGTGAGTCGCAATTCCGATCCGATGATAGATTCTGCGAAGCAAAGCTTTTGCTAGGGCTAGTGTTAGCAAACTCTCTCAGGCTGAGTCCGTCAACTCACCTATCCGTCCGGGCGTAGCTGTTATAACTCTTTAGGCTACCAACGAATAGTATAATAAAATATAATATATAATATAATATAATATAAAAAATATATTAGCACACTGCGATCGCTAACCGGCATTTACTGGTCGTATGGTAGAAACCTGTGCTGAGATGCCCAATGTCGATCATAATCAATATTGATCCGTGAATCTACGAGCTTGCTATGGCCATCTAGACTATTTCAACTGGCTATTTGAAGTTGTGTCATGGAATGGACGTGACATACGCCGCATGTGACGATAGACAGAATATACAGGTTGCTGTTCCAAGCGTTCGTGAATTAAAAGTTCTTACGGGATTTTTGGATATGTTAACTTATTCAACTAAAGGGAAACAATTTAGCTCAGTTGTTCCATGCCTCACAAATATATAGAACCGACGATGCAATTATGGCTTTTAATCTAAAAATTAAAATATATTTTCCGACATCAGAATCATACGCAGTCCTGATATGTTATTTAGATAACACGTGTGCTGTGTCGGTACTAGAGTAATGTAATGTAGAAATAGCTGTACCTTTAGACTATAGATTTGATTAAATATTAAATGAAACATAATCTATAAATCTTTGCCTAGACATCTTTAAATCCATACATTAAAACCGATCATAGTTTCAAAAGTGCAATTTCAAAGTATGAATATTAGATATGCGACGTTATGCCTCTAGTTTCGTGTAATAATATTCACAATAAAGCTTTATAACAAAAACAGTCAGTAAAGAAGGACGTGTGAACGTCGGCTCCCGCCAGTGATCTTGTAGCGCGCAAGTCATCGGCGCCGGCGCTCACCGGTCATTACGAATCCACCGCCGCTGAGATTTGACACTGTTATTTGTACGACCGTGTTTTTTTAACCTCAAATATTAGTCCAAAAGGTATGAGCAAGTTTGATTTTGAAACTTTATTTTTAAACTAGCCGTATTCGCCCGCTTCGCTGCGCATTTAACATTTACATTATTGTTTATTGTCATTATTATTAAGGAGTCCAAGACTCATATAAATATTAGCCTATCCATTAAGTACATGTATTTTCTACATGGATACCAAGTTTCAAGTTAATCGGATGCATGGTTCAGTAGTTATATCGGAACATCCGTAAAAACCACTGCACATTTATATATTAGTATAGATACGTCAGTAGAACATTCTGGACAAAATAATAAATAGTCTAGTATCTTTAGTACAATTGAAAATATTTTTTTTACTAGTATTCATAGATGACATATCGCAATTTTTTGGCTTACTTTAATTGAATAAATAAGGCACCTGATAATGTTAGAAAGAATCCGCCAGTTACGGATATGGTGTGATTCATTTAAAAGATCATGTTATTTAAAAATCATAAATGCGTCTGTCTGTCCGTCATAAAACCATACCGATAATAGGCCGAGGGCTCTGAGCAAAATGTCATTTATCGTCATTTAGTCGGCAACAACATCCAATTAAGCCAGATTACGTAATTATACATACTATGTTGTTTCGCAATGCTTAGTTTGTTTTTTGCCACTTTACTTTTGAGGACTACTACTCTGTAATCTTCATAAAAGTTAAAAATAATATTAAGTCATTGATCGAGTGGTGCTACAAAATGCGGTATCATCATACCAGACAGGATTAAAGTATTACTATAATACAGAGTTTATTAAAATGAAAATCACTAAATTTGTGTTTAATAATCGGCGGTGAGCCGCGTTGTCCGAATTTTACATATTATTGTTTGTTGGAAACAACTTTCCAGTAATAATTAAAGAATATCATATCAAATATTTTTAATGCTTGGATCATTGCTTCAGATATTAATTGGGTGAACAATTTCAATCATACACTTCTTCGCATTTCAAATTAAAATTTGAATCACACAGATTTCATGATCGGGCCGTGTTAGTTTTCCACTGGATGTTTTGAACCAGATTTATATACTACATTCTACAACTGCCCTTATTTCTGCCGCGAAGAAATTACGCCTATATGAAGGGTGGATTAACACTGTAACCATTAGCCTTTAAATGGTATATATAGTACGTCCTATACCGCTTAATACTTAGTATGCGTGTCTTAAATAATGCATAAACAGGTGTCTATAAAATTTAGAGACTGTTTGTGTTGGTACCATAAATGTAGAATAAATATGCATACATATAACGCAGTTACACAAATTAACATCAAATCAAAATTATTGAAGAAATTATCGCTGTTTATAACAAATACAACGAATATTTGACCATAATATGTTCGTTTCGGCTTTGATAAATATCATTGACGAATATAATGATTTTTACGTCTTTTTGTTCGACTAATTCGCCTAATGGATTTTACGTGTTTAACAAGGTACAAACAATACGTCATTTGAGTGAGTGGGGGATATCCTCGATAACATGAACTAGTGTTCTGAGCATGTTAAATTTTTTGATGCATTTAACAAAAAATAGGATAGGATTATTTTAAAAAGTAATGTTATCCAATATTTAAATTATTGCAACAAGAAATCAAAATTTATTAATTTAGAAGCCTTTTAAACATGATGTTTTTTTATTTTTTATTTATTGCTTAGATGGGTGGACGAGCTCACAGCCCACCTGATGTTAAGTGGTTACTGGAGCCCATAGATATCTATAACGCAAATGCGCCACCCACCTTGAGACCAAGTTCTAAGGTCTCAATATAGTTACAACGGCTGCCCCACCCTTCAAACCGAAACGCATCACTGCTTCACGACAGAAATAGGCAGGGCAGTGGTACCTACCCGTGCGGACTCACAAGAGGTCCTACCACCAGTATATAGGCAGGGCGGTAAAGTTGCAGATAGTGTTCGAATAACAAAATAACATACTGAAAACGGTTTATGATCCCACCGCGATAATTGAGGAGGCGTGTGAGAGAGACAGAAAGTTTTCCCCTAACACTCTTTCTTTTTCAATACATTAAATGCTGCATCATTTTATGTTAATTCCTATGTTGTTTTCATTAAAATGTTGATTTAAGAAACTTTTTTGTTGTACGAAAAAATACTCGCATTAAATTATTGATTAAACAGGTTCTGATGTTATTTTCTCGTAACACGAGTGGCATCTTTATATTTATACATACCTTAACTCGGGGCTCACGACATAAAATAACCATTTAAAAGGTAATTAAAGACTAAAAATGTACATGCAGAAGGCATATTCAAATCACTACAACTAAATCATTTAATCAATCACTACACTGACCTCTTGTGAGTCCGCACGGGTAGGTACCACCGCCCTGCCCATTTCTGCCGTGAAACAATAACGCGTTTCGGTTTAAAGGGTGGGGCAGCCGTTGTAAGTATACTGAGACCTTAGAATTCATATATCCCAAGGTGGGTGGCGGCATTTAAGTACGTTGTAGATGTCTTTGGGCTCCGGTCACCACTTAAAACCAGGTGGACTGGGACCTCGACCACCTATCTATGCAATAAAATTTATTATAAAAGTCAAATGGTTAGTGTGCGCTCAAAACAGTATTTGTGTATCACACAGTCCGAACGTTATGAAGAAACTACTCATGTATGCATACAACTCTAATGACATAATTCGCGGTTGCCTTAGCTACCAGGAATCCTAATCGTTTATCCGGAACCCGCGAAATTACACCTCCAGAGAGACACGGGAATCGAAACAAGGACGTTCCGGTCGCGTCGGCCGATCGTTTACTCAATAATCACGGTGCCAATGCCATTCTATAGTTTGGTCGGGTTTTATTATCAAGCATTAGGATTAGATTCGTGCCTCGTAATTTAGAATTAATTTGATCGTGATTCATGTCCGTTTTTTTTTGTTTTATCAGTAGGTACGTATTTCGTGTAGTTGTTCTTAACCAAGTATTAATATTATTTAACTTTACAGAGTCAGGTAAGCTAGTATAGCCCGTCTACTATTAGGAAAACAAAGAACAATATACACTGCAACGTGATTGCCTCCATACATCTCGAGACGTGATCATATTTCGAATCTAATGAAAATTCAGTATGAAAAATAAAAACTATTTGGAATTAATCGATGTATACATATTATTTGGGTTTGTTTTTTATATTATGAAACAAATAAATCTTATTTTTGTACCAAACTCTCACTATACCGTCTTTTTCACCTAATGGCTATAAGGCGTGTCGTTAGCGCTTTCGGATCATCCCTATTAGGTATGTCTATCCCATCAGTGCTGGTACAAGGACTTTTACTTGTTAGGTCATGGTTACTTAAAATCTAATTTTCACTAAGCTCACGGTTTTTTATCGCAAAGAAAAAAATCTAATCCTTTCTGTGGAATTCTGTACATTTGAAATTTGGAATGGAATATTGTACATTTGGTTGTTATCTAAATTCTAATAAATTCAAATAGAATTAAACATTCAAATATACTTACTAGTAATGAATTCATGCGTTCCGATTCTATAATGTGGATGTTTGTATAAAAAATGTAACTGACTTGAACGGGCCTGAATTGCTGATACTTGCATACTTTGTATCAACTGAGAATTTAGTTCAATAGTTATCAGTAAACGTAACAATTGACAAGCTGCCCGTATATTCCTATTTTATGCTCAATTTGTCACATACCCGATCCTGTAGACCGAATGGTAAACAGTCGACATCGCCCGATCCCGATCCTATAACGGTGCTTTTAGGTACCACAAGCACCGGTCACCATCTTCGTCGAACCCGTCGCTTGTGACGAAGGGCTCGACGAGCGAATTCACCCATAGACACAGCCCACTGAGTTTCTCGACGGATCTTCTCAGTGGGTCGCGTTTCCGATCCGGTGGTAGATTCTGCGAAGCACTGCTCTTGCTAGGGCCAGTGTTAGCAATACTCCGGTTTGAGCCCCGTGAACCTACTAGTTAAGGTTAAGCTAAAATAGCCTCTCAAAGCTATCAGTTTAGGTAGGAGAAAAAAAATCAATTTGTATCGCTTTAAAAGTGGATGTGGCAAAGTTAAATTTGGAAACATAAAAATAAAATGTTGTATACATAAATAGCAGTCACCATTGTAGAAGAAATAATTTAATTTTGTGAACAACAAAAATATTAAGCGCCGGTAAAAAGTAGATTTTATATCGGACTGAAAATTACGCAAAAAAACATTTGTTGAATTACTGTGAACTGTACGAGTATAATTTGTTAAAATATAAAAGGGAAAGTGTGTTTATATGTATATTATTAATTTTTAATGTTTTAATAAAAAATGATTAAGTAGAACAGATAAGCTATTACTTACCCATACTATTTTATACCTAAAATACTGTAATTCAAAAAAATATGTTGGACGCCCGTTCGCGATTTCAGTAATGAATTTTTTATTTATAATTGGAGTTTACTCCTTTAGAATCGATTTACATATATAGGCCCGGGGTATGAAAATTATGGGGACCAAAATCGTACTAGCATGTCACACGAAATGCGTTATGCGCCTAGCATGTCACACGAAATGCGTTATGCGCCTGATTGGCTCCTGATTGCGTGATGCGTGCGCGCGCCAATCAGGAGCCAACGCGCGGCCGCGTTATCGCAGGTGACGCCGGGCTGCTGCGCCGGCAGTCCGCCACAAAGCCTCGTACTGATCGCGCGTTTCTCTCATTATTGTATTTTCATATATTTGTTAGTCGTTTGTTTTGTGTCTCGTTAATTTGTTAATAATCTGTTGTGTATCGTGTTGTCGTAATATAGAACTATTTCTCGTATTGTTTCGTTTATTTCGTTTAATTTTTTATATCCAGTAAACTCCAGTCGTGCGTCGGAGCGGACACACACACTTTTTTTTTTATCTTCAAGTCAAAATATTAAAACATTACACCTTTTTGCGAACGATTTTATCACATAATATATATTTTACCTAAAGAAATTAAACAGAGGACCATATTTTTCATTGGTTTGCTTTATCTTTATTGACGAATAATAATTGTAGTAACTTTCAGATAGTAAAAAGCGTTATGTACTAACTCCCAACCCTAATAATAAAAATAAGACATGATGTAACGCTCCGATGTAAAATACAACGTACAACTATAAAAAGTAAACAAATAAAACTCAAATTGGCGGGTAAACATAAAAAGTATTGTTGTGAACTGTCAATTTAAAAATATAAATTAAACTATGGTAATAAGCCTTATCTATGAATTTAGACAGAATAGTCGGAATTCTGATTTGCTTTGAGTTTATATCGATTCAGTCCCGAGTCTAGTTCTACCGTATAGTTATCAAATGCTCTAGGTCGTTAAAGCAATGAGAGGCTTCAATCTCCCTTCTACATAAGCCCTCTCATTATGCGAACTACCTCTCGATTGCTGATGAAGTTGTACGCAATTTTATGTACTTACTGCGCCTTCGTTATTTGTTAGAGCTAGGTATTTTGTCAATGTCTTTTTATGAATCTAGTTTTTGAAGTCCGTCAGATTTTTATAGTAACAAAAATGTCATAAATATATCGAAAACAAATTTGTGGACTTTTGATTATAATATAAATTCTGCTTCTGGAATAAATAACATCGTAAAAAACTACAATGTCTTATTTTATTTGAAAATTTATTGCAATACCGTTAAAGTGTGACGCGATCGGAGTCATACACGTATTACCCGTTCGTGATAATAAAAGCTCTACGATTCCCATATGAACACTCCTACGAACATGTTTCCGAAACTTTCTAAGCAGCGTATAAATAACGTTCGATAAAGCTCAAATTCGAGTCGACGTTTCAGAAACGGAAGGACGTAAGCGCTAACTGCGGCACAAGCTCTTCGGATCGATGAAAGTGCTCTTTGTCTGCCGGATATACAAGCCGAATTCGCATCACGTCTTCGAAAAACTCAAACCGAGAAAAACAGCCTCCCCCGCTGAGAGGTCGTAAGCGCCACCGTTTTACCGGACCATTTTAGTCTTTAACGTGAACGCTTAGAGCGTATTCTCGAGCCGATCTTCTCGAATACAATTGAATCAGTTTACGCAGCATCAAATCACTAAACCATTGGGCGGAGCGTTCTCAGACTCCACCGGGGGCCTGCGTAACAGAGATGGAAGAAACTCGCTCTTGATACTATCCGCTTAAGTTAGAAAGGGAGAATAGTATTGTCTGTTGATAGATCCGGGATCCGAGATACCAAACTGAATTTAAGTGCGCTTTGAGAGCTTTTGTTCGGACCCCGCGGCGGCAATAAAAAGAATAGTGTCACTGAGCAGATTGCCTCTCATTCACCACTTGACAATTAAATAAGTGCGCTCGAGTGACGTATCTTTAGAATAACCCGTCATAATAATATGATTAATGGGAGTGCACTCGCTTTCTATCGATCACTTGTCAGCTACTGATAAATTAAAGAGTGGGATTTAAATTAGGAGCTTTAATGCTGCTTAAATACTTATTAAAACACCTATGTCTCTAATGTGAAACGGTTACCCAATTAGCGTCACACTAAGCTTCGGGAATGTGAACATTAGATTAAAAAAACAACATAAATTTCAAGTTATTAATCATTTTACGATAGCACTCAAGAACTCCCCCTCATTTGCATTTAATGAAATTAAATGATGCATTTATAGAAATTAATTAACGAGGTACCCAGTGAAGCGTTTGCTAACAACCGCAGCCCCGCGTTGTCGCAGGGGAACAATGGTTCCCTCGGCACTATAATAATAATGGCAATGATAATGCTCATCCTAATAATAACTCCCCGCGAATTATTAAAAAAAAAACTTCACTCGATGACAATAACGAACCACTTTGGAACTAATCGAGTACTGGAGAACAAAATTAAATTAAATTTTGAAAAATGGGGTTTGTATTGTTTTGTGTTTCTGAGTTTCGGTTTTGTTTGTCTACACGGGCAGTTGTTTGAAAAATAAATAATATCAGTTTTTTTTTTGTAGAAATAATTTAAAGTTATTTAGTAATCCTATAATTTATCTAACTAGTTATTATAATTTTACAACGTATTAATATTGGCGTATCCAAGACGTATAGTAATATCATGTGTTTGTTAATCATATTATTCTATTTATAAATATGTAATAACGGTCTAAGTTTCCCACCAAATAAAATTTTCAATTCATTAAATCCGTCATGTACCTAAAGCAAATAGAGTAGTCAAAAGATCGTCAACCCCGGGGCAATACAAGTAATTTATACGGGCTCACCCTTTCGCAAACGAATCAAATAAATCAAATTAAAGTACTCGACCACGCTCCGGCGAACACACGAGTGCCCAAGACGTTTTGTAAAATTTATTATTTTATTTATATTTTTTATTGCTTCTATCATTGCGGTGTCCTCATTGTACTCTCGAGTGGTCTGTGACAAATTTGATGACGATCGGGGTCACGGCATCTGTAGGGTTACTACTACTGATCTATGGATTTTGGGGAGCGTAAATGACAATTTAGAAAATTTTAGAGCCAATTTAAGTCGCTAATGTGGCATGAACCGTGTGTGGAAGAATACCTTGCGGGATTTGTACAAAGATATATATGGTCCATTTGAGAAGTTAACGGAGCGATAATGGTATCATTTTCAATAAATACCTACTTGTAAAAATTATAAAAAAAGCATGTTTTTTTGTTACAGTAACTAAGTTTTTTTTTTGTACAGGACAAAATGGAACGTCAAACTGCAGTCGCTTGGAGCTTCTAGCAGAAGCTGGGAACTACGCGGCTTTTCAGCGTCTGTACGGAGGATACTGGGCTGGTGTGCCAGCCTATCCTACCCAACCAGCCCCGGCGACGGCCGACCTCTACTACAGACAGGCAGCCGCCACAGCTGCAGCCGCCGCTTCTGCTAGCGCTAACACGTTACAGAAACCACTTCCTTATAGGTAAATATACTTTTGTTTTCTTGTTTTGAAGTCTTCTTGCCTAAAAGATAAGTCGTCCGTTGCATTCGTATATAGCGATGCAACGGTGTTCGAATCCCGCAGGCGGGTACCAAATTTTCTAATGAAATACGTACTTGACAATTGTTCACGATTGACTTCCACGGTGAAGGAATATAACATCGTGTGATAAAAAATCAAACCCGCAAAATTATAATTTGCGTAATTACTGGTGATATAACCTCTTATGAGTCCGCACGGGTAGGTACCACCGTCCCGTCTATTTCTGCCGTGAAGCAGTATTGCGTTTCGGTTTGAAGGTAGGGCAGCCGTTGTAACTATACTGAGACCTAGAATTATATCTTAAGGTGGGTGGTGCATTACGTTGTAGATGTCTATGGGCTGGTTGTTGGTGAATTTTGGGCCATATGAAACATACCATTTTTATATACATACCATATTACCTATACATACAATATACATTATTTTCTTTTTATTTGATACCGAAGATAACGCGAATTTGAATTTGATTTACTCGTAGTTGGATCTAAAAAATATATACTATTAGTGTTAACCTTCATAACCGTCCAATATGCGCTGACGAAACAAAATTCGGCCGGTTGTATTATATTTTCTTATCTTTTGTTTACATGTCAATTAACAATTATCTTTACAAAAGTATTCACAATAATTAATTAAATGATCTAAATCCAACACCTCATTCCCACGTATTGTGTAATAATTTATTGTGTAATAATTAACTTTATAAGTGCTTTGCTGCATAACACATCTTGATAGATACATAAATATAATTGAATAGGTTAAACTGTATTTGCATTTTTTGTTGTAGTTATTAGAAGTTTCGAAACTTTTTGAAGTGAACTTTTAGGGCATGAGGGTAAAATTTTTACAGAACGTCACGCAGGTATGCAACGGAAGTGACATCAAACTACTATTGAAATTAAGTACTTGTCAAATGTCAGTTAGTAGTTGTTGTATTTTCCAACTGGAAAGGCAAATGTACCATACGGCCTAATATTTATATTTTTTTTGTGAAAAATGTTAATATGAATTGAAATGAAATGAAAAGAATTTGAAACATTATCAAATAGTATGAAATTAATTTAGTCAATTCAATTGGCAAATATTAGTATTTACAATTAGAAATCTAAACATAATGTATTTCAACACTGAGTTGAGATGACATTGACAGACGTGTGGCGGGAAATATCTTTTTCCCTTCCTCTAAGTCTCGGAAATCTAAAGTTTTAGATTTGTATAAATATAAGCAAGACTTAAAATTAGTTCACCAAAAAGTTTCACTTCTGACATGTGTACTTGTACGCACGCACTTTTTTATTTATTGCATAGATGGGTGGACGAGCTCACAGCCCACCTGGCGCTAAGTGGTTACCGGAGCTATAGACACCTACAACGTAAATGCCGCCACCCACCTTGAGATATGAGTTTTAAGATCTCAGTATATTATAACTTTTTTTTCTTTTTTTTTATGCTTAGATGGTTGGACGAGCTCACAGGCGAGCCGTGTTAAGTGGTTACTGGAGCCCATAGACATCTACAACGTAAATGCGCCACCCAAATTGAGATATAAGTTCTAAGATCTCCGTATATTTACAACGACTGTCTTACCCTTCAAACCGAAACGCATTACTGCTTCACGGCAGAAATAGGCAGGGCGGTGGTACCTACACGCGCGGACTCACAAGAGTCCTACCACAGTAAGGTAACTTCAAACCGAAGCGCATTACTGCTTCACGGCAGGAATAGGCAGTGGTGGTTTTAGGCAGTAATACACAAAAATAATTTTGCGGGTTTGATTTTTATTACACGATGTTATTCCTTCATCGTGGAAGTCAATTTGAACATTGTTAAGTACGTATTTCATTAGAAATAATGGTACTCTCGACGGAACTCGAACACCGGTGCATCGCTCAACACAAATGCACCGGACGTCTTCTGTTTCGGCCACGGCGACTTCAAACTTTTCTTTACTGTACTAGTTTTCAATTCACGCTCGTCCTTAAAAGTAGTTCTAATTATAATTATATTTCTCAGGTATATAAGTCATAGAAATTAGGTAAACATTAATATTAAGGTTTAGTCTGATTCATTTTATAACGATACTACAATTCTTTAGTATCGGAAACAACAGAATTGAAATTAATGTTTAAATAAGCAGGTGTAACAGAACTGTTTTTATTTACATTCTCATAAGCCCATATGTCCACTGCTAGAGACAGACTTCACCTAAGACTCGCCATAATTACTGAACCTGCGCAGCCCGTATCTTTTATTTTAATTTTTTTTTTTTTCTTTTGTTAATTAAATTGTTTGATTACGGCAGGTTATATCCTGGTGCGCCATTAGCAGCGTCCCGCCACTAGGACTGGGGTTGCCGGGTCCCTCAGCGCACCTGGTCTAGGTGCGCCGCGCTGGGTGCGTTAGGTATTACGCGCAGGCTCGACGCTCACCTCACCAGACTAGACCCGGGCAGCCCCCGCCCCCTCCAAACCCTCCCTAGAACAACGCTCTGATGATGACGACGACGAGGAAACTATCCACGTCTAACTTAAAATAAACAATAATATAATTATAGTGTTTCAAGAAAAGTGAGTTCAGTGTTGACGAGACAATTGACAGTAACGTTGAGACATTCCTTTGAAAAATCTCGAATTAATACGATAATTATAATATGTTCGGAGTTCCGAATTCGACCCTGTTGACATTTCGTATTTCGTAAGGACAGGGATTGTCCGAATATGTATATTAAAGCGATTGTAAGAATGTGATAAATGAAATTGATTTGTGTTGATGAAGTTAATTGTTTAGAATTTAGGTAGTACCCAAGCTTCTAAGTTACAAAACGTAAGTATGTTACGCCATATTCCCATTAATATTATTATTATTCTAATTGTAAGAAAGTAAATAGAATGCTCAGGAATTCGACAGTTGATCTAATGAGTAGACAAATAACAAATCTCCAAAACTTTTGTTCAAATGAATTGAAAGTAAAGATTAACTAAAGTCTATAAAATGATTGAATTTATTTAAGTGCTTCGAGCGATAATGAACCATTGAATTGTATCGATAACCTTTAAAAAGTGGTACAGTGCCGCTAATTATGTACATAGAGTGTACCCATACGTAGTTTTGCATCCTTATTATGTCCTGGAATATTAAAAATCTCCAACGCATATTTACGCACTGAATCAATACGATGCGGTTCACTGATCAATATGGCTGATATAGTTTGGTTTCATTCAAATAATTAAAGCTTTGAAGAGTTTCAGTAAAATAAAAAATATATTTAAATGAACGATTTTTTTTATTTTATAACTTTTTCTACTATATATACCTTGACGAGAAAATGTGAATTTTATGATAACCTGCGTTCCTAAGACACAACATTATAATGTCACGTGGGATTTGTAAATTATATAAATTTTAGCTGTTTATAAAAATATTACATTGTATGTACTATTAGTTTAAAGTAACTTAAAGATTAATTTATATAATATAAATGACACTATTAAGATACATGGCAGTGTACTAATCGTAGATCGCATTCTATGCATAGATTTTGTGGTGTTTTGTAATTAAATGTTGTCAATTAAAATAATTGTTTTATTTTCAAATAAACACAAGTAAGTTCAAAATGTCTGGTTTGTTTTATCTTCGCTTTTGCCAAGCTGAAAATACAACTGTGTTGTCTAACAGGTACCTAAGTTAAAAGAATTGCTGTATTTCATGAATGCGAAAGTTGTAGTTCATTATGTAGTTAAAGAATACGTTGGATATTTTAATCGTCATTTTTTATTGCTTTGTCGGCAGATGAGTCCCTTTATTAGTATAGTGACCGGCAGACTTCATGCCTCAATCGATAAATAAAGACCTAACTTTTATAAAATAAAGTTAAAACAAACAAAAGGAATCCTCCGACGGGAGATACATCAAGGGAAAACAAAATGTTATTTTTTTAATTCCGCATTTTCATATTATCTACCTTTTAAACCTTCTCTGGACCCACAATCATTCAAGATGAAAATAGCCAAATCGTCCAGCCGTTCTCAAGTTTAGCGAGACAAACGAACAGCAATTCATTTTTATATTGAGATTGTAATTCCGGAAACAAGAACGAGCTTCTTGAGAAGGAGTCGAATTCTTGTATGTATATGTTTAATAAAACAATGACGTGCGGCCTTATAAACGTCTTACCGGAATTTTATTTACCAACCGTTTCAATAAAAATCCTTCAAGCCATAAAGATTTGAGCTGATACAGGCCTAAATCTATAGTGAAAATACGTGCTAAGTGAGAATGAGAAATTGCGAAAATGGCTAATCTGTCTTGACGAATGGAACATTGAGGTAAATGAAAAAATAACAATCTATATTTCATGAAACTTATTTTTATGAAAAATATTTAAAACAATAGAATCTTGATTGTTCCTTATTTTAAACAATATTATTACGCACAATTGTTTACTTTCTTAGCAAAATGTATCCTTACCAACTGTTATTGAGATTTAACAAAACACGAAAAGACATTTTTTTTTTTTGCTTGAAGGATTACTGTGGCCGGAGGCCTTTCCAGTTTCACCAGGACAGGTGGCGAGCAAAGGCTCACAGGAGGGGGGGCTAACAGCTACCGAGCGCCTCGAAGGAGACCTAACAGCTCAAAGCAGCTGCTTCGCGAATGAATCTACTACGGATCGGAATCGGACCCGCTGAGAAGATCCGCGAGAAACTCAGCGAGCTGATTCATGATTAGGTTGCACGGCGAACTCTTTGTCGAGTTCGACGAGTACGGTACCGGGTCCTAAGCCTGCTCTAGTGTTAGCTGAAGGCGCTAATGCAAGTTACTGGATTGATAGTCCGTAAAACGTGTCTAGGGCAAAGACAAAACGTTGATTTTTACAATGATAACACAAATATTCTGAATAACATCGATGACTATGAAATGACTAGTATGGAACATTTTTATTGTTGTAAATTTTAAACATTATAACAATAATCAACTCTCAGTTTGTATTATATTCAAACACGATTTTGAAAACATGTACATGTTTAATTCATATATTATAACGATGTTAAAAACACTAATGAAGCAACGCACGTTTGAAGAAATATATTTTTAAACATAAAACCAGATTGCATTCATCAACCATATTACATAATGTTGCGTGCAAAAGGAACGTTAGAAAGAAACAAAAATGCATTGTTCGTTTAGGCACTTAAACAGTTCGAACACCTCACTGGAGTGTAGGGTTACCATAAAGTATGAGATTTTAGGGAAAATTTTTTATAGTAATCAATTTTTATTTTATGCACCCATTTATCATATTATGAAACTAGAATCTGCAGTTTTAGCACACAACTTTTTGGATCCGCAAAATGATTTTGTTTATAATCGGTGTTCTGTTTTCTTATCTGTATCACATGTTTCATTAATAATTAAGAAGGAGGTAAAATGTTTTATAATATATAATCAGATATAAATACAATTTATGGCATGACAAAAAATATTAATTTATTATATCGTTACATAAGATTAATATAAGATAGATATCAACCTTCATGCATACGTTTATTTTGAAATTTTAATCACATACACAACATTATTCAAGCATATGTTTTTTATGCTGAAATAATCGATACGTGGTAAACCTACTCAGGTTCATTACGTAGGTGTAAACTCCGTTTTGTCACGCCAACTCGGTTGGCTCCCGGCTAATAGGCTCGCGTTAAATTGTCTGTGCTATCTCCATTTGCAAATGCAGTTCCGTTAGTGATGCGAAGTATTGATTTTGAAAGGTACCGATGTCAAAGTAATCAATGTTTTTGTTTCTGAAATCGATATTCGCTAGAATATAGTCGTCCATATTCGTAATTGATATGTTAAAAAAAAGTGTTCACCACCCTTCAAACCGAAACGCATTACTGCTTCACGGCAGAATAGACGGGCGTGGTAACTACCCGCGCGGACTCACAAGAGTCCTACCTCCAGTAATTATGCAAATTATGATTTTGCGGGTTTCACTTTTATACACGATGTTTTCTTCACCGTGGAAGTCAATCGTGAACATTTGTTGAGTAATATCATTAGAAAAATGGTACCGCCTGGATTCGAACACCGTGCATCGCTCAACACAAATGCACCGACGTCTTATCCCTTAGGCCACGACGACTTCAATCGTAATTTAAATAGTGTATATATAGAGTAGTTTTGTTAGCTTATGCCTGTCAAGAAAATAACGGTTTACTTTAAACACGACCGTCAATTGAAATAAAGTTGGAACGGTAACATTGGGCAAAATAAATAAATAATTAATGTATTTGAATTTATGTTCGAAAATTAATTAGTTAATAAAAGATGATTATTTAACCTCCTTAATAGTGGAGCAATATCAAATATTAGATGTGCCCTACGATTACGTACGCGTTAAATTTGTAATTGAGAATAGTTCTTCATATCATTATCCATAAACTATAATCGATTTGTAAATCAGTTGATACGTGAGATAATAAACCAAACTACGACATTTATTGTAACAGATATATCCGGGATCATCCAAAAATAACCAGTACCTAGGTATTAATTGCTCCGGCTGTAAGCTGTTTTTTGGTGAATTTTCATCCAAACCATTCAGCCATTTTTGCGTGATTGTGCATCAGACATCCAAAAATACAAACTTTTGCTGTTCTAATATCAAGTGCAGATTAGGTAACGAGCCAGCAGTAACTACTTAGCGCTCGTCCTGTACTGTAAAGAATATTATAACGGCGTACGGCGATGGCAAACCGGCATTTACTTATGCTGTAAGCCTAAACGGGTTGGTATCGCCATCCTGCTTATTTCTCTTGCGAAGCAATCATGCTTGAGAAGTAGGACAGTTGTTCTACAATAATACAATTGATGCTTCGACCTCATGTCTCAAGGCGTATGGCACCCTTCAAATTATGGCTGAATCCGGTGACATATAACACGAATTGTGCAACTAGCGCAATAAGAAAAATAGTTTTGGGAAATTTCATTTTCATAGATACTCATTATGCTTATTATTAAAAAACCTTAAAATTAAAATTTCCGACTAAAACTCATAATCGACGGACGTGTTTGGAAAGTAATAAAATAATTTACCAGCAAACCGTAATTATGAATGTATTTCACAGTGCAGAGATTTGAGACGTTGATATACATCTGTTTATTTTATTGCACAGAAATGTATGGGCTCGTTGTCTACCTGGTTTTAATTACTTAACGGAGCCCATAGACATCAATACTTTGAATGACACTTGAGGCAAGAAGTGGTGGCATGTCATACACAGTATCTAAATAAGTCTCGTAATACAACGGTGATCTACCCTTTAAACTGGTATGACCGCATTACGGCAAAATAGGCAGGACGGTAACATAGGTAGGTAGCTACCCTTGCAGTACCGGTAATTACGCAATTTTACTTAAATTAATAAAACACGCGACTGGTTTAAGTATCACCGCCACTAATGCTAATAGAATTGCGACTATAACGGTTGAACAGGCGGCTGCTTTAATTTAATGAAAAACTGAAGATTTAATCGTCTTAAGCTTTCGCGCCTTACTTTATAAAATACTATTATTTAATCGACTAAAGTATACCTGTCAACCATGGCGCTAAAATCTACCTGTCAACCCTAATGCTCTTATAACGGCTCTGACATATTGAGAGCTGAACCTGTTTCATAATATTGTTTATAATTAGCATCTAATCATGCGCGCTCAATTTAGAACCCACGCCCCTTCTATATATCCGTTTCCATGTAAAATCCGCTTGACTACGAGAGCCACGAAGGCGTACTTTAGAAGGTTTGAGTGTACTTTTAAGGCTTCTTAAAAGTAAAAAGTGATAAAAACGAATACTGCTTAGTGATGTTTTACATAAAATTAAATATCTCGGTACAGTCGCAAACAAATCGGAGTCGGACACACATCGATAAACATGATAATAGATAATTAACAGCAAGTGTTTCTGGAAAATTAATTAGCCCATTGTATTATTTACTCTAAATTGTGAACTAAGAACTCGAATACCAACAGTTTAATTTTAAGGTGAAGTAACCTTGAGTCTTTTTTAAATAATTGTTATATTGCTGTTTATCAAAATAGAAACATTCGTCTACGATCGTAATAATGATCGAGTTTAATGTAAAACTATTCCAGTGCCGGGTATACACGAATGTCGTGAGGGCTTCACGACATTTTTCTTCGATTTTGTCGGAATGATTTTTAGCGAGCATAAAACCTATTTAAAAAGCCATCAGTCAGCGGCCGCTGATTGCCCACGAGGCACGCCATGGGCCGTGTTCACAAAACGGAGCAATTAACAACCCCACCACGGGCCTCGCCGCCAGTTTCCTTTCCCCGTCGCTGATCTAATCGCAAAACGATCGTTTTCTAGAATCGCCTCTACAAACTATCGCGTGTTTTGTATGGTGGGTGGTTAACACAGGGGGTCACCTAAAGTTCTGAATTACATTGCAATTAAATGAACTAGGACCAATTTAACAACACTCGTCAATTTCTCTGAAATTTGTGAACTACTGCTTGTAAAAAAATTACACGTTTGGTGTTTGTATGATAATTCTCATGTTGCTCTAAGTTTTGGCAAACATTTTTGACCAGCCGCCTGAATAACGTCAACGCTCCTTGGGCTGCTTTTGTTGATCTTGGCCTAGGTTGTATTGGCTTTGGTCAGGCTGTGGTAGACCTAAGAAGAAATGGATGGAATACGTGTAAGACGATATGTGTACAAGGCGAGTGAGCGAAGAAAGAAAAACGAAAATTTCAGCATCTTTAGCTATAAACGATTCCAGACGCTTAATAAACAACTATTTTACATGGTACCTTTAGGCCTTAAAGAATAGTGATATCGAAATTTACAACACTGAAAGCTGCTTCCCGTAACACAATAGCAATCTCAGTTAATGATACAGAAATGATTTAAGCAATTAAGCACGTTATTTGCTATTTCTTTTTGCGAACAAAGCATTACACTGGAATAAACGCGTAGTTTACACGCAATGTACATACGTACGCGAAGATGTTGTTACTGAGCGCGAAATTAATTTATTTATGTTATTTAAACGTTGTTTAATCACGACCAGCACGAAGGTTTTTTGCTATACGAAGCAATGAAATTAACATTTTTAGTACGCAATTAGACGGATAACTGAAATGCATACAATTTAATTATATAAGTTTCGATCGGATTGTCGAAAAATTTTACAGATACACATCAATTGCTCGTTGGTTGCATTATAGATGACTCTTCGATCTTATCTGGATTATACTTTTTCTTTTTACTATATTTACTTTTTGGAACCACTGAAGGATTACGTAGTCGACAGCTGTAAGAATGAATGTAAGTACTTACTCTATGGCTTTACACTCAATTTTTTATTATCTCAATAGTTTTTAGAAGAAAGTTAGCGAGAAAGTTATATGGCAGTTGAGGGATACGTACTATATGTATATAAGAATGTGTGGATTGTACTAATAGTAGGTTCTAGCGGAGATGGAGTTCGCAAAGTTTTAATTTTAAAGTAGATAATAATAAGTGGCGGATACGTAACCTTAATAATACCATGATATCAATGAACTAAGCACATAAAGCACAAGAACAATTGACATCAATAAAAGTCATTCTGTATTCCCTTCTGAATACTTATTACAGTATTGATTTCTTCCTCACCCACACGTATATAACATAACACAAATACTTTCCTAACTTCGTGTATCTAATTTAATTGGACTACGAGCATACGGACTGCAGATGACAAGAGCTTCGCCTATTCCATTTAACCACGAGACCATATAAGCAAACCCGTAAGATTGATTATAAGTTGTCTTCATCTAAAGTCGAACTTTACCTTTTATAAACTCCATAGCTTCTAAATCACTAGGAAAAAAAAACAAACAACGTCGATTATAAACTAGATTTTTATTAAAAAAAAAGTGAAAATGTTGTGATATAAGCACATAACATTGATCATTTTAGCGATAGTGGTAGGACCTCTTGTGAGTCCGCACGGGTAGGTACCACCGCCCCGCCTATTTCTGCCGTGAAGCAGTAATGCGTTTCGGTTTGAAGGGTGGGGCAGCCGTTGTGACTATACTGACACCTTAGAACTATATCTCAAGGTGTGTGGCGCATTTACGTTGTAGATGTCTATGGGCTCCAGTAACCACTTAACACCAGGTGGCTGTGAGCTCGTCCACACATCTAAGCAAAAAAATAAAAAAATAAAAAATAAAAAGTGAAAATTACGATACCTAATTTTTACTAGCCATAAACAACTTGATCTGAATCAGACAAAACAACTAAATATGTATAACATTAAAACATAATACAACGTGCATAATATTTACGTTTATCATTCACAACGCTTATTACCATTTTAATTTTCATTTTTGAAATTACAAGATTCCAGTTCCAAAACGTTAAAAGACTGACGCGTAAATTATTTGTGAAACCCACAGAGCCATTCGTTTGTAATAACGAATGAAAACTTTGAAGATATGGTCAGTTTACTGAAGCGACTTCCGGCCATCGGTAAAGCGATGTTAAAAGATTGTTTAATTAAACGAATTATGACTTTATGTTTCCGCCGCTCACATTATTCAAGCGACCGTGGCCCAATAGGTGAGACGCCTTGTGCGTAGTTGTATGCAGTTATGCCGCGACTCGTATTCTCGGCCAGAAAACCTTTGTTTTAAGGAAATACGAACCGAACACGTGTTCAAGAACAGACTATACGTGAAGGTTTTAACATTTGACAGAGCGCGCAATATTATTAAGTTTACGTTAAGTGTGACTGTAACAGCTGTTTAGTTCTTCATGGCAAAAACGAATATGAAGATTACACCTATACTTCGGAGCTCAAACTATGGCGCATCACCAGTGAACACGTAATTTGCATATTGTATTAGTATCTATCTTATACCTTTAAACGAGCAATTCTTGTATATTAATATATACCTATATAATCTGAATCTCGGAAACGGCTCCAACGATTTTCAAAAAATTTGTATACAGGGATTTTGGGGGCGATAATCAGCTACGATTTATTTCATTAAATGTGTTTTATTCGGGTTTTCAATAATCAACTCTTTCCGACATATATGGCGAATAATAATACTATTTCTTAATTGAGGCAACTAACCGCTTAAAGACACACAAGATGGCGTATCAAAAAAAAACCGGCATAATCTAGTCTATCTTATTGTCACATATTATTCATCACGATAGAGACTAGTGTTTACTTAGGAAAACTGCTTGAAGTATTTGAACCCTGGAATTGTCGAAATTTAATGACTAGTTTAAATACATATTTCTGAGAAAGTACATAAAATATGTCTTCAACAAATCATATTTTTGTTATTCATTTTATTCATAAACTGTCTAAAGCAGTTCATAAATATGCAGTGTTTAATTTGTCAAGCGCATTAATTTTAACATATTCAAGTATGTAAGTTATATGAAATACGAATTCACACTTAAAAATCACGGAACGATCCCGTAAATCAAAACGCTACAATGGGTGATGACTTATACGAATAACAAAAGAACTTTATACATACACAGATGTAAGATAGTGTTTTCTGCGACGAAATAAATATTGATAAATATCATATTTCTTTGTTTATATGATAATAATACTACAAAATAAACAGCTATATAAACTATATAAAATCACAGTGGTTTTACGGATGTTCCGTATAACTACTGAACCATGATCCGATTGACTTGAAACTTGGTATCCATGTAGAAAATGCATGTACTTAATGATAGGCTAATATTATATGAGTGTTGGACTCCCTACACCAGTTGTGGGGCGTTAATGATGAGAATCTCGTGGGGATAAGAAATAATAACGTAATTTTAATGGCAACGAAGCAGACGGGTAAGCTAGTTACTGAATAAGGAAAAAGTAGCAATGCTATTATATCGCACGATGCTACACATTCCTTTGGACACTTAATTCACATCGATTAGCTTAATACAAATTAACAGGCATGTGAAAGTGAAACGTCCACGCCAAGCGTTGGATATTAAAATTAATGTTTCATTTGCATTTAATAGGTCGGCAACATAAACGAATCTAATGGACGCATTAAATAGTTAAACAGTCATATTGTATGCAATTAATAATACTTTGAAGTATGCACTTTCACGGGTACTGAATTCTGCTTGGGTTTAGACGGTACGGTCGTAGTACAGGTGATTTCAAATAATAAAATTTAAATCTGTTCTTTCAATTTAGTATTTCAAAATGTGCGATGTAAATATAAGTGCACTAGTTTTTTTTCTTCGTAAAATTGAATTTAATCAAGAATTACGAAAATCTAAAAACATTGCTATAAAATTTGTCTATCTACCGGATAGATTTGAACTTTCTTCTTCACGAGAACGTAAGTCATTCCAGTATTTGTCTTTTGTTTAAATGTTGTTCACACATTATCGACCTAATATATTGATATTAAAATATTTATAATATTTCTCACTTATTTCCGTAATCGAACTGTTATGATACCCTCTGGTTCTAGCTTTGCTTCATCATCACCTTTCCCGAATAGTATCAGACTTATGATCTTATAGAGAACAATCCCTTCCCTAGTCAGTCAGTCCTATTCCTAATCCACACGGCACGGTTGCCGCATTTGTCGTGAAATCTTATATGTTCATTTCGTCAATAAAATATTTTTTTTTTAAATATATTTTCAATTCCGTATAACAGAACGAACTGGTCAAAAGCACAATAAAATATTTACTAAGAATCAGCACAGCCATTAATGCTTAGCTTCGTCGGACCCGTTGCTGATACCTCAAATCTGCATACGAAAGTGTAACGTACGTCATTACTATACTTAATTGAGCAAGCAGAGCAATTTGAATAGCAAGCGGGGCGATTTTATTTAACACGAACGCGATACTATCGCAGCCACAGTAATTAGCTTACCGTTTAGTCGTACCCGTAAACGATTCAACTGAACGTTTGTAACAAGAATAAAATCGCTATGAATAATAAATTATGCATTACACAAGTACTGTTATACTAAATCGTAATTAAGTACTTTATGAACATTACAATTTTATTGCGAGTATTCAGCGTTCAGCTTACGGTTGCGTTAAGATTCTTAGTTGATTGTTCGTTTACGCCGTCTTGAAAACACACTTTTATTTCATAATTCAAGAGAAAGGAATGTGACCGATTTTCTATGATGGATACAAATCATCTAGCCCCAGTAGTCTGGTTGTAGGACTCTTCTGAGTCCGCACGGGTAGGTACTACCACTGCGCCTGTTTCTGCCGTGAAGCAGTAAGCGTTTCGGTTCGAAGGGTGGGGCAGCCGTTGTAACTATACTGAGACCTTAGAACTCTTATCTCAAGGTGGGTGGCGCATTTACGTTGTAGATGCTATGGGCTCCAGTAACTACTTAAGACCGGGTGGGCGTGAGCTCGTCCATCCATCCAAGCAATAAAAAAAACAAGAGACGGATCCTCATCTTAATTTCCTACCTGACTCTCCTTCTTATTGCTACCCTAGTTATAGTTTCAAGTAAGTAGTCGCATAATTGGCATCACCGTTCAACGAATAGGAATGAAGGTGTCATGCGGTTTCGTCTACTTCCATTGAGATTGGGACCTCGTATCTCCACGTAGGGCGTGGCAAACAAAGCACTGACGAATTAAAAAAAAAAAAAAGAAACTATTGGCTTGAAAACCATTTCTAATCCAGTGAACACGACATACTACATGCTTGTTTCAGACTGCGATCGAGACATACGTTAATTTTAAACCTAGTATCCGATGAACCTAATGGATCCTAAAGTTCGGAAAGCAATAATATATTGCTCTAGATGTGTGACGTATGACTGTCTTATTCAACGAGCTTGTGGAGGTATTCAGCGGTAGGGAGCGGCTTGGTTCTGTCCTGGCGTTGCTGAGTCCATGGGTGACGGTAACCACTCACCTTCAGGTGGCCGTGTGATCGTCTGCCTACAAGAGTAATAAAAAAATTACTTCCTACAAGCAGGAACATCATGAAGCCATAGTACGTATAAGCCTTCCATAATGGAACTTATGCGCTTCAAAAGTCGAAACGGCTTAAGTTTACGTAGCTAATATTCTGCTGTTTACCGTTGCATACAAATGAGCACGTAAGCTCATATTAATATTGTCATGTTTCTTTCGTTTCAATAGAATGATTAACAAAGTGTTGGTTTAAATGCCGGTGTTGGCCGTTTCAGAGATCTTATCACCTCGGCCACCGGGCATTAGCTGTTTCATTCTAGTGAGGTTTGTGCTGCACTTTTTGTAATTATTCTTTTTTTATCGATTCATTCGTTGTGTATTGTGTTGATAATACTGTAATATTCGAATTGTGGCTACGGAACGTCGATAAGTAGATATTATTTGTGATATGGAACCTATTAAAACACTATGGACTGATATTTGTTAAAACATGTAATTTGTGTGATGAAATTGATTGCTTATTCTGTATCTATCTTTCTTACTGGTGGTAGGACCTCTTGTGAGCCGCCCGGGTACCTACCTACTCGTGCGGATTACCACCACCCTGCCTATTTCTGCCGTGAAGCAGTATGCGTTCGGTTTCAGGGTGGGGCACCGTTGTAACTATAGTGAGACCTTAGAACTCATATCTTAACTTTTTTGACTTCAGCTCGTATTTGTTTTAAAACTATTGTTTTTATTGTTTGTTGTGTCATTTACTCTAATTCACACTGGGCCGTCAGCGCAAAATGGCCTAAGCTACCATGTTAGTATAGAGATATGAGATTCGAATTTACCTTTACAATACTTGTAGGCAAAAAATACGCGCTAAAATGATGTTTACAAGTCATCTGTTATCTACGATGAACTAGGGATGGCCGATTTGCATCAAAATTTATTATGTTTCAAATAATTGCATACATAGCACGAATATGAGTTTGGGTTAGGCCACTTTGCGCTGACGGCCTCAAATTTATTATATTTTGAATGACATAAAGCATATATCGTATCGTTTGACATGTAATCGCTACCGGTTAAAGTTTTGTTATTTTATTACTAGATCCGGGTCAATCGTGCGCCGCGCATTTTGACAAGCAAATTGGATAATGCGAGGGAAACGTTGCAAGCGGCATGCGCGGCATTGTTCCGAGAGTCTCGCGAATTGTCACTGCTGTTTACGGATATTAATCTGGCATTTGTGAAATTATGGAATGAAATGGTTTCGCGGTTAGGTGGCCAAACTCATATATGCGGCTTAGCGCGCGCATGTGTAACGTCATTATGTATTTCATTGTTCTGACATTGATTAGTTGTAATGGTAGCGGGTATGTCTATGTCGCCACGCACAGCTTTATGTTGGAGTGATCGTCTGGTTTCTTATATAAAGACGCAGATTTTATGGATAGTATTTATTCTATCGGCGATACATATTTTGTGTCCGTACTCATTGACGACGCAGAACGAAAGGGACGCACACAAACGACGTTGACATATATACAAGAGTGACAGCTGTCAGTTGATATGACATAAGATGCGTTAGACTATACAATTTAACATTATACGTACCTGATTGTATGTAAGATTGAAGTGCTAAGAATTAATTTCTAAATTGTATTCGTACTAAAATTTGTATGTAGACGTGGAATAATTCGTTGATACGTAATATCCATTATGCGGGTAAGTAGTGCGGTAATGAGTCCGCGATATCGGCCGTTTTGTACCGCGTATCGCGATATTATCGCGCCCCCACCCCGCCGGACCACCGGACCGTGCACCCTTCGAACAATTGCAACCAGAATACCACTCGCCTACACAATACCGACCAGACTGCTACATTTCAGTTATGCCATACGAATATAGACAGTGATTCAGATCTTACACGTTCTGTTTAAAAATTCTTATTTGTGATTCATCAGACAGCTGGAGGATTGATTTAAAAGTATTAGTTGAAATTTTTTTATCAACAATAAGTCTACGTCCCTTTCTTGTAAATTGATAACTGTTGCCCATAGACATGACAATGTCAAATATTGCGAGTGAGTACTGCACTGTAATGAATATTAAACTAACAAGAACGATAAAATGTAGGTATACGGTAGGCAGCGGCTTGGCTCTGCCCTGGCATTGCTGAAGTCCGTGGGCGACGGTAACCACTTGCCATAAGGGGGGCCGTATGTTCGTATGCACACAAGGGTAATAAAAATATTAAAAAAGAACTGTATGACATGGATAAGCATCGTCATTGGTAAAGCTCATAAGAACAATGATTCCCCACAGAAGGCGCTCAATTAACATACGAAACTGGTTTAATTATTTAAGTTCAAGTTACGCATCACCGTTTTGAAATTATGAATAATGACCACGGATTTAGGCTACATTACTCCGTGTTAGATAAGCGGCATTTGTAATAAAAAAAATGCTTTATAAACCGATTACGGCTAGATACGATCTCCATAGAAGCGAAACGTTTAAATTATTCAAAACGCAATTTTTGTTGAAGTCTATTGAGTTTAATGGCTAATTAAATCGTTAATTAATGCTCGATTGGAATAGAATGTCGTTTGTTTTTTGTAAACACTAAGAGAATCGATGTAAGCGGTCGTTTCTAGGTGCATTAATATGAAATTACGACATTATATAATCGTACCAATAAATATATATGAGAAATCGGATTCGCAATAGACAAAGTTTAGTCTATTAACTATAACATATATTTGGAGCACTTTTTAGACATGATATCAGGGATAAAGTCAAGGGGTCCCTTCTAAATATTCATTCTGGTTCTATGCATAAACTCTGTCATGCTGTAGAACATTGCTTCTATGCCTCGTCAGTCTTCAATTGGGCCCATCATCAATTAGTGGAGTTCTCATAATAATACCAACTTCACTCTATTGTGATATTTATGGGTGATGGTGACTTCTACGTAGATCGACAAAGTCACATCTAAGCGTTGAACGTCTGAGCCATAAGTAAGCGAAACTTGGATGTGCTTGGACATAACTTTTACAAGACCCAAAAGTGTGACAGTATTCAGTTGGAGTCATTAGAATTAAAACTACTTAATATGAAGACAACAACGGATGCACATACTTGCGGCGTCGGTGATATTTTGTGCGAATACCTAATATTGCTACGTATGCCTCCTTACTGGTGGTAGGACTCTTGTGAGTCCGTACGGGTAGGTAACACCACCCCGCCTATTTCTACCGAGAAGCAATAATGCGTTTCAGCTTGAGTGTGGGCAGCCGTTGTAACTATATTGAGACCTTAAACTTACATCTCGAGGTGGGTGGCGCATTTACGTTGTAAATGTCTATGGGCTCCAGTAACCACCTAACAAGGTGTGCTCGTCTGTCAACGCAACTCATTAGCAATAAAAAAATTATTAATGTAAAACGACTGCGAAACTAATTAATATTGAAAATCAGCTACTATTTTAATCTTTTTAATTTAATACAATACAATATTTTAAATAAATTTAATCATTATTGAGGATTGCGACTCTAGATCTGCCTAATAAATTAAAATTTGTGTCTACGTGGATCTCACAACGCTACCAGGCATAGTACTGTGACCACAATGCATATGTGCTCCGTGCTGGTGTTCACTAATTGCCGCGTCCGGCGGAAGTGGCCGGTTCAAGCCTGGTGTCAGGTGACGGCCCCCTGTGTGTGCATTGTTGAACGCACACACGCACAACTACGAAGGGTTTTCCACTAGGCTCTGTAGCACAGCGTCTAGTAAATTTGTGAACTGTCTTTGTAAGGATTTAATTAAATTTTCACTGATGCCAAAATAATTGAATTTCACTTCGTTTTCAGAACATGTAGTTCCGCTGTCTGCGTTTGATACCAATCATACATAGTCTTTGCCATTTTCGATATTTGAGGTGAGAGCTTAGTTGTTCTTACAGTTTGATTAAAGTGGATAAGTAAATTGGGTTTAATAGTAATTCAGAATAGGCCCCTAATCCAGTCCCGGTGTCTACGTTTGATACCGGTCATAGTCTCTGTCATTTTTTATTTAGAGTTGAAGCGTAGTTGTTCCTACAGTTGATTAAGTGGATAAGTAAATTGGATTAATTATAATAGATGTTGAATGAGGTTTTCATATACTATGTTTCGTAAAATAACAATCTTTGTGTATTCTATTTCTACGCATAATTTCTAATATCTAATCGAGATCTTAAACCCCGACTGTAACCATCATTTTACAATTGTTCAAATATCAAAAAATATTTAGAAAAATAAGAATAATAAGAAAATCAAAAATAAGAGAAAAAAAACTAAGTAGCTTGCACTTAACTTACTGTTAGTTTTTTTACTATAGCCCTTCTGAATACTGTGTTCAAGAGTTCGAATAGTTGTCATGAGTGTGCGTGTTGTGTGTATTTAGCTAATTAGCTAGTCCGATTTCGAGATAACACTAATAATAATTACTTTTATGACGTGCCCATTAAAATATGCTAGGGTCTGGTTGGGGCGAATTCTTTACAATCTAAGAATCTGTTTGAACTAAACCAGAATGATTTTCAATCGATTTCATGGGACAATTTTAGCGATAATTCGGTAAACGTTTTTATTTAAACTAGAGGTCCGCGGTAGTCGAATTCGACTACATTAATTAGAATTGTTATAAGTTTGTACTATTTATTGATTTATACTTCTATAATCACAATTCGCCAGGCTACACTATAAAAATATTATAAAGATAACAATTTAATCTATTCTCATTTGACCACAGACGTCAAGAACAAAAGTTTGACATAATAGTTGCATGGTGTGTGCGTCAAATACATGTATGTAGTGTGTGTAATGTTTCTTTATTGATTTAATATATCTTTTATGCATTATTAAAAAAATTGTGAACTCTTCTTTAATTCTCTATAAGTGTGGAAATTTCAAACTCCTCCGTCCGCGCAATTTTCGTAAAAAGGGTACAAGTTTTTGCTTCACGTATTAAATTATTTAAATAAGCTACATTAACAAGGACATAAAAATAGTCTTCTTGAATCACAAGTAAAATATTTTACGCTCCAAAGATTCAACCTTTTCATATTCCCAGTACCAACATTCAATAATAAAGAATTAATTAACTCACCAGGTCGTAATTACTATACGACGATCTAATGAGATTTTAGTCGCTAAACCATATTCATGGAGCTCATGCATGACTTTCAATTTGCGGAAAAAATTATGATCAAGAACTGTCGTGGGCTAATGTGTCGGCGCCGGGATGCTCGCTTTTTTTTTTCTCCCCATAATTACGTAATTAGTGACGATGAATTGGAAATGCATTTTAGTGCTATTGCAGTCCCTTTTGTCTGCCTTGCCTGAGTAAACTTTTGTTTACAACAGCTGTTTTAACGATACGTAATTTCGCGACTTTCTCGGTTCGCTGATGATTACATTAAAAACGTTTTTTGTTTGTATTTATTTGAATAAGTGTTTAATTATGTCAAGCTACGAACTTTGATCGAGAAAACTCCATTCATCGAAATAAATGAGAATATCGTTAATGTAATAATAATTGAGTCAGTTAAGATATACATCATTAAGGATAACAAATATTGCCGGTCAGATCTCTACATCTGATGAGATCACATGAGAAGCACCAGCTTTCAAATAAATAAAAGATCGTCAAATGGTCACCAGGTAGAAAAAACTTCTGAAATACATACAGAAAAGAGAGCCCAGTTGTGAACTCATTCTTTTTTGGAGTCGGTTACAATGTCCGAAAGTTTAGATAAACCTCCAATTTCCAAAACCCAGACTATTAATAGACTAGATATTGTCGGCTTATTTTCAGCCATATTGTAGAGGAGAAATGAGGTGTCGCAATTAATTCCGGTCTAGGGAACAATGGATTGTGATATTCATTCTACACGTTGATCTGAAATAAACACCCACTGCGCTCGCGTTTGCTGACATTTGGCACTACACGAGTAAGCTGGTGATAGATCGACCACGATAGAATCCGATACTATTTATCATAATTATTGAAAAGTCATAACGCTCATGGCAGCAGTAATCAGTACGTACGATGTGAGACATTATTGCTATTATTATGAAAATTGTAACAGCCATTTTTTTGGAATATTCTGGTAATTTAGTTGAAACTATCAGTTATAAATATCTCAAGCTTATGTACTTCGGACGGGCTCTCTCGACTGCGTCTATTAAGCTCTATCACTTGAATCCATTGAGAGCGTGAGATGCAATGGATAGAAGACTCTTCTACTAGACAACTCTGTGGTCTTAGTATAGTACACGGTTGTGTGCGGTCACACGCAATTTGTTCTTGCAATTACTACATTTAATTGACTGATCGTTAATCTACAAGTATGTGGGCAATAAAGGGTATTATACTACAATGTACGCTCATATTTTCTTGCGAGAAGTAATTCTTTGTATACCCTTTTTAACCTGACATTAAATGCTAACTCCGCTTTATCAATGTATGAGCAGTTTGGCTCGACTATCTTTGTAGACAGACATAAAAAAATTCACTGTACTTATTCGAATGAAAATATTTTTGTCCATTGAACCGTAATAATGGGAATTGTAACAAACAGCTGTATTAAATTACATTCAATTTTAAGATAAATCTAAGTTTGGATTGTGTAATCTTCGTGAAGCGTCCGTAAGAAATTGGATGATGATTACAAGCGCAAACTTTCCACAATCGTAACCGACGAACAGTGTACGCCCCAGTTTACCGAGATTTATAGCAGGACGCGCTATGAATATCCCTTTCAATTAGGATCAATGATATCGAGTGGCGTTCGACGGTTGCACGATTTGTACGCAATATCGCTTGAAACCGATGCTCCATTCATCATTATTATAATGTGCCACACTCACTTATTTACGGAAATCGATATTTTTTTCGGTATCGATTTTGAATAGTCGGGCTCGACACGTCGATAACGTGACGGCATTGTAGAGTTGACCCGTCATTGTTGGCACGACGACCCACAGAGCGAAGCCGGCACCCTGCACGGCGAAAGTACGAACGCGATTAGTTCCGCATCTAGATTAATGTATTTTGTAATTATTGATTATAACAGGTCACGGTTGTTGCCAGCATTTCGGTCTAAACAGATCAATTATTAATCACCATGTTTTGTGAACCGCTGTTAGTTCATTATTGTTAACAAAGCGATACTGATGCGGAACTCGAGATCAATTTTTCATGTTTCGCGTCCATTAATACGTGTTTTTTTTTATTAATATATTTGGGTTAATTAAGATTATTAACCATATACACTGGAATTGCGCCTCGATCACCGATCGAAAACATCCGCCTCGAAAAACTGTAGAAATGATTGATTTAATTAAATCATTTAGAAAACGTATGCGGACTAAGAAGTCTGATATATTCATGTCAAATGATGCAAAGGGTCAAGGTCCTAAGATAATAAAAATAGATAAATAATCACATTTGAGATAGCAACAAACGACTTCTAAAGTGAAAAATTAAACACCGTGTAGTAAAAGAAATATGCAAAATTTATAAGTTATTACTGCTTGTAAGACAGATGGATATGTATCAGGTGGTAGGTTAGCCAGGCCTATGTTTGACACAAAAGTCAATGTAGTATAAGTTACATAACAATTTTACATTTCGCCTCATGTGGGAAATCGCAATAATATTGTATTTTCAATCTATTAAACGTATTCGGCCTGAAACCGTTGACAATGGAGAGTGTGTAGTGTCCTAGAAGGGTAGCCTCCATCGCCATCCATCTCTCTCCGTCGGTGTTGTAAAAACACCATTTACAATTAAGAAGTAGTCGTCGTGGCCTAAAGGATAAGACGTACGGTGTATTCGTATCTAGCGATGCAACGATGTTCGAATCCTGCAGGCGGGTACAATTTTTCTAATGAAATACGTACTATTAATAAATGTTCACGATTGACTTCACGGTGAAGGAATAGCATCGTGTAATAAAAATCAAACCCGCAAATTATATTTTGCGTAATCACTAGTGGTAGGACTCTTGTGAGTCCGCACGGTAGGTACCACCACCCTGGCTATTTCGACCGTGAAGCAGCAATGCGTTTGGGTTTGAAGGGCGGGGAAGACGTTGTAACTATACTGAGACCTTAGAACTTATATCTCAAGGTGGGTGGCGCATTTACGTTGTAGGTGTCTATTAAAAAAAAAAAGAAAAAAGCTTAACCTCGTAATCAACACATTTATCAAATTATTTACCTGATTTAAAAAATCTATTAAACAACATTCCTACCAGACGCTTACACAATATTAGTGGTCAAATCTATAACGTGGGTGAACTATCAACCAGCCGTTGTCCGTTCAAGCTTCTCCACGTAAATTGGAAGCGCAAGGCACGTACGAAATGCGAAGCTTAGCGATGTAAATGCTTACTAGCTATCTCAAGAAACTAGACTGCAATAAAATATTTATATTTATGAGAAACATTATAGTGTAGAGAATTGCCTTATAACAGAAGATTCGGATCAGATTTTTCGTTTAGTTTTTGGTATTTTTAATATTTGTCTATCTAATTATTGATCCTTAAAACGTACTAGAAACATAGCTTCATAAATTATACATAAATACATATACAGCGTTTGTGACATTTGTAAGCTGAAAAAATAATCTAAACTAATCTTGAGTCGTCGTGGCCTAAAGGATAAGACGTCCGGTGCATTCGTATCGAGCGATGCACCGATGTTCGAATCCAGACGGGTACCAATTTTTCTAATGAATACGTACTCAACAATGTTCTCGATTGACTTCCACGGTGAAGGAATAACATAGTGTATAAAATCAAACCCGCAAATTTTAATTTGCGTGATTAGGACCTCTTATGAGTCCGCGCGGGTAAGTACCACCTCCTCCTCCTTGCGTCGGTTTCCTCATTACTGAGGGTCGTGGTCATGGCCTTGAAACAGATGTTTTTTATAGTGCACCGCCAGCTGTTCCTATCTGCAGCTGAGTGCAGAGCATCGTGCACTGTGGTATCCAGGGCTGCACGAATCTGGTCCGTCCGTCTTAGTCGCTTGCCCTCGACCTTTCCAGTGACCATCAATTTCTCTAAGTTGTCACTGTCTTTCCTTGCGATGTGGCCAAAGTATTCAAGAATCCTTCGCATGCAAATGGTGGAGAGTCTAGTCCGGATCTTCAACTGAGCTAGGATGGATAAATTGTACCAATAATAAATTGTATAAGTACCACCACCCCGCCTATTTCTGCCATGAAGCAGTAATGCGTTTCGGTTTGAAGGGTGGGGCAGCCGTTGTATTATACTTGAGACCTTAGAACTTATACCTCAAGATGGGTGGTGCATTTACGTCGTAGATGTCTATGAGCTCCAGTAACCACTTAACACCAGGTGGGCTGTGAACTCGTCCACCCATCCAAGCAATAAAAAAAAATCTAAAATCTAAACTTACCATACCATTTGCAACTCCGAAAGCGTTCGTGAACGAACGTTCCATTTCATTCCCTCAAGTCTCTCACGGGGTCACTAATACCTAATGAGAAATACGATTGCGCAAGGAAATGATATCGATATAATTCGATATTCACTCCAAACCTAGCAATCACGAAAACAAATTTGCGTTCATTTCCTCCCGCAGGCTCAAACGTGTAGGCTCCGAGGAGCTATGTCTCGCTAGCAATATCTTTTATAAGGCGGGTGAACGTAATGGAACCATTTCTCATCAATTTTCTAAATAAAGGCACACAGAAGCCAGCGGATAAAACAAAGCGCGGGCGCTCACGACATAGATTGAGCTGAATTATCGCTTTACCGCAGAACACAATCTGCTTTCCCGTACACATACACACAAACACACATAATATCCGCATAACTGGGAACATTGTCTATAATGACGTAGTATTGCACCACTTAACACTAAAGAACAGGTGCGTATTCAAGTTAAAATGTAAGCTTTTTTATTTTTTGTCCCTCGAATACCATCGCAGAACATATTTAAATTTTAGTATTTTACTCAATTTGATTAGCATCACCGTATTTCCAATTCGTTGTGGTCTAAAGGCTAAGATGCCCGCCCGTTTTACTCTTATCGAGCGAAGCCAATGTGCTGGTGTTTAATCTTAACATGCTGGTGTCAACTTTTCTAATGAAATACTTAAATTGGCACATGCTTAATGACTAACTTGTAAATTGCTAATTGATGTTAGTTGTGAACTAATGTAATATGGATATCGGAGCCCATCAATGTAAATGCCGTTCCCTACTTTGAGACATGTTCCAAGCCTTAGCTTTATAGAACAACGGCTGCATCACCCTTCAGACCGAAATGCCTTACTGCTTCACCGTAGAAATAGGCTGGATGGTTATTTTCTTGTAGCTTATACACAGCTAATTATTGTCAAGTTTTGTCGTTTGATTACAATTAAAAGTTCATTTATCTTTCACACAGATTGTACGTACTATTTCAAATTGATATGTAGTTACTTTTCAAACTGTCAATTTAAAGCATTTACAAAATATATAAAAGTACTTTTATTGTTTCTTCATGATCCGCCTGTTAATAGGTGTCTAAGCCAGAACTTGCATGCCGCAATCAACATTGAAACAAGCGGTGAAGATCTCAACAATTTTAAAAACTGTTCTTCCATTTACAATTCGAATTGCTAAAATAATAACAGTATCGCAAATAATAATAATAAACTTTCTTAATACGACTCTGTTAACGGTAACACCTTTAGCATTCAGAGCCAGAGCAGAGATAACAAGCGTGAATATGTAATGTAATGTAAATGATTTTTCACTTTTATCAAAATACGCAAACGTTAGAACTGCAAAGTCAACTGCTAAGAATAAAACTGTTAACCAAGCGATTAAAATTACGGCGAATCTAATTTCCAAAATTTGGGTAGATGGCATCACTTGCTTAGCTTTTGTTGAGTGGTTATAAAATACATACATATTAAAAACGAGACATTCACCTTGATATGCTTTAAAATAAACTCTACTTATACAAGTGCATAATGTTTTGAACATAATTTTACTACCCCGTGTCATTTCTTCTATTTCTTCATCGTTGGTAAGTCGATCGGGGGTACGTTGTAAAAATCTTACCCGCCCCAAAATTGGAACTGTCCTGTGGCAGGCATATTACTAGATAAACAGGACGTATTACAAATTATCTAAACATTTAAAATTAGCAGCGTTCTGAAAGTTTACTAGTTTGCTTAAAATTAAATTCTAATAATAGACCTTTGTCCCCGTTCGCTATCAAATTGCAGGAACGTATTTAATGGAAAATTTAGTATCATTATCCCAACAATGTCGGTAAATAAAAAAATTACGGTAATTTCAACGACGGGAGCAATCAAAATGTCGCGAGCACAAAACCGCCGACAAATTGGGCGAAAGTGTGACGCTAACATTCGTAATTTTTGTTCATATGACAAATGGACGCCATCTTCTGCCTTGTGCCTAATTTCAGGTGTAATGGGAAGCAGATGCGGGCTCAGTGATAATCATTATACAATTAATGATCAAATAAATGTGTATGAATATTTTTCTCCCTCTCTCTCTCTCTCTCGAATATTTTATGTTCTATATTAAGAAAAAGTATATTTATATGTATTTCTTCTTCTTCTTCTTCTTCTCTGTCGTTTCCTCATTACTGAGGGTCGTGACCACCTTGGTCCAGTTTTTGCACCAGCTTCCTCCAATGCTGCCTGCATTCGGCCTGCTTAATGGCGCCCGGGACGCTGGTGTTTGTGGCCTCCCTGATAATGTCCGTCCACCTGGTTGGCAATCTTCCTCGACTTCTCTTTCCTTCCACGTGACCTACAACTATTAATTTTTCCAAGTTCTCAGGATTTTGTCGGGCCACGTGTCCGAAGTACTTGAGGAGACGCTGCATACAAATTGCAGATAGACGGGTCTTGACGTTTTGCTCCTCGAGAATTGACACATTTGTTCGGCGCTCCGTCCATGATACGCCCAACATTTTGCGCCAACACCACATTTCAAATGCGTCAATTCTCGATCGGGTACGGCCCTTGAGGGTCCACGTCTCAGAAGCGTACAAGAATATGGAGAAGATAAGGGTTCTCATGAGCTTTATCTTAGTTTTTTTGCTTATGCTGCGATTTCTCCAAATCTTCTCCAATCGCTTCACGGCTGATTTTGACATCTGGGCCCTCCTGATCACCTCCCTGTCACAATCACCGTCACTGGATATTAATGACCCCAAGTACACAAATTCCTGCACCACGTCCAGGTCACGCAGTTCGTGTGTGCGTGTCATTGTGCCAGCTCTATCGACAAACATCAATTTCGTTTTGGATCGGTTGATGCGAAGTATGTATTTAGAAATTACAAAACTTTATTTTGAATAAATCTCAGCTTAGTTTTCTAAGAAAACATAAGTACAGGGCCAGTATCGCTTAGCATAAGGCAAGCTGGCACTCAATGCTAAAAAAATTACGTTCATATAAACATTTTTTAAACTTATCGCTTCTTGTTTTGTCAGTTTGCTTCGTTTAGATTGTGAATTTATTACTAGGGTTTTTGAAGGTGAGAGCTCCTTCAAATTGTTTCAAGTTTGTCCGTTTCGTATCGGTCAAGGCCATACATAAGTTTCTGCAAGTTTTTACAATGTCAATAACCGGCAAATACTTTTCTCTCTTTCTTTTATAGTGAATTCAATTTCGTAAATTTTTGCGACCATATGTCACATACTTTTCAGATTCGGTTGGATCATTCGTTTCTATTTGGATGCCGTAAAATCGAAATAATCACTAAGTACAATTCTGCACTTGAATATTCATAAGTAGTCGAAAATCAAAAGGAGGACGAAATGTTATTCGCGCGTCACAAGTTTCATTACCTATCGTGCGTGCTCTTTCCCATTAGTTGTGTTGAACCACGCCCGCCTGTCGACCACGGTCGTATGAAAAATAATTATAATCGTATTTATTATAACTAAACAAGTTAGCAATTTCGGACAATGAGGTTTTTTATTTCCCTCCCTGAACCGTTAACAATACTTTGTTTTAGATTTTCTGAGCATCTCGCCGTATAAATATTTTATTAACTTTTACATTTATTTATACGGTAATCAATATGTGGACTCTAGAAATAGCCGAAATGTAACAAATAATAGTTATTAATGCCTTTATAATATGTAGATGTACTACAAAAATAGTAAATTCTTATTTATCCCCATAATATTTTACCAATTACAAGTTTGTTAATGTGAATTATATCGGACGAACAATGTTCAAACGCATAGAATATGAACGAATAAAATACATAATTACCCCGTCCAGGCGCACCTGGAATAGCTTCTTAGACTACCAGCGAATAGGTAGAGGGAAAAAACCTACTTAAAACAGTTTCCGTAGTCTTAGCCGTCCGTGACCTATAAAGTACGGTAAGTAAAAACTGAAAATTATTCGAAAAGTCGAAAATCACATAGAGATAATCTATATATACCTATATATCTATACGTCATGTATGACGTTGAATATAATCAATGTCAAGAACGGCTGGACCGATTTGGCTAATTTTGGTCTTGAATTATTTGTGGAAGTCCAGAGAAGGTTTAAAATGTAGATTAATATGAAAATCATCATCATCATTATTCTTTCCTATGCTGGGGTGTAGGGCTCGAATCAAATTTTTCCATTTATACCGGTCTTGGGCAGTGCGTTCTAGCTCCTCCCACGTCATGCCCAAGACCCCTAGCTCCTGCTCCACCGAGCGACGCCAAGTTGTTCTGGGGCGGCCTCTCTTCCTTTTGCCAGACACTTTCTAGGTCAGTGCTCTCTTTGATAGGTGGGTATCGGGCTTTCTCAAAGTGTGACCAATCCAATGCCACTTCCGCGTAAGGATCTCCTTCTCCATTGGTGTCTGCTTAGTGATCCTCCATAGCTCTTTGTTAGTGATCTTCTCAGGCCAAAAGATTTTCAAAATCTGACGCAGGCACCTATTCACAAACACTTGAAGTTTTTTGATCAAGTCCCTGCGAACAAACCAAGTTTCCCTCCCTTACAGCAATACAGACTTTACATTTGAGTTGAAGATCATCACCTTTGTTCGTCTTGTTAAGGTTGAGGCACTCAATATGAAAATGCTCGGAATTAAATAAAAATAACAATTTTGTTTTTCCTTTGATGTGTCCCCCGTCAGACGGGTTCCTTTTGTTTGTTTTAAGTGTATTTTATACAAAAGCTTAGGTCGGTTAGGTTTATTTATCGATTGAGGCACTGCGAAGTCTGCCGAGTCAGCTAGTAATTAATGTTAATTAAATAATAATAAAATTAAACCGTAAAAGTAGTCTCAATTATGAATAAAACACGATTAAAAACACATCTTCAAACATATTTAAAAAAAGTATCGGAACCTAGGTACCTAAGAAAGAAGGTCGGAGGATATTATTGATAATAGTCTAACAATTAAATTAAAAGATATACACAGTCCTGGCTCTTTTTTTTCTTCCTACCTAAGCTGATAGCCTTGAGAAGCTGTCAGCGCAACCGGGCGAGTAGATGAGCTCACGGGGCTCACGGGAGTGTTGCTAATACTGGCCTTAGCAAGAGCAGTGCTTCGCAGAATCTACCACCGGATCGGAACCGCGAATCACTGAGAAGATCCGACGAGAAAGTCAGTGGGCTGTGTCTATGGGTTAATTTACTCGTCGACCCCTTCGCCGCGAGCGACGGGTTCAGCGAGGACGGTGACCGAATTCTGGCTCTTTTGAGCTACTGCCTTTACTGTAATACGGAATAATCCGTCTGTAGTACCTAGTATTAATTGTCTTCACTTTCAAAGTCCTATAAGGAAGAATACTGTCCGGATCGTCAATGAATTAGCTCACGGATCTCTTGGGTCTACGACTGGCATTCTCTTTATTTTGAACCTTAAGTTTCGTGGAGAATATTCTGAATTATTTCAGAGGATTCTGTCATGTCTTTCTTACCACCGCATCACCAGCTCGTGGAGCAGGGTTCTTGCCGACACCTGAAAGCGTTGCATTCAACATTCATCTATGGGCTCCTATGATCGTTTCACATCGGGCGGATAGTGTGATTAACTTGGCGGCTAAATAAAAAACTTGTAAGTAAAAAAAACAAAAACCAAATTTATAACGTTTTGTCATAAAATGCGGTCAGTAACGACAAACGAGCCTGCCTGCCCACACGGTAGCGTGTCTAACTCGAAGACACCTGCGCCCTAATGTCTTACGGAGCCATTCAGGCACTACCTAACGCGGCCGTGACAAAACACTCGCAATCGCTTTACAAGCTTCAAATAAATAGTCAGGAAATGAAAATGCGTTAAAGCAAGCGCGTTTTGTACGTGGCTTTAAAAGATTTAACATTTTATAAGGTGTATAGGAATTGTGTATAGGATTTTTGAAGTTTTCCGTACTATAACAGTTTTTTTTATGATTGACGTATTACTGGTGGCCCGGAGGCCTTTCCAGTTTCACCAGGACAGGTGGGCGAGCAAAGGCTCAGCCAGGAGGGGTGGGATTTGCTAACAGCTACCCGAGCGCCTCCGAAAAAGACCTAACAACTCAAGAGCAGCTGCTTCGCGAATGAATCTACTACCGGATCGGAATCGCGACCCGCTGAGAAGATCCGGCGAGAAACTCAGCGAACTGATTCATGGGTTAGGTACTATAACAGTCAGCGGTACTCTAGTTCATTATTTACATGTATTATGATAATTAAGTAGTCTCCGTTTTAACTCGTTCGCAAATAAATCTTAAATCTGCTTTTTGTTCTCCTACTTCTGTTACTGCAAATTAAGCATATAATAGAACGTGCCTATACGTTTTCCAGAAAGTAAAAAATTCTAGCATTAACTTAATTAGATTATGAAATTAAAATCGGACGGTAAAATTGTGTTTCACAAGTCTAAGACTTACCGCTTTTTGTACGATACGATTTTTCACATTCAATCTCGCTATTGTTGTACGAGTATGACGTTCTATAAGTACTTTTAATGATTAGTTCTATTGACAGTTGAAAATGAATTTAAAAGGTCATCTGTCGCTATCTTGCATCTCCATACTAGTTTTTCTGCATGCTATCATAATAATAATTATATATTGTAAGGAATACCCTACAAAAAGGGTATAAAACCGGCGCGCAGCTCCGTCACCCGCGCATTTGTCGGTTGACATTCATCGAGAGAACATCGTTCAAAGACTTTAAGTGTTAATTTAGGAAACACGAATTTTATAATAATGTTGAAGGTAAAGTGCCTATAAATAGCAACGCCTTTGCTCGAAACATTCATTCGATCGGCGGCGTTCGTGAGAGAGGGTGGTCGTGGACATGGTGTGCGTGAGTCATTGTTTAAGTCTCTGTAAACGTGTGCTAATTGTTATTTTTTTTTAATGGTTTTTCTTCTGATTCCTAATATCAGAAGTGAGATAAAGGACTCAAATAGCCCACAGTAGCGTAAAACTCTGAACTTTGTTTTGTTTTACAAAGACTGCTTACTTTGATGCTTTCATACTTTATTTGTTATTTTTCTTGTGTGATTGCAAATTTTAACTGTGATAATGAGATATACTGAAACTCCTAGTACACGGAGGCGACCGTCTCGAGATGATTCTCGTAATCGAAAACGATATTATGCTTTCGCGATCACAGAGATGATAGACAGAATCGCGATACGAACGATGCGCTCGCGCACGATAGACCTGTCGCGACACGTTCTAACGATAAGGAGCACGCTGAACAGACCACCAATATTTTACGGATAATTACGACTCCCATGTCGAATATCGTTGGTTCGCAACAAGGCCACGTAGAATCTAGTATCCCTGGTTCTAATGCTCTACCCTCTCCAGTGCTTTAATGGAAGCAATTAAAACTTTGCAACCCTCAAGGTCGCAAAATTATTACATATCGTATTTTGACCCATCGATTAATAATTTTCATTGAAGTTTGTGCGAAAAAGTAGAACGCGCCAGAGAAGTTAACGCGTGGAACGACCACGAATGCTTATCGCGAGTGGCATCATGTTTAAGGGACGATGCTAGGGTTTGGCTGAGTGAATGGGTTACTTCTGATAGAACTTTGAACTTTAATAGTGATACGGGGCATAATGGGCCCTCAGGTTAGAGCCGCGAACACTAATCTACTCACGATTTGATTTCATTTTTTAGTGGAGGTCAGGTTAGGCCGAGTCCTCATAGGGTTCAGGCACTAAATGAGTCACCAGTGACTCGTAATGTCACACAGGTAGATAATTCTTGAGGTTGACTGCATACTTCCGAAGGTGATTTCGGGACTATGTTGGCAAAATGGTCAATTCCACTTTTGAGATTACAGCTCATTCTGAACATCACAAAATGCAAGACAACAGACATCCGACCTGCAGCTTCTGGTAGAAAAGACGCCACTACACCTGTGGTGAGGACTCTAAATACTGATGTCACGACTGAGGTGTATCGTTCGAGGTGAGTTCGTCGAGAACTAGGTCGAGGTAGAGCTCATCAATTGGTACCACGAAGTGAAAAGCGATATGATGCTCGCGTGGATGGGCACCGACGAGCAGCAGCCGTTTTGAATGTCGATAATCTTGTTTTGGTAATAACTCAGTCTACAGGAAATCTAGATCCGGCAATCTGTGGACCTTACCGAATGGTGAGGATTGTGCCTCACGGGCATTGCCGCCAGCTCGGGCCCCTCGATGAATCCTGCGGCAGTAGCACGCAAGCGACGTGCCGGTAGCTGCGTAATATCGGTCGGCAGGTAAACTTGATTCCGGCATGCGTGGCTCGTATAAGGTTGTCGAAATTCTACCCAGTGGACTCTATCCTACGGCTGCTCAATGGCAGTTATGGCAAAACTAGGCAAGCAGCTGCACAATATATGGTGTCGTGGCGGGGCGAGTGGACCCCTGAGACGTGTGCTGCCTTCTTTGAGAGTCAGTAAAGTTAATAATGATCATTGTTCACAGATATACGTATTCCTATGGTGAACCTGAAGGGTGAGCTATAGATGATTGCTCTCTAGTTACGTATCCCTCACTCGGAGTCACGGTGAGATGCCTCAATACGATTGGCCTAGGCTGGCGTATTGAGAAGCCTCGGCACGTTTGAGTATGGTCGGCGTGTCGGGAAGCTTCACACGTTTGAATAAACTCTGCGTGTGGAATGCACTCGTACGTTTTTAATACGATCTTCGTACGAGTGGGTCTGGGACCATTTTACGTATCCCTCACTCGTGTGATTAATCCTACACGGTGAGATGCCTCAATACGATCGGCCTAGACTGGCGTATTGAGAAGCCTCGGCACGTTTGAGTATGGTCGGCGTGCCGGGAAGCTTCACACGTTTGAATAAACTCTGCGTGTGGAATGCACTCGTACGTTTTAATACGATCTTCGTACGAGTGGGTCTGGGACCATTTTACGTATCCCTCACTCGTGTAATTAATTCTGCACGGTGAGATGCCTCAATACGATCGGCCTAGACTGGCGTATTGAGAAGCCTCGGCACGTTTGAGTATGGTCGGCGTGCCGGGAAGCTTCACACGTTTGAATACGCTCTGCGTGTGGAATGCACTCGTACGTTTTTAATACGATCTTCGTACGAGTGGGTCTGGGACCATTTTACAGGCATCACTGGTAACCAAATGCAGAAGACACTTAACGAAGGGCGACGCACACTGGCCCTTGGATAATAACAGGAATATGCGCATTAAGGATGATTGCTACTGCGCGCACTGCTCGCGTGCCGCTGGCTGCGCGCGCTCATCTACTTCTGGCGCGCATACTGCGCGCACTGCTCGCGTACCGCTGGCTGCGCGCACTGCTCGCGTGCCGCTGGCTGCGCGCGCTCATCTACTTCTGGCGCGCATACTGCGCGCACTGCTCGCGTACCGCTGGCTGCGCGCACTGCTCGCGTGCCGCTGGCTGCGCGCGCTCATCTACTTCTGGCGCGCATACTGCGCGCACTGCTCGCGTGCCGCTGGCTGCGCGCACTGCTCGCGTGCCGCTGGCTGCGCACACTGCTCGCGTGCCGCTGGCTGCGTGCGCTCATCTACTTCTGGCGCGCATACTGCGCGCACTGCTCGCGTGCCGCTGGCTGCGCGCACTACTCGCATACCGCTGGCTGCGCGCACTGCTCGCGTGCCGCTGGCTGCGCGCGCTCATCTACTTCTGGCGCGCATACTGCGCGCACTGCTCGCGTGTCGCTGGCTGCGCGCGCTCATCTACTTCTGGCGCGCATACTGCGCGCACTGCTCGCGTGTCGCTGGCTGCGCGCGCTCATCTACTTCTGGCGCGCACACTGCGCGCACTGCTCGCGTGCCGCTGGCTGCGCGCGCTCATCTACTTCTGGCGTGCATACTGCACGCACTGCTCGCGTGCCGCTGGCTGCGCGCACTGCTCGCGTGCCGCTGCTTGCGCGCGCTCGTCTGTTTCTGGCGTGCATACAGCACGTGCTGCTCGCGTGCCGCTGCCTGCGCGCGCTCGCCTGTTTCTGGCGTGCCTATCACACGTGCTGCTCGTGTGCACACTGCACGTGATGCTCGCGAGCCGCCGACTTCCGGTGCCGTACGACTGGCAGTGACGCAGAGGGCGATGTCGCTCGATCTGCGGCCTGCTGCTTCACTCGTTGGGGACTATGATGCCTTTGGTGAGTAGTTCGTTTGCAGTCCTGCTGAGCTACTTATGCGCTCCGCCTGCATTTTCAGGATTATCTATCAGGATGGTCGAGCGGGACGCCCGCCACACGTGGTGCAGCCTCACATCGTGGTTGCAGACTGGAGCTGGGACGGCTGCTTTGCCGAACTTTCGGGAGGCGTGGACCTAACAAGATCTTTCGCACGCTTCCGCATCATCGTTACGAGTGGACCCCAGTTATGTGGTCGAGGACGAACCACAGTCAGGAGAGGCCGTGTAAGGAATACCCTACAAAAAGGGTATAAAACCGGCGCGCAGCTCCGTCACCCGCGCATTTGTCGGTTGACATTCATCGAGAGAACATCGTTCAAAGACTTTAAGTGTTAATTTAGGAAACACGAATTTTATAATAATGTTGAAGGTAAAGTGCCTATAAATAGCAACGCCTTTGCTCGAAACATTCATTCGATCGGCGGCGTTCGTGAGAGAGGGTGGTCGTGGACATGGTGTGCGTGAGTCATTGTTTTAAGTCTCTGTAAACGTGTGCTAATTGTTATTTTTTTTTAATGGTTTTTCTTCTGATTCCTAATAATATATTAATACGTGAAGCAAAAACTTTATAACCCTTTTTACGAAAATTGCGCGGACGGAGGAGTATGAAATTTTCCACACTTATCTATACTAATATTATCAAGAGGAAAGATTTGTTTGTTTGTTTGTTTCGAATAGGCTCCGAAACTACTGGACCGATTTGAAAAATTCTTTTTCCATTAGAAGCCGACATTATCCCTGATGAACATAGGCTACTTTTTTTTTTTTTGTTTCATGTGTGTTTTAATGTTTCCGAAGCGAAGCGAGGGCGGGTCGCTAGTAGAGAATATAGAGAAGAAGTGCACAATGCTAAAAAAATTTAAAATAATGCATAAAAGATACATTAAATCAATAAAGAAAACATTACACACACTACATACCATGTATTTGACGCACACACGCATGCACACTATTTATTGTCAAACTTTTGTTCTTGATCTGTGGTCAAATTGAGAATAAATTAAATATTGTTTGTCTTTGTTAATATTTTTTATAGTGTAGTCTTGGCGAAATTTGTGATTATAGAAGTATAAAATACAATCATAATAGTGTACAAACTTACAATTCCATTTAATTAAAGTCGAATTTCGACTACTGCGGGACCTCTAGTTATTATTATTATATTGATTACCCTATAACAGCAGGCATTCGATGTCAAGTGATGGCCCATAAATTAAGTACAGTTATTCACTTTAAGACACGAAATAGAAGCGTGAAGTTTTAAAATAAATATATTTGGTGTCCCACCCTTCAAACTGAAACACATTCGCGACAGAGATAGGCAATATGAAAATACAGCCATAACATTAAGACAACCAATATTTACAAGCTATGTCACAAGAGTTAGAGTCATTTTATGAGTTACACACATATTTTATATTTGATTACACATGTAATAATCGTCACAAATTACAGTTAGTAGTTTAATACGGTTAAATCACAAAAAAGGACAAAGACCTAATGTAATCTTGACGTAAGCTGGTAATCATCAAAATATTCTGTATCAAAAAAACAACTTTATTCTTGGCCTTATCACCAGCGTATAATGACTTCCAAGGAGTACAAAACTCCATTTGGACACGACATTTTACAAGCTAAACTACATTTGCTCAATTCGAATATAAAATTCACCAATTGTCAACGATGTAGTGAAAATGTATGTACCTACATATCTAATGCCCAAATTGATAACCAAATCTTTGAAACGTTTCTTAATTCTAACGTTTTTCTTATACTATTATCAAAAATTAGCAATAAGAGGTACATAAGAAAAATCGATTTTATCGAAGCGATTGTAATTAAATGTATTGTTCATTTGCATTCGCAATGTATTGTTCGAAATTAATTATGATTCACATTATAACATTCGAGAAGTTTCAAGGATATATTCCCAAAAAAAATCACAGCTACGACAGGTTAGTCGATCCGCGGTCCTGCTGTCTTACTATTCGTTTTGTGTCCATCAGGTATCGGCGAGAAGCATCATCCATCATCCAAGAAGACTAATTGCCTGCTACCTTGCTTCGGCACTCTTATCCGTTTGATACTTCAGCGATCCTATAAGACAATTTTAAAAGAAACAGTTTAGTTGTAATTTCTACCCTTTTGAGATGACCAATAGAGTTTACTTCGATTAATTATTGTAAAATGCAAGTTTGCTAATGCAAATTAAGTAGATAATTAAATAAATTAGGCATGTTACAATTTTTCAAAACATTCATTATTGTGTATAAATAGTATTGAGAATGAATTATTAAATGACATCGCAGTATTGTCCTAAATATTCATAACATCATAGTAAAGTAATCTACCCCATAATCGCATATGGCCAATGTCAAGAAAACCTTGCCTGCAACGATATGTCAAGCTAAGCTACGGGTTTGAATGCTGTAATATTTTTTCTCTTAGCCGCAGAATTTAAACACTACTAGGTTAAAAATAAAATTATAGATTTACATTATTTTGGTAGTTACGTGTCGTTGACATGATAATTTAAACTTATTTCCTATCACACTATTTATTAAGTACATGTAAACTTTGAGTATGTTTTTCCAATAGATCATAATATAGTAAATGATCTTGATTTTCTTCTGGTTTCGTTACCCCATTACGGAGGATCGAAACTTCTCGTGAAATGGTATTTTTCTGTCGGTTCTGTACCATCAGAATCAATCCGCATGGCAAGGACGTTAGACGTGGTGCGTAGGTATTTGATTCAAAACTGAATCCAATATGTCAGGCTTTGTCCAATGGACATATTGATTTCCTTATTGCCTATAGTCATGCGTTTTTTGAGGTATGACTATGCAGTATATATTTAATAAAAATAAAAATATTCGGTTTGATTTAAATAGAATAGACCATAGACTATTAATAAAAAATTCAAGACAATTCTGTCTAAAAATATATATTTCAAAGTATATGTACAGTAGAAAATGGTTCCAAGAAAAAACGCTGTGGTAAAACTTCACTTGTGGGACAGAAGTATTATTGCTGGGACAGAGCTCTCCATCAAAAGGGGTAAGTCGATTAAGTGTCGAGTTTTATTTGCCGCAAGAGGCTAGAGGGGACGTGTGAGCCCGGCGCCGCATTAATCATTAACGGAGCCTGCCTAATGACACCACCAAAATGGGCCTATTGGGATGGGATAGCCGTATTATCGATAAATATTGAGATGTTATCGATAGTAGGTACTTAGTAAAGTTTCTAGAATGGCAATCATGCATAGAGATTTATATCTACTGATTTTTTTTCTTCACATGGTACCTCACCTTTCATTGCGGTTGGCAGCACTCACAAAATGTAGTGTATGATCCCTAACTTCCTAATTAACACCATTTAAAAACCTAAGCTTCAAATAGGATGCATTCGACTAATATGAACTACAGTGTATTAAATCAATTCATTATTTTATTATTGTTTGTAATTTAGGTGAAATGGTAAGAAAGGTAATTACCGTAACATCGATATCGAATGTTGTTACATCACTACAACCGATATTAGATGTCGCTATTAACTCCGCAAAACGTAATTAATCGAATAAGTTTATGATTGATATAACCAGTTTGCGGGGTGCTTTAATTCACTTTCCCAATTTCTATGGCTCCGTTCGCCTTTATAAAGTTACATCCTTAAAGGAAATTGATTGGTACTATCGCTACGTAATCGATTTAGTAATGATTCGATTCGATTACGAATGATATACACTCTAATGTTCGAGGAAGCGTTAATAACGAACAAAAATTAATCAAAAGGAAATATAATAAGTTTATGTCATTAATAACGTAACTCCGTGTTGTTTAGTTGGTAATTGAATTATTAGATTATTATTAACACGCAACAGAGGCTCAAAGTATTGTGTATAATTTAATATATTATAGTAATAACTCCACTGTCTCTCTTTTATTCACCACATAAACTATAACGTAACTAAATATAATAAGGCAACATTTACAATATAATTATTTTCTTTATTTAGTAAAAAAAAACGATTCTCTATTTGAAACCAAATAATGGATCCTTTTTCGCGGCGCGTTTGAAGAAAATGTCGTATAAAAAAAAAACAAGAACTAAACCTAAATTGCTGTATTAATAGAAGTTTATGGAGATGAGGCCGGCTGCTAAACAAATATGTACATTCATTTAACACTGATCGCGCCCTTGATGTGGTGGCGTGAAAGAGCCTGTATAAAAAATGGAGGGTGGCTGGGGACTGGGGGGGACGTGGGGACGCAATTTGTAATATTTCACGAGCCAGTAGACGCTTATTAACTAGGCGTGCAAAAAATAAGCGCCAGAGATAGACAACAACAAAAATGTGACGTGAAATTTTAGAAGGTTTTTTATCATTTTTTGTTAACATCAATTTGACATCGTGTATTATTTTTATTTGAAACTAGAATTCCAAATTAAACGACTTGCTATTTATTTAATTTGAGTACGTACGTCATTGCATACATTTGCATCCCTTTTTTTTAACGCTGGGGAATCTATTTACGGATACCCGGTCGAGGGGGGTAGCTGACCAGGTTGTATCGGACTCCGATGCCTCTAGAGGGAGAACAGAAAGATCGAGGTCCACCTCCTCCTCCAATTCCTCCCAGAAGACTGTGCCTTGAGAAATGCACACATTCGCATCCTAAAATAATTATAATTACTATTTAAATAGCTAAACTAGATGGTTTTTAGTACCTAAACCGGTGACAAGAGAAATTAATGAATTTTGCTAATTTTTACATTTAAAATATGGGGTTATTCTGGTCTATAACATCGTCTTGTTTCTCTAACGACAATTATTTTACAATATAATTTATTACTGGTGGTAGGACCTCTTGTGAGTCCGCGCGGGTACCACTACCCTGCCTATTTCTGCCGTGAAGCAGTAATGCGTTTCGGTTTGAAGGGGCAGCCGTTGTAACTATACGTGAGACCTTTGGACTTATATCTCAAGGTGGGTGGCGCATTTACTTTGTGGATGTTTATGGGCTCCAGTAACCACTTAACACCAGGTGGGCTGTGAGCTCGTCCACCCATCTAAGGAATAAAAAAAAAGTTTCAATGGTTATGTTCTCAGAAAACCTTTACTGTAATTAAATTGAAACTTCTACCTCATGCCTAAAGGTGAATGGTGGTATTCGTATTGTGGTGCCTATGTCCTTCAAGAATCACTTGGAACTAGATTTCCTAAGCCAAGACACGATATTACTAACGACAAAATGACAAATAGATTTAGTCTTCTGATATAATTTTATTATACTATTTTTTAAATTGTGACTGATCATAAAATTCAAAAAATTTAAAAGTTCTTTCATGGTTTAAGCTCACCTTACTTTATTATCAATATGTTAATTCCGACATTTGTAAGACTTCAAATTTTTCGTGGGCACGGACAACTAAGGTATTATTCGTCCATATATTTTAATGTCGGCGAAATATTTGTATTTTGTTTGTACTTAACTACACAATAGAGCTAAACAATAATTTTAATTAATTTGAAAATGTTGACTACACCCGCGTAATGTAAAAACTCGTATCTAGTCAGAGGGCATAGAGTTACTGGGCGGAAAATAACAGGACCGCACTTCTTCATTCTCATTGCTTTTATTTCTACAAACCTTTGTTCAGTGTTTAATATTAATCAAACATCAAACTGAACAATTAAGAGGCTAAATATGTATAATGAAATATTTTCTAAACTACTTAATCTTTTACTGGTGGTAGGACCTCTTGTGAGACAGCACGGGTAGGTACTACCACCCTGCCTATATCTGCCGTGAAGCAGTAATGCGTTTCGGTTTGAAGGGTGGGGCAGCCGTTATAACTATACTTGAGACCTTAGAACTTATATCTCAAGGTTGGTGGCGCATTTACATTGTAGATGTCTATGGGCTTCAGTAACCACTTAACACCAGTTAGGCTAAAAAACACCGATCTAAGTTGGTAGAACTTCCTGTCACTTATCATGCAAGAGAAGATTGGTACTAATTGGTAATTAGCTTTATCTTTATTCTTTCTTACAAAAAACTGATAATTTGTTCTTCGTTGTCTGGGCATAATTTATTAAGACGAAATAAAATTTAAGAGTGCCTTACAAGTGAAGTCTTACCATACAAACGGACACGATGTGAATGACAAAACCACCCGAAAATAATTAAAACTAATTTTCGGTTTAATATCTCGGTTAGTTTTACCATTTTATAATTTGCGTTGTTTCGAAATTTTTTTTTTTGTTTTACTGGTCAAGGTCATCTAAGGCGGTGGTCGGCAATCTTGTCAACGAAAAGAGCCATTTTGTACCATGTATTTTTAAAGGCTTGTGTTTCAAAAACGTTTACTCGTCTCTTACAAGGCAAGATAATAAGTAATATTCTGTGCCTGAACTTAAGCATTACGCGCAAGAGTCGTAGTCCGAGGGGTCAAATTGCCGCGGGTTGCTGACCACTGGTCTAAGCTATTAATCGTCGACGTTTGAATGTTATGCATACCACTGTCAATACTTATGTAATAAAATGAATAAGGAAATAATAAATGGGAGATTAAAGAGAAAAGTAGTTTTTAATTAAGTCTACGTTTCGTAAAGAATTAAAGAAAATAGTAAAATCACTTGCGTTTTAAATTATGCTTCACAAAACAACAGCTTTGTGTAGATCTTTGTTCATTGCTCAGAAGTAGATCTGTAGTTAGGGTCAGGTATATTAAATATAAATAGTATATCTTTGTGTAACACACACACACACACACGCGCGTAAATAAAAATAGCAAACCATGAGTTTCTCGGCGATTCTTCTTACTGACCGAAACTGTGTCGCAAAAACCCACTTGAATTAAAACGTTTTGATTTTGTTTCAAAATCCGATCGCTTTCTTCAGACCGGAGTAAATCATTGATACGAAACTCGAGTAACTATTCTAAGAGCAAACTCTTTATTAAATTCATTTGCTGCCCTTTTAATTAAATACATTCTAGCGACAAAACGTATTCAGTAAAGACAACTTTTTATAGCAAACAAAGAAATCGACGAAAATCTACATGGTTGATCATAATCAACAACTTAAACTCAAATTATAAACTTTACTAATATGCCTGAGACATGACACTTGCAACAGGATTGTAATTACAAAGTACTAGCCTCTGTAAACAAGGCCTGTACCAGGATATAACCGTACTATGTATAAATAAACACCTAAATATCTTAATCCGTCCCATAGCAAAGTTAGGGAGATGACTAACCCCTGGAACAGGGGGCGACAGTACCTCATCGCTGTCCAGTCGATAAACACCGCTTTTCACCTATTTTCTACTAAATAAATATTTTCGACTCTCCTTTAGTGTAGCCTCATTCACTCCTCTACCTTCTATAGCTTTAATTTAATTATTCGTCAATGATAGTAGTAATAGTAGTAGTATATTTGACACTATACGCCCCACTATTATAATAAGTTGAATTTCATGCAACATGAACTGTGAATATTGTTTTGAACAATTCGAATGGTTACAATGGAATAGAAGTGATGTTTTTTTTTTTTTTTATTGCCTTTGTAGGCAGACGAGCATACGGCCCACCTGATGGTGAGTGGTTACCGTCGCCCATGGACTTCAGCAATGCAAGGGCAGAGCCAAGCCGCTGCCTACCGCTTAATACTCTCCACAAGCCTCGTTTGAAGAAGGACATGTCATAGCGCTCGGGAAACACCGTGGAGGGGAGCTCATTCCATAGCCGGATGGTACGTGGCAAAAAAGATCTCTGGAAACGCACTGTGGATGACCGCAGTGGCTCCAGGTAGTATGGATGAACTCTACTCCGGTGGCGGGCGGTGCGATGGTAAAAACGAGACGTTGGTATCATCTCGAACAATTCCTCAGAGCACTCCCCATGGAACATGCGGTACAAAATACAGAGGGAACCGAAGTCCCTCCGCAGACCCAGAGGCTCCAAACGATCCGTGAGAATGACAAATATCGACAATCCGAACGGCTCTCTTCTGTATGGAGTCAAATGGAAGAAGCTGGTATTTGGGAGCCCCGGCCCAGAGATGGGAGTAGTACTCCACGCGAGGCCGGACTTGTGCTTTATAGAGCAAAAGTCTTTGTCCAGGTGTGAAGTACCGCTTGGCTCTGTTGAGGACTCCCAGCATTTTGGACGCCAACTTGGCTTTGCCTTCCAAATGACTCCGAAACTGGACATTGCTCGAAATGTCGACCCCAAGTATCCCGATACACTCGGTTTTTTTTTTTGTGAAATAATATAAATTTTATTCACATTGTTACAAAATGGTCAATTATTCCCGTACGCACCTTTAAAATATCACTCTGTTTAAATTGTCATTGTCATTAAAATATTGGATTTATTAAAATTTTAATTTTACTGTTAATCTTATTAAGTAATATTATCTGTGGATTGTCTTTATTAAGGCCCGCTCCAAGTTTATAAATAGTGTAGTACCGCTGTTATAACGCATACAATAATATGCAACGGGAAATATGCTTACGGGAAAAACGAAAGCCCTGCCCATTACTCATAGGTAAAGCGAGTAAACGGAACATTTAACTTATATAATAGACATAGCCTACTTTTATATTGTCAAAGTTCTATACACGTTTTGTTTTATTTCAAGCTTTATGGTGCAAGAAATAAAGTACGATTTAACTACGTACACCTTAAAATGTCTATGTCATATCAAAGTGGGTAGGGCGGGCCGCCCAAACGTTTAGCAACCGTTTAACTAAGGCTCGAGGTGAGGACACACCCACGAGGGTGCCTCTAGGTTCTGATTCAAGCGATTTTTTATATAAATATTTACCTAAATTTGACCATATACACAAAACATACGTAAGCCTTTAAAGGTTATTTTTTATTTAAATTGCTTAGCCTGTTTTAGACTCAGCGTAAATGTCTAATCACCCCATGCGACCCGAATGGAATACTTTATAGATTACGCGCATTTTCGACAATTTAATAGAGTGAGCCATGACTTTTAGTTTAAAAAACATAAATCTATTATCGTTTGGAGTTTAGTACTTTACCGAAAGTTATTTGGTATTCTGGGTCTGTGTAGGTACCTACTTGTTTATCTCGTACATGTTTCTGGCACTAATGACAGATTAGAAAATCTACCATCCTGACGCGTTGTATGTGTTAAAAAGAAAATAAAAGATGTAAAAATCATCCACTCAAAATTTGAACGGTATTCACATAAATTTTCAAACGAAGATTATTGAGATTCCGTGTTCATAACATAACAGGGTGGCACTTGCTCTCATTCCAATTTAAAATATCATTTATTTGTGCGAATGCAGTCTCACGTCTGCTACACACATTAAATTGAACAAGCTTGATACTTTATTTAAGTACATGACATTTTTATTTAATTAATCAATTATTTATCCATGTTAGGTTTTTTTTTTTAATATATGAATAATTCTAAAATTTTAGATATTCTCAAAATTTTAATTGGGCTTATTACATTGAAACTGACCCAAGAAAATGAGCCGCCTTCTAAGTTACGATATCAGTGTTTGAATGTTTTTTTATCTATTTATGAACCATAGACTTTTAAGCAGCAAAACAACTCAAAAGTGAGTATACACTAACGTTTCGCGGATTTAGCCCCACAGTAAAAAGGATCCACTGATTACGGCTTTACTTATGGATAGATTTTCCAAAATTTAATTTCAATTCATAAAAAATTTACCATTGGCTTCAATTGTCGAGCTTAAGTGATTCATTTTCTATTTTCAAGAACTTCTTCTTCTTCCAGTGCCTCTCCAATCCTGAAGGTTGGCCGTTAGCTTTCTATATTCATTTTTATCTGCAGCCAGCCGGAACAGCTGTTCGACGGAGGTAATACCGGTCCACTCCCGGATATTTCGGAGCCATGATTTCTTTCTTCGCCCAGCAAGTCTCTTTCCGTCCACTTTGCCCATAATTATCAACTGCAGCAGCATGTATCTATCGTTCCTGAGCACGTGGCCGAGATATTCTATCTTGCGCTTTTTGATAGAAGGCAACATTTTCCGGGACATATGAACACGCTGAAGCACGGTTTCATTCCTGACCCTCTGCGTCCAACTAGTGCGTAAAATGCGACGGTAGCACCACATCTCGAATGCCTGTAGGCGTCTTGTAGTGTCCTCTTTTCATTTCAAGAACTAGCTCATTTAACTACTAGCAGTTTGTGTAAGCGTTAGTGGTTTTATGGTGATGTTAACTAAAATGTTATTTCATTTTGGAATGTTTATGTTATTACAATTAAAAAAAATGTTACATAATGATAATTCAAGCATGGAACAATAACATACTGAGATGATGGTTAGTGTTCCAAAATTGCATCCAACGGTTCAATTATTCATATGTTTTTTCATTATTCATTTTTAAGTTTCACAGAACTAAACGTATAAATGACCAGAGTTATAGTTATTGTTTTTTTAATAACTTTTTTCTAGCATCAAGCAGTAGTGGTCGATGTAGAACTCCGCAGTGTGGGGTGCCGCGACCGTAGCGAGTAACGAAAGCGCGTTTGATATGTTAATTTATATAATTCCTAGCTTCTCGCTGTTTTTGCAAGTTGCGCTTGTGTTTATTAGTTCTTACGTCTCCTCGTATAACTATATAATCTTTATTACGAACGGTACGGCATGCTTCAAATAAATCAACAATAACATTACATAAAACAGTTTTGAGAAGTTAAATTCAATAAAACGAAAGTAATATTAAAAAAACGAATTCTAAAAATAGGTTAACAAATGATGGCCCAGAATCATTCTAATTGACATAATTTGTAATTTAAAAAGAATTAATTCGTATCAAATTAAGCTATTGTACTCATTCTGTGTTCTGTGGAAGTTTTGCGTTGGAAGAGAGCGTTTTAAGCGTTAGACCGCCAATAAATAACTTTGTAATTGTTATTTTAAGGTAAACAACTTTTTTACTACTTTAAACTACTTTTTTCTTTCTCGTGGTGTTTCAATAAATTATGTACTTACATACTATATGTCTAAATATATCATTTCAAGCATATTATTTTATATAAAAAAGTATATTCCAAAATCTGCTCTAGTAGCTGATACTTGTTCTAAATACAATGAATGGGCTTTGTATGGAATTCTTCCTAGTCAATTCTATTATAAACGAGACGAACATCAGATGACTGATAAAGTAGTTAGAATCAATTTACGACTCACTCGCTACACGATAATCTAATTTTAATATTTAAAAGTGGCAACATTAAACCCACGCTCACTCCTCCACTTCCATGTTCTGAATTCGAAATGAGAACGGGAAACGCGCGAAAAGGCGGCCATATTGCTTTTAGCACCCTTTAATGGAAAACATTCGAGAATAAACTGAACCGTACTGATTAATGTGTAAATGAACTGAATTGATATTTGAAAAGTGTTTGGGGCGCTTGACGACTCAATATTAACGAATGTTTGTACTTGTCACCAATATTGTCATGTAAGAAATTTATTTTATCGTTTTCAATAAAAATCAATTTAGGTTTAGTGAATTTTTCAGTGGTGAGTTACATGAGAAACAATATCGGAATACTGAAACGAAACCAAATATTGTACTTTGTTCATTAAGATTAGTTTTGTTAACTTTATATTTTTGTGGTGTTCAATAGAAATGCGCACAAATTATAAAAACAATTTTTGAAGATTTGGTTGCAAAATGTCATTTGGTAACGATAAGTCTATGGTCTATGATGGTTATTGTTTCACCCATAGACACAGCCCACTGAGTTTCTCGCCGGATCTTCTCAGTGGGTCGCGTTTCCGATCCGGTGTTAGATTTTGCGAAGCACTGCTCTTGCTAGGGCCAGTGTTAGCAACACTTCCGGTTTGAGCCCCGTGAGCTCACCTACATGTTAGGGTGAAGCTGAAATAGCCTCTCAAGGCTATCAGCATAGGTAGGAAAAAAAAGATGTTTACTATGATCGGCCAATTGTTTCTTTTAAACCTTAGAAATATGTACAAAGCCTAACTTAGAATCTTCAAAGGAAAGCAAGCGGAGTTCGTGTTACAAATCCTCAATTAGGAGACGCACAGCTCAGTTTATGCCGGCGTTTAAATTCGTTAGGAGCGGGCAATGTTGTGTTCGCCACGGATTTAACACAGAATAAAGATTATAGAAATACCTCATTCTTTTGTAAAATCAAATAACAATATAGTTTAACTATTATATAATAAAAACATATCTTCTTCTCCTTCTTCTTTTTTTCCTATTTCCCTATGCTGGGGTGTAGGACTCAAATCAAATTCTTCCATTTGCATCGGTCTTAGGCAGTTTTTCGAGCTCCTCCCAGGTCATGCCCAAGACGCCCAGTTCTTGATCTACTGAGCCACGCCAAGCTGTTCTGGGACGGTCTCTCTTCCTTTTACCAGACTCTTTCCAGGTCAGTCCTCTCATGGATAGGTGGGTATCGGGCTTTCTTAATGTGTGACCAGTTCATAGTAAAAAAATGTATTATTAACCCAAATTTTAGAGGAAGCGAAGGTATCGCAAATAATGGTGGTTGCACAGTTCCAGCTTAAATATTGGAAACGAAAAAAAACCATACAAAACTCGGCTGAAATGAACTAGAGGATCTTACACTATAACAATTTCAACTATTTACATATATATAAAACACAGTTTTTAGTCCTTAGGTTACTTTTTCATTGAATCATTAAATGCATAGAATAGGGTTATTTATGGAATGCTACACAGGGCTCCACGTCTCTGTTGGCATATACGCACTCTTTTGTCGAAAAATTTCTTGACCTTTCTGCCTGATTGTGACTAAATTTCGTTGATATTGTTTCGTTTCGTTTAATTTCCTGTTATAATGCACATCTATGCAACAAGTCCATAACCAGGTGGTTATATATTATTCAATAATAAAAACACGTTGCTACATCAACGCTCCGTGACAAAACCCTAATCTCTCAACTATAAAAATGTTATTTTTCAAGGACGCCAATAATTTATTGCAAAAATTTTGCATTAAATTTTGAACAACCTATTTAAATACCTGGAGAAATGAAAAATATGTAAGTATTTTTAATCAAATCGCTTTACTAAACGATTTTATTAAAAATATAGTTACTGAGTTTTAAACGAAATATTAATTTAAAATATGACTCGCGATGTATTATATTTAAACTTGCACCCAGTTCCAATAAATGTACGATCATCAATCATCGCAACAAAAACTTTTATGGCTTCCAGAAAATCAAAGTAAGCTCATCGGTTTACTTAATCCTTTTGTTTTAATGAGAATGTACCAACTATTCACAAAGCGTGTTCTTTTAGTTTTTAAATTTCCTACATGTTTTTTTTGTTGTTGCGAATCTGATGAAAGGCCACAGCCCACACAGCCAAACTAATAAATATCGTTAAAAGTCAACATTAATTAGTATTTTGTGATTTATTACTAACGCTTTTCATATCTACAAATATTCGACTAATCTGTGACTTCGCTGTCAATCGCGTATGTGAGCAGCGTACCTCGCTAAGTGGATCTCCATTTTAACTCCTGAAACAAACCGGTTGAGGCTTTCAGTCGGATCTCGGCATTTGCATGATTGGAATTACGTTGATTACGCCTTGTGCCCCCTTCGCTCTGGCGTCGGTTGCCTTTCGAAATTCTTCACTTGAACTGCTACTGTTAGCTTAATAAATGAGAACAAGCAAACTAGTAAGTAATAACTAAAGTATTTTTTTTAGTAGCTATGGTATTATTATTATTCGTACAGGTGTTCACCACCTATCTGCCCGTTTCTGTCACGAAGCAGTTCTCGTGTTCCGATTATTATTGTGAGACACCCATTAATCAATTCAATTAAGAATTCGGCATCTTGTGTCAAGAAAATATTGGCGTTGCTATGTCTATAAAAAATCACAACCAAATCCAGCTATGCACAAGAACGATACTTTTGCTTTTAATGGAATATGGATTTTTTTAAAAACGTAACCTTAGAACTTATATCTCAAGGTGGGCGGCGCATTTACATTGTAGATGTCTATGGGCTTCAGTAACCACTTAACACCAAGTGGGCTGTGCGCTCTTCCACCCTCTAAGCAATAAAAAATATATATATTATCACTAGGTGTTAACCGCGGCTACGATCGGGTATTTAAGGTAGTATAGTTTCTCGTGGGAATTAAATGCGTTTTCGGGATAAGAGGTAGTATGTACGAGTGTATATCATAATACCGACTTAAAACTAACACTTTTAAAAAATCATGTCAATCCGTTGCTTCGTTTAGACGTAAGAGAAGGAAAAACAATTCACATTTATAATATTTAAAAAAAGCATGGGTATAAATTTTATTTTAAACGCAGTTTTTACTTGTGGTTATTATACCACTTTAGTTACATATAATAATTTTGAAATACAAAATAATTTGTAACCGATAATTTCTCAATTTGCTCCACAATTTTTTTATACACAAAGATATAATGAAAACAGTAAAGAATCTTCAATCATAAAATGGATATATATATACTCAAATTTTAATTATAGTACCCGAAAGACATCTTTGCTTTCGGATAGCCATTAGACAGTCGTCACGAAGCTGTTAGTCTCTCTCCCCCACCTCCATGTACCATCCCTTTAAAGCTGAAAATACTCCAGAAAGTGTCGTTTATGTACTCAAAGCATATGCAAATAGATGTTTTAAAATTTTAGGGAGCGAACGACATTTTAGTCCCAAAGCACTTGCGAATATCAAAATGTAAATTCACCCTTTTATGTTTACAAATCTTGTAAATGAAAGCATTCGTTTTATTGACTTTGGCCTTTCAAATGAAAGCCATTTCGACTGTTTTTATATACATTCTATATATATTTAAAGATTCAATTTTGATAAGCAAGAATCACGAATAATATTTAAGTTCTATTTAATGTGGCCTATTTACAAAATGAGTCTATATACTTTCTCATATGTGTGTAGAATGCATAATACTCGGCTTTGGCATTAATATTTAATGTTTATGTCTTACAGCTTACTTTAGGTACGGGCTTCTATACAATTCATTGTCTAGATATTGCGGTAGACAGCGGCTTGGCTCTGCCCCTGGCATTACTGAAGTCTATGGGCGACGGTAGCCACTCACCATTCGGCGGGCCGTAGGCTCGTCTGTCTACAAGGGCAAAAAAAATAATACATGCAAGTTTATGTTAGGTTATTAGAATAAAGGTGTTCAAAATAGAAAAGAAAATGATTTTTTTTTATTGCTTAGATGGCTGGACGAGCTCACAAGCCACCTAATGTTGTGGTTACTGGAGCCCATAGACATCTACAACGTAAATGCGCCACCCACCTTGAGATATAAGTTCTAAGGTCTCAAGTATAGTTAATAGATTAATCATTGACAAATATTGTGCAACAGCATGTTAAATAAAAACAGATTACGTACGTTCAACGTTCGTTCCTCGTTTACTGTAGGTAAAGTGAGAAGTAGGAATAGGAAGAGTGTCGGTTGGGTGCGCGCCGGTCGCTCTCAGCTGATCAAGTTACTAGCTGTATCGTCGTCGGTTATTAAGGGACATTCATAGTTAAACCACTTATAAGTCACTTGCCGTGTTTATTAAAGCAAACGAAGCCTATGGAGTTGTTTGGACTATGGACTGGTGGTAGGACCTCTTGTGAGTCGACTGGTGGTAGGACCTGTTGTGAGTCCGCTCGGGTAGCTACCACCACCCCGCCTATTTCTGCCGTAAAGCAGTAATGCGTTTCGGTTTGAAGGGCGGGGCAACCGTTGTAACTATACTGAGACCTTAGAACTCGTATCTCAAGATGGGTGGCGCATTTACGTTGTAGATGTCTATGGGCTCCAGTAATCACTTAACACCAGGCGGGCTGTGAGCTCGTACACCCATCTAGCAATAATTAAAAAAAAATAGTGGTATCTATCGCACAGAAAAAGAAATCGAGAAATGATCGGTGTCGATAACGATATTTTTAAGTAGCTTTATCCCGTGTACAAGTTCCGAACTACAACATTAAACCACTTAGTCTACCGAGCAAAGACATCTCGCTGCCCGTCAGAAGATCTTCTCTATGTAGTCTCTCTATGGTGTATTAGAAATTAATAATAACAAGTCACTCTCACGATTAAATGAATCGAAGGATTATTATATGTTTCATCCTTTAAACATAATTTCAGGTTACGTACTGCACAATAACACAGACAGACTTTTACAAATGTATTTATTCTCCTCGCATTTACGATGTTGTTACATGTGATGAATCAAAACTTAGAAACAAATAATGATATTATGCTAATATAATCCGATGAAGCTGCAGTGGCCAAGTGAAACGAGTGATTAGACAAAATTTTAAGAACCAGTTTTAAATCTTAATTTTAGTTTTATGCAAAAATTAAACAATACATTGCAGTAACAATACCAATAATATAAATTAATAAATTCTGAATTTTATAGAACAGGATTCTTGCTATTCTTTTATTGCGAATACCGACCGCGTACACAATATGTTAAGTACCTACCTATTTAAAAAAAAAAACATTTCTGTACTAGCAATTTGAACTACGACGAATTTGTAATACTAGGTACCTATACATATATCCGCCAGGCGCCTCATACATTTTAATTTTAATACAGCCTAAGGAATAAACATAGAAACTAAAACATACTCTCACTTTATTCATTAGTATATTTGTAACATAATAACATATCAGGTAATTATTTATATTTATAGTCAAGCACTATATTCTATCCATGTAAATGAGGCTTAACAGAATGGCGTTTGTCGATGAGAAAATTGTCTTAATGCGTTTATTATAATTCTTGTGGTTATATTTTTTTTTGGGATTAATGCCTACTAATTTAACGTGCCTACTTGTTTTCTCACAATCATCGAGATTTAATACCTACTTTACGGATTATAAAAAGTTATCAATGGTCTTATTCATAATGAGTGATCAGAGCTTCATAAGAAGACGACCAAAAGGTTTTATCTATACTAATATTGTAAAGCTGAAGAGTTTGTTTGTTTGAACGCGCTAATCTCAGGAACTACTGGTCCGATTTGAAAAATTCTTTCAGTGTTAGATAGCCCATTTATTGAGGATGGCTATAGGTTATATAACATCACGGTAAGACCAATACAAGTGGAACACCAATAAAGAATGTTTCAAAATAGGGATTTAAATAGCTCCTTATCATTCTATAATTCAAAAATATTTGCATTTTCTACGTAAATTAAGTGGGGGGGGTAAAACTTAGCATTACGCTAAAGTAATTATTCCACGCGGACGGAGTCGCGGGCAAAAGCTAGTTCATAATATAATATGTCAATCAGACGCTATGATTAACACTTTTTGTCAGCTGTTATGAAATACAATAGAAACTTCAAGCTCGTCTTATAATAAGTAGCGATTTTCAAATTGCGAAGTCCATAATTTCCGTGATAGTATCACACCACATAGACTGAGAGACTGAGCCCATCAGCTGAACAACTAAACCTGGGTCATGATATCTCGCATATATAGGAAGTTGGAAGCGCTCCAAAAAAACGAAACCCAACTTGCAGTGGTGGAACGACAATATCACTAAAATAAAATTAAAGGAAAACCCGTTTTTAAACTACGCAGTGTAACACAAATATTCGACAGCTCATTTCACCTAAAGCTAGTAGGGCTTTGCACGTCTTCATCGCGGGCTAGAATTTTAATATTAACCATTATATTAATATTATTGTGTTATTATTAACCTTTATATTAGCCTATTAATTACCTACTAAAAAGTATTACAGTTTGGCTTATCTCTGTAGTTTCGGCTTTAGGAGCCCATAACTTGCATGTAAAACCATATTTAAATTACTATGGCTATCACTGATAAGGTATTCCCTGTTCGTTAAGCAACACCAATAACAAATTCAATCAAACACAATCAAAACAATTAGCTGAAACCTAAATAATGACTCGTGGTCGTGCTTAACGGTAAGCACGACCACGAAACCCGGAAGTGAGGTTGAAATTTCTTCTCGAAAAATTGTAACTTATGTAATTTCCGTCACCCAAACAAGATGTCCACATAAGAACAAAATAATTATGTAAACTATAGAGTAATTAAATTTAAAAAAACGAACACGTTATGAAGACAAAGTAAATTACACGTGAACAAAAGTCATCCAGTCGAAAACAGTATTAGGCAACCATTTTAGATATAATGTCGCAATTAAATCGTTCTAAAGTATACTAGTAATAATATTTTAGTTATCGAATATCTTAACATCGAGGTGTTGATTACAGTGTGTCATATTTTTCGTGCGTTTAAACTCGTCAGTGATTAGTGAAGCGCAAAACTTACGTTACGCCCCACGTTCATATTTGACAAAAAAAACTATAGACATTATCTATGTTTATTAGATTACTTTCGTCAATGAAAATTGACATTAGTATGTAAATAAATAAATAAATATTTACTAACAATCACGTTAACTAGTCCCGTGCTAAGTTCGTAAAGAACTTGTGTTACAAGTACCAGATAACGGAAATAAATGTAAGATTTTTATTATACACATACATATATTTAATATACATCCATAAAACTGGAAATTTTTTTTTTTTAAATTTTTAACATACAAATATCTTCCCTTGGCGGGATTCGAACCCGCGACCCCCTTGTGTAGTGACCATGTCACTTACCACTACACTAGACGGCCGTTAAAAATCTTATAAAAATCTTAATGTTAATAGTATAAAAATCTTAATGTTAGAACATTTTGTCTTCAAACTTGCCCTTAAGAGTACTCTTAATTAACCTAACTCCCCAATCCCTATCTAAGGTACCAATAGAACTTGTTGCAATTCGATACGGATACGTTATATTTCGTAAAATCATGCAGTCGGTTTGAAAGTTAGAACCGTTGCTATACAATTGCTATTGAGGCTACAATCTAATATCTTAAGGTGTGTAGTATCTACACGGATATTGTAAACCTACCGGGTTAGGTACCATCATATTGCCTATTTCGGCCGCTAAGCAGCCGTTCGTTTTAACTCAAAGGACTCAGCAGATAAAGAACGAAAATGTAGCAAGTACCGGCAATCATGTAACAGCTTAGTACTAGGTGAACCGTGAGCTCGTTCACTCACCTATCGCAATAAAACAACAAAAGGTTGGAGTCAGCACTGTACTGTGTTGCCAACTCTTGTTTATTGCATTATGTGGACAGACACAGTCACACTGTGAAGTATGTAGTTATAAGTACCCACAGAGAGTCCCATTGCATATTAAATTGCATAGGATACCAAAACGCCTCTTCAATTATTTACAATTTTTATGTGTAAGTTACACTATATTTTTAGAAGCTATGTTGTTATTTCATCGTGAACATTTTCTAGTTAAGAGTCAGTCAATGCGGTTTTTCAGTGTTCTAAACAGTCAAAAGAGCTCACAGTACACCAGATGCGACGATGAGTTCGACGAGCGAACTAACCCATAGACAAATTCCACTAAGTTCCTCGCCGGATAAGGTTGTCGTTAGCAAATTTTCTCACGTTGAACCCGTGAGCTCACCTACTCGTCCGGATGTAGCTAGAATAGCCCCTAAAAATATCAGCGAATAAGTAGGGGGAAAAAAATACACCAGGTATTACCGCAGCTCACCTTAACATATTAAGGTATGGATTATATTTAAGTTTTGCAGTAGGCAGCGTCCTGGCTCTGCCCCTGGCATTGCTGAGGTCCATGGGCGACGGTAACCACTCACCATCAGGTGGCAGTACAAGGGCAATAAAAAAACAGTTGCTTAGAAGAAAACTTACATTCAAAAAACTACTTAATATGAATGAAAATATCCAATGAAGTAGCCCGAACTTAGAATCATTAGTCCCTGCATTCCTGAAGACCACAGCCTGTTCCTATTAGTTTACGTCACCAATGATGGATATGAAACCAGTGGGCTGAGAACCGGTGGCTGCCTCACATACCTACAATATGAGATCGTGTTCACATACTCTATTAAACAGTGATAGGCATCTGTGTGTATCGGATGGTAACCGCAACTTGTACCAGCTTACAATGGTAGCTATCACGATGTTTGATTGATTGGCTAATGTCACTCATTAGAACATTTCTTTTCCTATCAACTTTCTTAACAAATATCATATTTGTTGGATACAAACAACAAACCTTCTTCTAGGAGGTTCGCGAGCATCAGACTTCACTTGGTCTTATACATTGCGGTTCGGCTAATAAAAACAAACCAGTTTCTTAAATTATTTCCTATCAATTTGGTTATTGACGTTCTTTTGCATTTTTTTATCATAAAATAATAGGAGATAAGTTAAAAGCCTCTTGTTGCAATGGTGGCCAAAGGCTCTTAAATGTTAAAAGATTTCCCAACCTCACTATATACGGGTAAAGAGTTCCAGCCTGCATGACCTAATGTAACCACTTTTCATATCCAGGGTGTTAATATACTCTCTACTACTCTGCTACTCTTCTTTCTTGACTAGACTTGACTAAACTTCTTCATGGCTAAACCAATAAGCTAAATCTTTTTAGTAAGTTTATACTACATGTAATACCGGCGAATACGTTATCGTATTTTCTTTTTTCTTTGCTAATACACGGTCTTCTGCGTATTTTTTTATACAACTTTGAGACATGAAGCTTATGTATTATTTGTATAACGGCATTTCGCGGCAAAAACAGGCGGGATGGAACTAACCGTGCGGGCTTACTTACGCCCTACCACCATATCACACGTGAATCACGTAACAGTAGACAATCTTCTATGTATTAATAGTTAATATTTATTTTAAATCCCCACACTACTCGTAAATATCATCACATTCTTATTTAAATCAACAGCGAGTGCTGATTGCGGTCTCCGTGGCTCGGTCGGTAAACGCATGTAATATCGACTAAATACAAAGCCTAACAGCTCTGCGCTCTGTGGTAACGATGTATTTGTGAACAGTATGAAGTTCAATTCTTATTAAGCACGTACGAGCAGATTATAGAATGTCAATGCTTCCAACATTAAAGTTGTACAAAAAACAATATATAAAAACATCACAAAAGTATCAAAATTAACGATCAAGATCTAAATTTCTATTCTAAATTTAAAAAAAAACGAATCTAAGTTCAACCTTTGTTGAAACGATTGACGTTTGTATTGGATTAAAGGTCGATATATGATTATGTTAGAGAATTTCACGCGAAATCCACAAAAAAACTTATACCGTATTGATATAATGAAAGTCTGCTTGGATTGGACGACTACTTATTCGGAGTAGCACTGATAAAAGCTCAGTCAATCGACGGTCCAATCAAAGTGAACTTGAATCACGTTAAACTTTTTATAGCTACTTGGATACCAATAACGCGCAATCAAGTCAGCTTGAACAAACTAGCTGTAATGTGTATAAACCTAAAAAACCGAACCTACAGAGTAGGTAATAATACCCTTATGCTTATTTTCACATATTCTGCAGAAATTACTAAAGGATTTAAAAAAGTACTTTAACTTAAAAAAAATACAAAAATCAATGGTAAATTCACAGCAAAATAATTTTAAATCATTATTTATAAGTGTTTTTAACTTATTAATAACGTTATACTAAATGCGCGCGCTAAGACAGGTCCGTCCGTACAAGACGATACCTAATACTTATAATCAAACTACACAATAGTCGGCATCCGTGGCTCCGCACTTATATGCAATAATAGAGAGTCGATATATCGACGGTTCGCACTCAAAGGGTTAAGCAGGGCTAAAATATGTAGTATCCAACAAAATATATAACTGATTTAAACAATGTCAAATAAATTTAGATACATTTTATGTTACGGGGATCTTGCTTGGATTTTCCTCGGAACAATTAGTATTTCCGATATGCAGATACATATTCCATTATTCAAATATATGTAAATAAGCGTTCGATCTCATTTTCAACATGAACCGTATTCACACCTCGGTGTTTTTGGAATTCATTGAAATCATGTGTTAAGTACGTATTTTAATAAATTACAAAAACACTATTATTATAAATTTCTAGTACCGTCATCGGTCCTTGATGCGTGTGCCCGGTCACCGTCCTCGTCGAACCCGTCGCTTGCGACGAAGGGCCCAACGAGCGAATTAACCCACAGACACAACCCACTGAGTTTCTCGCCGGATCTTCTCAGTGAGTCGCATTTTCGATACGGTGGTAGATTCTGCGAAGCACTGCTCTTGCTAGGGTTAGTGTTAGCAACACTCCGGTTTGAGCCCCGTGAGTTCACCTACATGTTAGGGCGAAGCTGAAATAGCCTCTCAAGCTATCAGCAAAGGGAGGAAAAAAAAGAAGCGTGTGCAAAATTTAAATTTAATCGAACGTCTTAAGGTATTTTAATTTTATTATGACGATAATTATTTTTAAAAAATCTGTTGCATAGGTTCAGATCAAGGCAATAAAAGTGCTTTCAAAATAACATCTTATTAAATAAAGTAAAGCTACATAAACGGATCAATTGTAAATCGATATGATCAAGTTAAACTATTGGTTAATGTATCGATAACGTGTAAGGCGATACATCATGCGGCTACCTACTCACACAACGACAGATACCAGTCGATAAGCACATTAATAACTTTGAGGTATGTCAATACTAATATTGAATGACCAGTTGTTTATAATGAAATTAATTATTTGACCGACATTTTGTCGGTCGTAGGAAAATCGATATTAGATTGTGGTATGTTCGTAATTATGTGTCTTGTGATTCTCGTGTCTAAATAAAAAACAAATTACATTCGATTTAATTTCAAATTTTACTGTCTTATATCTGCTTCCATCTGTTTAAGTCAATTTAAATAATTCTCTACAGTGGTTCTCAAATCCAAATAATGTATTTCTTTATTGGGCGTGGAATTCACATCATTTTCCTGCCCTTTTCCCAATCATCTAGGGTCGGCGCTACATGTTTTCTGTTTTCATACTCCTCTATCATATACAATTTCTTCGCTCACTCCCCTCTAATACATATCATCTTTCGTCTCTTCCTCTAAAGTCTTCCATGGCATGGAATTCACAATAACTAATAATTTATATGAAGCTGAATCAGCTAAAACTGACTAACATTTATGGGCATTGATTCTGTTCCATTTATGTATTCGCAGCTTATTTTACAGTACGCGACGATAAAGTATGTAAATACATGACTAAAGGGCAGTCAATCGTAAGGGAATATATTCCATGTGTTCCATATTGTGATTTGAAACCAGAGATGTGGCTTTTTCCTAGTTGTAATAGCTCTGGAACAACTTAGCCATGGTATCAAGAAAGAGTATTCCTTCATTAACATTAACGAAACTCTATGTAAGTACCAGACAACAGTACAAAACAAAAGGGAGAATTTTGTTTGGAATGCTTTGGAATGAGCTCCCCCTTCCTCGGTGATTCCTAAGCGCTATGACATGTGCTTCTTCAAACGACGTTGTGGAATGTATTAAGCGGTATGCAGCGGCTTGGCTCTGTCCCTGGCATTGCTGACGTCCATGAGCGACGGTAACCACTTACCATCAGGCGGGCCGTATGCTTGTCTGCCTGCTCGGGCAGTAAAAAAATAACTGTAGACAAATAGTGATAATCGTACCTTATAATGTTCAAAACGGCTATATAAAACGCAAATAACTAGTCGAATTGCTGAATATCAGCGAAATTGCCATGAACGTGTTACGGAATTATGCGCACGCGCAATTTCGCAGTGTTCTGTGTCAGCATGCGACCACAGACTCCGTTCAGCTGACAAACGCATCGTGTTACACACCCCGGGTGAAATTGTTCCGTAAATTACTCTTTGGCTTCTGTCATTGAAACGACCGTAGACTTAAGTTTTGGATAAAAGGTAAAAGGTGTATATTTTCTTTATTAAAATGCGATCATTAAATTGAGGTTAGGCTAATATTATTAACATAACTTTTTTTAATTGCTTAGATGGCTGGCGAGCCCACGACTCACGACCCCGCTGGTGTTTATTGTTTACGGGAGCTCACAGACGTCAACAACATAAATGCCGCCCCCTCCTTGGGACATGAGTTCTGTTTCATTTTTATAGTACAATGGCTGGCTCACCCTTTAAGCCGAAAGGCATTACTGCTTCATGGAATAATTAGGAGGGGAGGTGGTATCCATGCGGACTTATAAGATGCTCTACCACCAGTAAGTAAAGTACTATTAAATTTTTGATTTATAAAATGACGTTAAATTATTTCCAACTAAAACTTCTCTGCTTTGCGTTAAATCTCTCAAGGTCAGTGCTGTGGAGTATAAACATTTTGGGCTGACGCTTCGTTTGCAAAGTACACAAACAACACTTAGTTTGATTAAGCACCGGTAATGGCAGTCACAATATCCGTTTTTCCTACATATTCCCCCTCATAACGCGTTTGGCGTTCGATCGACGAGAATTCATCGTAGATATGTATTTACTCCTATAGTAACAATAGGCAGTTCCATAGTCTATTTTTTCAAATAAATGTGATTAAAACCTTTCTTAACGCTATGCAGTACTCAAAATAAACTATATAACATTTTTAAAAGTTACCTGATTTTATATTAAAATTTTTTATTTCTTCATTATGAAATTGAATTAATTTGTAATGTTTGATATATAAAATTCACGAAAAATCACTCAATCTAAAACCTGAACTGCACAATTCGTTGTGAACAAGATCTCCTCTCACTTTGACGAACTCTAAAATAGATAATTAGGAAACAAAACATATTTTGTTACACAAACAAAGCTACTTAATCCAATTCCCAGTTAATAATTCGTTCGAGTGTCGTTGTCCGAAGACGCAACAATTATAATTGATAACGTTTCTCATTCAATTATATTAAATGGAGTGAATGTTACTCGTTTCCCGGTTTAGAACAATGACGATAATCAGATGGCAACATCTCTCGAACAATGACACTCCGAACGCAGTGAAGTGCCCATGAATTATTAAAATAACAAAAATACGGGATATCCTAGGAACTAAAGCTTTCCTCTAGTACTCTTTGTTCAGTTTTAATAGTAATTCAATAGTGATTCATGGAACCATACACTGCTACAATGGATTTAGAATTATAGTAATGTTCATGTTTTATAACAAAATATATGGGTGGAAATTATTTTAGTTTGTTTTTTAATCGAATTCTTGTTATACTACTTTAGGGTAAAGTTAAAAAAAGCTACATAAAATGTTGTAACGAGTAGCAAGACTGTTTTGTAAGCTGTGGAAATAAGTACACGAGACAGTGATAATTATCCCAAACACGAACAGCGGTGAGGTTAACACAATATAGTAACCGAATTCCCACGACGCTCTTACTGCTAACCTAACAAACTGTAAGCGGTGCGCCCATAATACTTAAAAATTAAAAGTTATTGTTTTATGAAACGTGTGAGAATGTTTAATTAAATAAATGGGATAAACGGAACTAAGCGCTTATTTCCCAACGAAAGTGACGACACTCTGTTAAACATTGTACAAAGAAGCGTCTAATTAGATTATGTTATAATACTTTAATATGTTCACAAGCTAATTAGGCTATGAGTTTTAATTGAATACGTGGACATGTTTTTTGGATATGTAAAATTAACTCTATATCAATATTATATTAGATTTGTTTCATTCGATACTTCCAAACGCTCAAATGGTAATCACACATCACTCATTGTACAAAACAAACAGAAATTAGTTCCACACAAAAGGTGGAGGAGTCGTAAAATTAGTTTGGCGAGAGTTGCACAGAAGCACGCCCCCGGTAGCGTCATGTGCACTCGTCGGACTCACATTAATGAGTTGAGCTACTACAAAAAAATATGTTCTCCTACACAATACGGCGGCGCATGACTCGCCACTCCGCGATCAATTATTAATAAAAAGCGGGCCGCTTCATTGAAAGGGCGATTAGCTCAATATTTATATGGAATATTCGGTATCAACGGCGCTTTGTGCTCATAATTCGGTGGGTCGTGACGCGGCGCGTTTGATTCTGCCGCTCAACGCATAGACCAACTGCTGCATTCAATTACATAGAAGAGATATTAGATACTTAGAATATCGAAACTAGGTAAAACGTTATTTATAACAAAAAGTCTGTCTGGTCAACTTTAATTTTGTATGTTCTGTTTTTGGTCTATACAAAATATGTATTTGTTTAGAAATATTTTTTTTCATATATACAAAGCTAATATGTAGGTATGCAAAAAACTAAACCCAACTACATTAATTACAAAGCACGAATGCAATATTGGGCTTCACAGAAGACACAAATGCTTAGGCACTTAACCTGAGATTGGAACGATGCGTTTCCCAGGGAACACATTACCTTGCTGCTAGCTGCTGCAAGGCCCTTCGCATTGTACTTTCGAATTGACTGCATGATACAGAATTACTCGAGGGTAAAGAACACATTACTCCAATTGAATTAAGTTTATAATCCGATATAATTTCTCACACATCAATCATACTGCACTCTGTTAAAAGTTTAGTCTCGTAATTAAATTGTCAGTTTTGCGGAATGTTTTTACTGAATGTGATTCTATTTATTTAAATAACGTTTTCTCGCGTTCGTTTTGTTCGCTTTACTTTATGAAATTATAAAATCAATAAAGGCAAAATGTAAAATGCATAAAAATTTTCATCACTAATTTATACGGTCGTAAAAATCTCAGAAATGTTACTGGTTGTTACTGGATTTTGTAAAATCCTATATATTTACAAAGTAGCCTAAAGGATAAGACGTCCGGTGTTCTTATATGAAGCTAAGCGATTATACTGTAGTTCAAAACAAGCAGGCTTTCTGGATTAAGAACCTAATAATTTAAAATGTAAATACAAAACCTGTAAAATTTTCCTATTTGCGTAATTACTAATCGGTTTGGACGTATTTCTAAGCCGGCTCGCGGAGAAGGCGCCAGTATCCTATCTAGTTCTGGCGGAAAGCATTCGTTTGTTCCGGTTTCAAACGTTAGGACACCCGCTTTAGACTTCAACTTGATGTCTGGTCTCTGGTAACGATTTACAATCAGTGGCCCATTAGCTCGTTCAGATGTTTACATATTAAAAACCGTTAATGATATAAATAAATAATCAAGATACGTCGATTATTTTTTTCATCTGCATATTTTCAAGTAACGAAGACTGTATGCCTTATTCATGTCGTTGTATGGATTAAAATCCCATGATTATTCTAAGTTACATCACACAATCGTTTAATAGCACCCTCGACTGTTATAAATCAAACATTACGAAGGCTTAATGTAATACAATTATTATTTTCATGTAATTTACGTATATAATGCGACGCCGAATCATGGGCATCGGTTGCCAGAACGATTTTTCAGTAGAGCTGATGCTAATGAAAAGGCATTTTCACGAGGTTTGGCGCCGGCCGACATGCAAATGTGCCGGTTAATGATGCGCGAAGCCGCGCCACACAACTATATCAGCTGTGTCGGCACAACAAACGTAAATGTTTATTGTGAAAACTCGCACGGAACCCGAGCAGTGGAGCGAGACGATTTTCTATCGCAATCGGCATACCACGACCCCTAATGTTAGTAACCTTTCTGGTCTAAGAACCGAGTATGTTTTACGTGGTTTTTGTAATGAAGTATTTACAATTTATTAGCCTCTCGCTAACGATTAAGCCGTGGTCAACAGAAACATTTTTCATCCATTTATAAAGGACGAGTATCGCCATGAAACCGCCTCACAATAGCCTGTTAATTTGTCATTATGCTGCAATAAAAACACGGTAAATGAATACGACAAAAAAAAAACTTGAACGAGCCTGACAAAAACCGCGAGCGGGGGCAGAATTCGCAAATCATTCCGCCGTAATGACGGCCGCTTGTAAAAAAGAATTTAAATATCAAAAGGCCGGACGGGGCACGTTAATGGTTTAAAATCATTTTTCATTCGAGTCACTCATGAATCAGAATACGGGAGCCATCGGCCGCGCCTCCATTAACTCTAGCCGGAGCGCGATTACAGTTTTGGACGAGGTCCATCTTCGATTCGCCTCCCAAAACAGATCCAACAAAAAAGTACATCTATTATTACGAAGTTCAAATAAAACTATGGTTTTCACGAAGGCAATTTTTATTTACAATCTGACTCATAATTACAAGCTTATCGTCGATATAAATACGCTTTTATGTGTTCGATCAGTTTTTCTTTTTCTTTTTGTATGAATTTTCAAGTGGGGGCAGTCCGCTGTCGAATTCACTGGCCGTGTGCATTGAACTTTGCTTATTCATAACTCTGCTATTAAAACCGATCTTCACTTTGGGGAAGCTGTAACAAAGCCAAAGTTCAACTTTATATTCCTTACACCATACAAAAAAGTAATCAAATATTAATAAATTTAACATTTATAGTTAAGATAATTAGCAACACAATTCCAAATACTTTTTCGCATTTACTTTTCCAAGATTTCAAATAAATACAAATCTTTTTGTTTGAAACTTTTAAAGACGTTTTTTTTAATATTAGTTTTCTGTGTCTATACCTTGATTTACCAACCGGCATTTACAGGCAGAAAACCTCAAGTATTTATTTATACACAAAATATTGTACAAAAATAATTCAAGTTTTAACTTTTTTTAGAACCATCATACCCAGGCCTCTTCCTTTCTTCTTCGTCATGGACTGTAAGTCTGTTGACTGGTCTCTCTTTCTTCAGTTTTGGATCGGACTTAGTTCTCCTCGCGAGGGCCGCAGGGGTGTCTCTCAAAGCGAAGGCTTTGGCCGCGTGACCGAGGTGCAACAGTTTGGGATCCAAGTACTGACGCACGTCGCGAGGGTAGCCCGAGTAAAACCGCACCCATGATGTGTACGCTGTATAGTGAATATTTAATTTTTTTATTGCTCCTATTTGTGAACAGCCCTTCTGGTGTTAGTTGATTACCTTGGAGAACTTGGACATCAAAATGTGAATGCTGCCAACCATCTTTGGCAACATTCTTATTGTAATGTATTTACCATTGTCATATAATCCACACCGTTTATTTCTGAACAAAATTTTTTCTCCTAAATCTTATCATAAACACTGAAAGGTGGGTTGAAGACGTATTATGATAGGCGTTTTTGTCCATGAGACCTCGTGTTTCAAGATTACTAGTATTATCGTTTTACTATGTACGCCTTTCGTACGGGGCCTTTCCGGTTTCACCAGGACGGGTGGGCGAGCAAAGGCTCAGCCAGAGGGATGGGAATTGCTAACAGCTACCCGAGCGCCTCCGAAAAAGACCTAACAGCTCAAGGACAAGTGCTATCGGATCGGGATCGCAGGTTCGAAAAAAAAGATTATGCAAAGATTAAAGCATTAACATTCACAGCCTACCTCGTGAGTGGCAACCGCGGCCAGTAGACGTCCCAAGGCCGTAGCCTCAAATAATCTTTTTAAAATGGTTGGCACACTTCGATTCCTACTTTGGGCTGTTTCGCAGCAGAAATATACTTGATGGTGAAGAATTTTGGTTTAAGCCATTTCAATTCTAAAGGTGCGATGTATTTTACCTCGACTGGCCCTAGCGAGCCATTCCTTTGAGCTGTGTGCGGTGTGTTCGAGGCGGGCTTGTAGCGCGATGGCGGCGCGTTGCACGCTCGGCGCCGCCGGTGCAACGCTACGTAACGCTTCCAGACATTTCGATTCATCGTCTTGCCGCAGCCTAACAATACACGTAAAACCTCCTTTCATTGCATTAAATTAAAACAACAATCTATATATTAATACGTGAAGCAAAAACTTTGTACACAGTTTTAAGAAAATTGCGCGGACGGAGGATTGTGAAATTTCCCACGCTTAGTAGTAAATATAGAGAAGGAATGCAAAATTCTAATATATTTTTTTTTAATTGTGCATTTATAATACCTTAAATCAATAAAAAAAACATTACACACACTACTTTGTATTTGACACACACGCACTAAAAATTTTTATACTCTTTGTTTATTGTCAAACTTTTATTATTGCATAGTCTGTGATCAAATTGAGAATAGGTTATTAATGTTTATCTTTAATATTATTTGTCTATAGTTTAGTCTTGGCGAAATCGGTGATTATAGAAGTTTTTGACAATAGAACCTTAATAATGTTCAAACTTATAACTTAAATGAATTATTGTCGAATTTTTACTATTGCGGGACCACTAGTAATATTAAAATGTCGACGAATAAAGTCTTAGTCGTCAAAGCGACCACGGATACTGTAAATTAGTCGAAACGTCAGAAATAATATAATGACAATTAACAAAAAACAAGAAACTAATTTTAATTTAGCCTTTCACCCGTAGAAATAGTACATGTGGTATTAAATATGTCGACGCCTCGTGGAAAGCAAAGAAATACCATATTACTCCATTATATTAATTTTAATCTCTCCAATCATGTTTCACATCACGCAAGAATATTTAAACTAACTACTAAGAGATCAATTCTGGACGGTCGTTTTAACCTGAAGTTTACCGGTTCATTGATGCAAAATGTATTTTTATTTATATTAATTGATGTTACGCAACGGCTTGATTCTGCCCCTGGCATTGCCGATGTCCATGAGCAACAGTAACTACACACCATCAGGTGGGGAGAATCTTCCTAAAAAAATATGTATTTAATTTTCAGAGTGAAGACGTATGAAAACTATGTGAACTAAACAATTGAATTATGTCTGTTTTGTCTATAATATTTTTTCTGTCTATAAATTTTTAAATTGTCTATAATAAAGAAAACCCTTAGAAAAATTTGAATGGTCATTCATTATTTGTATAATAATTTAGTGAATATTATAAATGAAAGAACTTACCTAATACGTTTTTGTTCTAAATATCGAACAAAATCCGCTTCGTTCGGTAAGAGAAACATTACCGCAGCACCGATACGCGCCGCTCGTCCGGTACGCCCAACCCTTGGGGTTAATTTCATAAAAAAATTAAATAAAAAAATCATAAAATTCAATATATAAAATAATAGAAACGATTTGTAGTTATGTCAAAAAAATTTGGAAGCACTTTTTAATATATTTTTAAAATTCTACGCATTAAAATTTTAAATTAAGAGCGATAAATTGAATTGCTTCAAAACTTTGCAAGTACATACGTACTAATGTATAATATAAACACAATAATGACGTAATAGCATCGCAAATGGTGTCTCGAAGAACCTGACAAGTAGCAGAACTATTGAATTGCCACTAATTGAATTTAGGCTCATTAAAATCGTCTTAACGATCACTATGCATTGGCTAGTTTTTTTTTAACTTTAATATAACATGTTATTAATAAGTGCAGCTTTACGAATACTAGTTTAATGCTTTGTTTATTTATTTCAAATTTGAGGGTAGCTGTCAACAATGCACAAGACAGTCTAAAGCCGTCATGGCCTAGAGGATAAGGCGGCCGGTGCACTCGTTTCCATAGATAATACACATAAATAAGTTATAGATAAGCAACTCAAGCACACAACAAACATGTTTATGGGCGTCGGCCACTAGATGGCTTCGTTTCGATTAGTTTGTCATTGCTTCTGTAGATGGCAGTAACATATTACCTATCCTATATTTTATTTATAATGAAGGATTTTGTAAATTCTCAGAAACCACAAATTGATAAAAATCAATTTGTCTATAAGAAATAGACTTGTATGATTTATTTATTTTTTATTTTCTGTGTTTAGTAACACAATAATTAAATGCCTTAACTTTAATAAACATATAAGTATAGAGGCATCCGCTACAAGATGTCGCTAGTTTCCATACAAAAAATATTTGTTTTAAAATATTTCAATTTTAGGGTCCTGCTTGTATCGAACTACTACTACTACTACTACCACTACTAGTATGCCGCATGTTCTGATCCCGCCAGCTGGTACGAGTTTTTCATTACGTGAATTTTTCGAATGGACATACATGATGGGTGACTTAATTTTATTGAGGTATAACTAGATACGGGCATTGAAGCCTTAAAACGCTATATACCTTGAAATAACATATTTTATAGTCGAATTAGTTATCAGAAGCTTAGTCATAATTTGCAAAAAAAACTGTTTTGTCTCAACCTCTAGTCCAGTGATTCTCAAACTTTTTATGTCGCGGCACAATTTTAATGATTTCCAAATTTTAAAACTTGTTTACTTACCAATGATACACTGTTTAAAATTGTTTATAAACTTATACCTTTAAACGAGCAATCCTTGTATATTAATAGATATATAATCTGAATCTCGGAAACGGCTCCAACGATTTTCATAATATTTAGTATACAGGGGATTTCGGGGGCGATAAATCGATCTAGCTACGATTTATTTTCAGAAAATGTTGTTTTATTCGTGTTTTCAATAATCGACTCTTCCCGACATCTATTGGCGAATAATAATACTATTTTTCTTAATTGAGGGCAACTAACCGCTTTACAGACACAACAAGATGGCGTTATCAAAAAAAAAATCGAGCAAAGCTTGGTCATCATCTAGTGATAACTAAATGTCGCGGCGGTTGCTTAAAATCACTGCTCAAGACCAAACTCTTAAATCAATTATTTAATTAATACGTTAAGATCGTACTACAAAATTTAATTGTTCGATATCTCTAACTGCAATGATATCATCATACAAAGTAATGACTAACCTGTGAACATAATCAGTTGCGGATGCGGGTGCGCAGTACTGCAAGACGAGGTCCACTCGAGGCACGTCCAAGCCACGGGCCGCCACATCCTGAATACAGTGAAACATCACACGGATGCTTGTTTATGTTTTATACGTAAATTAATTTTAACAACGCTAAAAACAAAAGCCGTCGATAAATTGTTACGGAAATTCAATTGTTTATTCTTAAATTCTTTTATTTAACTATTAACTAGTGGTCCCGCAGTAGTCGTGATTCAACTATAATTAAATGTAATTATAAGTTTGAACATTATTAAAATTCTATTGTCAAAAATTAATAGACTTCTTTATTCACGGATTTCGCCAAGACCACACTATAGACAAATAATATTAAAGATAAACAATAGTATACTATTCTCAATTTGACCACAGACTTTAAGCAATAATAAAAGTTTGACAATAAACATGGAGTATATATTATATGTGTGTGTGTGTGTCCAATACATGGTAGTGTGTGCAATGTTTTCTTATTGATTTAATGTATTATTAATGCATGATTTAAAAAAAAAAATAGAGTTCTGCACGCCTTCTCTATATTCTCTATAAGTATGGGAAATTTTATACTCCTCCGTCCGCGCAATTTTCGTAAAAAGGAGTACAAAGTTTTTGCTTCACGTATTAATATTTAACTATTAATATGTAACTCATTTCATCACTATGATGTTTTTTTTTTTAATTTGTTAGTAGCCATTTTCACCGCATTCAAAACGAATTAAAATGTCGTATCGAAATACTCATCCCGCTTTAAAGAAAAAAAAAACGAATCAAATGAAACCACGTGCAAAGGGGCAATACAAAATTATAATTCGCTTCTGGCGTTGAGTAACAATCCGCGCTGTAGGTGATGATTTATCTCCTTCCGAAAGCTAGGTGGCGGCTTGATAGATGTAATAAATACAGATAATAGTATTTAATCGAGACGTATTGTGGCGTTTGTGGGAGCCGCGCCGACAGACGCAGATGAATGGCCGTCTAATACGCGTCGACAACAATGTGCCCCCGTACTCGTGAACGAATTCCAATTGCCTACTAGAATATTATTTTTCAAGCTAAGATTTTGTAATATTCGTGTTTGTACCGGCGTCTTACAAAAATATATTTAAAGCAACTCAGTTGATATCTAATGTCTTTCGAAAAATGATTTCAGTTTAGCTTCACATTTATATGAGTTTTTTTAAGGGATTTTATGACCTGGTAACTAAGACCTTTAGGTCAATTCTTATTTTAATTTTTAATCTTATTTTTATGAAAAATGATAATATGGAGTGAAATGAGATGAAATTAAATGGAGATAATTAATTTAACATTAATCAACTGGTATGAAATGAGATGAGATGATATGGGATGAAATATAATCTCAGTAAAATGGTGGTTATTTACTGAGATTTTTTCAGTGGACTTTTTGGAGGATTCCAAGAAGTTACGTCCAGCGGCTTTGTTTCATTTTCCCAGTCAATATCTGTCTGTGTGCACATTTGTGCACAGATATTAAACAGCTAATAAACCAATGTTATTACACATTTAAACCTGAAGAAACACTAAATAGACAAAATAAAACAAATCATACAACTTCACTCCTCGCGTTCCCGCCAAAAAGTATCACATTTATATGGTCTTGATTATACTATTTCTCTCACAATTTAGTAGGAAAATTTCATGATCACGGTCATGATTTCAAAAAAATAATCACGAAGAAATAAATTCGGCATCAACTAAATGAAAATTTTACATAGTCGTTGAACACTGTTACTGGTGGTAGGACCTTTACTGCTGGTAGGATCTTTTACTGGTGGTAGGACCTCTTGTGAGTCCGCACGGGTAGGCACCACCACCTTGCCTACTTCTGCCGTGAAGCAGTAATGCGTTTCGGCTTGAAGGGTGGGGCAGCCGTTGTAACTTATACTGAGACCTTAGAACTTATATCTCAAGGTGGGTGGCGCATTTACGTCGCAGATGTCTATGGGCTCCAGTAACCACTTAGCATCAGGTGGGCTGCGAGCTCGTCCACCCATTTAAGCAATAGAAAAAAAACTGTTTCTTGGGCTCTTCTTCTAAAAAGTCAATTAATTTATCTGTTAGGTCACAACATTTTCCTGAAAGGATTATTGAACATTGACTAAGACAACTAAGTTAAAAAATCGAGTAACAAATAGTGGTCAACATATAAAATCCGAAAATTTTCCTTTCAATTAGTTAACCAGACACGTATCAACATAATGCTATAAAACGAATTACTAAACTTATGATTGTCCCGTAATAAAATTTAGTTACATAAACAAACACAAACACTCACCGTACAGATTAAAACACCGCTTCTGGCCGTCCGAAACTGTTTGAACACTTCCATTCTCCTTTCGTGCGGCATCGAGCCGTGGAGACTGAACATCTCCAAGTCGACTGGCACTAGGCCGCCTTCGTTTGCCTCTTGATAATCAATTTCAAATTCCGAATCCGACGATTCCGATTTATCCTATAATTCATATGTGGTTAAAATTTACACATATTTTCTAGTAATATTAATTTCAAGCAAAAATACTATTTTACTACTACTATTATACTATTTCCGGATTTTTATTTACTTTTCAAAACAGCTCTGTATTTACAAAACCATATATGTATTCCAAAGGTTCGAAGTGACAACTTTCTTTATATTTACATTCGTTTACCTGATTTTCACTATCGTTGACCTTTCTTTTCTTAGCTTTGTTCTTTTCATTTCCAGATTTCTTTACCTTTACATTGTTCCCAGTTAAAACATTCTCAATTAATTCGGAATGATAATCGACCATCTCTAGTGTTGCCATAAAAACAATCATTTTACCGCCTTTCTTATTCAATACACAATGTTCGACGATCAACGAACAAAGGGTGACTAATCGTAGTTTCATTGGGACAATTAAAAATGACTGATTCACTGTTGCGGGCAGCACTAGTTCATCTTCAACTATTGCAGTCTTTATAGCTTCAACAAAAGTGTTGCCAGTCTCCGATGGTTTTATTACGTCGTTTATAGTTTCCACGCTTACTTTTTTCGATTCAAGTTCTTTTTGCACTTTGAAATATTCATAGTCAGAGTCACTATCACTATTTGTTTCGTCTTTAACATCTTTTGTTATATTATTGTCATTTGCATTACCAAGTTTACTAGTATTAGAACTTACTAATTCAGAATTATTTATACCGCCAAAGGATTTCAGACCTTAAAATATAATGTTGTCATTAAAACTTCAATCCATCTATGTAACAATTATGCTGAAGTTACAAAAAAATTGAAATAAGTCACCGAAAATGTTTTATAAGGTTGATTTAACATACCTCGTCTGGCTTCTAGAGCAGTTTTATTGCTTTCTTCGGACTTTACGGATATTTTTTCTTTTGATTTCTTAATATTAATTTCATTTCCAGTTTCGATCTCTATTGCGGCATTCTTTTCCTTTGATACATCTTCTTTATTAATGACATTGCTAGTATGTAGTTTCAAAGAATCAGCAACTACTGCTTTTCCCTCGGATGTATCAATGAAAACAGGATCAACCATTGTGATTCCTGCTAAATTCTCTACAGCCTAAAATATGTACGTAATTATAAAATAATGAAACAATTTTAAGAAGCCCTAATCAATCAACTGTTAATTCGGTTTTTACCTTAGTGAGTGTAGCAGATAATAAGATCGTTTGTCTGTCTTTACCAAGAAACACTTCAGTCAAATGATGTTTAGCAACAACCGAGTCATCTTTATTATCAATCTGTTCTACTTGCTTAGACTCATCATCATCTATGATCGTCTTCTTTGCATTTTGTTTAATCATAGCAATAGGATCGTATGTGGCAGCTTTTTTGTGATCCTCAATAGCTTTGACGATCGCAGCTACATCTTTTTCATATCCCATATCTAAGAGCCTATCAGCTTCATCTAAAATTAAGCAACTACAAGAAACAATAAATACAAATATACAAATATCAGAGAAAAGAGTTTCGATTGTCAACATGGGTGTTCATATATTCAAACCGATCATTGTTTTGGTTATGTTATCATTAAATAGTTTTCTCTGTCTCTTATCTGTAATTACTTATTAAATTGTATCAGTATTGTGGGTTTTACAGGAATTTTTAAACTCTATATTTTTAATGCTTGTAAAGCTATTTCTGCCACTAAGCAGAAATGGGTTTTGAGGCAGGGGTTAGACATTATAGAATATTGAATTGAAACTTCAAACTCATAGCACAAGATCGATGGTGGCATTTACGTTGTGATGTCTATGAGCTGCAGTAACCACTCAAAAAAATTAATAAAAGGTGAACATAAAATAAAATATTCCTATCAGTTTACAAATTTCTGTAACTCAAAATTAAATTGAATTCTATTAGAATTATTCTAATTTATTAAACAAAAATTTTACACGTACCCTGTTTTATCAAAATTCAGAGACTTTGTATGCCTCAAGTGGTCATTTATCCTTCCCGGTGTTCCCACAAGGATGCTTAATCCTTTTCTTAGCCTGGCTTTTTCTGCTTTCCGTTTTTGACCACCACTTAAAAGACCAGGTACGATCCAGGTAAAAGGCTAAAAAGCACTTTATATATTAAATTGCATTTCATTAAATAATATTACAACTGATACCTAAACATTCAATATGGTATGGTAGCTACCTACTAATTGTGCATTAAAGATAAATAAAATTTGCTCTTGATTAAATATAACATCTATCAAAACTTACAAATGTATGTATAAAGTTAATCACTTGAAAAGCTGAATCAAAGAACTTTAAGGTATAAAAACAAAATATTGTGCAGTCACAAGCTAGGGAAAAAACAACCAACATTTAAATCTGGCTTTTGAATGTCATTCAAAATGTGTATCATCTTAGCATAGTCTTGTGACAGTTAATTTTCTAGTCTGGTATCAGAATAATAAAATCATGAAAACCTGTTGGTACTATTTAAAAACAACTCTGATTTCGTTGATTTAATTAGAATTTAATTTTAAAAAGGATGGTGCACCCAGCATTATGTAACATTTGCATGGAAGGTCACTTTATGTAATTTGACAAAAAATATCTACATGCTACTTATAGAAGACCCTTTCTTTCATTCTTGTTTAAGAAAAACTCATTCTAATTGTATTAATTAGCCTTTGCCAGATGATAATTTTATAAATTCGGAAAAAATTATAAAGTTTTAAAAACTCAAGCTCTTCTTCATGATTAACAAAAAATTCTATGAATAAATAATCATTGTTATTGCCATTGTATTTACCTTAACAAGCTTAACAAGCAGTTCATAAGTTTGTACTGCCAATTCGCGTGTCGGAACAACAATGATGGCCCGAATTCCATCGTGTCTATTTATTTTAGGTCTTATCGCCTGAAGTCCTTCTATTATTGGCAAAGCATATGCTAAGGTTTTTCCTGAGCCTGTCTGTGATCTGGTAGCAAGGGTTTATGAAAAAAAAAAAACTTCATGGTCTTTATTTATCACTAATTAATAGATAATAAACAAATAAATAATTTGAAATATAATTAATTACTAATTTATATGATTTACTTTATAGTAAAATAAATACAATTTTTTTCCAAATATAAAAGAAATGATTAAATTGTTGATGTAATTGATAAATGATAATTGAAAAAATGTTATTATAAATTAAAATGCAGGTATTAATGCTGTGTATACCAAAAAATAAATGTTATAATGTATAATGTATGTTAATGTTATAATAAATGTATGTTAGAAGAGGCTTTTTTAAACATATATAAGTTAGCAACATGCGTATAATTTAATACAAAGATGATTTTTTTTATATTAGTACAAGTCTCTTAGTCTAGAAATACAGAGACACAATAGGTTGGAAGATAAAGAAATTTGCTGCATATTTGCATGTCCTGTTCAAATGACCAGAGTATGAGTACTAAGATACCTTTGATTGGCTCTGAAATATTTTCTGAACAGTCCAGAAGTTTACAAGTATATAAATTGAGCTCGTGGACATTGTGGATGTATTGCATGCTAGCAAAGACAATGTTCAACAACAAAGTTCATGCAAAACCCCCACTAAATAGATTTTATTAATAGTGCTTCCGGGTTTCTATGACTTTAGGGCGCAAAATACCGAGTGCTAATGAGTATCCTCACAGAACAGCATAAAATATATTGGCATATGTGCAAGCTGAAAAGGAGGAAGTGGCTCCACTCCAGATATAGTGTGACAGATTAAGCAGCAAACATTACTCAATATCAGGAGAGAGCATTCTGGGCTATGAAGTTAATAAAATATGTCTTAGAAGTCTACTATTTACTTCATTTGAGCCTGGAGAAAGATATTTAATACTCAGCAAAAATCACAAAATATCCATATTATTGATATTTTAATGGGTATATTTATTGCCCTAACACACTCGTATTGCTGAATTGAATTTATTATTTACTTATTTTAACTAAATTAACCACATTAATTCAACTTACCTAATAAGTACATCTCGTCCGCATAATATAACTGGTATAGCATTTTGTTGTACAGTCATAAGTTCTTTGAGACCTAAATTCTGTTGTAAATTTGCAATACTATGAGGATGTATAGCTAACTCGGAAAATGTTTTACTAGTAAAGACTTTTTCAACAATTGGTTTGACTGCACGCTGCCCAATACGTGGCACATCAGGATTATTTTTAAAAAGAGAAGATATCCATCCACCTGTTCTTGGCTTTTGTTTCATTTGAATATCATCACTGAGATCTTGATAGTTCTTCCCTTGGAATTTTCCTTTGTTTTCACTAAGATCTCTTAAATTTGTTGCTAAATCACCTGTTTGTGTATGTGAAGCCTTAAGAATCTTTTTCTTTGGTCCATCATCAACTGATTTAGTATCTATATTCTTCTGCCCGAGGTTTACGGGCCTTTTTCTAGCTATAATTTTGCCAGTAAACGTAGGTTTAGACTTAAACTTATATTCTGATACATTATTTTTCAATGTTGCTTTCTTCTTACTCTGTGAAAAAAAAAACAATTAGTCACCAAATTTCGGCAGTAGCATATCTGTTACAAACACAACTTACCCCTTGTGAAACAGATATGTTTAACTGTAAATCATCCATTATAAATTTACATTAAAACGATTCTTTTGTAAATATGTACCTTGTATAGCTTTGAAATTTTAGGTTAGCCCTAAGCACACGTTGATTTGACACTTTTGACAGTCATTTATATGACACTTATGAGAGTCGTTTAGAAGCAAAAATCGTGTTAATACTTTTTGATTTGTAACAGGAGTTTTTGTTACAAATGAGAAATACATACAATTATTAACCAATTTAAAGTTTCTATTGTAATATCTCTACTAATCTATACTTCTATACTAATATTATAAAGAGGAAAGATTTGTTTGTTTCTTTGTATTGAATAGGCTCCGAAACTACTGAACCTATTTGAAAAATTCTTTCACTGTTTGGAAGCTACACTACTAGGCTGCACTAAAAGTTTAGGGAATGGAATATTTCCACTGTTCCTGTCATATTAAAATCTTTTTAATTGAAAACTCCTTGGTTTTAAAAATCGAATACCATTTATTTATTTAAAAAAAGATTCTCGGTCTTGTCACGAGGTTTTGTCAAACTTGTTTAGTCGTTGAGAAAATGGAATTGACTCGAGAAAATTAAAGAGCGATGATTTATTATGACTTTCGAAGTGGTTTAACACAAAAACAGTGTGTTGACCGGATGATTTCTGCATTTGGTGATGAAGCCCTATCCAAAACCACAATTTATCGCTGGTTTGCTGAGTTTCAACGTGGACGTGTCAAGCTCAGTGATGATCCCCGTCAAGGTCGTCCAAAAACTGCAGTCACCCAAGAAAACGTTGATGCTGTGCGTGAGCTGATTGAGGAAGATCGACATGTGACATACCGCGAAATTCAGGCAACTTTAGACATTGGCATGAGTCAAATAAAAATCATCTTGCATGAACAATTAGGTGTAAAAAAGTTGTTTTCCCGATGGATACCGCATTCGCTCTGTGAAGAGCAAAAAGCGGCTCGCGTTACTTGGTGCGTCAGAACTCTCGAAAGATTCCACGCAGGATCCTCAAATGCTGTATACAACATTGTATCAGGTGACGAATCCTGGATATACGCGTACGAACCCGAACCAAAAAACCAGTCACGAGTTTGGGTGTTCGAAAATGAGTTAAAGCCAACAAAAATTGTTCGTTCACGGACTGTTGCAAAAAAAATGGTGGCCACGTTTGTCTCCAAAACCGGCCATGTTACGACTATTCCTCTTGAGGGACAAAGAACGGTTAATGCAGAATGGTATGCTAGCATTTGTTTGCCACAGGTCGTTTCTGAACTCCGTAAAGAGAACTGCAACCGCCGCATCATCCTCCATCACGACAATGCGAGTTCTCACACCGCGCACAGTACAAGAGTTTTTAGAGCAAGAAAACATAGAATTATTAGACCATCCGCCGTACAGCCCCGACCTAAGCCCTAATGATTTCTATACTTTCCCTAAAATAAAGAAAAAGTACAAAATGTGTGCAATTCACACGTGGTAGAAGTGAAACCTTCCAAAATTAAAATACAATTATCCTAAACGTCTTAAGTATATGTAACATTTTGTCATTAGTAAATAATTGTAAGGTAGCGCCCTCTGTGAATTGATATTTTAATTTCACGTATAATCCTAAATTAAAATTCACTACAAGAGCTTTCATACACACGTTAGTATTAAAAAATCTCACAGATGGCGCTGTATTAAATAGTATGTATATTTCTGTCTCATTCTTTGCTGGCTTCATCCTACACATTTTTGTATTTGTGTCTCTTACCTGTCGTTTTTTCCGTTGCATCCAGTTTGAAATCACAACGATTCTAAAGAAGTTTTCACTTCAATAAATTGCGTGGACAGAGATTTTCATCACCTGAAGAAGCTGTGGACGCCTACAAAACGGCCATTTTGGAGACCCCAACTTCCGAATGGAATGGTTGCTTCAATGATTGGTTCCATCGTATGGAAAAATGTGTCAAATTTCGCGGAGAATACTTCGAAAAGCAATAAATACATTTTAAAATAGTAATGTTGTATCACTTCGTTAATTCCCGAAATTTTCAGTGCCGCCATCGTATTAAAGGTGGTTTATTAACTGTTTAATATCTGTGCACAAATGTGGGAAAATGAAACAAAGTCGCTGGACGTAACTTCTTGGGATCCTCCAAAAAGTCCACTGAAAAAATCTCAGTAAATAATCAGTGCCGCCTCGTATCTCCGAGTGACATAAGCTATAATCTTTTTTAAAAAAAATAGGGATCCTTACTAAAACTCCAATAATGTAACCCAAGGTGTAAAAAAATTACCTAAAATATTATTTACATCGCGTGCGCTGCGAAAACTATTGATGATAGAATAAAAATTAAATAATGTACTATGACTTTTTAGAACACATTATTATTTACAAAAAGTGTCGCGACAACATAATTATGTCTAACTATTATAGTTATGCCACAATAAGTGTTCTTTTATTTAAAAAAAAAATACAACGTCAAATATCGTTTACAGGGAAGCTCTGACTCAATAAACTCAATGGCTTTTGTTTTATGCGTATGATGATCTTTTAAAGAAAATTAGAAAAATAATAATATAAAAATAATAACAAAAGAGATTAAAAAAATATTATTTAAATGAAAATAGATGTTCATTAAAATAATAATGGTCAAAACTATCTTTATTATTTTCTTTTTTTAGTAATGTCACACAAATACAAGGATTGAGGTGCGCGTGTTATGATTTTTAATCTTGAAATTTTTATTAAAGATCCAAGCGAAGCTGTAGCGTGCCGCTAGTATTATTATAAACTGCAATTTCCAAAATATATATTGAACATGATCCAATACATTTTATTTAACTAAAAGTTTAGATGAGCGAAAATGTTGTTTAAATTATATCGAATCAACTTTTTTTTTTTTTTCAGTATCATAATTGACTTCATAAGTCTTACGGTGTATTTAGAGTCAGGGTCTAGTTATAAAATTTAGATTAATTTCAATTCTTACTTTGTAATTCAAATAATTAAATGGAGCGGAAATGACTGATTGCGATGAAACTGAATTAATGAAAGTGGAAAGAGTTATCATTTCAAAAATAATACTTACCTATTCATAATTTTTAAAATTGCGCAGATTTTTTAAAAATGTGAATTGTTATTTCAACTGCTTTTTCTTGAATTTTTGTGAGTTGTGGACATGAACGAACTAGAATTATTGAAAAGACGTAATATTGACTAAATCTTTTTACTATTTTATTCAGGTTCAAAATACTTAAGCAAACAATATTGTTCAACTATTTTACAAAGCATATTAACTTACTACACTATTTTAAACATAGCACGTGCAATAAACGCGAATTTTCGTGATATCACGTGTCGACACGTGCCGGGTCGAATTATTGATTTATACTGTTTATTTTATGGGGTAGAATAAATATTTGTAACTTAAAAGGCTATGTTTATAAGTGGTAATCCCTTTATGAGCTATTAGTATCTACATTGTATGTGACTGGGATTGTTGATTATCTATACATATAAATAAAATTGGAGTGTCTGTTTGTAATATTGAAATAGCCTCTTTTTACTACATGCATATGAATATACCTAGTCTTGCCATAAATTCTGAGACATAGGAAAAAAAAATTCTATTTCAAATAACATTTATTACTTTTACAGTGTGTTAGTTTAATACATAAATATAAAACAATTTAAAGTATAAAAAGTACATAAATACGGTCATTTTGTTTGTTAAAATGTTGCTCAATTGTAAAAATTTTCTCATCCGTAAACAAAAATTTTCTATGACTTCCCTATGCGTACCGCTTCAGTAGTTGTTTCGATTTTACCACCCTATTCTCTTTTAAATTATCAGTTAAGAAATGACCAGTACGTGTCTTATAGGCTGCAAGTCCTAAGTCATCTTTTAAAATACGCGACACGGCTCTAGGTACTATCTTCATCTCCCGAGATAAAATCTTTTGCTTTCGGACAGGATTTCTTCGAATTCTTTCCCTTACTGCTTTGACCACCTTTTTCGTACGAACACTACGTGGACGGCCAGATCTTTTCTGTCACAAACAGAGGAGGTCTCATTGCACCTATTAATAACCCGGTACACAAACAGTTTACTAATACCAAGCGTGTGGAGAGTTTTAAAAATTGCATTTGGCTCCATACCTACTTTGTGTAATGCAATCACAGCGATTCGGTTCTCTTTATCACCCCACTCCATTTTAATATCGCAAAATATTTTACAATGTATTGGCGCCAAAATGTGAAAACTCAATGAGAAATCATATAAAAATGACAGATTCCAAATTCAAATGTAATATTTTATTTATTTTTAATTGTAATAGTATTTATGGCCAGACTAAGTATATAAGCACGGTACATACACCAAAATAGCACTATAATAGCACATAAAACTAACTTTTTTTAAGACTAGCTTCGCCCCGCGGCGTCACTCGCGATACGACAATAACCGCGGGTAGCATCGCGGGACTCAGCTATCAATAATAAAATTCAATGTTTCCGAAGCGAAGCGAGGGCGGGTCGATAGTATATAATACAAACAGATGAATTCAAACGGCATGTGGAACACCAAATAATGTATTTATTCCAACTGAAATGCTAGTTTAGTTTTCAGAATATGTTTCAATCGGAAATGTATAATAATATTATGTATGAGATAATACAAACAGCAAAAATCATTTTAATTATGTCATAAATATTCAATCTAAGAATTTATCTACGTGTTTCAGAATTAAAAATAAATTTACTAATGCTCACTTAACATAGATTATATGTACCTATTTTTCATAAACCAGCATAAAATACGAACTTACTGCTCAATCACTTTTAAGCGGTTCCCGAAGCAAACATGAGAACGAAAATCGCTGACCCGCTGTTCGTCTACTTATTATTCAGTAAGCATACGACTTTACACACAATACATGTCCCAAGCATCAGAAGGCAGGTTTGGGTCCGATGTGATTAAAGGAATCCAACCGGCACGACCTTGCAAGCCCGATTAGAATTGCTTTTTTTCTATTATATTCTATTAGTCTAAAAGGTGATACACCTAACACATTATATCACTGCAAATCTTTAGACAAGATTGTATTAGAACATAAAAGTTTTTATTTATTTTTATTCTGGGGTCTCCATGCAGAGAGAAAATTCTAGACTTTTTGGATTCAATGATAATTTATCCTAGTTACATTGCTATGGTGACTGTTACTGTAATAACTATTCTCTAGCAACAGTTTTCATGCTAATCATTAGTTAGTTCTATATTCTATAGTTCTATTTTCAAACACAAACCTAAATTTAATGTTCTACATTTGTGTCCGGAACAATCTAAATTAATAGGTTTCAAGTCAATTAACTTGAAATTTCAATGGGACATTTTAAGGAGTTTGCGAGGTTTGCATATCAAAAATTGTATTAAATTTTGAAGAAATGCCTCTTACTTAGGTATAATATTTCACAAAAAGAACATAAGTTAAAACTTAATTGAAAGCAATATCAGCACATACACTTAACTCAACAGTATATTCCACTAATAATTTCGGTGCATCAGGCGTAATCAAAAATAGTAGTAGTAAAATAAAAGTGATAATTTAAAGAGTAGGTACTATCATAAAAAGAAGATAGAAAAAACACATTGTAAGCCTGAATAACTAAAAGTTTTTCAACTTTTAGATTAGGTATTAATATCATCTTGTAAGAATTATGATTTTACAGATACGAGAAAAACAATTGGCGAATCATCGAGAAGAATAAACTTTAAGCCTTTCGATTAGTTTTCTATTTGATTACTGAGTTCACAGTAAAACTTAACCGTGCTTGGCTAGTTAAAAAAGTTATTCAAACAAAAAGATTATTCGTAAATTCAAACCGAAAACGTCAAAAATCATCATCGATCAATTGACTTGTAACTTAGCTGACGTAAGCAATCGATTGAAACACATGAATTAAAATCATTACATTATATAGAGTACATATATTTTCTTCTTAGTAGTAAAAAAGGCATTTACTTTCGAACAATGGCTTTGAAGCCTACTACCTGCAAAGAAGCAATTGCTCGTTGGGAAAAACAAAAAGGCGAATCAGCAGCAGACGCGAAAGTGATAGAGCTTCAATTTCAGTGGCCTCCTATTGAGAAAATGGATGGCGCGCTTTCCACTCTAGTGAGTTGCGAGTAAGTAATACTGAGATCGATCAATGATTTTCCACGCATATATCATCGTTGTTACTATGTTGTGAAAGTATTGCAAAATTAATAAAATTATTAAAACATTTTGGATAATTATTGGATAATTTTGGATAATTATTTTGGATAATCTATACTTCTATACTAATATATAAATCTACAGTGGTTTTTACGGATATTCCGTTATAACTACTGAACCGTGCATCCGATTGACTTGAAACTTGGTATCCACGTAGAAAATACATGTACTTAATGGATAGGCTAATATTTATATGAGTGTTGGACTCCCTACACCAGTTGCGGGGGCGTTAATGATGAGAATCTTTGTGGGAGTGAGTAATAATAATGTTAATTTTAAATGCCCAGGGAAGCGGACGAGCAAAGCTAGTCTGTAATAAAGCTATGCGTTCCGATTTGAAGGGTGGGATAGCTGTAGGCTTATTGCAATTGACACTTCAACCTCATGTGACAAGATGTGTGAAAGCACCTATGTTATGGTGTATATGAGTGGGTCGTTAGTTTATCCAAGAAAATTAATACAATAAAATAGTATATTAAACTGAAACGAGCATTTTTATTGTCCTAGAAAACTAAGCTTATCGTCCAATATGATCGATAAAATAGCTGGGATTGCGGGAATGAGAAATCTTAAGATATTGTCTCTTGGAAGAAACTACATAAAGTCATTGTCAGGCGTGGTAAGAAAAAATAAGTGTACTGTAATTAAAATATGTTTATAGAGATCTAAGTGTTCGCAATATATTTAAGAAATATTTGGTGTAGAACTTTCAATTTATTTGTACAAAATACGAATGATAAAACTCCAAATTTTTTCGGATTTAAAAATAGCCTTTTCGCCAACAACTTATAAAAGATCTCCATTGCCAAAATTCGCTCCATTGATCCGTCGTTGAGCGAAAGAACGAATCAACAAACACCTACGAATTTATTCTCGTTTACATATTTTGACGAAATTAATATATTTAGCTAATGCCATGCTGCACATATTATCCGTAATATGTGCAGCATGGCATATTACGGAGCATAAAGTTGTTGAAAAAGCATTAAACACATACCTATTCAATTTACATATATGTCAAGGAAACTGTGGCAGATAGCCTTGAAGAGCTATGGATCAGCTACAATCCCATCGACAAGCTGAAAGGTATTGGAGCACTAAAGAATCTCCGCGTCCTATATATGGCCAATAACGCTGTCAAGGAATGGGTGGAATTCAACAGATTACAGGTTAAGAACAATATTTTCACTTTTTTTTATTTGTATGTTGTGTTTATCGATACTTTAATATTATAAATATGAAAGCATGTTTGTTTGTCCTTGTTTCATGCTGAAACAAAGCAATGGATTGACATGATTTTTTAAAGTGATAGTATTAGATAAGGAGAGTGACTTAAGCTACCTTTTATTCCAAAAAAAAAACTACTTAATTCTTACGGGAAACTAGACAGATAACAGCTAGTTATTACATAAACAATTATTTTTACAAAACCTATTTTTGCCGTAGATTATCGTAGCTCATAGATATTAAAGCATGAATGCAGCCGCTTACTTTGAAATATCATGTCCAAGTCTTAGTTTCAAAGCAATATGGCCTATTCTATCTGTCAGTCAGGTCAGTTTCACGGCAGATGAGCAAATATCCCTTCGCAAGTACAAGGCTGCGACGAGTAGAGAACCAGTATTATATGATTTAAATGCCACGTCTTCTATTCACAGGAGTGTCCGGCGCTACGAGACTTAGTATTTACTGGCAATCCCATATGCGAAAATCAACCGGACATCGATACATGGCGCGCTCAGGCAGCGAACAGATTGCAACAAATTATAAAACTTGACGGCATACCGATTCTTAGAGATTAAATATTTAAAATGTAGACAAATTAAAATTTACATAATTTAATTTTAAAATATAATATTCGTTATACACATGCCATTACATGTCAATTACAGAACTATTTCGTATCGAATTACTATACCTCGAAATTCCGACTTTTAATAGAGATTGCGTGACACATTCCCAGACAAAAGCTGATTGAGGACCACTAGTTTAGGCAAGGAATTGAAATGACGATAATAATAGAAGCTAATAGCGTGGCCACATCGCAACGCGCGGTTGAGTCGTCTTGACATTTTTGACAGATTACACTAATAACTACAGCGCACGCCATCTATATATTAAAATAACGCAATAGCTAAACATAACATTGAAAAGATTGAATTTTGAATTGAAATACAGATGAGGTTGATGAACAGATTACATTAAAAATGTATTTGATCGGTAATGGGATAAGATGGATTATGAAATCTAAAACCAGTAATCGGAAGCTACGGGTATCCTAGATTTCTGATACTGCAGAAGCCGTAACAGAATCTTAGCTACGATTGACACTCTCCTATTACCATTGTTCATGCTTATGATACCCTCACCTATTTTCCAATTTAACTGACTGATATAGTATTCTGCCTATTGCTAAGGTAGGTTGAGGATTCGCAGTGGTGATGGCCTAAAAGAAATAAAATCCGGTGAAGGTCTAAAACTCCGAGGAGATACTTACCAAAATTTCTAAAGAATTACGTACTTCAGACGAACGACTTCTACTTCTGCTTCGTTTAGTGGTTACCGGGGCCCACAGACATCTACAATGTAGTAAATTGCGCCACCCACCTCGAGACACGAGCTCCAAGGTCTCGGCTTTTACAGTACACCGGCTGCCCCACCATTCAAACCGAAACGCATTACTGCTTCACGGCAGAAATAGGCCGTGTGGTGGTACCTACCCGTACGAACTCACAAGAGGTCCTACCACCAGTAATTACGCAAATTATAATTTTGCGAGTTTGATCTTTATTACACGATGTTATTCCCTCACCGTGGAAGTCAATCGTGAACATTTGCTAAGTACGTATTTCATCTATACTAATATTATAAAGAGGAAAGATTTGTTTGTTTGTTTGTTTCGAATAGGCTCCGAAACTACTGGACTGATTTGAAAAATTCTTTTTCCATTAGAAGCCGACATTGTCCCTGATGAACATAGGCTACTTTTAAAAAAAAAATTTTTTTTTTTTTGTTTGTTTCATGTGTGTTTTAATGTTTCCGAAGCGAAGCGAGGGCGGGTCGCTAGTTAATTTATTAAAGCTTTATTATATGCTGTAAAAAAATATCGTAATATTTGCGATTTTTTACTATATATGTAGTTATTTAGGTAAAGCTATAAATAGCGTGTACTCAGGTTGTTTATTACTCTAAACGGAAATGCTAACTGTACAAAAACTGTAATTGTAGATATTGCAAGCGGGTCAATAAAATGTTCCCCGGAGTGCTGACATTAAAAAGCTGATTTCCGGTCGCAAATCGGCCAAATCTTTAAATGGAAGTATCTCTATTGTGCGTCCGGCTTTATGATTCGTCATACGTCTCGAACCCGACGTAATAGCCTGCTTAATTCACGCCAAAAGGAAATACGAATTGGCTGGGGGAGTACATCGCCTGCGGAAAAATCCCTCTCTCGTACCCAGATAGATCTCTATTGTGTTACCACTAATAAAATTTAATGATGTAAACGGATAAAGTTAATCCATTTCTGAATCGTGAGAGGAGAACAATAATAAAATTTAAAGGACAGTCAAATTGAAGTGGTGAATTTTATTTTATTTAATGTATCTTTTATATTACATCTATAACTCTTTGTTTTACTTTTTGATATCTTGAATTACATTCATAGACTTGCCGACGGTGATTTTTGTTTATTTAAAAATATGACGGATCTGGTAGTAAAAGCTACACGCTTCCAAAGACACGATGAGATTTAATATTTTGAGAAATTCTCAGTGTCTTTCCCCAGTGGTTGCATGAAATTCGCCTGTATGCCATTGTTGTGCGATGCTACTCTTGTCAAATTGTCAATTATTCTGTCTTACATTCATAATAATTTAATTTTGTCATTGTTTTGTATTCGCAAGACACAGACTCAGCAATGTGTGGTTTTTCTGGCAAATTAAGTGACAATAACGATATATATAACAAATAAATTATAAAAAATAAAACATACAAATAAGAAATAATCAAGTCAGATTAAATCTTACTTAACTTAACCATCTGAATTTCATCAGTTCCTATTCTCCAGAGAAAAAAAAAAATCCCAAGATATGGAAATCCGGCGGACGTAAAATGTGTATGAGGTATAGGTACGGTAGGCAGCGGCTTGGCTCTGCCCCTGGCATTGCTGAAGCCCATTGGCGACGGACGGTAGCCACTCACCATCAGGTGGACCGTATGCTCGTCTGCCTACACTGCCAATAAAAAAAAGGTAATATGAAGTATCTCACTTCTAATGTACGGCGTACGGAGCTTCTCCTGCTACGAAAAAATAATTTAAATCCTACTGCACACCCGATCGTTATATATCTCATATTAAAAGCCCATGATTGTTCAGCCAAACAGAAGTAACTTCGTTAATGGTAATAAAGCTCACACCTTCCCCACGCGCTACGAAATAGCGTGTTCCCTCGTGATACCAACAAAAGCCGCCCAGCGACAATCCAGTCCATCATTATTTAATTATTAACACTACAATCGACCTAATTTTGATTTGTATTTGACATTTCGATTACGCACCAATTCCACATAGCCGCCGGCGGACAGCCAGCCATTTTGTGACATCTGTCCTCAAACGTGTTACGAACTATAAAATTCAATTTCCTCAACCGGCTAGCTCGACACATTTATTATTCATAGATCGGTACTTTTATACCCGGCCACTAAGAGATGTGATCTTTTACATGAGGGAATATCAAAAAACACGACGTTGATAAAATATCACCGAATCTAACGGACATGAATTTAATATGCTATCATGAAAATCCAATTTGTAAAGGGATTCGTAAAAGCATAACGCGTCTTTGAAATAGCCGTTCAGTCGCGTGACAAATCATTTTCCGTCTTATTGGAATTGAATTATCAATGTCGTTATGAAATTTTGACTACAGTATCATTGCACGCGAACGATTTTTGCGGCGGTACTGAATTTTTAGTACTCCAGTAATCAAGTAGAGGTCAGAACATTTTGTTCTTCACCCTGTTGAATGAGCACAACTAAGTAATGTCTGTATTAAGCCTTTACTTTAAAGGCCTAATAGTCTGTCTTTAAAATCTGAATACGTGAATGATAATGAATCTTTTGAAGTCGTCGTGGCCTAAAGGATACTAGGCTGCACTAAAGGTATCGGGAATAGAATATTTCCACTGTTCCTGTCATATTAAAATCTTTTTAATTGAAAACTCCTTGGTTTTAAAAATCGAATAACATTTCTTTATTTAAAAAAAGATTCTCGGTCTTGTCACGAGGTTTTGTCAAACTTGTTTAGTCGTTGAGAAAATGGAATTGACTCGAGAAAATTCAAGAGCGATGATTTATTATGACTTTCGAAGTGGTTTAACACAAAAACAGTGTGTTGACCGGATGATTTCTGCATTTGGTGATGAAGCCCCATCCAAAACCACAATTTATCGCTGGTTTGCTGAGTTTCAACGTGGACGTGTCAAGCTCAGTGATGATCCCCGTCAAGGTCGTCCAAAAACTGCAGTCACCCAAGAAAACGTTGATGCTGTGCGTGAGCTGATTGAGGAAGATCGACATGTGACATACCGCGAAATTCAGGCAACTTTAGACATTGGCATGAGTCAAATAGAAATCATCTTGCATGAACAATTAGGTGTAAAAAAGTTGTTTTCCCGATGGATACCGCATTCGCTCTGTGAATCTGTGAATTCGCAAAAAGCGGCTCGCGTTACTTGGTGCGTCAGAACTCTCGAAAGATTCCACGCAGGATCCTCAAATGCTGTATACAAAATTGTATCAGGTGACGAATCCTGGATATACGCGTACGAACCCGAAACAAAAAACCAGTCACGAGTTTGAGTGTTCGAAAATGAGTTAAAGCCAACAAAAATTGTTCGTTCACGGAGTGTTGCAAAAAAAATGGTGGCCACGTTTGTCTCCAAAACCGGCCATGTTACGACTATTCCTCTTGAGGGACAAAGAACGGTTAATGCAGAATGGTATGCTAGCATTTGTTTGCCACAGGTCGTTTCTGAACTCCGTAAAGACAAATAACTGCAACCGCCGCATCATCCTCCATCACGACAATGCGAGTTCTCACACCGCGCACAGAACAAAAGAGTTTTTAGAGCAAGAAAACATAGAATTATTAGACCATCCGCCGTACAGCCCCGACCTAAGCCCTAGTGATTTCTATACTTTCCCTAAAATAAAGAATAAATTGCGTGGACAGAGATTTTCATCACCTGAAGAAGCTTGGACACCTACAAAACGGCCATTTTGGAGACCCCAACTTCCGAATGGAATGGTTGCTTCAATGATTGGTTCCATCGTATGGAAAAATGTGTCAAATTTCGCGGAGAATACTTCGAAAAGCTATAAATACATTTTTAAATAGTAATGTTGTGTCACTTCGTTAGTTCCCGAAATTTTCAGTGCCGCCCTCGTAAGACGTCCGGTGCGTTCGTATTGAGCGATGCACCGGTGTTCGAATCCCGCAGGCGGGTACCAATTTTTCCAATGAAATACGTACTCAACTCACGTTCACGATTGACTTTCACGGTGATGAAATAACATCGTGTAATAAAAATGAAACCCGCAAAATTACAATTTGCGTAATTACTGGTGGTAGGACCTCTTGTGAGTCCGCGCGGGTGGGTACCACCACCCTGCCTATTTCTGCCGTGAAGCAGTAATGCGTTTCGGTTTGAAGGTTGGGGCAGCCGTTGTAACTATACTTGAGACCTTAGAACTTATATCTCAAGTTGGGTAGCGCATTTAAGTTGTGGATGTCTACGGGCTCCAGTAACCACTTAACACCAGGTGGGCTGTGAGCTCGTCCACCCATCTAAGCAATAAAAAAAATGCTTTATATAATTCAATGAAAACATAAATACTAAAATGGATTTTTTCGATTTTCGCGTTTGGTCAGCAAAAAGTGACGGTATTTAGTTACTTAAATCAGTTTAGTGATCACGATAACCATAAAGTATTCGAAACACCCAAAATAATAAAATTAAAATAATAAAAGCAAGATCAAGCAGTAAAAGTAGTTTTAATGATGCTAAAAAGGTAATAGATTACTTGAGCAGGACATAGTACCCAATAGTTGAGTCATACGACTTGACAAAGCTGGCTAGAGATCTTTAATGGCTAATTTTCTAGCTCGAGAGATGTAGTCCCAGCAAATGGCCGCGCTTACGCCACTCAAAGGCGGAGAAAATGGCTTAAGTGCTTTCTCTATTATGTTTGAGGTCGTTCATGAAAAGGATAATTTTCAACTCTCCAGCGCCCTTGCTTCCAGCGGATGTAAGCAACACAGGGACACTTTATATTTTTTAACATAATATTATCTACTAATTGAATATAAATATTAGAAATTAAAGCTTAGAATTAAATTGCTTTTAATTATTGTATGCAAAGCACTGTAGTTAGATTTGAAAAAATCTTTCATGTATAACGAAGCATCAGGATTCGACTAATCTGGTTTATTTCTGTACGTTGTGTTTGTAATTTTTTTAGTAAAATTATATAATTATTCTTTGGAAAATCCACGGGATAATCTACATAGTAGGTGATTATGACATCAGAGCATAACCGGGTTTCACTGGTAAAAATACAGTATACTAGCTGACCCGGCAAACGTTGTGTTGCCTTAAATAAGATTTCTAGGGAAATTCTACTGTAGAAATAAAAACCTCATTTAACCACATAATACCTCATTATAAACAAAAAAATATATCCAAAAAATTAAAATAAAAAATAAATGTTTGGGGTGGACAACCCTTTTCACTTAGGGGTATGAAAAATAGATAGTAGCCGATTCTCAGACCTACTGAACATACTATTGATACACAAATAAAACCAACAAAACATGGCTAAAAAATGTATAGTATTGTATAGCTCTCAAATATATTAAGTGTATAATCTATGATGTATAGTGAGTAAGTAAGACAGGAGACCGGCTTCGTCCCAATCCCTACTACGTGATGTTTGCTGGATCAGTGGTGACACCTGGTGGGGATAGCTGATCGATTGATAGTTGATCAGTAGTCGACCGGCGAGCGCGGGAGATCAAATTCAATTTAAAAAAAATCATAATTAAAGGAACTTGAAATTATAAACTCTGAATAAGAATTTATCGTACTACAATTTTATTATAATATTTGATTGCCATCTTGCAATCTTATTGCGGATGGAAAAATAGGGGTTGATCGTATAAGAGTGAAAATTGAGAGTAATATGTTTTTTTTTTATTTTAAGTCATGATAAAACTAAATAAAAAACTTGCCAAAAAAATTAAAGTTTATAATTAACAAAAAATAGGGGTTCATCATAGAGGGATGAAAAATTGAGAGTAACATCAGATTTTTTATTTTAATTCATGACAAAATAAAAATAAAAATGAAAATCTTGCCAAAAAATTTAAAGTTTTTAATTAGCAAATAAAAAATAAGGGTTGATCGTAGAAGGGTGAAAATTGAGGATTGTATGTATTTTTGTATGTTGTATCATAAAAAAATAGAAATTAAAAATTTTGTCTAAAAAATAAATAAAAAAATTTAGGGGTGGACTACCCCTAACATTTAGGGGGATGAAAAATAGATGTTGGCCGATTCTCATAGATACTGGATAAGCACAAAAAATTTCATCAAAATCGGTCAAGCCGTTTCGGAGGAGTATGGCAACGAAAACTGTGACACGAGAATTTTATATATTAGATATGTACCTATATATTGAAGTATTGTATTTATCCGAATTTGATTAGTAAAACAGCAGTAAATTTATTGAAGCTAGATTTTTATATTATTAATTTCAACAATTAGCCTACCTCATTTAAACAAAAACCATTATAAATCTGCTAAGTAAAACATTGTACACAGTATTGTTATAATTTCAAGCATTTAAATTGATTTTAAGTATTAATATATATACTATAAATTACCATATTTACATTCAAAATTATTATCATATTATTTTACATTTATTAGTAAACAACTTTTAAGTTTATCTTTTTCTTTGTGTCCGAATATGAATTCGTGAAAAACGCGCCGCGACATAAAAAAACGTTGAGAATCTCTGGATTAAATAAATGTTCGTGGATATATCAGAATGAAAATAAGTGATTTTATTAAAATATTTAATCCACGTTAAGACTGTCGAAGATCGCGATAATATATTTTTAAGTTGGGTAACCTATTGTCGCTTGGCACGACGCGGCGAGGGTAGCTAAATAAAGCTTTTCCAACAAACAATAGTTCCGGCCCTTTGTCGCGCTCTACGTTGAGTAAACATTAGTAGTTGAGGGCATTGTGAGGGCCCGCCTCCAGCCGCCTTCGTAGCCGCGGCCTCCTCCAAACTTTACGGCCAGATAACTCCCCACTTACCCCGCATTACCTTTTGTTTGTTTGATATATTTTTCTCTTTATTAAGAAGCTCTTTTCTCTAATTGTAACCGCTCGAAGTTGGAATTCTGAATTTTGTATCGTAATGTCTTTGTGAACATAGCTTTTAATTCATTTTTACCAGACCTCGAGAAATAAAATATCACTACGTAAATAAAACACGAATGCGTCATAAATTACTATTGCCGCATTTACACCTACTTTCCATAAAACCGATAAACCAAATTTAGTTTTCATGTAACGTACCCTTATAGCCGCTTATAATGTAATAAGCTATGATCAATGGAGAATAATCCTATTGTGTTGCGAATAAACACAAAAAACCATATCTAAGCCGTTACGTCACGCATTCGCTTACTTTACACTACCATTAACACATCGGATTGTTTGTTAGAATTGTGATGTAAATTATTACTTAGTACTTAGTTGGAAGCGAATTCATTCTAACTAAATCTAGATGTACGAATCATTACATTCTTTTCTTAGGTTTTTACGAATCTCACGCTTATAATTAAAACTACTTAATTTTTTTACTCTGGCATTAACAATTTTAAATTAAAATTTCACACTAAATGTAAATAATATACTAAGCATCAAAAATCGTAAAATTAATTAAAATGCGATTTTAAACCTTAAATTTTATTTTAATCAAACGAATACTCTAACTTAAATCATTAGAAATACAAAATAATTGTATGTTTTCTCTGTTGGCAGTACTACGTAGTGACTTGAGTTCGAAGCGCCTCGGGGCAATAAATTTAATGAAGCGTGGAGATGGGACCATTTTACTTGTATTATTCGTCTCCTGCGGCCTTAGACTGGAGCGAATGTCCATTAGTTCTATTTTAACATGTTAGCGAGGTTGAAACGTTGTAAATGCGATTTACTGTATAGAGAGGGTGGAAAAGTAGCCAAAGAGAATTGGCTGCGATCGATACCCGAAAGCGATCGGGAACTATTGATAATGTTATAAATGTTGCAACTTATTTGACATTCATAGACTATTTAAAATTCGCATAGTACTTAATGTAGATTTCGATCAGAAACATTCGAGCCGGGATTAAAACAATGACACCACAATTGAACAAGGGCATTTGTTTGAAATGCCTAATGTATTATACCAACGTTGTAGTATAACAATGAACGCATTACAACGCATTAACGGCTAACTGATGATCAACCAGATCGGCACTAGTCAGACGGCAGCCGCGCGTCAAGTTCGCCGCGATAACATCTTAATCCGAAGTCTGCCGCGCCCCAAACGTCAGCGCTTGTGCACGAGAAACTACAGTTTTACACAATATGAGTCATTTCAGCAAATAATGAAAAAATACAATATTTTCTTTTTTTACCAATACATTTGAGTATCTTTTTTTTTTTTTTTTTTTTTTTTATTGCTTAGCTGTGTGGACGAGCTCACAGCCCACCTGATGTTAAGTGGTTACTGGAGCCCATAGACATCTACAACGTAAATGCGCCACACACCTTGAGATATAGTTCTAAGGTCTCAGTATAGTCACAACGGCTGCCCCACCCTTCAAACCGAAACGCATTACTGCTTCACGGCAGAAATAGGCGGGGCGGTGGTACCTACCCGTGCGGACTCACAAGAGGTCCTACCACCAGTAATTACGCAAATTATAATTTTGCGGGTTTCATTTTTATTACACGATGTTATTCCTTCACCGTGGAAGTCAATCGTGAACATTTGTTGAGTACGTATTTCATTAGAAAAATTGGTACCCGCCTGCGGGATTCGAACACCGGTGCATCGCTTCAACACGAATGCACCGGACGTCTTATCCGTTAGACCACGACGACACCGTATCTATGTGATTGAAATTGAGTTGGAACTAATTGATTTTAAACTGTTTCATTTCACTAAAGAACTACGATTAAACTCAACTGTTGTTGCCAAATTTGCATTCCTGGACGAACTTTCTCCGCGTAAATTATTATAGTTCTGATATCACTTTATATTAACAATAAACATTAACATCAAAAGTACCTTCAAGCTTCAACAATGAAATAATATCGTAGGCGCTAAACAGTCGCACGCTCATTACGCGAACATTTGCTACCAACATTAGCATATCAAACGCCTTATCTGATGTAACGGCTGCCCGACTGCACTCCACCACCTCATTCACAATCCAGACGCGGTCGTACTTGTAATCCACCGGTAATTTTTATAGGTATATGTAATTTGAATTTTTATTATTAATTTACAGTCATTTACCTTTAGTTACCTACCTTCGATTTTATTCTAATACGAGCTGGGACGCCGCCTTGGGTCCTGGAGGCGGAGGCGCTCGCCGCTGACTATCAGTGGCGGGCTGACCTTCGCGCACGAGGCGTGCCGCGTCCCAGCTCCAGTGTGGTCGGAGCTCGGAGGACTCAATCTCGACGATCCGTGTCATGGTCCAAGCGGCTGGCCGATCCTTTAGCTGGTCGTAAGACCGTCGAGGCGATTCGCCCGGTCCTTGTGGATTGGGTGAATCGTGACAGAGGACGCCTCACTTTCCGGATCACACAGGTGCTCACTGGGCATGGTTGCTTCGTAGAATTCCTGCACCGGATCGGAGCCGAGCCGACGGCAGAATGCTACCATTGTGGTTGCAACTTGGACACGGCCGAGCACACAGTCGTCGTCTGCCCCGCATGGAAGGGGTGGCGCCGTGACCTCGTCGCAAAAATAGGAAACGACTTGTCGTTACCGAGTGCTGTGGCATCGATGCTCGGCGACGACAAATCGTGGAAGGCGATGCTCGACTTCTGCGAGTGCACCATCTCGCAGAAAGAGGTGGCGGGGCGCGTGAGAGACTCACAAACCCGGCGCCATCGAGTAATAGAAGGCCGACTATCTTCGACCCCGGATAGCCTGCCGACCGATAGGGCTGGTGGTCGTAGCGCCGACGACCGCCGGTCCGTCGTCCCGAGGGGGAGGGTGATGGGACAGATGTGCTTCACACTAAACGCTTCACTTTCCCGCCTTTGTCTTTTCATGAGTTTTGTCTCTTGCGAGGTTCGGACGTGGGTTGTTGAACGACAGAAAATTTTAGTCAGTTCGACTCGGACATACCCCGGCCCCCCTATTTTATCCTGATAAAAAAAAATTACAAGCTTAAGCAGTTAACAAACATGTTATCCAAACAAAAAACATTTAATGCGTTCCGTTTCTTGTTCTGTATATTCTGGAGTTGTTTTTTTTTTGAACAAAAATGAATATCCTCTTTGAATCCGTCCCTGCTAAAACCTTGTTAATCTACACATAAGAGACAATAACACGATTATTAGTGAAATAAAATAACCAGTAATAAGAGCATCGCGCAAAGGATTTTGCGGCATTTGTCGATCGTTATCATTTTATTCGATGATATCTTTCAATGGGACGCTACAGTGTGTATTAAAGTCCAGTGTTGCCGGCTTTAATGATAACAGATAAGATCTGGCAAATGAGTGAGCGAGACTACACAATGAAAAGATCCGTATTTGGGATAGGTATAAGTATGTACTAAAAATAAAGTAATTTATTGCATAATTCTCATCTATGCAGCGTGTTGCCTAATAAAACCAGACCAAAAACTACTTATTTTAATGATTATCTTCAGATATGATGGATGAAAAAAAAACGAGAAGCATAAAATGTGATATTTCAATGGACAGCTAGCCTAGAAAATCCTCAATTTTTCCCAATGACTTTTGATTCAAGACAAAAGCTCGTTACATGTAATCCTTTTAAGAGCATAAATAATCTATACTTCTATACTAATATTTTAAAGAGGAAAGATTTTGTTTGTTTGTTTGTATTGAATAGGCTCCGAAACTACTGAACCAATTTGAAAAATTATTTCTCTGTTTCGAAGCTACACTATTACCGAGTGACATAGGCTATAATCTTTTTTGAAAAAATTAGGAAAAATTGCCTAAAATATTCTTTACATCGCGTGCGCTGCGAAAACTATTGATGATAGAATAAAATAATGTACTACGATTCTAACACTTTGTAGAAAGCATTATTATTTACAAAAAGTGTCGCGATAGCATATGTCTAACTATTATAGCTATGCCGCAATAAGTGTACTTTTATTTTAAAAATAAAACAACATCAAATAACGTTGAAATTTTAGTTAAACACTCGAGCGGAGTCAGGGCTCGCTAGTATAAATATAATTTTAAAACTAATAAACACACTTTAATACATTTCGAATATTTTTTATCCTGTTTTTCTTTTTAATTCTTATTTTGTTTCATTAACGACTAGCAAGACGCATTTCGACATCAAGAAGCAGGATCCAATTTTTTTTTCATCTGCCTCGGATGTCATACCTAAATCTTTCGACCACAACAAGATTTGCGTTTCGTGAACATTGCTCCAGTAGCCGCTGCGAAAAACACCGAAATTAGTTTTACACGCGAATGATAAAGTTTTATGAGTCCGTTACGTAACAACAATGGGCGGGGCTCACCCGAGCCCGGCGGTTTAGTGCGTCCGATTTCCATACAAAAACTTCTATTTCCCGAGCTAAATGGCACGTGAGAGGACATAAAACTGCGGGAAAACTACCCGCGCTGCTCTACTTGACTGGGTAAACTAAAATACAGCGGGAATGTTTGAGTTTTTTTTTTCTTCAGTTTATCCATTAATAGAATAAAATTTATTCCTATAACGTTCGTCGTATCGTGACGTTTTACACCTAAAAGTGGTACATAAAGTTTAATTGCCTAAAAGATATGTACGTACACGAAGGAAGCCGGCCTCTTCGTGCTAATAAAACTGCTACTACCTTGTCATCAGCATAGTAGCATCCTCACTAAATCGTAAGTCCCTCTTGATTCCTATTTCGACTATTATAGTTGGTAAGAAGTGTTTTGAATCGACAAGGCTTAGACCACAGTGATACTCACTGCGTTCGCGAAGCAACCACAAAATCTGTACCGCTTTGAAGATGATTAGAGCATTGAATCTTCAACATTATGTTTCAGCGTGGGCGATGCATTTACTTTGTGATATCTATGCATTCTAGTAATTTAATCTGTTTACATTGGGTGGTCTGCGCCATAAAAAACTTTAAGTCTTATTTTATTTTTATTATATACGTATAATCCATTTTATCCATTATGCTTATAAGGCTATCTGATTTAGAAAATGTTTAGTGTTAACATTTCGTGTTGCCGTCCGAAATATCGGAATCCCCGACACGTCAAACTGATGTCAACCTTTCGGACGATACCACAACACGGATTGGATCTATCTCTCGAGGAAGTGATTTGTCAATGCCGCCCCCTCTCGATTGAATAATTCAAATAATCGAGGTATTTATATGTAAATAGCAGTCCATATCTCCATACGAAAGGGCCGATCGGTACATAAATTTGGCGAAGACGAGAAAACTACGACGCACCACCGATCTGATTTATTCCCTAAGTTTCGGAAAAAAGTGGCGCGCTTCAGGAAATGTTTGTCTAATCGCATTTATTGGCACGACCCGGGATTTTGCGCCCCGTAGCACATAGGGGTGAATTTGTTTTCATTTCGTTTTTTTTTTGAGTAAACAACTTCAGCCTTTGGAGCAATTTACGATTTCGAAACGACGATAACTCAACCGTAGATACTGGCGTTCTACAGGGGTTCTGTTTTGCCGTGTCCAAATCGACTTTTACTGCAAAATCTTCAAATTAAAACTGGAAATCTAACTTTATCTACATTTACACATTAGGCAATTTTAGCAATTAGCAGATTTTCGTAGCGGTAGCTATGACAGTATAGACTATTTGACTAAACCAAGATCGCACTAGCAACATTTTTAAGGAAAGTCTACATATAGACAAGTACCTAACAACATTCAGATTGTCTGTCTTTTGACCACCTTTATTTTTATTGCTTGGATATGTGGACGAGCTTACGGCCCACATGTTGTTAAATGGTTACTAGAACCCATAGACATCTATAACGGAAATGCCGCCACCCACCTTGAGACAAGAGTTCTAAGGTCTTAGTATAGTTACAACGCCTGCCCCACCGTTCTAACCGAAACGCATTACTGCTTCACGGCAGAAATAAGCGGGTGTTGGTACGTACCCGTGCGGACTCAATAGAGGTCCTACACCCACGACGGAAAAAGAGACCTTAAAATGTTGACTATCACACTTTAAAGTCGATTTCCACAGCTCCTGCACTCCTTCAGCTTAACAAAATCATCAACACTCAACAGCAGCCGGCTCACAGCCCACCAGCATCGGAGCATCAGCAGGTCCATCACAGCCCATCTCGCTACGTCGCTAAGTCTCGACTGCAAACTCCGAGCAGCAGTGCAAACTAATCTCAGCACGACCACCAATTGCTTAGTGCTACAACTTTGAATAGAACAGAAGCTATGACGAAATCTGAATTATGCTAATAACATTTTCAAGATAAGTTAGCATACAAGTTCTAAACACCAACCGGACCGTCTTCAAGTCGCGGCATCAGTTCACCAAACCCGTTTATATTTAGTTTCATGTTTACAATATTTATTATTTGATTGTATTTATGGTGCTGTAATTATTCTACTCAAATTACGCCCATAGAATAGGTATTTAAAAAAAAAAAATTCTTACTGTTCACCTACAATCATCAAATAACCTCTGTACGATATTTCATGTTTCTATAAGTATATTTGATCTGCACATTATTTGTCAGTCAGTCACTGTTAGAGTTTTATTCGAAGAAGATTTGACTCGATCTTATGCCATATGTGGGTCGACGCAGCATATCCTCTTTATCAATTCAGGCCTATCATGCGTCATCTCTGCACTCACAGCCTTCTCTCGCTTATCCTCTTTCAAACAGCTCATCCTGGTCTTATTAGGACGCTTCATACGGTTAATGTTTTATTAAGTAGGTAAATAAAAAATTTACTATACTTGTAGAATATGCCTTGTACCCAGAATCATATATAGTACTCGTAATTATTCAATGGTTACGAGTCAGATGTCATACCGTTTATCAATTGTATGAGTCGCTTCAGTAAGAGAGTGTTAATCGCCATTACGAACATGCATTTATTAAGTAATTTATTAATCAATTTGAAATCATTCAAACTTAATTGTACCTAGTTGTTGTTTTATGTATTATTCTATACTTATGAAAGTATGCTTAAAACTTCTCTAAAATTACAGAATCACACTACTCGTAGCTGGCTGGCAGACTGGCATGCTTTTGTTTTGGTAACAGGGTCATCAGGGTATCACCAGAATGTAACATTTTGTGACGATGGACAGGGGGAATTAACAAATCTTTTGACACCCCTGTTCAGATTTAAAATACTACGATACGAAATTCATATGTGAATAATAAACTTTAAATTCTATCTATATTTATTAAAAAAAATAAGAAAAAAAATTAAAATAACTTTTTTCTTTTGATTAGTTTGAAATACTTAAATGCATAAAATTTTAAAATGTGTGACGTCACATCAGAGGGCGTTCTAAAAATGTGACGACAACCTGTGACAAGGACGGGAACAGGGTTTAAAAAGTTCCAAAACTCGTGTGACGTACTTTATGGATGGCTCCGAAGGTATGCACAGGTCCGCACTATCGTGCTCCCTACTTCTGCAGTAAGGCAGTCAGTCAGCTCTCACATGTTGCAATTGATACTTCGATTTCATGTCTATGAAAGCTAGCAAAACCTGCTTTTGTTTCTTTAAACTCCGAAAACTGCCTGTCTTTCCGTCCACCAAAGTTTTATGTATATTCTTCAGTCTTCCAGCTTCGTGGTTTTCCCTGCCTAAAATGTAACAGAACCGTTGTGGATATTTTTTTATGATTGACTTTAAACACTGTCAGACAAGTCTTGTTTATCAATGCGGTATATAACTATCTGAACGTGTTTTTAGAGTCATTGTACTTAAGAAGAAGATTAGAGAAGAGAGAGGGAAGATTAGAGAAGAAAATAGATATTTTATTGCGTAGATGTGTGGACGAGCTCACGTCCCATCTGATGTTAAGTGGTTACCGGAGCCCATATACACTAACAACGATGCCGCCACCCACCTTGAGACAAGAGCTCTAAATCTTACTTTATAGTGCAACGGATGTTGTTCTACTAGCCCTTCAATCTATATGCATTACTGCTTCAAGGCAGTAATAGGCAGAGTGGTGGTACCTCCCCGTCCGAACTCATAAGACGCCCTACCACCAGTTATTACGCAAATTATAAGTTTTGCGGGTTTGATTTTTATTAAACGACGATATAACTTTATCATTATTAGTAAATTGGTACCTGCTTGTGGGATTCTAAGACTGGTGCAGGTTTCATTGTTTGATACGAATGCACCGGATGTCTTATCTTTTACCATAACACAACGTTTATGTATAACACTGGCATGTAGTGTGGACAGATCCGCCTTCGAAGATTTGAGTAACTAACACAGCTCGCGACCTTCTTCAGAAAAAGTGGAAAAATATTTAATTTACACAGAACGCTCCTTGATTAAGTATTAAAAATTACAAATGTTCGTTCACGCATCGCGATTGTATAATTCTCTAGCTAGCTCAACCCTAAAACATGAAATAAAAAGCGTAACAACACATCGGGTTTTTCACAAAATGAAGGAATAAGTGAGCAACAAAACGCACTTTATCAGGTGGCAGCCGCTTTATCCTGCTAATGACCAACCCCTCTCGAGTAATAAAAGTCGATATCAACCTCCGAACTCCGACAGAGAATGAAAAGGTCTTGATACTTTATCTTTATATATAAAAATGAATTGCTGTTCGTTAGTCTCGCTAAAACTCGACAACGGCTGGACCGATTTGGCTAATTTTGGCTTTGAATTATTTGTGAAAGTCCAGAGAAGGTTTAGAAGGTAAATAAATATGAAAATTTTGTTTTTCCTTTGATGTTTCCCCCGTCGGACGGATTTCTTTTCTTTGTTTTAAGTTTATTTTATACAAAAGTTTAGGTCTTTTATAATTTATCGATTGAGGTACTACGAAGTCTGCCGAGTCAGCTAGTTTCATATAAATTGTATAAGGTACATACGATAATGGCATTATTTTCTTAGTTTTTCGCCAGTTGTATTCCAATTTGAATGTTTCAATCGACTCCGATGCCGTAGAATTAATTAAAATTAAACACAGACAACTAAACTACATCTAGTACCTAACTACTTGTACTTCATTTCTCTTTTTAATTGTAAGGGCACATTGTGCACGGGTGGATTTTACCATCCTGCCTATTGCTGCTATGAAACACATTTGCAACAATTTGAAGAGTAGGACACCCGTTTTATCAATGCAAAAGACTTTAGATTTACGTTTCATATTAGGCGCCATTTAATAGCTTTTATTTTCCATTAACTTGGATAATCACTTAAAACCGCCCGCAATAATAACAAACTGTTAATTAATTGTTACTGTTATATTTTTAGTGTACAACAAATCACAAGTTACGTAGAATAGACAACTCCGAAATACAAAAATCAAGTCATAATACAAGTAGATAAATAATATCTACCAGACAACGACAATTATTGGGCGATCATACTTACCAGCAAAACATATTTCTAAAGTATCAAGATTTGTATACTGACGTCATTGCCCAGCGAAGCGCGGTCGAGAATTAGCAGCGGCGAGAAAGAAAAATGATTGTGACAGTCCGGCGAACAACACTAATGGAGTCTGCGTCTGCAAAATGTGCCCACTTAGAGCTATATGTACATATAGTATCATTTATCTTGAAGTATTTGAATGAAAATTAGATTATTTAATGGCGAGAGCTATAGTTCAATTAGCCTAGAATTTATGAAAATACTAGCGACCCGCCCTCGCTTCGCTTCGGTAACATTAAATTTTATTATTGATAGGCGAGTCCCGCCATGTTGTGCGCGGTACGACAATAACTGCGGGTGACGCCGCGGGGCGAAGCTAGTCTAAAAGCCTACGTTACTCCTTATATCATCAGCTACCTATTAGTGAAAGTCTCATCAAAATCGGTCAAGCCGTTCCAGAGATTAGCCGAAACAAACAGACAGACAGACAGACAAAAATTGTAAAAAAAATTATTTTGGTGTATGTACCGTATATATATTCATATGCATGTAGAAAAAAGCGGTTATTTCAATATTACAAACAGACACTCTAATTTTATTTATATGTATAGATTTCCTCTAAAGAAACGTTAGTAATAGAATAAGGAATAGATAATTTGCGATTTTCAAATAACGGTAACGCACCACTAATACTTTTAGCTCATTGATCAAGATAACATCGACGACATTTGAAACTTCTACACAGTTGTTAACGCACTAATCTCTGGTTTAAAATTGATCATTACAGAGAGATATGACTGTAGAAGGGTGACTATCTGATTCATGTATCTAGTCAGATTCAAATCGTTGAAATACAGAGGGCAATTTGAAACAACTCGGCAAGCAATAACGGGCGCCACCCTAACAATATAACACTCCCCTCACAAATTAAGTGTAAAACAAACCTAATGAAATTTAAATATCTCTCTGGCTTCGCAATAACTGCACAAATAAAATCAAGTCGCTAGGGTGAATGTAATCGCTTCTATTGTGCACACATTGTACCGAATTATTCCATTGGTGAGTTTTACAACCTTATCAAAGAGAAAAGTGTTCATTCACAAGTTATCCTCCTTTTGGTTTACGAGTTGCCGTTTCAACAAGGTTGTGAGGGCTTTGATATTGAACAAGGGGCGGGCTGTACTCGAGACATTAATACCCTCCCGGGGTGAGAGCAAGCCTCGCATTGTTAACATATTAGGGGATAATTCATAACACTTAGCGGATATGGAATTTAATAGTATCTAACGAAATAATATGTGGTCTATTAGATTAAGACAATTTCATTTCCTCCAATTTCTTCACAATTTGGGCATAATATTATTATGATAGAATGCGCAGGCGTGTTTTAAAATATGGTATGAAAATTAAAACAGCTGTTAAACATTACGATAATTATGTATAAGACAATTAAAATTCGACAATATTTGTTAATGTCGTCAAAATTAATCAAAACTATAGTTTTTTCAACACGCAGTTTTTAAAACCAAATATAAAGTTGAATCAAATTATCATACACATTTATTTTTCATATATTTATCATATAATTTACTATAAATTACACAACCTATAGAATGCATCAATTGCAGTCTATTCTAAATATTTATATTCGTTAAAATAATATTTTTCTTAAATTCTGAATTTGGATTTTAGAAAACTTGTGGAAAATTTCTCATTACGTCTGTTCGATTTTATTATTTGTAGTATGTGGATAAATAAAATTCTTGTATCATCATAAAGGTTTTCTAAATAAAACAACCGTTTTAACCGATTTTGAATTAAACAGAAAAAAAAGTTTCTAATTACTGGACATAAGCACTACACCGCCGAAGACTGATCTATGTAGTTTGAAGATAGACATGTCATAATACTTAGGGAATAAATACCCTGAAGAAGTACTTTCCCGAGCGATATTGCGCGACAAGAGAAGTATCTCTGGTAGCGCATTATTTTAGTTTTTTTAAGTCAAAATTTACTAATTTAAATATAAATAATATTGCAGTGTGCAAGACATAATTATGGTAACAACAATCTCATCCTAATTATAATAAAATCTGCGTTCACTGCAATGTCGACGAATATGCTGAGCCGTGTGTGTGTGTAAATAAAATTATATGAAAGTTTTCTTTTTCGTCTTCCTTGAGTACCTAAATTTAACTGCACGTTCTCAGAGTTTTACTTCAATAATGAATCCCAGAAACGTAATTATTCCACCAAATCGACTTGAATATCCAACAGAATGTTTTAAAACACGTTCTCTCGCCCCTCAAAGGGAAGGATACTAATTTTCTTTCAAAAGAAGCTTTCTTTCAAGAAGTGGAAAAAGTTACAATCTGAAAGGAAATTTGCGTTTTAAATCCTCTAATGAAGCTGAGAACTTTGTAATGGAGGGGCGAAAGGCTGAGAACAAATTGAGGAAAAACTTCGAGTGCACTTGATTACCTTTTATTTTATGCTTACGCTTTGTAAACGGGAAACGGAAGATGAAATAATAAAGTTGTTCGTAATTTTCTCTCGATGAAGTATTCGAAATAGAAAATTGTTTGAAACTAATTCGCAGCTCGGTCTTATTAGTTAACACCTTTACCGTATGTACTTACCTAAAATTGTCTAAAATAAGTAAATGCGTATGTATTAGATTGGATCAGTGTGCTTAGTGAGGGTTTTTTAATGTTCTCGATAGCGTAAAAGTTAACTCTATGGAATTGGAACGTTTGCCTACGTTTGCCGCTAGGGGCGCTGTTTCAACTGCATACAATTTTGAGATAACTTTTAAACTATCGAGAGCGTTAAAAAACTCGCACTAAGTATACCGTAGGTTTGTGCGACAAAATTGAAATTTTAGCCAGCTTCTAATTAAGCGGGCAGGCACTACGATCATCAGAAATTCAAGCGAGTAAACAATTCATCAATCTTCGACTGGAATTCGATCGAAACGAACTATAGTAGAATTATTTTGTCCGTGGAGTTTGGATCATAAAACATAACCCGGCTAGGGCGGTGAGCATGTTGCGCGGGCGCAACGCCATTATCTATAAAAACAAATGAGTCATCGAGGGCAGGTACACGGCGGCGGGGTGGTATACGAAGGGTGGTGAGACATTGTTATGTCAAGAGTCATTTGTACTTACCTGCAAATTATAGTACATTATGTCGAAGAGAAATGTGTTTTTATGCATTCGTTCTCTGAATTTCTTTAGTGACACAATGAATACTCCTTTGTTTTGTATCAAAACGGCAGAATTTATTATTTATAAAATAATATGTGCACGTGTTGTTATCAACAATGTGTTCAAAATTTTCACTGAAATAAGAATAGATCCCGAAAAGTTGCAGTGTTAATTTCTGCCGTTCTCGTTAACTTGCTGCGGCTATATGTGGTGTAAGTGTTCGGTTAGTGATTTTTTCTTTCATTTGTATCACTAACCCACAAAATGTCAAAACTAAATACACTATCGATAACGCTTATCGACAACAATAATGCGCATCACTATGCCCGTCCATAAGACTCGTGAGTGGAAGAGAGCGAAATACTTACTTCACCGCTCCGATTTTTTATGACCCAAACTGCACGGACAAAATAATTCTACTTCTACTTCTATTCTTCTATAGTATTAATAAAAACCCCAAATTTATATAAAAATCGGTACGTATATGCTAAAAAAAATCTTATCCGTTTTTCTCGCAATTAGACATTCGTGAGGCATTCTTACAGTAACTGATCCTATGTCATATCCATTGTAAGTCTCAGTTTTCGTCTGTCTCTTTCGATTATGTGTGGAGCTAACTTTTTATAAAAAGACTTGGTGGAACTGTTTGTATTGTGATGGACTGTAGTGTAAATGTTTATTTAAATAATAAAACCACGTGATTGTTTTTCGATTAACTAATTGTGTTAAATCGGAACTATACCTCTTACCTATCAATTAATCTCCAATGTCATTAACATCAATTAAATAAAACAAAATTAATTTTGTAACAAAATTTATTTCAATGTATAAATAAAATTTGTATGTTTTGTTAAAATAAAAACTGACGACTACCTATACAGTTTGATTTCGTAACGCTCTCATAACAATATTTAAGACTCGTTTCTATTAATTTCCTTGCTGCGATATGAGCTGACAAGCAGACGAGTTGATTGGCCATCCAAAGTTGAGTATTACTGAAGTGCATATAATGTAAAAACCGCCAATTATTACAGTAACGATTGTCCTAATCTATACATATAAAAATGAATTGCTGTTCGTTAGTCTCGCTAAAGCTCGAGAACGGCTGGACCGATTTGGCTAATTTTGGTCTTGAATTATTCGTGAAAGTCCAGAGGTTTAAAAGGTAGATAAATATGAAAATGCTCGGAATTAAATAAAAATAACAATTTAGTTTTCCCTTTGATGTGTCCCCGTCGGACTTATTCCTTTTGTTTGTTTTAAGTTTATTTTATACAAAAGTTTAGGTCTTTTATTTATCGATTGAGGCACTACGAAGTCTGCCGGGTCAGCTAGTGTTCAATAAGAAACGAACTAGTTTCGCAATGAATATATGATGTAATTACATTATGTAATAAATTCTGCGCGTTTAATTTTCACCAAATAACATTATCTTCATCGGGGAAGCATTTCGTGAAAGTGTCGTACGTAATTGTAGTAAAATTCGATGGCTAGTTATTGCCGTACAATCGCTACACTGGATACAGCGGGCGTCTAGCTTATCGGAGCACGGACATATTTTTTTTAAATAGATCACTTTAACAGATTATCCTATTTAAATACATAGATAAAATATAATCAATTCGAAGTTATCCATAGTTCATCGTTTTAATGCGATCCAACACGCCGCCTGAATCAAAACGCTCAAATATTTAAACGTACGACGCGACTTCATAACGCTTTAGATTTCTTGATACCGAAATTTTATTTAAATCATGACAAAACCACAGACAAAACGTCCCTTTGACGGGATAGGCACTTTTCATATGCATACACTATTATTGCTTACGATAATTAGCTAAATGTAAGTCGGTATGTTCGTAGACCGTGAATCCCGAGCGCATAATGACAGACCGTCCTGTGCCGTCGTTTGCCGGACACGTCGGACACGCACGGGCGTGCAATATGCGCCCCGCTCACGGTATACATGCCGCAATCAATTTTTAGAAGCAGTAATATAATTTATTTACACAATCGAGCAATTAATACATTTTAAAACATTATCCTTAAGCATCTTTCATCAGTGAATAGCTTTGAGTGTGAGGAAGACCATTATTTTTACAATATCATTGTTGGACTGCTTGGTTAGCGATGATGGATGGTGAGTTGACCGTCTCCCCGAGGCTCTCGAGGAGCTCCTTACGGTAATCGTCGAAGTCACCATCGACCTGTGAAAAACATTCAAAATTAGTCATTGTGATCTGAAACTGTTGTAAAAGGTATATCTTTGTTAGCAGTCTCCAGGTTAAAGCAGTGACTATTCGACTCGGACTTCGCGCCTCAAAGCATGTTTCAGAAGGACTGCTGAGGGACTCTGTGACCATTTCAAACTAGCTCACATGTCTGGGTCAGAGCATTTTGTTTATCGACGACAAAGCAGTTCAATCTCTATACATCTAAATAATAAGTTTCATCTTGTTGCTGTTGTGTTACATATGGTAACAATTTTTATTGACGTTACAAGAAGAAAATAAGAGACAAGTTAATGCAAATTTCGCGAAATGAGCTTACGACTATTTTTTTTTTCATATCCTCATTCACAGATTCCCCTTATATATCTATACTAATATTATAAAGAGGAAAGATTTGTTTGTTTGCTTGTATTGAATAGGCTCCGAAACTACTGAACCGATTTAAAAAAAGTGACATAAGCATAATGCATTTTTTTTTTGGAAAAAAATTACCTAATTTTGTAAAAAAATTACCTAAAATATTCTTTACATCGCGTGCCCTGCGAAAACTATTGATGAAAGAATAAAGTAATGTACTACGACTTTGTAAAACACATTATTATTTACAAAAAGTGTCGCGACAGCATATGTCTAACTATTATAACTATGCCGCAAGAAGTGTTCTTTTATTTAAAAAAAAATAAAACTGACGTTTGACGTGACTAAAATTTTTGTTAAAGACCCGAGCGGAGCCGGAGCGGGCCGCTTGTACTTCATAAAATAATTAATCAAAATGATTTAATTGACAATCAATTACGTCATACCTCGTTGATGGTCTGATCTTCGATGACGTAGAGCGCGCAATCCGTCTCTCTGATAAGTCGTTCGTCGTGGGACACTATGACCACGCCCCCCTTGTAGTCGTTGATCGCTTCGGCCAACGCGTCTATACTCTCGATGTCCAAGTTATTTGTGGGTTCATCCTGTTTATAATCGAAGATCGTTTTAGTAACAAGTTTGTAAAATTAATTATTATAGTAAACTAGTGGTCCTGATAGTCGACTATAATTAATTAAAATTATAAGTTTGTACACTAATATGATTCTATTGTCAAATATAAATATAATCTTAAAAATAAAATAAAATACTTCTATAATCACAGATTTCGCCAAGACTACACGTTAGATAGATCATTAAAGACAAACAATAATCAATCTTTTTTAAGGAATTTTATGACCTGGTAACTAAGACCTTTAAGTCGTGTCTTATTTTAATTTATATTCTTATTTTTATGAAAATGATAATATGGAGAAAATGAAATGAAATGAAATGAAGATGATTAATTTGAGACATTAATCAACTGGGATGATATTAACTGAGATGAGATGATATGGCATGAAATATAGCCTTAGTAAAATGGTGGTCATTTACTGAGATTTTTTCAGTGGAGGATCCCGAGAAATTACGTTCAGCGGCTTTGTTTAATTTTCCCACATTTGTGCACTTTCACAGATATTAAACAGTTAAGAAACCACCATTATTACACATTTAAACCCGAAGAAACACTAAATAGACAAAATAAAACAAATCACACAACTTCACTCCTCGCGTTTCCGCCAAAAAGTTCCCATATTCAATCTATTCTCAATTTGACCACAGACTATAAGCAATAAAAAAACTTTGACAATAAACAAATAGTAGATATGCATGCGTGCGTGTGTGTGTGTGTGTGTCAAATACATTGTAGTGTGTGTAATGTTTTTTTAATTAATTTATGATTATGATATCATATGATACGATGATTTATTAATTTATCTTAGATTAAAGCGGAGTAAATGACAACGAACCAGAATGATAACGTCGGGCCCCATGAGAGTCATTTCGGCGAGCGCCACGCGGGCCTTCTGTCCGCCGCTGAGGTCTTTCATCTTGATGATGTGCGCGTGGCTCGCCAGCCCGAACGTGCCGAGCGCCTTCCTCGCCTTCTCGTACTGCAGACCGAACAAGCGCTGCAGGTACTCCGCCGGCGTCTCCTCCGCCGTCAGGTGCTCGCCAGAGTGCTGGTCGAATCTGCCTATCCTCTGCAATCACACCATTACCCAGTCCACTACTGTCCCGTGCACTTATATCTCAAGGTGGGTGGCGCATTTACGTTGTAGATGTCTATGGACTCCAGTGACCACTTAACACCAGATGGGCTGTGAGCTCCTCCAACCATGTAAGCAATAAAAAAAAATAGTTTCGAGCGATGAAACTATTTCTTCTTCTCAGTCGTACACTCCTGGCGGAGTGGTCGTAGTTACGTATGTCTTAATGGTCGCGGCTTTTGAGAGACTTCTCCATCTCTCTCTATTTGTGGCGGTACGTGTAGTTCAGTATGGAAACACTTCATAGATGACTTAATCAAGTCTGCCCGCCTTGTGGATGATCGGCCGCGAGAGCGTTGACCGTCTACTCTTACTTAAACCACTAGACGTTCCAATGAGCTTTCATTACGAATGATATGTCCAAACATATTAAGGATGAAACTATGCCGAGGTACAAAGGGCATTTATTGTAATATCGCAGTTAAAATATACTTCAACAATAATTAAAACAAATATTCAATGTCTATAAGTTTACATACATTTAATACATACATACATTTTTAACAATCAATGTTCGTTTCTAACAACTCTACTTTCAAATAATTTCAGTTACTTTATAATAACGGTATTAGGTCTATTATCAATGGTGGCAATCTGTGCATTTGGACAAAAAAATGTTATTGATATGTCAATACAGATTGATTTGAATATAATCGTCTCCTTCAAAGAATACGGTTCAAAACCTGCATTAAATAAAGGTTAATACTTAACCTGTTATTTATCTAAGATGTCGTTCAGAAGAGTTTTGTGACTGCCAATGGAATACAAAGTCAATAGTTCGTTTTTCTGATTTACCAATAATTGTCCAAAAGTCACATTGCCGGCTTTGATAATAGTCGACTCATATATAGTTTTTTATACGAGCTCAATTTTTGCGTACTTAAATTATAATGTTTTAATTATACAAACCAATCTGTGGTTCTTAAACAGTTCGCCGCGTATAGGAGTCAATTCGCCGACGAGTAGCTTCAGGAACGTCGATTTCCCGACTCCGTTGGGACCCACGATCGCGATACGAGAATTAAGATCGATACCGAAGTTCACGCCCTTGAAGAGAGGCTTCTGACCGGGGAAGTTGAAATCCACGTCTGTGTAACAAAATAATAATTATTACAGGTTTATCGACCCTGGACAAAACGTGGTGTTATTACTGTGCTAAGGAATGTGGATCTCCATGATGACCTGGAGCTTGACTCGGTCAGTCAGTATAAAGTCGTCGTGGTCTAAAGGATAAGACGTCCGGTGCATTCGTGTTGAGCGATGCGACGGTATTCGAATCTCAAGCGGGTACCAATTTTTGTAATGAAATACGTACTCAACAAATGTTCATGTAATTACTGGTGGTAGAACCTCTTGTGAGTCTGCGCGGGTAGGTAACCATCACGCTGTCCATTTCTGCCGTGAAGCAGTAATGCGCTTCGGTTTGAAGGGTAGGGCAGCTGTTGTAACTATACTTGAGACCTGAGAATTTATATCTCAAGATGGGTGGCGCATTTACGTTGTAGATTTCTATGGGCTCCAGCAATCTAAGCAATAAAAAAAAACCCTTTGGCTGCGCAAGCGTCATACAATAACTGAGACTTGGACCTCATGTCTCGAGGTGGGCTTGTGTGTCTGCGGCGGCGCGTTACCGTGCAGTCCCAGGATGGGCGGCTGCAGCGGCGACAGGTCGGGGAAGCTGAACTTGACGATGTACTCCTTGGGCCGCTGCAGCAGGGCGACGGGCGCGGCGCCGTCCTCGTCCTCGCGCTGCGCCTTGCTGCGGTTCTTCTCCTGTTTCCGCGTCAGCGCGTCCTTCTGTTTCTTTTCCTGTTACATTTTTATGTCATTTCATTAATTGTACAATTTTTTTTTTTATTGCACTTGTAGGCTGAGAAGTTTACGGCCCACCTGATGGTGAGTGGTTACCGTCGCCCATGGACTTCAGAAATGCCAGGGGCAGAGCCAGGCCGCTGCCTACCGTTTAATACTTTCCACAGGCCTCGTTTGAAGAAGACTTTTTAGCGGGAACGCGCGATGAGTGAAGTTGTGTGATTTGTTTTATTTCGTCTAGTAGTGTTTCTTCAGGTTTAAATGTGTAATAACGGTGGTTTATTAAACTGTTTAATGTCTTGTGGGAAAATGAAACAAAGCCGCTGGACGTCACTTATCGGGATCCTCCAAAAAGTCCAATGAAAAAGTCTCAGTAAATGACCACCATTTTACTGAGATTATATTTCATCCCATATCATTTCATTTCATTTGATTTCATCCAGTTGATTAATGTCTCAAATTAATCATTTTCATTGCATTTCATCATTTTTCATAAAAATAAGAATATAAATTAAAATAAGACATGACTTAAAGGTCTTAGTTACCAGGTCATAAAATACCTTTAAAAAAAAACTGTACTATTAACAGTAACGTTTAGTACGGCCGCACGGGAAGGCACCACCGTCATAATTCTGTCGCGAAACAGTCGTGCGTTCCGACTTGAAGCGTGTAAAAGCTGGTACATAATACAATTGAGACTCCGACCTCATGTCTCAAGATGGATGACGACATTCAAGTTGTAACATTCTAGGTAACGGCAACCATTTTACACTAAGTTTTTTTTAGGTCATGGCCTAATTGGTGTTAAGTGGTTATCGGAACCCATAGACATCTATAACGTAAATGCCGCCACCCACTTTGAGATATGAGTTTTAATGTCTCGCTATAGTTAAAGCAGCTGCCTCGCCCTTCAAACCGAAACGCATTACTGCTTCACGGCTGACATAGGCAGGGTGGTGGTACCCACCCGTGCGGACTCACAAGAGGTCCTACCACCAGTAAAAAATGTTTGCATAGCTTTTTTTGTTAATTAATTTATTACATTCGAATTTCGCTTTTACGATTGTCTCGTATCTATTGGCGGAGGAGTGCGCCAGTCACTCTGGGCTCGAGCCCCGATACTCACGGCTTGCTTCTTGGACTGTCCGTGGGCCTTCAGTTCCTTTATCCTCTTCTCTTGCTTCTCATATTCCTTGATCATCTCCTTTCGTTTCTGTGCGTACATTTTCTTGAACATCGAATAATTGCCTTTGTAATAAAACAATTTCTGTTGATCTAAATGTATGATTTCGTTGCAAACGTTATCCAAGAAAGATTGATCGTGAGATACCACTAGTAACGTCTTCTTCCATCCTTGCAGGTAACTGAAATTGTTTTAAACTATATTCAGATATAAAAATAATAATTTATACTATCAAATACACCTCCTGAATGTTAATTAGTAATTAAAAAATCTTAACCAAACGACATTTCCATTATTTATTAGCCTAAGAATAAACATACCTACACAAATTGCACATATGCACTTAATTTTGGCTAACTATTAACTATTAATTATTATTATTATATTAGACGATGCATGGTGCGGTTCGCTTCTCTTAAAAAAATCTACATCGGCGATATATACATATGTTTGTGTGTACATATAAACAAAGTTTCAAACAAAGTTTTAGGCAGCGGCTTAGCTCTGCCCCTGGCATTGCTCAAGTCCATGGGCGACGGTAACCACTCACCATCAGGTGGGCCGTATGCTCGTCTGTCTACAAGGGCAATAAAAAAAAAAAAATTGGGATAACCGTTCTCAGCTTTTAAGTGAGCATACATACACGCATATATTCTCTTTTATATTATAATATGTATTTATAATATAAAATATAATATTGTAGACATGTCGCGTCTAAAGCGTTTTAGTGATAACTTCAATTCGAAGCGGAAATAAGTGAATATTAAATTTTACCTTAAGTGTCGTCATAATCAAATTCAATTTTAATTTGTTATTCGCTGTAAGTTATTATTTACCCCAAGCCCCAGAGCGTAATAATATTTTAAAATAATTAAACCGCTACTTACTTGTCTAACCAGATCACGGCGTTCAGATCTAAATGGTTCGTAGGCTCGTCCAGTAACAGCAGAGTCGGTTCTATGTACAGGGCTCTGTAAACATAATCATTGAGTAACTATACTGAGGCCTTAGAACTTATATCTCAAGGTGGGTGGCGCATTTACGTTGTGGATGGCTATGGGCTCCAGTAACCACTTAACACCAGGTGGGCTGTGAGCTCGTCTACCTATATTAGCAATAAAAAAAAATAAAAAAAATTACGCAATAAAATTTCCAAAACTAGACTTTCTCTGTGAATACAGTTACGTCTATGATCTATATATTAAACAAATACTTAGAATAGCCCTCCCTAAATTGCACAACTAACGGCCTGGCCACGGGGATCGGCGGTGCGAACAGCGAAGCGGTGGACGAGGCGACCATTCGCGCAGCACCGTTTGCAGGCCACGGGTACTCACGTTCGCCGCCGCGACTAGTAAGGAAGTCCGACAGCGAAATGTCTATATCGAAATTATCTCGATATTGCTTACAAATTAATAGTTTTTTTTCAGGACCTATTATTTGGAAAAGATTGTGAAGTACATGATTTGAATAAGAATCGGAGTATACCTATAGATGGAGAATTCCACAAGAAGTACGAGAAATACTTTGGGTGGCTAGACTTCCAAATAGCTGGTCTAGCTAGTATTTCAGCTATTTTTTATTTATTGCTTAGATGGGTGGACGAGCTCACAGCCCACCTTGTGTTAAGTGGTTACTGGAGCCCATAGACATCCACAACGTAAATGCGCCACCCACCTTGAGATATAAGTTGTAAGGTCTCAAGTATAGTTATAATGGCTGCCTCACCCTTCAAACCGAAACGCATTACTACTTCACGGCAGAAATAGGCAGGGTGGTAGTACCCACCCGTGTGGACTCACAAGAGGTCCTACCACCAGTAATTACGCAAATTATAATTTTGAGGATTTCATTTTTATTACACGATGTTATTCCTTCACCGTGGAAATCAATCGTGAACATTTGTTGAGTACGTATTTCATTACAAAAATTGGTACCCGCCTGATATTCGAACACCGGTGCATCGCTCAACACGATTGCACCGGACGTCCGTTAGGCCACGACGACTTTAAAAATATAAAATAAAAAATAAATAAAAAATATAAAAATTTCGGCGTTAATTTTTCGCGGCGAAAACAACTAAACTCATTTAATCACTGTACTATTCGCCGCGACTACCGCTCGACTCCGTGGCTCGCGCCGTCCGTATTCATGCATTTGTTTTGCTCGCCCGCCGCATCGCGCGATTCGCTCGGTACATTTCGCCGGTCGCTTCGCCGGTCGCCCGTGCGCGTGGCTTGTTAGGTACATTTCTATGCGCTTATTTTAGTCGCTAGACGCTTCGCCGTTCGCACCGCGCGAATATTCGTATCGGCGAATGTCCCGTGGCCAGGCTGTTAATTAGTTACGAGTCGAAAGCTACATACGCTGGCAACCCTATCGATTCTGCCATTGGCGATGATAATCGTATACCTAGACAAATATTTTTCTCTAATAATATCTTTTTTTTAGGATTGAAGGATTACTGGTTGCCCGGAGGCCTTTCCAGTTTCACCGGGACAGGTGGGCAAGCAAAGGCTCAGCCAGGAGGGGTGGGATTTGCTAATAATAGCTGCCCGAGCGCCTCCGAAGGAGACCTACAATAATAATATCCTCAGCTACTCATTTATAAAAGCACTGTGTAAATAAGATGTTACCTTTTTTTTAACGCTGGCGAATCCATTTACGGATACCCGGTCCGGGGGGTATCGAACCAGGTTATGTCGGACTCCGATAAAAGAAATAAGAAAAAAAGAAAAAATTAATAGATAAGATGTTACCTAGCGAGCGAAACTCTCATCCTCCATCCACCGGAGAAGTTCTTGGTGGGTCGATCCTGCATCTCACGGCTGAAGCCCAGACCCGCGAGGATACGGCGCGCTCGAGGCTCAGCCGCGTCCGCTCCTATCGCTTTCAGTTCTGCGTAAACCTGAAATTAAGCATTATGTTTGTAAGCAGTCCATTCTTAAAGTCTAAAAAGAAGATAACTATTCTCATGTCAACAGAAAATAATATTAACTCGTTAAATTAGCTAGGCAGTGGCTTGACTCTGCCCCTGGCATTGCTTAAGTCCATGGGCGACGTTAACCACTCACCATCAGGTGGGCCGTATGGTCGTCTGCCTATACGGGCAATAAAAAAAATAAAAAAAAACAAGCACTACCCTTCTCATTGTAATTCGATATTTCGTGAATCCGCAATGAATACGTGACAAAACTTATGAGTCAATAGTCAATAAACTCAGAATTGCTTGGCAGTTTGCAAACGTTCCGGCGCTGTAGAACTCGTGCGAGGTCGTTAACCTTGCGCTACCCTCAATAATTAATTAACCACTTAACACAAAGTCGACCATTTAAATTCTGGAAATCAAGATGTCTGAAAATAACCGAATATTTCCTCTACTGTGATATTTAGACGGAAAACGTAACGTGGGACGCCCCCTGGATAGGTGGTGCGATGACCTCCGAAAGGTGGCCGGCAAGAAGTGGATGAGGAGAGATGATGATGATGATGATGATATTTAGACACGGTAAAAATATTTTGTGACCACAAACTTCAACGAATTCGAATGAGACGTTTTTATTCATTTCGCTTACCTCATTAAGTCTATCCTGTTTGCTGAGGTTGCCTTTCTCTGTTTCAGCTTCAAGCTCTTTGCATTCCTTTAGTAATTCTAAAAACACACAAATAAATACATTGTTTCAGTTTTACTTTGATAGTAAAACCTTTGAGACTAAACATTTTAGTTGTTGTCTGTCTTATCTGTCTACTATGCGTTTGTGCATTGTTCATCAGAATGAGTCGAAACATTATTAAGATTATTTATTTTTTGCTATAGCACCAAGGAAGTTAGCGCAGTAGTTTCGACGATATAAAAAAAATATCTCACCGGTTCTCTTAACATCAGATTCGAGGAGCGTATCTACAGCTGACATATCACTGGCCGTCACCTCTTGCTCGCACAACAGTATGTCTATATGGGGCGGGAGCGGGAAGGCGCGTTGTGCTAAATGCCTCAATAAAGTTGTTTTTCCGTGTCCATTAGGCCCGACCAAACCATATCGACGTCCGTTGGCAATCAAGAGATTCGCGTTCAAGAATAAATCTTTTCCTTTCGCACTGATCGAGAAGTTTTCGACTTTTATGTCTACTGCGTTTTCTAGGGCTGCCATTTGACCTGTTGAAAAATATTCACCTTATACTATGTCACACAACGACAACCGAATTTTACTTTGTCATGGTTCCTAATTCGAATAAAATTATGTATATCTTGTAATTGTATTAAAAATAAAATGTTGCATGTACATTTCACAGAAACACAAAACCTTTTTTTTTTTTCACACACAAATGGTCAATTTTTATTAATACAATAATAATAACTTGAACTAGAAGCAACAATTTTACAATACTAAGCCATTGTCAAAGATCGGTTCGTACTGTAAATACTAATGACACCGAGCCCACTGAGTTTCTCGCCGGATCTTCTCAGTGGGTCGCGTTTCCGATCCGGTGGTAGATTCTGCGAAGCACTGCTCTTGCTAGGGTCAGTGTTAGCAACTCTCCGGTTTGAGCCCCGTGAGCTCACCTACACACGTTAGGGTGAAGCTGAAATAGCCTCTCAAGGCTATCAGCATAGGTAGGAAAAACAAAAAAAATGACAGCAAATGGAACGAAACCGAAAGTACCCGAAACAAAATGGAAGTAGGTCCCCATTTCATAGTAAAAATGAGGATAAGACTGAACATCTTTGATTATGGCCACTCAAGACTAAGATTTCAATAAGTTCTTATCTTCAAATGCCCCCCCAGAATTCGTACGGTTTGTTTAGAGATGAGAAGTAGAGGACTAATAGGGGAAGGTCAATATGCAAATACAGCTAAGTACATTAATACATACCAGCTGTTTTCTGTGCCTGACTGACCGTGAAGTTCGCATCAAGTTCACTGTGCCCCTGACCACCTTTTTTTGTCATCAATTCCATCTGTTTCTCATACTCCTGCTGTTTCTTCAGTTTCTTCTTTTCTTTGTGGCTCAATTTCTTTTCTACAGAATCTTCTTTTTCTTTTGAAGGCAATTCTGTCACCTGACATGAGTAAAGGATGCATGAAAATATGTTTAGGCATAGTTTGTGTTCAAAAACAATGCCATTATCCAATATATTTTTTTATAAGTTAGGCAGGTGAAAAAGCCTAGCCGTGCAGTTTTACAATACGCACATTAACCTATAAGTACGCAAATTATAATTAATGCGCCTAGATTCTTTGATAAATAGTGGCCATCAATAATGGCTTAATGGCCACATCATTATTTCATTATAGATCTCATTGGAAAAATTGGTACCCACTTGTTAGGTTTGAACACAGGAATAGTTGCTCATACCAAGTACGTTAGGTGTCTTATCCTTTAGGCCAGGACGACTTCATATTATATAATGGGGGGTTACTCATTATTAGTACCCTTGTGAAATTTTTATGTCACATTTATTTTTATTTGTATCTTTATTCAACACAGAAATGATCATGTTTATTTTACCTTATCGTCATCTTTTTCTTCAACAATGGATTCATCTTCTTGTCGCTTTTTCTTTTTATCCTAATGAAGAGAGAACATATCACATTATTTATGAATATTTATTACAATATATGTTTAAGCATTTACTTATTTACATTATATTACATACATTTACATATAAACAAGCAGATATAAGACAAGAATAGAATCGAAACTGTGAGAATGCACGATCACATATTATGATTGTAGTTTCATGAGATATTCCATCATTACAATATTGATAACAGTACACATATAACATTACAGTAATGATAATTTTATTCTCTAATGAATATCTTCAATTAAATTTACACAATATTTAAAGCAAAATTATATAATATTATTAATAGAATAACATTTTTATATCAAGAAATTGTTAATTGTGATAGATGTACAATTTAAAAAACTTACTTTGCCCTTTAGCGATTTCTCTTCATGCTCTGGATCTTTTATTTCAAATTTCTTTAACTCTGCCTCAATATCATCCATATTATTCTTCTTTTTATGTTTTCCTAAAATTGTTTTATTAATTTTCTTAAGTATAAAGTCCACTCTGTAGGTTGGCTTGATGCCAATTAATGAACAGAACAGCAGTTGCAACAATAGGGCTGACATTTTTTTTTAAACTTAGATAATATGTATTAAAAATCTATAATTTTGTTAACTGCTGAGATGGATCAACGAGCTCGCATTCCACCTTATTCACGTTTTTAAGCTTAACTAATTAAATTATTTAAAGAGTAGTCATTACACTGACAACAAAAATAATTTTGTCACCCATCATGAGACAATAGAATGCATGACTGCATTATTTATTGCAAAATAGACTTAGATAGAAAAGAGGTGTTAATGAATTATTTACTCACCTTTACTTTTTACTAAAGGTATGACTAATTCATCATCTTCTGAAGCTTCAATTTTCAATTCTTTGTCACTTTCTTCATCAGGCCAGTCATCCTTTTTACCCTTGGCTGAATTAAATGTGTGACAATATAGTTTAATCATTAATTTACATATATAATACAATACTATGATATAATAAGAAAGAAAAAATAAAATAGAAAAGAAAGGAGAAAAAGAAGAGGATATAATATAATTATCATTAATTAAGCTTGTTGTAATATTCACCTTTAGTATGTTTATTGGCTTTCTTGGGAGCATTACTTGAGACATTGCTGACAACTGATTTTGTGTCATCATGGTCATCATCCTCATCAGATGATTGAGCTTCTATAATTTTCTTTTTATTTTTAGCTGTCAATCAAATAAGTATTAAAGATTTTTTTTGTAAATTAAGTTTTAATATAAGTTGAAGAGTTTAACCTATCAACTGAATTACCTACAAGCTTTAATTTTCATTGCCTGTAGATAATGTGGGACTGTTAATAAAACCTAAGTAGATTTTCGGAGGTACTAAAAGAATATAAAATTTCTCTAGTTTCAGGGCAGATTTTGCATTATTTTGTTGTTAGAGCAGAATATCACAGAAAGTAACAGACAAAAAAAATTTGGCCCTAACTAGTATTCACTTCATTATCATTCATCATCAACAAGTAAAAATGTGCAATTTCACTTACTTTTCTTCTTACCAACAGGCTTTGCAATATCTTCATCTGAAGCCACTTTGAGATCTACATCACTGCCTTCCGAAGACCAATCATCATCTTTCTTACCTTTCCCTGTGGACATAAAAGCCAACAGAGTGAACATAAAAGAACATAAATATCAAAAGGACTGATAAGGAGTAATATTTTTGTAACATCCCTTTATTGTAATCTAGGAGGTTAATTTCATTTTATCATCTTATTCATTTATAAATATGTGAAGAAGGGCCGGGAGATAGCACTCACTTCCCTCAAAAAAAAATTTGGGTTAAGGCATGATTTCTGATGATTGCCTTTTTAGAAGGAATACTAAGTATGCATTCAAGTCTTTCATTTCACTCACTAGACTTAATAGCCTGGTAAATATACAATGTTATCAAACACTTCAAGTAATAAAAAAAATTGAATTTGGCTCTATATTTACTCAATGTAACACTATTAACCCAGGTTAGATAATTATAACCATACTCAGTTTTAATAAAATAATAATGTTTAAAAAAGTCCAAAAAGGTCCAAAAGAATAAGCTATGAATATTAATTCACTTGAGAATAGTTAAAATTTTAAATTTAAGTATTATTTTAATATACAACAATATATATTTTATATTATCTTTTATTGTAACAATAGTTGTGGCAGGGTTTACTGTTGTGTTGTTTAATACATTTAATAGTAAATGTATCAAATACTATGGGTGGCATGATGGGTAAACAACCACTCAGCTCACCTGGTGTCAAATGGATAATACATCAGGTGTCATCCTTATGACCAAGACTTATCATAATTTTATTTTATTTTTGTTATTCCAAGTACTTATCATCATTTAATAGCTTTATTTATCTGTTGGTTGTAATTACCTTTTTTCTTTTTTGCAAGTTTAGCTGGCTTTGATGAAACATTTGTTGTATTGTTGATAATGGATTTGTTATCATCCTCTTCATCGTCTGACCTATCAGCACCCTTTTTTTTACTCTTTCCTAAAACAGACAGTCTTCAGAGATAACAGCCATATTATACGTTACACAATTTAGATATTAGAAATTCATCGTTCAATAAGATAAAGAGCTGACATATTGTAAAATTATTTAATATGTCAACCAATTTCAAGACAACTGGCTCAAAATACAATACACTTAAATAAAAACTTATGTTTTTTTTGCATTTGTGGAGATCCGTCCAAGAAGAAACACCCGACAAAATTTTGTTGTTTACGATTTTGTTGTCATATGGTGTGCCACATACGAATTTTCTAACTTCACCAACCTTTCTTTTGTGACTTTTTGGCAGCCGGTTTCGGGACGTCCTCTTCGTCTGAAACTGGAACTTTCTTTATGTTCTCTTCGTCGCTATCGCTACAATCTCCAGTTTTATTCTTCTTCTTGCCTTTTCCTTTATTTTTAGAGGTTAGTTCTGTCTTTTCATTCATGACTGAAGGCTTCTCATCGAAATCGTCATCTAAATCTTGATTTTTTTTGTTTCCTCTCTTTTTCGACATGTTATGGTTTTCTTTTTTAACAGAAGTATTGTTTAACAAAATTAAATTAAATTTGAGGATAATTTCAAACCTTAGAAAAGCTGCGCAGGTGACAAGCAAGTGACAAGTTGACAACGTCAAACGTCAAAAAATTCCAACATAGATAATAGGTACACTTAATATTTAAGATCCAACTAGAAATTAGGTGTAATATTTAGTAAAAGTAGAATAGGCATGTGATCCACAGTTTATAATATTATTAGATATGTGGACGGGCTCACGGCCCACCTGGTGTTCAGTGGTTACCGGAGCCTATAGACATGTACAACCTAAATGCCGCTACACACCTTGAAATGTGAGACACGCATTACTGTTTCACGGCAGCAATAGGCAAGGCGGTGGTACCTGGTACCCGTGCGTTCACACAAGACGTCCTACCACCAGTAATTACGCAAATTACAATTTTGCGGGTTTGATTTTTATAACACAATGTTATTCCTTCACCGTGGACATCGAACATCGATGCATCGCTTGATACGAATGCACCGGATGTCTTATCCTTTAGGCCACGACGATTTGATCATCTGTTGAGGCTAACATGCTGGCTGGCTATTAATGACTTGTATTTAACTGCGAAAGTGTGGGAACTGTGATAGTCAAAGTTCTTAACGCGCTGATGATAAAGGTCGTATGAAGGCTGCAATTTTGCTCCATTGCAGATCACCAGTGTGGAAGTATATGACAAAGAGAAGATCTTCCGAGCGAGTGAAATTACTCGGTAGATGACGACAACGGACCACCAATTAAGATTATACTGTTATATTATATCATAACAACAACTATCCTATCTTCAATTTTTTTGGCAGAAATTGCTTCTCCGTTTGTCGTTAAAACATCCAAAGATGAGCTAACCTGTTTAAAGAATTGTAAGAGAATTACATACATGATTGAGCCACATGAAGGGTCAACAACAGCACCACAACTAAGTCTAAATATCGTGTTTTGTCATACCGCAACAATTTACCGCCCAAATTTTTGTCATTCTTCTTCATGAATGAAAACCTTACATTGCCTTACTCTTTTGAGTGTGTATAATTTACTGGTTGGATTCTACGTATCTACTTCAATATATCATATTGTTTGTTCTGTCAGTTATCGGATCAAGAACAACTAGAATTTTCTTTCTTGCAAAATATAAAATGTGGGTAAAAACTATATTTGCCTATTTGTGTATTTTTGAAACAATATTATTGAATACTTCCATATTTTGTTATGCTAATAACGCAAACAAAAGTATTGGTGATGAAAACAGAGAAGACATTGCCGAGACAAACGAAGATTCCAAAGAGGCGTCGCTGGAAATTCCTACAGAAAATTTTTTAAACAACCTCACAGCTTGCACTAGAAGAGAAAATACTCTAATGCACGAAATTCGTGCAGCCAATCCCAGTGAGTTTCCGTTTATGGTGGCTATTATGTCTCCCCAGAATCAATTTTTGTGTTCTGGTGTCGTAGTTTCTAATGGAATGGTTTTGACTTCGGCTCGATGTAGTCAACAAGCAATAGATCACGTTTTATTGAATACCACTAATGATAAAAATAAGGACAGTTGTATTGCTCTTCGTGTTAAAAAAATTGAAAAATTTCCTACGTATGATGGAGGTGAAATTCATAAAGATGTCGCATTAATATATACAGAAAAATACAATAACACAGTTGTTTCTAAAATCAAACTCGGCAACTACACCGATAAAAAGTCTATTACCGATTTCGAAGCTTTCGGCTATGGGCTGAACGTTGAAGTAGGTGAAATCAAAGAACTACAATATGTAGGACTAGAAAACAGAGAATCTGATGTCGGTGACTACATAACAGGTTACCTTGACTGTATCGATACCAAAGTTCCCACGTGCTTTAAAGATATTGGGGGCCCAGCAGTGTTTGGCAATGAGCTCATAGGTATTGTTGTTAATGGACAAAATGTTTGCCTCAAAGAAATGACTGCTCAATTTGCAATTAACAATAAAGTTGTTGATATTTTACCTATTCAAACGTTCAAAGTTTGGCTTGAAGACCAAATAAAAAAGAATGAAGAATCTACACAAATGACTTTGGTAACTTATCCTGCAAAGCCAATAGTGCCAGACATGTCTCTTCATAAAATGACAACCTCTGGAACAAAATTTGGCGTACAATATTACCAATGCCTACTCCTTTGTCTGTTTCTTCTGTATTAGTGATCGTGTGATTGGCTTCTGATTGATTTGACAAGTTATTTTGGTGGATTAAAAATTCCATTCGCTTTTGGTTAATTCTCTAGATTGTTTGGTTTTTTTTATTGCGTAATTAATACATCTCAAATGTAATTCGCAGTTTTATTTTTCAAACATTGCCACTTAGTTTTTGGATAACATTTAGGCAGCATCGTAGTTGTTGGATGGGAATAAGTGACGCCTGTTCAGTAAAATCATAGGAATTTAATGAGAGCTTAATGGACTTTTTGTAAGAGCTCGAGAAGTCGCGTCCAGCAATTGTTTCATTTTCCCAAACTTATATACTTTCAGTTAAGCTAAGCGATCAATAAACTACCAATAATACACGTTACATTGAATTAATTTAAAAAATGAAACAATCCACACAACTTCGCTCTTCGCGTTCCTGCCAATTATGCTTAAATCTCAGGAAGCTTTTAACTGCGACTGCTTAACATCTGTAAAACACACACAAATGTGGTAAAATATAACAAAACCGCTGGATATTCATAGCTTCTTGGATTCTAAAACGTCCACTAAAAAGTCTCAATAAATAACATTTATTAACACTTTTATATTTTAGTAATTGTATGCATCGTACTTTCTGCTAGGTCTCTTCTGAATTATATAATATGACCTAAATAAAATTCATGAACAATGGCTTCATGTTTCACGTTTGGCTCACGGTGTTTCCCGAGCGCTATGACACGTCCTTCTTTAAACGAGGCTTGTGGAGAGTACTTAACGGTAGGCTGCGGCTTAGCTCTGACCCTGGCATTGCTGACGCCCTTGGGTGACGGTAACCACTCACCATCAGGTGGGCTGTATGCTCGTTTGCCAGTACAAGGGCAAAATATAAAAAAGGAAACCACCTTTTTTTTTTATAAATTAGTTTCCAATTTTTTATGTGCATTTTCTATTAAAGCTTGTTTTTTAGTTTTTTAAATTATTATTTACTAGCTGACCCGGTATACTTCGTAGTGTCTCAATCGATAAATAAAAGACCTAAATTTTTGTATAAAATAAACTTAAAACAAACAAAAGGAATCCATCCGACGGGGGACACATCAGAGGAAAAACATCATTGTTATTTTTATTTAATTCCAAGCATTTTCATATTTATCTACATTTTAAACCTTCTCTGGACTTCCACAAATAATTCAAGACCAAAATTAGCCAAATCGGTCCAGCCGTTCTCGAGTTTTAGCGAGACTAACGAACAGCAATTAATTTTTATATATATTATCTAATATATAAAATTCTCGTGTCACAGTTTTCGTTGCCATACTCCTCCGAAACGACTTGATCGATTTTGATGAAATTTTTTGTGCTTATCCGGTATCTATGAGAATCGGCCAACATCTATTTTTCATCCCCCTAAATGTTAGGGGTAGTCCACCCCTACATTTTTTTATTTATTTTTTAGATAAAATTTTTAATTTCTATTTTTTTATGATACAACATACAAAAATACATACAACCCTAAATTTTCACTCTTCTACGATCTACCCTTATTTTTTATTTGCTAATTAAAAACTTTAAATTTTTTTGCGAGAATTTTGTTTTTCTTTTGTCATGACGTAGAATAAAAAAAATCATATTACTCTAAAATTTTCACCCCTCTACGATCAACCTCTATTTTTTATATATATTTATATAAACTTTAACTTTTTTGGCAAAATTTTTATTTTGTTTTGTCATGACTTAAAATTTAAAAAAATCATATTACTCTCAATTTTCACTCTTATACGATCAACCCCTATTTTTCCATCCCGATTAATATATTTTTTTATTCTATGCACAGATCCGCAATAAGGTTGCAAGATGGCAATCAAATGTTATAATTGTAGTACGATAAATTCTTATTCGAGTTTATAATTTCAAGTTCCTTTAATTATGATTATTTTTAAATTGAATTTGATCTCCCGCCCTCGCCGGTCGACTATTGATCAACTATCAATCGATCAGCTATCCCCGCCAGGTGTCACCACTCATCCAGCAAACATCACGTAGTAGGGATGAGAACGAAGCCGGTCTCCTGTCTTACTCACTATACATCATAGATTATACACTTAATATATTTGAGAGCTATACAATACTATACATTTTTCAGCCATTTTTTTTTTGGTTTTATTTGTGTATCAATAGTATCTTCAGTAGGTCTGAGAATCGGCTACTATCTATTTTTCATACCCCTAAGTGAAAAGGGTTGTCCACCCCAAACATTTCTTTTTTTATTTTTATTTTTTGTATATATTTTTTTTGTTTATAATGAGGTATTATGTGATTAAATGAGGTTTTTTTTTCTACAGTAGAATTTCCCTAGAAATCTTATTTAAGGCAACACAACGTTTGCCGGGTCAGCTAGTATTATTATAGATTCAAGTATCATGACTATCCCCTATTGCATGATAATGAATAGTATCATTTTAACACGTAAGTTGTACTCCTAAAATATTCTTAAAAATAATTAGAAATCACTGAAATTTCTATGTGCTTTTTAATATTCAATATCATTAAAAATAACTGAATTTATTAAAACCGCGCTAATCGTACCATAACGACTAATTGACCGTCTTCACTGACATTTTTTGTTGAAGTATTGTTGAAGTTTGTTGAAGTTTTAAATATTTTTTTGATCTACATAAGAAATAATTAGTTTAAACGCACTTGTAAACAAAACGCTAGTGTATACGGTCATTGCCAGCTGACTGACAAAACCGGCGCATGCGCAATGTAGGCGTGAGGTGTTGGAGGTGAGGTGTGAACAGCTGAAAATAGAAGCTTGTGGAGGCAGTTGGAGGAGGCCTATGTCTATAATAGACAAACAGACAAAAACTAATAATAATATAGGTAAAAATAAAATAAAAAATCTTCCATAAAAATTTAATTAATATTAATACCACTTACTTACTTAGAACATAGTAAAAAAAAAGAAAAAAGAAAAGAAATAATAATTGTATATGTAAAAAAAAAATGTATTTGTCTGAATAAAGGCTTTATTATTATTATTATAAATTCATTACGTAGTTCAAAAAATATAAATGTAATGCACACAAAATCTGTTTTTCCTGAAATGATAATTATTTATAAATTCAAGAAATATATTGCAGGGACGTTTAGTAGAAATTCATTTAATATGGAAGATTAAACTTAGTATAATATATACTCTATAAACAGGATTTTATTTAAAAAAATTACGTCTATATTAACTTAATTATTACTATCGAGAAGTATTTTGATTGACATAATATTATTATATTACAAGGCTTCGTTTTTTTTTAATTTATTTGTTTTTTATGATCAACCAATCACCAATAGTCGTCGAACAAATGATAATTGATCAAAATGAATTAATCTGAGCGATAAAAATAAAGATATCTAGTAAGGGGGGGCCACTTAACGGTGATCATTTGTTTAATTAATTATAAATAAATAAAAGACGAACAAACAATTTTTACACTCGAACATTAACGAACAAACGACGAATTATAATTAAAAATCAAAAAAATCCGAAAATCAATAAAAGGAGGGCCAAATTTACTGAGCCTTACGTGTATGGCATTATACCGGTCACTCACATTCGCACGAATACGCAAACCCACAAGTGTAGGACGACAATTGCAAATGATTATGCATTAGAACAACACCAAGGTGATGGAGTTCATTGAACTCCTGCAAAACGAATCGACCATATGGGACCCTCAAAAGAAATCCCATAACAACAGATTGGCTGTTAATAACGCCTGGGAAAGAATTAAAAACTCTCTTTTCTTCAATGTTCTATTGGAGAATTAAAAAAGAAGAGAAATTCGTGAAACATTCGTAAACAAGTGTAGGAGGAAGCGCAAACGGGTTCGCAAATTGAGTACTGAACCCATTTGCACAGCCGCTAAGTTTGCGAATGAATGCCTGACGGCCCTTCACATGCGCGCGAACATTCGTACAATGTGCAAAGTGCAAGCAGGAGTTCAATGAACTCCATCACCTTGGTATTGTTCCAATCCATGATAAAGGTCAGTAGACGTCACGGACTATGAAATGGCGAAACGTCCGTTACCTTCGCAATCGTGGGCGCAACTGGTCACACGAATGTGTGGGAGACTACGCGAAGGATCGCGGTTCGCGCGCTTTGATGTCCGTTAAAAAGCCAACACAGCTTGGAAAACCACGAATGCAACTAAAACTTTGCATAATCATTTGCAAATGTCATCCTACACTTGTGGGTTTGCGTATTCGTGCGAATGTGAGTGACCGGTATAAGAAGTGTACTATCTATGGCAGTAACTAAATCTAATTTATTAATCTGTGAGACTTTTTGGCGGAAATGCGAGGAGTGAAGTTGTGTGATTTGTTTTATTTTGTCTATTTAGTGTTTCTTCAGGTTTAAATGTGTAATTTAACGGTGGTTTATTAACTGTTTGATATCTGTGAAAGTGCACAAATGTGGGAAAATGAAACAAATCCGCTGAATGCAACTTCTCGGGATCGTTCAAAAAGTTCATTGAAAAAATCTCAATAAATGACCACCATTTTACTAAGATTATATTTCATCCCATATCATCAGCTCATTTCATTTAATTTCATCCCAGTTGATTAATGTCTCAAATTAATCATCTTCATTTTATTTCATTTATCTCCATATTATAATTTTTCATAAAAATAAGATTATAAATTAAAATAAGACATGACTTAAAGATCTTAGTTACCAGGTCATAAAATACCTTAAAAAAATCTCCGACATAGATAGATTTTGATTAAGAGCATAGATTATACAGCTGCAGCAATACATAATCGAGAGTCTCCGAATAAATAAAGCGAAAACAATAAATATTGCTTCCTAAATTTAATGAGTAATATAGAGCAAGGAAGTGTGAGTATAATCTGTTAAAAACATATATTTTATTCAATTTACTCAGTAAATAATGTTCTAGTTGCAGACTATTGTCATTCCTGTAAATCTTAAAAACCCGTATTGTTTTCACAATTTTTTTTCTCTTCGCTTTTTTTTTATTGCCTTTGTATCGTATTCGCTTATCACACTTTGTATTCGCTTATCACTATTTTTTTACTTCAGAATGGGGGGGCCAATATTAAACCTGTAGCTCGACCAAGTATTCATTATCACAAAGGCTATTGCCCATTTGCTTGTGGGGAATTCACAATGGATGGGAATAGAGTTTCCAGAAGTATATCACCAATTGAAGAGAATTTGGCTAACACAGAAGGCTATGGGCAAGATGAACCTGATAATACTATCAGGTAATATATATTGCTATGAACCATTGGAATGGTCTTTATTACTAAAACTTAAAACTTTATTACTTATTAGGGTTTTTGAAAAAGAAAAATAAATAATAATGGACATTGTGAAAATATTACTTTGACATTTTTGTAGTAATTATTAAAATCTTCCGGATTATCTTATTAAAGTCTTCAGGAGATTAACACAATACAGAATTCTCAAAACCTCTATGCATAACATTATAGGAAAGCACAGTAAAATCCCATATAGACTTGTGATACTCATCACTCATCTCACTCACTAATGAGTGGTTTGTTCTGATGAAATGTTCTGATCACCCTCACACACAATACACTTTGTATATTGCTTTCTCTTACCTTTTACTTAGGTCTGTTGATATTTTACAAATATCCCCCAATTTTACTTAATATTGTTTGTATATCACAATATTATTAGAAATAGGTAAAATGTGTAGATAAATCCAAAATAAAAGAGGAATTCCCAACAAGAAGTAAATGATAAAAAAAGGTAGAAGAAACATACTGTAAATTAATTAGATCTGTCTTAGATGTCTTATACAATACCCTACAATAAATTTTAATATATATCAAAGAATATAAATAATTATAGCATTATTCAGAATAAACCGTTCCTAACACAGTTTACTTTAAACTTCAATAGATTAAACTAAAAAAACTGATTAATAGTAATTTCTATAAATTTTATAATGTATTGTCAATTGTCATACCCTAAAATAGGTATACATAAATTACCATATCAGTTCTTTTTCAAATGTAAATCAATATAAATCAAATGGTCATGAAGATATTTGAACGGAATAAACTTCAGAAAATTTTCCATTGGTGGTGATTACTGTCTATTAGTTGAGATAATTATGGATCAAAAAATCAGCCACTATTTAAATTGGATACTATTTTCTGTAGTGATAAATGTTTTTGTCTACTTTACAAGTATAATTAGTATTTATACACCAGTCTAATTCAAATTGTCTTTATTTCAGTAAGCATGCTCATCCAATAGACGTACCTAGGAAGCCCATAACTAGAAGGCAGAGTTCAGTTTATCCCCAAATAGAAAATCGTTTTTGTAAGAATGAGAGGTAATTAATTAATTTTATTTGGATTATCAGCATGTTATCATTTCATCAGTCACACAATTCACTGCTTTGCTTTTAATCTATATTCAAATTATTTAAAACATGTTCCATTAATAAACGAAATGTTTAAGTTAGTAAATCTAGTATGTTTACCAAAAAAATCACAAAAACTGATACACATAGCTATAAATCGTGGCATCATCACTGCTTTTAAGAAATGTAGCTTACTTAAAATGGCATATGGTTAGTAGTGACTAATGATTTGGTAATTTTTTTATTGCAGTAAAATTCTTTCAAAATCTTTACCTGCCTATTTTCCGTCTCATCTTGATTTCAGTAGCAATGCTCATCCAATAGAAGTACCTAGGAAGCCCATAACTAGAAGGCAGAGTTCAGTTGATCCCCAAATAGAAAATCGTTTTTGTAAGAATGAGAGGTAATTAATTAATTTTATTTGGATTATCAGCATGTTATCATTTCATCAGTCACACAATTCACTGCTTTGCTTTTAATCTATATTCAAATTATTTAAAACATGTTCCATTAATAAACGAAATGTTTAAGTTAGTATTAGTAAATCTAGTATGTTTACCAAAAAAATCACAAAAACTGATACACATAGCTATAAATCGTGGCATCATCACTGCTTTCAAGAAATGTAGCTTACTTAAAATAGCATATGGTTAGTAGTGACTAATGATTTGGTAATTTTTTTATTGCAGTGAAATTCTTTCAAAATCTTTACCTGCCTATTTTCCGTCTCATCTTGATTTCAGTAGCAATTCTGAAATGGAAAACAGTGAACTACATTTGAGTAATGTTTCTAATAGTTCATCGAACACTATTAGAAGCAGAAGTTATTTTGATGAGAGTCAAAATGAAACTGGATCTTTTACAAAACATCAAGAAAGTTTTTATCGTGAACAAGAGACTAAGAATAGCTTCATAGTTCAGACAAGCATAGTCATTTCTGCTTTTGTTATGATTATTTTTAGTGTCAATTATAGTAACATTTTAAATAACAAGAATGAAATACTTCCATCTAGTATTAAGTATGATAAAAATAGTTTTAATCGTGATATGTACAATTTAGGAGAAAAGTACAATGTTGATGAGGATTCAATTCTCCAATTGCAAACAGGTAAGATTATTTAATTTGTAGTTTTTTATCGTCATTTTGTGGTCCATTATGTTTATTTTTTAAGTACAGATTTCATTAGAAAATTTAGTATCTGCCTGCGGATTTCGAATACCTGCAAAATCGCATCGCTCGATACGAATTTAACCAGGTGTCTTTTCCATTAGGCCATGACGTCAAAATGCTTATTAAACTTTAGTCAATGTAGCAATAAACTAAATACCAATTATTTCTTTGAATTTCAAGTTATTGAAACCGCCTCAGTAATTCACCTGTCATCATGTGACCCGCATGCTCGTCCACTTGTTATATTAATAAGTGAAATAAATATAAATTGTGATTGAAATTGCTGAAAATCTAATTACATTTTTATTTCTATTAAATGTATAATACATAATCAAATAGAATAAGTATTCAGATCATAATGTTTTATTTTTATTTTTTAGATGGATGGACAAGCTCACAGCCCACCTGGTGTTAAGTGGTTACTGGAGCCCATAGACATCTACAACGTAAATGCGCCACCCACCTCGAGATATAAGTTCTAAGGTCTCAGTATAGTTACAATGGCTACCGCACCCTTCGAACCGAAACCACAGCCCACCTGGTGTTAAGTGGTTACTGGAGCCCATAGACATCTACAACGTAAATGCGCCACCCACCTCGAGATATAAGTTCTAAGGTCTCAGTATAGTTACAATGGCTACCGCACCCTTCGAACCGAAACGCATTACTGCTTCACGGCGGAAATAGGCGGGGTGGTGGTACCTACCCGTGCGGACTCCCAAGAGGTCCTACCACCAGTGATTACGCAAATTATAATTTTGCGGGTTTGGTTTTTATTACACGATGTTATTCCTTCACCGTGGAAGTCAATCGTGAACATTTGTTGAGTACGTATTTCATTAGAAAAATTGGTACCCGCCAGCGGGATTCGAACACCGGTGCATCGCTACATACGAATGCACCGGACGTCTTATCCTTTAGGCCACGACGACGACAAATGTGCATAAAGTAAAGCCTAATTATGTGCATAAACTAAAGCCTAATGAAATATAATATACATTTCAGGGATATCATCGATTTCAGAAAAAAAAGACACCGATTCATTTATATTTGTTTATAACAGTAAAAATATGGAATTTGATTCCAATGCCTTCAATGAATTTATAAATGAAGTCGCCTTGGTCTCAGCAAAATTTTTGCGTAAGTGCTTCTTAACAATATAATATATTTTTTTAGTCTACCAAACACGAATTTCTAATTTGTTATATAATATAATTTCTAATCAGATTACTAATATTTTATTCTGTAAATTTCTATTCAATATCAATTTTTAATGGAATATTATTCTTCCTCTGCCGCGTCCTAGCCTCGCAAAACTGAGAGTAAGAATCCTAAATAACTACTTATTATAATATTTTATTAATTATTTAAAAAAAAGGATGAATATGAAGATTATTAGTCTCATACTTAGCCATTCAAATGTTACAAAATGTTGTCACACAAGAAAGAGCTTCATCAGGAATCACTCGCGTGTTTATAATGATCTAAGAAAAACATCAAAATATAAAAATAAAAAAAACAATTTACAGGTAATGAAAGCTCAACAGTCCGCCACATAGTTGTAGATACTTCCTCTCTTGTGCTACAAGATTCGGCGGAACTTATTACTAAGTATATGGATGAGGTAGCTAAAGACGGTGTAATGTTAATGACTAAAATAGACTCTCTACCATCATCATTAGCTATGGCTTTACACTATTATTGCGATGAATACAATCCTTTAGCTAAAAAAAGTGCTATATTCTTCACATTGGACCTCAGCAATTGTTCAGGTGAGCAAATTTTTCCACTGCCATAGGTCTAATCATCATTATCAATCAAGGGATAATTGTTGATAACAAAATAGTTTCATCAAGAATTTACTAAAGAAACCACTTCAATGGTGTGATGACAAAATAATATTAATGAGTAGATCAACAGTTCAATTAATTCATTATGTCTATCTAGTGCCTACCCATAATATTAATTCTCATAACTAGTAATAAATAATAATTGTAATTTCTCTGGTGAATAAGGGATTATCGGAAGCCTCTTTTTTTCAAGATTGAATACTAACTAAAGACCCGTTTTGTTTTCTAATTAAAATTCGAATAAAACCATTTATTATAATTTTATATAATGAACAGCGAAAAGACAATAGGCGAGTCCACAAAGAGCGAGGAACCTCTCGAGGCATCATTACGAGGCTGCTGCGCTCGGCAAGTCAGAGCCGTTTGTTCGTTCATCCAGTTTAGAGAGAGAAGAAAAAAAACTTAAAGGAAGACTAAATTGGATCCAGTTCATTTTAAATTTGGTTTTATTTTATTTTTTCCAGATCAAATGCCAACTCATAGTCATGTAGAGAAATGTCTTGCAAGCAAATGGAAGAGTGTCCCATCAGCCAACATCGGTCCCTTGCTAAGTAGAGTTGTTAGCGTACTAATTGATGTTACCAGTACTTTTTAAGCTAAAACCACTATCCAATTGAACTGATGGTAATAAGTAATAATAAATAATATATGAGTGCTGTTCATTTCCTGGTAGTAGGCACAACCATCCAGCCTGTGCCTATTGTGAAGCATATATGCATACAGGTTTGAAAAATGAGATGGCCATGAAATGTGGATAACAACATTAAAGTTTTAATATCTAAAAGTTCCAGTAACAAATTAATGGAAGTGCTGAGCTTATTTTCAAATATTTTGCATAATTTGCTGAAGGGTTTCTTTTGAAAAAAGTACCTTATAAAAAATGCAACTTAAGAGAATCAATGCAAATTTTACAGCAAAATATTTTAAATCTTTATTTATAAATGTTATTAAAATCGTTATACTACAATTCGTATAGGTCAATACCTAATGCCTTTAATCAAACTGTACAAATAGTCAGTATTCTGATGCTTCGAATTTTATACGAATTAATAGAGAGTCGATCTAACGACAGTATGCACTCAAAGGGTTCAGTTAACTGAAGCTGGTTGGACGATCTATGCATCAATAGTACTTATCCTACAGGAATGTAACATGTATATTATAACATATTTATGATTGAAAATGTTATTACCACAGTGAACTTATTAGGTATTTGTTACTATTATAAAAACATAATTAAGAAAATTAAATACCTATATATATGTATTTGTTCTTGATGAGAGTGTAGCGATTGCATGTTTCAATGAATGTTTAATTATAGTGAGATTGCTTGTGATATAATTGTTTTGTTTCGAAGCCAAGACACATAATTTTACTTACTTCCAATATAATTTTAGCCTAGTTTATTAATTATTTTATAAATATCTTATTTTAAATTTATTTACTCAATCAGAAATGCAAGAATTGTTAGTAAAATAATGTGCAACGAAATTTCTGTTCGATGAAGAGCACCTTGGATTATTTGCTGGGTGTTGTTACCAACATTAAACCTTTGTCTTCACAAAAACATTTAGATATTTCTAAAATGGTTGCCCCAGATTTGAATGGTTCTCCAGTTAAATTTAATTTTATGAAAATAATTGTGGCAGTTACCTAAACAGAATCATAAATTGATATTAAATAATTTCCAAACTGAGTGGACAGGGCCTTATTTCACATTGAATTTATTAATTTTATTAATCATGCATAATAAATTGTGATAATTCTTGTTACATTTAATTTTTTGTAAATACATAAATTTTTATAACTTTCCTGGGTTTATTTCTGCTGCTACTTGCAGGCAGACGTCCTAAAAACTTTTAATTTAACCACAGTGCCACCTACTTATGGTAATTATAGAGCTGCTCAAGGACCCACTCAACATACAAAAAAATCAATAAAACCCGTCACAACAGCAAAACCTGGTATATGATCACTTTATAAAAACAACATAGAGGCCAATTGCAACGCCACATAGGTAGTTTCCATCATTATTTCGTAAATACTTTTTTAGTTGCGTCGTCACGTGATTACCAACGAATAGTATTCAAATAACCCTTTGATCCCGTGTAGGTCACCGGTGCCCTACGTGACGCACTGAAGTAATTATGCCGATTTCTGTTACTAAAGCGCCGGAAGGCCTAGTGGACCAGGACCGAAGTTAGGGGAGGGCAACCGGGGCGAAAGCCCCGGTGCCTCCACAATAGACTTTGGAAAAAAATCTCAAATGCCGACAAGTAAACACTAATAAACATATTTTCCTTCCTTCGAAGTTTAATTTCAGATAACTCTTGTCTTCGATTATATTTATGACGTTTGCTAAATACTAAGAGAATCTACGTGGTTTCACAATAAAAAATTTAAGTATTCGAAAATCGACTGAAAAAGTTTATTTGGAAAATAATTTGGGACCAAGGGGCCTCCGCTCCTCTAAATGTGGACCTTTAGTAGACTAGGAAAGACGAAACTGATGATACTGAGCGAAACTTTTTCTAAGAGACCTTAAAATACTAAAACAAACATTAACAAAAAACGGTAAAGCTAGCCGGCAATCTAGGCGTTTAGTAACAGAAATATAGATTATAATGCGAGTAAGAATAGTCAAATACAAGAAATAACATCAAAAATTGAGTCTCACAAAGTTTATATGTCCTGTAGAGATTACGATGCATTTGATACTTCAATCACATGACGTACGCAGTAAAAATAGTCGAAAATAAGGTATATAAAGACCTTGTATATGGTTTATACATAATATATTATAGATACATAATTCGACGCTTGAAAGGCAAACGTGACTAACCGACAATGCGTGAAGTTTACAGTAGACTAATTTAAAGTTGAAATACCTGAAAAAAAAACTATTTTAACGAATCTAGCTGTAGGATTGAAATGATTTTAATAAACTTAGAAATATATATTTTTTGCGCATCGAATATGGTTATTGCCTATCATTTATGTACAAAGCAGTTATTGTCGCTTAGTCACGTTTGCCTTTCAGGCGTCGATATACATAAATTTTGTAACGGTAATCGTTACACCAACCGGTAGCTGCAGTGGAGAGTATGAGTTTCTAAAAATTTCTCAGGGCGCCATAAAAATAAAAACTAAATGCAGTCAGTCATACCAACATATATATTATGTATATTAATCTAAAGCACACACACACATGCAAAAAAGAAAATATCTAAAAAAAAACTTATACATGTAACTTAAATAGATTAAATAATAGGATATTATATTCACAAAATATTGAGGGTAATCATATGCTGGTGATGGTGAAATATTACAATTTTGAAATAATTAAATGGTGATACGTATCTTGAAACTATGGTGATTTAGAGGTAAAGGATCTTGGGGTCCATTGAGGAGATCCATCCAGCTCCTTGGCATAAGTTCAGAAGTAATAGGTACAGAGTCTTACGGGACGATCCACAGAGCATATTCCAACAGATAAATAAAATCGCGATTGACGGGACAATTGGATCCATTAATTATACATAGTAAGTTAAAAGAATCTTTAGAGATTGAGCACATGAACAATTAAAGACTTAGCGACATCACAAATCGGGCACTAATAATTAACTTGAATGGCTACCATTTGTATATAGCTAATCATTAAGTGAGGACTCGACTTTAACATCAACTGTTTAGCGCGGCTTCTAAATGACCAGCTACAATGGTAGCTCGCGTTTTTATACAAGCGGGTACAACAGATGTTAAGATGCAGTACATACCAAGCATGGGACGCTAGAATCACAACGATGCAGTGCACACCGATTCACGGGTCGCATTAAATTGTGCATCGTTTATTAATGTGTTACACATCAGTTTAAATCTGAAATAATTCATTTATTGTCGTAATAACATTTTAAACTATTGTATTGTCCAAAGGGCAGCAAGGGAGCTTTGATCTGCAACATTAAGTTCGGGTGCATCATTAAGATCATCTAAACTGTCAGGTTCTAATTCATTGTTATTCCTAGCTGGAGAGTATGTTGTTGGTACATCTTCCTCTTCATCCTCATCATGAGATTCTTCTGTTTCATCTGATTCGTCATTACCTAAAAATATGAAATTAAAGTAAGTAATAAATGCAGTTTTTCCATTTAAACTATCACAAGATATTATATACAGAACTGCATGGTTTTATTTTCTCAAAATTAACTGCGATGCACATTTTAGAAAACACAGGTGTAAGTTATCATTAAGACGTTGTTCTGGGGATGCTATTCCAGGACCTTTGCAGGAAATTCATACTGAGATCCTACTTTTGTAAAACTATAACTGTGCTTTTTGTCAAGTTACTTTGATGTGGCACTTGTGGAACCACTGTTCCAGGGTTGCAGCTGTGGTCTCTAGTTTTTTCACAAAGAAGAGCTTGTTTCCATTAGAGTAGTAAATACCCATGTCATCCCCCAAAAAGCTAACTGGGTCAGTGGTGGCAAGGTTTCATTATTACAAAGACTGAACAAGAATAAGGAGAGCAAAATTTTACAGCAGCTTAAATTGAATATCAAAAAAGTGCTAGCATCAGATATCAAAAAAAAATTATTCAATAAAAAGTCATAAGATGAGCACCAGTAATTACAGACTTTAAAATTTGATTTTAATTTCATGTTGTTATTCCTTCATCATGGAAGTAATTTGCAAATGTGTGTTGAGTACATATTTTATTACAACATTTTTGCCCACAGGATTTAAACACCAGCATAGTCACAGAATTACCATTTTCATAATTACTGATGGTAGAGCATCTAGTGACCCCACATGTATTACTACCTGGCCTATTTGTAATGTGTTTCGGATTGAAAGATGGAGGCAATTATTTACTGTGTGTGTACTTAATAATTAAAAATTAAAATGAAATCTGATGTATTCCTCAATAAATTATTACTGCAAAATAGTATCAACAGAAACGATCTATAAAAAATATTTTCAGTAATCTATACGTTGTATAACGAGATAAAAAAAATAATTAAAAAGGAACTTGTAGTTACCTTCTTCTTCATCGCTATCTCCTTCTTCTTCCATTGGTTCAGGTTCAGTCTTACCAAGAGGGGCACGTTTCATATATTGCTGGCCAATTGAATTCAGCTGCAAGGTATCAAATTAGATTTATAAAACTCTTCATGTTACATTAATTATAATTGTAATGTATAAGTTCTTCTGTATAAATATATAACTTGTTTTTTAGAAGAACTAAGTAAATATTCCAAAAATACCTCATAATGGTTTATAAAAACTCTACCTACAGTTAAATTCAAATGTTATTATGCCAATGATAGATGACACAAACTTAGTTAAATGAGTTTGTTTGAGAAATCGAGGTAAAAAATAGAGACGAATTAGTTATTTAGTTACAAAATTTTAACATACCCATTGTTGGTTTGCTTGTTCTAAAGCAGTAAGTTCGGCCTCTTCATCACAAGGACTGTCTGCATTGAACCATTTAGAATCGATCAACCGAGGTGTCAATATCGGAAACGGAATATTCATATTTTTAGTTTATGCTGCATCGGTTAGGGCAATTGTAATATCTTTTGTCACTACTTTGCCATAGACGCGCATATAAATTCAGGCAGCCTGAAACATTTACAATGTCTATAAAAATATATCTTTCTAGGTATTATAGTTAATATTGTTTAATAATTCTTAATTAATTACCTGCTACCTACAACTATTTGCATTCCTTCTGTGAATTTGAATTTTGATTAAAATTTTCTAAGATATAAATATATTTTTTTAAAAGATTTTATGACCTGGTAACTAAGACTTTTAGGTGAAGTCATTGTGGTTATAAAACATTCTGAAACATTGTAAAAAACGTTCTGAGGTAACACATAAAAAATACTTAAATTCAGAACCTCCTTCTTTTTTGAATTCGGTAAAAAGTACAAAATATCTTGTAACAAAAATGGTGATCGTGTGAAGTGATGTAAATTGTAAATTCCAGTACCATATTTAAAATTTTATTTATATTATATTAGCAATGGTGCAGGTTTTCTCGAAAATAACATTCTACATCGCGAGAAAAAATTCAATTCGAAGATTTTTATCCACAAATATCATTAATTACTACACGATGGACGGGCTGAGCAAAATATGGAGAAATAGAAACATAATCAATACCACAAAAATCAGGCTCGTTAGAACATTAATATTCTGCATATATCGCTGCTGAGACTTAGACTATGCAAGAAGTGAAAAGGAAAAAAATAGATACTCTGTAGATTTGGTGCTGGAGCAGAATGTTTGGACTTCGTACTAAGATCTCGATAATATTTCTTTGGACACGTTTTGCGACGAGATGTCGGATCATAGAACGCCTTGTCATATAGGGAATGCGGAACGGTATAAGATCGCGTGCGAAGTCGCCAGTGCGGTGGACTGACCAAATTAAAACTACACTGGAAACTGCCCTAAAGAAATGCAGTAGAATGGCCTTGAGTAGGGAGAGATGGCGGGACATCGTGAGACGCGTCAAGTCTGCCCCTCTAACACATGACCATCACGACTAATATTGAGAAGAATGTTACCTGGTGTTGTCAAGAATGGTATTTAAATAACTTATATTATGAAAAGATATAACTTTCTTCTTCTTTTTCACCACCTTATCCCACTAGGTGGGATCGGATTTTTCTCTTCCATTCTCTTCTATCAGCCGTCATCTCAACACTCACTCCTCTCTCTCTCATATCGTCATTTACACACTCCATCCATGTCTCCTTCGGTCGACCGCTTCCCCTCTACCTTGCACTACCATTTCCATTCATCTCCTAGTCACATGCATCTTCTCTCTACGCATCACATGTCCATACCACGCTAACCATGAAAAAATATAACCATGCACCTAAAATACAAATTTAATCAAAAACTTCATAATATTCGCAATTCACATTTTCAAAAAATACTAACACAGGGTTCATGAGTTCGAGTCATCATATATACCAGCCAACATGTATTCCGGCTTTAAGAGTAAGAATAATAGAAAATACACATAATATTTAATTGGTAGAATTGTTGTTATACTGCTTAGATAATAATGCACAGCTAATATTTTAATAATATCCCGTAAATTAGTCCGCCCATCTACACTAATTAATAAAAAAACAATCGAACTAAACAGGCAGATTTTTAAAAAAAAATTGTAATTATCAATAATTGAAACCATTTTCAAAGCCATCATTTCATTAAAACGTTTTAGCTAAGATTTTTGTTTTTATTGGGTGAAAAAGCTGAGCAAAATTCAAAGATGTGTAAGTACTATACAATAAACGTACAAAAACTATCTATAAAACGGATGATTTATCATAACATTTTATTTGTCCTTAAATCAGTTTCCCTACTACATTTCACCAATCAAGAAGAATTAGGTACTTCCTAAAAATACTATCTTTGTTTTGCCTTTTGCTTGTAGTATAAAATCGCGCGTCTTATCGCTGTTAGCGGTCTTAAATCTTAATAACATACTAGACAGTGCGGTATTTTTAAAAATTTAATGTTAACGTTGATAATGCTGAAATGGTAAGTTCACTTAGGTAGTAGAGACCGTTGTGTCCAACGTTTATTTTTCCTTTGGTCTACGATCAGCAATTTCAATCAACTCGTTGTCAAGTTCAACCAAAAAGAGTACAATTTGTAACTGCGAACATCACTACAAATAGAAAAGAGGCTTGTTAATTCAATGTTGACCGAGTAATTTTCCAATAAGTGTTAAAAATTTTACGAGCGTTTGTTCATTGTTAATTTTAAAAAACAATAATGACAGAACGATTTTTATCAGCAAACTTGTGGTCGTGCATCGGTTAGTTTGATATTAAACTGTTTATGCTACAATGCCTTCATGGATTGTCAAAATACCACTATTATTGATTTTATTGGTAAGTAAATCATCATTCAATATTTAGTTTTAGTTAGAGGGCACCTATTCAAGGTATCACACAATTTAATATTTTAACACATTAGTTTGTTTGACATGCTGTAATTATGTACAAAATAGAAGATATTTAATAACTATTAATCTAAGAAACTCGATAACTGATAGCCAAATTGCTAATGAAATTATTTTTATTATTCAGTTTCTAAAGCATGATGAAATTTATTTTTGATTAAACCGACTTTCAGTAAAACTACTATAAAGTTTAATTTTCAGATACAACATACAATTCCGATGGCTATGCTGCAAAAACCTTCATATTTTTCATCATATGATTCGAATAGTGACCTAGAAGAATACATAAAATCGAAAAGCTATATTCCAAACGAAGAAAATTTACCAAAAATGCCTTCAGCAGTCACTTATTCAGGTTTGTTTTTGGAAATTTATAACTTGATTTAGTGATTTTAAACGTTTCGTTTTGTACTCATGTACGGACTTAATAAATCCACGAGTTCATCATTAATATTTCTATCAGAGAGCAGTGGATGTCAAGATAAGTAGCCTATTAGACTATTTTCGCACGGGCGCTTTAAAAACGTTGCGTTAAAACTCGGCGTTGCGCTTTTATAACGTTCTCAATGTGACGTAATCTGTAACGCCCAACGCTTAGCGCTCAAAATGCAACACTGCGCAATAAAAAAGCGTCGCGTTTTATAAGCGCTGACGTATGAACATAGGAAATGCATCTGTTTTATATTATGAACGCTTATTTTTTTAAAAAAAACTCCCTTGCAAATGAGGCCTTACTCACTATGGATGTCGGTATAGCCTAAGTCCAGCGCTAAAGTGTAGCTCCTATCTTTTTCCTGCTAATCAATAGTAGATACGAATTAGAAAGCCGTTCTACTGGGCGTTAAGTAATTAGTTACGTGAACAGTTAATATTAATTAAAAGGTTTTGTAGGTTACAAAACATATTTACAATTTATCGGTAAAACTTAAAATCTGATTCTACCTTTGTATAGTTATTTTTATACTACGAATAGTTTTACATCCTAGCCGACTCTCTCCTTACACTATGGATAACATATAGTAATTTAAAGATTTTTAAATTGGATCATATATGCATGATGCACCGGCGCCGTAAGTAGCTTCGTACAAACCAGCCCAATTCGAAGTATATACCTAAATTAACTAATGAACTTAATTTAGTAGGTAACTGTGTAACTTTTACTTCTATTCGTTTCTATTCTGCGCCGTGCGTGAGTAACAAATGATAAGTGAATGAAGAAAATACGGACTGCTTGAACTTTTATTACCAATACTTCTAGTGATTAGTGATCACAATTTATGACGCTTTACTATCACCAACAACCCCTCCCGCCGTAATTTTTCCTGAAAAATCAAGATCAAAGAAATGATAGCCGACAGAAATTTAAACATTTGAATTTTTAGATTTCAAGATTTCTGTTTATTATTGCAATTTTAAATAGAATTCTACAAATTTAAATTCCATCAAAAGTATTTATAATAATATATGTATAACCTAAATTTGTTTTTTGCGAAATTAGTTCATTGAACTATAATACGATACCAGCATAATAATTCTATCATTTACAACTTTACTGTATATCATAGGTACTGATTCAAGCTACGTGTTATCAAAATTGACAGACGAAGAATTGTATAATCTCTTAAATTCACAACCAAAGAAAAGTGAATATGGATTTAGCGATTTAATTAAAGTTGGATATAATGCAGACCGAGATGCACCTAAATATTTTGTTAAACAGAAAGAAGATGTTGATTTCAAAAGCAAAATTGCCAAATTACCTCAAAATCATTTATATAATAAAAGAATTGACAATCAAAATGCAGTCTACAGATTGCAGAACAGGGAAATCGTAAATGCGGCTGATGATCGAAATTATCCAGCGGTTAAGAAATTAACTGAATTACTAAACAATAATGTTCGTGGATGGTACGACGACGAATTTTCTGGAATTGGGGGTGATAAAAAAAGAGACTTACTATTTAATATTTTAGTTGCTGAGTTGAGGTCACTGTGTTGCGAAAAGAACCAAGCCAAATCCATTAAACCATTCGATAGATTAAAAACCTTTTTGAATTCCATAAAGGCAGAAGATATCGAAAAAAGGAACTCAATTAAAAATGAAAAACTCACGAAAACTATCTCAGAACACATGTTTTTAGTAATTAATGACGAACTCAAAAGTAAGGTTAACACTGATGAACTAATGCTAGTTGACCCAGAAAGCCTAGCAAAAAATAGCAGTGTGTTATTACTTGGACCAATAGTGACTCCGTTGACAGATGATCAATTGAAATTAGCTGTAAGTATGTCATTATTTATAAACAAAACTTGGGAGAAGTACTACTCTATTACTGGTGGTAGGACCTCTTGTGAGTCTCTTGTGAGTCACCCTGCCTATTTCTGCCGTGAAGCAGTAATGCGTTTCGGCTTGAAGGGTGGGGCAGCCGTTGTAACTATACTGAGACCTTAGAACTTATATATTGGGTGGCGCATTTACGTTCTAGATGTCTATGAGCTCCAATTCCGTGGTTATCGCACCATCTATTTTGAGGCGGCGTGTGTACTGGCTGGGACGCCGCCTTGGGTCCTGGAGGCGGAGGCGCTCGCCGCTGACTATCAGTGACGGGCTAACCTTCGTGCCCGGGGCGTGGCGCGTCCCAGCCCCAGTGTGGTCAGAGCGCGGAGGGCCCAATCTCGGCGGTCCGTGCTGGAGTCATGATCCAGGCGGCTGGCCGATCCTTCGGCTGTTCGTAGGACCGTCGAGGCGATTCGCCCGATTCTTGTGGATTGGGTGAATCGTGACAGAGGATGCCTCACTTTCCGGGTCACGCAGGTGCTCACTGGGCATGGTTGCTTCGGTGAGTTCCTGCACCGGATCGGAGCCGAGCCGACGGCAGAGTGTTACCATTGTGGTTGCGACTTGGACACGGCGGAGCACACGCTCGTTGCCTACCCCGCATGGGAGGGGTGGCGCCGTGTCCTCGTCGCAAAAATAGGAAACGACTTGTCGTTGCCGAGTGTTGTGGCATCGATGCTCGGCGACGACGAGTCGGGAAAGGCGATGCTCGACTTCTGCGAGTGCACCATAATAAAAGTACTTTAGAGATAATTGTAAGGAAATCAAAGTTTTAGCAACCCAGTACATTTTTTTAAAATTAATGATTTGTAATTCTAAGTCCATTCAGAAACCAACAGTTCATAGATATAAAAACTGATTAGGAACTGATTAGGAAGTCAAAGATTTGTTACTAAATGTCACTGTGTGGGAGTGAGGTCCTCGCTCTGTGCCTTTTCAGTTTACTGTATATTATAATTTTGTACATGTACATCTATGTTCATGGTATTTGGTAAAATAAACTTTATAAAAAGACTAACCCGACTACACCGATGGAAGTTAAAGAATTGATCAAAGATCTACGTCCTCGCAAAGCTCCCGGTTCCGACGGTTTAACTAATCGCGTTATTAAACTTCTACCCGCCCAACTCATCGTAATGTTGACATCTATTTTCAATGCCGCTATGACGAGAGGTATCTTTCCCGCGACGTGGAATGAAGCGGACATTATCGGCATACATAAACCCGGTGAACCAAAAAATCATCCGACGAGTTACCCGCCCGATTAGCCTCCTCATGTCTCTAGGCAAACTGTATGGGCGTCTGTTCTACAAACGCCTCAGAGACTTCTTATTTGGATGAGAATCCAAAGGGACTCTCATCGATGAACAATTCGGATTCCTTGCAAAAATCACTCATGCGTACAACAGGACTACCACCTCACGCACATTCTCGTAGGGCTTAACCGACCAAAACCGCTCTACACGGGAGCTCTCTTATTCAACGTCGTAAAAGCGTTTGACAAAGTCTGATACAACGATTTGATTTTCAAACTATTCAACATGGGCGTGCCGGACAGTCTCGTGCTCATCATACGGGACTTCTGGTCGAATCGCTCTTTTTGATATCGAGTCGAAAGAACCCACTGCTCTCCGTGACATTTCACGGCTGTAGTCCCGCAAGGCTCTGTCCTCTCGCCGCTTCTATTTAGTTTATTCGGCAACGATATTCCCCGGTCGCCGCCGACCCAGTTAGTTTTATTCGCCGACGACACGCCTGTTTGCAACTCGAGTAGAAACAATTCCCTAATCGCAAGGAAACTCCAGAACGCAGCCGTAGCCACAGGGCCCTTGCATTAGTGCCTTTAGTTATAACACTAGGAGCGGGCTTAGGGACCCCCGTAATCGTAGTAGTAGATTAGTTCGCCAAGCAGCTATTCTTGAGTTCTTAGGTCTCCCTTGGAGGCGCTCGAGTGGCTGCTAGCAGATCCCACCCCTCCTGGCTGAGCCCTTGCTCGCCCACCTGTCATTGTGAAACTGGAAAGGCCTCCGGGCAACCAGGATCGCTCAATCATAAAAAAAACCTAACCCGACACTTCTCAGGACTGTGACTCTTCTTGGAACCAGCTTCAAAGAAAATATTCAGTGACATATAAATTAAAATAAATGGTAATGAAATTTAATTGGTGTTCCGATAAATCGTTATCTTAAGGTAAACCATAAAATAAAACACATTGTTTATAACACACAAGATACACTAAAAATTACACTGTCGCGAATCACATGTCTTGATTATATATATAGGTACCTTCGTTAGTTGAATTATCTAAACTTTAACAATGGTATATTTTTAGATGGATCGTATTTCAAATGAGATTTCGAAACCAGAGTATCTACCACTTCTTCGACAGTTGTCGACAGGACAATTATACAATCACAACAATCTTCGAAAAAGTTTCATTACCGGTCCAGAGACAAGAAGATACATTAAGCCACACAGGTGTAATTATCAATCGAAACTCGCAAAGATTTACGGGGGCCCCAAATGGATTGTCTGCACCGGCTACCTTAATTTAAATGAACCTAGTCTGTATGATTAATCATCTAAAGAAATAAAGAAAAATATCTGTGTAATAATTTGTTCATAATTCTAGTTACCTTTTTTTAACAATACAAACTTTTACTTTAATAATTAATAATTTAGACTTGCCACGCAGCTTCACATGCACTATATTTGTAAAGAAAAAAACTATATAGTTGCATTTGACGTGATAAAGAATTAATTGTGTTAAACTACCGGTCAATTTGGAAATCCTTTGATACGAAAAATCTAGAATCATCGAATGTTATTTAAGTACAGTGATTAAAATATTTTTATTAAACATATTAATAACAATAACAATAATAATTAGTGTTTAATAGAATAATAACGGTAAAAATATTATTATTGTAACCTTGCAATGTTCACAACTCAATTTTAATTTTGAAAAAATTGAAGTAAGATATATTTGAAAATGACTAATAAAATAATTTAACTAGTCATGTCATAAGTATTGTCACACAGTAAAAACTTTTCTTTTAGAATGCTGGCCACAAAAAAGTTTATTGAATTCGAATTTCGAATTGTTCATGAAAATAAAAATGTATACTTTTAGAATTTTCACTCATTCTTAAATATGGAGTGGACGCTTAAAGAAGACCGTGTTGCAGTTATTGCGTTGCATCGTTGCGGTTACGCGCCAATTCAAATTTTGAAAATACTGAAAAATTTGAATATAACGAAAAGATTCGTTTATCGTACCATCAAACGATACAATGAATACTCTAGTGTAGATGACAGGTCAAGAAGTGGTCGCCCTCGGTCTGTTAGGACTCCAGCAGTGATAAAAGCTGTGAAGGCGCGAATTCAAAGAAATCCCAAACGTAAGCAGAAACTGTTGGCCCTTCAGATGGGGTTAAGCAGAATCACGATGAAAAGGGTGTTAAATGAAGACTTAGGGCTTCGGGCATATCGAAGAAAAACAGGACATCGTTTGAATGCTCGTCTAATGGACCTGAGACTGAAGAGATGCCGCGCTTTGTTGAAGCGGTACGCGGGAAAAAATATCGAGAAATTCTTTTTTCGGATGAAAACATTTTTACCGTAGAAGAGAGCTACAACAAACAAAATGATAAGGTGTACGCACACAGTAGTGAAGAAGCGAGCAACCGTATTCCGCGTGTCCAACGAGGTCATTTTCCATCCTAGCTCATGGTATGGTTGGGAGTTTCTTATTGGGGCTTAACAGAGGTACATTTTTGTGAGAAAGGTGTAAAAACGAATGCAGTTGTGTATCAAAATACAGTCCTGACGAGCCTTGTGGAACCTGTTTCTCATACCATGTTCAATAACAGGCACTGGGTATTCCAACAAGATTCGGCGCCGGCTCATATAGCGAAGAGCACACAAGACTGGCTGGCGGCGCGTGAAATCGACTTCATCCGGCACGAAGACTGGCCCTCCTCCAGTCCAGACTTGAATCCGTTAGATTACAAGATATGGCAAAACTTGGAGGAAAAGGCGTGCTCAAAGCCTCATCCCAATTTGGAGTCACTCAAGACATCCCTGATTAAGGCAGCCGCCGATATTGACATGGACCTCGTTCGTGCTGCGATAGACGACTGGCCGCGCAGATTGAAGGCCTGTATTCAAAATCACGGAGGTCATTTTGAATAAACTTTAGTGTCATAAGAATCTATGTTTTGTTAAGTTCATTTTGGTATATGAATGGTTACATAATGAATAAATTTGTTTTAATTATTTTACATTAAACATGTGACAGAATTTATGACCTGACTAGGTATATAAATATGAATTATAAATTACCTTAAAAATGCGATATTTATTACTAGAGCAGTTAAATTAATACAATATTAAAAAAGGTTATAATATAAAGTAAAACAATATTTCTTCAAAACTTTATACATAGATCTTCAGCTAGGTATCCGAAGTACGCATTAAGACATGTGCAAAATTATATGTTAAATCTTTTAATTGGCCCTTTTTGTGATTACGTTGTAAAAATTTCTATTTATCTGACTAAAATTGATTAAATACTTTTTTTTATTGCCCTTGTAGGCAGACAAGCATAAGGCCCACCTGATGGTGAGTGGTTGCCATCGCCCATGGACTTCAGCAATGCCAGGGGCAGAGCCAAGCCGCTGCCTACCGCTAAATAATTTCATTACTTCTATAATTCATTGAACTTTTGACTCGTCGATGAATAAACCAGCCAGCAACGATAAACCAGCTCGCCTTATTTTTTTAATATGTAGGTACACTAATAGTTTATTTTTCGGTATACTTTAAGGTCACGTGAATCAATGTATGCGTATGTATGACAATTCAAAATCTGAAAATTAATTCTGAAACAAGACAATCGAACAAATAATTCAATTGAACGAACAAATAATTCAAAAAATTAAGCTATCCATTAAAAAAAGAACTTGAATTTGAGATATAATGCGCACACTTGTGAAAATAAATTGGTTTACATTTTAGTAATTAACCAAAAATCGGACCAATATAATTTTTTAACAAACATTTAAGAACAAACGGTTCATAATAATAAAAAATATTTTTCAGGTGCCAGGTTCATTGAAGTTGCGAAGTAAATTGACCCTTCATAACACTACAAATCTTGCATACATTCCGGACCTATGCAAGTGTAGTTTCGCTCACGTGGACCGTTACACTATTTTTTTTCGGGCCTTGGGCGGAACCTCCTACGAGGCGCCTAAGGAGGCGCGCGGAGTATGTGGGACTTGACGATCTGCTGATGTTGGGAGCAGACCGCGGGCCCAAGGAGTTTTAGGGTCCTACCGCACTAAACTACTCCCCTAGTACTAGTAGGTACGCGAGCGTGTGCTCCGCCGTGTCCTTGTTATAGCCACTGCAGTGGTGGCACTTCGGCGTCGGCTCTCTCCGGGCGACGAGGTGCAGGTAGCGACCGAAACATTCCCGTGAGCGCCTGCGTCGCTCGGAAAGTAAGACGTCCTCGGTCGCGATTCACCCAGTCCATGAGAACCGGGCGGATCGCTTCGACGGTCCGTGGAATTGAGCACGGAAACTAGTATGAGACGAAGGTACCACAACCCGGTCGCCTCGATCTCGACACGGACGCCTCCGTTTACAAGGTGGGCCCCCTGAGGCGGCGCTCTCCGGGCCCCTTGAAACAATAGGGCCTGGCATATATTAAGCGCCACCTCCAGACCTTCGGATCCTGCCGATGACGAAGACCACCCCCGCCCAGGAAAGAAGGTAAGACTCACGCAAATCCTTCCTCCGGGCCACGACCAAAGTGTCGTCCGCGTTGCAAACTACGCTCAGACCCGGGAGAGAAGCACGAAGGGCGCCCCGCAGGACCCAGTCGTAGCCGATGTTCCACGAGAGAGGACCAAGTACCGACCCCTGTGGAACACCGCGCTCGACGGGGAAGCGGAGCACCATCCCACCGTGCCCGGTGCACACGACCGACATGTCCTCGAGGTAGGAACCAATTAGCCAACGGAGGGTGTTGAACGCATTGGCGATGTCCAGGGACACCGCCAGTACAATCCCGCCCCGGTCGACAGTCTCATCAGAGAGGACGCGCACGCGCATTACCGCGTCGATGGTCAAGTGGCCCTTCCTGAATCCGAACTGCTCCGCTGAACGCAGCCCGTACACACATTATCTCTCTGGTTATCCAATCCCGTTTCTGCAGGACAGTCGGAGCGCCGTTGTTTGTGAGATATCTTCACGACGGCATAATTTTAGAACCGATACGTAAGTATCTTAGAGAAGCATCAGAACGCTACTTTGAAAATTATGATAAAAATATAGTCGAAGTTTTAAATACTTTATTAATATTTTTTTACTACACAAGTCAAATATTTTAATTTTCACACTTGACTCTGTTTATATAACTGCTTTAGTTATCTATCCGTCTTTTATTATCAGATATAATATTTGTGAAAGAGTACGTACCGTACCTAGAAGTAACAGACTGTTCTGTGGCAGTAGGTACGTACATAGTACATGCCGTAGGTAAGTACTTCTTTCAAATATATTAAGTGTATAATCTATGGATACTTCTTTTTACCTACTTTTTTGGACTTTTTGGCGGGAACGCGAGGAGTGAAGTTGTATGATTTGTTTTTTTTTGTCTATTTAGTGTTTCTTCGGGTTTAAATGTGTAATAATAGTGGTTTATTATGTGTTATTATGTGGTTTATTAGGTGAAAGTGCACAAATGTGGGACAATGAAACAAAGCCGCTGGACGTAACTTCTCGGGATACTCCAAAAAGTCTACTGAAAAAATCTCAGTAAATGACCACCACTTTACTGATATTATTTTTAATCCAACATCATCTCTTTTCATTTGGTTTGATCCCCGTTGATTAATGTCTCAAATTAATCATCTTCATTTCATTTCACTCGATACTATCATTTTTCATATAAATAAGAATAAAGTAAAAATAAGACATGACTTAAATGTCTTTGCACAGTTGCCAGATGGGGGGGATTCCCTGCAAATTCAGGGGGTTTTTCGACCTTGAGGGGGAAAGATTCTTTGGAGGGACATTGGGGTGGAAAAAGTTAGTTGGGAGAATTTTTTGAGTATCAATTTGCAATTACTAATAAAATAATTATAGTCTACTATACTATTCACAAATCAATATTATAAAGGACAAATTATGCAACCAAATAGCAATAGAAACTGCCGAAGCGGTTCTCAGGATTCGATTTTCACTGCCAAATAGATGCATAAATTTTGTTCCCACATCGGACATGTTAAATATCTTTAGCTTCGAAAACGAGTATGCTTTAAATTATAATAACGAAAGTGAATATGATCGTGATAATTGTTTAGAGATGGTTGAAGTTATAGGGATAGCTTGATTAAAAAATAAAAGAATCCTTTTGCTTTTTTATTTCTTCTTTAAAATAAGTAAAAACTGTTTTGGGGGTTTTTTTTCTTCAAAAAGCCTATTTTCGGGGGGTTTTCGAAAAAAGTTGGGGGGAAATTCACACGGTCATCTGGCAACACTGGGTCTTTGTTACCTGGTCATAAAATCCTTTAAAAAAAACCTACTATTTTCAAATTAATAACTATTGAAATTATTTATCTAAAAAGTAAGTAATGGTAATGAACTATGAGTGACAATAAGATTAAAAGATGCGAATGGCTCAGTGACGACCCCCTTTATATAAAGTATCATGATGAAGAATGGGGTGTACCACAATATGATAGTTTACGTTTGTTTGAAATGCTATGCTTAGAAGGACAACAAGCAGGATTGTCTTGGTTGACGGTACTTAAAAAAAGAGAAAATTACAGACAAGTTTTCCATGGTTTCGACCCGTATAAAATATCGAATTTTACAAAAACTGAATTACTTGAACTTAAAAAAAATTCTAGTATTATTCGACATGAAGGAAAAATTCAAGCAATTTTTGAAAACTCTTTATGTTATTTACAACTTGTTAGAGAAGGCACTGATTTTTCAGATTTTATTTGGAGTTTTGTTGGAAAAAAACCCATCGTAAACTACTGGGTTCAAAACAAAGATATCCCTAAAGAAACCTCAACATCAAAGGCTCTTGCAAAAGCTTTGAAAAAAAAAGGATTCAAGTTTTTGGAATCCAAAACATGTTATGCATTCATGCAAGCTTGTGGTTTAGTTAATGATCATATTGTTAGTTGCATATGTCGTCAAACTCTGCAGGAATCTACTATTGATTAAAGCAAAGCCCAATCTCATTCATTACCTACTAAATATCATTACCTATTAAATTCGGTTTTTTCTAAATATTTTATAGCCTGGTAATAAATAGCAATATGGGCTATGGTATGGGACGCAAGATAAAATAGTTACTTAATAAAATGTTATAAAATTAAGACTTCATTACACATTTCAAACTATTGATAAGAATTAAAGACTGTTCGATTAGAAAATATTTCCTATTATTCACCCTATTAATACATTTTGTAGCTTTGACAATATGTTTTTGGGATCATATATTGCACTTTCATGTAATAATCACCTTTACTACCAAGAGTGTAGATTATATTACATTTTATTTTCTAAAAATGCCAGAAAGTCTGAATTGTTATCAATTGACATTGATAAAATTATAATAGGGTGTAGTATTACACTAAATTAATGACTAACATGGCCAGTAAGAATGTTTTTTGATGTTTGAATAATGAGATTGTATTTCTATGAAAATCCAGAAAAAGTTTGAAATGTACCTGGCAGAAAATCATAAGTTGAAATCAGTGAACCGTGTACATTAATAATATGAAATATAATTCTTCTGTTTATAATTTGGAAATTATTTGATGATAGTTTCAGGCAGTATTTTTGTCTGTTATCGTGATAGAGTTACTACTTATTAACTCCATGGTTATCGTCTCATTAAAGGTGTAATATTTGTTCCCAGTTGACTTTCATGGCCCTTATGATGGTTCTTTGATTTATCATATTTATGTTTATGAGTGCTATTTAAAGAACTGTAATCAAAATGGCTTGTTACATTTCTTTTGTTTTTCCCCTATTTATTTGCTGGAAGCTTAAGGGCTATTACAGCTTCGCATGGACTAGTAGGTCAGCTCATAGGCTCAACCTGAGAGAATATGCTAACACTGTTATGTCTTTTTTTTTCATACCTAAGCTGATTGCCTTGAGAGGCTATATCATCGTAACCTTAACTAGTAGGTGAGCTCACGGGGCTCAAACCTGACGACGTTGCTAACACGAACCCTAGCAAGAGCCGTGCTTCGCAGAATCTACCACCGGATCGGAAACGCGACCCGTGATAAGCTTAGTGGGTTAATTCACTCGTCGAGCCCTTCGTCGCGAGCGACGGGTTCGACGAGGACGGTGACCGGTGCCTGTGGTAGGTACCTAAAAGCACCGTTAATGGACCGAGAGGATCCGTAATGACGTGTTTAGGGCAAAAAATCGTTACAAATCTGACTTACATATTTAAACTATTTTGACATCAAAATAATTTCAATTCAAATATTCAGTGCAATAGGTACTTTAAGTAAAAATCTATTTCAAAGTTCTTCAAAACACGTCGTCAATGTATACCGATATATATATTTTTATTATTAAAAATTGGGTAATATTTAATCCTACAACTGTAAATGCAATTTTTTCTATTCATTTGAAATTACCACCAAAAATACTGAATTGTACACTAAAATTGCTCATCAAATAAATCAAATCTAATATACTGTTTGATCTATAAAGCTAAACTGTTTTACTAAATGACTATTTGTTAACTAAAAGTAAAACTGATAATTCTGTGTGTGCAACAAAATATTTAAATCTATTTTTTTTAAACCCATCACTTATTAAACTGTTAAGAACATGAGTTATTCTAAATGAAACACCAGTTAATCAGTCATGTTCATCTAATTAAAGTGCACAAAAAATCAACTAAGTGCAATCTTAATATACACTAACAATTGCAAAATAGTAAGGTAACTCAGTTTTTTTTAACTAATCAATCTTTGTTGTTACAACATAAAAAAACTTCTTATTGTATGATTAGGGCAGGTTTTGCTTTCGCTCGGTGGATATTGCCGCCGGGTACCGTCCCATCATGTTGCTGGATGAGGTGAGAACGCATTCTGGCGGCCCGCATCATCCAGCATCTGGTCGGGGTGGGACCCGATCTGTTGGCGGAGCAGTATGGCTTCCGAGAGGGCCACTCAACGATAGAGGCGATCCTTCGCGTGTGGGCCCTTTCGTAGGAGGCCGTCTCCGGAGGCGGGGTGGCCTTGGCGGTGTCGCTCGATATCGCCAATGCGTTTCAGGGAGTTTTGCTGAGTCTGCCCATCTTGCTACCACTGGGGTGGCACATGTCGTCGGCAAAATCAGGAGATCGGGCCTTGACGTGGCGCTCAGTAAATCCGAGGCCATGTGGTTCCACAGGCCCCGGAGACTGCCACCTGTCGATGCCTATATCGTGGTTGAAGGCGTCCGTATTGGGGTCGGGGTACAGATGAAGTACCTCGGCCTCATTCTGGACAGTCGTTGGACTTTCCGTGCTCACTTTCAGATCCTGGTCCCTCGTTTGTTGGGGGTGGCCGGCGCGTCAAGCCGGCTTCTGTCCAATATCGGGGGGCCTGACCAGGTGACGCGCGGTCTCTATACAAGGGTGGCGCGATCAATGGCCCTATACGGGGCGCCCATGTGGGGCCAGTCCGTGGCCGTGGGAGTAGGGAATTTGCTGCAACAGCCGCAACGACTCGTCGCGGTCAGGGTCATTCGTGGTTATCGAACCATCTCTTTCGAGGCGGCGTGTGTACTAGCTGGGACGCCGCCTTTGGTCTTGGGGGAGGCACTCGCCGCTGACTATCAGTGGCGGGTTGACCTTCGTGTCCGGGGCCTTCGTCCCAGCCCCAGTGTGGTCAGAGCGCAGAGTGCCCAATCTTGGCGGTCCGTATCGGAGTCATGGTTCAGGCGGCTGGCCGATCTTTCGGCTGGTGAGGCGATTCGCCCGGTCCTTGTGGACTGGGTGAATCGTGACAGAGGACTCATTATCCAGCTCATGCAGGTGCTCACTAGGCATGGTTGCTTTGTGAGTTACTGCACCGGATCGGAGCCGGGCCGATTGCAGTCATAAATTCTTCTTTTTTTTGCTTACAAATTTTTCTACATTGGTCATAATTATTTTTTTTGCATGGGCCCAGCACATTTTTTCAGTAAATTCTTCACCAAATACTTCTTTAAATGCATTTGGAAAAAATGCAATGGTTGTAGGGAGTTTGGGAGAAAACGCTGTTGCGAAGAGTTTCAACCAACATCTAGAAATCTTGTATTCGTTCAGAAGTTCAAAAAAACGAAAGAAGTTCAGAAGAACAAAAAGAAATTAAGTTGGGTGATGGGGATTTCAGATATATAAGTAGTAAATTCGTGGAATGTAATTTGATAATGTAAACATACATTATTTGATATACAGTTTTAGAAAATGATTTTAGAAATTCCGTTGTAAGATGGTTAATTTAGTGTGCAAATCAGTATTTTTGTTATGCGGGGAGTAATTTTGTCTTAAAATCAGTATATTAGTGATTTCAGCTAGATTTTCGTTGTAAACTAGATAAAAAAAGGTCATCTGATTTTGGTTAATTTTATACGTGTTTTAATAAAATATGTTTAGGTAATCAAGTATTTAATTTGTTACGCAGTCATTTATCTGATATGCAGTGGATTATATTATTAGTTGGGAGATTTAGTTTGCATGAATTTTAAACAGAGCAGCAATTAAAAATTCCCCCTAAAAATTGTGTGTCAGTACTGTCAGTCTGGTTACAGATTTTTTAAAGAGATTTTATGACCTGGTAACTAAGACCTTTAGGTCAAGTCTTATTTTAATTTTAATATTAACTTTTTATATGAAATATGATATTATGAAATGAAATGAATTTGATTATTATGAAACATAGCATGAAATGAAATGAAAACTAAACGAAATGAAATGAGATGATATGGGATGAAGTATAATCACAGTAAAATGGTGGTCATTTACTGAGACTTTTTCAATTGACTTTTTGGAGGATCCCGAGAAGTTACGTCCAGCGGCTTTGTTTCATTTTCCCACATTTGTGCACTTTCACAGATATTAAACAGTTAATAAACCACCATTATTACACATTTAAACCCGAAGAAACACTAAATAGACAAAATAAAACAAATCACACAACTTCACTCCTCGCGTTCCCGCCAAAAAGTCCCCTGGTGAGTGATTTTTTTTAAGGGATTTTATGACCTGGTAACTGAGTCCTTTAAGTCATGTCTTATTTTAATTTATATTCATATTTTTATGAAAAATGATATTGTGGAGTGAAATGAAATGAAGATGATTAATTTGAGACATTAATCAACTGGCATGAAATGAATTGAAATGAAATGGGATGAAATATAATCTCAGTAAAATGGTGGTCATTTACTAAAAAAATTTCACTGGACTTTTTGGAGGATCCCGAGAAGCTACGTCCAGTGGCTTTGTTTCATTTTCCCACATTTGTGCACTTTTACAGATATTAAACAGTTAATAAACCACCATTATTACACATTTAAACCCGAAGAAACACTAAATTGACAAAATAAAACAAATCACACAACTTCACTCCTCGCGTTCCCGCCAAAAAGTCCCCTGGTGACCGATGTAGACTGATGACCATAGATTATACACATATATATATTTTTTATGGCATCACACTGTGCGTATTGCCACAGACAAAGGTAAGGAAACATAGTAGTACAGGAAAAGAATTTTACATCGGACGAAATTGACTTGAGAATTGATTTGAAGTCGTCGTGGCCTAAAGGATAAGACGTCCGGTGCATTCGTATGTAGCGATGCACCGGTGTTCGAATCCCGCAGGCGGGTACCAATTTTTCTAATGAAATACGTACTCAACAAATGTTCACGATTGACTTCCACGATGAAGGAATAACACCGTGCAATAAAAATCAAACCCGCAAAATTATAATTTGCGTAATTACTGGTGGTAGGACCTCTTGTGAGTCCGCACGGGTAGGTACCACCGCCCCGCCTATTTCTGCCGGGAAGCAGTAATGCGTTTCGGTTTGAAGGGTGGGGCAGCCGTTGTGACTATACTGAGACCATAGAACTATATCTCAAGGTGTGTGGCGCATTTACGTTGTAGATGTCGATGGGCTCCAGTAACCACTTAACACCAGGTGGGCTGTGAGCTCGTCCACACATCTAAGCAATAAATAAATAAAAAAACATCGGATAAAGGATAGGATCAGCAGGATAAAAAACTATCTCTAATACAAAATACTACGCTAAGGAAAAGAACAGTAATTAATAAATTAAATCAAATAGAATATTAATTATATACATGTGTACTTATAATTGTATATTATTTACAGTAAGAAATAAAATTATACACTTATTATATTTCTGATGACTGAACGGACGGACCATTTTAGTTCTACCCAAAGAGTAATTTTGTCTATGTCTGTTGCCACATATTTTAGCAGCCTCAATACATACCTAGTAAAAATTAAATTCGAGATATGTTCCAGTGAAAGAGCTCCCAGTAGCCTATTCCAAAATAACAGCCTGTTGTGTTGCAACAGGCTTAATAATGTTTTAAGTAGAATATGTTCCACATAACGCAAGTCATACATAAAAATTGTTTTAATAATTTTTTTTAAATGAAAACAATCCTTCATGCTTTCTCAAGCTTAGGATTGACAATTTGATGTTTTTAATATTAATGATATGTGAAACTAGTTTTGCCAAAATGCACTTATATTAAAACATTTAATATATTATATATATATGTGTGCTATCTTTTTCTATTTCTGTACGTGAAAAGGGGAAAGAGCTTGTTCCAAACTGTTTGCAGTGGAGCGAAACAACGCAACATATAGAATATTATGGAACTGTTGTTTCGGTCTATAGACAGCAGATCCGAGTTTTTTCATAGACGAACCTGTTCCGTTTAACTGTTCTGATAAATACGCCTTATCCCTAATACCTAGTCTATAGTCTGTAGCTGCCAGCTGCCACCTGCCACTTTTTAAATCATTGCCGGCTGTAGTGCACGTGTAGTTAATTGAGCACGTTAGTAATATTTCATGATGGCGGAACAACGTGAGCGTACTTTTATTATGGTTAAGCCCGATGGTGTACAACGTGGTCTTGTGGGCACCATTATTGAACGTTTCGAAAAGAAAGGCTTCAAACTAGTCGGTTTGAAATTCGTATGGCCATCAGAAGAACTTCTCCAGCAACACTACAGCGATTTGGCATCCCGGCCTTTCTTCCCTGGTCTAGTAAAGTACATGAGTTCAGGACCTGTGGTCCCTATGGTATGGGAGGGCCTTAATGTTGTGAAGACTGGCCGTCAAATGCTTGGCGCAACTAACCCAGCTGACTCGCAGCCCGGCACTATCCGCGGTGATCTCTGTATTCAAGTTGGGCGTAACATCATCCATGGTTCGGACAGCGTTGAATCTGCTAAAAAGGAAATAGGCCTCTGGTTTACGGACAAAGAAGTAGTGGGCTGGACACCTGCAAATGAAAACTGGGTTTATGAGTAAATTTATTTTAATCTGTATATTTTGTCTTGTTCTCATAATTTATGTTAAACATTCTGTGATTAAATGAGACATTTTCATACATTTGTCTGATTATTATTATGTCATTACCTTATTCAAGAATTATAACTATTGCCATTTTTTTCTTAATTTTCTAAATTAAAAAAAATCATGGACAAATCTTTAAATTGCTAATGTACCTTTAAAATCTATATTCATGAAACAAGGCTGGTTCATCTACACTTTCCTCCTTTAATACTTATACTTGAAATTTTGATAAAGTGCAGGGAAGTAGTAGGTACATCTATCTTTAAACAAAAAAATAATATTATTTGTGACTTTCCATTTTAAAACATATAATCTAATTAGTTTTTTAACAAAAAGTTAATAGTGAAAAACTTATGAAAGAATTTATAGCCAAAAAGTTATCTGCATCTCTACAAGAATTTTAGCCTAATCCATTGCAAGGTTTTTCATTTGCGGTAGATCCTTAAAAACACACTTCAATAGTAAAAAATATAATATGAACAGAGATGTCCACTGTAATTTTATTATCATTTAAACTTGGAATTTTATTTTCAGTTTGTTTCAAAGATTTCTTAAGCCTATACCTACCAGAAAATTCAAATTAGTCTTGATGGATTCAAATTTAAAAATTAATAATTACCTATGGTAATATATAAATCTAGTGGTTTTTACGGATGTTCTGTTATAACTACTGAACCATGCAACCGATTGACTTGAAGCTTGATATCTATGTAGAAAATACATGTACTTAATGGATAGGCTAATATTTATACGAGTGTTGGACTCCCTATTATTAATGACAATAAATAATAATGTTAATTTTAAATACCCAGCGAAGCGGGAGAGTACGGCTAGTTATTTCATATATCAATGAATATGCTACATTAAAGCACTGAATGAGATCAATTTCGTTCTAAAAATTTACTGTCTCTCATAGTCAGAAGTGTAAAAGGGAAATTATCGCTTTATGGCTGGCAAGTATTTATGTATCTGATTTTTAGTTATGCGACTTTTTGTGCAGCAAGATACGTAACGGTTGTAAGGATATCTTAATGAAATGAAAAGCGTTATTTCTAGACAATTTTACTATATTTTTATTATTACATTATTATAAACCCTAACTTAACAGAAAACATCATTCTGATGTTATACAAAAATGAAATGAGTTGCACTTATCACATCTCATATTACATAATTATTAATTATTGCTTTTTTACCTACTGTCTACTAACATGACAAGTGCAACACACTCCTAGAGAACCTTTCAGTTATGGATATGCTATAATAAATCACATCTGTATATTTCTATGGGTACCTTAATCTTTTTTTTTATTTACAAGGGACACTTACAGAAAACAAATTTGTACAGAAACACTATCAGTTTTCAATGATAACATTCAGTCCACTTCGTTATTAAAGCCTTGATTTAAATCTAAACAAAAGTAACTGATCCTTAATATTTTAATGTTTAATCGCCTTGAAATATTAAAAGGCTACATTAGTACATGATCAAATTCAGCAGGCTTATTTAAATGGGCGGATATAAAACATTTCGTAATTCGTGTAACTTACATTTTAGCTGAAAAGAAAAATGAAGTCTTCAGTTTTGTGACTGAGTCTACCCGAGAGGGAACTTTGATGAAGTTCGAATGTACACAATGTAATTCGACGAATGATAATTTATTTAACGTTGGATCCAAGGCACTACTTATAATATTGCTTTAATTATCTTTAGCCAAACAAAAAAGTGTTTATTAAATTGCAAAGGTTTCTTGGCCATCCCTTACATAAAGGTGAAGTAACACAATAAAATTATTCTATTATGAATCCATTTAGTGTTTCAACACGTTGAATGTGTCATGTGATTTAAAGAGCCCCATACGCAGCTGTCCTCTGATGGAGCAGTCATACACGTGTTCTTTCACTCGAAACGGGAGGCGACTATGTCCAGATTTCTATGGGCATGAGTAAAGATATCCAATCTTGTTACTGGTGGTAGGACCTCTTAGTCTAGTCCGCACGGGTAGGTACCACCACCCCGCTTGTTTCTGCCGTGAAGCCGTAATGCGTTTCGGTTTGAAGGGTGGGGTAGCCGTTGTAACTATACTGAGACCTTAGAATTTATATCTCAAGGTGGGTGGGACATTTACGTTGTAGATGTCTATGGGCTCCAGTAACCACTTAACACCAGGTGGGCTGTGTGCTCGTCTACATATCTAAGCAATAAAAAAAAACTTGCCTCGAAAAGATCTCATACGCACTGGCTGAAAGTCTTACAAAAATTGTCCCGCAATAAACGTGTTTATAGAACCACCACTGTTTAATATTTTTTACTAATAAAACATAAACTTCAGAAATGTGGTCGAATTTTTTTAGTATTAATTCTTTTTCAAATAGCGTCAAATAGCACATGATAGTAGTGATTTATTTATATTAAAGGCTTACCAAACTTTTTGGTCACATCTACTTAAATATAGCCAATAAAACATTTCATTTCATATCAGTTTATCGTCGACTATTTTTTTTTGTTTAGTCGTAATTGACTTATGTTACTAATAAACAAATTTTAAAAACAGTTCAAGTTTTTAGCCTTTACCAAAAAATGTAATTTTTTACCTAGGTACATAAAATGAATCTAAATCTTCAGTTTGAGTGATTAAACTCCTAGGACCATATTCTGTAAACGATGATTGCGGAGTGAAGTAGTTTTAATAAATGAATTAAATTTTGGCCAATTGTATTTTTTTTGTATTTAATGTCTCTTATTGTTTTTTTTTGTTGGTGTACAATATAGAATACTTTCTCTCCCTCTCTTTCTCTCTAAATTTTATAAATTTAATTCGATCAACATTTCGAAGTAAATGTTTAAGAAAAACTAAATGGAGTACTGTGTTAACTGCAAATTATTGCTAATAAACACTCACTCAGTTACTAAACTGAAAACTCATAGTATAAGTTGATTTGTATTGAATTAAATGCAGACATTAAGGTCTCACCGTTTAACAACTTTAAAATTTCCTGTGTCAAACTGTCAATATCTTAAAGCAGTTCCATGATGTACGTTGTTGTTATGTGGGTGGGGTATATTTTTCAAATATTTTCAGTCGTAAAACTTGTGTGAAATTAATTACTCAGTCATTATATTACTTTACATTTCAATTCCCTATGCTGACAGTTGTCGTTCCCTGTGGCGTCACGACTACTTCAACACTGGTTTGTGTTGTGCTTTGTTCGTTGTTGGATTGCTGAGATGGCTGAAGAGTTTGATTTTGTTGCCGATCTAAATGTATACTCGAAGGTAAAGGCGCAGTTTGACCTGAACATAAAATATGAAAATCAGTTTCAGTATAAATCAATTTACAGCACATATGTTCCTACGAAATGAAAATGAGGTTGGTAAGAGTGTTAACTATGAATGTGGAAGGATATAGAGGAAGAGGTAGACCTAAGAAGAAATGAATGGATTGTGTGAGACGATATGGGTAAGAGGGGAGTGAGCGAAGAAATGGTATATGATAGAAGAGTATGGAAGGAGAAAACATGTTGCGCCGACCCCAGGTGACTGGGAGAAGGGCAGGATAATGATGACGTTCCTATAACAAATTATATTGATATAAAGTAACTCCTCCAAAGATTTCAAGTTACAAATATGTACAAACAATATAAATAGGAACACCCCATATTGCTTAAAGAACTATTCAAAATATGATCAAGTCGGGAATTATCTTGCGCTTTAAAAATGCTTACTGCTTTTCAATTCATTAAGATTATTATTTTACCGTATTTATCATGTATTCCTCTATGTCTCTTCAAGGCAAACCGATCCGCAAAGGCTGCCGTACAAATATCACATTTGAAGGGTTTCTCTCCTGAATGTACTTTCGCGTGATTCTTTAAGTGAGCAGCTTGGCTGAATGCTGATCCGCAAGTTTCACATCTAAAAATAAATATGCCATTTTCTCTTATTATGGATAAATTTTAACTATCTTAATAACATTCTTGAGACAAAAAGAAAAATTAAATTAGGCTAATCTCATTGCACATGGCCACGGATGTTCATTAGATGATGATGTTTATTAGTGAAGCTAATATACAGCAGTGAACATCCGTGGGCTGAGAAATAGAAGAACATAATATGATAGATAGAAGAAATATATGCTAGGAAAAAAAATGACTGATTCTATAAGAGCAAAGGTCGCACCTTTCCAATATGATTAGCCTAATTAGGTACATTTTTTTGTCTAAGGCTATTATTTCTTATTTAAAATTATTACATTTCATTTAATTTTAAATACTAAAAGCTTTGTGATTATTGTTTTTTAAATCTTAATAGTGATTCTTATTCTCTTCAGAACCAATTGATACAATTGGAATTAACAATGTGAACTCGCATATAGTTTTGTAATTTTATATATGTATATAATAATTGGAAAGCAAAACAAAGTGATATAATCTTGTTGCAGTTCTGCTTGTCGGCATTGGTTAAAATTGGATCTAAGAACGCATTACAGTTAGCTCACTTGTATGGTTTCTCTCCAGTATGTATGCGTCGATGGTTCCAGAGCGTTGCGTGTCGCGCAAAGCCTTTGTCGCAAACCTGTGCAAAAAGTAATTGTTTCAGAATTAATAACTCCATTAGACCTAAAAGACGCAGTTTAGTTTAGTGACAAATACTTTTGGACCTTGTGATGTCCATGGGTTTTGTTGATGCTTGATCAACTCACGGCTTACTCTCCAGTCAAGAACCTGGTCCAGAAGTCAAAAACCTGGCTCCACACCCTGGTGAACTTGAGTTTTTTAACAAATCTAGTTTGGGTAAACGATAAATACAATGGAATTTATTACACGTAATATTTTAAGTGTACAGATTCATCAGTTCTACCTTTTTTAAATGTTTAAATATTTGATTTAAATGTTACGTATAGCTTTCGTGTGGTTTTCAAAAAAATGTGGTTTAGATTGTCTTATCAATGTAATAAGGGAAGTCTGGTCAGATTGTAAATTATATGTGTAGTGTTTTTTTTATTTCATAAAAATGAGCTCCAGTGACTACATAATACCAAGTGGGTTGCGAGCTCGTTCACTTAAATAAACAACAAAAACAAAAACGTATTTTTGTTATAATTTAAGTTTTAATAAATTTGTTCTCTCATCAATACACTTGTTTCCATTTCTATAATAGAACTTATTACTTATCACTATGTATGTAGACCTATATGTTTAAAGTCCTAGTACTTATATGTTTAAAGGTACGAATCAGAGGTCCACAGCTGGCGACTCGCGAGTCGCATGCGGCTCTTTGACTCCTCAGCTACGGCTCTCCCGCGGAAAGTTTAGTTCAGGCACGGAATTTTCCTTATTATCTTGCCTTGTAAAAGACGAGTAAGCGTTTTTGAAACACAAGACTATAAAAATATATTATGTTAAAAAGAAAGGTTCTTTGTATAAATTTCAATTACATCTATCTATATTTGGCTCTCTTGGTTGACAAGGTTACCCGACCACTGGTGTAGATAGTTTGAAAAGATTTACATTACCCCTAAGAAGACCTAATGCTTTTAGGCTACTATATTATAAATAAGAAAATAAATTCTTACCTCACAAACATAGGGTTTTTCACCAGAATGTGTTCTTTCATGGTTTTTTAGATGAGGAGATTGTGAAAACTGCATTCCACAAGTTTTACACCTAAAAATAGAACTTTATGTCACTCTAGTAAGATGCAGCAATGGCCATTATAACCGAGTGTGATTCGTTACATGTCTAACAAAATAACTTGAATGATGATGATTATAGATAGATGAGATATAGATGATGAGATATAGATGATTTTGTGGCAATGTAATGCAACTTTTAATTCAGTTTTTTGCCAATTGAGTAATGAAAAATAACATTAATTGTCCAATATAAATAGTTTCAATCACATAGAAATTGAAAACTCTGTAAGGAAGGTTTTCTGTTTTATTCCTTTTTTTTATTTGTGGTATTTGATATTATCACATCGTCTCTTTTTGATCACAAGCAGATATCTGTCATTAAGAAGACAGATCACAATTTTAAGTATTCAGACTATCTTACAATGTAATGAGTTTCTTTTATGTTTACTAAATGCTATAAGAATTACACAATATAGATATGTATAGAACACTCAGCACTAGATTTCAGTCTGCCTGTGCATCTGCCTTTGTCCTTGAGCGACGGTAACTATTACCATCTAGTCGATTGTAAGTTTTTATGTCTTCAAACGCTATAAAAATACTATTATACTTGAAGACAGTATTATTAGCATTGGGTATTATTATAGAGACCATTAGAATTTAAAACTTAAATTGGCAATACAGTACTTAAGCAGTATATATCTAAAAAAGTTAAATAATTGATGACACGATGCTAGTCTAGACCAACTAATTAAAGTAGGGAAACTCATAGGTATTAGCAGTGCCAACGCTACAGAGAAAGAAGTATCTGCCTACCACTTTCAAATCGATTTTTTTTATTTTATTGTATTACTAAATTAAATTACTTCTAGGAAAACATAGCAGGTGGAATTTGTTGCCACCAGGTGCTTCGAAAATTTTGTTTTTATTTTATATTTCTTATATAGGTGGACTAGCTCACAGCCCGCCTGGTGTTAAGTGGTTACTGGAGCCCATAGGCATCTACAACGTAAATGCGCCACCCATCTTGAGATATAAGTTCTAAGGTCTCAGTATAGTTACAACGGCTGCTCCACCCTTCAAACGGAAACGCATTACTGCTTCACGGCAGAAAAATAGGCAGGGCGGTGGTACTTACCCGTGCGGACTCACAAGAGGTCCTACCACCAGTAATTACGAAAATTACAATTTTGTTGGTTTGATTTTTATTACACGATGTTATTTCTTCACCGTGGAAGTCAATCGCGAACATTTGTTAAGTACGTATTTCATTAGTAAAATTGATACCCGCCTGCAGGATTTGAACACCGTTGCATCGCTAGATACGAATGCATCGGACGTCTTAACCTTTAGGCCACGACGTCATCTTAATATAACAAAATTTAATGTGATATCACTATACAGAATGTACAGGCCTAAAATGTTTCCATAAATGAAGCATTAGCTGTACTCTGAACATAATGGAATCCAATCCAAATATTGCAAGCAAGTCATTAGGTATCATGAAAAAATAAATGTTCCTTACCGGTAAGGTTTCTCTCCAGTGTGTATTCTTGAATGGTTTTTAAGGTAAACAGCTTTTGCGAAAGCTATGCCACAAATACCGCATTTAAAATTCTTTTCACCAGAATGTAATTTCTTGTGGGACCACAATGAAGAATATCTCGAAAATGAGCCCCCACAAATGTTACAATGGAAAGGTTTATCTGCACTTGGCTGATTCAACTTATTTTTGTTTCCGCCGACAAATATAATACCAGAACCATTGCAATTCTGACATTTTGTTACAGAAGACAAATTTCTTTTTTTCACAGGATGGTGACCAGGCACTGTAATAATTTTTTTATTACTTAATATGCAGTTCATACTTTCCTTTATTTGAGTCGACTATTATCAAAGCCGGCAATGTGACTTTTGGACAATTATTGGTAAATCAGAAAAACGAATTATTGACTTTGTATTCCATTGGCAGTCACAAAACCCTTCTGAACGACATCTTAGATAAATAACAGGTTAAGTATTAACCTTTATTTAATGCAGGTTTTGAACCGTATTCTTTGAAGGAGACGATTATATTCAAATCAATCTGTATTGACATATCAATAACATTTTTTTGTCCAAATGCACAGATTGCCACCTTTGATAATAGACGACTCATTTCTAATCTGTTATTAAAATTTGATTAAACTTTACTATTCTGTTTATTTCTGCCATAAAGCTAAGATGATTTTTAATCATTTGAATTTTAACGATTACTTAATTATCTCAAGGTGGCTGACAGTATTCATGTTGTCTATGGACTCCAGTACTCACTTAACACTAAGTGGGCCATCACCGTGTTAAACTCGTCAATACAATATATTTTTACAACTTTGATCAGCTGTATGTTAAGGAAACATAAAATGAAGGATTTTCTTAATCCAATAACATTCTAAATGTGAAAGTGTGTTTGTTTATTTTTTTTATACGTCGCAAAGATGCTACGGATCGTTTTAAGTCAGGAAAGAAGCAACATTTTATTCACCATATTTACAAAAATTACGTAAATTACTATTAGCATAGGCTCTGATTTATGACCAGAGCAGTGTGTTTGCAGATCTTTGGATACTTTTATCATGCTCACGAATTGGGTATTAATAGTGTTACACAACTAATTGAAACAAGGTCGCAGGTAACAGCTAGTTTCCAAATAATCGGCGATTTTGAAAGCTATGTAAAGCATCCTTTAAGCTTTGTTAAGCTTTTAAATTTGCTTTCAACATAATTTCACAAACTTAAAGTTTTCAGCACTTACATTTTCAATGAACTAAATATTAACAATTATTTATTTATTCTGATAGCCATTAAGTAGGCTGTGGCTTAATTTGAGCATTTAAATTTATAAAATATAAAAAGCGAATACTTTAAGATTACTACTATAAACTATGTTAATGTATATAACATGTACGTTCAAAGGTAAAATTCGAGCAAACTAACATGGTTTTTGCTGCTGTTGCTGCTGCTGTTGTTGTTGTTGTTGCACAGGTTGAGCTGTTTGAGTGGTCGAAAGTGGATCTGTTGAAGGTGCATTAGAGTTCACACCACTAACTTCATACTTCACATTCTCTTCTCCAACGAAAATTTGTGCCGGAATCACTGATAAATAATGTTTATTTAGAAATAGTAAAATACAGGTACTAAAAATACTAAGGTCAAATAAAAAGATTATTTCTTTAAAATTTTGTTAATGGTATTCAAAAAACCCAGATACTATTTTTTTTTACTTTGACTGGGTGGATGAGCTCATGGTCCATGTATGTAGTGTTAAATGATTATCAGTAACGTAAGAGTCGTCACCCACCTTGAGAAAGGAGTTCTAAGTCTCAGTTTTTACAATACAATGGTGCACCACCCTCCAAACTAAAACATTTATTTCTACTTCACGACAGAAATAGACAGATTGTACCTAACCGAGCAGGCTTACAAGACACCCTAGCAAATTATAATTTTTTTCAGTTTTGATTTTTATTACACAACGATTACTTCATTCAGTTAAGTACATATTTCATAAGACAAATTGGTACCTGCTTATGGGAGTCACACAAAGGCACAGTCACACCAATATAACAGCACAAGTTATGTTAACCCTCGAGACCATAATAAATTAAATTAAATTCATTGACTACTGAGTTTCTAATGAGCACCACTTTTACAAGTAGTTTGTAGTATAATTTGTCTATTTTTTTTATGTAATTACCCATTAGAACTTTACAGAGTTGTACTCACTTTGATTTGGTCTATGTTGATCAACAGAGTCTTGTGCTATACAGGTTTCACATCTTATTAACTTGGGCCCCTTTCTTTTTGGATTGTTCTGTATTGTTCCACCACATGATATGCACTTCTGAATTTTGTCTAGTAAAGGCTTGGCTACAATAAATACAAGATTCTTATTAGTCTTAGAAGGAAAGAGATTCTTAAGTAACTAAGTTAACTTAGTACTTTAGAGATTACTTTATAATTATATTTTCTACAATGCTTAAAGCTCACTATAAGTTAAAATAATTACAAACAGTAGACTATCTAAAACATTCATTATCACTGACATTAATGGGTCCTTGATATTTAACGTACACCCTTTTAGATTTTTTATCTATATAAGACTATATGTATAACTTTCTGGTGCTGGAATTCTTCGGAGATATTGCTCGTAATGAGGGTCACAATCTAGAACAGCTGATGGTGACAGGAAAGGTAGATGGCAAACGTCCCAGAGGACGCAGTCCCACGAGATGGTCAGACCAAATACGATCTTCTCTAAGCATCAGTAATGAGGAAAACGACGCAAGGAGGTGTATAACTTATAATATACACCAAACAATAAAAAGAGAATTTGAAAATTGAAAAATATAGAGCAAAACTTGACTTACTGTCTTGTATTTGTACATGATGTTGTTGATTTTGTTGTTCATTTGGGTCTGATGACAATATTTGTATATGTGAAGGCATTGTAACATCATTTCCAGCTGTTGCTACCACTGTAATATTGTTATCTGTAAAAATTATTGTAATGTTATTAATTCTGCTTGCCAACACAAAACCATATCTTAATATATTGCACTTGACAATTGAAAATATGAACAACACCGCATTTCATCTTTGTACTAATCTACCCTCTTAATTTATGTTTGCAGTGTTTTAAAACTTCAGTACAGCTTGTAGCTTTACCTGTATCTTGAGTATGAATCCTTTTATGAGCTGTTAGTAAAGTTAGATGACCAAACATAAGTCCACAAACATCACATTTGAAACTAATGTTTGATATTGTATTTTGTATTCCATTAGGAGCTATTTGCATTTGATTAACAAGTGCATAATTATATGAGAACGGTTGTGCTATATAGCATGTCTTGTCATCGCTTGTAGTCAGTTGCGTTATGTTCACACCCCCTGTTTGACTAGTGTTCGCAGTTCCAATTTTACCAATCATATTCACATTTGTTGTATAACAAAATGTTGGAAATTCCTGAAAAAAGTTATGTCCTCAATTATTATAATATTTTAATAATTTTAAATACCTACTGTATTATTTTACTAATTCAACACAATAAATGACCTGTTGTGCCTGTGATTGATGAGCATTCTTTTGTTGTACGTTTTCTATGTTCTTCCCTTGTGACTTCTGAGGATGTTCTTGGTACTGTAGAGTGGGCACTGTGCCCGCTTGAACGTTGTTATTTGTAAACATTTTTAAAATGATATTCTTTTATCTCATTATTTTTCTCGGCTTATGAAACAAAATAGTCAAAGATATTTAATAAGAATACATTTCGATTATAAAAATTATGATCATTCAATGTATTGAAACTAGAGGTGAAAGTTATAAAATACATATTTACTAAATTTCTGTTCTTTTGGAAGTTGAACATGCCACTTGCCAGGAAAACAGTAAACACAGTCTACTCTCTAGTCACTAGTGAAGAGTAGAGATGTGTGAGAAAAGGATGAGGGAACCATCTAAAAAGTTTTAGTAAGGGACGCCATTGAAGTCACTCAAACCGAACAGACGCCTCGATGAATTGTTTAATATGAACGGCATCTCTGTATAGGTATTTTAAAATCTTACCTCTTATATAATATCACAGTTAAAGTTAAATTTTATATTGTAAGGATTTACAGAGAGAATCACAATAGGATATTTTATTTCTATCTCACTTTCCTGTCTAATTCTCCATCTCACACAAGAAACGAAATGGCGATAATTTAAAATGGCGGGACAGCCCCCATTGTGTTACAAACATTAAAAAATAAAAGCTGTGATAAAAAAATACTAGGTTAAAGTTAAGTAGGTACTACATGAAACGAATGACACTACAAGCTTTTCGGCGTGAGCACGAAAAGGGAAATCTAATGATTTTTTATTTTGATAATGTTACGTCAGGTTAAACCTGCAATATTGGCGATTTAACCGTTTAGCCTGTGAAAGTGCATAAGAATGCGAAAATGAAACAAAACTCTTTCCAAAAAGCTATCGAATTTTTTATTGCGTTGGTGGGTGAATGAGTTTACAGCTCATCTGATGTAATATGGTTACTAGAACCCATAGACATGAATGTCACCCCATCACCTTGAAACATGAAGTCAAAGTCGCAATTACATTAATGGTTATTGCCATCCTTCAAATCAACAAATTGTGAAAGCAATTACCCAAATTTAGAAACAGATGTGGATTTGGTATAAAGCGATGTTATTACTATATCACGGCAGTCACCCTTGAACATTTATTAAGTAATACGTTTTAAACGTAGTGATTACTTGCTCAGTGATACGTTTTGTTTAAATTCGCAACTTCCTTTATATGAGTCGTCTATTATCAAAGGTGGCAATATGGTGGCAATCTTTGCATTTGGACAAAAAAATGTTATTGATATGTCAATACAGATTGATTTGAATATAATCGTCTCCTTCAAAGAATACGGTTCAAAACCTGCATTAAATAAAGGTTAATAGTTAACCTGTTATTTATCTAAGATGTCGTTCCGAAGAGTTTTGTGACTGCCAATGGAATACAAAGTCAATAATTCGTTTTTCTGATTTACCAATAATTCTCCAAAAGTCAGATTGCCGGCTTTGATAATAGTCGACTCATATATAGAAAATGCAACCACCGGCAAGGATGCATTGTGTTGCGCACCAGACCTGCTTAAATAGATAGTAAAGGACAACTTTTTTCTTTTTCTGCGTACTAGTTGCACATATTAATATACATGTACACAAATACAGTTTCTCGTGGTAATTTACAGTAGATGCTTGTGTCTGTTGAATCATATTTGAGTTCTTTGTATATATCTTCTCGTTGTTACGATTCTCCTTTTGCCAGTATATTCTCATGGGATAATTTCGGAAAATAACTGTAAAACTAACTCTATCATCAGACTATCGATTAATGTTAAGGACGTTACTTTAAAATATTATTTGTAATAAAAACAGACTTTACGTCGGTTCCCATTGTAATAATGACTAACGATTTGTTGATAATTAATATTAAGTACATATACAACTGAACTAAAGCAAATATTGAAATTGAATGTGTAGTATTGTGTAGGTTTTTACAATTTTGTTATGTGTAAAAACTGTAGTAAATCGACCATTAATCGACGTATCGATTTCACAGCCCGGTAGGAATCGATAACTTTAATGTTACTGTAGTCTCTGGAGAGAACCAAAACTAATGTACTAAGAGAAAAGAGTGTACTCTCGGAAGTTTTTATCAAATGTATTTAAAACAGCTGCCTCTGATAATTGGCTCTAAACTAATTCCATATTCCTTCATACAGCTGTTTTTTTTTTTGGGCGAGTTAACGAGCTTGCGGTCTTCTTAGTGTTAAGTTGTTGCCAGAACCTTTAAGCATCAACAATGTAAATGCTATCCCCCACTTCAGGACTTGACTTCTACGTTTAAAATTCATATAACACGAATTCCGAATAGTCGGAAAGCACTAATGCTTCGCTGGAAAAATACGCATGGTGTTATTCTACTCGTACAGGCTCCACACACACTTCACCACCATGAAATAATCATCTATTGAATCAGCAGTTTGTATCTCTGTTCCTGTCTGCCTGCTGTATTAAAGGTAAAATCAATAAATGAATAACCGAATACCATCTAGGCAAAATCTCAATAAATCCACTGAATATGTTGCTGAAACTTTTTATATTTGAATAGTACAAAATATTCTACACGCCAAAGATAATACAATATACAAAGTTGGTAGTTATTTTAGAGTAAAATGCAGATATTTTTCAAAAGAATTTTTCACATAATCATAGACCTATAATAATACAATTTATCACTAAATAGTATAAAAATAATCGGACATACCCTGCCCGCAGTCCTTAAATTAAACACTTTCGGAACACAGAAGAGTTTTCTGCACCAATCCAGGACGTAATTTATATTTTAAACTATGAATATGAAAGACATAATATCAATTGAGAAAACAGCACTTAGCAAACGCATTTATTTATTTTTATTTATTTATTTTATTATATTTTTATTTAATAATTCAAAATCAAACGTAAGGAAAGTGTTTGTAACCATTTTCTACTCCAAAGGAAAGATCTTCCAATGAGTAAATGTTTTTGGTCTTACAGTGCAACGAAATATTCCATTTTGGGTTGTGGCGATATAGATTTTTGCTAGATTTCTTTTGCGTGCTTATAGATTATTATTAAAACAACATTTCTATTATCAAATTACACAACAAAGATACAATTACAATAATTATATTATTCTACAACATGAAACGAATTGGATCATTGAATGCATTTTTGTTTATTTTTATTTTCTTTAGTAAAATATATGTACACTATTTCTGGGTTTACGAATTTATTTCTGTCTATGTTATTGATTACAATAGATAATTTATTAAACCATGTCTTACATGTTTCCTTTTTTATGTTTTCAAGCAAATTATGTTCTTTACACCAAAAGTTGGCTATTTTGCCTGTGAACAAACATTCGTTCAATCTCTTTAACATGTGTAAAACTAGGAATTCCAAAGCGTTCGACTTCCAAAAATTCTCATCTGTTCTAAAAGATTCCCATAAAAATACAGTTTTTATATAATAACTTGATAAAGTTTTTAAATTTTGAGTATCACGTAAGAGTTTTATAATTTTCAGTGTTGATTTCAAATTATATTTATTATATATATAAAATCTTTCTTGAAATGGAAACGCCAATCGCCAGCTGTAATCATCATTGGAGGGTTTAGGTACTACAAAGTATTGATTAATTTTTGTTGCGCTTATTTTGTCTAAATCAATTTTGGAATTATTAGGGATCTTAGGTAGCATAAATGAAAGTGAAGGAACCAAATCAATATCTATGACATGATCGTTGTTTTTTAACGTCAGTGTATTGGCAGGTCCAGACAGCCTATGTTGAATTTGAAAAGCATTCTTGTTCTCTTGAAACCCATATTCGTTAACGTCATGAAGATGCCCCAGAGCGATATCTATAACGCTTTGTATCCACGACCTGAATCTTTTGACACTCAGGCGATGATTTTTATCGCACCATAAAATAGTGTTTATAAACCCTTTCATAGTCGTCTGTGGTGTTTTTGATAATCTTCGAAACTCTGATGGCATTATCACAAAAGTATATCCGTTTTGTGATTCTGCAGCTTCAAGACTAACTTTACAATAGTTGATAGGTATGGTAAGAATCAAATTTATATCATATTCCGAAGGATGTTTCACTCTTACTCCATCGAAGTAGCTGCCTAAAAATTCGAGTTTTGGTTTCATATTACGAAATAAGCCATTTTTTGATTTCATAGTATTGATTAATTGATTGAGGGCTTTGAATAAAATTTGATTATTCATTATTTTATTTTCCTTTCTTATTCTGACATAAGTGCGATTGATGTCTTGAAAACATTTTTCTAAGCTTTTTCGTTCGTCTTTTTTCATTGCTCTGAAAATAAGAATCTGATTGAAGGTTACTTATTATTTTTCGGATGCAAGGGATTGTTGGGGGATCAGAGGTATATCCAAATTCGACGAGACTTTACTAACAACTACCCGCTGCTTGAAAAATCTGAAGCAGCTGCTTCATGAGTTTATCCACCTCACGGTATAACGCCACTGTCTACGTTGTCTACGTAGGTAATTCATTGTCACACACGTTCACTTACAAGTATTTCTGCTAGAGTAATAAGCAGCACGGTCGTGGACGAAAAGGGCTAACTGATAAAGGTAGCCCGATGACATCGTTAATACTGTTACAAGCACATCTATTGGTAGCGGCAACCGTCTCTTGGCCAATAACGGCATTAACAAATGGCCCAAACAGTTGCGTTCCAGACTAAGGTTGGTATATGAGAAGAATGTCCGTCCATGATGTTCCTTATGACTAAGAAGATAGGGTAACCAATAACCATGGAGAGTGGAACAGTGTACAAAAGTAAATCCCCACCAATTCACTGAGAAGTTATTTCAGTTCATCTCATCACATCCATGATAAATATAATAACGTTTCATTTCATTTTCATACAAAAGATATGGCTAAAGCATATGTTAGAAAAGATTTGGCTGAATGGGCAATGTTCCCTTCATTTGTTCAATACACGAATGAAACGAAGAAAACATGATTTTAATCTGAGAAATATCAATAAACATGTCAATTGTCAACCAATTTCAGAAATCAGAATTTTCCCGAATAATTTAGGATATATTCATCATTAATATACTTTTAATAAAAATAAAAACAGTGCATTTTATTTCTCTTTTGAAAATGTACTTTGTAAAGATTCTTGTCCTAATCATTTTCAGTACTTGAAATACATATATACCTACCTAGTTTTGATGAAGTATAAATCAATCTTTAGAACTCTTCTGTTTAGAATACCTATACTACCTATGTAATGTATTTAGTTTACACAAGTGTATTTTGAAAACTAGTTTTTTTCTCACGTTTCCAACAATTTTATAAATAATAACTTGCGGAATAAAGATCGTTAATACCTCACACTGGTATATTCGTCACAATGTTCATCACAGAATACTCCGATTATGATTATAATTTTTTGCACGATTTATTGTAAAGTAAACACTTAATACACTCACCGAATAGTTTGTAAGAGTGTTTATGATTTAGAATTTCATAAAACAATTACAATAACGTACGTGTCGCTTTTACAACTATATTACTAACCAACACAAAGTTTTAAGTATGGTATAGTTAAGTGTTACCGTATATATATAGATATATGTCATAAGTAAAGCGTTTTGGGAATAACCCGAATAACAAGTAGTCTTGCCAGTAGTCAAATTAGAAAAAGATCAAAGTAAACATAAAAGGAACCGAAACATTCACTCACATATCCACTTTCGTGTGTAACAGCGACATACACGCAACAGGCTGTGGAAAAAAAAATACGCGTACATAGGACGCGATCTACTATTTACATATTTTTTTTGTATGACAATCCGCTTCTTGCAATGCCAACACTTTATCGCTTTTAATTAATTCATATTATTTATTCATAAATTCAATACATAATACTTTAATTATTCATACATTCAATACATAATTACTATGTTATATGAATAATCAAATTGAGCGAAACAAGTTGATTTATGTGAGACAGTCATCAATTGGGATGAATACGAATGACATCAAATGGAAAGAGATATGTATCTGAACTCCTACTTGTGGAGTTCAGGTACTAAACGGTTAATATACGGTCAATGACCCATAGAGATAGCCCACTGAGTTTCTTGCAGGATCTTCTCAGTGGGTCACGTTTCCGATCCGATGGTAGATTCTCCGAAGCACTGCTCTTGCAAGGGCCAGTGCTAGCAACACTTCCTGGTTTCAGCCCCGAGAGGTTATCTACACGCTGGGGTTACGCTGATATAGCCTCTCAAGGCTATCAGCATAGGTAAAAAAAGATTAATGCTGACTATAATGGAATAATTGGTACTACGAAAAAATATACACTTGTACTAATAATAATTATTTCCACGTTGCTATCGTTCATGAAGTACGGTCAGCATGTCAAATCTTAAAAAGTGTAAGGTCTATGAAGAAAACGCAACTTCGTAATTCATGGCAATAAACAGTTTTCAAAGAAACTGAGCACAGGAAGCAGATTTATTGTGCCGATATAGTGCATGGAGGTAGCGGAGATGGTTTTGAGCCCAATCGCCGGTTTACAAAGCGGCATCTACATCAGGAGATTATCACTGTAATATAAATTATGATAATTATTCAAAATGGCTTAATGAAAAGTTATTGCTAAACTAACCTGAGAAGTCAGTTATTGTTATGGACAGCGCTTCTTATCACAATACTCTAAGCAGCAAAATACCGACCTCTAATTACAGTAAAGGGGAAATGCAAAAGTGGCTGGCAGAGAACGGCATCTCATTTGATAATAGTTTAAAAAAAGATGAACTAAATGATTCGATCAAAAAGATCAAGCACCGTTTTATAGCAACCACATTGTCATAACATATACCTAGTTGTCCCAGAAAGAATGGATAATCCTGAAACACCTCATAGTAGAGCTATTGGGGAATCAAAATAAAAAATAACACATAGTTTAAAAAAAAACGCATTTATAGAAAATCCAACTCAAAATAGAAAATAAATATTAATAAACTTGAATTAAAAATAGTGTAAGAAAAAATGATTTTATTGTAAAAAAAAGCATGAGGTGCAGATATCAATAGTTATAAATATTTTAAAATTTATAAAAAATAATAAAAGTAAAATTTATTATTATTAAAATTTATTTTCTATTTTTTAGTTGGATTTTTTATAAAGCGTATTTTTTTTGTTTTTTTAAACTATTATTTATTTTTCATTTTATAACGAATTTTTTTTTCAATTCATTCTTTGTTTTAAATTTTTCAAAAATATCATTTGAGTCAGTCGGTAATTTACCCGAGAAATAGGTGATTAGCACGCCTGGTAGTTTCCCTTCTTGGCCTTGCCACAGACACTCCGAGTCTCAGGAATACAAAAAAATCGCTAATGCTGATTATTCTAATAAGGATAACGGATCAAACTGATTAAAATATTGAACTGTCATCGGTCCTTAATATGTATGAGTTAATCCGAGTTTTGAAAAGGGTCAAAATCATGTTCAAAGATTCCGTTACATACTAACATACGTATGAAGCTAATAAAAGCGTATTATAAAGAAAAAAATGTATTTCTTGTAGTACTCAAATTACGTATTAAAAAAAACATTATTTTCCATACTACTGCGCGTTTCTGTAATATACAACAGCTACAAACATAATAAGTCCATAGGGTTTTTGGTGTTATAACATTCTACATGGACTATACCAGTGGATTGCCGTGTGGTGACGGCATTAGAATACTTTTGTCACCACCCCCATTACCATCCCAGGGGAGTCATAAGAGGCGACAAAACGGAAAGCATAACACACAATATTTACTAGTGTGAGAGAAGGAAAACTCGAAATTAAACCCTGTACCAACCCGTCTAGCCAGCGTGGTACCAGTAGGCTAATAAACCTCCAAAATGATTGCACACCGCAGAACCAGGCCCCTAGTCCCCGGCGGCCCCGCTATTCCTGGTTACGGTAGCGGCCATGGTAACGGCGGGGCGGGGTGCTAAGAATCCCCGGCAGAGATCCGGCTACCACCCTTCACAACGACAACTGGCCCTGGTGACATACAACGTGCGCACTTTGAGGTTGGACGAGAAGCTAATAGAGCTGGAAGAAGAAATGAACAAGTTGCGCTGGGACGTTATTGGTTTATCGGAGATCCGAAGAGAGGGGGAGGATACGAAAACCTTACAGTCCGGCCACTTGTTCTACTACCGGGAGGGAGAACAGAAGTCCCAAGGTGGTGTTGGGTTTATCGTCCACAAATCTCTCATAAACAACATTGTGGCCATCGAAAGTGTGTCGAGTAGGGTAGTATACCTTGTCCTCAAAATCTCAAAGCGGTATTCGCTGAAGATTGTACAGGTATACGCCCCATCGACGTCACATCCAGACGATGAAGTGGAAGCTACGTATGAGGACATTAGTAGGGCCATACGTAACTCCCAATCACATTTTACCGTTGTTATGGGAGATTTTAATGCAAAACTGGGCCGTAGAGGCGATGATGAGTTGAAAGTGGGGCCATTTGGATTTGGGCAGCGGAATCCCAGAGGACAGATGCTGGCGGACTTTATGGAGAAGGAAGGACTCTTTATGATGAATTCTTTCTTCAAGAAGCCGCCACAACGAAAATGGACCTGGTTGAGTCCCGACGGTGTAACAAGAAATGAAATTGACTTCATCATGAGCACCAACAGACAGATATTCAACGATGTCTCTGTGATCAACAGTGTTAAAACAGGAAGTGATCACCGAATCGTCAGAGGCATGTTGAATATCAATGTCAGACCGGAAAGATCGCGTCTGATGAAGCCAATGCTTCGACCGTCGAATGCCCAAATCCAAAACCCCGAGAGCTTTCAACTCGAATTGGCTAATCGCTTCGAATGGCTAAACAACTGCGCATCAGTGGACGATGTAAACAGCAGGCTGGTAGAGACTGTCCGTACGGTAGGGTCCAAATTTTTCAAAACCCACCGTAAGAATAGACCTCAGAAACTATCCGACCGCACCCGAAACCTCATGGCTAGTCGACGTTTGATGACGCTCCAAACTTCGGAGGACGCTGAGTCATATAGGTAACTCAATAGATATATCATGAAGTCCTTGCGACACGACCTACGCTCCTTTAATACTCAGCGTATCAAAGAGACGATTGAGCGAAACCAAGGCTCTAAAGTGTTCGCAAGAGACGCTTCTATTGGGCAAAGCCAGCTAACGAAGCTGAAGACCGAAGATGGACGTGTAACGTCGAATAGGTCAGAGGTCCTGCGGGAGATAGAGAGGTTCTACGGGCAGCTGTTTATCTCGGTCTCAGCTGAACCGCAAGGTTTAGCTGCAGACCCTAGAGCCAAGCTAACCCGACACTACACCGAAGACATCCCGGACATCAGCCTGTACGAGATTAGGATGGCTCTCAAACAGCTTAAGAATAACGAGGCACCGGGCGAGGATGGAATTACTACGGAGCTTTCTAAAACGGTTTCTCGTGCTGTATGAGGTCTCGCGTTATCATGGAGCAATACTGGTGAAGATCGATTTATGAGTCCGGGCTGTTTCATTGCAAGTTTTGCTATCATTCTTCGTAGTTCGGCACAGTAGACATCTACCGTTATTGCTTGATCAGATCGAAGAAAGCTATAGTAAATAACACCATGCTGAAACCACCAAACAGTTACCATTACCTTTTTATTGGTAAGCTTTGCTTTAGGACTGTTTCAGCGTTTGATCGGAGGTCAGCGATTGCATTTTTCGCTTACAGTTATCGTAGAGAATCCACTTTTCTTCACATGTCACAATTTGATCCAATATTCCTTCATTTCTGTATCGATTCAACAAGGCAACGCAAGTTTCAGCATGCGTTTCTTTCTGCAGATCAGTCAAATCATGAGGCACATTTTTATTTTATTGCTAAGACGCAAATGAGTCAAACCAAAATCGCACGGTGCGTTCATTAGCAGTCCCCTCTCCAAACGCAACATTGATATTGCGAGCTGTTTCTGCAGCGTCAGTTCCGCGTCGGAACTCGTATTAAAAAATAACACGAATTTCCAAAGTATCCATCTTTCTAGTCTAATAGTCTAAGATCCGGCTGCAAAATCTCAACGTTCATCGCGTATTTAATCAAATTCACATTTTTACATACATTTATGATTAGAATACATTGGTAACAGGGTGCCAGTCAATAATTGGCCGCAAGTAATTTTAATTAAATTAATGTTAATTAATTTTCAAAAAAAAATATCGTTCACTTATTTTTTTAAAAAAATATCATCCACATCATAGCAATGTATGTAAAGAATTCGAAAATCGATGGGTGCCGTTGCACACTCGGCCGCAACTACTTCGCAGCCAGGTGTAAACAGGTAATATTTTGGTGTATTTATACGTTCATGACGTATGACGTAAACATGCGTGTTTTTTGTATTAAATTAAAGCAAATTTTTTTTATATGGTGATACATTGCTGCCGGTGAACAAGTGGCCGCAAATTAGGGTTGGTAGCTATTAACCACTCGAAGTATTCGAGATAAAGTGAAAAAGAGTTTACGCATGCGTCAATAGGTAGGGTTCTCAGTCAGCGACGTTGTCGACGCTTCAGCAACTTTGAAATATTTTTCTCATCATTAAATATAATAAAGAATAATATATTAAATGAAATATCCTAATATTTTGTATCAATATTCTTAAAAATAAATAGGTAACCAAATACATGTTACAAGTTTAACTTCATAGTGGTGTGAGTGTAGATTCAATAGATGGCAATACAATTCCAACCACTGCTTTGACGTTACTTGACAGTATTACTGAATGATTTTCAAATTATTTACCTCATTTTGTTAAGCAAGAAAATCGCTCAATGCAGCTAAGGGAAAAAAATTAAAATACATTTAGATTTATTTGTTATTCTTTAAATTTAATCTATTAAAATTGGTTCTGGTGTTTTATCTCGGTATTCAGTTTTAAATGTATTTATTGCTTCTTGAACGGTTTTAAAATTGACAGCCTTTACGTCATCATCTATTTTGTTGGATTGATTGCCGCCAGGTACACAGTCTGAAATAAAATGTTTTGTAAATTAAAAATATGTTATGTTAATAAACAACGTAAAGGATTTTTAAGCTATTGCACAGAAAATTTTATGTATAAGATGGTCTTTGACAATAGAATCATATTAGTGTACAAACTTATAATTTAAATTAATTATAGTCGAATTTCGACTACTGGGACCACAAGTAAAAGTAATTGTATTATTGACGTTAAATGTAGATTGTCGCGCGTCAAGAAGCCGTCGGTCGTGTTGGTGCAGCTCTTAGTCCCGAAGAGGAGGCGACCCGAGCTCGACTGCACGAACTCGCTTCACAATTAGCAGCGCCTCCACTTTCAAATGTAAGTCAATCATTCATTTATTTGACTGGCTCATTGGTCCAGTTGTTAACGTCCCTGACTGTTGCGCCTAGGTTCATGGGTTCTGTTCCCGCATCGAGCAAACATTTGTATGATAAACTGGATTGTTTGTTATTTAATTTTAAAGCTATTGCATAGCTTTTATCGCGGGCCTTGAGCGCGGCGACCGAATCATGAAATTCCGTAACGAAAAAAACCTAACACCCCTCACTCCGCCTATCATGTAGCTCGCGTTCAACACATTCACACGTTGCGCTTGTGTAGTGTTCGTGAATAAGTGCGTGGCGTGACGTCACACTACATGCGCATCATGAAAAGTCTGCCCATCTCTCTCTCGCGCCGTCTAGCTTATGAGTGTGAAGGGGACAGTTAATGTTTTGCTTTTATTAATGTTTAATATAGCGTGGTCTTGTTTTATTATTGTTTTAATATTAAATTATCATTGTCTAATTATAATTGCATAAGTTGATAAAAAATGCTATGCAATAGCTTTAACGCGGCAGTTCCAGAGTGTTTTTATTTATTGCTTAGATGGGTGGACGAGCTCACAGCCCACCTGGTTTTAAGTGGTTACTGGAGCCCGTAGACATCTATGATGTAAATGCGCCACCCACCTTGAGATATAAGTTCTAAGGTCTCAGTACAGTTACAACGGCTGCCCCACCCTTCAAACCGAAACGCATTACTGCTTCAAGGCAGAAATAGGGAGGGTGGTGGTACCTGCCCGTGCGGACTCACAAAAAATCTTTCCGCCAGCAATTACGCAAATTATAATTTTGCGGAATTGATTTTTATTACACGATGCTATTCCTTCACTGTGAAAGTCAATCGTAAAAATTTATTAAGTACGTATTTCATTAGAAAAATTGGTATCGCCTGCGGGATCCGAACATCGTTGCATTGCCAGATACGAATGCTCCGGACGTCTTATCCTTTAGGTCACGACTACTTCGAATCGCATAAACAACTACATAATTGCATTTGAAGCAGTGAAATAAAGTCAGTCTGCTTTTTGACAAATGACAAAGTTTTCACGTTGCAGAATAGCTAAAAGTTGATTACAAAACAGTTTTAACCCTTTTCAATAGTCAAAGCCAAAAGAAGTCATTGAAAGAAACCCAATTATGTTCTCATTTTTTATTCACAATTAGATATGTGTTGAAACCAAACTTTTTTGAAAAGATTGGTCACTGTTGATAAAAAGTAGAATAAGATAATTTATGACAACGACATACATCATGAGCGAAGTGCAGTCATGCTTCACAAACTATAGTGAAATTAACATTGACTTGCATTAAGATCTCTACAATCTAATGGACTAAAAACTACTAAAATAACTGAAAAGATGGCTAGAGTTGATTAGCAGAAGGGTTGTGGTTTTTCATCGTAATATTGCCTGACCATACAGATTTTTGACTACTTAGCAAATGTGAACTTGTTTGGAAAGTGTTAATGCATTTGCCAAATAGTGCTCACCGTACACCCACAGATTTCTCACCTGGTTTGGTCCTTGTTTTTGTTTAATTTGTCTAAATATATAATATGAAAAACATTATTTAAACAAACAAAAATTATTCACTACAAATTCGGCACACACTCATAATAAAGGATAGTGATCAGTGGTATTTGCACTCAACCATTTAAATACTATTGCCACTTCATTCATAAATCATCGTCAAACTTGCAAGTTCACATTTTTTGTACAAAATATAGCTGGTAATAGCTTAATTATGAAATAGTTTTATATATTTTAAATACCTATTATGTCTTTGCCTTTTCATTAATTTATCTTTGATATATAATTGACCTTTACTAATGGAAATTTTATCCTTGTAGATATTAAATTTTGTTAATACTCAAATAATGATTTCATTACCTTCACCCTCTTTAGGAGACACATAAGCATGTTGCATCTGAATGCATTTTCTTGTTTTGCAAACATATTTTAAATTTTTTTCAGACAATCTATCAAACAGTGGGTCATCAGTATTCGGTGATGGATCTTCTTCAAAAAACAAATATGTACCAAAAGGGTTGTCATACTTTCCTGAAAGTATAATTAAGCACATGAGCAGTTTTAACCTATAGCTGATTGTAATGGTTTTGCTACATTATATTCTAATCACTAAAACATGTGCTTTCAAAGGTTACATGACTAAAAATTTAATTTTTTTTATAACCCTAACATATTATCTAGACTTAAATTGCTACATTTATACTATTTTGTTTTAAGAAGACACTTATTAACTCTATTCATGCCTCTAAAAACCTAAATAGAACTAAAACCTAAACAGAATACAAGTATAACTGAATAATTTAGAAGAAAGAAATGAACTTTTACTGACTTTAAAACTTGATGTAAGTTGTATTAATGATAAATTAATAAACATTCAACCCTATTATTCCTCTTTGGAATAATTTAACCACATACAGCCATTCAAGCCAGTAAATAAATTATTGCAGAAACCCATTTGAGACTTTTGGTCTTTTCCAGTATTGACAATACAAACTAATTTCTAAAAAAAATTGGTTGAATATTTTACATTTTCGTATCAAGCATTAAAGTCCCTAGATATGAATCTCAGGAATAAAGTTGGGTTGAAATTTTATGCACTGCTTTATACTGCTCTCTCAGAACCTGTGCTTTGAAATCAGCAACTATTCGGTATATTCATGAAATGTTATTAATGTGATTCAAATATCTTACCAATATAGAAAGTATCATCCATTTGTACAATTGGATTTTTACTATCAATACCCAATATGTGAATATTTCTGTATTTTTCGATATTAACACTGTCCTTGAATTCAAGATACACCAAAATTTCTTCCTCACAATCATCTAGTGCATCATTTTCCATTTTATGTTTTATGAAACTAAAACAAACTAAACCTTGTCCAAGTTTCAAGTTTTCAACCATTTAATTATTTTTTTAAGCGATTTTATGACCTGGTAACTAAGACTTTTAGGTCGTCTTATTTTAATTTATATTTTTATTTTTATGAAAAATGATAATATGGAGTGAAATGAAATGAAGATGACTAATTTGAGACATTAATAAATTGAGATGAAATAAAATAAAATGAGATGAAATGATATGGGATCAAATTTTATCTCAGCAAAATGGTGGTAGTTTACTGAGACTTTTTCAATGAACTATTTGTAGGATCCCGAGAAGTTACGTCCAGCGGCTTTGTTTCATTTTACCACATTTGTGCACTTTCACAGATATTAAACAGTTAATAAACCACCGTTATTACACATTTAAACCTGAAGAAACACTAACTAGACAAAATAAAACAAATCACACAACTTCACTCTTCGCGTTCCCGCCAAAAAGTCCTTAATATTTGATACTAAGCCATTGTAAAGATCCGGCAGGTGTATAATCCTGGTTCGATGACAGCGGATTGATGTGAAAAGAGAAGACCTTTGCCCCTCTCACTTCGCACCTCCTTTTGCGTTATGGTGGAATACTCACTCAGAAGACGAAGATAACCTTCCATTATTCCCTTTCATCTAACCCAACAGCACATAAGATTATAGTTGAATAAGTGCCTTTTCTCCTTGCTACAATCATGACGGTTGCCATATACCTAAGGTGCTTTATAATCTCACCTCATTGTTTTTTTTTCATTATGCTGCTCTAACAAAAGCAGCTCTTCACCGAATTTACCAATCTACCATCAAGATCGAGACCCACTGAGAACGAAGAACCATTCGTCGGATTCGACAGGTTCACTGAGAACGGTCACCGGTTACAACAAAAATTACTTCGGTTCTTTTCACAAGATATGGCTTTTGGGATATAAGGGCTTTGTTCCTTCGGAACGAACAAGGAACCCACACCATAGATTATACACTTAACCCACAACCAAGTGTATAATCTATGCACAACCAGTCCACGAAAAGAAAATCTCTAACCTGAGTCAGGGTTTAAAACCAATAATAATACCCTTGTTTTGTTTTATCATACCAGTGATCTACGTTCAACATGTCTGACTGGGATACAGTTACAATTCTTCGCAAGAAACCACCAAAAGCTTCTGCTTTAAAAACTGAACAAGCTGTAAATGCAGCGCGGCGACAAGGTATTCCGGTTGATACGCAACAAAAATATGGGGCTGGAACTAATAAACAACATGTTACTACTAAAAATACAGCTAAACTAGACAGAGAAACAGAAGAATTACGCCATGAAAAAATACCACTTGATCTGGGGAAACTTATAATGCAAGGCAGACAAGCTAAAGGAATGAGTCAAAAAGACCTCGCCACTAAAATTTGTGAAAAACCACAGATTGTAAATGATTATGAAGCTGGTCGTGGCATTCCAAATAACATTGTTCTTGGAAAAATTGAAAGGGCAATTGGAATAAAACTTCGTGGAAAAGAAAGAGGCCAACCACTGCAGCCTCCTGGCGGACAGAAATAACGGAATTCCCTGGGAGGCGAAGACTTTACTCCGATTCATTTATTGCATAATAAAAATTCACCTCATTTTAGCTGTTGCATGTACTCTTATTAATTGGTTATGAAATATGATGTAAGCATTTATTTTGTTTTGTCTAGAAATTTCTGTCAGACTGATGTTACCACCATTGAAAATGAACTGTAAATTATTTCAAAATAAGTGGCAATGAGCGTAAATACTTGTAATGTGATATGTAATAAAATAGCAGTTCAATGTAAAATTAAACTTTCAGTCTTAAAGTTTGTTGTAAAAGCTTAATATCTTTTTGATATGAGGGATACAAAATTATCTAAAGTCAGGAGGAGCAAATGTCAGATCCTCTGTTAACCTTTTTAGATTATAATTTGAGCAATTAATTATTGAAATATGAAATCATTACAGATCCATCATACATAAAAATCAATTATAAATTTAAAAGTGGAACTGTATGCTTCAATTCCAATGTATTTTTCTTAACCTCGACATGTCAATGTGCTGTTAACCCCACTGGAAACAAGTGATTATAGAAACCCATAGATAACATGCTGTGAATCAGTATTACCCACTCACCTTAAGGAATAAGGAAATTTGATCTATATTATTATTATTAAATTCTTTATTTCAGATAATGATCCATATAAATGTTAGTAACAGTTATTTCTTAAAAATAAGTTAGTAAGGACAAAGGATATAAAGGTTAAGTTAAATGCATAAAACTTTTTTTTTTTCATACCTAAGCTGATAGCCTTGAGAGGCTATATTAGCGTAACCTTAACTAGTAGGTGGCTCACGGGGCTCAAACCTGACATTGCTAACACGAACCCTAGTAAGAGCCATGCTTCGCATAATCTACCACCGGATCGGAAACGCGACCCACTGAAGAAATCCAGCTAGAAACTCAGTAGGCTGTGTCTCAGGGTTAATTTACTCGTCGAGCCCTTCGTCGCAAGCGACGGGTTCGACGAGAACGATGACTGGTGCTTGAGGTACCAAAAAGCACCGTTAGTAGATCGGGAGGATCCAAAATGACGTGCATAAAACCAAGGAAACCTCCCATAAGTACAACCCTACTTATTGGTTTGGATTATTGTATATTTGTTTGCACATTACTTCAGTTCAAAGCACTTGATACCAGAACTCTAAGGAGTACTCAGACTATGAACCCTTACATTTTGTCAAGATAAAGGGTTGCCTTATGTCACTCTCCAATCCATAAGCTATTAGTCGTTTTGTACATTTGATGGTATGTAAATTGCATACCATGTAGATTGAAAAGTTTATAATGTAATTTACTGTTATAAAAAAATGGGCTCACTCAGTGGCTAAGCACCGTTGACGCCCTAGACACGTCCTAATCAACCCATCTGATTAACTTGGCGCTGGTGGGCGTTGCCTTTTCTACCTTTAGCAGCACCTGCTGAACATTATAACATCGTCCTGCAGTATCTCACCAAGTCTTCTCTGCAGTCTGGTATACACATTGTTAAAGCTCGGTGTCAGAGCCGGAGCTCGAGGGCGCGGGGGTGGGGGGGGGAAAGCGGCGACTCGGGTACATTCGCGGCGGCGGCGATAGTTTTTAGGCTGGCCTTATAGGCCCGGAATTCGGACTTATGTCCGGGCAACATTCCCGTACGAATTTTGCGAACATCGCGGGGTCGTCTTCGTCACACATCGTTGAAGAGGTGCCCGGGGGGGGCGTCCCCGGGGCTTAAAGTAACTCGAACCCGAAAGGCGAGTCCCCTGAGTATGAATTGACCCCTTGCGCTATACTAGCCAGCAGTTAATTGCAGGGGGGGGGGGGGGTGATGCCTATGCCGTGAAAACGGCAATCAGCTGGGATTGGGGTGAAAAATATGGGAAGGTGGGGCCCCACTAGGTTGTGAGAATATGCCACAACAAGCGCTGAACGTAGTGGGGTTTTTGTCTCGAAAGACAGTTTTTGAAAAAATAAATAAATAAAAATAATAATAAATGAAAATGGAATGAATGAGAATGTGCGTTCGAAGTTTTCATATGCAAAACTATTCAAGACGAAAAGTGCGTTTGCGAGTCAAGTCGCGAGGACAGCGACAATCTTTCGAGAAACAAAGTCGCGACGGCAGCGCCAGTTTTTCGTAAGAGCACGTCCGGTCTCGAATAGCGTTGCGGGCGGAATGTCTTTCTTATCAACCAATTTTTCAGTTATTTATACACACATTAAATATTACTGTATGGAAAGCGAAAGGGAGCGGAATCAAATGAAGGTGATTTATCTGAAATTGAAAGGAATGATACTGGAATGTCTAAATATCATATTGGTTTTTTTCTAAATGGTAGGGTAGCAGACTTTAATTGGCTTATTGGGAAAACCATATTATAACGGAGTTATATCACTTTATCCATCTTATCCACTTTCAACTATGAATAAGGCACCATTATTACTCATTGAAACCCAAAGGAATATTAATATGTAATGAAACAACTTACGTATGTACAGTATTTTACTTCACTTTCTGCGTTCCCGCCAATAACAATTAGCCCACTGGTGTTCGTAAATTAAAATCATTCTCCGTTATTGTATTGGATACATACTTTTTAATTTTTTTGGTGAGCCGGGGGCGCATACCCTACGAGGTCTCTGAACCTAGATGTCGCGCGGGGTATATGAGACTGGACAATCCGCAAACTTTGAGAGGAGACCGCGAGCCAAAGGATGGCATTTAGATCCTACCCACTAAATTATATTGTATACATACTGAGTGCATTTTTTCCCTACCTAATTGTTGGGAGTCTAAGGGGCTATTCCAACTACGAGCGGACCGGTAGGTGGACTCACGGGTTCAACCTGAGAGAATTCCTAATACTAGCCCTAGCATGAGCAGTCCTTCGCTGAATCTACCACCGGATCGAAGCCGCGATTCATTGAGAAAATTCGGCGAGAAACTTAGTGGGTTGTGTCTATTGGCTAGTTCACACGTGGAATGTAATGTTTGGACTATATTTTTGTAGGTGTGTATGTTAAGTGACGCCCCTAGCAAACTTGAGTGCCGTGCCTGGTATTTTTAGTTTGTTTGCGGTTGTTGGAAGGTCGTGATGCTGTCCACATGTACTTGTCAATGATGCACTGCATTTGAATTTATATTGTGTTCTTTTACTTTTGATGTGCGCTGTCATTATGAAAATTATTTTTCTAATATACAAGTGAACACAATGTTTTCAAGTATTATTTAAATTTTAATTAATTGTTATAGCCACGGAGCTAGTCCACTTTATCAGCAGTAACAAGTCACACTTAACACGATGAAAAAAGACAATGTTTGTTCTCTCTGCGTTCCTGAAGCATTCATGCAATTATATATAAATAAACTATGTATTTCACTTTTCCTCCACATCACTTTTCATCCAACAGACATGAATTGGCGACAAAATAATTAGGTGTATAGACTATATTTCCTTTGCCTATCCAAAGGACTACACTAAAAAAGTCTGATAATTTTGTTATGTTTTGATGGTTTTGGTACATTTCATGAAATGGACAACCTAGAATAAATACTTACCGTTCATATTTTTAAATTAAATTTTACAAGAATCTACAGTTGTATGTTCATGGTTTATAGTTTAATTTAGTTATAGTTTCAATGGCTTTTTCATTTGGTAATACCACTACTACACAAGGTTCGGTGTTTGGTGCTGCCGCCAAACGTGAGTATAATTTAGAATGTAAATGTAACACAAGAACATTTAAATATGTTCTGAAAGTTCTATAACACATATAAGGCCAGAGAATTTTACATGAAATCATCAATGATCAAATTAATGAGCCATTAAATGAAAGATAAGGAACGCGAACTTTTTGAGTTACTGTTATTACTTCATTGTCCGCAGTAATACCTACTCTCACTTACTAGGTTTCAAATTTCCCTTAATTCTAATTTTGACCATTGGTAAGTTGTGTCACATAGTTTACGCAGGCAAGTGGATATCTTAACTGTGATTCTGATACATAGTATACTTAATGTAGTGGAGCTACATAATGAAGATTATTTCATCTCCTGGTCACAAAAATGATTAAATTGATTTCTGTTTCATTGTTCACATTTTGCAAATTGCAGGTATTCATGGCAGTCATTCCAATTTTTTTGTTTAAATTGTTTAATAACACTTTCGTACTTTAATTCCAGCGACATTTTCATTTGGTGGAACAAGTACTGCTACAACCACCAGTACTGGGTTTAATTTTGGTACTACGACAACCTCATCGGGCTTTGGCTCCTTTGGGACCAGTAGTGGTAATACTTGGCTTGACTAAGAATATAATTAATTTAAAAAAATATATTTCTGCACTATTATTACAACTACCATTACACATTTCAATTACCAAAAACTATAAAAGAAAATCAGACAACAGCTATTTTTATATTACATTCGATTTTGGTGATTTAATAATGGTGGTGTGAATAGAAAGTTTACCATTTTTACTATTTTTAAAATGAGTTCCGGTAACTACTTTTATTGGCTCCGGTTATCACTTAACACCAGGTGAGCCGTGAGCTTGTCCACCCATATAACCTTTATAAAAAGGTAGGTTCTTTCAAACTATTCTTAGTTAAAAATGTTTCTTAGACTTAATGATTGAAAACTGTATAAATACACAGTTGTTTATAGTTCAATTAAAGTATACAACTAGTGACCCGCCCTCGCTTCGCTTCGGAAACATTAAAACACACATGAAACAAAAAAAATAAAATAAAAAAAATTTAAAAAAAAGTAGCCTATGTTCATCAGGGACAATGTCGGCTTCTAATGGAAAAAAAATTTTTCAAATCGGTCCAGTAGTTTCGGAGCCTATTCGAAACAAACAAACAAACAAATCTTTCCTCTTTATAATATTAGTATAGATATATCAATTTACTAGGAAAAAATACGAGTCATTTCCAATTTGTACGAAAAATGTTTAATGTAACATACTCCAAAACAATCATAATTAAATATGACAATTACTAAACATCCGATCAAAGTAGAATGTGGTTTTTGCTCTCGAACTTTACATGCACATGTGGTATGGATATCTTAATTTTATCGCACTTTTAATGTATATTTTATTTCAGCGTATAAATTGTGAATAATAATTTTTTCAGTCTAATTTTATGGAGTTTCTATAGCTCAAATAACACATGAATGATATAGAATACACATAATTTAAAAACAATATGGGCAGATAATGAAGGCTACAAAAGCTAACTGTTTAGCATTAAGCAAAATCGATTTGCTCGAGAACAATATGCCACTGCATAATATTCACTGATATCAATTAGTGTAGTAATAATGTAATATCTAATGTTTCAGCAACACCTTTTGGTGGTTTGGGTAACACTGCTACTACAACAACTACTAATTCATTGTTCGGAGGAACTGGATTTGGAGCTGCCAAACCTGCCACTGGTAATATTAATTAAATTTTACTTACATTTTTACTTTACATTTTCAAATTTCTAATTTACCTTTGATTGATCGGATGTATTATGCGAGTAGTGTTTTTGATTCATACATTAATGTATTACAAAGTAATCACTGATACCTAAAGATTTCATTTTAATTATTAAATTATCTCTTTAGTTTTGTATTTTCATATTTGAAATATTGAAAAAAATATAATTCCAAATTAATTACTATTAATAATTGACCAAATTATTTACACAATTGTTAAAGGTTTTGGAACAACTGGTTTTGGGACGAACACATTTGGGACTGGTTTATTTGGAACTGGATCCAATACATTTGCGAGTGCAGCACCAACATTTGGTACGAACACTCTAGGTTCCAGCAATCTGAATACAGGAGCTTTCGGTACCGGAACTTTTGGCAGTGGATTTGGTACAAAACCGTCAACTGGTTTCGGTGGATTTGGTCTTGGCACTAATCAATTTGGACAACAACAGGTGTGTTTGATTCAATTACCATACAAGAAATGAACTAGAAAAACATCTATTTTTATGAAATACGTATTAATATTCAGTAGGGCTTGTATATCAGTGAAATTTTTTTAAAATAGATTTTAGTTTTCGACAGTTACACGGCAAACGATGAAACCTCATAATTTACATGTTTGTACTATGTAGAAACGTTTTTATTACAAAACGTTAACCTTTGTTCATACAAGCCCAAAACACGTCATTACGGATCCTCCCGATCCATTTACGGTGCTTTTAGGTACCACAAGCACCGGTCACCGTCTCCGTCAAACTGTCGCTTGCGACGAAGGGCTCGACGAGCGAATTGACCCATAGACACAGCCCACTGAGTTTCTCGCCGGATCTTCTCAGTGGGTCGCGTTTCCGATCCGGTGGTAGATTCTGCGAAGCACTGCTCTTGCTAGAGGCAGTGTTATCAACACTCCGGTTTGAACCCCGTGAGCTCACCTACACGTTAGAGTGAAGCTGAAATAGCCTCTCAAGGTTCAGCATAGGTAGGAGAAAAAAAAAAGTTTTTTTTTTTGCTTAGATGGTTGGACGATCTCACAGCCCACCTGGTGTTAAGTGGTTACTGGAGCCCATAGACATCTACAACGTAAATGCGCCACCCACCTCGAGATATAAGTTCTAAGATCTCAGTATAGTTACAACGGCTACCCCACCCTTCGAACCGAAACGCATTACTGCTTCACGACGGAAATAGGCGGGGTGGAGGTACCTACCCGTGCGGACTCCCAAGAGGTCCTACCACCAGTGATTACGCAAATTATAATTTTGCGGGTTTGATTTTTATTACACGATGTTATTCCTTCACCGTGGAAGTCAATCGTGAACATTTGTTGAGTACGTATTTCATTAGAAAAAATTGTTACCCGCCTGGGGGACTCGGAACACCGGTGCATCGCTACATACAAATGCACCGGAAGTCTTATCCTTTAGGCCACAACGACTTCAAATATATTATATCATCATTACACTAAAAACAAGTCTTTTTTATAAATAATTCAAATGTTTTTGTTAAAAATCAATTACAATTGAATTACACTGCTTCTTCGGTTTTCGCCAATTTGACGTGACTAAACTAAACCTTGATAAATATGTATTTGCGAAAGCTTTCATTCCATAGCGAACCTAACGAGTCTTAATTTAGAGATTGTAATCGTAACAGCAACAACAACTACAACAGCAGCAACAGCAACAGCAAGCGCCAGCGACAGCCCACGAGGCGTTAGTCGCGGCCGTGTTCAACTGCTGTGTGTTCGGCGACGAAAGGGATCAAGTGTTAGCAAAGTGGAATTTGATTCAAGCTCAATGGGGTACAGGTATGCGTGACCAGTATAAACTTGACACTCGTTGCTGATTAATAAAAATAAAATAACTACAATAAACTTATCGAGGGGTGAAAGGCTATTTGATTTAAGCGACGTTTCGCTTAATACGCGACAGTTATATTTGTAATTAAAGGTGTGTTTTATTTTGGTACTAGGGACCCGCCCTCGCTTCGCTTCGGAAACATTAAATTTTATTATTGATAGTTGAGTCCCGCGATGCTACACGTGGTTATTGGCGTAACGCGGGTGAGGCCGCGGGGCGAAGCTGGTCTAAAAAAAGTAGCCTAAGTTACTCCTTATATCATCAGCTACCTATCAGTGAAAATCTCGTCAAAATCAGTCCAGCCGTTCCAGAGATTAGCCGGAACAAACAGACAGACAGACAGACAAAAACTGTAAAAAATGTATATTGGTGTATGTATCATAATATATATATGCATGTAGTTAAAAGAGGCTATTTCAATATTACAAACAAACACTCCAATTTTATTTATATTATGTATAGATTAACATCAATAGTTCGATGTTTAATTTAACCTCAATTAAGTTTACTCATTGAAATAGCCGAATAAGTTTTTTTATTATGATATTTCTCCAAATTTTAAACGTTAAATGGCTCCTCTGTAAAGTTGCAAAAATGTCGCTTTAACAAAATAACCTTTCACCCCTCGATGTCGTGTATGGTGACATTTGACTCCATACAAAGAAGGGCCGTTCGGATTATTGATAATCCCATTCTCACGGATCGTATGTAACCTCAGCGGAGAGACCTTAGTTCCCTCTGTATTTTGTACCGTATGTTCCACGGGGAGTGCTCCGAGGAATTACTTGAGATGATCCCATCATCTCGTTTTTACCATCGCAGGCTAAAGATGAAATGAGAATTTATTGATGAACTTATAATGAAAAGTTGTTCAGAATTTCTATAAGCTCGTAATGTCGATAGATAAGATTATTGCCGCCATACTAGTTAATGCTAGACGCAGTAATTCCAGTAATGAGTTTGCTTGGTAGTAAAAAGGGCATTATGGAATTATAACTAAATTCCTTTGGCAGTTCCCGTGGTACGTAAGATACCGTGGTACGTAAGATACGAAACAGAGAGCGGCAAGGTTTCTCCATTTACTGAAAACTTCCTCGTGCGCATTATTCTTTGAACTATCCAAGACCTAAAGATTTCGATAAAATGTGATTATTGTTTTTACATAATTTTGTTAAATATTGAATTATATTATATATATATATATATATTATTAAGATTCAAATTCAAATTCAGAAACAGAAACAAATAGTCAACTTTTAGAATGTGTGTATGTAAGTATGATTTTTTCTCGTTTAGGTCAAGCGTACTATAGTCGAAACCATCCTCCTTTGACGTTGACAGAGCAAAATCCGCTCTGTCGTTTTAAAGCAGTTGGCTACTCAAAGCTCTGTGAGAAGGAAGATAAGGATGGACATGTTGCTATGATTTTTAACAAAAGCGAACAAGAAATTAAGTAAGAACTTTATTTTATTTCTGTTTAAGACAACCAGTGTTTTCGGAAATATACTATAAGTATTAAAGTTGTTCTTACGATTGCAAAATTATATTTTTCTTTCTTTTCATTTGGGATCATAAAAACTTATGACATGAAAACTACATGAAATAAATTTAAATAAAATTATTTTGCATCTAACTTAGATTTTGATGTGACATAATAGATTTACATACAGCCGCGGCAAATTTATTCATTCATTCAAAACTCGCATTAACAAAACCAGTTATTAACCAGCTTTTAGTAAATTTTTTGTTACTCATGTCTGTGGATGAGCTTGTCTGGCCCACCTGGTGTAACGTAGTTACCGGATCCCATAGACACAACATAAATGCCGTCACCCACATTGAGACATGAGTCTCAGGTTTACAGTACAACTGCTGCTCATCGTCATTCGATTTGAAACGCATTACTGCTTTGCAGCCGAAATAGTGGGTGTAGTAGGTGGTAGGTGGTAGTACCGGCCAGTGCGATCTCACAAAACGCCCTACAAACCAATAAAGTACTTTTAAACGTTATTTTAAAATGTGTCTTCTGATTCTCTAATCTAAATTTTATTTCAGGAATAACCAACAAGGTTTAATTACATCACTACAAGGCTTACTAGGGAACAAACCGAACTTAGCTGTCAATGTTGATTCAATCAAAGCTGTGGCAGATGACAAAAGTCAGGTATGTAAAAGTTGTACCATATTCATGGTCTGAAAGGACATCACCTACAATATCCAGTTGAGTAGGCTGAGATGGTATGGTCACGTTAAAAGGAGGCCACCATACTACGTCCGAAATTTGGTACTCCAGCTCCACTTCCCCGGTCGGAGACCTAGAGGAAGACCCAAGACAAGGTGGAAAGATGTAGTGTTGCAGGACAAGAGGGATTTTTTTATTTTTTATTTTTTTATTGCTTAGATGAATTAACGAGCTCACAGCCCACCTGGTGTTAAGTGGTTACTGGAGCCCATAGACATCTACAATGTAAATGCGCCACCCACCTTGAGATATAAGTTCTAAGATCTTAGTATAGTTACAACGGCTGCCCCATCCTTCAAACCGAAACGCATTACTGCTTCACGGCAGAAATAGGCAGGGTGGTGGTACCTACTCGCGCGGACTCACAAGAGGTCCTAACACCTGTAAGAATGCAATGTAATTTTTTTTTTTTTTTAAATGATTTTATGACCTGGTAACTAAGACCTTTAAGTCATGTCTTATTTTAATTTATATTCTTATTTTTATGAAAAATGATAATATGGAGTGAAATGAAATGAAAATGATTAATTTGAGACGTTAATCAACTGGGATGAAATTAAATGAAATGAGATGATATGGAATGAAATATAATCTTAGTAAAATGGTTGTCATTTACTAATTTGGGAAGATATATACGACAAAGGGAAGATCTTCCACCGAGCGGTGACATTGCTCGGTAGACCGACGGTCCGAATGTTGTTGTTCGGAACTTGTATATATGCGCTTTATCTTGAAAATGTCGTAAGCGAGATTCAGGCATCTGTCAATTATCTTGCGTTGTATGATGGCTACCCGCCACATCACTCCCCTCCGAGACTGGAGGTCGTGTCATTTTTTTAATTAGCGTTGTCCGTGCTGAGATTAGCTTGCAAGGGCCAGTGCTGCTCGAAGCCTGCGGTGAGTCGAGGCTGAGCTTGAATGCTGCGTGCGTGTCGCCAGTGCTGCTCGAAGTTTGCAGTGAGTCGAAACTGAGCTGAATGCTGCGTGATTGTCGCCAGTGCTGCTCGAAGTCTGCGGTGAGTCGAGACTGAGCTTGAATGTTGCGTGCGTGTCGTGCGTAGTCCATGTGATGCAGAGCTGCCACGCCGGAGATGTGTGACCCCAAGCGTTGATGATCCGGTCGTGGGCTGCGATGAACTGTAGCGGCGTGATGAGGCAGTGAAGTTGCGTGCCGTAGGACCAGGAAGCGCGGTGAGTCGGCTGCGATGGTCCTGTTGAGGCTGCGATGCTGGCTTGCTGTGGGACGACTGTCAATGACGTGTTTTTATCTGCGAGAATGCGGGGATTGTGGTAGCCGAAGTTCTTGATGCGCTGATGATGAATCAGAAGGTTGCGTGTTCACATCACGTCGGGGTCACCAGTTTGGGAAGATATATACGACAAAGGGAAGATCTTCCACCGAGCGGTGACATTGCTCGGTAGACCGACGGTCCGAATGTTGTTGTTCGGAACTTGTATATATGCGCTTTATCTTGAAAATGTCGTAAGCGAGATTCAGGCATCTGTCAATTATCTTGCGTTGTATGATGGCTACCCGCCACACTAAGATTTTTTCAGTGGACTTTTTGGAGGATCCCGAGAAGTTGCGTCCAGCGGCTTTGTTTCATTTTCCCACATTTGTGCACTTTCACAGATATTAAACAGTTAATAAACCACTGTTATTACACATTTAAACCTGAAGAAATACTAAATAGACAAAATAAAACAAATCACACAACTTCACTCCTCGCGTTCCCGCCAAAAAGTCCGAATGCAATGTTACTGACAAAGATGTGGCAATCAAAACGAAAATGAGGAGAAAAATAGGGAAAGCTGACCCCACCGCTGTGTCGGATAAATAACTAGAAAAAGACAGAGAGTTTATTGTCAAATTTAAATAAACTGCGATATAAATCTATATATATAAAAATGAATTGCTGTTCGTTAGTCTCGCTAAAACTCGAGAACGGCTGGACCGATTTGGCTAATTTTGGTCTTGAATTACTTGTGGAAGTCCAGAGAAGGTTTAAAAGGTAGATAAATATGAAAATGCTCGGAATTAAATAAAAATACATTTTTGTTTTTCTTTTTATGTGTCCCCCGTCGGACGGATTCCTTTTGTTTGTTTTAAGTTTATTTTATACAAAAGTTTAGGTCTTTTATTTATCGATTGAGGCACTACGAAGTCTGCGGGGTTAGCTAGTACGAAATAAAATTTGCCTCGATTTATTTTATATAACGTAGACAAAGATCTGGATTGAAATTATGTTAAATAATTACTCTAGGTGGTAATATACGTGGTGGATAAGGCCGCGAACAATTCTCACGTTTCTGCGTCAGAGTTAGCGAATTTCTTAAATGCCGGCAACGCTAAGAACGCCCTGAGCAGCGCCGGCTGCTCCGCCGTGAGCGCCGTCACCGCACCGACGCCGCAGATGCTGCAGCAGTACCTTCAAACTCCTCCACCAGGTATCATAAAGAAGCCATACACCAAATACCAGCTTCTTCAATTTGACTCCATACAGAAGAGGGCCGTTCGGATTGTCGATAATCCCATTCTCACGGATCGTTTGGAACCTCTGAGTCCGCGGAGGGACTTCGGTTTCCTCTGTATTTTGTACCGTATGTTCCATGGGGAGTGCTCTGAGGAATTGTTCGAGATGATACCGTCATTTCGTTTTTACCATCGCACCGCCCGCCACCGGAGTAGAGTTCATCCATACTACCTGGAGCCACTGCGGTCATTCACAGTGCGTTTCCAGAGGTTTTTTTTGCCACGTACCATCCGGCTATGGAATGAGCTCCCCTCCACGGTGTTTCCCGAGTGCTATAACATGTCCTTCTTCAAACGAGGTTTGTGGAGAGTATTAAACGGTAGGCAGCGGCTTGGCTCTGCCCCTGGCATTGCTGAAGTCCATGGGCGACGGTAACCACTCACCATCAGGTGGGCCGTGGGCTCGTCTGCCAATAAGGGTAATAAAAAAACTCAAGTATGCCACCTTCGTCACCTTAGACTATAAGAATATTGAGCAAACCAGGGAGTGCACTAAAGTCTCCATCCAAAGACTCCAAATAATTTCTACTGCTAAGCAAAAGTTTCGATTTGAATGAAAGGATAGACTGTATTTGAATGCAATTGAGACATCGACCTCATGTCTCAAATAGCGCTAATTGTAAAGAATTATTGACAATAGTTGGTTTCAACTCAGCACTCAGTGACATGGCAATGCATTACACAGAGTTTTGCGTACCACAGTAATAGTAACAATAAAATCGCTGAAGTTCTTAGAGTACATAATTGAATGAAGGGTCTCATTTAAGTATGTTGTTCTTAAATACTCTTCTTCTTGTAAATTAAGATATATTTTTTGGAATCTTTAATTGCTCTCGCAGCTACTCCTGCGTCGCTTTGAAGTCCTCATACGTAATGTATGTTTCAATGCGAATTAGCAGGATTTGTACATTTTTGAACTTCGTCAATGATATTAAACGAATGTTTCTTTCTTTTATAACCATTCAATAAATTTATATTTTTTTAATGAATTTAATTTAATTTCGTTAATATTACTATTAAATTAAATTAATATCGCACAAAATAATCAATTTTCTTATTTTCACTATAGGCATGGATATAAGATTATGGAAACAAGCTCAAGCCGACAAACCGGACTCTGCTAATTACATTCCAGTGCCAATTATTGGATTCTCAGAGGTAGGTCAACACAAATTATAACATCTAAAACAGATCTGTATGATATACATAAATATGATAAAACTATATCTATCAATGGGATACAACGGGGACTATATGGGTTAGAGACGATTTCCAGTGATTTCGTTATTGTAGATCAGGGGTTCCAAAACTTATTTTGTCTACTGCTCACTTTGAGAATAAATTATTATATTTTTTAGCGCCCCTATCTTTTCACGTACTTAAAAATCACTATAGACAGAGCTCAGTCGGATTCTCAAGAGTGCTCCTAGATAAAATTACAAATTGCCTCGCAAGCCTCTACACACTGCCCCCATTTTTTTTCTGGGTCTCTTACCGCCCCCCTTTAGGCCCGAAGCGCCCACAAAGGGGCGTTATCGCTCATTTTGGGAAAGGCTTTACTGGTGGTAGGACCTCTTGTGAGTCCGCTCGGATAGGTACCACCACCCTGCCTATTTCTGCCGTGAAGCAGCAATGCGTTTCGGTTTGAAGGGTGTGGCAGCCGTTGTAACTATACTGAGACCTTAGAACTTATATCTCAATGTGGGTAACGCATTTACGTTGTAGATGTCTATGGGCTCCAGTAACCACTTAACACCAGGTGGGCTGTGAGCTCGTCCACCCATCCAAGCGATAAAAAAATTAAAATAAAAAAGGCTGCTGTAGATGAATATTGACGTGTGCTTAGATAAAGTTCCGAGCGCAGTGCCAGGCGGAGCAGGCCCGGCTGCAGGCGAGCTGGCTGCGCCGCGCGGAGGACACGCTGTGCGAGCTGCGGACGCGCCGCGCCGCCGCCGCCGCCCGCCTGGCGCGCCTCTCCGCCGCTCTGCACGCGCTGCGACATACGCTCTTGCAGGTACTATACTGGGTGTTGGGAAACGAACACCGACGATAATATTAAGACACCTTTGATGATGGAACGGAAAAAAAATCTTTATATCTATACTAATATATAAATCTACAGTGGTTTTTACTGATGTTCCGTTATAACTGCTGAACCATGCATCCGATTGACTTGAAACTCGGTATCCATGTAGAAAATATATGTACTTAATGGATAGGCTAATGTTTATATGAGTGTTGGACTCCTTAATAATAATGACAATAAATAATAATGTTAATTTTAAATAACCAGCGAAGCGGGCGAAGTATATTTATATTAGCTAGTATATTTATATTTACGCTCAATAATGTCAGTACAGCTAAATGAAACAATAGCCTCATAAAAACATTACTTTACTAAACAAAAAAACCAGCAATGAAACACAAAATCAAAAACAGCTGACGGCGCGGCGCAGACTCGCGCGATCGCACAAATACTTATTTACAACATTTGTCTAAATAACTCCATCATCAAAGGTGTCATTAGTTCTGTCTTCGTTTTCGGAAACGGTCTCTTAACACCCTGTATTATTAACCTAAAAAGAAATTGTATTGTATTTAGCGACTTTTTATTTGCCTTGCCAATCGAGAGTGCAATGATGGCGCTGAATACCTTCGGTCTGACGTCCTGTGGGAGTAAGGTAGCTGAGAAAGATGCGCTTCCTGCTAAACACAGCATTTTGCTATTTTGATTGAGTTCTGTCATAGGAGGTTGGGACACAGATTGTTGAGAGTCAGGGAATTGTAATTCGATTCTTCCAACATATTCCATCTACCCCCAACACACAGGCACTCGGGTCAGTCCAGAAATTATAATTTCAAAAAATTATCGTTACTAGTGGTCGCCCGGTAGTCGAAATTCGACTATAATTAATTATATAAGCTTGTACACTATTATGATTCTATTTTCAAAGACTATTATTATACTTCTATAATCACAAATTTCGCCAAGACTACACTATAGAAAAATATTAATAAAGACAAACAATATTTAATCTATTCTCAATTTGACTACAAACGTCAAGAACAAAAGTTTGACAATAAATAAATAGTATGCATGCGTGTGTACGTCACATACATGATAGTGTGTGTAATGTTTTATTTATTGATTTGATGTATTTTTTGGCATCATTTAAAAAAAAATTGCATTCTGCACTCCTCTATATTCACTATAAGTGTGGGAAATTTCATAGTCCTCCATCCGCGCAATTTTTGTAAAAAGGGATACAAAGTAGGGGACAGTTAGTTTAGAAACCCGATCGACCACTAACTACGTTATTATACGGTTCAACAATACACTACTTTACTACCTTTGTTACTTAATATAATCGATTCATTGCGTCACACGTTATTTCTTGACAATAATTAATTAATGAGAAATGCTCTGCTTTTATGTATAATCAATCATTCGCGGGGATTTTATATTAGGTTTTGTATAATACCAGCTGTTACCCGCGGCTTTACTCGCGTGGTCAAGGAAAAGTGTCGTTGTGGGGATTAGATGTTTTTTTTTCTGGATAAAAGGTCATTGATCATTGATAAAAGGTTATGTCACTGACATTCACATTTATGATATTAGTATGGATAATAATGTAATAAGTTGTGTTAAGAGATCACACCGCGGTCATGATACATGCAGTCTTTGAATTATTATCATTGGGAAACAGAACAACGGGAACAAATTTAAAAACTAAACTCGTAATCACCACTTTTATTATTATCACGTAAATCAGTCCAAATATTATCCTGTACCGTCGTTTTAATGGTACTATCGCGATATCCAATCACGGATATACACAATAATAACGGATACACATAAAGATAATAATGAGTCGTTGCAATATGTTCTTTGGACTCTGTCTTAATTATGGAAAAGTTGTGTATAAATTGTTATCTTTGTACACAAAACGATTTACGGATAGCCTTCACAGACTTTGAAGTTATTTGAGTTTTCGGTGTACATTAAAAATCGCTCTTCACCGTCATCGGTCTTTAGTAACATATTTCTCATACTAATTTCTATATCCACTGGTTAACCTTAAAAGTTCTGTTAGGCGTAGAAGATTGAGAATCTACACCCCTCCTCGATCCGTGTTTTTTTCTCTCAATCGTTTCACTCGTGACAGTGATAGTGGTCACGAGCGTCATGTAGTGTTGGAGGGGATAGACTCGACGAGTCTCACGATGTCCCGTCATCTCTCTCTTTCCGAGGTCATCCTACTGCATTTATTAAAGGGACCTCCCACTGTAGTTTTAATTTGGTCAGTCCATTGGCGACACTGTATTAGGCATCAAAAATACATATTATGTCATCGGATGAACTGTTTATTTGTCGGCATACCCCATCTTTTCTTGTACGTCTCGTCAAAAGCAACTAAAGGATTCACCACAGAATGGGCAGCTGCGTTCGCTGAATATTATATGTGCGTACTGCAATCGATTCCATTGTGCTTAGTGCGAGTTTTTTTAACGTTCTCGTTAGCGTAAAAGTTAACTCAAATTTGTATGGAGTTTTAACGTTTGCCTATGTTTGCTGGTAAGGGCGTTGTTCCTCTAATGTCTCCGTTAAACCTTTATATTAATACAATATAAAGCTAAAACTTTGTATCCTTTTTTACGAAAATTGCGCAGACGGAGGAGTATGAAATTTCCTACACTTATAGAGAAAAAAGGAGTGGAGAATGTAAATATTTTTTTAAATTATGCATAAAAAATATGTACATTAAATTAGTAAAAAAACATTACACACACACATTACACACACTACCATGACATAGACACGCATGCATACTATTCGACTATTGTCAAACTTTTCTTATTGCTTAAAGTCTATGGTCAAATTGAGAATAGATTAAATAATGTTTGTCTTTATTAATATTTGTGTAAAGTGTAGTCTTGGCGAAATCTGTGATCATAAAATATAAGAATAACTAGCTGACTCGGCAAACGTTGTTTTGCCATATATAAGATTTCTAGGGAATTTCTAGTGTAGAAAAAATAATAATAACAAAACCTCACTCAACCACATAATGCCTCGTTATAACAAAAAAAATATGTCCAAAAATTGTTAGGGATGGACAACCCTTATCACTGAACATGCATATAAAATTTCATAAAAATCGGTCAAACCGTTTCAGAGGAGTATGGTAACTAACATTGTGACACGAGAATTTTATATATAAGATGGTCTTTGACAATAGAATCATATTAGTGTACAAACTTATAATTTCAATTAATTATAGTCGAATTTCGACTACTGTGTTCGGGACCACAAGTAAAAGTAATTGTATTATTGACGTTAAATATAGATTGTCGCGCGTCAAGAAGCCGTCGGTCGTGTTGGTGCAGCTCTTAGTCCCGAAGAGGAGGCGACCCGAGCTCGACTGCACGAACTCGCTTCACAATTAGCAGCGCCTCCACTTTCAAATGTAAGTCAATCATTCATTTATTTGACTGGCTCATTGGTCCAGTTGTTAACGTCCCTGACTGTTGCGCCTAGGTTCATGGGTTCTGTTCCCGCATCGAGCAAACATTTGTATGATAAACTGGATTGTTTGTTATTTAATTTTAAAGCTATTGCATAGCTTTTATCGCGGGCCTTGAGCGCGGCGACCGAATCATGAAATTCCGTAACGAAAAAAACCTAACACCCCTCACTCCGCCTATCATGTAGCTCGCGTTCAACACATTCACACGTTGCGCTTGTGTAGTGTTCGTGAATAAGTGCGTGGCGTGACGTCACACTGCATGCGCATCATGAAAAGTCTGCCCATTTCTCTCTCGCGCGGTCTAGCTTATGAGTATGAAGGGGACAGTTAAGGTTTTGCTTTTATTAATGTTTAGCGTGGTCTTGTTTTGTTATTGTTTTTTAAATTTATTTATTTATTTACAATTATACCTAAAGCGTCATATAAATCATCATCGTACGTAGTTTCATGATTGTTTGTTTATTCTCGACGTTGCTTAGTTGCTGGCACTCACATGAATGATTCGCAAATGGCAACGACAAATAAATTGTACATTTCTGCTCGTTGGTTAAAGCAAAATCATTCTAAGTTTATTGAGGTTGATAAATAACACCTCAATAAATAGCAATAATCTTAAGGCTTAAAAAAACCTCTAAAGTACTTTAATTTTACAACGGGTCTAATCGGGTCTGATTAGTTATTGACTAGTTAGTTAGTGATTACAGTGAATATAACAGTCATGGTAAATTAACATATAATATAATTGTAAAATTCTAAAATTTTTACTGTATTTACATGAAATATTATGTGTATTATTAATTAATATTCAGTCTTGCGTGACCAAGAAAACTGTAAAGTATTGGAAAAATTAGAAATAGTATAATTATAATAAAAATTGCGAGATTAAACCGTAAAAATATGGGTTTCAAAAATCGAAGAAAATACTTTATTGGATATTGATCCAAACGATAGTCACTTATGAAATATATAGATTCAACAACTTTATGAAGCAACTATAAAAAAAGTACTTCAAATTTTTTCAAGTGCTCAAATACAAAGTTGATGATTTACTCCGTCATTATCTGTCCAAAGTTTCGACTCACCTGTCGCTTGCGTGTTTTTCTTATCAGCGTTATCGCCAGACTCCAGACGTGTGGTAAAACACATATGGGTATATCGATGTAATGGTTCTGATAAACGGTTACAGATCGCGGTCAACGAAAAATAAAGAAACATGATTCGGTTAAAATGTTGTTATACGCTTTTAATTATTTAAGTACGCGTGCAATATTGATAATTAAGCAATTACACGTGACATTGCTTTGCAAACTTACCAGTAATTAATTCAGGATAATTGTAAATGTATAAATTATCCAGTTTGAGCATATTTGGTCGAGTAGATTTTTTTATGAACATTACATTAACTTTTTGTACATTCGGAAAAAGGACTTTATGCATTTGTCATGGAAAGTGGAAATTAGCCGTCTTGAAATGTCGAATTACTGGTTCACTAAAATTATCTAGTTCGTTACGCAAATGTTTGTTTGTTGTTTCGTTGAAGTCTTCAAAGATACAATTCGCAGCTCGGTGTAGACTAGAAATGAATACAAAGTATTTAACTATAATATTTTATTTATTTATTTATATTACCAATCATTTGTTTACCAAATTGATTTCGATAGTTATATTTGCCTTTGATGTAACTCCATAATAAATAAAACTATTCAATCGAATTGCATAGTATTTTAAAACAATTGAGATCTATTGTCCTTTTATGGGAAGCCCTTAATCGCAAGATATTAGATATATTTTTGTCAAATTGGTCTCGATTTTTTTGGATGTTTAAAAAGTCTGTAAAAATTAAAAATAACGACTTCATTTCTTTTTCCCGATTTTTATTCTTCAATAGAAAATAATTTTTATTTATTTTATTTCTATTCAATTACCTTACTTACCCGAAGTGCTATCAATCTCGTTTAAATACTTCTTCCAATATCACGGGGCGAAGAAAAAAGTTGAATTGTATGATTCATAAAAAGCAAAATTTTTCTCGGTTACTGTGCATTATTAAATTTATGTTAGGATATAACAAAATTTTGATAGACCAAGTCTTTTATGATACTCAAATGTAATACTCAATACCGTAAAAACACCTATTTGTACTTCGATCAAACTTCGCTGAGGATCTATGTGAGAACGTAATTTCTGTAATTTAACTTCTGCAATTTAATAATAGTCTAGGTTAAATTAAATAATTACAACAGCATTTATACTAGTGGTAGGACCTCTTGTGAGTCCGCACGGGTAGGTACCACCAACCCGCTTATTTCTGCCGTGAAGCAGTAATGCGTTTCGGTTCGAAGGGTGGGGCAGCCGTTGTAACTATACTTGAGACCTTAGAACTTATGTCTCAAGGTGGGTGGCGCATTTACGTTGTATATGTCTATGGGCTCCAGTAACCACTTAACACCAGGTGGGCTGTGAGCTCGTCCACCCGTCTGAGCAATAAAAAAAAGAAAAACTAAACATATAATACCGCATGACATGAAAGACCAAATAATTTTCCGAGCGCTATGACATGTCCTTATTCAAACGAGGCTCGCGAAGAGTACTTTATGGTAGGCAGCGGCTTGGCTCTGCCCCTGGCATTCCTGACGTCCATGAGCGACGGTGACCACTTACCATCAGGTGGGCCGTATGCTCGTCTGCCTACTATGGCAATAAAAAAAAAATCGATGTCAACATAAATATTACGCGTATAAATGCGGACAAATATATCGGTACAATGAATTTGTAGAAATGCAAGTGCTTATCTCCAGACGTTGTAATCTTTTATTGCGAAATTAAGCCAGTATCCAGTTATAACCGATTTCGCAATATGCGGATTATTCATGCCCAACGTGCATGATCATCATGTGTTGTCCGTGTGAAAAAAAATGCGTATCATTTGTCTATCGCTCGAGAATACAGATAAAGCAATTCATTAACAAGCTATCGATTACGATCTATCTGTCTGGTCCAGACGCGGATAAATTTATTTTCGTCATAATTTATCATTGATTTGTGCCGTCATAGAATTTAATTGATAAATATTAACACTAATCTCATAAAATACCCTCACTGATAAATACAATGTAACGCTTAAGTAAATAATATGACCCTACGGTACCTAAAAAAAAATTTCTTACGAACTTGTCTAAATTGCATGATTATTAAATGGCATTGTGGTGATTTATTTTTAGTAGTTTTTTATTTGTTCTGTAGTAAAAATGATTTAAAATTACTGTGCTCGGATGAACAAGCACGCAAACAACCTGATATGAGGCTGTTAATAGGGTCACGGTCCTTGAGTCATAAGATCAAAAACTCCTTTTCTTTATTGCTTAGATGGGTGGACGAGCTCACAGCCCACCTGGTGTTGAGTGGTTACTGGAGCCCATAGATATCTACAACGTAAATGCGCCACCCACCTTGAGATATAAGTTCTAAGGTCTCAAGTACAGTTACAACGGCTGCCTCACCCTTCAAACCGAAACGCATTACTGCTTTACGGGAGAAATAGGTGGGGTGGTGGTACCTACCCGCGCGAACTCATAAGTGGTCCTGCCACCAGTGACCATACCTCCTGTATAGTACATATAATGGTTGTTATTTTTCAAATCGTATTGTATGCCTGTTTAGTGGCGGACATAGGCACTCTTACATCAATCATTGTATACGGAAATTTATATTATTTTGGGTTTATTATTAAGTACATCGTGTTATTTTATTTGTTACGTACAAGTATTCTTGGAATAATTTATATCTTCATCATCAGCCTGCGGCAGTCCACTACTGGACATAGGCCTCCCCCAAAGCTCGCCACTGAACCCGATCTTCGGTTCTACGCATCCAGTTACTGCCAGCTACCTTGCGCAGGTCGTCGCTCCATCTAGCAGGAGGGCGTCCTACACTACGTTTGCCGGTTCGCGGTCTCCACTCCAGAATATATATATTGATATCTTACCTTAGGGCTTTTAACACGGTCGTAGTCGGACGAGTAATTCGGGTGCGAAAGGTTGCATTCGGAATTATGAGTTAAAATTGTTATAACTTGTTTTGTTATTTTACGAACCTCGTCGAGTAATTTATTTTTCTATACAATGTTTGGTCCAATGCTTTAACTTATACGTAATTAGTACGGGGTCTTGTTCAATTATGGTTTATTTTATGGTTAGCTTTTTACGTCCCATTACTAGTTTGGTTTTAATGTCTCCGTGAATAATCATGTATTATTTGTTACATGCTACTTACTGGGACCTAGTCATCGGTAAGATATGTGTTGTAGTTTTTTTAATTTTAATTATAAACAGGAATACTACTATTATGTTCAATTACTGAGCATTCAGCGTGCAAAGAATATCCTTTCAAAGGGAATCCCTGTTAACGAAAGGAAAATTTTAATAGTACTTTAGATTAGTAGATTCGAAGTAAATTGTTCGAATAAAGATGCGCTATAAAGTATTTGATATTTGAATAAGAATTTATATGAAGAGCATTTCAGGAGCTCAAGCACATCTTAGATTCCTAACGTATTTTTACCAGACAAAGCAATGTCTTTGTAAAACGAGTAGATCACGTAATGCTCACCACATATGAGAACAGAAACTGTTAAACCTTAATTCTTTTGCATATTTTTAGTACTAACCAGACAAACTAGCTATTCACAATCAGCAAACTGAACATCGCTGAATATCCAGTTCTCGAAAGCGAATCATTAAAATTAAGATTTGTTCAACCCTAAACTGTAATTACATACGAGTAAAACTAAAAATAAAAATACAAACAAAAAAGCTCTATATACTAAATAGATATATGTAATAGATCTTTAAAACGTAATAAACTTTAAAGAATTTTCTTTTTAAAGTTTGTTTGTATATTGTCGATAAAATGATTGAATGATTGAAGAATCGCATCAACTTCAAGCATATTATTTAATATTTATATGCATGTACATATTATATTGTTTTCACGACTTTCATAATTTACATAATCATCAATAATATTTATAATATCATTAGTAATATATGTACACAATCATTCATGTTTACATACGCAATGAAAGCAAGCTTGTGTATGTATGCATTTATCTTTATTAGATATTCAAATAATAAATGTGTAGGGGCGTTTGAACGAGTTGCTGTGCGCAGTGCGTTTGCAACGTAGCGCTAGTGCGGGAATGGCGCATGAACGATATCAATTAGACCCAGGTGAGTTTTTATTCAAGATGTAATCAGTATATATATATATATATTTCTTCTGTCAGTGTGTTTGTCACCGAACTCCTAAACGGTTCGATCGATTTGAACGATTTTTTTATATGCGTTTGGGTGGCACCCTGGATGGTTTAGATTCACAAATTAGCCCCGCAGAGGGCGCTGCAGCCGGTATCTAGGGTATTTGAATTTTGTCAACTAGTATTACCTAATTTTTTTAGACAGATATATTAAAGGATGAAAATCTGCTTAATTCTTTCCCAATCACTAAGAATAAGAAGTGAGATTTAGCGCTTCTTCTAACTCCGGGTTTGCCAATCAAATGCCGATCGTTCTCAAATAGGGTTGGCCCTAAGTGACCGGTCGTAAAATCAGATAAATATCAGATAAAACTACAATATGGACACCGTCGTGCCTACCCACTTAGTAGGATAAAGGCAACATCAATTACTGCTTAAAACACATATTCGTTCGAGTTTTTTTATTCACTTATATAAAAAAGCGATGTTTCACGCTGAACTGACTGCTTTTTATTGCCTGAAAAAGGCAATGTAAGGTTTTCGATGCTCGGATTGAGTCGCTCGGTCCTACTGCTCTCGGTTGAAAATTGCGCGACTCATAGCACACGCGAGAGCCTGTTCTACGACACCCGTACTCGGTAAAGTCGTGACCGATTAGATAGATATATGCGTCACTTTATTTTAATCTGTCTTATTATTACATTGAAGGTCTATTTTGAACGTGGCGAATAGTATAACCGGACACTCATGTCTGGAACCAAACCGGCAACTGGCCTACGCTAATTAGTCCATATGTGGAATTTATATGGGCCGACCAGCTCACGACAAGTTACCGATAGGCAGCAAGCGTATATCGATATGTAAACCGAATATTCATTACTGTACAATAGCGCCAATCCCATCCTTCAAGAAACATATGTTTTTTTTAGCGCTTAGGTAGGTGGACGATCTCACAGCCCACTTGGTGTTTAGTGGTTACTGGAGCCCATAGACATCTACAACGTAAATGCGCCACCCACCTTGAGATATAAGTTCTAAGGTCTCAGTATAGTTACAACGGCTACCCCAACCTTCAAACCGAAACGCATTACTTGCTGCACGACAGAAATAGGCGGTGTGGTGGTACCCGTGCGGACTCACAAGAGGTCCTACAACCAGTAATTAAGCATTGTCACATTTAACGAACATCGTTGCTTGTACGTAGGTGCACAAGAGGACGTGAAGCAGTTCTTGACTCTGCAACAGAAGGGCATGGCGCATCTATTGGACACGGCGCGCAAGGACCTTGCCGCACTCAACACCATCGCCGAAGGGATGTCGCAACTTGTTCGAACTTAGAACTTTTAAAATCACGTACGTCCTTTTCAATACAATCAGATATATATTCGATGTTCGAATTTTTCAACGTTTTCTAAAATAATACGATTTCGATTATTATTATTATTATCTATTACTATTATGAATGATAAAAAAAAAAGCTCTTAATTGAATCAAATCTGAAGATAGAGACCCAATATCACGAGTCAACACATTAAAATTTTTTCTATGAATATTAATTCGTTTTATTTATTGAAGTTTGAAAATTTAACTGCCTTCATAAATTATAATATCAAATATGGATGCTTAGAAAGTAGAGCGCGATGTAGACGTATCTTGAAGATGCAGCTTTTGTTTTCACGCAATGAGTTGTATTTTACCTTAGAGATAAGGAAGTAATCTGCGACACTGTCTTGTCACGTACGATGTTTGCATTGTGATAAAAATTTTGCTGAATATGGTGAATAATGCTAAGCTGTTCAAATATTTGGGTGACTGTGTTTTTGTATCAGACAATTCTGAAAGCGAATTATTTCGGTCCGCTAATATTTATAACATAAATAATACGAACGGTCTCAAATTTTATATTAAATACGTTTAAAATGGGCTTAAGAATTGCGTATTTTCGAATTGAAGGCGGAGAAAATAATACGAGGAAAAGCGGTGTTAAATGTTTTTATTATATTATTCAATAAATATTAGCTTTTGGTGCTTAAATCTAAAGGTAAGTCTGGCCGTCTGACTAGTTCTTCGATAGGCGCGCGTTCAATAGGTTTAGCGCAGATAAGATTCAAAGGCATTTCATCAATAGATCTATATCTTTTAGGGTTTTCCTCGATATTGGTAATGGAGACGTCTAGACGAGGCTGCTCCTCGTACGTAAATACTTTCTCGTTAATGCTCGGCCTCAACACGGGAAAGTTTACGTTTGAGTAGTAAGTTCTATACGCGTGCTCGTACATTTGCGTGTACTCAATGTAGGACATCTCGTTTGATGGGACTCGTACAGGATAGATCTGCTCGATAGGGCGGAGGTACGTAAATTGATCGACTGGATATGAAATTTGTTGAGGCATTAGTGAGTCCGCCACTAGTGGCTTGTAAGGTACCGTCGGTGACATGCTAGGTGTGCAGTTGATGCACGTTACTGGCGACATCGGCTCGTTCATCACGCTCTCTTTGGGCGAAGTGATGGGACTACGCGATTCTGATTCTTGTTTGGCAATCTGTTCGGCTGTGTAGTGCTTGTACGTTTTCACGTGTTTCCTTAAACTGGACGGATCTGTGTAACGTTTGTTGCATCCAGGTACTTTGCAGCAATAAGGCTTCTCTACCGCATGTGTCCGCGTGTGCTTGAAACGGTCGCTCGAATTAGAATAGGCTTTACCGCAACCCTGCACATAGAACGGAAAGTTAATTTTAAAGTAATATAACAGATAAAGAAACATCTAAAAAAAATAAAAAATGAATTGTCTTGAAAGTACCAAAGGTATTTACCTCGTATGGACACACGTAGGGCTTTTCTCCGGAATGTGAACGGAGATGAATTTTCAAGTTTTCAGCTCTGGAAAAGCTTTTATTGCACTGGTTGCATGTGTGCGGACGCTCGTTTGTATGTGTTCGCACGTGGACTAGCATTTTGTATCTGTTGATAAGATAATTAGGAAATTAACGATCATTTTTTACATTGAAAACGTACGAACGTGTGCGTAACGCATTTTGCATCGTACAAACCTTGCATTGAAACCTCTCTGAGGTCTGCTGCATCCTCTCCAGCCGCAGTAGAAGAGTCCGTCTGTGTGTGCGATTGCGTGCGTGCGTGCGATGTGTGCCGAGAGTCTCGCGACACTCAAGCACCTCGCACCACACCCGTGCCAACCGCAAAATCCTTCCGCCTTTTCGCCGGTCTCTCCGTTGGTCTCGTACGACCGCTCGGGGGATGACCCACCCGACGAATCCTCATCTTCTACCTGGTGGCGAAATAACATTTTGTTAGTACTTCAAGTATTTAATGAAACACGCAAGTCCTATGATCACGGCTTACGATAAAGACCAAACGTACTTGTGGAGGCATAGGCGCTAAGGGCACGGGCCTCGCGAAGTATGGCGCGAAACGCTCGGCGGGCATCCATCGGGGGATCCTGCATCCGTCGCCGCGTATGTCTGATCTCCATTGCGGAAACACCAACATGTTCGCAATTATACTGATGAACTGTCACAAAACAAATACTGGTTGTGGTCACGGCGCGGTCGCCGCGGACAATGATGGCGAGAGCGTGCGCCGCGTACTTATAAAACGTCTCGAAGTGACAACGCGCTGATAAGAGGACGAGTCCCCCGCGAACACACAGTCTGCCTTTTCATAACATTTCCTACCAAATTTACAAAGTTGCTGGTGACATTTCAATTTACGTTTAGTTATTTACCAACGTTTCAAAGTTTTCAATAAAAACAAACGGTCTGTTGGATTACGAATTCAGAGTAGTCGTGTGGTGTAATGTTAGTAGCGTTATCGGTAGCCGCCTGCTGCGGCCGATGTCCAGTTTATACCGGTCTGATGATAGACCACAGTTCAATAGGTGACTGATATCGCGATGTCGGAGCGAGTCGACCCCTTACTGGTTCTTATTTACGAACATCGTATTTCTTACGATTAAAAATATGTATTCTTGTACAAAGTGCACTGTTTAAACATCTTGTCATTTGAGTAGATCCGTTTCATCTGTGTGTTAGTAATGAAAAATACATATTTCGGTATTTTAATGTCACAACTGTATTTAAAAGGAATGTTGTAATTAGCAAAATATTCCATTTAATGTTTGTAGAAAGTAATATTTATGAAATAATGTGTATCTAGGATTTTTTTAGAAACAGCAAATATTTGTGTTGAACAAAGAAATGACGAGAAACAAGATTTTATTATAATTTTATTATCAGATATCGTTTTTCATGAGATGTCATTATTTAAGAACTAAATATTAGCGAATAATGAATACATTGTTTCAATAAGCCATCTGCATACGTAACTATATTTATTGCTTTCGAAGGCACCATAAGATCTTTATTTTGATGTGTTTCATTGTGGCTGAGGAGTATAAACCGCTGCGGTCAGATGAAGATTGTTCAAACCTCGTTGGAAAAAGGACAAGGTCAAGATATGTTGTGAAAAGGAGTTTGTGGATTACAAAGGATGGTACAGGCAAAAATGATCTCTGGAAATTCAATTCACTTCACTTCAAATTCACAACTGTTGTGTTATATTTTTTTTTATTGCCCTTGTAGGCAGACGAGCATACGGCCCACCTGATTGTGAGTGGTTACCGTCGCACATGGACTTCAGCAATGCTAGGGGCAGAGCCAAGCCGCTGCCTACCGCTTAATACTCTCCACAAGCCTCGTTTGAAGAAGGACATGTCATAGCGCTCGAGGAACGCCGTGGAGGTATAGCCGGATGGTACGTGGCAAAAAAAACCTCTGGAAACGCACTGTGGATGACCGCAGTGGCTCCAGGTAGTAAGGATGAACTCTACTCCGGTGGCGGGCGGTGCGATGGTAAAAACGAGATGTCGGTATCATCTCGAACAATTCCTCAAAGCACTCCCCATGGAACAAACGGTAAGAGAACCTTAGAACTTATATCTCAAGGTGGGTGACGGCATACGTTGTAGATGTTTATGGGCTCCGGTAACCACATAACAGTAGGTGGGCTGTGATATGCAATAAAAAAAATGCAAAAAAATACAAGCAATATTTTTGGATTGCACGCAATGTATTAAAAATAAAAATCAAATAACCGGTGGAATACACGGTCTCGAGGAAAGGCGGAGGGCGCCTACCCACTACCTTGTAGCTAGTTACATTACGGGCATTAACGTAATTGTTATTATAAATGAATATTGTTTTACGCTAACATTAGCGTTAACGTATTTTCCGTTTCGGCCAAAGTTCTCTTTACGCTGGTGTGAAAACGCGTGAAAATGTGTGTGTTCAATGGCGAATTGCGTGGAAAGTTGACTAAAAGTTGGATATTGCCAAGCGCCGTAGTGTCGTGCCTCGTACTGGCGGCAGAACGCTACGCGACGCCGCGCTGGCCACACTCCGCGGTACTTCGCATGATGTGAACCACCAGAATGCGATCGCTATTATACAATACAAAATACAGAGGGAACCGGAGTCCCTCCGCAGGTCCAGAGGTTCCAAACGATACTTACTACTTACTTCGAGTTTCTCTCAAAAGGCGAGAACAACAATCTACATTTTCAGGAGTGACTCCTTGTACACAACCTTCCTCATTGGTATGAAGTTTCCGTGGTCTAAACACTAATTATGTGAGATTAATAATGTAACCATTTAACGATTCAATCCTTCGACTTTGGTAACCAAAAAGATTTCATTTCGTGGGAAAAGCTTTATTAAATTTTCGATGGATTGGATTGGGATAGAGATTAGAGAATCCAATATACCAGTTGTCTTCTTCGATGTCCCTTGTAACCGTTTACGGGGTATATCAGGTCGGCTATAGGAATATCTACAGATCCTGTTTCGCTTCAAGACGAAGGCTTTAGTTTGTTTGATATAGATGATGAATTAGACTCTTCCGCAATGCTGCCGCGTTTGACGTTGCTTCGTCTCTTACAATTTTTAGGTTCCTATTCAACATTAAAGCTGTATCTACTAAATGCCCAATCAAAACTTGTTAAGCTATCCTTCCTGTTAAGTGAGATTTAAAATTGGTCATAGTTACATGCTTGCCTACGCTCTGTCCCTTCTTAATACTAAGTGCTGCTGTGGTTGCCTGTCCCTGAAAACGCCATCGAAGAAAGATTTATCTTTTTTGGATAGTGCAGGGTAGATCGTAAACTATTGGATGTTATTGAGAATAACAAGCATCTGATTAAGATAGCAAAATATGGACACCATGATGGGCCGCCGCCTGTCTTGAGAATGAGGGTGATGTGTTGCTCTCGGTCCGAAACGAAAAACTCAAGGTACAAATAAGGCGGTGGTAATAATTTCCGCGAGTGCAAATATAACAATTAGGGAGAAGATGAGGAAGTTAGGTAAAAAAATTAATAGATACTATTACAACTGACGGGACATGAAAAATTAGTAGTAAGTAGATCGAGGTCAGACACGTCTATCTTACGAACAATATTCGGACCGATTATCGAGAATTGATACCATCTAATCCCCTTTAAATTTGGTTAGCGTTATTGGATGGAGAAGTAAAACCTAAAAGTTATGATGTAATCATTCTTGTTGAGACGTCGGCGAGCTTAGACAGATCTGACTAAATGATAACTATCAGATATGCGTTAGGACTTTGCAAAAATATACCTGCAGACGATGCGTGAATTGTACTTTGGATATGTCGTGCTATTCTTATCTAATCACGTGGAATCGTCTACCGATTTCCGGGCTCACTAGATGTTACAACTTTGGCGTGAAAACTTTGTGTTTTACGTCGCTTATCTTCTCAGTTAAGGAAACTGAATAACTGCGGAAAAATCAAATATCACTCACGTCTTGTGAACTTTCTCTTTGAAATGTGTTAATAGGAATTAGAAGTTAAATTTTATCAACATCCGAATGCGTGCGGATTTAACATTTTACGGTAATTACGTTGTTGTAAAATCTTATTTCTTCGTTAAATGTTAATGTGATATAATATATGTAATTTGTTAATTTTATATACTATATACAAACGGGTGCAGTTTTTTTATTGAGCCAGCTCAACTACGGATCAAAATGACTGGATGCTTCATATTTCATTAATCGTTCAATCTACATGACAAAGCGTATAACATCACCCATTTAAAAACAAGAGTAAATATACTGCAGAATTATGCGTCATTGGATTACTTTGTTCGTCGAACCAGTGTGGGTGATTGTGTTATCAGCTGGGAGTGTTGTAGTGCGTGTACACACACGTCTGTGTTTGTGACGGAGCGTCGTCGGCCCCCTGCGGCCGGCTGGCGGCGCGTGCGTCGGTTTCAGCCGGTTCTCTTATCATAGTGTTGACTGTTGTTGTCTCGTACTACTATCTATGTTCAGCTTTATGAAGGACTCAATAAAATATGACACGTTTCTGGTTTTATGATTGATTTAATGATGACGCAATGACGTGAGTTCATCAGATACTTTCAGCTTTGTTCTAAATCAGGACTTTCCATGGGACACGCACGCAAGCACGTCTAATTAGAAACGCAAAACTATATGCAACGATTTCAAATACAAACTTTCCATAAATTCGGAATATGAAAATAATCAAATTAAAAGACCGATTGTTTTGAGATACCTACAAAATAAAATTATAAAAAATGTGTATACTTTTTTGTGCAAAAATAAATAAATAAAGCTAAGTTATAAAACAGACTATAGTTGGTTAGTTTAGATTTACTATAAGGTACATATATTTATTCTACTTAATAAAACTTTAATTACAATGAAGTGTTTTTTAATGTAAAAGGAATATATTATTTAGTTTTGAGGCATTCGTTAGATATCTATCCTCATGTTCAGAAAATACTTAAATTTCACGTAGGAAATAGAAGTTTGAAAAAATTGCTGGCTATTTATACCCATAGTTGTAAAAAGAAGTGAAAATTCATGTTGAATACTATTTTTAATTAACAAAAAAATACTTAATAACATTTATTTCAACTAATTGTACAAATAATAATAAATGTTATAAACTTGTAACAGAATAAAGGTTATTTGAAAATACTTATTTTTTTACAAGTTGATCCATAATAGCTTGTTCGCTGGGTATCAGTAGTAGTTAGTGTGGACAAGCGAATCTATCGGTGCTTTCCCGTTATAACCGGTTACTGGTTATCAAAACATTACATGTGTTTCATCACATGATCGAAAGAGGGATTTTTATTTAGAATATAATATGAATTACAAAATAATTAACCAATAACTTAAATAATGCAATTTTAACCGATTCAATTGCAACGTCAGGTTGTCTTGATGATTGATGCTCGTGACTCCTATGTATGCTTACACAGATTTCTTCCTTCTATTGCTGTTCTATGCGACACGGAAAGCATCACATTCAGGGTTGAGCGTTTTTTATTTTTTTTTATTGCTTAGATGGATGGACGAGCTCACAGCCCACCTGGTGTTAAGTGGTTACTGGAGCCCATAGACATCTACAACGTAAATGCGCCACCCACCTCGAGATACAAGTTCTAAGGTCTCAGTATAGTTACAACGGCTACTCCACCCTTCGAATCGAAACGCATTACTGCTTCACGGTGGAAGTAGGCGGGGCGGTGGTACCTACCCGTGCGGACTCTGAAGAGGTCCTACCACCAGTGATTACGCAAATTATAATTTTGCAGGTTTGGTTTTTTTATTACACGATGTTATTCCTTCACCGTTACACAGATTTCTTTCATCTATTACTGTTCTATGCGACACGGAAAGCATCCTATACAGGGTTGAGCTTCTATTGTATTTGATCGCTTTATAGTTTGGGTCTCTCTTTGGTATGCAATCGTGCATTCAAAAACATTGCGCGGGCAAATAATGGACAATCGTTCCTTGCTATTGAGCTTCTTAAGTATGGAATCGTTGAAGCGATGTGATATACTAAAGTATCTACTAAGAAATTTAAAAAGCATCTATTCAATTAAATTATTATGGGTACTTCCATTTTATGTTTATAGAAACAATATTTTTGTATCTGTATATGAGCCTATGAGCTCAAGGCTTGTTGTGGGTACCAATACCCTAAATACTATAGTGTATCAAGACAGCTGTGCCTGTCAATGCGGGATTTCAACCATAAGAAGTCAGGTTGAAAAGGAACGAAGATACTGCTACTACAGAAGGATAACTGCAAAGTAAGCGCAGCGGCATATCTCTCTAATAACCAGACATACGAGTTTTATTGAGATTGGCAAGACAACGCATTCCGTAGCTGATAATATTCTCTATTGTCATTCTGTTTAGAAACATTCTTCATATACATGGTCAAATACAGGGTGTCTGCGATAATGTAATGTTTAATGTGGTTCATATTTAGCGATTTGGGACACGAATCTCGAAAATTTTGAAATGGTCCGCCTATACCCGATCATTTTCGATAACCTGTACAAATGTTCGAAGAGTTATTCTGTTGCAGAATAACTCCAAGGACTGGTCTATTTAGTTCTCTACGACACACTGAAGGGCGCTGAAGATAGGGTCTCCCATATAAACTTTCGAAGAAATACAAGACTAAATCATTGTGTATTTTCAGTGGGACTCACGTGTCAACATGTGCGGTGATGTTTATCCGTAAGACAACGCAACTCGAGTTATTTTCTGTCAACGTTTATCATTAAATACTGATATTAATATCTTGTGGATAGATTAAAGCTTATATACCTACGTGGGTAGGCTACAATGTGCAAAAGGAGAATTGGTGGTTCATACAAACCACAAGACAAAGGTAGCTAAAAGAGACTTCCAATGCATCTTACGTGTGTGTACGCGTGAGCGGGTGTTATCAGAGAACAAAGCCTCGGCTCATAGCTCATTGAATGCCATCTGACCAACACCAGCTATTCTTAAAACTTTTGCATCGTGTAGTCAAATGCTCAATAGAGAGGGAGAGGGAGAGAGAGAGAGAGAGAGAGAATACACTTTATTGCTCATCAAAACATACATTCAAAAAACAGTCAAAAAGCAGATACATTTGTACAATAGGCGGTCTTATCGCTAAAAACGATCTCTTCCAGACAACCGTTTAATTTACAGAAATTCTAGAAAATATAAAAATATAGCAGGTATGTTGCGGTGTACCATAGACAATACATACTAATATACTTACGCACATATAATAAATCAACAGTATGGAAATGATAAATGATAATGATGCAAACAAACAGCATTAAGCAGATAAGTAGTGTTCCTTCACCATTCTTTTAAAACAGTTTAAAGTTGGAGCACTTCTCACTGCATCCGGCAGAGCATTCTATAATCGAACCGCCTGGACGGTGAATGAATTGTCAAAGAATGATGATGAATGCGCCGGCATTTTCAGTCTCAGGCTATCCGATGATCTCAGGGAAAAATTATGCATATCACCTAGGAACTCGAAACGTTCTTTGAGATATATAGGGGTATGGGGGGTTAAAGAGACTACAATATAGTAATGAAAGGACATGAGTATTGCGGCGAAGGCGAATTGGTAACCACTTGAAATTCAGATACCTACATGATCATATTTCCGTAACCCAAATATGAACCTTATGCAGAAATTTTGTAGCCGCTCAAGTTTATCAAATTATGTTTCGGTTAGATCCGGATAACTGGAATCGGCGTAGTCAAGAATTGGAAGAAGTAAAGACTTGAAATTAATCATTGAGAGAAAATGTACATATGTTAATGGCTCTCTGAGGAGTCACCCTGTATATGAAGCTACTTAAAATTTATGAGAATGAAATCGTGGACAGTTTTGAAAGTCATAGACTAACAGAGATCTCGGCGTAAAACTTATAGTGATAATATTAAGTGTTAGTAGATAAGGCACTTTTATCCTTAGTCTGTCCACGCGACATTCACAAAGTGTCACGTGCCGCATGCGTGGTTATTTAGTACGAGTAATCATGCGTTTTCCGCAAGACTTTGCCAAGCATTATGTTGAATTGCTTTGTAAAACCTTTAATATTTAAACTTATATGGCCGGCATTTCGCAGTATTAACGTTCTGTTGTAACATCTTAGCTTGTTGGAAAGTAACGTCTTGTCACTTTATGATTTAAAACGGCTTGGTTTGTTTGTACGAAATCTTTCTTAGAAGTTCGCATTGCACAAATAAGTTATTTACAAACCGTTAATTTAAGTATTTTACGCGTGTGTTACCAGACTGCCGAAGGAGGGTATTGTTTTTCGAACGTATGTGTAATTTTAATTCTTTGGTACGGTCTTAGAGCATTTAACTTATCAACTGATTACAACATAGCATTCATCATTCATATGGTATTTAGTAACTCTTAAGGTAGATTCGTCGCATTTGTGAGAGTTACGTAGAGTATTTTATTTCAAATGGTGTCCACACAAACAAATTCAAGGTAATCAAATAGCTATAATGCACAAAACAAATACTAGATTTATATTATTATGTATTATAGTATCAATATTACCAAAACTGTAGTAAAGTTATTTGCATAGTACAAGGAAAGAAATTAAATATTTTTGTGTAATATAAGTGTTCCCCCAGTGCATTTGGTTTTATCAAATAATGTACATGTTGACACGTTAAACTCAGTATAATAAATAATATGTTAAGCCCTGGATGATGGAAATATTAAGTATTAATTTTTACAGCAATTTAAAATTATTCTTGTCATTTTTATGATCCTTTATCGAAATGTCTGTTACTGTTGAAATCCTTTTTTCAATATCGACCTTTTTTATCCTTAATTCGAAAGTTTATCCTCACCTTTGTTCAAAAAAATAAGTGAGCTTCTTTAAAATCTGGTAATTGTAATGGTACTTGTTAAATGGCCGAATGGTTACTTTTTTTTTTTTTTATTTGAGAGGTTACTGTTGAACCGGAGGCGTTCCTAGTTTTACCAGAGCAGGTGGGCGAGCAAAGACTCAGGCAGGAGGGGTGGGATTTGCTGACAGCTACCCGAGCGCCACCAAAGAAGACCTAACAACCCAAGAGTAGCTGCTTCGCGAATGAATACTACCGGATCGGAATCGCGACCCGCTGAGAAGATCTGGCGAGAAACTCAGCGGGCTGATCTTTAGGTTAGGTTGCACGTCGAACTCGGCAGAATTCGACGACAATTACCGGGGTCTCTACTCCTAGTGTTAGAGCTAAAGGTGTCTAATGCAAGGGTTGTTGGATCTGGTGGATCCGTAAGGCTTATTGCTGTCGGACTATAGTATGCTTTTAATTATTTCCTGAGGAAGTGGTGTTCTACATTGTTATTGAAGGCTTCTCTATTCTACCATTTTTTATTGTAAAAATGTGTAGGACATTGTTGTGTGTGAATTATGGTTGCCAACTTAATAATTAAATTCTTCTGAAGTACGCCATATAAAAAGCACTGAATAGTATTGTTTCAATATGCCGTATTGTGTGCATCTGACATCCATATCCCTACAAGAATTGTTGAAAATATAATAATAAATTCAAAATGACTGTGATCGGAATGGATTAGCTTCTTTAAAACAAGCAATTAAAAATAAATATCCTATTTGAACATTAATTAGTAGTCTTAATATTCGCAGACCGATTTTTTCATGCTCAGGTCAAGCCACAAGTAAACGATTTTCCAGATGTGATTGGTAAAGCTACTACTAGAAAGCAATAATACCAGCTCTATGTATTTACGGTTACTTTAATTAAATTCTATAAAATGCAACTGATAGAAGCAAACAAGTTAAAAATTTGACTCACCATGACTACTCGTTTTGAAGGTCGGACTACCGCTTGTATTTGAGTTGAATCGTTGGGACAGCAGCGCGTGTCCCGGTGGACAGCGCCGACCACTCTGTCTTTTCCCGCCAAAAGCTCATGACGGCTTCGACCACACGCGAACCACGCCAAAATAAAATTTCGAAAATAGCTCACGCGATTATACCGCGGTGAAATTAAAATAGTTTTACATACGTAACGATGCTCGGTGCGAGTGCGTAAAACTGATTTCCCCCCTACAGAGTTTTCATGAGATTTGGGGTGTTTTTAAAATACACCCATCAAACTCATATTGCATATTGCAGAACAATACTTATTTTAATAGGATTACATTTTGTTGTTTACCTGCAACAAATCAATGTATTCACTGTAGGGTTGTGATTTCTGTGAATCGATCCGTACCCACCGCCTTATCTATTTCAGTAGCAAAGCAAGTCTCTTTTGACACCATAAGTCAATACTGTCGAGTTTTCTACTTCAGGTGAAGACCGGGGACCGGGATTTTGATGTCTGCGATTAGACCAGACGATCAATCAGTATGCTCATCTACACAAGGTGATTTTAAAACCCATTCCCCTGGTAGAAATACTGAACGTAAATTTGATTTTAAAATGAGAACATCACAACCTTTGTTGTATAGAAATACATTGCATAGAAATACAATAGCTTATTGTTAACCAATATTTAATTAACAACAAAATTGATTGTTCAGTAATACCTACCAGGTTTTCCAGTTCACTGCGAAGAAGTACCCTATTGTCATAGTGCCGCAACTCTAAGGAGTACCCCTAAAACCTTCCACGAGTATTAGGATACTTGAGGTTGACGTTGACAAAATGCTGGGAGATCTCAACAGAGCGAAGCGGTGCTTCACGCCAGGACAAAGACTTTTGCTTTATAAAGCACAAGTCCAGCCTGCCGTGGAGTGTTGCTTCCACCTCTGGACCGGAACTCCTAAATTTTTAATTTTTAATTGCTTAGATTGGTGGACGAGATCACAGCCCACCTGGTGTTGAGCGGTTACTGGAGCCCATAGACATCTACAACGTAAATGCGCCACCCACCTTGAAATATAAGTTCTAAGGTCTCAAGTATAGTTACGACCACCCTTCAAACCGAAACGCATTACTTCTTCACGGCAGAAATAGGCAGGGTGGTGGTACCTACCCGCGCGGACTCACAAGAAGTCCTACCACCACCTTAGGATATTTCAAAAGTCATCAAATCTGATTTGAAAAGTATTATATGCGGTAAAGAGTGATTTTTAGTTATTTTTGAAGACAGAAGAATGAATAGTCCATTTTAAGGTAAGTGGTTACTGCTGCCCACGGACGCTGACAATGTCAGGAGCACAGTCAGACCTCCGCTTACCACTAGCTGTGTGAGTAGCTCACATTAAAGTATCTTCCTTAAGTCTCGTTTAATGAGGGGAATGTCACACCATAGTAATTGCGAACAGAATAAATTAAGACGAACTTATTTTAATTATATTGGAATTTCCTAAATGGGTTTCCTAAATAAATGAAACAACTGTTGTGTATTTAAGAAATGTTCTAAATCAGCATATTTATTTATGTCATTTAAAAATCTAAGGTATTACATGTTTTAAGATATAGCTGTTGATTTAATAGCGATATATCTTTGATGTGTTCTTTATTATTATTTATTGCATAGATGGGTGATCGAGATCGCGGTCCCCTTGTGTTAGTGGTCCTATTGACATTATAATGTGAATGCCACCACATAATTAAGACACGAGGTCGTTAAGTTAATTGTATAGTGATGCGACTGTCACTATTCCTTCGCGGCAAGATAGTGGTACCTACCCGTATAGGCTGACCTTATCACCGTTAAATTTTTATTAAAAATAACAGGCGTAACATATTGATGATCAGGTCGATTATGTAACTAAATCTTATACCTTTAAACGAGCAATGCTTGTATATATATAATCTGAATCTCGGAAACGGCTCCAACGATTTTTATAAAATTTAGTATACAGGGGATTTCGGGGGCGATAAATCGATCTAGGTACGATTTATTTTCAGAAAATGTTGTTTTATTCGTGTTTTCAATAATCAACTTTATTGATATCTTCCTGACATCTATTGGCGAATAATAATACATTTTTCATAATTTCAAATATCTGCTTTAAAGACACAATAACACTAAAGCTATTTCAGCAGATGGCGTTGTTAAGCCACTTATAAAAAAAAATCGACCGGTTATTGTCTAGTAAACGTTTAATTGAAGCAATAATCTATTGGTCATATTCAATAATTTTTTTAAATAATTCTACGTAATTATGCATCTATGCTATAACTACATAATGCGAATGTTAATCAAGACTTTTTCCTCTTCAATCTAATTTATAGATTCAGAATTCGCATTTATAATAAATCAGAGAAATGTTTATGTTAAGAACTTGAGCGATTTTTTTTTTGTAATTACTTTAAAACTGAATTAATAATACTCGAATCCATCATAAATGTCGGGCATTCGTTTTACGTTTGACACAGAAAACAAGAAAGTCCAAATATAGGGCAGTTCAGTGTTGTAATTTTTTTCCAATAATTGCAAAACTTGTTGATTGAACACAAATTGGCTAGCAACAGCAAAAGGGTTCTTCGAAATTAGCTCAAGTTTTTTTTGCTATCATATAGTTTCATAGTTTAATGGTCTAATATATTTTCTGTCAAACTCAATTCGGATGTCATGAAAACTTTATTCGAATATTATAGAAATACCTATGAGTAAAATCCACATTGATGTAGTTACAGCCAGCATGGAGTTGAAATTATTTTAATAACCATGAATTATAATTTAAGTAGTTGAATATATTTTTGATTCAATACATTTGTCACATAAAGCTAATAAAGATAGTACATAAAAAAAAATCATTTAAATCTAGATACAACGTAAGTACTCAAAAATTATTCGCACACGAAAATCTAAGTACATACTGAAAATCGTTACATTTTAACTAATAAACATTTTTATATCATCTCGTCTTGCACAGACTTCGATGTTCAAATATTCGTATACTTAAGTACAGTTAAAAATTGAGCTAAAAATTATCACACAATTACAATATAATAACGCAATAAGTAGCCGTGAAAAACAGTTGACAGTTTCGAAGATACTAGTAAAGACATCAATATATTTTGTGCATAGCAAAATGCAAATACAAAAACAACAAGAGAAACACATGAGAGAACGACCAACACGACATACTTGAAGCAGGATATTAATGAATTAATGTAATATGCTTTCACGTCGCTAATCGCTAATTGTACCGTCATCGGTCAAGATTTTCTACCCAGCGCTGTTGTTACTCCGCAGACAGACCCTCCGTATGTTGTTCTAAACTTGTATGCACTCAAGCTAATCTTCTAAGTTTCGCGCGGTTCAAATTTTCGTTAAATAACGTCTATTTTTTGATAACTATCGCGACATCACTAGAGTACCTATTACACACGAACATTTTTTAATTGCCTACCTAAACTCTATAAATCAATAATAGAAATCAATTTATAAAGTGACAAACGATAAAATTTAATCCATTTTCAATATCATTACGTACATAATAATATGACGTCATTTCTTGAGTCATTATAACAAAAAAAAACATTATCTTGGCAAGCTCGGGTGCCATATTGGATTTCGTAATATCATGTCATCGTAAAATTATTATGAATTGCCAGTAAACTTTACATTCTGTTACCTCTACATGATTTGGTTACGTTTTTTTGTAGGCACTTAAAAATTGATTAGTGTGTAATTTTAAAAATAAAAAGCTTTGAAGCAAAAACTACATAATTAATACAAACAAGTAAGTACGATATCCTTAACTTTTAAATGCCAATTACTCGGGAATGCTAATGTAGTACATATTATTTTTTGAAATAACTATAGTCTTCTGTTCTGATTTATAACCCAGAAATATATAGTATCTTTTTATTTGGGAAAGTTTAAAAATGCATGCTCGAATGTTATATAAATGCTGATTGGGCTAAGTAGTATATAAAAACAAATTTATTTAAATTTTAAACACCCACACCCGACTGTGATAAATTGTAAATTTTAATATAAAAATATGTAAGAAAGCAAAAACCTTTATGTAAAGCTTAATAGGCACTTAATTACCAGTTAATCTAATTGTCGAGGTATGTGTTGTTATTTTTATAAATTCTTAGTTTGAACACAGTAGGGGGAAGACTGTTTTTTTTAAATATATGTAGAAAGGTATCCGTTATTTACGTATACGTAATATATGGCGGCAGTATAAAATATGGGAATATACATTAATTATCTACCTGAAGTTTTTTTTTCTTGTAATCGTTAATAAATTGGTATTAAGTAGAAACAATTGATAAAATGGCAACACAGTCGCATGTCAAGGTGCGGTGTGACGACGAGACAGCGGCGTTTTCGGTCCGTGTTCATCGTCGTTCGTTTGCACTAGTCACGCGTATGTCTCCTTGAAACGTTTCTGGATGTGATGGGCCGCGTTGAGCAGACGGTGGTGCAGGGTGAGGTGCGGGTGCGGGGTGAAGGCGGGAGGGGCGGGCACCGGCGCCGCGCGGATCGGTAACGCCGGCAGCACTGCGTCGTTGTCCGGGTGACAGAAGAACGCCACGCAGTGACGGCTGCGGGCGCGCGCGTACGATCCCGCCGGCACGACTACACGGTGAACCTGAGCATAGGTTTAAAAAAATATATTTTCATATTAATCTATACTAATATATAAATCTACAGTGGTTTTTACGGATGTTCCGTTATAACTACAGAAACATGCATCCGATTGATATGAAACTTGGTATCCATGTAGATAATACATGTACTTAATGGATAGGCTAATATTTATAGGAGTGTTGGACTCCCTATACCAGTTACGGGTGCGTTAATGATGAGAATTTTTGTGGGGGTGAGAAATAATAGTGTTAATTTGAAATGCCCAGCGAAGCGGACGGGTACAGCTAGTATTTTTATAAATATGTACCGATGTTAGCGTATTTTATGAGCTAGTAGGTCAGCTGCGAAGCAGTAATGCGTTCCGGTTTGAAGGATAGGCCATACGTACTATAGAACTGGGACTTAGACCTCATTTGTAGTCATCGTGGCCTAAGGGATAAGACGTCCGGTGCATTCGTATGTAGCGATGCACCGGTGTTCGAATCCCGCAGGCGGGTACCAATTTTTATAATGAAATACGTAGGTACTCAACAAATTTTCACGATTGACTTCCACGGTGAAGAAATAACATCGTGTAATAAAAATGAAACCCGCAAAATTATAATTTGCATAATTACTGGTGGTAGGACCTCTTGTGAGTCCGCGCGGGTAGGTACCACCGCCATGCCTATTTCTGCCGTGAAGCAGTAATGCGTTTCGGTTTGAAGGGTGGGGCAGCCGTTGTAACTATACTTGAGAGCTTAGAACTTATATCTCAAGGTGGGTGGCGCATTTACGTCGTGGATGTCTATGGGTTCCAGTAACCACTTAACATCAGGTGGGCTGTGAGATCGTCCACCTACCTCAGCAATAAAAAAAAAAGGCTCCTTGGACTTCGGTGACCATTTAACATCAAGGTCATGAGCTCGTTCACACGTCTACACAATATGAACATTTTCGTAAGATTTCACAAGACGTGTATTAAAGAAAGATACGGTCAAGAAATTTTGATATCAATAAAAAACTAAATATGCACAAATTTAAACCTTAAAAATCTTCTTTTTGTTATTCTTCGATAAACTAACAGTTTTCAGCAAGTGAAGAAGAAAAGTGTGAGTCATCCATTTCAAGTTGGGCACCTAGTTCAAGTAGGTATATATAACTTTTAGATACAAAAACATTATTATTTTTATATCTTATTATATCTTTTTACTGTGTACAATGATAAACAGAGACAGTACCTTACAAGACTAAGTATACCTACTATTGTTCGATAATACGATCCAGCCAGTGATCTCTATAACGATCCAATCAATAGAGATGCAGAGCTGCATTCAAGTTATATCATAATCCTTGATAAGATCGAAACTAAATTTGCCCAACTACGACAAAATAAACTTACTAAAGCGGGCAGAAGATTTGCAGTCCATGCAGCCAAGAACTCCCCGGTCTGAACAAGAATGGCACCAGGGAGATGACCAACGGCTTGCCACTTCTCGCTACCATTCAGCTTAACCTGAAATTGTAACATTTATATTATCATCTATACATATAAATAAAATTGGAGTGTCTGTTTGTAATATTGAAATAACCGCTTTTTACTACATGCATATGAATATATATACGGTACATACACCAAAATAACATTTTTTACAATTTTTGTCTGTCTGGCTGTCTGTCTGTTTGCTCCGGCTAATCTCTGGAACGGCTAGACCGATTTTGACGAGACTTTCACTAATGATATAAGGAGTAACTTTTTTTAAGACTAGCTTGGCCCCGTGGCGTCACCCGCGGTACGACAATAACCGCGGGTAACATCGCGGGACTCTGCTATCTATATCTATACTAATATTATAAAGTGGAAAGATTTGTTTGTTTGTTTGTTTCGAATAGGCTCCGAAACTACTGGACCGATTTGAAAAATCCTTTTTCCATTAGAAGCCGACATTGTCCCTGATGAACATAGGCTACTTTTTTTTATTTATTTTTTTGGTTTCATGTGTGTTTTAATGTTTCCGAAGCGAAGCGAGGGCGGGTCGCTAGTCAGCTATAAGTTTGAGGGTAGATTAGTTTTATTTTTAAAATACAATATTATAACGAACACACATTTGTTTCTTATCTCGTGACGGGATGGACCGACGCGATGTGAGTGCTCTGTTGACATTTATGACGCACTTTCCAAGCGACCGACTTTTCGTGTAACTGTATTACGTTGTGAACTCATTTGTTTTTATACAAATAACGGGTGTTTAGCCTTAATCAACCCAAACGAAAGAAGTCTTTAAGATAAGCGTTGTAGAGATAAAAATCTTAATGTATGTATTTGGTAAGTTTGCAAGTAGTTTACGTATGGCTTAAATTCCTTTTACCTCGAGTCCGCCTTCAGAATCCTGTGCGATCAGCGTGAAGGTTCCGTAATCGGCATGAGCGCCACAGCGTGTGTAATGTACCACATCACTTTGGCAGCAAGGACCCTCGTCTTCAGGTGGGACAGGCGGGTAGTACAACAGGCGCATGATCGAAGGATTACGCCCATCGCCCTGCATCATACCTGAGTGACAGTCCAAGAAAGTGCCTGGAGGTACTCCTGTAATTTAGAATAATATAAAGTTGTAAAATTTAGAATATAATAATGTTTTTATTCGAGCATCTATGCAGGTTTTTATACAAAATTAATCCAATTTTATCAATGTTTTTTGATTAAAAGCACTGTTAATTCTGAGAAAAGCCCATTTCGAAATTTGTAGGCGATCTATAAGATTAATCTTTTCGGTTACTTATCGAAAGTTACGGTATGTGTCATACATACCCAACCACTTTGAGTGGTATTTTCACAATAGTCACAACCGCAATATGAATAAAATTGCAGAGTAATCAGTAGGGATATATTCTCTTATGTCTATAATGTATCTCTATTCGGTCTTGTGATATTTATTTTTGCCGAAGAACAAACATGTATTTCGTTTTGAGCCTCGCGATTCAAGGTATGTGTTGTTTAATTAATTTACTGGTGGTAGGACCTCTTGAAAGTCCGCGCGGGTAGGTACCACCGCCCTGCCTATTTCTGCCGTGAAGCAGTAATGCGTTTCGGTTTGAAGGGTGGAGCAGCCGTTGTAACTATACTGAGATCTTAGAACTTATATCTCAAGGTGGGTGGCGCATTTACGTTGTATATGCCCATGGGCTCCAGTAACCACTTAACACTAGGTGGGCTGTGAGCTCGTCCACCCACCTGAGCAAAAAAAAAAAAAAAATAATAATAATAATTAGGGGCTAATTGAGCTTAACAGGTGCCAACTGATCATCTGAGCCAATAGATATCAAGGCTTAACCAACAATCTTGCGACACGAAATCGATTGCATTGGCTGGACTTTCAGTCTGTATAAGGTGTGCGGATTTTTGTGTTGTCTTTTCTGTAAGCTTCTCTATTTAACTGTCTTACAACGTGCATAATAAAAGTACAACCAAGGTTAGTGTTTTAAATTTTGAACAACACATTATTTTAGCATTACATAACTTAGCTAGTCCTCTACTTCAAGAGTCTCTAGCCTGGATTGTATTGTGCGTTCACGTACCGAGAGCATAAGCGAGAGCTTGCAGTAGCACGCGCGACAGTTTCGTCAGGTCTTGGGCAAGAGGTACGGCGTGCTTCGTAAATTCGGGGACTTCCTCTTGTGCCGGCATCGATGCGGCATTCAGGGTCGTGATGTTGAACGAATGACGCAGCTCCTGAAACAGTATGAGCGTGTAAAGATGCAGATATTATAATAAAGTAGGCAGCGGCTTGGCTCTGCCCCTGGCAAAGCTGAAGTCCATGGGCGACGGTAACCACTCACCATCAGGTGGGCCGTATGCTCGTCTGCCTACAAGGGCAATAAATAATAATAATAATAATAATAAATATTTACTAACAAACACGCGACTTTAACTGGTTCCGTGCTAAGTTCCTAAAGAGCTTGTGTTACAGGTACCAGATAACGGAAATAAATGTAAGATTTTTAGTTAAATTTTTATTTTATTTATTTATACACATTTAATATACATCCATAACCCTGGAAAAGACATTTTATATTTATCATACAAATATCCTCCGTTGGTGGGATTCGAACGCGCGACCCCCTTGTGTAGTGAACATGTCACTTACCACTACACCAGACGGCCGTTAAATTGGATAGCAAACAATATTTCCAATTCCTAATCCTGTCACAAACGTTAACACTACTGGTGTGTCCGCGGAAAGTATTAGTAAATTGTAATTATATTTTTCGTACCTAATCCTTGGCTTAGGCTATTCCAACTACGCCCGGGTTGCTGTGTCAGGTTACATACCCGCATTATCATTTGGAATATATTAGCGTAAATCCTGGTGTTATGGCATAAATTCATATCAGTGGGTTATTACTTATCCTACTGCGAAGCAGACATGGTTTGGAGGTTGCAACAGCAGTTTCCCTAAACAACTGTTGAGTGAGTGGGTGGCCCCATTCACGTTGTTCTGTCTATGTGGTCTGCTAACCACCAAACATCAGGTGGTCGTTATATCGTTCACACGTCTTAAGCTAAATAAAAAATTGAAAATAATTATAATTTTAATAAATTTGTCATCGGTCCTTAATAAGTATGCCAAATTTCGAGTTAATCCGATGTTTTGAAGGGGGTCAAAATCATGTTCAAAGATTCCGTTACAAACATACATACTAACATACATACGTCTGAAGCTAATAAAAGTGTATTAAAAAAGGAGGCCGTGAGTTTGTCTACGTAACGCAAAAAGGAGATAAAGCGAGACCTAAATTACCGTTTTAGTATTGTCGAACTGGTCCATGCCGGGACGAACATAGCCATGGTTGCTGACAGGGTTACGAAGATATTGCGCTTGACAGCCCTCGGGAAGTGCACAGAAATTGTCGAGGTCTCCATAGACTGATTTCAGCTGTAATGAAAATGTCAACGTTTTAATGTACTTCTATATTAATATATAAATCTATAGTGGTTTTTACGGATGTTCCGTTATAACTACTGAACCGTGCATCCGATTGACTTGAAACTTGGTATCCAAGTAGAAAATACATGTACTTAATGAATAGGCTAATATTTATATGAGTGTTGGACTCCCTTACACCAGTGGTGGGGGCGTTAATGATGAGAATCTTTGTGGGGGTGAGAAATAATAATGTTAATTTTAAATGCCCAGCGAAGGGGACAGGTACAGCTAGTTAAATAATAAAACCCTGACACTGCTGAAGTCCTATGAGCGACGGTAGCTCCCAATTCTGAGGTGGGCCTTGTTCTGATGTGTCTACGTAGAAATACAAATATATAAACTATTCAATTTATATTATCGGATTATCTCGCGTTTAGTATTCATTTTATTATATGTGTATTATCGACCTTTCGAACAATATAAGGTTTGAGTACTAAATCTCGACATTGTCAAAAAAGTTCCTAACGGTCCAAGTGTTGGGCAATTATTTGCCTTGGCCCAAATATTAATATACCTATATTATATAGATCTGCGAGCGATAAGGATAAGATTTTTTTAAATCATGTCCTCAGGACGTGCTGATTCATATAAAAACTTTTGCATTGCCCTTGTCTTTTCCAACTTTAACTTTTATATTTGTTGTAATACCTTTTCATCGGCAATGCCGTGGTTGACAAGTACAGCAAGTCCTTTAGCGCTGAGCGCCGTGAAAAGTTGTTGACCGATACGGCGCACCACTGATTTCATAGGACACACATCTGTACCTGAAATGACAAAATTAAATTAAAGCATGGCTTATACGGAAAAAAGCAATATCGAAATCATATTGACGATTTTTTATTGTTTTACTTTCATAAACATTTAGAGAAAGAGAGAGATAACATACTTAATGGTACACCAAAACACAATTAACATTAGAAAACAGTCAACAAGCAAATACAAGTGTACAATAGGCGGTCTTATCGCTAAAAGCGATTTCTTCCGGACAACCGTTTAATTAACAGAAATTCTGGAAAAGATAAAGATACAGCAGGTATGTTGCGGTGTGTACTATTAATAATACATTATTAAAGAAAATACATACATAAAATAAATTCAATTCAATTGAATATACTAATTCAAGCAATATGTACAACTCTTACTTTTTGTTAGATGATAAAAATAATTTTCGCTTATACATATGTCTATGTATTAAAGTCATTCGTGAACGTGTGACATGTACGTATTTCATTAAAAAAATTGGTATCCGCCCGCGAGATTCGAACATTGGCACAATCGATACGAATGCACCCGGTGTCTTATAGTTTGGGTCACGACAACTTTATTTTATACGTCGACTAAATAAATAATTATTCCATAATTTTTGTAATTGTACAATGCACCGCTGCGAACTGTCTTCGATATAAACATCAGAGATTCTATGAGTATATCTAGAATACTCTATTACACAATGTCTACTCTAATCCTTTTATATTGATTAGTTTACGCATTTATCTTATAAAAAACCATATTAAGCCCCTAATTGAATAACTACTAAGTATCTACTTATTTTCAGTCACTGAAATATACATAGTCTTCTTAGTCTTACTTAGATGTTTTAATAGTCATTAAGGTGGATAGCCAGGTATATTTAGTGTAAAACATCGACTATGATTGGTGTTCTGAATCATATTCTTAAGGAATGTTTATTATAATATACTACTAGACGATGACCGAGCTTTGCCCTTTTTTTTTGTATAACGCCATCTTGTTGTGTCTTTAAAGCGGTTAGTTGCTCTCAATTAAGAAAAATAGTATTATTATTCGCCAAAAGATGTCGGGAAGAGTTGATTATTGAAAACACGAATAAAACAACATTTTCTGAAAATAAATCGTTGCTAGATCGATTTATCGCTCCCGAAATCCTCTGTATACTACATTTTATGAAAATCGTTGGAGCCGTTTCCGAGATTCAGATTATATATATAAATATATTAATATACCAGAATTGCTCGTTTAAACGTATAAGATTTATTACATTTACATTGTTTCTAAAATTCTCAGATTGAACTCTTAAGAATGTCGTCAATGTTCAGTTAATGGGATTTTAATTATAATTACTTTATAAAATGCACGTACATTAATGTATTATCTGGAATGAGTGCCGGTTCAAACGATTGCATAGTTGCTCCTTATATGAGTAGGGGCAATTAGTAGGTATGCAATCTAAACGAATTTGTGGAATTCGAAAGGAATCCTACGGTTAACTAGCTTTAATTTACCGTAAATACTTGAAATGGAGCCCCCATATTACCTTATCTGGGTTGTGAACAATGTAGATTTATCGTTACAGCTCTTGCTCGGAAAGAGTGAAAAATATATACTTATGTAAATAATTGAAAATGAATGTCTTCTTAATATGAATTCGAAAAACCAAAATGATTTATCAAAATGAATCGGGTAGTTTTGGCTTCTCGAACGACCAAATATATAAACAGAAACATCAGAAACAAAAAAAGTTAATGAATAATGATGTGGTCAGTTACATTAGTGACGTACAAAAATAGATATTAAGAAGTTAATTAATGTTGCATCAATTTGTAGCTGATGGAATGATTGATCAGAAGTACCTACATTTAGAAATTATTGTGTTTATTTGTCTATTCGTTTTATCTAAAATATATTATTTGTGTATTTCTAGGTTACGTAGGTACTGGATTTTAATACAAATTCTTTATAGGTGAAAATTGGACCGTTCTATCGTCACTCTATAAATTAGTGTTGATGTTTTAAGTTAGTAACAGCCATCTTTGGTTACCGTGCGATAAATCGCTTGAAATAACGTGAAAACTGAAAAAAATGTGTTAAGTATTTAAAACAAAAACGTGGGTTCACCTTGTCCCGAGCAATGAATAAAATAAAATATACGGCTGTGCATACATTCCGAGTTTGTGAAGGTCTGGCCGTGACATCGTTCCGATGGATATCCACTGACATATATATTACAGGGACAAATCAGGACAGATTTCGAACTGCGACTTTGCATATTTTTAAACGAATCTCGACGAAGACTTGAGTAAAATATAAATTAATAATTCCTCGATTTACATTTATTGAAGTGAAACTTCTTTAGAATCGTTGTGATTTCAAACTCGATGAAACGAAAAAATAAGTCCATAGAGACACAAACACATAAATGTATAGGATTCAACAGGCGAGAGAATGAGATAGAACACATTAGACGTTCTCGGTCTCCTCTTTGTGCGACTCTTCGTAGCATCCCTACTATCGTCAACTAAACATTGTCCATATGTATGCTCCTGTGTAGTGGGATAGTCAGTATATCTAATATATTTATATCTTATTTATAAGTTTCACTTCTACCGTGTGACTTGCACACACACACACACACACACATTTTTTTTACGGCTTTTAGAACTAAATATTTGCAATGTTTTGTATAGTTTATTAATGTTTGAATTTTAGTAACTATTACGATAACAGCATCTTGCGGTCAAACGTGTTGATAAAGCGACCGTTAACGGTCACCACGTTCGCGTTGGTGACGTTATTACAATCACATCCATATTACAGTTAACATTTATTCCTGTCATGGCAGCAATGAATACGACAGTTTGCTAAATTTAATATCTAGACTTTTCTAGCTATCGTAAACCAGGCAAATGGAGATTGAAGATTTTCTAATGGGTAACGGATTGTTTTTAATGTATTTATTGCTTGTTATAATCTAGATTGTAGCTGTTAAAAATAATAATACACTTATGAAATTTACCGGACAGTTTTGTAATGGGTACTTTTATTTGTAAGTTACAATTAGGATTGGAATATGTGAAAAGCAAGGACCTGTTTGATATTACGAGTATTTTGTTAAGTGATTTAATTATTTTTTCGTCACACAGCCACTTAGTTATCATGACATGGTACGTTTATGTGTAGCATTTGCATAATACTATTCGTTACTTATATCATTGTGTGCAGAATAAGAATAATCATTAGCGTACTGATTTAATAGTTTCTAAGAACTAATTTTGGTTAGAAGAAAACGATAATTCATTTAAGCAATACTAATTTTTTGTATACAATTCAGTTTTAATCATTTAAACGCAGTGCTAGATATATTTTATAGATTAACCATGAATCTTATTTGGTAATTATGCAAAAAAAGGTCAAACTATTAAAATCTTCGGCACATTTCCATCTGTATAATCTATGTTTAAAATATAAAAAATAACCCTTTTTATCATTATCCTTTTTTCATTTCATTCAACTTTTTTTTTGTAATTTTATCATATTTTAAATTTAATTATATTTATTAATTTCTATTACGGTATTTTTTTATTCCTCCTCCTCGAGTCGTGTTCCTCATGTCTGAGGGTCGTGACCACCATCACCCATGAGCTTCAATCTTAGGATCTTTTTCCACTTTCCCCTGTTTTTTTATTATTATTATAATTATTTACATTTTATGTTATATTTGATTCTCAGGAGTGTCCGGTTCAAAGAAATTCAATACCGACTACGGTAAATTTATAATTCATGGAAATAGTTAAGTATTTGCGAATTACAGGAAAGCAAATAGATTTTTGTATATATTAAATTCAAACATTATAGTATTTTTGTCTGCACAAAAATAATCGGATTTGTATAAATAATCTGAGTCTGATTTATACGTTAAATTTCATCAAGAAGTACCTTGCAATTTCTGATTTCTGCACCATAAACCATAAGCACTTTCAAGATAACATTAAATCAAACGCTGACGTCAATGGTGACTAGGTACAACTAGGTAAGTACTTTCCCGTTAAACTGGTTTCTGAATGACAATAGAGCAGTTTGTGACACGTTTTATTGTAGCTTTACTGCTAACGTTTTCAGCTGTTAACTTTTATGATTGTTTTGCATAATTTCGGCATCTATATCTTTGATTATTTAATTCGATTGTTTAGTTACCGTATTGACGTAAACGTCGAAGGACACGGAGTCGGTAACGTCATAGTTCAAGGCGCAATAAGATTGATTAAAATACCGATATGTTGGAATATAAACAAAAATTTGCTCTGCTGAGCTGTGTCCGAAATCTCACGAGAACAATGCATTACGCCCGCGTTAGTACTCACATCATCGACGTGTTTTCGAACTGAATTCTGTAAATTCTTCGCTTCCGATATTTATATATTATAAATTATAATTTGCGTAATCACTGGTGGTAGGACCTCTTGGGAGTCCGCACGGGTAGGTACCACCACCCCGCCTATTTCCGCCGTGAAGCAGTAATGCGTTTCGGTTCGAAGGGTGGGGTAGCCGTTGTAACTATACTGAGACCTTAGAACTTATATCTCGAGGTAGGTGGCGCATTTACGTTGTAGATGTCTATAGGCTCCAGTAACCACTTAACACCAGGTGGACTGTGATCTCGTCCATCCATCTTAGCAATAAATAAAAAATTAAACAAAAGGCTATTTAAAGAAACATAACATTAAAATTCTAGAGTTAATAAACTGATTCAAAATCATCCAGGATTCCGGTCCTCAAACAGAAAAGCAACAAAGCCCTTATGGGATCACTGTTGTCCGTCGAAGTTGAAATTTGTACAGCGATAGGAAGTCATAAAAGTCTCAAGATTCTCCGTCAACGCAATCAAAATTTTGTCACCCATCAAAACTATAGGTTACATCCCGTTGACATAGATTCATGATGGTCTTTTAGCGTAAGTAGTCTGAAACTACCTTTATAAAGAAAAAGAAAAAAAACATTTTGCAATTTGTAAACTGTTTTGCAAATGAACGCATCGATGATTATCAGATGTTCGGGTTTACCGAACTATTCTGGATTTAACTTCCGTATTTCATGTTCTGTATGACAAAAATATCCAAGTACGCGTGGTTTTATATTTTTCCCAAGTCAATTTATATCACAAGCTGTTTGCTGAATCAAATCAATATAGATTTTTCAACCGAATAATTGCTTTACTGTTATATGAAATGAATCATTAATCTGACTATCGTAACAAATTTAGTGTTAACGTGGTGAAAGCAAATGTATCGTTGTAATTTAAAGTTGGCAACGTGCAGCAAGCTGACAAAATAAGATATCACAAAACTTTCTGAACACTCTAGCTGGCAGGTAGGTAGACAGGTTGGTAGGCAGCGGCCTGGCTCTGCCCCTGGCATTGCTGAGGTCCATGGGCGACGGTAACCACTCACCATCAGGTGGGCCGTATGCTCGTCTGCCTACAAAGGCAATAAAAAAAGATAGCGATCATATATTAATGTTTAACGTTAAGTGTTAACTGAACTTTTCATTGCGTCGAGACTAGCAACAAATCTATTCAGCAGACAATTTTCTGTGTCAACATGATCTGGTAACACTAACCCCGCAATCAGGCTATACCAGTTTTTTAAACGGAACTATGGTTATTTGACATGTTTTTTTAATGTATATTTTTTATTGCTGAGACGGGTGGGCGAGCTCACAGCCCACCTGGTGTTAAGTGGTTACTGGAGCCCATTGGAATCTACAACGTAAATGCATCACCCACTTTGAGTTCTAAGGTCTCAGTATAGTTACAACGGCTGCCCCGCCCTTCAAAGCGAAACGCATTACTACTTCACGGCAGAAATAGGTAGGGTGGTGGTACCTACCCGTGCGGACTCACAAGAGGTCCTATCACCAGTCCAAGCGATTGTGGTAAATTCCATCAGGTCATCTGGGGCAGTGACATCCAAAGATGAAATTATGTTTTCACTTGTTGAAAAACTTACAGCCACCTCAAATATAACTAAACAATCAGTAGTAATTAATGGCCAAGTAAGTTTCCACAAATAGTTTAATGATTAAGCAATATGCGTTCAGACCGGCAGAAGCCCTGAATCGCTATCTTAAGATTACATTTATTCTATACTAGCGACCCGCCCTCGCTTCGCTTCGGAAACATTAAAACACACATGATACCAAAAAATAATAATAATAAATAAAATAAAAAAGTAGCCTATGTTCATCAGGGACAATGTCGGCTTCTAATGGAAAAATAATTTTTCAAATCGGTCCAGTAGTTTCGGAGCCTATTCGAAACAAACAAACAAATCTTTCCTCTTTATAATATTAGTATAGATTTAGAAGAAGCAATCCCTGAATTGATTACGGTCAATGATGTTTATTAGACTAGGGTAAAATCGTTATATAAATGTATAAATAAATTATCAGGAAACTATCATATAACATATAACATCAGGAAACTATAACTAAACTATATTTATTATGTATCGTTTTGTTTTTAATTATTGGGCCTGTCCGACATTTTGACATTTGCGATCTTTCTTGTCATTCACCTGTTCTCTAAATCTCATCACCAAACATCGTCCGCATAAATCTTGTAATGTCGTTTGGAAATAATTTATCTGACATGATCATTTAATTCAGTAAATTGAGAGAAATAATGAAACTATTAATGAATCAATGCACAGTGAACCTTGATCGTAACTCGCAACCAAGAAGTAATTAAATTAATATAATTATCTACGTAAGCACTAGACAGGTACATAGTATTGACATGAAACAAAATATGTGTAACGATTTAGATTACCTGGTTAATTTTGGTTAAATTTTGTAAGAAATAAGATTTTTAAATATTTGTTCCATTAGACAAGCAAAGGAAATATAGTCCACAAAGCTAATTTTATTGAGAGAATAAAACGTAAGTATACCTAGTTGCTATGCAAATTCGAAACTCTACCGTTTATAATCGAATTTTTTTTTGCTTAAGGCGGAACATATGTACAGATATAAGAGAAGGAATTTTACGCTTCGTTTCAATTTAGCCCAAAAATTCGTATCTTAAACTTAAGTTTCTAGTTACAATTAGAAACTGAAGTATCTATTAAAACTTGTTCTAAATAAAACAGGCTTTCAGATAGCAACGCTTTGCCAAATTTTGCGTCAGCGTCCACTTGACTTAGTGTATTTGGATTTGAATAAAACATGTTTATATTAGTGCTTGAACAGGCTTCAATGTTCTTGAACATATATAATTTAAAAACCACAGCGTCAATGTGTGAGGCATCATGCACGTACCGTGTGACTGGCATTCTGCTGAATAATCATCATTAAGCTATACAATTACAATGCTTACTTGTTCCTCAGTAAGACGACTTTATTATGAATTGAAATTGTCGTAATTTTATAGTATTCAACGGCTCACAACAATTTAGCATTTTACGATAAGTAAATTTATAATACCCAGATAATTGTTACGATTTTTCTTACATATGTTATTATTACCTTTGATTATTCATAAACAAACGAATAAGGATTTCTGAGTTTATCCTTTGTTTTGTTTACTTGTTTTTTGACTAAAATAATTTCGTTGATTAAAATATGGCTTTTTTTTTTTATATTTGCTAAGTTTGCGTATTTTTTTTTGTATAAAACTCGTATCCTCAAGCCCAGACGCGTAACTTCCTCCGGCAATTTCGAGTGGAAATTTGTCTATTAGTTCACCTTTTTTAATGTTCTTTCTTATTAGTGTTAATGGTCTTGTTAGCTATTTCTAAATAGAGATGTAATATACGTTTGAGCAAGACGCAGCAGATAAATCAGAGATATTTGACAGAAGTAGAATATGCGCTTTAGCCAAAAGGTGTTTTTGCAAACGGTGGATTGCAGACAGTAGGGCATCAGCCTCGACGAATCATCATTGTGAAGAACCGAAATAATTTATGTTTTATTTGTTACAATTGCAAGGAAAATGTTTATTTATCTTGAAGCAGAGTATGAGGAAAACCGAAACTGAACAAAACATTTGCACGGGTTTTTACAATGTTTTTCGTTCGAAATCGCCAATGAGGTCGCGTTATTTTTTCATCATAAACTTTGATAATCGTAATCTTTCATTTCCACAATTGAGGTTTAGGGGCCACAAACTAAACAAATGCTATCTTTGAAACTTTCCGATATTCATAACAAACGGTTGTTAACATTTTTACTTATCGGTGGGTATTATCGAAATAGGTTTAGGGAATAGGAAAACATAAACTATTCGATCAATCGAGTTTTGAAACAAATGTTAGAAATTTATTAATTTCTTATGCCACGTTGATTTTTCTTCATTTATGATATGATTTATTTATGTTTCCGAAAACACTTGTTGACTTTTCAGTTATAATGCTAGGGATTCCCCTTAAATCGACAATTGGGTTCACAGTTGTTTCAATATGCCAACCGGCTTCATGTAATGCCATAGACAATTGGTTTGGTATTGTGAATTATTTTTTATTATTGGACTAGCTTTTGCCCGCGACTTCGTCCGCGTGGAATAGTTACTTTGGCATAACGCTAAACTTTACCCACCTCTTCATTTACGTAGAAAGTGAAAATATTTTTGAATAATAGAACGTTAAGGGTTTATTTAATGTACCAAAGTCATTATTTTTAACCGACTTCAAAAGAGGAAGGTATCAATTCGACCACCATTTTTTTATCTATGTATGTTCACTGATTTCTCGGGAATGCTTGAACCGATTTTGACAATTATTTTTCTTTTTTTTGTTCGAAAGGGTGACTTCCCGAATGGTCCTGTAATCATCAAGATCAGATGATGGGATCCTGGAGAAATCCAGAAAAATCTATAATTTTCAAAGCCTATCTTGAAGTGATTTGGGTGTTTCTTGTTATTCTTCTTATTCTGTGCCGCCGAGTACCGGTCGACCGGCGCCTTGTACATCAGTATTACGCGCTTGATCATTATTTTGCTGCGATGTTATTTTAAAACTGCGATATCTTCTCATACTCATTAAAATACTCATAGCGACTTACTCATTAAAATCAAGTGAGGGGAAATTTATTTAAAATCAATATCGTATTTATTTGGATAGGGCTTAATATCATCTTCATAAAAACACCTTCACAAATAATGCTTTATTTTAAAACAAAGCATAAAAAACGTTATAGTGAGCCAACCTTAAAATATAGACATAATATGCTGTCGCGGACTTTAACCGTTTCCGCAGCGCACGCAGCGGAAGCTCTCAAAAGGAAAAAAAAAACGATTGGGAAACATTATTGGTGCTCCGCTTGTATTGGTCTTAGCGTGATGTTATGTAACTTTCCTCAATAAATGAACTATCTGACACTGAAATAATTTCTCAAATTGAACCAGTAGTTCCTGAGACTAGTGCATTCAATCAATCAAACAAACAAAAAAAACTCTTCAGATTTATAATATTAGTATAGATGAACAGTCTCATGGCTCTCACTTTGTAAAGTAGTTACCGGGGTCTGCAGATATTAACACAACGTGAATACTGCCATCTCATTTGAAACTTGAGATCGAAGTCTCAGTTCCATTGTATAACGGCTTTCCACCCTTCATACTGGAACGCATGACTGATTCAGAGCCGAAGTATTCACGATGGTGGAAACAGTCCCTTACCCTACCACTAGTACTCCTTTTTTTTTCTACTTATGCTGATAGCCTTGAGAGGCTATTTCAGCTTCGCCCTAACGAGTGTAGGTGAGCTCACGGGGCTCAAACCGGAATGTTGCTAACACTGACCCTAGCAAGAGCAGTGCTTCGCAGAATCTACCACCGGATCGGAAACGCGACCCACTAAGAAGATCCGGCGAAAAACTCAGTAGGCTGTGTCTGTGGGTTAATTCGCTCGTCGAGCCCTTCGTCGCAAGCGACGGGTTCGACGAGGACGGTGACCGGTGCTTGTGGTGCCTAAAAGCACCGTTAATGGATCGGGAGGATCCGTAATGACGTGCTTTGGGCGACGTCGAACAGTACTACTACTGATGATATAGCTGTATTAGGTAACCTAGTGTTAGGAATATTACTGAGTACCACTAATAAATTTTGCTGAAGTTTGTCCATAATTTTAGTATTGTGTAGACTGTGTACAGGCGTACTAAGTAAAACCTGAGTCTGATCACTTTAATTGTAAAAAAATCGTCGCTAAATCGTGAGAAACGTGATATAGCTGTGTATAGCTTAGCTTTTCGTATTGCAATTCTCGTAAATGTACCTATACATGTTAGAATATATATGCGAAGAGTATTATATTATGTTCGCTGATACAATGTACTAACAGGAGAAGGGTAGAAAACTAGGTAGAACTATATCGTACTACTACTACTGCTACGGACAGATGATGAGGAAGTAATAAAAGTAGTATGTAGTAGCTCGTGGCAGCCGGGGTCACAAAACCGTATCTGCTAAATAGTATAATGTATACTATAATCATGTAGGATCCTCATGATGTTTTGTATATAAATGAAGTCAGTTTTGATATTTACACAGTTTTGTAATCGCAAAACGCCTAACAGGAAATAACTATCTCAATGTCTTATCAGATAAGCGCTTTAATTATTTGTTCATTGTTTCTCTTTCTTTATTTTGAAATTAATATTCCAATACTATGACAAAGAGTTCGTATTTAAATTCGGACCAGTGGAAGCGAGTTCTTCTTTCAAACAGAAAGAGGTTTTATTTTCATAATCTATGTACCTACATATATTCGCAATAAGCTCGTAATCGTTCGTAAAGCGTCGTACATACAAGATGGAGTCACATTACAATTTACTCGTAGCTAAGAATTCTGAGAAGTTATTATGTTTGCTTTTTTTTAACACATCTATGTACGTGTATTATGCACTTAATTCAAAGTCATCAAGTCAAGCTGATCAATCAAACAATTTGTATAAGCACATACAGATTATGATAATCATTTTCGATACAACGAGGCCCTAAACAAAGCCATTACCGTTTTCAATTGCGATAATATACAACGTACATGCACCTAGAAATGTTTACATTGATCTGACGAATGCTTGCAGCAACAGTGGCAGTTTAAGCATATGCACGTGTACAATCAGAACGTGATCAATATACCTAACAGAGAACAAAAGGTTTCTATTAATGAAAGTCGTCCTTTTTACGCCGTACTGTGGAAAGATGTTTTGTTTCAACATTAAGCGAATAATATCTATATATTAATACGTGAAGGAAAAACTTTGTATCCCCTTTTACGAAAATTGCGCGGACGGAGGAGTACTCAGGTATAGAGAATATAGAGAAGGAGTGCAGAATGTTAATATTTTTTAAAATTATACATATAAAATACATTAAATAAAAAATAAAAACATTACACACACTACCATGTATTTCACGTACACACGCATGCATACTATTTATTTATTGTCAAATTTTTGTTCTTGACGTCTGTGGCCGAATTGAGAATAGATTAAATATTGTTTGTCTTTATTAACATTTTTCTACAGTGTAGTCTTGGCGAAATTTGTGTTTATAGGAGTATAAAAGTCTTTGAAAATAGAATCATAACAGTGTAAAAACCTACAATTTCAATTAATTATAGTCGAATTTCGACTACTGTGGGACCACTAGTTATTATTAATATATCGGAGAGATATCACGCATAGTGTTCTGGCTACAAACTGTGCTTTCCTGTAATATAGGAACCACAAATTGAAATACAAAGATCCATAGTATGTAGCCACGTTCCGCGGTCGTCGTCGTCGCTGGACATGCTGTGGAAGACCAACCCGGTTGGTGGTGTATCGCAGGGTGTATGTCTCGTAGGGTTGACCGCGAGAACTCCCCTATCCCTATCCCTACGGTTCTAACCGCATCGGATCGGATATCAGGTGAGACAGTGCAAGGAGAGTCGTTTATTGGGTAGAGACTAAAAACATCTTTGGACCCACAGTCTGCTCCCAACATCTACAAACCCTTAAAACCCTCATACCCCACGCGCCCCCTAGTCGCGAAAACTCGCATGAGGTTCGACCCCCGCAATGAAAACCAAAATATGTAATTGTTTAATTTTAAATGTATTAAGGTATATCCTATGCCTCATCACCTAACCTCTGAGAATTGCAAAAACCGTACCCGTATTATTTCATTTATCGTCTACGATAATTTCAAGATAAGCTTCCATATATACAAGTTCGAACCACAATATTGAGATCGTCAGCCTACCGAGCAATAAGATTTACTCTATAGAAAATCATCTCTTTGTTGTCGATGAAATCTAGAAGATAGGCACAATGTATAAATTAGGATAGTACAGCTGAATAGTTCAACACGCACACCGAGACTCTTTAACATACGCTTATCTACCTATGCAATGCGTACACGACCGATAATTTATTTCTTTAATCATATTTTTGTTAGTAATCCTACCTACGTCAATCATCTCACTGTACACATAAAAATAGGTAGGTAACCAGTAAAAAAAAACTGAAACTCTCGGACGTGCTCTTCGAAGCATTACATAATTTAATTTTATCAAAATGCTACAAAAACTCAAGTTATTGTGTATATTTATACACAAAGGTTTGTTAAATTTTGATGCATTGTAACTAAGAATAGTAGTTTTTACGTTAATCCAGTCACTTGTGATGGTCACGGTTTTATTTGGACCAGCCTGCGTGCTTTTGGCGTATATTTAATACGTATATATATTACAGCTTTTGCGTAAGTGAACTCGTTTAGACAAAGCTCTTTAGACATAAGACTCCTCGGCGTTGTCCAAATGGGATTAAGCGACAACAGTCTGTAGATATGGGGATGCCACCCCAGCCACCACTGGCATGCTACTTCTCGTCATTAGCATATAGTATAATACTAGTATAGGTACTGCAGTAAACATATAAATACTAGTCTTCTCAGCTTATTTTCCTACTTAAATTCCTTTTAATATTACTAGTGGTGGTGGAATGGGTTTCCAACTTGCATTTTTCGTAAAATCGTTCCGGCTATTTTAGACCTTGTCTTTAGATGGGCGAGCACAATCACGATTACTCTAAGATGGTCTAATGTCGCTGGTATAGATACAAATTCACGAATAATTGGGCACGTGTAAACAATGTGGTCCATATGTTAACGCTAGCGAAATCGATCATCCCCAGTCACTGGATTAATTTAAATAAGCTATCACTGATTTTTCTATTGGTATTACTGATTTTTCCACAAAGGTTACTGTATTTTTTTAAAATGGACATGTTAACTGCTGTTAGTAAAAAGTAAACCATATAGAAGTTGCGAGTCCTTTTCTACGTGTAGGTAAACACTGTTATGCAGGTTTTATTTTAATTTTCTGTAAGGTTTTCTGAAACATTAAGTATTTCTCTGGTTGTAGGGCGTTTTATAAATCGACATGGGTCGCAGGGCCGGATTTAAGCTTATGCCGCTCCTGGGCAAGGAAAAAAAAGTCGCCCCAATACTGGAATTTTACTTAAATGTATAGTTTATATATTTTATTTTTCAAAATTAAAAATATTAATTAAATTTCTTTAATTTCAGAAAATAGGAAAATCTATTATTATTTTAAATCTCCAAGGAAATAAATTGATTAAACCATTTTTATTATTAATTTTTACCAAAAGTGCCAACATAAAATTCACAAATAATAGATGAATTGAATTTCTTGAATTATCAATTAAAATTAATCAAAAAAAGTTATTAATTAATATAATTAATTAATTATATTGGGCAATCTTGATAAGACAAAAATATTTTTTCTCTTTCAAAATTTTGCCGCCCTAAAAAATTTGCCGCCCTGGGCACTTGCCCCGACTGCCCCTAGTGAAAATCCACCGCTGATGGGTTGTAAGGACGATGAGGAGGCCTATGTTCAGCAGAGGACACTTATGGGCTAAAAGACAGATATACTTAAGTATTTTACCGATATGCTTCTGTTATTTAAGTATGTGATTCAATAAACTAAGATCACAGATAAGTGGTTGACGTCTTTCCACTAAAAAAGATTACAGCACTACGTGATTGCGGAAATCGGGAATTTTGCAAAATACTTTTTTAATAAACCTACTAGAAGTGGTTCGTGGTTTTAATTATATTAAATTTGGCATAAAAATATATATTTAATGGAAGCACTCGATAAGTGAGTTCCCTAATAACTGCTCCATTAACCATAACATATTGTGATGTGAACATTTTATTGTGTAAATTGTACTGTGGCCCTCTTTAGGTGCGGTTTTGTAATAGTATATAGTCGGTAAATATTAAAAATAAGTAGAAGAAGATAGATAAAATATGTAAAACATAGTATTATGTACATTCGCTTTGAATATTGTTACACAAACTTCACTGAATATCATGTAAATTGTTTATGAAATGTGTTACGTTACAAATATAAATTTCGACACGTTGTCATGCTGCATGCACATGCATTAGAACATGTCGTGATAACGTGTATTATTCATTGAATTTTTACTTCTACTAAAAAAGTAATATGTTGACAACTAAATAAGCAAACTGGTTTTATTTTGGACCAAATAAATTTTACTTCGTCGAAGACGTCGGAGGTGTACTCGTATTAAGCGATGCTAATGGATCTCGAGTCTCAAGGTGGGTGGCGGCATTCACATTGAGATGTCTATGGACTGCTTTAAACGAGCTGGGCTGTGAGCTCGATAACCCATCTGATAAAACAGTATTCTGAAATATGTTACTAAAACCAGGGACGTCTTAAGCTAGGATGGGGCCCTTGGACACACAAGAATTGAGGCCTTTTGGAAAGTAAAAAAAGCGAATTATGATAACATTTTTTTACTGAGTATGACCATTTATTATAGGTAATCAAATACAGTATGATATAATATGTCATTAATGATATTAGAATGCTGCTGGTTTTTTGGTTAAGATTTCGATAACGGTTTCTTTCGGGATTTCTGTTGAGCAAAATATTCTATTATAGGCATAGTATATGTCTTGTAAATACCTTCTGATTACTGATTTGCGAAAAAAGTGTAATGTGCCCGACAAAAATATTTTGAGAATAAACGTGTGAGAGAAATTGTCGGTCTTTCGGGGCCCCCTGAGAACGGGGGCCCTGGGCACGGGCCCCGTGTGCCCTTATGGTAAAGACGGTATTGACTAAAACATAATTTGTAAATTTTATTAGTATAACCTTAGTTTACGTTTTGGTACGTATGGGTTAGCGATTTAGCGTTAAAAATGTACAATTTTTGGGTCGCGTTTCCGATCCGGTGGTAGATTCTGCGAAGCACGACTCTCGCTAGGGTTCGTGTTAGCAACGTCATCAGGTTTGAGCCCCGTGAGCTCACCTACAAAAGTTAGGGTTACGCTGATATAGCCTCTCAAGGCTATCAGCTTAGGTAGGAAAAAAAAAAAAAAACAATTTTTGCAACGTAATTTTTATTGTATTATGTATGTGTTACATTATCACTATTCCGTTCACTGTGGTTTTATCGGTTCCGAATCTGCATTATCGCTTTATCGAATTATCGATAAGTGATTAGATGTCCACAAGCATGACATTTCAGTAAATTGTTTTAGCACGTGACAAAACGAATGGATATAAAGTAAATTAGATCAATATGAAGTAGCATTCGGAATAATTTTACACAAAAATAATTTTATTATTTCGATCCGGTATTTTTGACGGCATAAACGGCCGTCTGGTGTAGTGGTAAGTGACATGGTCACTACACAAGGGGTCGCGGGTTCGAATGCCGCCAAGATATTTGTATGATAAATATAAATGTATTTTCCAGGGTTATGGATGTATATTAAATATATGTATGTGTATAATAAAAAATCTTACATTTATTTCCGTTATCTGGTATAAGTTATACCTGTAACACAAGTTCTTTACGAACTTAGCACGGGACCAGTTAACGTTCGGTAGGCAGCGGCTTGGCTCTGCCCCTTGCATTGCTGAAGTCCATGGGCGACGGTAACCACTCACCATCAGGTGGGCCGTATGCCCGTCTGCCTACAAAGGTAATAAAAAAAAAAAAAAAAAACGTGGCGTGATTGTTAGTAAATATTTATTTATTTATTATTTATTTAGAAAAAAAGCTGTTTGGTTTTTTACTTTTATGTTTCAAATTTTTCTTTATTAAACATAGTTTCTTTTTTGAGAGAAAGCAAACCATTAATAATTATAATATTTGTACAATGTTTTTTTTATAATTATCAAATGGCTACATCTGTCATTGGAAATTCCTAGTATTTTAGGAATTTCCAATGCCATAATAAAACCCCATGCGGGTTGAAGTATCCTGTTCGATTGGAATGGCTATGTAGCTAGTAGATGTCAGTTCTAATGTTAGCAGGGTCTTTGACATTTCATCGGGTTCTCCATTTGCACGGATTGCTAATATTAGCATGGTTAGACAGCAGATAGTGAACTACCTACTCAATTGTTATAAATAAAAATCGTTTCCTGGCTGAAATTTGATTTTAATTTTGATTATTTGTGTAGTCAGTAATCAATCAAGTGTTGATTTAGGCCTAAAATAGTAATAACTACTTTTTCTGTTTCCGTGGCTGGTTATCCCGCATGGTTAGGTACCACCATCTCGCTCATCTGTACGTTATACAATATTATTGAGACGCCAACTACCTGTTTCATACTAGATGGCGGTATTCACGTTGTGATGTCTATGGGCTCCAGTAATCTCTTTATACGAGATGGGCCCTGAGCTCGTATAAAAATACCATAAAAAAGGTACTTATACTCCGTAAATTTTTGTTAATAAAAAAAAATGGGCTCGTCCACCCATTTTAGCGATAAAAAAACAATCATTGGTCCAATGGCTTGAAATATATAAAAAAAATAATTAAGACTCAGATTTGAATTCAAAAAAAACACCGCATACAGCCATTAATAATTTACTGCGAAATATTGGAATTGTCACGGAAACTATCATGATTGACTGAAGGCAAACATAATGAGCCCATATTGGCACTTGTATGGACTCAGAAAAAAAACCAAATAAGTGGCACGATACGTGCTCGTGTTTCGGAATTTTGAGTTCGTTTGTTGAATTAACACGTAATGGATGTCTTTTAATTAGAATTGCTATTCTCGTACCCACCACACCTTTCTTAATGTTGTACACAATCACACAAACGGTTTTTTGTTATATAAACTGTACATAATACTAGCCAAGGTAAAATGGCAAGGATAGAAAGTGAAATCTATTTACAAGTGCCATTCACCGATAGTTTCGGAACGCGTCTAGTTTATATTTATACCTATGAATACTTTTTGCACATTATACCTACAGTAGACGATATTTTTAAGGAAAATTTTATAGTGACTGCCATTGAATAAGTCGAAAATAGAATGCTTAGTGTTTCAATTTATTTAATGAAGACTAAGTTATATTGGAATGACTTAATGTTTACATATCATACAATGTAACGAGTCTCGATGCATTTTTGCTTTCATAACTCATACAATAACACACTAATTGGAATACTCCTTTATTGTTTTTTACAGATCGAAAAGGGGCTAACCAGTAATATTCAAATTATTAATTAATTAATTTTTAAACATAGATAATATCTTTATATTTAGTGAATTAAAGCGATATTACAAGTAGATATAGTTATATAAAATTTAGATAATCACGCCAGCTCTGATTAATAATTAATCACAAGCATTCATTCATTTATATCAAAATGAAATTAAAAATAGGTTAAGAAATAAGAAAGTCGTAGGCGTTGTAAGTTCATGCTAAATAGAAAGACATTTTTGATGGTGACGTCAACATTCACCACAGTCGCCATCCAAGTTCCATACCAGATCTCGCATGAGAAAGGGAGAAGAAAATCGTCAAAAACCTTGTTCGACGAAGCCGATTTAAATTGTTTCTGCAATACATGTTTAGCTATAATTGATACTAGACAGCTTCGAGCAGAGTTCAAAACATGCTTAGGTATTAATTGGCCTGTATTGAATAGGATTTTGGCACAGTCCGTCAAGCGGTTTCTCTAACGGAGAAGCCTGTCTAGCTTCATTTAGTTACAGTTCGCAGTTCAAGCGTTCGGACAAGAATTACGCAGTGTGTTCTTATAACTCACTTTATATATAGTTTCACAGTTTCACCTATGGGATATGTTTTAGGGTTCCGAACTTCAAAAGGAATAAACAGAGCTTTTTCACGATAACTTTTTTCCCTACTATATTGTCTTGAATAACTTGTGTAAATTACGCTTATACCAGACCAGATAAAATACAGACTGCAGTAGTTTACTTAATTCTATACTGAATTCTTCGTAATTCAACGGTTAGGTACCCACTACAAAGTACCCGTTCTTACTAGTTTTTTCCTGACTTGTTTCTCCGTCGTCCTCTTACCCACTGTCTTCATCAGTTTCCAGCTTTTTTTTCCACATGAAAATATCGCCGGATCCTCACCCGTGTGGCAGGTGGAGTATTTGGGAGTTGAACATCACTAAAAATTCCTGCCGGTCACAGCCAGCGCCCTACCCCAGACCGGACCGGAGCCCAGTCGGGCCTATTGAGACGGCGGGACAAGGTTGACGCAGAGCATATTACATCCATACCGCCGTCCCACAGACGCCGGACCGGCGGCCGCCGGCGACACGACTACCGGTTCCCTCGGTCAGCGGTCCGAAAGCCCGCCTTGGTGGCGCCGCGCGACACCTTCCCCCGGAGCAGTCGGGGGAACACGGTCTACCATCACCCGGCTTCCTTCTGCGGGCGATCAGTTTCCAGCTTACCCTAACGTGCGTTGTCGCCATTACAATCATTGCTACCACCATATTGCTACATGGCAATCCGAAAATTCATACACTTGTATCTATATGCCTGCCTGTACGACCGTTCAAACGTCTTTCCTAGGGAATTCGTATCAACTTGAAATTAATCTGAATCTAACCAATAGTCCTTCAATTCGTCCCAATCGGGTTATTAAATATATGTGGTTCGTCGACATGTACATGGTCTGAGAATCAGCTAAATGTCGGCAGCGTAGAACCGGTCATAATGACGAAATTACGAAGAGGTCTATACCCATAAGTTAACCCCCGCAAGCTGATGATAATGATAAGACATGGCCATTAATGCATTACACTTCGCAATCCACAATAATTTTACCCATCAAAACGAGCAGGGTAGCTATCACAGGGCAAGGATTTACTAAAAACAATTTAATTTAATTTGAATGATTGCCGCTTATCATTTTACAATTGGATGCCAATTTAATACATTTACAATATCTCACGAGGAATCGATCACGAGTGCACGTGAATTTCTTTAAGCTGAGCATAAATCAATTTGAAACAATATGCACAGATTGCAATGAAGCAGCACTCGACATACATTTCTGATTGATTGTAGTGATTGATCGGGTGTAATATTCGTTCTTCGAAGGATCTTTGTGCTCTAATATTTATACTGGTGGCAGGTATGAAGTCGTCGTGGCCTATAGGATAAGACGTTCTTTGCATTCGTATCTAGCGATGCAACGGTTTTAACGTCCCGCAGGTGGGTACCAATTTTTCTAATGAAATACGTACCTACTTGACAAATGTTCACGATTGACTTCCACGGTGAAGGAATAACATCGTGTAATAAAAATCAAACACGCAAAATTCTAATTTGCGTAATTACTGGTGGTAGGGCCTCTTGTGAGTCCGCGCGGGTAGGTACCACCACCCGTTCTTTTTGCCGTGAAGCAGTATTGCGTTTCGGTTTGAAGCGTGGGGCAGCCGTTGTAACTATACTGAGATCTTAGAACTTATATCTCAAGGTGGGTGGCGCATTTACGTTGTAGATGTCTATGGGCTCCAGTAACCAAATAACACCAGGTGCGCTGTGAGCTCGTCCACCCATCTAAGCAACAAAAAAAGGCCCTCTTATGAGTTCGCATGGGTAGGTACCACTACCAACTTGCCTATTTCTGCCGTGAAACAGTAGGTAATGCCGGCAGTGGGGCAGCCGTGGTACTGTAAATACGGAGATTTTAGAACTCATGCCTTGAGGTGGATGGCAGCATTAACGTTTTAGATGTTCCGGTAACTCCTTAACACCAAATGGGCCGTGAGCTCGTCCGCTCATCTAAGCAATAAAATGAAAAAGTTACACTACTTTTAAAGTACAGCAGCAAATGACGTATCGTTGCGTGTTTAGTTCAATCACTAGATGATAACAGAGCTTTGCTCGGCATATTTTTTTTTATAACGCCATCATGTTGTGTCTTTAAAGCAGTAAAAATAGTATTAATATTCGCCAATAGATGTCGGGAAGAGTCATAAAGTTGATTATCGATAAAGTTGATAATTAAAAACACGAATAAAACAACATTTTCTGAAAATAAATCGTAGCTAGATCGATTTATCATCCCCGAAATCCCCTGCATACTAAATTTTATGAAAATCGTTGGGAGCCGTTTCCGAGATTCAGATTATATATATATTTATATACAAGAATTGCTCGTTTAAAAGTATAAGATACACGGTGACTACAAGTAAGAGTAATATTATAGCCTATATTGCAAATTAGCCCCGCAAGCTTTATGTGACTCGGCCGAGCGCAACTTTATTATGCGACGTCATTTAAGGGCAAAATTAAGGACAAGCTATATATTCACTAATGCATGATTTATATGAAATTACGCCATTACTACTCTATGACCACTTTTTAGAGAGTTTCTAGTTACTTATTCTTGTGAAATATAGTGGTTAGATAGAACACTTACATAATCTGTACTTTAATTAGTTTTCTTTTTTTAATTACAAATCGGAGTTCACTATGGATGTCCACGTCGAACAAGTTCATTGAACTAGCGCATCGTTTGATTTTTAAAAGTATGATTTAATAGTCTATACTGCACTATATGTGTAGGACAAAAACCTATTGAATCTAATCTTTATTGTGGTTTGCATTTTTTACTATAGACGAGAGTGACCAGTTTCTATTAATTGAGTTTCAGGAGCGCCTGCCTTCTGATACAATCTAGATTTTTTTCAAGATCTCCAAAGAAAATATAAAGATATTTGTTTATTTGCATGTTGCAGATAACGACTTTAGTAATATTATGACATTATTCTGATTATTATTTTAAATGATAAAATGTTGTTTTGATAAATATCACAAAAAGTTTTTTTTTTTGGAACGAAGTTCCTTACGGCAAGCTTGGAGGGGATAGGGATTTTGCTGCGCGACCGAACTGAAAAAAATGTGATAGTAAAACCGTAAGAAAAAATCCGTGGAAAAAAGTGCGTGGAATAAAATCGTTAAATGAGACGTGCGCAGGCGCGAGCGCGACAGTCGTATACACAAGCGAGTAGTGTATAATACCTTTCTCTTTTTTTTTTTTTATTGCTTAGATGGGTGGACGAGCTCACAGCCCACCTGGTGTTAAGTGGTTACTGGAGCCCATAGACATTTACAACGTAAATGCGCCACCCACCTTGAGATATAAGTTCTAAGATCTCAGTATAGTTACAACGGCTGCCCTACCCTTCAAACCGAAACGCATTACTGCTTCACGGCAGAAAATAGGCAGGGCGGTGGTACCTACCCGTGCGGACTTACATGAGGTCCTACCACCAGTAGGTAATTACGCAAATTATAATTTTGCGGGTTTGATTTTTATAACACGATGTTATTTCTTCACCGTGGAAGTCAATCGTGAACATTTGTTAAGTACGTATTTCATTAGAAAAATTGGTACCCGCCTGCGGGATTCGAACACCGGTGCATCGCTAGATACGAATGCACCGGACGTCTTATCCTTTAGGCCACGACGACTTTTTTTTTTGCAAATTGTGTCGATTCTACATTAGCCGAAGGAACTTTGTTCCTACCTGGTGTCCCACGACACCACATTTGCTTTTTATTTTTATTTTACGTAATTTATTATTTCCTAAAATACTGAATTTCCTAAATACTTTCCTGTACTTAAATAAAACTAATTATGTGGTGTCGTGGGACACCAGGTAGGAACGAAGTTCCTTCGGCTAATGTAGAATCGACACAATTTGCAAAAAAAAAATCGTGCTCAATTTTATGTTGGTTTTCTTGATTTTTCTCTTAAATTTTGCTGATTAGTTTTTATTTAAGTACAGGAAAGTATTTAGGAAATTCAGTATTTTAGGAAATAATAAATTACGTAAAATAAAAATAAAATCGTAATTCAAATTATCAATTAAAATAACAAAATATGTCTCCTTATTTTTGTTTGACAACATAAAATTACATAGAAATAGAAATAATTACAAAATAGAGAGAGAAGGGATGAGAGAACGAAAAGAAAGAGGGAGAATGAGAAAGGTATTATACACTACTCGCTTGTGTATACGACTGTCGCGCCTGCGCACGTCTCATTTAACGGTTTTATTCCACGCACTTTTTTCCACGGATTTTTTCTTACGGTTTTACTATCACATTTTTTTCAGTTCGGTCGCGCAGCATAATCCCTATCCCCTCCAAGCCTGCCGTAAGGAACTTCGTTCCAAAAACTAATCAGCAAAATTTAAGAGAAAAATTAAGAAAACCAACATAAAATTGAGCACGATTTTTTTTTGCAAATTGTGTCTATTCTACATTAGCTGAAGGAACTTCGTTCCTACCTGGTGTTCCACGACACCACATTTATATTTTTTATATTACAAATATGTATCTGAGCTATGCCTGCAAGTATTTTTTTTTTTAATTTGATACTGGTGACATCTACTGTGTACTACTTACCATAAGGTACCATAATTTTTTATAAATTTTCTTTAACGCATAAACAACGTTGTTACGAGGCCTGCACTAAAAGTATCGGGAATGGAATATTTCCACTGTTCCTGTCATATTAAATCTTTTTAATTGAAAACTCCTTGGTTTTAAAAATCGAATACCATTTATTTATTTAAAAAAAGGTTCTTGGTCTTGTCACGAGGTTTTGTCAAACTTGTTTAGTCGTTGAGAAAATGGAATTGACTCGAGAAAATTCAAGAGCGATGATTTATAATGACTTTCGAAGTGGTTTAACACAAAAACAGTGTGTTGACCGGATGATTTCTGCATTTGGTGATGAAGCCCCATCCAAAACCACAATTTATCGCTGGTTTGCTGAGTTTCAACGTGGACGTGTCAAGCTCAGTGATGATCCCCGTCAAGGTCGTCCAAAAACTGCAGTCACCCAAGAAAACGTTGATGCTGTTAGTAAGCTGATTGAGGAAGATCGACATGTGACATACCGCGAAATTCAGGCAACTTTAGACATTGGCATGAGTCAAATAAAAATAATCTTGCATGAACAATTAGGTGTAAAAAAGTTGTTTTCCCGATGGATACCGCATTCGCTCTGTGAAGAGCAAAAAGCGGCTCGCGTTACTTGGTGCGTCAGAACTCTCGAAAGATTCCACGCAGGATCCTCAAATGCTGTATACAACATTGTATCAGGTGACGAATCCTGGATATACGCGTACGAACCCGAAACAAAAAACCAGTCACGAGTTTGGGTGTTCGAAAATGAGTTAAAGCCAACAAAAATTGTTCGTTCACGGAGCGTTGCAAAAAAAATGGTGGCCACGTTTGTCTCCAAAACCGGCCATGTTACGACTATTCCTCTTGAGGGACAAAGAACGGTTAATGCAGAATGGTATGCTAGCATTTGTTTGCCACAGGTCGTTTCTGAACTCCGTAAAGAGAACTGCAACCGCCGCATCATCCTCCATCACGACAATGCGAGTTCTCACACCGCGCACAGAACAAAAGTGTTTTTAGAGCAAGAAAACATAGAATTATTAGACCATCCGCCGTACAGCCCCGACCTAAGCCCTAATGATTTCTATATTTTCCCTAAAATAAAGAATAAATTGCGTGGACAGAGATTTTCATCACCTGAAGAAGCTGTGGACGCCTACAAAACGGCCATTTTGGAGACCCCAACTTCCGAATGGAATGGTTGCTTCAATGATTGGTGCCATCGTATGGAAAAATGTGTCAAATTTCGCGGAGAATACTTCGAAAAGCAATAAATACATTTTTAAATAGTAATGTTGTGTGTTAATTCCCGAAATTTTCAGTGTCGCCTATGTATCATCCAAATAGTTCAACTGAGTAGTACTCGTATTTATAATGAAGTCTAAGCTTAGAAGCTTAGACTTATCAACCATAAAATGAATGTTGATACGATTTTCGCCATCGTCGTTTATTTATTTCGGGGAAAGTTCTGCTTAAGTGTTTTCCTTAAAAGTCTGTGTTTTCTTGACACAAAGAAAATTATAGAAATCTCTTAGTTAGTTTGGTAAAGTCTAGGAGCTAGGAGCACAATGGCCTGTTGCACCCGCGCGAAATCAAGGTAGTTTGCTAGTCAAATATAAATTGTGTTTCTATTGTAAATAAATGGTGCAAATTGAAGCGATGACGTCATATTACGAACAAAGCAAATCATTTTAGTCTTGTTCATGATTCGGATTGACAAATATGTACATGCAAATAGTGTCAGCAATTCAGGTGTACACAGATGGTGTCGGAACACAATGGCGGTCGCGACGCGCGCGTCATTTCGATCACAGGAGGCAAACCTTGTAAACAATGGCTGATAAAATTGCAAAAGAAAATCTCTTTTTTCACACACTTTCGTTTATAAAGATTTATTTTCATCTATGTGTGAGCTAATGAAGAGTGGTCGGAAGAATGGGCCTGTTAAATAATACAGAACTTTTGATTTGTTCTATTGGAAATAAATTCTCATTTGTGTTATAAAATATCGGTGTATAATGCTGTAAAATTATTGATTTATACTATAATATATGTGGCTCATATGTGGAGTGCGAGTAAAAAGTCCGAGTAAAGTGGCTGCTGCAGATAATCTACAAAAGTTTCATTTTACGCAATACCCTACTTAATTTTTCACAAAAATCTCCATTCCATTTTATTACTCACATCAAATTTTCATAATACGGTAGACCTGATAAAATACTTTATTTAATTTTAATCATTTATCAGTATTTTTCTGGAATGTATGATTGCAACTTTGATTGCGATTTAATTATAAGTGATTTAATATTATGTCACATAATCCATTTACTTTGCGATGTGACACGCGTTCGTTTTCAGAGCCAAAACTAGAATTGTTTTATTATTTTATTTTATTTTTGGAGTTTATGGCCTGGTATCTAGACCTTTAGGCCAAAATTGTTTTATTATTAATTTTCGGAGGCTAGCTAAATAACTATAATAAAACGTATGTAACTGATTAGACAGGATCCTGTTGCCAATGCAGATTGGACCTTGCGTATACAGGTACATACGCTCAGTATAAACGCATATGAAATGACACAATTAAGTTAATTGTCTTTTAAAAATATATTAGGTTTTTCATTTCTGATGTTACCTAACTCATTTTTCTAAATGCCTAAAAACTGTAAGTCTTGTTCCGCTCATGATTTGCGTAATTTATGCTTAAAATATTTTAAGGCAACTTTTTTACTGGTGGTAGGACCTCTTGTGAGTCCACGCGGGTAGGTACCATCGCCCTGCTTATTTCTGTCGTGAAGCAGTAATGCGTTTCGGATTGAAGGGTAGGGCAGCCGTTGTAACTATATTGAGATCTTAAAAACTCTCAAGGTGGGTGGCGCATTTACGTTGTAGATGTCTATAGGCTCCAGTAACAACTTGACACCAGGCGGGCTGTGAATTCGTCCACCCATCTAAGCAATAAAAAAAATAGTAATTTCTATGTTCGACTGTATTTTTTGTACTGTACTTTATGTTCATCTCTTGTCCTTGTCATTTGTCGACCGCTGTAAATTATTATTTATTTGTTTGAAAGGTTAATACTAAATTATTTTATCCCATCAATCATTTAACATACAGTAGGTACATTTAAGATATCTGGTGATTTTATATTTGTTCATATTTTTATATTTTATCAGTCGTTTTTTTTTCTTACTGAACCTTTTTTATCTCATGTTTTAGATTTCGGTAAATTGATTGCTATGATAAAGTTGCCAATTTTTTCTTTAAAATTTGATATTGCAATTTTATAGGCATCGTATACGTTTAAATATTTATATACACTGCTGTAGTATTTCTATTTACTATTATGGTTACACACAAGCAGGTCACAGGTGAACGAACGGACGATATTCGCAAATTTCTACACCGTCGTCGCGAACAACCGGACTCTTGTTACGAGGATTTAGGTCGAAAATAGAAATATGCAAATAACGAACTAATCCAACGCCATGTAGGGAAAGCTATATATTATACACTGATAGTTTTTCAAGTGACAAGATTAAATTGACGCCATGATGCCGACGCAACGTCAGCTGCTACGTAGTTAGTCCTATCTATAATGTTTGAATCATAATCATAAAAATAAAATAAACTTTACTTACTTGAATTTAATTTCATGAACTATATTGAAAATTATTAATTACTGTGTTTAAAGATCAGTGTGGGTTTCATTCGTTAGTTGTTATACCTCATTAAAATTAGACAGATTGCAATGACTCATACATTTTTTTTTTTTTCGAAATTTAATTAACTGCCGCATTGTAATCAACGCACAGATACAGTTAATAGCGTTAAATTATGTTTCGTGTTATAAAACGACTGACGTGGATCACGCTCGTCGGCCATTAATCCAAGCTAAGATTGGTTTACACAATGTTCATAGTAATTGTTAATTGGGGAGACGTGTCTATTATTTATAGACGTAGACGTAATCAGGAAGAAGTACGGAGGTTTCTTTTGACATAATTAACTACTCGTAATAGTAGGTAGGTAACTAATAGGGTGTCAACTATGGCAAACGAATCCATAGTCCACTGTTTTTTTTGTTCGAGGCACGAACTCCACTTTGATAATAACTATTGCGATAGTAAGAGAATCATGGAATTCATCACCTCAAACAATTACTTGACTTGCAATTTGAATGGACTACAACACAATAGATTCACTCTGACTTAGAAGGGTTCTTCGTAATAGGTCCGATGTAATGAGTTATGGCTTCCAATTTATTGACTACGATTCAGCTTGCCGCGATGAATATTCAAACTACGATCAAAATAATTAATGTGTGGTCCGTAAATCAAAAGTTGAGAAAAAAATTCGTTTTCGTCTTGAATTTTTAATCTATGCTACATTAAAGTCATTATTACTCTTTTTCTAGAAATAAATGTTTGTTGACCGATCCAAAATCCTTCAAGAAGTTCACATATTAGACAAATTTCATTTCATTATTATAAATTGAACTTCCAAAATCCAAGATAACAGATTAACAGATGCTGCAGTGCTGCACGATGGCATAGCTGGAAAATCACTGAAGTGCACTGGTAAAGACTGAGATTATTGTGTCAAGTTTTGTATATCTCATGTACTAGTGTATAATATATAGACCGGAATAGTAATAATTTTGTAGACTATCATATTAATTCATTTGAAGCTGTGGTGACGATAGCAGCAGTTACACGACGCGACTGTATCCTTAACAATTTCAGAAGAGCTTGCCTTTTTTCTTTTCTTACCTATGCTGTTAGCCTTGAGAGGCTATATCAGCTTCGCCCTAACGTGTAGGTGAGCTCACAGGGCTCAAACCGGAGTGTTGCTATTACTGGCTCTAATAAGAGCAGTGCTTCGCAGAATACACCACCGGATCGGAAACGCGACCCACTGAGAAGATCCGACGAGAAACTCAGTGGACTATGTCTGTGGGTTAATTCGCTCGTCGAGCCCTACGCCGCAAGCGACGGGTTCGACGAGGACAGTGACCGGGAGCCTGCCGGCTTGTTATGTCACCCTTTATGGCCAATTGTGTAAAGGAGCCATGTGATCGTGAAGTGAGTTCGTCTATTCTAACAATGTTGGGATGTAATTACACGCTTGTTTAAAGGTAATATAATGTAAATTTGCGTTCACTTACAAGCAGACTTCAATTAAATTTTCCAATTATAAAGATGGTGTCAGCTTCGTTCGTTGAATAATGTACCTATGATATATTTTATTTTTTACTTTGGGTTTACTAAGTTTTTTTAATACCATTCTTAGTATCAAACTTTTAATGAGATGTGAACTCTCGGCGGTGTGCACGTTATTTAATTTTATAAAACAAATCTTTTAAATTATATAACTAGTTTTTATACGCGGTTTCCGTCGCGTTAATCTAGAAAATAAAATCTGCTTCTCGGGAATTCAACTTTTCATTCAGATCTCTATGCTATGTCTTTGTCTGTACCCTTGTCTACGTGGATACAAAATTTCCTTACGATCAATTGAGTAGCTAGAAAGCTAGAAAGCTTGTCAAATTATAACATAGAAAAAAAAAACAACTCACATTCCCAATTATTATATTAGTATGAATGTACATAGAGAAATGGTTTCCTCATCTCTAGTGCATTGGAAACTATCCTTAATCAAAGAGAACGATATAACACAATAAATAATCTGTGACTACAGTACCGACATAATACGAATAAAATTGAATTCAATTTTAATCCCCGTAACCTACATAATTGAGTTTTCGAAAAAAGTAATGACAACTGAGAACGCGCAACTGGGTCAGTATTCAGTGTTCAGCATCAGGACGAACTGTGACATATTAATTATCACTAAACTGTACCGTGGAAACGTTACGGTATTTTAGATATTATTATTGCTTAACGGATTTCTTATTACATTGTTAATAACAAAACCGTGAACTGATACCATATTTTGTATCTTATGATTGTTTTTAAAACTGACTGACAATACAAAATATATAAAGTAGTGTAAATTATTTATAGTTGAATTATCAATTAAATATTAGAAAAGCAAAAATAGAGAAATAAGTTTTTGATTGTTTCTATTTGATATTCGTCGTTGGCAATGTACGGTAATAAGAATATTATCTTATCTGTGAGTTGGGACAATACGTAGTGACCTTCACGTTACACCGAATACCCGAGACGATTTTTATTCTAACGGCTTGTTTAATTAAAACAAAGGAGCGGTTTATGAAAAGAACAAAGCAGCGTGTTTCCTACGAAACCGTTAAAACTCTGAATGATAATAATTAGTGATTCATCGAATAATATTTTAATAAAACTAGAAATACGAACACTGATAAATAAAGCCAATACGCGTTTTGGGGGTGACATTTGAACAATAAAAAATGTGTAAGATTACGTTTTAGTGAGTACAAGTACATATTACACCGGATAGCAACGCCAAATGGTTGATTTGAGAATGATTCTCATAAATTGTATCTACATACTTCAATAAATATGTTGGGAATCATGAATCATAACTTAAATAAACCACAAAAACTGGCAAACGCGTTCCGATCAAAGCTTGCTTGATGTTATGAAAGTATTCAGCTATTACGTATAAATACTTGGTAGTTTGTTAGTATTCGTTCGTTTCGTCTAATAATAAAATTATTTTATGAACATCTCCAAATTCGAACAGGGCGTACTAAGTTTTATCCATATCATGAGTATTGTTTTTTCGTTTTGCGTAAAGGCAAATAGATTTTTCCTCATTAAACTATGATTTAAGGTAGAGTGTATAATACTATTACAGATTGACTGCGGAATTTGAATGACCGACTGAATTTTTCCAGAATTGAAAATTACTTTACTTTAGAATCCATTGTTGCAATCATACTGTGTAACTTCATCTTTTTTCCGTCTACCTACTCTCTGGTAGCCCAAAGGGCTATTCTAGCTACGTTGTGAGTCTTTTTTTTATGATTGGAGGATTACTGGTGGCCCTGGCCTTTTACCAGGACAAGAGGTTGTGAGTCTTCGTCCTATCTGGCTTAAGGGTAACGCAGAGGGATTTTTTATAGAAATCAGGACATGTCTAAATTTTCAAATTATTGTGTAAGTATTAGTAGTTCACGTATAATTCAATTGAATAACTACCGAATGTGTATCGTTTGTGTGACTTCGAAATATTTATGAAATATTGTTTTTCGCACGTAATGTGTTATTTAAATAACATCTAAAGGTATTTTCACTAAAGTTCATTGCAATTTTATAGACTTAGAATGTCGTGTGTAGTGTCGTGTGTATGTTTCTCTTTTAGTAGGTACGGAAAATTTAGTACTGGGAAAAGTAGTAGCAATGCAAGTAGAACCGGGACTTGATTGGGACTGCTGTTAGCTGTTACGAAGGGCGTTTGGCCATTGCCCCCACATTGCAGACTTTTGTGATCGCTCGCCCCGTTTTAGAAGTTGTATAGTTAATTCTCTAACAAATATGTACGGGTATACATACTTTAACTAAGATAGAAATACGTACAATCTATGATACAAATATGTATCTTAGTTAAATTAAGGAGAATCTAAAAAATTGGCTTGAATATGTAATTAATGTAGGTTATAGTTATTATTTTCAGCATTGCGACACGTGTAAAATAACTAAACAAAACGAATGACCGACTAGCGGATGACTGGTATGTTTGATTCACTACGACACACGAATGCTGGCTTATTTAGGATCCCACTTACTCATCAGTCCATTGAATTCCGCTCTTTGTGTGTATGTATAGATAATTTGATATTGTTTTTGTATGGACTTTCAATCCCAGCGTAAAAAAAACTTGTTTTTTCAACAAACCACCCGTTGAACTCGATTAATAGGTATCCCCGTGTAGGATTTTCGAAGAATGGGATATAGAGATTATTTACTAATCACAAATGTATCGACACATAGCAGCTGTCGGTCTCGCTACACGGAACACGCCAAGGGGCTGTCTACAATAAGGATTCAGGTAGCTGCCTTCGCGTTTTTACTTGAGATGTTTCGTCTTTGTTTGACCTTAATAATTCAAAGAATAGTATTTTGTTGGTTGCTGCGTCTACCTCTATTTTAATATCACAAGAAATGTAGGTAGTGAACGTTTAAAAATATAATTAAGATTTTGAAGATTGGAGGTAAAGGTTAGTATTTTTAAATAAAACATACCTATGTGCGCTAGGTCTATGATGGGAATCTCGCAGCGGGAGAGCAGAGTTTCCTCCTGCTTGGCCGCCATTGTAATCACCGGCTGAATTAACTCTGACAGCTGGTTGTACCGCACTCCTCAAACACCACTCCGACTTGTTATCACTCGTTTTCCACAGTAATTAGCAATTAGCGATCGTGGCTCCGAAAGATAAAAAAAAAGGTTGGAAAACAGTTGGAAACAGATAAGCACTAAAAAGACTGAACGGAACACGAAAACATTAAAGTTTATTAAAGTTGTGAATGGTCTTTTGATTACCCCTGGTATAGAATCGTTCAGAACTCATTTGCATAACCTTGTAGTTCCTGCTCGAGGCGCTCTCCGATCTGACGTAGCAGCAATAAGCTATACTGACTTGACACATTAAAAATTGGTTTTCTTAGGACTTGCAGCAAGTAACCGTGGGTAAATGTTATTCCCGCGTGTACGAACCGACGGCGTCGCGCGCCCCCCGTACCTCACAGCTGGCGCGTTTCGAATGTCTCTCGTGAATAAACTGGCTCACCGTGCACGATGAGCGTTACCCTGACGTTCGATGTCAGCTCTCACTTGTATATCATCGCGAGACTTTCGCAACCGAAGTCCGAATGCCGTGTCGAAACAGCTCTCTGCCTTGAACACGTTGTCGTGAGGTGAAAGCGTAGTGAGTAACGAGCGCGCGGACCGATCGGCGTTCAGAGGGAAACTGGCGGGGCGTTCGCGGTCGGTGCCAGCTTAGCTTAGGTTCTACCTACTGATTGGAGTGACTCAGGCCGACCCTCGCCCGTTGCTCACTTCGTGAAACATAAAACAGCATTTCAAATTCACGTTATGGACAAATCATTGTATTGTCCAAGTCGTTGTGGTCCTGAATCTAATTATTGTAATATTATTTTACAGAATTCTGCTTAATTAAAATAGGTACTTATTAAATCTCGACATTATTAAATACTTGAACCACGATGAAAAAACAAAAATCATTGTCATGTATCATGTATTAAATAAAGTTATGAATATAAGTAATGGTTTTCATTATATCTCGATGTTTTTCTGATATTATTTAAAGACTGTACTTAGTTTTAGTATAGTTTTTAAATATTGAAATATTTCACGTCGAACCCGTCGTTTGTGACGAAGGGCTAGGCGAGCAAATTAATCCTCAGACACAGCCAACTGAGTTCTCGCCGGATCTTCTCAGTGAAGCGCGTTTCCGATCCGGTATTAGATTCTGCGAAACACTGCTCTTGCTAGGGCTAGTGTTAGCAAATTCGTCAGGCCCCGTGAGAAAAACAAATTATGATTGAGAGTTTACTGGTGGCCCAGAGGCCTTTCCAGATTCATAAGGACAGGTGGGCGAGCAAGGGCTCAGCCAGACCCCTCAAGGCTACCAACATTAGTAGGAAATATAAAATTGAAATAGAAAACAATAAGAAATAATAATAAAAAACACCGCCCGTTTATCATGAACGACGATCCTTGAATTCATTTTACCTACTTAATGTTAATCACCTTTAATATAAATCAAAAAACCGTTTCAAATCTCAAGAACATACATTAATTTTTATTTATCTACATATTACAGCATCCTAACAAAAACATTAGAATGTGCAGCGCCATATTATGTGCTTTATTATTACTATTTTTGAATTAGGGAGCGCCGAATTTACATAAAAAGTTTATATTTAATATTGCTTGGTTTAATTATGATATTTTAACATTTCTGACTACAGGGATTTTTTCACACTTCTTTACTTTGTCATATTGAATAGGAGGTAAGCGTATTAAAATTTAAATTACGAATTGGGTAGGTATTCAAAAATAGTTTTCAAGTTTTTTCAGACGGTAATTCCATTTAAAAAAAAAGGAATAAATATTTCAGTGCAAAATTTTAAACTTTTGTTTGATTTTACGAACGATATTTGTAGACTTAAAAATTCGGGTATAATAGGTAGCCGCATTCTCAAATGTATTTTTACTAGCATAGATGCCAGATCAGACGTCATCGGTGCCACCTACTAGGATTGGTTTTAAAACATTCGTTTGTGTCACTAAATCAATTCAATCATATCAATTAAATTCTTCCTTCTCTTTTTATCGAATTCTTCACTATTTAGTAAGTATTTAGTGGTTTGTTAGATACTTACCGCATACTCCATGCATTTACTCATGTCTTGTGTATGCTATTTCATCCACCAACCAGCAGAGTAATAGTTTGTTTGGTAAATAACTAGAAAAGTACATTTATAGTTACTACCTAGGCGGCACTGAAAATTTCGGGAATTACCGAAGTGACACAACATTACTATTTAAAAATGTATTTATTGCTTTTCGAAGTATTCTCCGCGAAATTTGACACATTTTTCCATACGATGGAAACAATCATTGAAGCAACCATTCCATTCGGAAGTTGGGGTCTCCAAAATGGCCGTTTTGTAGGCGTCCACAGCTTCTTCAGGTGATGAAAATCTCTGTCCACGCAATTTATTCTTTATTTTAGGGAAAGTATAGAAATCATTAGGGCTTAGGTCGGGGCTGTACGGCGGATTGTCTAATAATTCTATGTTTTCTTGCTCTAAAAACTCTTTTGTTCTGTGCGCGGTGTGAGAACTCGCATTGTTGTGATGGAGGATGATGCGGCGGTTGCAGTTCTTTTTACGGAGTTCAGAAACGACCTGTGGCAAACAAATGCTAGCATACCATTCTGCATTAACCGTTTTTTGTCCCTCAAGAGGAATAGTCGTAACATGGCCGGTTTTGGAGACAAACGTGGCCACCTTTTTTTTTGCAACACTCCGTGAACGAACAATTTTTGTTGGCTTTAACTCATTTTCGAACACCCAAACTCGTGACTGGTTTTTTGTTTCGGGTTCGTACGCGTATATCTAGGATTCGTCACCTGATACAATGTTGTATACAGCATTTGAGGATCCTGCGTGGAATCTTTCGAGAGTTCTGACGCACCAAGTAACGTGAGCCGCTTTTTGCTCTTCACAGAGCGAATGCGGTATCCATCGGGAAAACAACTTTTTTACACCTAATTGTTCATGCAAGATTATTTGTATTTGACTCATGCCAATGTCTAAAGTTGCCTGAATTTCGCGGTATGTCACATGTCGATCTTCCTCAATCAGCTTACGCACAGCATCAACGTTTTCTTGGGTGACTGCAGTTTTTGGACGACCTTGACGGGGATCATCACTGAGCTTGACACGTCCACGTTGAAACTCAGCAAACCAGCGATAAATTGTGGTTTTGGATGGGGCTTCATCACCAAATGCAGAAATCATCCGGTCAACACACTGTTTTTGTGTTAAACTACTTCGAAAGTCATAATAAATCATCGCTCTTGAATTTTCTCGAGTCAATTCCATTTTCTCAACGACTAAACAAGTTTGACAAAACCTCGTGACAAGACCGAGAATCTTTTTTTAAATAAATAAATGGTATTCGATTTTTAAAACCAAGGAGTTTTCAATTAAGAAGATTTTAGTATGACAGGAACAGTGGAAATATTCCATTCCCGATACTTTTAGTGGAGCCCTCGTAGTTACCCATCCGATAAGGATTAGGCAACATCAAAAATATACTTAGGTATTCAAATGAAAGAATTGTTGAATGCAGTTCTTTATTTACAATGACCTAAGCGCCACTAGCGACATTTTTTAAGTTTAACTATGAAGACATAACTGTGTTTGAATTTGATATCAACTCGAAAAATATAGGATCGATCGATACGACTCATATATTTTGTTATGAAATTAATATATGAAAAATTCAAGTGAATTAAACGCTTTTTCAATATAATTGTACTTTAGATATCTTGTTGGGCATGGCATTAGAGATGCCTTTTTAAAAAAACAATATTAAATAAATAAAAACGAAACAATAGAAAACATTAAAATGAGATTTTATTATTATTTATATGGTTGTTAGCATTTTTTACACGTGTGCAGGTTTTCATTTGAGGCATCGTTCGAAATAAGATGTGCCGACGTAGCCGCCTCGCATAGCTCTCTGAACGTGTTGTTCGAAAAGTCGCCTGTTGCTTTGGAGCTCGTCCGCTGCTTCCTTGTTGAGGGGATCTTCAGGGTTTGGTTCCTAAAAAAAAAAAAAAAAACAATTCCAATACATGTTTTTTACTGGTGGTAGGACCTCTTGTGAGTCTGCGCGGGGGTGGGTACCACCGCCCTGCCTATTTCGGCCGTGAAGCAGTAATGCGTTTCGGTTTGAAGGGTGGGGCAGCCGTTGTAACTATTACTTGAGACCTTAGAACGTATATCTCGAGGTGGGTGGCGCATTTACCTAAAGTACGTTCTCCTTATTTATCGCAAACATTAAAGGTGGTGATACCTGCTGGTCATAGGTTACACTTATTGTATCATTATCTAAAATCCCTGCCGTTGTTTGTTCGTGCTCATTACGTGCAATGCAAAAAACATCATAACATATTTTTGGAAATTAATTTTCTAAGTGAAACGTGATAATAATATAAGCATTATACCACACAGCCCATCTGGTGTTAAGTAGTTACTGGAGCTCATAGACATCCACAACGTAAATAACCCACCTCGAGATATACGTTCTAAGGTCTCAAGTAATAGTTACAACGGCTGCCCCACCCTTCAAACCGAAACGCATTACTGCTTCACGGCAGAAATAGGCAGGGCGGTGGTACCTAGCCGCGCGGACTCACAAGAGGTCCTACCACCAGTCAATTTATTTGTTTGGAGTCGGAACCTTTGCCTATGTTTGCCGCTAGGGGCACTGTTCCAGCTGCATACAAATTTCACGTAACTTTTACGCAATCGAGAACGTTAAAAAACTCGCACTAAGCACACAGAAAGTATGGATAAACTTTGCTGACAGTTCGTGCGAAGATAAAATAAAAATGATGAAATTTTCTCAATCCCTCAAAGAACTCTGTCCACAGAGAGTTATAGGATACAATTATACAAGAGAATACAAGTACATGTAAACTGGATAAAAATAAAATACAATACCGTGAATGAAAGAGAGAGTATGCGTTATTGTACACCAAAATAGATAAAAATGCAATACGTGTGATGACGGACGAATAGCGACTTTCTCATCTAATCTCATTATATTTATCTTTACGAGTACTGCTAATATACGAATATTTTTATAGTTATGATTTTTATCGGCAGCCCTAAGTTTGATAAAAGAGCATTTTGTACAGTAAATTTCTTCAGATTCCGAAACATTCTTGAGATTAATACATTTTTCTAAATTTAATATTACTTCAAACATAAACTTTTTCATCAAACCATACCCAGCAGCTATTTCGTCGGTTTTCGCGAGTCCTAGACATAATTAAAAATACTTTAAAGACTCGTCGGTGAATACGAAAATTTAAGTATTTGAAAGGTTGAAATAAATAAAAAAACAAAAATAATCATAATTACACCAAAACTTGTCAATTTCTGGTAAAGATAAACCAAAAAAAGAAAACTGTTTGATGAGAAGTTCTTAATTGCTTTGTCTTTATATCAATTTAGTGGGCTTACCAAGAATAAATACTGGAGACCGTACACTATGGAGTTTACTGTGAGAACAGGTTTCCAATCTTCCCTGAGTATATTCAGGCACACGTTGCCTTCGAGGTCTATGTTAGGATGATAAACTGCTGTTTCACATTTGACTTTGGGCGGCTCGTGAGGATAATTTGGTCCTACCTGAAAATTCGTTAAAAATATTTGTTAGAAAGAAACAAGTTACTTACTATCTACTAAAGTGCTTTAGCATTTCTAGAATACTTCAGTTTACTCAGGTATTATCTACGTAATATTTATCGGAAATAACATAGCGTAAATGCTGCTAGTCACTTGAGACGAGCCGATGACTTAACTCTCCTCTCACGGTCGTCCAACCCTTCGAACCGAAAAGCATGACAGCTTCACGGCATAAATGGAAAAGATAGTGGTACCTACCCATGTGTAACATAACATAAGTTTGTAATCTATAAAGATTAGGCTTAAAGAAGGAGAATATGGAGGGAGGGATCACCTTGAAGTCCTCGACAAACCTCAAGGTTCGCCCGGGGTCCGTTTTTAGTTTATTATATCATAGCCCGTGGGCTGAGATTGTATTAATAACTATACTCAAACTGTCTCCTATTTAGAATAGCACTGACCGATCACTGAGTTTGATCAAGTGCAAGATGTTAAAAAAAATCGAAAATTAGGAGTATGTAATTGCAAAATTACAATCAAGACCCCAAATATCTCGCTTCTGAACTCAATAATCGAAATGTTTTTATTATTAAGTCTGCAATCTTTTCCAGACACAACAAAGAAGTTCAGCCAACTTCAAAGTCAAAGCTTTTTTCAGCAGCTTCTCAGCAAAAAGACTGTGGACTTTGTTTAATATAAAATATTTATTACTATAAACATACATATTCAATTGAGGAACAGTTAATTTAACCAATAGTAAAAGAAGTATTAGCTACTGAGCTCCATCTGGTTAGTATTATTTGAAAACATCCTTTGAGAAATTGTTCCGGGTAAAGATGAATTGAAGAGATCTCTAAAGACTGAAGAATCATTAACTAAGTTCTGCCTCATTGGTCAGGTTGCTAGCGACTACTATCCCCTAGAGTCGATAAAAGATATTTGGTTTTCAGGATCTGGGTGTTATTGTCTTCAAGATGTTGAAGAAGATGACAGGCGAAATAACACAGGAGAAAGTTTTTGCTATAGACTGATCAATGTCATAAAAGAATTGTACAAACATGTGAAATCTTTTAAAATTTTTTGTTATGTTGTATTGTTATTATGTTTTATTACTACACTTTATCAATTAATGAAACTTTGTCCTCTTTTGTCTGCACACTTCTAAGATGATTTGTGACGTTCACATTGTAGGGTGTGGGGCTCAGTTAAATACTTAATATGGGCAACTGGTTAATCATATGATTCTATAAAAAAAAAAAAGCTGTGGCAGTTATCATCATCAGCAATGATCATCAGTATTACTACAAAATTTTCTGTTTTTTTAGATGCTCTTAAAGATTCACACCTCATCTACCTACATTAATAGGAACAAGGTAGAATGTGGTGTACCAACAATAGTGCATGAGTGTGTGAGAGAGAGAGAAAGAGAGAGAGATCAATAACCACAAAAAAATTCATAGTCTATCGCAGTCTACCCCATGTATCCATCAGGCTTCACTCTAATGTTAAATTTCTGGATGGTAATCACAGACACAGGCAGATTCCGATGGGATCATCACTATAAGCATCCCTACTGACCAGTCAACAGCAGTGAGGCCATCCAGCCATCCAACACAGACCCATCATGTGGACGAGGACTTCGACATCAGATGTTCAATGCTTAAAACCAGAATATAATAAAAGTATTATAGAAGAGATATAGACATGATCAGTGTTTACCCAGTTGTACACTACCTTTGACCACCTAATACCAAGTCAGAATCAATAGATTTAATTTTTAATCAGGACAGTAAATTTTTTAAATACAATCATGCAATGATGTTTTTTGACAAAAACCAGTCAACTCTTCCAAACTATCTGATTTTAGTTTGTAAAAAAATACAGATTTAGAATCAGTTCTTATAGTTCCAAGTTTTGCACACAATTTTTTTCCTGTACCCAACAATATTGCCATATGAAGTGATTCAGCTCTGAGATAATGAATGTGATCTACTGGTGAACACATCGAAAGTTATCTTAAGGTTAATTATGATGTTGATGAATAATGAACAAAAGCTCACCTTAAAGCTAAATACAAATTTTCCTCCTCTATAAAATCCTTCATCTGGGCATATAATCAATTTAAAATTCAATAGGTCATCCGGATCAGGGAATTCTGTGTTGCATGTTTTCGGTAGATTCAATTCATTCAAATCTGTGGATACATTAATATTGGTCATGAAATGAAGCTATTTTAGATACATATAGGAAAGGAGAGTAATCTTATAAAATAACAAGTTAATTTTAATGATATCTTATTTGTTGCCAATATATTTCTGCCATAAAATACAGGAAATTCATTGGTAATGCTTAATTAAACATGAAAAATCTAGTAAACACTGAAAATATCGCCTAGAACCTTTTGTAATTCGTAATTGGGCTGCTGATGCTTTTTTTTGTGATCCTCCTCCTCTGGTAGAACCCTCTTCATCTTTTTTCTGTTGTTTTAATGAAAAAAGTTTAATCATTTTCCTAACTAATCAATTAAATAGATTATTAATTTATTAAATTCCAAGATCTATTTTGACAGCTTGACTTTTTTGAGTTTTTGTATCACAGATCAGTGTTCGGTGAAATTTTGTTAAATGAAGAGCCAAACCTAGACTTATGATTGGCTAAATTATATACTTTCTCTTTGACTTTTTGGTTTAGCCAATTAGGTATAAGTCAAGATTCAACAAACACATTCTTCTTGACAATTTCTACCGTTCAATTATTTCAATTTTTAGTTCAATTCTCTGGCGGACCCACACATTATTAATCTGTGGACGAACGTACAAACATCCACAGATCAGTAACAAAATAGTAGGTACTAGCCGTTTGTCGTTCACGAATGAATCCTTCAAATGAAGTACTCATGGAGTTAATAAGTACCTACAACGAAGTACTTCAGTTAGATTCTATCCTTCATTCTTTACTTCAGTTACAATTCAATCATATCTTTAGTTCACTTAGTTCAGTTGTTTAGTCCACCGGCTGCGAACTAAGATCGGCACTGCTCGAGCAGTGTTGATTGATAATTTGCTGTCACGCTCTGTTGTACGTGCCTAATGATGTTCTATTTCATGTTTAGGTAATTATTTTTCACCTTTTAGTTTGAGTAGATTTTCTATTTAAAGCATTTTGTTATTAGTTTTTTTAAAGTAATAAAATAATATATAATATCATCACTTTTAATATATAATAAAATATGTTACGAACTATCGTAAAACAAAAAAAAAACGGAAATTATCTAGATTGTCAGCCCTAAGCTAAGCCTGATCAAGTATGAAGGGAAATCTGTAGTTATTTTATTTTTTATGTACCTATTCTGAGTGTAAATGTTCAATGAACTGTTATTTTACTAATTAACTAGCTAACACCCACGGTTTCACCCGCGTTTATAGATACTGCCCAACTCCATAACCAAAGCGTGATGATATATAACCTGTGTCCTATTCCATTCTATAATCTATCTCTGTGCTAAATGTCAACAACAATTCCGTTCAATCGTTTTTACGTAAAAAAGTAACAAACAAAAAAACTCACGTTTACATTTATAATATTAGTTAGGATGTTCTATTCCAGACTATAATCTATTTCTGTGCCAAATTTCATACAATTTGGTTCAACAATAGTTTTTACGTGAAAGAGTAACAAACAAACAAACAAAATCTCTTTCACATTTATAATATTAGATATGATTATATATCTCTATATCTGTCAATGATTATTGAAGGAAAAGCGAACGAAACTCCAAAACATTTCTGTGGAGCTACTGAAGTACTGAACTAAACTGAACTATTGAACTAGAAGGACTTTATATCTCTATATCTGTATATGAACTAGTGAAGGAGAACTAAACGCAACTCCAAAACATTTCTGTGGAGCTACTGAAGTACTGAACTAAATTGAACTATTGAACTAAAAGATAGATATAATTCAGTGTGATGAAAAGACACATTTGTATCTTTTCATTTCAGTGACACATTTTGCCCAAGACTAGTAGGTACTAGTATATTTTATAGCATAGAAAAAACTAGAGTTAATAGCTTATCCGAAAAAAAGTTACTTGTACAGTTTTTTTTTTATTGCTTAGATAGGTGTACGAGCTCACAGCCCACCTGGTGTTTGGTTACTGGAGCCCATAGACATCTACAACGTAAATACGCCACCCACCTTGAGATATGTTCTAAGGTCTCAGTATAGTTATAACGGCTGCCCCACCCTTCAAACCGAAACGCCATTACTGCTTCACGGCAGAAATAGGTAGGGCGGTGGTACCTACCCTTGCGGACTCACAAGAGGTCCTACCACCTGTTGTATGGCTCTGTAAATTTGGCCCCTCTTTTTTTGATTTTCGGATTTTTTTTATTTTTAATTATTTGTTCGTTGTTTGTTTGTTAATGTTCGAATGTAAACATTTTTTGTTCGTCTTTTATTTATTTATAATTAATTAAACAAATGATCACCGTTAAGTTGCCCCTCCTTACTTACTTATCTTTGGAGTTAATAAGTATACTAACTCTATGGTTGTATCACTCTCCGCTCCATTAACTATTTTGTTTTTTTAAGTTTATTTGTAGATCACTAATCCGAAATCACGAATCAGCAAATACACTGTCTCATTTAAAATAGCAAAAATATCGGGTGTTGTTTGATCATGTCATTTACTATGAGTATTGTTACGATGTGCTTAGGGCAGCGAATCCCTAGATAACGAACTGCCTATCACTAGTGGGGGCGTGCGGCGAAATACAAACGAAACGAAATATAAATTAACAGTACATCAACCAACTAAACATAGCCCTTTGAACAAACACCGCTAACGACTCTCCTTTGTCGGCACATCTTGAGGGCGATATACTGACCGCGAATTTCTTGAGAGGACATTGTTCAAAGATTACCATCAAGTCATGCAGCGAGCGCAAAAAGAGTTTGAGCCCACTGAGTTTCTCACCGGATTTTCTCAGTGGGTTGCGATTTTGATCCGGTGGTAGATTCAGCGAACCATTGCTCTTGTTAGGGAGGATGTTTACAAAGTCTCCCACATTGAGCCCCATGAGCATGCTTATATGATTGGTGAAGCGAACTCAACAAACAACACTTCAGTTCCGTTCGCGCCGACGCGCCGTTTCACAGCGAGTGCATTTTACCGCGGTCTGCCACTTCACCAAATATTATTATCTTTGTGCGAAATTTCATCAAAATTAAACACAAATCACAAACGCTCATTTGACCTCAATCTAGGATACCTTCTACTATCGGAAATAGAGATTTAGTTAGTAAATTTAAATATATACACGTTTGCATTTATAATGCAATTTGGGAATATTTTTTGAAAAGTTAGTAATGTCCGATGTGTAGCAATAATTAGTATAAAGTTTTGTAATTTTTGTTTTTTGTTACCTTGTTGTAAACTTTTATTTATTAAGGTCTTCCTAAAGTTATTTTTCTGTTTACTTTCTACTTACCTGTAATGTTAATAGTGCAAACTTGTTTAATTTTTGTATATCTATTTTGAATGTATTTTATGGGTGTTTTGTATAGTAACCGGCAAACATCTTGAGCAAATGACCTTGACTGCGCAGAACCGAATTTTAGATCACTTTGGTGGTGAGGGTGAGGCGCGACGGCAGGGGAAATCGTATCGAGCGCGTTATTGGTAGATCAGTCGAACCTTGCGTCCCGCACCGCGCCCTCATTCCGCTTGCTCCCAAAAGTACGCTTGCGTACAGTGGAAAGTTATTATATTATTAAAGTCTATCGTTATTAATCGTTAAGTTATTTGTTATAATTACTTGTGGACTTTGTTGCCATTGCTATTTGTTGAGTGTTTGTTGATTTTTTATAAACATACACTATGCCGCGACAAACCGGTGTAGTATTCAAAAGAAAGGGTAGAAAAATTGTGTACGACGTATATTGCTTCATTATAAAACAGGGGAAGAATGATATGGAAAAAGTAAAACAGACTTCGGAAGTAACAAAACCATCAGTGAGGACTGTTAGGTGCATTATTAAGGAAGCTAAAGGCTCTGGCTTGCTCGCCGTGTTTCGGACTCCGGGTAAGAAAAGATCAGGAAAGAAGAAAGTTATCGGAATGGATAGTTTCGTTCAATCTGTAATAAAAAGATGTAATCATAATAACTACATAACAAGCAGCGAAACTCCGTACCATAGAAAGGCTTCGAAAATTTTAAAGAAGATATAAATTTTAATGGCTCGGAATGAAGCTTACGACGTATTATGAAAGAGCTAGGCTTTAGATGGAAAAAAAGAACAGAAAATAATCGGAAGCTGGTAATTGAAAAAAGTAACATTCGATTACTACGAATCGAATATTTTCAAAAAATAATTAATTATAGACAAAAAAGAAGACCGAATCGACCGAGTTGTAAACTACACCGATGTGCCCTATGTCGACTAATCACGATGATAGCGACTCGGGTGATGAAAACAGTGATGATGATGATGGTGGTCAAGATTATGATAACGAAAAAAAATATACAAATACCAGCTTCGCTTCAACTGAACCAAGACCTGGCAACAGCTCTAGTTTTGACTTAATAGAAGGAATATCTATTTTACCCCAAGATTAAATTATTACAATTATTAACCTACATTTTTTGTTGATGTTCTAATAAATGTATAAAAAAATACATATGTTGATTTTAATAATTTAATTGCATTATGACGCAGAGCAAATAATGTTTTTGCACGTGAGTGTACCATGCGCAAACTTACCCCCACTACGTCAACAAATGCTCAAGAAGTTTGCCGGCTATTATACTGTTACTGTTTTCCAAATAAATAAATGTATACACATTTAACATAAAATAAGATAAAGACAAAAAAATATTTTAGTTACACGTACGATTCCCCAAAATGGAATTCCGAACTTACGATTCTCAGCCCAGTAGTTGGTGCACTGACTACGGTACCCCGAGTCACTCGATTTGTGTACTAGTGTACTATTAAATAATATTTAACTAAATAATATATATAGGTATAGTCGTAAATGTAGTTTTAATTATTTTTATTTCTTCGATGGGTGGTCGAGCTCACAGCCTACCTGGTGTTAAGTGGTTACTGGAGCCCATAGACATCCACAACTTAAATGCGCCACCCACCTTGAGATATAAGTTCTAAGGTCTCAAGTATAGTTACAACGGCTGCCCCACCCTTCAAACCGAAACGCATCACTGCTTCACGGCAGAAATAGGGAGGGCGGTGGTACCTACCCGCGCGGGCTCACATGAGGTCCTACCACCAGTAATAAATTCCATGTATGACTCTGGAAAACTCAAGAATCACAATGGTTTTGCCAATTTAGATATAAAACTTTTCATTCGTTTTGTTTAAATCCCATTTAGGTAATAAAAATGTGAGCCGACGTGGATGTAAGGCGATTAAAATTAAAGATCGATTTTCCAAAAGATCGATTCCGATCGGGCCCATCTATGTACCTACGCACTTTGCCGCGATCATAGATTAAACACTTTACGCGATTGTAGGCTTTCGTTGATGCACCTATTTATTTGTTGATATAACTTTCATTCCTGTTTTATGAAAAAATGAACGTATTTCGCTAGAGTAATGAAGCAAAATATTCCAAGTTTGTAACCTACAAGGTTTATAATCGATTACAAAAATATTAACATTCCCGATTAACATTGATGCAACATGGCAAGCGAAGATGTGATAGAATTAGGTTCTTCAGATGATGATACTGAACCAGCGCCAAAGAAAGTATGTACCCAATTTAATATATATGTAAATTTAGCGCACTTTTGCATATAATATTTGATAGACCACTAAACCTAAACAAGTTGTTTAATTGTTATAAACTTTCAGGCAAAAACTCGACCGAATGCCATGGTTCACATACCAAATAATCTTTGTGGAATAACTATAAAACCCGCAAAGCCGTCTAATAGTGCTCTCCCACTGTCGTTAGTGGGTAGGTCAATTACAGTTACTAAAATCCCTAAAGATGTTAATCCAGTTTCAATGAAATTTAAGAATAATGGGTGTGCTATTCAGAAGAATAATTCAGTTTCACCGAGACCAGTTGTTAGACAGTATATCAGACAATCACCAAAAAGTAAGATGACAGGGTGCCGAATTCCAGTCAATTTGGTCAATATGAATAATGCAAGAATAGGGAATGTTCCACAGCAGTATAATAAAAATCTTGTACCGAATCCAATTTTGATACAGAATGCGAAACCAAAGGGATTGTTACCAGCTTCCATAACTGTTAAAAAAATGAATACCATGAAACTAGCCACCCCACATGTAACTAACCCAAATATGAAGAAGAAATTAATAAAAATATCACCAAAAATACCAATAGCTAATACAACAGTGGAACTTGACGATGATGATGGTGCTTCTCCAGGCCCTGGACCTGCTCGTCAGTGGTACCTGAGACCCGAAGAGCCGACTCAATTTGAAAATGATATAGGGAATGATGCCTCGGAAATTGAGAAACAAAATAATGCAGAGCCTACTCCATCTGATATGGTCGAGATAACTATACAAGACAGTCCTGTTCAGTCTGCAAGAAAGAGGGCATTTGAAGTTGGAGCTGAGTTTGCTATAACTATTGATGATAGTCCTAGTAAACCACCAGCAGATAGCAAAACACAAGATAATGGTAGTGATATTGAAGATAATGTACAAAAAAAGGAATCAAGTAGAAAAAAAAAATTAGAGTATCCTTTGGAAGTGAGCAAAAGGCAGTCAATAGAAATTGAAATATTACCATTTGAAAGTGTACCAGTAAATAAAAGTAATGATGAAGATACAGGAAACAAACACAATACTGGTACTCAACACAATGAGGTTATTGAAATAGAAGAGTCTCCAGCAAAGTCTCATGACCTGCAAGCAAGCACACCAAAGAAAAAGATTCCATTGGTAGTAGCACTTAAAAATAAAACATTTGATTATCAAGAGAATGAAGTAAAAGAAAATAATGAATTTCATCCAGTATATCAGGAGTTTATAGCATTATGTTTCAAATTGGAACATTCTGATGATATGGAGAAAATAGTTGAAAAAAAGATTAAAGCCTATTACAGACAAGTAGACAAAACTTATACTGAATCAGAAGATTTCATAGAAATGGTAGCAAGTAAAATTATTTCAATGAAGGCAAGCCCTGAGAAAATGTATTTGTACATAAAAGATATTGTTGATGAACTAAATTATAAAAGAAAAATGACAAAATCAGTTATTGTCACCGAAGATTCAACTAAAAGTAGAGGTATATAAAATGTTTGTTTAACCCTTTTTTTTTTTTTTTGGTCATGAGGAAATCGCCGGACTTCCGCCCTCCCCTGGGGATGGAAGGCGGGGCATGTCGGAGTCGAACTGACTAAAACCTCCTGTCGCTCAACAACCCGCGTCCGAACCTCGCATGAGACAGAACCCATGAAAAGGCAAAGGGGGGAAAGTGAAGCGTTTAGTGCGGAGCACATCTCTCCCATCACCCTCCCCCTCGGGACGCCGGACCGGCGGTCGTCGGCGCCACGACCACCAGCCCTCTCGGTCGGCAGGTTGTTTAACCCTTAAGTACTGATCTATTCTCAACAGATTATGATTCATAATCATAGTCTCAGAAATATCTATATTTATATGAGAAGTGTTTCTGCACATATATGAACACTAACCATGACATGACTTGTCATGTTTATGGGCTCCAGTGACTATTTAGTAACAGACGGGCAGAGATCTCAGTCACCCAAATACGTAATAAAAAAAGTACATTTTTGTAACATTGGTGAAAATGTTAATTTTATTATTCCAGATGAAGAAAACTTTTTATATGGTGAAAATAGTGAATTTGATTCAAAACGGCAGAGACAGATACGGAAACTTGAAAAAACACTCAAGAAGTTGCACCGAGCCATACAAAAACTTGAAGAACAGGAGGTTGATTTTGATGATGATGAAGATTCTGTTTATTTGTTAACTGAAAGGTAATTCTATTGTGTTTGGGAAGTTACTAGATTTTTTTTAATCAATTGATGATGTACTTATAATGTACATCATTAATAGAACACTATTGAAACTCTGCCTAATGCATGTGTTAAAACTTGTAACTGAATTAAATTTAATAAGACATAAAAGCAATAATTAAAGATTATTAAAATGGTATATTTGGTTGAGACCTAAATCTTCATAACAATAGTTTCAAGATATTGACTATCTATGTTCAGATTTTTCCTTCTGCACTGGGAAGCTGTCTTAAGAACTTTTACTATATAATATGTGGTATGAGCCAAACAAATTTGATTTAAATGTGAGGAAAAGTTTGCAGGGAACAATTGTATTTGGTATTGTGATATGAATTGAAGATCTTCCACTGTTGTCGCAAGACTTAAAGTAGACCGATCATAGGCCTTATATGTTATGTGGAAGTTATTGTTTGTGTAATCCAATTTTCACCAGAGAGTTAATCTAAAATATGATAGGCATCATTACTATGCAAGATCCTCTATTATAGAAAATTTTAAATATGTAGGTACAAGGAAAGAATGGTTCGAGTTCATGCAAAGTTTTGTCAGCTGACCAACACAAAGATGCCTTCAGAGCCTCGCTTACAGATCGAACCTCGACCTGGTCATCCTAAAGGACCAGCCAAAAAATTAGAGAAATGGATAAACAAAAAAATTCCAATAGGCACACCATTACCTTTCCCAGACTTCCACGATGTACTGAGGTGTGTGAGAGAAGCTAACGAAGAAGACGATCTCAGGTGGAATGAGGTTGATATCATGGAAGAAGGTATGATTTATTCAATTTATAGTTTTCATAAAATATCTTAATAGCCAGAACATTACGAGAAATGGTTCCAAAAAATTTTTTGAAGTGCACTTTTACTATGTGAAAAAAAAACTGTTATGATCATTACTATAAATACTACTAATGAAAAAAAAAAAATAGAACACTTATTATCTTCCCAATTTTAATATTTAAATAATGATGTTTGATTTTCAGCTCGAGATCTATTCACAAGATGTGGCAAAAAATTACAGAGACGTAGACAAGAAAATGAATGGAGGTTAGCAGCATCAAGACTAGCTGTGGATCTCGACCCTGCCGAAAATAGCACTGACCTTAAAACTAAGTTACAACATAATAAAGTATTAGCGAGCAAGAAAGAGACAGATGTTTTTAACAAGTAAGTAGATGTTTTGTGTGCAAATTAATCATGTCTATAATAACACTTGAAAAAATGTTAAAGATAACTTTTTCAAGTGTTTGTTTAATTTGGTAACCACAGTTAAAAAAGAATCTGAATATCGAAATTTGGTTTCTAGAATCTCATGATTCATTAGGAAGTAAAATTTAGAAACGTAATTTAAGCATTGAACTAATTTTAATACAATGGAGCCTACTCAAATCGTCTTTTCGCATTAAAAGTGTACAATTTCCAAAAATATTCGAAATTCAGTTAATATGCGGAATCATTTGGTATCATCACCAGTATTTTTCTCATAAATACTGTCAAAAGAATGTTTTTTTTTACCTATGTTTTGACTACTGTTAAAAAAATTAATACATAATTTTATCTTAATTTAACAGACATTTAATGTATCTGATAAAAAAAAAATGTTGCAAAGATGAATAATATTAAAAATATCACATGTTAAACCTTTAAAACACTTTCCTGTAAAATTAGTAAGTTTTGAGATTATACAGTTTTAATGTGAGAAAATGAAATATGTCTTTGTTATATTAACATAGCAAGGCACACCAATGTCTAAGAGCCTTTATGTAATTCATCGTTATTCAAATCATTTCAAGTTTTTCTATTGCCAATAAAATAGCAGTAATCAGAAAATAGATAAGACCACTCGCAATTGCGGTCTGTAAAAAATTACCGGTTCCATCCACCGCATCTGGCATCTGGTTTCACTTTGTTACTGGATAGTCAAGTAGCCGACACTTTGTCGAACAGTCCAAACTTCCGTTTACGGACCAATTTGCCACAATTGAAATAGATATTTTAGCAATAATTCAGTCATTAATCAAACACAACCACCTACCATAACAGTTAAATTAATCAAACACCACCACCCGCTTCTTAAATGAAGACAACTTTTAGGCATTGGTGGTAATGGCAAGCAATGCCGTCTTTACCATAAGGGCACACGGGGCCTGTGCCCAGGGCCCCCATTCTCAGGGGGCCCCTAAGGACCGACAATTTCTCTCACACATTTATTCGGTTTCCGTTATCGTGATCGTAACCAAAAAACCAGCAGCATTCTAATATCATTAATGACATATTATATCATACCGTATTTGATTACCTATAATAAATGGTCATACTCGGTAAAAAAATGTTATTATAATTCGCTTTTTTTACTTTCCAAAAGGGCCTCAAATTCTTGTGTGCCCAAGGGCCCCAGCCTAATTTAAGACGTCCCTGATGGCAAGTCATCATTGTCTTCTCCACAGGTTTCTGAAGATAGGTCCCAACAATAGTGCCTCATCTATAACTAAAATTTTAAATAGATTTTTGTTTTTTCTTATGCTAAAAACAAAAAAAAATTCAAATTTTCTGTTTCAGGTATGCCGATAAACAGAATCAACTTAAGCTAGAAGCAGAAGAGATAGGTGACAAGGAAGCTGAAGAGTCACCGGAGGAGAGTGACGACGAGGACACTGTTAATTTGGAGATGTCTTTGAAAACCAAAGAAAAGAGAAAAGAAAGATTAAAGAGATTACTTCAGGGTAAATCTAAAAAGGCGAATACAACGAATGACACACTCAGTAAACCTGATGACACAGTGCAACTTATTGAAAATAGTGAAAATCCTGTCACAAAACCCACTGACGAAAATGCGTCTGACGAGGTACAGGAAACTGAAACAGTTGAAAGTGAAGATAAGGCCCAGGCTACGAAAGATCGTGAAAATAATTCAGACTTCGGCACTTCACTAAATGATAGCAAAGAAATTGAATCGGACATAGACGAACTTCATCTTCTTGAAAAATTGCACTCGGATCAGTTCAATTCGTCAACGTCAAATTCTTCAGATTCAGGAAGTGCCATACAATTGTCAGATACACTCGACTCGAGCAATGACGATAATCCTGACCGAGATGTCATTAGTATTGAAGACTCTAGTTACTCAGAATCAGAAACCCAAAAGCAACCAGACAGCTTATTTCAAATAGATGAAGTTATGAAGAATGAAACGGAAGAATCTAAGCCTGATAATAAACTAGATGACGAAATGAAAGGCACTGTTGAAAACGAATTATCTTTTGCTGGAGTCAGGTCGCGTTACAAGACAAATTATACAAACAATGAACCAGTAGACGTTGTTCTTGCTTCCTCCTCCGATGACGAACATATAATGAACAGCAAAGAGAGACCTGAGAATTGTGTAAATTTAAGTGATGATTCTATTTCTAATACTGGCTCCGTTAGTGCTGGCGTTACTGAAAACAAAGTAGAACATGACGATATTAACGAAGCTGATAATAGTGCAGTGAGTAGTTTTAATATTCCGTGCTCTGTTAGCAATTATGTAGAAAGGGAAAACATTGATATTTCGGAGAAAATTTGCGACCCAATCCAAGACGACAACCCAATGAATTGCGAAACGGATTTATCACCTACAATCGAAAATGAAAATAATCTGACAAGTATTAATGCAACTGTCCAAGTTATTGAGAACAAAGAGAAAGGAAAGGAAGAAAACAAATTAAGTGAACATTTATCTTGTGAACTCGAGCATCCCATTGGGTCCAGTACCAATGAAAATGAAGTTGTCACAACCTCACATCACGATCCAATCGACTGAGTAGTGATAAAATAAATAGGAATAGCTTAGTCAGAGAAGTTTAGTTTTCTGGATGGAACAAAAACCAGAGTATAGCGGGCTAACAGTTATTATGTTAATCTCATTATTGTGTGTAAAAGGGTATTTTACTGGGGTTGTTTTTCTAAGCCCCGTGTATTGTATATTGATCAAACAATATAAGTGCTAATAAAGTATTTAACAAAAAGTGTTTAAAGTTTTTGTGGCCGATGAGAGATAATATTATTTTTTTTCCCTGCTAAGCAGGCAGCACTGTGCCATATAATAATGAATGGCGCTCGTAAAAGTTGTCGTCACATATTATTTTATATTAAAATTATATTTCTTTTTCCTAAGCATATTTTTGTGTTTCTTTATTTGATCAGAGAATATAAATATTCTGTTAACTTTCCTTTTCATTGCAAAAGTAATGAAAGATAAATCAGTAACATTGTAATATGTAATATGTGACCTGCCTGCTTAGGGGCAAATAATACTGTTGAACTTTACTTCATTTTAATACTCTTTAATTTGCTATTAGCTATGTGATGGAATCTTTCAACTTCAGATTTCCGATTAGTTTGAAAGTCTGCACACGTATCTAGGACCGATGTCAATTCACTTATTTAATATTACTTTGTCCAAATGTGCTGACCACCACTCTCCAGAATACTTTTATTTACTTTGGCTCGCTCGATCTAAGCGTGTTTTTTTTTTAAATCATTTATTTATTGTTCATTTACATTTAAATTTATAAAGGGTATTTAAAATTGAAAATAATGATAACGAATTATTTCAGTTTCATGAATACGTATAATATGTTATTTGAAATGTTATTACGCTCAAAATTGAGAAACAATTATTTATTTTGTTTATTTATGTTTTAATTCACACATGATATCGAAAATATATAGATAATTACCAACGTGCTTTTGTGTTTTATTGAAAACAAAAAGATTAGGCACATACAATATTTATTTGCCAAACATTATTGTAAATCTAACTTAAATTTTTGTAAATTGAAAATATAAATTGGACCTTTATACTGTTTGAACGATTTCAAGATTCATTGCATAACGTGTTCTATTATGTTGTTTTCATAGAAATAATGTGAAGCTGATTAGGGGGTGTAAATTGCAAACAAAACGAAAGACTGGGCTATTTTAGCCGAATTAGAACGAATAATTTCAAGATTTTTGAGTATCCATGTAGACAGATCTTTTATTTATAATGTGTGCATTGCGTTGTGCATTCTTATTTCAATGCCTGTTTTGAAGTTATTTGGATACGATACGATAACGACTTTCTAATTCTTTTTTGTAATTTGATGAATTCACGGTTCATATGATGTTAAATGGTAACTTTAAGTCACCATTTACCTTCACTTAACCTGAGAGTCAGTTCCGTGACTTCAGAGTCACATTAAGTGGACTGGTCCGCGACTGCGAGACCACGGGTCCAAAGACGTTTTCAGGGACCTACCCACTAAACAAGTCCCCTGCACTTTTCGCCCAAGCGTCCGATCCCCTCCGAGGTCAGAACCCGGATGAGGTAAGGGGGTTATCGCGGTCAACACTACAACCAGACGGCGCAGCTCACCCCAAGGACGCTCGGCCGACGGAGCGGAGACGAATCGAATACCCTGAAATGTCGGCCGTCTTGGTACGGCAGCCCGTCAGGCCGCCCATACGGTGCAGCTGGTGGCCCGGAATACTTTGCTGGACTCGAACCAGCCTACCAGGTCGGGACGCGATATACCGCCAACCGGTTGTACTTTCGTATCTCCTTGGCGGCGCGCTAGAGCACTGGTAGCGCGCCGCGCGGCCTCTACTCGCTCAGGTCGCCCCGTGACCTTTACCGGGGGGAAGCCGCCACCTTCAGGGGTCGGGATGTGCGAGTGTAATCCCTCCTCCGGACCTCGGCTCGAGGACGACGCATCCTAAGGGGGCCGCGGGCCTAAGGGTGTTTTAGGGTCCTACCCACCAATTGTCGTGAAGGATAAGACGTCCAGTGCAAAGGTAGATATCTAGCGATGCACCGGTGTTCGCATCCCGCTCTCAATGGCAATTTTTCTAATGAAATACGTACTTAACACATCTAAATAAATGACTTCCATTTTAAAGTACATATAACATTTTGTAATAAAAACTCGCACGCTCTTTGCGTGGCGAATTGGCGGTTGTCTTTTGAGCCCGCGCGGGTGTTTTCCACAAATCTGTTTCTGCTCAGTAGCAGAAATGCGCTACGGATTGATGGGTAAAATAGCCATTATACTATACAATTGAGGCATAGGCCGCATTACTCAAACTTAGGTTAGATTGCCGAAGTATCTGTTGTTGACCCAACGGGGTAACCCGGAACACCCGCAACATAGCCCGGGCGGTCTGACATCGCGAGTCTAGTTGTATTGTTGTCCGAAACCACCCTACACGCCCGGGCTCCGAAACTGGATGGAGACTTTTTAATTTATTTATTGCTTACTTGGGTTGACGAGCTCACGGCCCACTTGGTGTTAAGTGGTTACCAGAGCCCATAGACATCTACAACGTCAATGCCGCCACCTAACTTGAGATATAAATTCTAAGGTCTCAGTATAGTTATAACGGCTGCCCTTAAGTACCTACGTATTTCATTAGAAAAACTGTTGAATTTTATGGTCCATCGCTCGATTTGAGCTGATTTTACGTTTTATTCTTTAAGCCATGAAGACTTATTGAATTTATAACATGTGATTAGAAATATGTAGGATTGGGGTAGGTTCCTGTGCCTGCGGTAGCCCATGTACCAGTAAATCATTAAAACGATAGGTGGTGCGCTAGTGGTTTTAGGAAAGTTGTTGTATTTGTATTACCAGACTCTTCATACTAATCAGTAACTACTCATAGCGAAGCATGGTCGGGAATTATAATTTTTAAATAAATAAAGTCCTTTCGGTCTTCGCTTCATTAAAGCATCACTAGCTTGTTAGTTAAAAGCTGTTGAAACACTACGAGTATTTTATAGACTTGACTAGAAGGACATCTTTTAGACATATCCGGATCTCTGCTACTGCTGAGTGCTACTAACTTTAAGATCAACCTGGGTCATCGTATTTGTCAAACTAATTAATAATCCACGTGAAACTTAGTCCATACGCCCGTTGAGTTTCTCGTCTTATCTTCTCAGATGGCCGACGTGGGTAGATGCATCTGCCAAGCAGTTGCCCTCGGGCTACTAGGCCTCCTTCAGGGGTGCCGAGGAAGTTATTAACGAGCCTCTCTCCCGACTGAACCGTCGAGTTCACCTACCCGTCGTGATAGCGTCCTGGCTTAGCCATAGTTTAGTTCCTAGTCAAAATGACGTCAATGCTGAGTTTCCTTCTGACAACACAGTAAGTAAAAGTAGACAATAATTCGTCGTCACATTTATTTACAAATAATATTTACAAAGGTCTGTTTTAAGTACAATGTTTAATTTATCCTTATTAGCTTAATCGATCCTGGTATTTACGTGAAACAAATAGGTCCAACTTTGAAGCCAAATTGATGTTTTGCTTCATTAAAGCTTAGCGGTTGGAAGTCTGTTATCGGAAGTCTTTCCGTCCTTGACGTTTTAATCTCCAATACGATCTCGCCTGACCCATCCTGAGGATATAATTGTAACTTAATAAATTGAGTAAACAATATTTTTTATTTCAGATATTTCTTTTTTTGAACAATTTTCCTTAGACTTTCTATACTTTGTACTTAGTTAGATAATTTAAAATGAATTAATTTTCATATTGAATTAATATCTTTTATTTTCAGGCGAATCAGTTTTCTTGGATTTAAAGACAAACAAAAGTTAGGCTGGTATCATGATTAATATATGAGTACTTAACAATAATAAAGTAGATAGATAAACTTAAAGAACAAAAGGAATAAAAATGAAAAATCTAAACCTTTTTAACCGGATGAACCTCAGGATATTAGGCCAAAGTAATAAAATTATTGTATTGACACTAGTCCTGGATAAGTATACTGTAAAGTTTTGCTTAAATAATTCACGAGCTTAATTTATGTTGATATGTGTGGAAAATATCATGTAAATCGGACGTGAAGATGCTGAAGTTGTTGAAAATTACATTGAAAGATTATTTTACATAAATAGATATTTAGAATAGAAAAATCAATCTTCGTACCTTACATTCGTCTTTGACAATTTGGGGTTCCCTAAATTCAGCAGAGTTGAAACCGTACAGTTTGATATTGCTAGCTATTACCAAATCCATCGGGATATCAGATCTGGAGATTTAATAGAATTTTTATATTATTAGATTATATTAGAAAACATGATTTATTTTTTAGAGTGCATGCAGAGTTAATTACTTAATTATATGTTGCTATTAATTGATATGTACAAATAATTAATTAAAATTATTTAATCATTAGTTAAAATACAGTCGTCACCTTTGTTGTATTTCGGTATTTACGCATATATACGAGAAGTTTTGACGGGCTCCTTTCGAAAGTAGCCTCAGGAAACGCAATTGTATGGCTCCAGATCCTTCTGCGTCATAAGATATCTAAGAAAAAAAAAATAGTCAGATATTTTTGTGAATTTTGTGATGTTCTTTATATTAATCGAGTTACCTACAATTTATTGTGTACTCGTACAACGAAATGCAGGTAAGTAAAATACAAAACTATAGAAAAAAAGAAGTGTTTTATTTTTTCTTTTATTGCTTAGATGTGTGGACGAGCTCACAGCCTACCTGGTGTTAAGTGGTTACTGGAGCCCATAGACATCTACAACGTAAATGCGCCACCTTCGCCAAAGTCGCAGTATAGTTACAACGGCTGCCCCACCCTTCAAACCGAAACGCATTACTGCTTCACGGCAGAAATAGGCAGAGTGGTGGTACCTACCCGCGCGGACTCACAGGAGGTCCTACCACCATTAACAAACTTTAACTATAATTTTAAATTAAAAATAAGGTGTCACTTTTAAATTTCTTTTTTGTTTTTACTCTTTGAAAATTGAACTTTCTACTTACCCGGAAACCGTTTTTCATCTGTGAAAACTTATGGGTATTGGCGTCGTTGCTGTAAACGCTTTGTTCTTTAACATCCGGATATAAACAAGTACTATATCCTTTGCAGTAGGCTTTGATTGGACGTCCGCTCCCGCTTCCACCTCTAGCATCAATCCAATAATCGCCTACATTTAAAAAAAAAAGATTTACAATGCTTACCTCATTATGCATGACTACAGGATTCAGAAAAGACTACGACATTTAAAAAGTTTCGCTTCTAGTTTGCTTAGTGTGAGTTTTTTAACGTTTTCGATAGCGAAAAAGCTCAGATTTGTATGGAGTTCGAGCGTTTGCCTACGTTTGCCGCTAGGGGCGCTGTTCCAACTGCATACAAATTCGAGTTAACTTTTACGCTATCGAGAACGTTAAAAAACTCGCACTAAGCACACAGCACTTTATTTACAATAACCTAAATACTTTGTTAGTAAGCTTACCGTCAGTAATATTAGGAAAGGACGTCTTTAAGTCTTTGCACGACAGTGCTGGATTGCTTCTAGTTCCTCTTGGACTTTTAACGGTTTCCAGAGTGCTGCGAGCAACTATTATTCCTGACATTATTTCTTTCACCCAGTTGATGTCTTCCTCTGAAAACGTATGTAGTACAGACAAAGGCTTCAAGTTCATTAGCTAGTAGCAAATAATAAATAGCTATGATTTGATGACATGATTGCTCCGTGCCAAACTGAGTCGTAAGACTATCACTAGAGCAACTAAAAGGGTAAACAGTGGTAATTAAAACAAATATTATAGTTAAATTAGGGCTAAGGTTCCCGAAAATCGAAGAATATGCTTTAGCGGTGAATTTTTAAGTTATTATAATAGTTTTTTCTCAATTTAAATTTCAATATAACAGTTTGTACTCATTACTTTGATTGTATACTTTAATCACAGAGATTTGAATTGTCTAGGTCAAATTAGAAGGATAGCTTGAGTAAATTTATATGTTATAGGAATACCGTCATCAAAACTGTCTTCAGTGCCTGTTTCAATAGAGGAGGAAATGGAGTCAACACTGCGTTTTCTTCTATAAGATGATAAAAGTTCTTGAGGAATTTGTGGGGCTGGTGCGGGGGGTCCGGGTGGACCTGGTGCACCTGGTGGTCCTGGTAATCCAGGACGGCCCTCCGGTCCTGTCTGGCCTTTCGGTCCTAGAGGACCCTCAGGTCCTGTAAGACCAATCGGCCCCGTATCGCCTTTTTGCCCTGGTGGCCCTATGGGTCCCTTAAACAAATATATTTTATTTTTAATCTTTAAATCTTTATCTTTTATCTTTAAAGTAGCATTATTCAAATTAAATGCTTGCAGACCATTATATATTGATGAAGTAATTGTTTGATAATAATATAAGTTGGTAACATATTATAATAGTAACTTTTTTTAAATAGTCCATTGTTTCTCGTAATTCTGACTTGGAATATGATGAATATTTAGAATTTTTGTTATTTCTGATGTTTAAAGGAATTACAAATAAAATATATTAAATATGTTTAATCAACTAACATTATCGCCCTTTGGGCCTGATGGACCCATTGGGCCGGCTGCTCCTGTTTTTCCGACTTCGCCTTGATCTCCTTTCAGGCCCATAGGCCCTGTATTTCCGATATGCCCTTTAGGTCCTCTGTCTCCCTTTTCACCTCTGATACCCGGATTTCCAGGTGGCCCAGCCTTTCCAGAAGGTCCCGATGGACCCATTACTCCTGGTGCTCCAACTTCGCCCTATGAATAAGTACAAGTACAGTAATTTAATTTAATTTTATGATATACAATATTATATATTCCAATACATTGATTTAACATTATCTTTAAAAAAAATGTATCATTAATCAGCTAATATATATATTTCAATGTTGTGTGAATACAAAAGACGTTTACTAACATTAGGTCCTGGTGATCCTCTAATACCTCGTTGTCCTTCTGGACCGGGAGGTCCTGGTGGACCATTCGGACCAGGTTCACCTTGAGCTCCTTTAGCTCCAACATCGCCTTTTTCCCCGGCTAAGCCAGGACTACCCTGTAGACCTGCAGGACCCTCGGAGCCCTGAATGAGATGTATTTACGTATTTGATAACACGATTAATCACAGAATAATGAATTACATCATATATTTAAAATCAATTTCATTCTAGACTAGCTGTGAATAATGGTACAAATAAAATATAATATAAACGGCCGTCTGGTGCAGTGGTAAGTGACATGGTGACTTTACAAGGGGGTCGTGGGTTCGAATCCCGCCAAGGGAAGATGATATGATAAATATAAAAATGTCTTTTCCAAGGTTATGGATGTATATTAAATACATATGTGTATGTGTATAATAAATATCTTACATTTATTTCCGTTATCTGGTACCTGTAACCGAAGTTCTTTACGAACTTAGCACGGGACCAGTTAACGTGGCGTGATTGTTAGTAAATATTTATCTGTTATTTATAATATTATACAATGAACATGTTCTAGAAGTAAGTTTTATAATGGACTGTGTTTGATACTTACAGGACTACCGGGCATCCCACTTTCGCCAGATTTTCCTGTTGGTCCCACAGGTCCGGGTGGTCCTGGTAGACCAGTACTGCCCTCGGGACCTTCAGTTCCGGGTTCACCCTTGATACCAGAAGGTCCAGGTTCACCTCGTTCACCTGGTAAGCCGGCAGGTCCGTTGTCGCCTTTGGGGCCTTCCGGGCCAGGTAAACCTTTAGGCCCTGGTTCTCCTTGTAAGCCAACTGATCCGTCATCACCCTTAGGTCCTACTGGTCCAGTTGGCCCCTGTATATAAAAGTAGAAAAATATAAATATCGTCTTCCGAGGTCTAAAGTATGTCTAAATATGTCCTTATTATTCCCTTACACCATCGTAGCGTTTGTATTTTGTTGAAGTTTATACATTATGTGAGCGTCACATGTTTATATTTCGAGTCTTGATATATTACCTATATCATTAAAATCTAAAAAGCATTGACCTAGTTGAAACTAACTTACCAGGGCTTAAGGTGCGGTATTCACGTTGTTATGACATGTCTATGGGCCCTCGTAGCCCTTCACCACTAAGTAGACCGTAAGCTCGTTTACGAATATATGCAAAATTAAGAATGATACAAGGAAAAATAAAATTATATAGATATGAAAATTTAGTAACGCTTTTTTTTTTATTTTTTTTTTATTGTGTGGTGTTAAGTGGTAACTGGAGCCCATAGACATCTACGACGTAAATGCGCCACCCACCTTGAGATATGAGTTCTAAGGTCCCAAGTATAGTTACAACGGCTGATCTACCTTGCTTTACGGCAGAAATAGGCAGGGTGGTGGTACCTACCCGCGCGGACTCACAAGAGGTCCTACTACCAGTAATTACGCAAATTATAATTTTGCGGGTTTGATTTTCATTACACGATGTTATTCCTTCACCGTGAAAGTCAATCGTGAACATTTGTTGAGTACGTATTTCATTACAAAAATTGGTACCCCCACCTGGGGTTCGAACATCGGTGCACCGCTCAACACGAACGCACCGGACGTCTTATCCTTTAGACTACGATGACTTCAAAAACTCACTTGTTTTCCTTCAGGGCCCGATGGCCCTGGTTGGCCCGTTGGTCCTGGACTGCCTATTTCTCCTTGTTGTCCTTCTGGCCCACGTGGACCAGGTTCACCTGCTATCCCTTTAGCGCCACGTCGGCCCGGCGGCCCTGTTGCACCCGGCTGGCCGGTGGCGCCTTTAAATGCCGATTGCTTAACATTCTTCCCGAGTTAATTATTTAGTAGGTATTTAGAAATATATCAAGATATTTACCAACTGGACCTATGTCACCAGCGTCTCCTTTTGGGCCCTGTTGTCCTTTGATTCCTTGAAGTCCTGTAGGGCCAATTGGTCCCGGAGGTCCACGTGTTCCATCGATACCAGGAGGACCTGGAAGTCCAATATCACCCGGAGGTCCCTTTTCTCCTGGAAGACCAACTGGACCAACTTCTCCACGAAGACCTTGAATGCCAGGTGCCCCTTGAGGACCCTACAAAGCCCGTAAACATTGAGCTTAATTTCGTTATATTTTATTAATCTAATGCGTGCTTTGAGATAACTTTTGAGATAATTATTCTCAACTGGTATATGAGTAGGTGTTTCACTTCAAACCAAGCTACGCATTTGACTTAATGTGCCATATTAAAATTAATTACTTACCGATTCGCCCGTGGCACCTTTAAAACCTTTTTCTCCGGGTGGCCCTGCTTCTCCTTTGTCACCATCTTCTCCAGGAGGACCTACAGGGCCTGGAACTCCTGGTAAGCCTCGTGGGCCAGTTAAGCCATCACGCCCGATTGGCCCTAGATTGATAATCAATTCGTTTGTTATTTGTTGTTTATTTGTATGTGTAAAATTTTTAAATAATTATATTGTTTATTTGGATGTATACCTATTGGCCCCTGTTCACCAATTTCGCCTTTTTGACCACCTGGGCCTGTAAATCCTCGCGGTCCTTCACGTCCTTGAGGTCCTGCATTACCTTCATGACCGGGTTCACCGGGCTCTCCTTTATCACCTCTTATTCCAGGGGGTCCAGGTGGACCTAAATCTCCTTTGCTTCCGGCATTTCCCTAGAGTTTAAAATAAATGAAAACAGCTAAATTAAAAAAAATGTTATTTCTTAAATGTGAACTATTTCATGTGTTTGGCTCCAATTTTTACCGGTGTTCCTGGTAAACCAGGATCTCCTTGGGGTCCTTGAGGTCCAGACGAGCCCACGGGTCCTTGTTTTCCTTCAGGGCCTGGAGGTCCAGGCGGACCTTCTTTACCAGCTTCTCCTGGAGAACCAGCCTCACCTGGAGTACCAGGTATTCCGGAAGATCCCGTTGGTCCTGGAGGACCCGGGTCACCATTAGGTCCTTGTGGGCCCATTATTCCTACGGGTCCTATTAATCCTTGGGCACCAGGTTCACCCTTAAACAAAATTTATTTATTTCATCAAACGTGGCCCGTGATACGTAGATATTTAGTGCAATAAAAACGCGGTCAAGTCGAGTACCGATGGTATTAAATGGTTATAGTTTTACTCATATATTTAGAAAGGTTGTATGCTCTTAGGAGAGCGACCATAGTGCTCCGTTATCTCGTTCCGTTTTGAGTTTCTCTTTTTATTTCGTCCAGGATTTCTCCAATAGCTTTGTCATTTGTTACTGACATTGTACTATTGTTAAATTAATTATTAATGTGACCTACTGTAGGGCCCCGTTCTCCTGTTGGTCCAGGTAACCCAGGTTTGCCATCAGCTCCCGGAGGGCCTATAGCTCCCGGGAAGCCTCTCACTCCTTCAACTCCTTGAGGTCCCCTTTCTCCTATCTGTCCTGGTGGTCCAGGTTGGCCAGTATCACCTTTAGCACCGGGGGCCCCATCTGAACCACGGCGTCCTCTAGGACCCCTATAACCCTAAAATATATTTGTTATTAACAACTATTAAAATAATAAGATTATTTTTTTGGTTTGAAACATAATTAATCGTCATTAATTACTGCACGTTTCCAGAACGTAGTTAAGACTGAGAGGTTTTTGTAATACTTACTCTTGGTCCCATTTCACCACGGTCGCCTGGATTTCCAATAGCACCCTGTAAGTTGCAAATATATTATACAATTAAAACTCAGGTTTACCGCATGACAAACGAGTACAAGCTTTACTGTTTAAATATATTAAATTGACCATATCAATTTCCTCTTTTAAAACCTTTTCGGGGTAAAATAGAACGCAATTACTTAATTATCAGTTTTTGTTTTACATTCTGTCTTTTTTAAATAATCGTAATACCGTATTTCCTTTGTTTCCTCTTCGACCTCTTCGTCCTGAAGCTCCTTTATCTCCTTTTTCACCTTGGGTGCCCGGATATCCTTGAGGACCGAGAGGACCAGTAGCTCCCTTCTCACCTGAAGGTCCAATTGGTCCTGTCTCTCCTCTTGGACCTTCAACGCCCTTGAGATAGACAGATAAGAATTTTATTTATAAAAGAGAATTCAGATTTTCTACATGGGTTGTACTTATCACTAATCGATTTCACTAACAAAAACAAATAATTGCGTCCTTCTTTGGCGTAAATCCGATTCCCACTTAGCACGACAATGGTTGCATTAATTTATTTTTTGGTTAGAAATTTGGCTTGTGTTCTGTGCCGGGTACTAAAATAAGACATTATATTGGTAATTAATACGCAATACAAAATCAAATTGCAAATTAAATAAATAAGCTACGTTCGTTTTTTTTGTGACATACATTTAAAACCATTGCTCATATACGAAGTCATGACCAGCTTGTTGTTAAGGGCCTAAAGACGTGTATGCCATCATACACCTTGTGATATGAGTTCGAAGTCTTAATTTTATTGTGTCACGGCTGTTCCACACTTAAAATTGGAACGTATAATTGCTTCGCAGCAGATACAGGCAAGATGCCGGTACATACCAATGCGGTCTCATAATATACCCCAACACCAGATTAAATAAAAATTTAGATAAATGATTATAACAGATAATTTTAAAGTGATGATCCATACTCACCTTCTGACCTTCAGGCCCTTCTATACCAGGAGTCCCAACTTCGCCAGATAGTCCTCGTTCTCCTTTAGGACCCATGTCTCCTTTCTCGCCCTCAATGCCTACAAATTTACGAATAGTATATTATGTACACCGATTTTGTTGTCGTAACAAAATTAATTTCCACGTTATAGCTAACCCCTTATGCCTTTATCTCCTTTGTCTCCTGGTAAGCCCCGTGGTCCTTCATCTCCTTTTATTCCACGAGTTCCAGGGAAACCTAACATTCCCTGTAAAACAAGAAAAGTGATTTGAGTTCAGGATAACAAATTGTCTTTAGTATTTATGGCATATGATAATCCAGTTATTTAAATTAAAAAAGAAAAAACCTGTGGTCCTTGTGGCCCAACTTCTCCTGGAGATCCTTGTTGTCCTGGATTACCAGGGGTACCGGGTACTCCTTCCGGTCCTGGTAGTCCTGATATTCCAGATTTGCCTTGAGGCCCCTGTACATTACAATTGTTATTAACCAACGGCAATTTAATTTGAAGTTCGACCTATTTTGAAGGACTAAATTATACCTGCAAGCCCGGTATTCCGGTTGGTCCTTGTGGACCTGGTGCTCCTGGAGGCCCACTTATACCTGGTTGTCCTTGCGGCCCGGATGGCCCTGGTTGTCCTGTTGCTCCTTTCGTTCCTTGGAGACCCTCGTTCCCAGGTATGCCAGGATATCCTATTAAGCCTGGAAAACCTCTAGGTCCCACAAAACCTCTTGGCCCCTGCAAAAGTCAATAATATATAGTAGAATAAAATGTGATATACATACGTAGGAATTGAGATGTAGAAAAGTATTAACCAGTTCGCCAGAAAGCCCTTGTGGCCCCGGAGGACCGTCGTCTCCAGGTGGACCGTCTTGTCCTGGAGCTCCTGGTTCACCCTGTAATCCTGAGATGCCCCGCTCTCCTTTGTCTCCTGGCATGCCTGAAGATCCCGGGTACCCTGGTTCACCCTTTTGACCGAAAGGTCCTGTTGTACCTCTTTCGCCATCCCTCCCGGCATGACCCCGGCGTCCTTGTCTACCTGGCGGCCCTTGGGAACCTCTTGGACCTGGTGGGCCCTAAAAGTACAAAATTCCATCAAAAAGATGTTGAAAGGTGAAATAGAACTCTAAATTGATTTTTGTATATTCTCACTGGCTCTCCTTGTTCGCCCTGTTCACCTTTCGGTCCTTCAGGACCAATTCCACCTTCAGGTCCTGGAGGTCCGGTTAGACCCATCGGGCCTTCAACACCTCGCATTGCAGCCTGGTGGGAAATCATAAGTTATGTTCAAATTAGAAAGTATACAAATACAAACACTAAAAACTATAAACTATAAACACTAAAATCAAAAAACTGATTAGGCGTGACCTTCGCCAATTCAACACAACAAAGATTAAAGAGGCAATAGAACAAAACAAAGGCACCAAAGTGTTTATACGGCAGCAACAACTAGGCCGAAGCCATCTGACGAAGCTCAAAACTGCCGATGGAAGAATTGTTAACTCAAGATCAGAAGTCCTCACTGAAGTGGAGAACTACTACCGTAGTCTCTATGCCTCACATGCTCCCAAACCCTTTGGCCACCCAGAGAATGACCACCGAGCCCCTTTAGTCCGCCACTATACGGAAGACATACCCGACGTCAGTATAGAGGAGATAAGGGCTGCTTTGGAACAGCTTAGAAATAACAGAGCTACAGGGGATGACGGAATCAGTACAGAATTGTTGAAAGCAAGTGGTACACTAGTTCTCAACCAATTATGCACAACGTTCAACACCGTCATCCAAAAAACGACTACACCGGAAGCCTGGAGCAAGGGTACTGTTATTCTTTTCTTTAAGAAGGGAGATCGTGCTCTGCTCAAGAACTACAGGCCTATTTCACTTCTTAGCCATATTTATAAGCTGTTCTCGAGAGTCCTTACAAATCGCTTGGCCTCTAGACTTGACGAGTTCCAACCTCCGGAGCAGGCTGGGTTTCGCAAAGGCTACAGTACGGTAGACCACATCCACACGCTGAGACAGGTTATTCAGAAGACTGAAGAATACAATCGTCCTCTGTGTCTCGCGTTTGTGGACTACGAAAAAGCCTTCGACTCCATCGAAACTTGGGCTGTTCTGGAATCCTTACAGCGATGCCTAGTCGATTATCGGTACGTTGAGGTGTTGAAGAGTTTATATAAAGCCGCCAAAATGACAGTTAGGGTATTTATTTAAATTTCGTAGGTAAAAAAAAAAAAACTCACCATGTGTTGCGTTAACATTTGTCGCAAGGCTTCAGACTGAACATCGGGGCCTTTATCACTGCCTGATTGTTGTAACTGAAATATAATTAAAAAATACTCATATCATCTTTAACACGTTAACCTTACGTTGCTTATCGCTTGAAGATCTATGACGTCGCTGAAGATCACACAGCTAAATCATCTTAGTTCGAGCGTCTCACGTACGAGTAAATCTTTCAAGTTGATAGCCCTAAAGCTTCTTCATTTAATTATCGATAGTTAATTTGTCAAAGTAGTGATTTGAATCTTTAGTATAATGTTTGGCTTTAAGACATCTTTTACCGATTATTGAATTCCTGCTTTAAGTATTTACCACGGACAAATTATACAAAAAATCCGTCTTGTTTTGAGTAGTTGGGGATTGTAAATACTATAAAGGTTACACTATGATAATGAGCATTATTTTAATGACAGAAAATTCAGGCAAAAAATTTTTCTGAGAAATAGATTAAAGTTACTGCAAGAGCCAAGACATTGAGAGAGATTAAATTTATCAAAAGTTTTCTGAATACGTATAATATACTAAATAGTAAGCACTGAATACTCGTAGTACTTAATTAATGAATCTTCTATATATAAGTATATAAAAATGAATTGCTGCTCGTTAGTCTCGCTAAAACTCGAGAACGGCTGGACCGATTTGGCTAATTTTGGTCTTGAATTATTCGTAGAAGTCCAGAGAAGGTTTAAAAGGTGAAAAAATATGAAAATGCTCGGAATTATATAAAAACAAACAATTTTGTTTTTCCTTTGATGTGTCCCCCGTTGGACGGATTCCTTTTGTTTTTTTTAAGTTTATTTTATACAAAAGTTTAGGTCTTTTATTTATCGATTTAGGCACTACGAAGTGTGCCGGGTCAGCTAGTTACTGAATAAATGACTAGCACTATTCAGCTAACACAACTATGTAGTTAGCGAATAATTTAGTTTTTTTTTTTTTTTTTTCCACAGGACAAAATCGCCGGATCCCCACCCGCACGGCGGGTGGGGTATGTGGGAGTTGAACCTCACTAAAAACTCCTGCCGCTCACAGCCGGCGCCCTACCCCGGACTGGGTGGGAACCCAGTCGGAGCTATTGAGACGGCGGGACAGGGTTTACGCAGAGCATATTACATCCATCCCGCCGTCCCCCAGACGCCGGACCGGCGGCCGCCAGCGACACGACCGCCGGTTCCCTCGGTCGACGGGCCAAGAGCCCGCATTGATGGTGCCGCGCTACACCTTCCCCCGGAGCGGTCGGGGGAACGCGGCTTACCACGCCGCCCCACGCCTAGGCTCCCTCCCGCACAAAACGGGTGGAGCCCGAAACTTTTAGGGGGCCGGGTTACGGACGAGACCCCGACCCCCCGCTCGGCGGCGGCGGATTTCTGCGTAGTGAGGAGAGCTTTGCCTCACTCGCCCCGCCGCCTCCTTCTGCGAGATGGTGCACTCGCAGAAGTCGAGCATAGCCTTCCAGGACTCGTCACCGCCAAGCATCGACGCCACGACGCCAGGCAGCGACAAGTCTGGTCCTATCTTTGCGACCAGGACACGGCGCTGCACCTCCCAAGCGGGGCAGACAGCGAGCGTATGCTCCGCCGTGTCCAGGTCGTGTCCACAATGGTGGCACCTCGTCGTCGGCTCAGCTCCTATCCGGTGCAGATACTTTCCGAAGCATCCGTGCCCAGTCAGCACCTGCACCAGACGGAAGGTGAGGCGTCCTCGGCCACGGTTCACCCAGTCATCAAAGACTGGGTAAACCGCCTCGACGGAATAATTTAGTTAGTACATTTTAAAACAGCGCTTGACTTACAGGTACGACAAATACATGTCCAGGCGGACCTTGAAATCCTTGTTGTCCTTCTACTCCTGGTTTACCTGGTTCACCTTTCGGCCCTCTTGGTCCCTGGGGACCAGGCGGTCCGGCATATCCTCTTGGACCATTATACGAGCCAGAGCTACCATAATCATAATATGTTTCTGATGAATCATAATTTGATGAGTTATTCTGAAATACAAATATAATTATAGATTTATTTTAGCTAATAAAGTACAGCTTAAGAATTCGATTACGATAATTCAGTTTAGGATTCAGTCTTGGTACATTTCAGTTTTGATCTCAGTAGACTTTGGTAACCTCTTAACACCTGGTGGGTCATCCACTCGTTAACCTAAATAGTGCAATCAGGACCCTCAATTTGTGAAGGATTATTCTAGTTCTAGCTTATAAACCTTTAACATCCTATTTATTGTAGGATTCACATGAATTGTTGAACAACATTTTTATAAATTCAACCTTTTCAGTCATTTGATGAAAACATTGTGAAATACAGTTATCTTAACCTAACCTAACTACATACGTAGCTTTCATAAAATGCGGGACGCATTATACAACGTACATATACAAAGCTTAACGTAATAAAGGCGTTATCTCACTTCGGCTTCATCCGGCGGGTGTGTGAGCCAATTTGTGTCTTCTGTGGTTGTAATAGGGGTGTAGGGCGAGTCTGTTGTTACTAAAGTTACTTCCGTCTCTTCACCGGTCCCTGGCGTAATGTGTGAGGTGTCCTTTTAGAGAAAAAATAATTTGACGTTCAAAAAGGCTGCTGTGAAAGATTGCCAGTGGTTTTTATTTCATTATGTTTGGTAATGGAACCCGCATAAGCAATCTATAGTTATTTCGTACTTACTACTGATTTTTAATAATTAGATTACAATTATTGTAGCAAACTTAAATTGAGACCTTCCATTCAATTGGTTTTTATTCTATATACTCACAAGACTAGGCGTTATTTCAACAGTTTCAGGAGTGGTCGGAGAGCTATCAGCGTCTAATGAGAGAGCAGGTATAAATTCGTCATCAGTAAATCTTCCAAATATGCTGTTTTCATCTAAAATTACAACAATAGTTTATGTGATTTGATTTATTTTTAATTTTTGGAAAATTAAAGAGGAAAAAGGTAAGAAAGACACGTTTTCCAAGGATCTTAATAGCGTGTATCCATGTAATAAGAACTCATTTATGATTTGCACCACTAATATAGTCGAATAGGATATATCCATGTACTCATCTACCTCCGAGAAGAAAAATCGTACTATACGTCTATAAGAAGCTTATTTTAATCCCACAGCCATAGCCAACTGAGTTTCTTGCTGGCTCTTCTCAGTGGGTCGCGATTGCGATCCGTGTTAGATTCAGCGAAGCACTACTTTTGCTAAGATGCCTACACGTTCGGTGAATCTAACCCCTCGAAGTTACAGGCAGCTTGGCAAAAAAAGCCTCTTTGAAAGTTTTATCGTGATTTCACTTGTAAACACCTTTTAGAGAAGTTATTAATATACTATAGGCAAGCATTATTGTGCTTAACATGGCTGCTAACAGGCTAAGAACATTTAACATTACGAACATCAAATAAATATATACGTTACTAGCTGACCCGGCAAACGTTGTGTGGCCTTAAATAAGATTTCTAGTGAAATTCTACTGTAGAAATAAAAACCTCATTTAACCACATAATACCTCATTATAAACAAAAAAATATATCCAAAAAATTAAAATAAAAAATAAATGTTTGGGGTGGACAACCCTTTTCACTTAGGGGTATGAAAAATAGATAGTAGCCGATTCTCAGACCTACTGAACATACTATTGATACACAAATAAAACCAACAAAACATGGCTGAAAAATGTATAGTATTGTATAGCTCTCAAATATATTAAGTGTATAATCTATAATGTATAATGAGTAAGTAAGACAGGAGACCGGCTTCGTGCCCATCCCTACTACGTGATGTTTGCTGGATCAGTGGTGACACCTGGTGGGGATAGCTGATCGATTGATAGTTGATCAGTAGTCGACCGGCGAGCGCGGGAGATCAAATTCAATTTAAAAAAAATCATAATTAAAGGAACTTGAAATTATAAACTCTGAATAAGAATTTATCGTACTACAATTATAATATTTGATTGCCATCTTGCAACCTTATTGCGGATGGAAAAATAGGGGTTGATCGTATAAGAGTGAAAATTGAGAGTAATATGATTTTTTTTATTTTAAGTCATGAAAATTTGATGTATGTTCGTAAACATATTGAGGAGTTTCCTAAGATGTCGGACATACATAATAGAAATACTAGGAACAAACACAAGCTTGTTGTGCCGATGAGTAGGTTACATAAGATACGAAATTCATTCGGGTGTTTGTCTGTGCGCCTGTACAACAAAATCCCACAAGATGTTCAGAACCTACATATACATAGATTTAAGAAAACTGTTAAAGAACATCTGTGCAATAAAGCTTACTATAAAGTCAATGATTATCTAGAAGATTGCACAAAGTGGGAATGAGTTGCTCGCTCCGGGAATTTCAATATTGTAAAATTGTTATGTTATAATTACTTATTGTAATATGAATATTTAAAAAAAAAAAAAAATTAAAATAAAAATAAAAATCTAATATTTAAAAAAAAAAAAAAAAACATGCCCGCTGAGTTTCTTGCCAATTCTTCTCAGGACGGAGGCTAATTCTTGTGAATTGGCGGTAATTCTTTTGACGTTCAACAAGTATGTACTTTCATTTATGTTGAATAAAACTTTTTTGATTTGATTTGATTTGATTTGATTTGATTTGATAAAACTAAATAAAAAACTTGCCAAAAAAATTAAAGTTTATAATTAACAAAAAATAGGAGTTGATCATAGAGGGATGAAAAATTGAGAGTAACATCAGATTTTTTATTTTAATTCATGACAAAATAAAAATAAAAATGAAAATCTTGCCAAAAAAATTAAAGTTTATAATTAACAAATAAAAAATAGGGGTTGATCGTAGAGGGGTGAAAATTTCAGAGTAATATGATTTTTTTTATTCTACGTCATGACAAAATAAAAACAAAATTCTCGCAAAAAAATTTAAAGTTTTTAAATAGCAAATAAAAAATAAGGGTTGATCGTAGAAGGGTGAAAATTGAGGATTGTATGTATTTTTGTATGTTGTATCATAAAAAAATAGAAATTAAAAATTTTGTCTAAAAAATAAAAAATAAAATTTAGGGGTGGACTACCCCTAACATTTAGGGGGATGAAAAATAGATGTTGGCCGATTCTCATAGATACCGGATAAGTACAAAAAATTTCATCAAAATCGGTCAAGCCGTTTCGGAGGAGTATGGCAACGAAAACTGTGACACGAGAATTTTATATATTAGATTTAGCGAGTTCTACGACTATAGTGATATTTGCACTGTTATACGTTCCTAAATGTAACAAATATTAACGTTTTTTAGGTACCTGCATCTGTAGAACGTACGAATTGTCCCGTAAGCGGATTGTATGACTCTGTGATGTGCCAGTTTGGTCTGATCGTTGTTAATTCTCTGCTAGCGACTTCCCATGGATTATTAGTTTGATTCCTATCAATGAATCTTTCTGTATCGACATTCTCAAATGTCCTCGGCTGCTCTGTAGTTTCAACATTAAAGTCTGTTTGAGTAGTTATTTCGTTGTAATGAAGAGGTCGATATCGGGGCTCTAGTTCAGAATTAAAAATTCCTCCTGCAAAGTAGCCGAGACCTCTGCAGTCTGGTGCAACTACTGTGCACATTTCATAGGCAATATCAGGTTTGTCAGCGAACTGTAGCATTTCTATATCCCCCTATAAATAAAGTGGTTTGGTTAAATCAAAATCACTTTTCTGATATATCTTGTTGAAGTCGTTCGAGTTTGCAAGCATGATTTTTTGTTCGAATGATTTTTAAGTAAATAAAAATTCATTGTGAATAATAAATTAGTTTCATCTATGATTCAACAGTCGTAAAATGAATAGTTTTATCGATCAGGATTTTTAAGAATAGTTTTGTAGGTGGCTAAGTTGTTTGAATTTTACAATGGATTACTAACTAATTTATCTACTTGTTAAATATAAAAGTTTTTGTGACAAACCTCGTAATATTGATCTGGGGTATACTGAACTCCCACAACGATAGCACCGGCTAAGTTGAACGTGCTCCCAGGTTTTCGATTCAGAGGCATTGTTTCTATGTAATCGCAATCCACAATAAGAGTGGCTGAATCGCCTTTTATGCTGAGCGCTAGACGATGCCATCTGATGTGAAAGAAACTCAGATTAATTCACGTGAGTAGCTAGAACCATACCAATATGTGATACCAAGTCATCGTGTATTTCGAATCGAAATATAGGACAGCCGTTTTTCAATACCGTTGAAGACTACGGGTCGAAATTGATAAGAGATTACATAGCGGAATTTAAAGAAGGGTTTGAGTTCATCTTTTCACTTGATAAGGTAACTTATAATGACATCATTGGCATTGACTTGATAAATATTTCGTGTGGAAAAATAGCATATTTTATCGTTGGGATCTTGGACGGATATTATATTTAAGAATAGTTCCACAATAAGCGTCGTCGTGATTTCACATTGTACGAAAAGATACTTTGGTAGGTACTCATACCTCTTTGTTTGTTAGTTTACAGGTTAACCTTACCTTCCATCAGCAATATTAGCGCGATAAGTTAGGAGCTCATGGTCTTGAGGATCACCCCTTGTATCTTCGTAATATAACTCGACAATTTCTCCAACTACCAGTTGCAGTTGTTCGTCACCAGCATCCGAGTACATCACGAATACGGGGTTCTGTTCTGTGCCTGAGGCAAAAGTACATTTATGGAAATCCACAATAGTTTTACTAAATAAAATTAATTGAATTGAATTTAGATAAAATTAATTGAATTGAATTTAGATATAATTCAACGGCTGAAGGCCTCAAACGGCGGAAATATGAAAATCTCTCTAAAGATTTCATTTTTGTTCCGTTTGAGGTAGAAACTTTGGGCCCCTGGGGCCCATCTGCCAAATGTTTTTTTAAGGACCTTAAAAAAAACTATTTGAGGCCTCGGGAGATCACAAGGCGGTACGTATTTTGCACAAAGAATTAGCATTGTTATCCAGCGTGGAAATGCTGCCAGCCTTCTGGGAACGCTGCCAACTGGCGGTGAGCTAACGCAGATTTTCTATTTATAAGTAGCTTTACCTAAATAATAATTATTTTTATTCATTTATTAGTAGTAGGTCCTTTATTTAAATATTTTTAAATTGGTCTGTATATTTAACTAGTGTTCGCACAATGATCTAAATTCGAACATAATTACACCTCCAAAATTAAAAGCTCACGATCTCTTTATGTTCATTCCACGATATAAGTATACTTACTTACTTTAATTTTATTTTACATTTTATTTTAATTCAATTAACTTTTCAATTCAATCAAATATCAATTTTTTTCTCTCTAGTAAGAGAGAATAAAAAAAATATATAAATAAAATATTAATTAGCTACATGTCTAGAGAAACTCTTTATTGAAACGCCACTTAAGTTTCGATTTTGGCTGTTTTATTTGTTGCAGAAATATCTTCTAGATAAAACGTAGAATTGTACAGATATAGTTAATAAAAATATAATAATGTAGTCTACAGATATAATATTTGAGACAGAGATATGAGACTAGAGAAATGAATGGATCCGTAAAGTAGGTGCGTGGGTTTTAGCTTTAATTTGTTTATGAAATGTCAACGTTGCTTTACATACGTATTTATTAAATGTAAGATTATTACTTCATTAGTTCTAGGATTTATGGACTGTGATGAAATATTGATCTTAATATTGATACAATTAAAATAATTTAAAATATTATTTAAATTATAGGTATATTTTAAATTACGTTCCAGCTAATTTTCCGTAAGACTTTTCTCAAATATTTTATTTGCTACCCCTGTCCTTTTTTAACCCTTTTGTCGTCTCGAGAAAAGGGTCTCGCTTTAACAAATAAAGACTAAAGAGGCTAACAATCCCTCGATGTAGCCTGTAAATGACCTTTGGGGATGTCTTTTTTAAAACATTTAGAATCCCGGTATAAAATTTAACGCTTTTAGCGGCTTAATCAAGATGCTGTCTTTTCCGATCTCAATCAATTTTATAATTTAATAAAAAGTGAATTATGGTTATGATTTTACTAAAATTATCTAACAAATCTTACTGTTTCAAACGTTCTACACTTAAAGTCTTCACAGTTTTTCTTTTAATAATTAATAACAAACTGAGTAAAAATAGTTATTTTGGAACGAATCATTGCAATAAGAACTGTAAAAAAAAAACGTTTTCTTCTTACCGTTTGGCATTCTAAGTACGGCCAAAATGGAAAAGTCCTCAGGGAACGTGTTGTAAAACATCCCCGCGGTGAGATGATGTAAGGACGCATTTTCGTTTAGACTGAAGGCGGTGTATTCAGATTTGGGCGTTGAGTAAGATTGGCATCGTCCTTCAGTTCTTGTGAATCCTTCGGGTAGATCACCGCGGCGCGCCTCCGACAGTAGATCAAAGAACGCTACTCCATCGACTACATCTAAATTAATGAAAACAAAATAAACGGTAATAAAGTTTGACATACATGCAATGTATGTTAAGAAATAATTTTATACTAGAGGTCCCACAGTAGTCGAAATTCGACTATAATTAATTGGAATTGTAAGTTTGTGATTATAGTATGTGTATACTATAATCACAAATTTCGCCAAGGCTACACTATAAAAAAATATTAATAAAGACAAACAATATTTAATCTATTCTCAATTTCACCACAGACGTCAAGAACAAACGTTTGACAATAAATAGTATGCATGCATGTGTTCGTCAAATATATGGTATGTAGTGTGTGTAATGTTTTCTTTATTGATATAATGTATCTTTTATGAATTATTTAAAAAAATATTAGCATTGTGCACTTCTTCTCTATATTCTCTATAAGTATGGAAAATTTCATACTCCTCAGTCCGCGCAATTTTCGTAAAAAGGGATACAAAGTTTTTGCTTCACGTATTAATATATAGATTTTTTATCTATACGAAGGCAGGCGTGTAATGGTGCTGTGCTCTTAGAACCTATTATTGAACTTACCCAGCATAAAAAAAATGTTTCGGTAAATATAAATCGATTTCTCTAAGTAATTAATTGCTTTTAGAAGCTGTTTTTTCGTTAGACGAAAACAAAGAGAAAGGCTTCGAAATTTGTTTTCGAAATGAATGCGTAGGCATGCGTCGCAAAATCGAAAACGAAGGTATTAAGCAAAATAAACCGATGTTTACTTACCGTCCCCGCTTCCTCCACTAAGCACGCAAAACAATATGAATAGAAACTGAGCGCTTGTCTGTGGAGCCATCGCGGCCCAAATAAATATGTTGCAGGAATAATATTCTTTAGATTCGGTCCCATCCCGGTCGGTGTTAGGTTAGAGGCTGTGGTGCTGGGGCAGCCTCCAGCAAGCCTCAACGGACCGGTGGGACATGTTGTCAGGCCGACGGACCCCAACTCTATGCTGATTCCTAGGCTCTCTGCCTCATAACGTCACTTCGCATTTAACTATTTTATTGCATTAATTAAGATCAATGAACAATCAGAGTTGCGTACAACCTATACTACGCATTTAGCTAATATTTTTTGTTTCTCTTAGATTTAGTAATACGAAATAAGAACGAGATTTCGTGCATTGTTTTATCAAAATAATTACGCATTTGGCATTGCGTCCATGAGCGACGGTAACCACACACTATTAGAGAGAGAGAGAGGGAGAGAGGAAGAGAGAGAGAGGGAGAGAGAGAGGGAGAGAGGGAGAGAGAGAGAGAGAGAGGGAGAGAGAGAGGGAGAGAGGGAGAGAGCCAGAGAGAGAGAGAGAGAGGGAGAGAGCGAGAGAGAGAGAGAGAGAGAGAGAGAATACACACACCAAAACATAGTTTACATTAAAAAAACAGTCAAAAAGCAGATTCTATACATTTGTACAATAAACTTAGGTGGGCTGTATGGTCGTCTGCCTAATCAGGATAATAAAAAAAATGGTAATTTAGAATTTCTTTAACTTTATTTTAGTACACAAATATGTTTGCGCATAGTACTTAAACTATCGATCTATCGATTGTGTGGATTTGCTGTTAGGATTGAAAGGGTTAGGTACCCTTTTCTACGAATATATACATATTTGTTCTAGAATTAATCTTATTTGTTTTGTTAGTTCAAATGAAACGTATGGAAAATGTTTACGATTTCTGAACTTCATAATATTCAGATCGACGTTACGGATGTTTTGTGGTACAAAGCCGTTGGGAGATGTCCTCATTAGAATTGAGACGAAATAACATTCAGTTCCTACGCATAGAAACATTCAAGCTGTATGATGAAAGCACTAAGTTATTTACTGACGTGTTTATTAAGACTGCAAACGTTAGGTATAGTACAACGGAGTTGAGTTGTGAGCGAAATATTCTCGAGACAATGAAATTGGTTAGGCTTGTTCAGGAGTTATGATGAGTAATATTATATTAAGTTTTACGTTTTTTTTTTGATGTAGTGATAACAGTCGAGTTGTTATTTGCTTAAAGCTCGTTTATGGAATACGCAATTTAAAATAATGTCATCATTTTATTATTTATTGCTTAGACGGGTGGACGAGCTCACAGCCCATCTGGTGTCGAGTAGTTACTGGAGCCCATAGAAATTTACAACGTAAATGCGCCACCCACCTTGAGATGTAAGTTCTAAGGTCTCATCACAGCTACAGCGGCTACCCCACCCTTTAAGCCGAAAAGCATTACTGCTTCACGGCACAAATAGGCGGGGTGGTGTTACCTACCCGTGCGGACTCACAAGAGGTCCTACCACCAGTAATTACGCAAATTAAAACATTTTGCAGGTTTGATTTTTATTACACGATGTTATTCCTTCACCGTGGAAGTCAATCGTGAACATTTGTCAAGTACGTATTTCATTAGAAAAATTGGTAACCCCGCCTGCGGGATTCGAACACCGTTGCATTATTAGATACGATGTATCACTGCTTCACGGCAGCTCACAGCTTAGCATGTTATTTATAAACAGTACAACTAGTCAACCCTTATCTGCAGCATAAAAGTATTTTCGTTACCCGTAGCATTGCACCTGAGAAAAAATACTATAGAATGTTTTATAAAAGTAGCTAAAGAAAACAAACAGATGCTTGTTACATTTACTATACTGACTTCCTTAACACTCGGCGTTTCTAAATACATTGTGTTCTTAACGTGACATCGCATTTTCATTTTGAAAATCTAATACTAAGTAATTCAGTCGTAACTCGTACCTTCTTGGTTTTTTTAACCCTTGCATTAGACTCATTTAGCTCTAACACTAGAAGTAGAGACCCCGGTAACCGTACTCGTCGAACTCGGCAAAGAGTTCGACGTGCAACCTAACCTAAACATCAGCCCGCTCAGTTTCTGGCCGGATCTTCTCAGCAGGTCGCGATTCCCATTCGGTGGTAGATTCATTCGCGAAGCAGCAAGCATTACTCTTGAGTTGTTAGGTCTCCTTTGGAGATGCTCGGGTAGCTGTTAGCAAATCCCACCCCTCCTGGCTGAGCCCTTGCTCGTCCACCTGCCTACCGTAAAACTGGAAAGGGGCCATCAGTAATCTCTCAAACATAAAAAAAAGAAGTTTGACTTTTTTAAAGTGATTAATAATAGTGTACAGCTAAATATGTAGGGAAACTTTAAAATTATCATATCAATAAACGTCATAGTTTTAATTTCTCGGAAAAATAAGTGTTTTGATTATCGCACTTGTGGTAACTGCTCTTAGTAAAAGTAGGTGGAGATTTCATAAAAATCAGTAAATTCTGTGAAAATATCGTCATCATTATCAAAGGCTATCATCAAAATCAACCTCGCGTCCCCAGAAATTGTTGTCGTAAGTTTCAATAAGAAGTTGCGAATTATTATTTTTATTAGTTAGATAGATTCTAACTAATTTAATTAATTCAAAAAAATGCCTTATTCCTATTTGGTCTTAAATATACAAGTGATCCAAAAAATATACAAGCTTTGCGAAAAGAAAACTTGTATTTATAAAAAGATTCAAATATATCTTTGCATTTCAAATTATCGTAGGGCACAGACGATTGTGAGAAGGTGAACATTTTCATATTCCCCAACGCAAACTCTGAATTGGGTCGAAGTAAATATGTATTATAGGCTTTTATCGCTCGTGGGAAAGATCACAGAACGCGCCCGCATTCAAAAAACTTGTTCATGAAACTTTTCTATTGAACGCAAAAGAGTTTTTGTTGACTGTGGCGATTTACTGCTCAAAGTCACAGTTTGATTTTAGTTTTATCTACTGGCGTAGGTATACTGGATACATTACGAAGTGAGTACGATAGAATTATATTCAAAGTTATTGGACTAAGTTTAAATTGCCTTTAGGCAGTTTGGGTTCTTGGCTACTTCATTTAATGCTTTTATTTTGTTTTTAAAGCAATGTCATTAACGACTTGTATTAAAATCAAAAGAGTTACTTTTGCAGGTACTGAAACGTACAATTCATATGGGAATTTACTAAATACCTATTTCATCTTCTCCTATATCATCATCATCATTCATCATTATCCTGCCCTTCTCCCAGTCACCTGGGGTCGGCGCAACATGTTTTCTCCTTCCATACTCTTCTATTATATACCATTTCTTCGCTCACTCCCCTCTTCTTAGGTCTACCTCTTCCTCTATATCCTTCCACATTCATAGTTAACACTCTCTTAACAACCTCATTTTCATTTCGTCTCATCACATGTCCATACCATCCTAAACGCGCACTCCTCAGCTTCTCTGTCACAGGTGCCACTTTCAGACTTCCTCTAACATATTCATTCCGTATTCTATCTGTTCTCGTTACTCCACACATCCATCGCAACATTCGCATCTCTGCTGCATGCAATCGCCTTTCATCATATATTCGTATTAAAATATAAAAAAATATTTACGGGATTTTTAAACTAAAAGGCTTGAATTATTTGTTGCTGTTGTAATATCAGCTATAGTACTCTGAATACAAAGTAAAACAGCGCTAGGAAATTTTCAAATAAATACACAAAAAATGGTAATTGTTACAAACAAATAATATATTACAAATCCAAATAAATCTTTTACCGGATTCGATTGCCTGTAAATAAAAAACAATACCTCTATCTACCTATCTATAATATATCCAAATACCTTAATCCTGGGGTCGGTTTGTTGTCTGCAGCATCTTCGTAAGCTACTAAATGCAGGAAATAAAAATGGTAAATTAATATAATTGATTTTTATTGTTCGTGCCTACATGGGTAGACCAAGTCATGGTCCACTTAGTGTTTGTATAACCAGCCCGACAGAGGAGACTTTGTATAATAGTAGGCAGTGTGTTAGCTCTGCCCCTGGCTTTGCTGGCGTCCATGGGCGACGGTAACCACTCACCATCAAGTGGGCCGTATCTTCTTCTGCCTCCAAAGGTAATAAAAAAAGAACATCAGCTCAAAGTGTCAGCTGTATAGTAATAGCGGTAAACGATTTTTTTTTGTTGCTTGGAATGCTGGACGAGCTCACATCCCACCTGGTGTTAACTGGTTACTGGAGCCATAGACATCCACAACGCAAATGCCCCACCCACCTTGAGATATATAAGTTCTGAGGTCTCAAGTATAGTTACAACTGCTGCCCCACCCTTCAAACCGAAACGCATTACTACTTCACGGCAGAAATAGGCAGGCAGGATTTTTAAGCATATCTATCATGACCCATATCAATACGCTAAAAGCTAAGCTAAAAAGATTCACAGGAAGTATCGTAATGTATAAGCGGCACAGACATTGCCTTTCTAAGATTTTTAGACGTTTTCATTTAATTAAGTCGATGGTATTATTCTGAAGTAATCCACAATAGGTACCGTGCCGAAGCTAACTCAATTGAAACCCTCCCATTGAACAGATAAGTGCTTAATTTGGCGCACAAGTTCTTTGAATGGATGAACTTAGAATATTAATCCGTGTCCTCGCTTCCTAAATGAAATGTTTCCCGTTCAATAGCCTATTTACCGAAGTAATTTTATCTTAAGCGTAAACCTTATATCTGGGTCGACTCTCGTATTTGTTTTGATGCCAAACTTTTTGACATATTATGTTGTATTATTAGCGTTAGGGCTGCCAACCGTGAGTTCTCGTGAGCACACTTCACGTTACATGCTATACTCAGAAAAACGTCGAACTTTCCATTATTTACTATTTTATTTCACGTGGATAGATTGGGATCTCTGGAGAGAGTTTGGTGCTATCCTATACCGTATGTTCCATGGGGGTGCTCTGAGAAATTGTTTGAGATGTTCTCGTCACCTTCTGTTTAGCGTCTTACTAATGGACAGAGGAGTAGAATTAATTCCTATTAAGTTTTAATTAATTCCTTTGCGACGTGACTAATAAATTCCTGAGATTTTTAGTGGTATGGTCTGCTTCAAACGACTTTGAAAAGACTCTTCAACGGTAGGGACTGGTTGTGTCTCAGGCATTACTGATGTCCATGGGTCAAGTTCTCCATTAAGGGGTTCGTAAGCTGTCTACTTATTTAGTAGAAGAAAGTAGTACCAGAGATGGCACCTACATCATAGAATTATCTGTTAGCATTACCATAGTTCGGTAGTACGATCAAGTTAGCTTTTTCGATAGCTTAACATAAAAGCAAGCTCTGGGCCGTGAGTATTCGTGAACACACTACACATTGGTTACGTAATAATCATATGACTTTCAAAAAATCCGAAGAAAACAACTACAATACGTTTGCTCGCTCAGTATTTCTTGACTCCACGACTATTGAATTGGTATCGCTGGTCCTGAATTTAAATAATTAATTAATAAAAAACTTTTTTGCTATTGAGTTCATTTGTGTTTTAATAATAACAAATCAGCAACCAATATATAAGCATGATTTACAAATTGATTTTCAACTTTTCCTTAGTGGCTTTTGGGTGAGTCGCCTGAAATAATTCTTCTTTCAATAAATTCTCGTAAACTTTGGATACTATTGGATACGTCTTTAAATCCAATTTATGTCTGAAAAATACAATAAATTATGTACGTTATTTATTATTTTAAACAAAATGTTCTCATCGGGGTTCGCCATATAGATTTTTTTTATTGCTTAGAAGGGAGGACGGGCTTACGGTCCACCTGGTGTTAGGCAGTTACCGGAGTCTATAGACATGAACACCATCGCCACCCTCCTGTACATACGGATTCCAAGTCTCAGTTTTAATGTACAACGACTGCCTCTCTCTTTAAATCAAAATGTATTACTGCTTCACGGCAGAAACAGGCGGGGTGGTGATATCTACTCGGGTGGGCTCACAATACGCCATAAAACCAATTAGTGACATTTAGGTTTCACATATAGATGTAGATATTCCATTACCTGCTTACTCCATTATAAATTTGTGGCACAAGACAGATATCAGCCAACGTAATTTGATCTCCGATGCAGTAAGCTCCTGATGTTTTCGCTAACAAATCATTGAGCGTTTGCAGTCCTCTTTCAGTCCAGTATTTTGTGAAGCTAAGGAATTTCTCCTCCGTTCCCAAATGTTTCTTCAGACCGAAATTTTGTAATGGTTGTATACCGGATACAATAGTCTGTTTCGTAAAATATGTCCTTAATATTTAGAGACAGATGCAAGGAATAACTTTGCAAATCATAATATTTAACTAAAGCAGAGTTACAATGTTAATCGTTGTTGTACCTGTCGATTTGATAGTAATAAGAAAATCATTTATTGTTGATAAGATTTTCAATAACTTCAGTTGAATTGTAATCTTAATGAAAACTATACTATTTCTTAATTTTATTCTAGTCTATTTATTTTTATGACTTTTTTAAAGAATTGAAATAATACATTTATTCTATCAGTTCATAAAATTAAATTCTCTTTTCGTCTAGAAAAGGATAAAGTATTTCGATTCTATCGTACCACTTCGATTCTAAAGGTGCGATATGTGATCAAACAAAATATAAAACATTAAGAATAGAATGACTGTCCAGGTAGACTCACGTCAGTGATGTTCCGAAATAAAACAAACTCATTCATACAATACTATACTGTACACATTAAGAGGAAATTAAGATTACAAAAAGAGTCTTCAAAAACTACAAAGAAAAAGAAGCCCATCACATTAATGAGTTTAGAAATTACGGGGTTCTTTTTTATATCCTACCTAAACTCGTAGCCTTAAGAGGGCTATGCCAGCGTAACCGAAGGCGTGGGGTTCTATTAATAGTTTTGTGTTACTAGACTCAGATTTATTACTATAGTACAAGCGTATTTGTATATTATTTAAGGGTGAGACCAACTCTCGATTCGCCTGCAAGTTCTAAGCATAGTGAATGTTTTCTTTTATGATTGAAGGATTACTTGTGATCAGGAGGCCTTTCCAGTTTCACCAGGACATGTAAGCGAGTATGGGCTCAGCCAGGAGGGTTGGGATTAGCTAACAGCTATCCAAGCGCATCTAAAGGACAACTAACAACTTAAGAGCAATGAGTCTACTACTGGATCGGGATCACAACCCTCTGAGAAGCCCCGGCGAGAAACTCAGCGAGCTGATGTATGGATTAGGTTGGACGTCTGACTCTTTGTAGAGTTCTAAGAGTACGGTTATAGGGGCCCCTAAGACTGCTCCTAACGTTAGAGCTGAAGGCGTCTAATGCAAGAGTTATTGGGTCTGATGGATCCGTTAGGACGTGTTGTTTTGTTTTTTTGCACAAAACCCTTCGTACATAAAACTCTTATTCTAAATTTGGACCAAATTCTAACCTCGCATATTTCTCTCATACGGGCGCGTTGTAGTGCTGTGTCTGGCATGAGTTTCGGTTCAGGTCTCGTATCTTCTATGTACTGTATTATCGCCATAGATTCGACTAAGGTGACTCCATCTACACAGAGGAAACTGACTATACCTATAACTTTTATTTATTTATTGCGGAGTTTATTTAGGCACGGAGCCGAAATACATCAAGCGTTCATTTCGCTATCGACCTGGAAACATGAGATTGAAGTCTCTCTGGCACTCCTACACTTTAGGCCGAAGCGAATGACTGCTTCGCATGAGAGTTTACAAAACGCCCTACTACTGGCAAATATTAATGATATTCCATACGAATAATTCGGTCGCTTTACTCATCAGGACGCGGACGCTTCAAAGTTCTAGAAATTTTAAATGAACGAATGTAGCCATTGAAGCAATAAACGTTAAATATAGAGTTGGGAGAGCGATGACTCGATACGCAAATTGAACCAATGGAGCATAACAGAACAATGAACTGCAATCATAATTTAGCACGATATTATTAGTTAGACTTTACACAGTATATTAACAAAAAAACAAACAAACAAAAAAAGGGTGCGTGTACTTATGTATGCACGTAAGAAGTTATACTTTATTTCTATTAAATTTATTTCTTTTGTTTATTTAAATTTTAATCAATTTGAAAACAAATCGATTAAACAACATCCTCAAACACGCATATTGGACATCCCTTTTCTTGACATCGTATAAATTCGGTAATTCTCGGTACGGTTCGGAAAGTTCACCTGCGGCTATATTCAGACTCGCCAAGTTACGTCGATCGTATTGTAATGAGCGATTTAGTGGGCAACTTTATTCTGTTAATTTTGTGTCACGGTACTCTCATAAATTTTTCATAACGTGCCTAAAGAAGTATAACTTCAAAAATAAATGATGACAGGAGTTGTCCTTTTTTAATAATTAAGAAACAAATGTTTTTTTACTTCTGACCTGTAGAATTGAGTTTTATCGGCTTTTCTTTAAATACCAAAATTAGTAAGAACATGGTTATTGTTAAATTCATTGGCTAAAGAATCGCGAACCGAGTCAAATCAGCGGGTGTGGATTTCCGGCATAGGAGCGAATATTTTTTGTAGTCGTCTTTTGAAGAATGTTATATACATAATTGAATTATAATTATAATATATCCATATAAATTTCGTGTGTCTATATTAAAGTTGTGTTAATTTTGTTATGCGATTTTGGACAGATGCTTTTATTCGAGAGGTTTGAGATCGGCATGTTTCAATTGTACTCAATTTTGCTAAAATTATATTTACGGAACTTGAACTGTATGTGTGTTCCAGTGTATTCACGCTTGGCTGCCAATAATGTTAATGTTGAAAGAAATGTGAGCGACCATTGTGCGAAATCTTGAAATTTAGTTGCTGCATAGGTTTTTTAATTATTATATTGTCAATTTACTTTCCGAGGAATACACTACGGCTTTCTGTGCATGTATGCTACGATGCGAACTTAAAATACCGGCCCGAGTTATCAGCGGCTTCTCCGCTCAGCCTCACATAACAAAAGCAAAGCACAGTTGAATTGCTCAAGTATTTCGATTAAATATTACAAAATTATTCTCATATTCAAAATTAAATTCCATGTTCGCTTTCAATAAATGTCTAAGTTTATTGATTTGGAATCAACCGAGATTCGAACCGCGAACACGAAATTGTGTAAATATTTAAATGAATAATGTTTCTCGCCAGTTTCACTTAAAATTTCTCAACAATTCGTATTATATTATTGAATCAACAAACGGCTATGTCAATGTTTTCATCTAAATATTGACTGATGCCACACAACTCAGATACTTGTCTAGTCGCTGATCGAAATGAATTGAGAATTACGTTTATTGAGAGTCATGTACCTTAACAATTCATTGACCTAAATAGTTGGCAATCTATGAGTAGTTTTTCTATAGGCGTTATTAATGTGGCGACATATTTCTTAAATTCATCACAATGTTATTGGTCGGTCTATAGAATCAAACGGTTCACTTGTGTTTACTAATCAAGGGGTTGTTTTATTTCAATCTAGGTACTAAAAAAATGTGTGTGTGTGCAAAGTGCAAGTCACACACGGTAGAAGTGAAAATTATAAAGTATAAAAATAATCGCAAGGGTAGACCACTCCGCAGAGCAATGGAGCAGCCGTACCCTGAGGGAACCGCCTGCATGATCACGGTATCCCGACGCCAGGTAGGTATGATTAAGCAAGAGAAATACGAGAACGTCTACCAACTGTGTAACATCTCGTCACTGCGATTCAGGAATTGTTGAATTTACGTGCAGCGACATCTGTAGATAACAAACTAAATAGAAATAAAATAAACATGGCGCGTAACAGAAGAAATTAAGATGGCGCGTAACCGAAAAACGTTACATACGTTTTTTCCTCCCTACATCAATAAAGAAGTTTTATTTCAACAAATCTGTTATCTGATGTCAATGGGCTCCTTAATGGGCAACTTAACATCTCTTCTTCAACCCGTGTCCACCCAATGCTGAGTGTAGGTCTCTTCGAATGTACCCCATTCTCTTCGGTCTCTTGCCTTTCTCATCCAGTCTCTACCAACCACTTTGACCAGGTCATCGTTCCACCTCGTTGGCTGTCTGCCCACGTTACGACGTCCAGTACGAGGTCTCCACTCCAGTACTTTTTTACAACAACACACAACACTTACACTTACAAAACGTACAACTTAACATCGAAGCTTATCTTGCAAAAGTCGTTAGTCTGATTCAAGTTTTTGTCACATTTTGTCATATTTCTCTTCTATGATACCAACAGAGTTTTCGTAGTCCTCCAGTTCTCATACCGACATAACTAATATCTTAAGGTTTTTTTTAAGAGTAGTTTAATTTTCACAATAAAAAAATCCCAGAGCCTAGATAAATGACAACCATCTCCTTTGTTAGTTGTTGGAAAAATAATATATGTGTCTATAATACAAAAAAGTATAAAGATTCTGCGTTAGAAAATTAGGCGCATTTTCTTAAAATGTAATTGAAGTCGGTTTCGCGACAAAAATAAGCAGAATCTGTCAAGGTTTTGCCAGAATTGTAATTGTTCAATTATGTATTCTTTTTGGAGTTTACTCCTTTAGAATCGATTTACATATATAGGCCCGGGGTATGAAAATTATGGGGACCAAAATCGTACTAGCATGTCACACGAAATGCGTTATGCGCCTAGCATGTCACACGAAATGCGTTATGCGCCTGATTGGCTCCTGATTGCGTGATGCGTGCGCGCGCCAATCAGGAGCCAACGCGCGGCCGCGTTATCGCAGGTGACGCCGGGCTGCTGCGCCGGCAGTCCGCCACAAAGCCTCGTACTGATCGCGCGTTTCTCTCATTATTGTATTTTCATATATTTGTTAGTCGTTTGTTTTGTGTCTCGTTAATTTGTTAATAATCTGTTGTGTATCGTGTTGTCGTAATATAGAACTATTTCTCGTATTGTTTCGTTTAATTTTTTATATCCAGTAAACTCCAGTCGTGCGTCGGAGCGGACACACACACTTTTTTTATTTATTTTTGCTGAGTGGTTACTGTCGCCCATGGACTTCAGCAATGCGGGGGCCAGAGCCAAGCCGCTGCGTATTTGCGTATCGCGTGATATTAGTTACAAAACTATCATCCTGGAATTTATAATCGAAACTTAATCAAGTTTGATAATCTGCCAGGCGCATTAGCAAGAACCTCATTCGGTAGTTAGAATCTCATTACTTTCATATCTTAGCATTAAACGACCTCCGAGATGTGAGCTATATTGTTTAGTTCTAAGGAGTTTCCCGCTTACGAGTTTTGTTATCGTGACGGACAACGTTATTGCTTTAAACCGACTAATTGAGGTGCTATTTTACTGCAAAATAAAACTCTTTTATTAGATGCAGCAGTATTTCCGTATTACCATTTGATGGTTATAAGTCCGCGAATAAAGTTTAGTATTTTGTGCAGACGATTTATATTTTTACTGTCGGTATTTTTTAAATGTATTCCAGAATTTATTTAGTTCTTGGCTGGAAATTGGGCTAAAATAGAACATGGACTCGATTGACCTGCCCAGTTTAGACAAGTCAACGTTCTCACTAGAACAAAAAACAAAAACATATTATAGTAGATTAATTCAAAAAAATCTCCTAGCGGTCATATGAAGAATAAAGCAGAAAGCTATTTATAAATTTATAGATAACAAAATACATCCAGCGAATAATAATGTATTCTGATGGTAATGATATGGTGATTAGCAGAGGCTAGAGTGCACTCGATACGGCTAAGGGCCCTTGTGACCCAATGACGAACGAGGCCTCGTCAAACGTGTCGTGCTGACAAGAGAGAATAATCATTTAATAAATAGTGTACTAGTACCTACAGAGATATATGCTCTTTAAATGATTTTTTATGTTAATAATAGCATTTCGGTTCTATTACCTTATAGTATCTGAACGATAAGACGAACTGAGAGGCCAAAGATCGACGCTTTTGAAATGTGGTGTTGGAGGCGGGTATTGCTAATGCCATGTACAGTACGCCGGACCAACTTATCCAATCTGAAGGAGCTTGGTATTATTACAAGACTGTCCACTATCTGCTTCTAACGCATTCTCACGTATTTCGGTCAAATCGCTCGTAGAGACCTCGGTAACTTAAAGAAGCTGATGGTAGTTAGTTAGGTTGATGGGAGAAGATCACGCGGACACGCTCACCTACCCACTGGTCTGGTCTGATCTGATATAGACGCTAACCGGCCTGCCAATAATCGAGGCTATGAAGACGTGGGGAAGATTGAGTGATCAATATTACAAACTAAACACCTTCTTTAGCAATGAAGAGACCGACTCAGAAGAAGTGGTTATTAGAAATATTTGAGTCACCATTTATCAATTAAGTACTAAATATATCGAGCAGGCATAAACAGGATCAGAAATACCGTTTCATGCTCTGCGAACATTTTCCATATTCATTTATTATCATTATTTCATTTTCTACATAATATGTATATATTTAAATATATATAAGTTTCTTTATCAGTTTATGGCAACTATAACACAGGGAATCATAAATTGGGGCTGGATGATCGTGCGTGATTTGTTGTCAGTTATACTTTTCCTATTTTATAATTTCCGCCGACCTTGAAACATGCATTCTAAGTTTCAGTTCTATAGTATACAATCGCTGCCCGGCCCCACTGGAACGCTTTACATCGACATTGAGATAGGGTGCTGCTCGCCGCCTATCTATGTTAATGACTAATGGGCTAACATAACGCTCATTAGTCATTACGCGATATATAATTTTAGGGGATTTGATTTTTATTAAACGACGTTATTCTGGCATCGTGGAAGTCATTGGGAAGTATGTGTTAAGTACTGAATTATCCACTCTCATATTCACGAAGAACTTCTTAGAACTGATTGATACCTGTCTGCAAGATTCTAACACCGATGCAGTCGTTTTATAAATCACATAGACCGGTGATATGTATGCACTGGGTATCTAATCCTTTAAGCCATGATGACTTCAAGTTTTTTTTACCTATTAAACTCATTTTAACTGACTTTCAACTGTAAGCTTTCGTCCCGAATACGAAAAAGCTGAGTGCGTGTGGTCTAGCTGTGGTGGAACAAGTTTTTTAATTATATTTACCTTTCTTTGACTTTGAATACTTTAAGCTTCTCTTGTAATCGGAATTGTCTGACATCGTCTGCTATAATTCCACATCATTAGACTAATTAAGGACGAGACAGACTAAATATTGATTGATGTAAATATCTAAAATACGCATTCTTCTTTGTGATTCTAAATACTTCTTATAATATTCCTTTATTTCAGCACTTAATACTACTATTATTTTAATGATCTTTTGAAATGTGAAATGAAATTTATAAATGTCATTTAAGATAAGTATGTCGGAGGAGCCACAATTATTAACACCATCGTCAGACATCGTAGGGGCAAATAGGGTGATCGAGCTAAGAGAAATATTGAGTACACCAATCACGTTTGTTGTCTTAGAATAATTTAGAAATCTTCTCTTGACTAGTATAAAAAGGCTAAACCTATAACGATTTATGGGCGATATTTTAATATTCTAAAGTTGACAATGATTCGATTCAAGGGACGGTTCGCGCGGATACAAAAAAATATCCCTTCGTCTTCGTTAAGGAGCATCCAATTCTCATAATGTAGGGAGTGACTAAGTCACATTCAGCGAATAGCCGAATACTTTTCCCATTTCCTCTCTGATAAATCAAACGGATATATGTGTATTAGCAGCCTTCATGTCAGATGTGGGTATAATGGTCGTGTATTTTCAAAGTTATACTATCGATGATTATGTGACAAAAAGAGTTAAGCAGCATTACCTCTTGTGTGTGTTATTATTAGCGTGCTTTACTCGTGTCACGAAAAATGTATGAAATTAATTTTTTTTTTAAATGACAACACACTAACGTATCTTGGTATATCTACCACCTTTTTTGTTTTTTTTTTCTTAATATTACAATAAGCTACTTGCGATACTGTTTTGGCCAGCATCGGTTTTAATCTTTATTTTTTATTATACTTGTAAATTTATGTACATACTTACTTTGTTATATGAAAATGAAATAAAGTTGAATTATGTGAAATTGCAATAAATTGGGATGAAATCTAATAAAATAAAATGAGTTGAAATGAAACTTTTTGAAAGAACCTTAAGATTCACGTCCAGCGACTTTGTTTCAACCGCCCACATTTGTCCACTTTCACAGACGTTGATCAGTTAATAAGCTACTTATTATACACGTTTAAACCTGAAGAAACACTAAATTAACAATATAAAACAAATTACACAACTTCGCCCCTCACATTTCGTTAAAGACATTATTGGTAACGATTGACTAGAGTTATTAATACAAAATTTCGAAATAACAAAACAAAAGAGAAAAAGATACATATTTAAATGAACGTAAATCTAGAGGTGCCAATGATTTCAATTATTGGACGAGCACTGTTAATTATAAACATTGTGTCATTTATATCATGTCATGTTTGAAAACACTCATAAAAAAAGAACCAAAACTTCATACTTGATACCTTTTATAAGCATACTGACTCTAACCAAGATTAAAATTCAAATCAATCTAGTGTGGCACATGATTATGCGTCACCTGATCAACAAGTCGATGAAGTCAACCTTTTTCTTACCTATCTCGAGAGCTGGTACTTTTTGCGCTGGATTGATGGCTCTGTACTCTTCAGTTAGCTGTTTACCAGTTTTAACAATATCCACTGGGCGTTCTTCGAAAGGTATGCTTTTTGCATGTAGCATTGCTCGAACACGCCACGAACACGAAGACAGCCAGTAGGCGTGCAAAATCACACGATTTTCAACCTTGCGTAAATAAAATGAAGAGCAAAACTTAATGCATTCTTAAAATTGCCAATGGGTTGGGCGAATGAGTTAACAGTCCACCTGGTACCTGAATAAAGCATATAGACAACAGAACCTTGAGACATAAGTTTGAAGTCCGAATCATATTAAAGTTGTACTTTACAGGGGACCGGCGGCAGTTAGTAATTTAATAATTTCGCACATTTTCAATGCTATTTACACATGTATAAACTTGCGTATTTATTTCATTAAATTGTATAGGCTGCTGAGGATTTGAATTATATATGTATATGTATGATTATCGGAATGGCAGCCCGATGAGAAGATTCGTCGAGAATCTCAGAAGGCTAATAGTATGGGTGAAGTGTGAAGTTTGAGTCTAGTTCGACGAGAATGGTGACTTGGGTTGTGGTTGCTGTTAGCGTTCTGCTAGGAGCGTAGAACAATATCAATAGTGGATCAGAAATAGTGCTAGTACTAATAGTTGTTATCTTATGCTAAGCTACCTACATATTTTCAGCGTCAACCGAGATCAAACGGAAATATAATAAAAATTATTTTCTGAATTCCAAACAACTCTAAAATTTGAATATGTAAGTTCCGAATTATCAGTTCCTTTAAGAAACACCAATTTGAGAAACAATTTTGTATTTATTACATTAAGATTGATTCAACAGCTAGTCTCCTTTAGGTATTTTTTGAGTGATAGATGTGTTTAACTATTTACTAGGTAAATAGATTTAAATTGCCATAGATGCTACACTTCATATTACTGTAATCTTACTCTATTCGTGCACAGGCAAAGTACTACTGCCTTCATTTAATTTAATTACATTTCACTCCATATTATCATTTTTCGTAAAAATAAGATTATAAATTATAATGACATGACTTAAAGGTCTTAAGTACCAAGTCTTAAAATCCCTTTAAAAAAACCAAAGTACTAGTCGTCAAAATGATTGAATGTATAACAACTTTATCATTGAACTGTTTATTTTATTCGAAAATTTTGAGGTTAGTAGATTAATGTAGGAAAAAGGTGTCGCTGTCGTTTTACACAAATAAAAATGAATAATAAAAATGTTAAGAACTTACCATTGTCGCTTATGAAAGATAGAGTATTCTAAGTATTATTCAACAATTTTTTGCGCCGTTTGTGTTTACGATTGTTTTCTCACTAGAGAGGTATTTACTTTGTCAGAATATGATTCGATAAATCTTATCTGTCAAGGTCAAAGTAAGCTGTATTTAAATTCGTTATTCAATTGACATTTTTACATTTATTAATGGAGGTTATGAATAATAGCTAATAGCCATGAACCAAAGGCAAAACAAACACTGGAATCAAATCGTTTTATGATACTAACAGAGATGGCGCTAGCTTCCTTTTGATCAGAACTAGCAGACATTAATTTATTATTAGGTAGCGGGAATTTAAATAAAACATGATAGCTCATATACTTGGTATTTATTTACATGAAATATATAACGACTAGGTATATATTATTACGCCAGGAATTCATTAGTACTATAAATTCCATTACAATGTTTCATATTAGGTATATTGAATTTTTACAGACACAATAGAAGCGGAAGTTACACGGGTTAACTTGTAAATCTAATAAAAGACGTAAAGCGTTACACATTATAAATGCACAAACGGAGATACATCATACATAATTTAATATTCCTCTACAAAGTTATAAATTCAAAAATACTTATATCAGACAAATGTCTGAGTTAATATTCTTTGGTCGTTTTATTGTTCTGATCAGCTATTTAGCTTATATTATACATGTTTTTATTTCAAATAATCTATTTACTTAATTTAGGAACAATTAAAGTACTAAACATTGTCTTTATAATAAATAAAAAAACACAAAATATTTTACACATAAAATTTTTGAGCCTAATTGTTGTATTCAGTGATTCAGTTTCATGAAATAACATCAAAAAATATTTTTTAGTTAGAACTTTAATATCAGTCAACAACTACTTTAAATACTTTCTAAGCGAACATAGACCGAGCAAAGCACGATCATATTTTATCAACCCCATCTAAGCGGAGATCCTGGCGGTCTCATCAATGTAGCCCTGGTTTCAGCAGTTAACACTCCTCCTCCGTCGCCGTCAGGAAGTCCATAGAACGCGTGCAGATGCCGCCTGTGGTGGAGCTCATGGCCTCTGTTATGGTTCAGACCTTGGAGACGACTCCACAGGGAGAATATCCTTTTTGCCACCACTTTATTTTCTTCCATGGAATTTTCTGAAAAATAATAATGACAGCAATTATTATTTTTTTATTAATTTATTTTGCTTATTTCTAATTGTGAGATAAAGCTTCGAATTCAGTGATAGGGTAACATTTATTTCAACATAATTGATAAGTCAATCTCTTGGACTGCCAGCGATATTCACACTGCAGTTTGATTGGATTCACTAATCGTTTAATATTAGACATAAAGCCTCTTTACGTGAAAAAAATAAAAATGCCCACCTGTATTTTCGGTTTTATCTAATTTATCTTTTAATAAAGCGATTTCGGGGTTTAAATCAATGTTTAGTCGTGCGTTTACATCTTTACGTTCGTTCTTTCTCGGTTGAGTTTCTGATACGATTGCTGATTCAACATCGTCTTTATATTCAAAGCGAATGTCTTTTAACATAGGATCAGCAGAACGGACGTATTCGCCGTCAATGTTTTCATTTAAATCGGCCTTGTTGGCCATTGCTTCATATATTGGTTCTTCGTCTAAAGCTTGTTGCTCTCTGTCTTCGTCTTCAAGTTGTCCGTTGACGTCCAAGCTCCTTTTATCAACATTATAATGTTCGTATAAATATTTGTGCAGTCGATCAAGTTGTCTGGGATAGTTATGCCATTGCTCTTGCCTGAACCCCTCATCATTGTAGTTCTCTTTCTTATTGATAATATTCAAGTTCGTTATCCATTCATCGTTTTTAGGGTCTGGGAATTGTAATTCTGATTTTTTAAATTCCAGATTTATATCGTCTTGTACTTCGGACTGCGGGCTCAAATATAGGCTGCCGGGTAATTTTATATTATGAAATTGACTGCTAAATATATTGTCGTTTTGTAGATCATTCAAGTCGAATGGTTCTGTTTCCAGTTGATTTTTGGACAGCAGTGGAAGAATGTTGCTGGAAGATAACGCCGCTGTTGCGAGGACTAGTACTGGAATAATGGCTTGCAGCATCTGTAACAAAACAATACTACAGTATCTATTTTGGCTAGCTTATCGCAAACATTTTTACTGCGCTATATGGGTATTCGACATAACGAACCTAAAGTGTTGAGTTACTGAAGTCATCATAACATGATTAATGTTACCTAACTCGAGACGTGAGGTCATAGTTTCATTCTTTTTAGAGAGCCTAGTCTTCAAACTGGAACGTGTGACCGCTTCGTGGCAGAAATAGACTGGATGCTATTTAGCCGTGTGTGTTCACATTGCGTCCAGTCACCAGATAATAGATCCGAGTTTACCAAAGCCAACTGCGAACAGCCTAATTTCAGTTTTGATCGATAAATAATTGAAACTAGGTCAGGTGAAAACAATTACGATTGATCGTCATTCAGCTTAATCGGGCAATCATGCCAAGTAACCCGTCTATTGTGTTCAGTGAAAGTGATTCAATCCGAAAACCACGAAGTATTAAGACACGTACGACCATTTAAAGAAAGGTTTTTCCTATTTATCTAACACGTGGCAGAAGCTAGGAATTCCTGAAAGGCAATAAAGGTTATTAATGGGATCCGTTCGGTATACGTAATTAAAGACGAATGATGCCCCAGAATACAAGCAGGAAAACGTTACTAGCGAACTGTGGCATATCTCTTGACGTAGAAAATGGGTTAATGAATAATTTATTTTGGTTAGGGTTCGTCTGACATTTGGAGGTATTTTCTGTCAGTACTTTCTTTTTCGTGTACCTAAACAAAGAAAAAAAACCAACAGATAACAACAGATAACGCCTTCATTGAAATTTTGTAATAGATTTCAATATCTTTTAGTTAATCAAATATGTTAAACATGTAATCATCATCAATTTTGAAGTCGTCGTGGCCTAACGGATAAGACGTCCGGTGCATTCGTGTTGAAGCGATGCACCGGTGTTCGAATCCTGCGGGCGGGTACCAATTTTTCTAATGAAATACGTACTCAACAAATGTTCACGATTGACTTCCACGGTGAAGGAATAACATCGTGTAATAAAAATGAAACCCGCAAAATTATAATTTGCGTAATTACTGGTGGTAGGACCTCTTGTGAGTCCGCACGGGTAGGTACCACCGCCCCGCCTATTTTCTGCCGTGAAGCAGTAATGCGTTTCGGTTTGAAGGGTGGGGCAGCCGTTGTGACTATACTGAGACCTTAGAACTATATTTCAAGGTGTGTGGCGCATTTACGTTGTAGATGTCTATGGGCTCCAGTAACCACTTAACATCAGGTGGGCTGTAAGCTCGTCCACACAGCTAAGCAATAAAAAAAAAAAAAATACTTATTTCTAATAATACAGTAGAATCCACATTCTGTATACCTACATATTGAAGGAAAGTAATAAAAATAATTCTATAAATTAGCGATTTATAATATTATTTTCTGCCTGTCTTTATTTCTCTAACAAATATCTCTATATCTAACAAATAAATATATATATAGTGTCAGTAGCAGTAAATTGTGTTGTAACAATATAAATAGAGTCGGTCAGAAGTCAAAGCTTTGTTTCATTAAAATCAGATAATGCAAAACAGTTATCGTCATTTAAATATCCTTAGAATTTAGTTTTAGATATTAGAAGTCACGTTGTAAATTTTAGTACGAAAGTAACTGTCTGTCTGTTACGTTTTAATGCTGGTTATTATGATTACTGAAATTCGGTATAGGACACAATATAGGGTACATCATTATACTTCTGAGACTCCTTCCACCTAGTACAAAGTTTTTTTTTTTTATTGCTTAGATGAGTGGACGAGCTCACAGCCCACCTGGTGTTAAGCGGTTACTGGAGCCCATAGACATCTACAATGTAAATGCGCCACGCACCTTGAGATATAAGTTCTAAGGTCTCAGTATAGCTACAACGGCTACCCCACACTTCAAACCGAAACGCATTACTGTTTCACGGCTGAAATAGGCAGGGAGGTGGTACCTACCCGTGCGGACTCACAAGATGTCCTACCACCAGTGTAGTCAATGCAGGTGAAGTTGCGGTCAGAAAATAAATCGGTGTAGATATAGCTCTGGGATATTAGTATGGTCTGGTCAATCATAGATAGCGGATTAGCTGTGCTGTTGGTAACGCTGATGGCACATTAGCAATACCAATGCAATAGCAATGTATATTATTATTTTTAATTTCCTTTGTAGGTAGACGACCACACGGCCCACCTGATGGGAAGAGGTTACCGTGGCTCATGGAGGTCAGCAATGACAGGGTGCAAGTCGCTGCCTACCACTTTGCTGTACATTTGCCACCAGGTTGGCTTAGGCCCGTCTGCATCCTATGGTTTTACTTACAGTTCGGTTACAGTTTGCAGGGTTTAGTAGGTGGTCAACATGTGAGCGGCAGGCGTCTAGTAGATATTATTTGCTTCTAGTTAATATCAGGTATGACGTTTTCTTTACTCGTTATTTTTATTTTACAATAACAAAAATTGTTTATTTATAAGTATAGGTAGGATTGCGATAAGACTCAGCTACTATTTCGATAATTTGCAATGATAATGTTGTTAGTATTTTTTTCGTCATGTTATTCGCGCACAGTAATTTCCGATCACCGTAACTTACATCACTTTAGTTTTTTTTTATTGCCCTTGTAGGCAGACGATCATACGGCCCTCCTGATGGTCAGTGGTTACCGTCGCCCATGGACTTCAGCAATGCCAGGGGCAGAGCCAAGCCGCTGCCTACCGAGCCAAGCCGCTGAGGGGGTCAGTCGTATCGAGGTAAGGCAATTCGCGGCGCGCTGCTCTAAAGCGCCGATTATTTAGATACTCCTCAAAGGAGTAGGACCTACCTTGTATATCAAATGCATAAAAGCATCAGTTTACGGACTTAGGTATACTACGTGCTAGCTGTTGACTGTTGCATTACTTATAGCCCTTTTTCATAAAAGTGAATGACTTCATAAAGGTTAAAGGGTTAATTTATTACTCGGTACACGATGAGTCCATTGGTACCGCCACGTACCTTTGCTAGGGCACGATAATTGTTCGAAAAGGTCGATTGTCGAATAATTATGTTATCCAGTAATAAATGTGATGATTCAGAAATTCAAACTGTGTATAATTTTTAATTTTTAACATATGTGCTGTGTAAGCAATGTAATGTGAAAATGCCTGTAATAATATAATAGCAAATGTGCAAACGTGTAATATGTATTCATTGATAAGGTATTTGTTTTTATGGAATTGTTTGACGCTTTTCTTTTACAATTAAGTTGATGTAGGTGTTTGATTTTTCTGCGGAAGAATTTCGATTCCCGCGGCCTCGCGCGCACCTGTGGGGAGACACCGGGGTGGTTTTAGCTGGTAGGGTCCGGCAAGCCCCTCCGCCTTTCCCCAGGCGGAGGTAGTCCATGAGGATTTCCCTCCGAAAAAAAAGGTGTTTGATTTTTGAGGAGGCAGTCTCTTGCCGGTGATGGTCACGGGGTGATCTGAGGGGGTAGAGGCTGCGCCGCACGCTACCGTCACTCTAGCGCGCTGGCACCAGGAGGACGGGACGACGTGTCGGCGGGTGCTGCCTGCGATGCGGTCCGCATTGTCGACGTCGCTGTCGTCGCCGAACATACTGGGGAAGAGCAACCCGGTTGGCGGTGTATCGCGTTCCGACCCGGAAGGCTGGTTCTGGCCCAGCTGGGTATTCCGGAAAACCAGCAGCATCGCCCAGGCGGCCTGGTAGAGCTGCCGTACCGCGGGGACCGGCGTCGTTGGTCGTCGACTATCGCCTCAACGACCCGTCGGTCGGGCGTCCTCAGGGTGGCGCCGCGTCTCTGGTTGTAGTGTTGACCGCAGGAACTCCTCTACTCTGACCGGGTTCTGACCCCGGACGGAGTACGGACGTCGGGTGTAAGAGTTCAGGGAAGTCGTTTAGTGCGGTAGGGCCCTAAAATTTCTTGGGTCCGCGGTCTGTTCCCAACATCTGCAGATCGTCAAGTCCCACATAAACCGCTCGCCCCTTGGGCGCGGGGACCTCGTAGGAGGTTCGGCCCCCGGCCCAAAAAAAAAAGGTGTTTGATTTGTAATTATAGGAATATCTCGTGTTAAGTAATTACCAGAGACTATAAATACCGGTAATGCAGGAAGAGTCTGAGGCGATTGCATACATTCCTTGAACCTTGTTTTATGGGGGACATTCAAAGATACATATTAGAACATAATATGATAGAACGGAGAAGAAATAAGCTAACTAGAGCAAAATACTTGCACCGATCTGTACCATCATAGACTTAAACGAGCTGGCACTCCGAGCAACGGGTTGGGAATAAAATTGAATGCATTGCATAAATAAAATAAAAATCTGTGTGACCTATTGAAACATTAAAGTTTAATTTTTCTTAGTTATTTTAATTAATTCAATGCAAAATGCACAATCAGACGGGTGTATGTGTTGGATGCATACGGAATTAGGATGAATTCGAAATACATTTTAAAATAATTATTTAAAAATAATACATTCTAATAAATTTGAACACTTAAATATGTTTGTTATTATGAAGTTTTTTTAATAATACGTCTTAGCCTATGAACTTGCTGTTTTACAACACTGGCCATTTGAGACGTACTTATTTTATGTGTGGCTGGCGATAAACTCTAAATTGAAATAAATGTCATTGTTAAATATGGAATTCTATTTTCAAATTCAGTTATTTGTTTATTGATTTGTGTTTTGTTTTTTCATCGATATGGGAACGATAAAAATATGAGTAAATACAATACTAATTTAGTCAGGTACCTACTAGACGTAGCTAGCTACGTTAGCCACCATACTTACGCGACCTTGCGCCGATAGACTTCTATTTTTTCAAAAGAGAGACAAGTTTTTGTCTGTGAAAAAATCAATACCCGCGAGGTAGTACAAAATGCCTTTGAAGAGTTTATTGGCTCCTGTACCTGACTTCTTTAAGAAGGACATTGAAAATTTACCACTGAATTGGCAGAGAAGCATTGATACCATGATTGCATACTTTGATTTGTAGAAAAAAAGAATATAATTGTATAAAAGAAACGGTTTTCTTGTAAGTACCTACCAGTTAAACTTAAAATTCCTAATTTTCTAAAGCATTTATTCGCAAATAATATTGCGTCAACGAATGAAGAATAATTCAATGAAATACCTACATACTTTTACCGACTAGGCGACCCTGTAATGTTTTATTTAGTCATCTTGCAACTAAGTCAACAAGCCAGTGAGTTGGTAAGTTAATGTTTTTACATTTAGTTTTTATTTATTGCTTAGATGAGTTGACGAGCTCACGATCCACCTGGTGTTAAGTGGTTACCGGAGCCCATAGACGTCTACAACCTAAATGCCGCCGAGATATGAGTTTTAAGTTTTCAGTTTTTACAGTACAACGGCTGCCCCACCCTTCGAACCGAAACGCATTACTGTTTCACGGCAGAAATAGGCAGGGTGGTGGTTCCTACCCGTGCGGACTCATAAGTCTACCACCAGTAAAACTAAAGTAAAGCTATATTAGATGTTGAATTCCACGTGAAAAATCGAGAATGATCATACAGGCCAGGCGTGAAGGTTCCAATGTAAATGTTTCTTAGAAGCCACAGCTTGTAGCTATCAAAGAAAACGCGTATGGAAGTGGGCCGTGTGGTCTTTTAGCCGACGCGAACGCTTTGGTATTCAAATTTAATAGACAGTTGTAGTTTTTATCAAGATTATAGATTATTATCAAGATTCTATTAAAATATCTTAAAAACTAGACCGTAAAAGTCGCTAATTTTTATCTCCTGTGTAAAATATCGTATTTTATAAATTTTAGAAAGAAAATCTCAAGTTGATAAATATACTGATTCCCTAATTTTGGCTTGGTCCGAATGGTAGGTATAGTACGCTAGGCTCATCGGTGGACCGCATGGCGTTCAACGTGCTAAAACCTCTTTATCAAGTGTTTTTGAATTGCGTTTCTCCTCGACTCTAGTGCGAATATTCAGACAAATTTGTCGACACAAGCGTTGCTAAGCAACCGATAACAACATCACACTTTGTATCATGAAATATTCTTGTGTATGCCCGTGTTCGGTAACCGGATTTACAAATATCCTTGAAAAGATTTATTTGGTTGAGCTTTGTATGCGTGAAATATGTGAAAATACGCGAATAGTGAATTCACCGACGGAATTTTGTTTCCTGTATACCTACGTATCTATAACATTGAAAATTGGTGATTTGTTCGGAAGTTTTATACTTTCATTTTTCTATTATGACCAAAAAAAAGGACTTTTTTATAGCTTAGATGGTTGGACGAGCTCACAGCCCACCTGGTGTTAAGCGGTTACTGGAGCCCATAGACATCTACAACATAAATGCGCCACCCACCTTGAGATATAAGTTCTAAGGTCTCAGTATAGTTACAACGGCTGTCCCACCCTTCAAACCGAAACGCATTACTGCTTTACGGCAGAAATAGGCGGCGTGGTGGTACCTACCCGTGCGGACTCACAAGAGGCCCTACCACCAGTAAAATACATAAAAATTTATGGTTCTAAAAAAGAATCAACTATACTAATACAAGAATCAAATGCTAAAATATGTTCTGAATAGGGTAACATTCTGTTTTGGACACTACAAGAAAGTTTCCTTTATATGCGTGTCAGTGAAACCCTGAAGGCGACAGGCAATTTCGCCTTCATCAAGTCTATGTGGGTCGTGAATGTCCATGACGAACTCATTAATATGATATGACAACGAAAATTTAATTCAAACAGCAGAACCAACATATAGCGTTTAATAGCTATAGGTTGCTGTGCGTCTTGCATATTAAGTGTATAATCTATGCGTCTTGCATTGCTGATGTCCCTAAATATCGGTGATAGATGCTCCTCTACCTACAAAGGCAATAAAAAGATCCCGAAATTGAAAAGTAGGTTAGAATAAAATTGTAATTAGCTGTCATTAGTGCATAAATTAAAATTTAATATTATAATTTCGTAGTCTTGTAAGCAAAATAGAAATAACAATTATTTTGCTAAATCACCTATTTATAAATGCTATTCAAAGAATGCTCATAATTCTGTTTTAAATCAAATATTAGAAGTCAATTTGATTTAGAAGTTTCACGAACATTAAGAGTGAAACGAGGAAAAGTTTGTACATAATATTGAAAATTTGCATTTGTATTATCTCTAGGTCCGTGATTGGTTCATTTATTGGAAAAGTTAGTTGCTATAAAGTTATTCTCAAATGAATTTCGATTCGAATTCGATTGAAATACGAATACCAAAGAAAAATAATAAACAGAGTTACAAATTATTTGCTACTTGTGTTGAGATTATAATACGCGAAGGAAAAACTTTGTATCCCTTTTTACGAAAATTGGACGGAGGAGTATGAAATTTCCCACACTTATAGAGAATATAGAGAAAGAGTGCAAAATGCTAATTTTTTTTAAATTATGGCTAAAAAATACATTAAATCAATAAAAAAAAACATTACACACACTATAGGTAATGTATTTGACGCACACACGCATGTGATAGCTTATGCCTATGTATAGGTATAGATATATAACACAAATAATGTTAGTAAATTAAGTAATAATATATTGATAGTTTATGCCTATGTATAGGTATAGAAATATAACGCAAATAATGTTAATAAATTAAGTAATAATATATTTATAAATAATTGCAGTAAATACAATTTTAAATTAAAGCCAACGTTCGAGCGATGACAAACAAGTATGACGCATAGTTGTTTGTCACCGCCTACAAAAGCCCCTGCGCCGACCAATCTCGATTCATTCTCGGTTGAGACGTCGGGCGGTGCGGAGCTCTCTCTCTGGCTTGATACTGTGTATAAGTGTGGACATTGTGAATTAAAAGATAAGTATAATTATTACGTTATTAAATAAATATTATTATGTATGTAAAATGTTTCTATTTGCCATTTATCATAAATAAATGAATATACAATGATTATTACATAATGGTATTATTATTACTCAATAGATAGATGTTCCTGATGAAGTAACTGTTTTGAACTATGCTTCAATATGCAATTCAACAAATATATAGTGTAGAATTACTAAATTGCTAATTCTTAGGTTGTTGTTAGATAAAATTGTTATTATCAGAAGTGGGATTCGATAATCCTAGCTTGTTGATTAATATTTTTCTTTTAAAACTCCAGATGGATTTACCTATCTTACAAGAGCTTCTGAAGGCCATCAAAGACGCAGTTTCCGGTTCCCGCCAGAACGACAGCGAGGTCGCCCTGCCCGTATTTGATCCTGCTAAAAGTGACCTTGGTGCTGAATCATGGTGCAACAATATTGAAACCCTCTCCAAAGAGTTTGGATGGAGTAACATCGCAACAGTCGCCAAAGCTGGTAAGGCCCTTAAGGGATCCGCCTTATTGTGGTTTGAAACATGGGACCCGGCTGAGGGTCGTTCGTGGGACAATTTACGTTTAGAGCTGGTAGCTTTATACCCTGAGAAAAAGAATCTAGCAGAAAAACTTCATAAGGCAGTACTATACACGTCGGAAACTGCAGATTCTTATTGCGAGTACGCAAGGGAAAAAATTAGGTTACTAAAGAATACAAAAATTACATTTACGGAATTACAATTGATTGAATTAGTCTGTGGTAGTATATGCGATGTTAATGTAAAAATGGCTTCGTTTAACAGCAATGTTAAAACTACTTCAGAATTAATTGCCCTATTTACTTCTTACGCGAAAACAAAAAAAAGGCCAATAGACAGTAAAGACTCTTACAATGCGCAACCCTCTAAGCGCTTTAAGACTGATTCTAAACCCGATGACACAAGGTGTTTTAACTGTGGTAAAATCGGTCACACCAAACAACAATGTTACAGTAAAAAAAGTACCCAAGATAATAAACCTAATTCAGAACAAGGATCAAATAATGAAAAAAGAAAATTTTGTACTTATTGCAAAAAACCCGGGCATTTAGATTCTTACTGTAGATATAAACCCAAAACGGACCCTTCTAAAATTGATAACGAAGTAAATTTTTTAGACAAAGCGAATTAGTTTTAACACCAGTACATATTAATAATGTCTTAATTCAGTCACTTATTGATACAGGATCAAGCTGTAGTATAATCAAACAATCTATAGCAGAACGTCTTGGCGTCCACTTTAACCCATGTTATTTATCTCTTTGCGGGATAGGCAAAGGTACCTTGAAAGTATTTGCCAAAATTACAGTTCCTGTTAAATTTGATGAATTGTGTATCGAACTAGATATTTTTGTCATTACGGATACCGATTTTGAATACGGTCTGTTGATTGGCAGAAATGCTATCCAACATCCCGACATTGCATTAGTGACCGACTATTTAGGTTCTCGATTAGTGCGAAAAAGTATTACGAAATCTAGTTATAACGTAAATTTGATACAAAACGTTAACCTTAATAGTATAATGGAACTCTCAGGTGCGATAAACAGTCTAGATCATCAGCTGCAGGATAGGATAAGGGCTATTTTTCAAAAATACCCCTCTGTTTTGGACAATATTGGTCATGTAAAGACTGGTGAACTTGAAATAAAATTAAAAAGAGATGAGGTAATCTATTACAGGCCATACCGATTAGCCCCGATAGAAAGAGAGAAGGTTAAAGAATTAGTGGAAGATTTATTGAATAAAAAAATAATCAAAGAAAGTAATTCATCTTTCGCTAGTCCCATGATTTTAGTTAAAAAAAAGATGGAAGCGATAGAATGTGCATTGATTATAGAGCGTTAAATAAGATAATAGAAAAGGATCGATATCCTCTCCCGCTCATTGAAGATCAAATAGATAAATTGGGAAATTCAACGTATTATATATCCATAGATATGAAAAATGGCTTTTATCAAATCCCTATTTCCAGTAACTCCACTAAATACACCGCCTTTGTAACACCAGACGGACATTACGAATTTACGAAAATGCCTTTTGGAATTTGTAATGGCCCGTCGGTGTTTCAAAGAGCTATCACTAAGGCAGTAGGCCATTTACCATTTCTTTTGGTGTATATTGATGACATTTTGATCCCGTTTAATACAATTGAAGAAGGTTTATCTTATTTGGAACAAACAATTTCGGCACTTAGCTCTTGTGGCTTTACAGTTAATCTTAAGAAATGCAAATTCTTCCTAGATAGCATCGAGTATTTGGGGAGACAAATATCTCGTGAAGGTGTTAGGCCGGGTGAATCTAAAACCAATGCTTTAGCAAATTCACCAACACCCTCTAATGTTAAACAAGTCCGACAATTTATGGGCTTATGTAGTTATTTTAGGAAATTTATACCCGATTTTGCCTCGAAGACAGCTTGTATAACAAAATTGACTAGAAACAACGAAAAATGGGAATGGGGCATTGAACAAGATAGAGCACGAAAGTATGTAATTGATCGTCTTACCTCCAAACCTCTTTTGACAATATTTGACCCTCAGCGTCCAACAGAGTTACACACCGATGCTAGTGCTATAGGTTATGGAGCAATATTATTACAAAAGTCAGACAACGTGAATAAGGTGGTCGCTTATTATAGTAAACGGACAAGTCCAGCAGAATCCAAGTACTGCTCTTATGACCTAGAAACACTTGCCATTTTTAATGCATTAAAACACTTTCGAGTATACCTTCTTGGCATTAAATTTACAATAATTACTGATTGCAATGCAATAAAATCAACCATGACTAAAAAAGATTTGTCACCTAGGGTAGCACGTTGGTGGACCTTTATGCAGGATTTTCAGTTTGATATCCAGTATAAAAAAGGTAAATTCATCAGTCATGTTGATTTTCTAAGTCGCAATCCTGTTTCCGCTCCTTCAGAACGGCAGCATTATTTTAAAGTTAATCTTATTGAAGCCGATAATATAAGTCCCGAGTCTTGGTTAAAAATCTCGCAAACAAATGACCCCGAAACCCAGACCCTAATGTCGCAATTACAAGCCGGTAACTTAGACACTAACCAATATGTAATTAAAAATAATTTATTACATTATAAAACTAGTCCTGATGCTGAGCCGAGGTTGTTTGTGCCGAAGGGATGTAGATTAAAAATCTTAAAACTATTTCATGATGAAAATTGTCATGTGGGGTTCGATAAAGTTTTACATAAAATCCGACAATATTTTTGGTTCCCAGGGATAACATCTTTTATCAAAAAATATATTAACCATTGTCTTACTTGCGTTAAGAAAAAGGGAGTCTCTGGTCCTAAACAAGGGTTATTACATCCGATCGATAAAGTTGCTGTACCATTCCATACCATACATTTAGATTGCACAGGGCCTTTTCCAACAACCACGGAAGGCTTTAAGCACATACTATTATTAGTTGATGGTTTCACAAAATTTTGTCTCTTAAAACCCCTTAAAACACTAAGTGCGGGAGAATTAATACCAATTATCCGAGAAACTGTTACACTATTTGGTACACCATCATTGGTAATAACTGATCGTGGTACGAATTTTAGCTCTAATCAAATCAAAGACCTTTTTAGAGAACTGAATATCGAACACCACATGATAGCTACTGGTACACCTCGAGGCAATGGTCAGGTTGAGCGTTATGTGGCTACTGTAGTCAATATGTTAAACACTATGTGCGAGGAGCCGTCAGAGTGGCCGAACGTATTGCCAAAAGTACAGCAGTCAATTAACACGACAGTACAAAAATCGACTGGTTTCACCCCCTTACGTTTACTAACCGGTATAGAAGCAAATATACCTATAGTACAATCTCATCTAAACGGAATTATTAATGATGAGGATTTACACCAGAATATTGACGTCCAAGCTGATCGTGAAATAGCCAAACAGAGACTACAAAAAATAGCAGAAACATTTAAGCAACGATTTGATCATGTTAGGCGGAATAATAAACAATACAATATAGGTGATTTGGTCTATGTCAGCCAAGATCATAGGCGTAATGATAAATTAAGATCTAGATTTAAGGGCCCTTACGAAATTCAGTCTATCCTTCCAAATGATCGCTATACTCTGAAAGGCAACGGTAATGTTAGGAATATAGTTGTCGCTAAGGAAAAATTACGGTTTTGGCCAGGAGAATGGGTTGATGATAATTTGTGATTTCTTAGATTTCAAGATTATAATTGTTTGATGATTATATTTATTTTTCAACTATATAATGTTTTGTATTTAAATTAGTTTTTTTTTTAAGAACATGGGTTACCTACATAAAATGTTACTAAAAATATATACATGGTACAAAAAGAAATTGAGAAACTCACGTCATATTGTGAATGAGTAAAAATATTTGGCTTTAAATTTTATCTGTCTGAGTACCGCTGGTCGGCCTACTATTTGGTGTCAATTATCTCACAGGCAGCGGGTGAATGTGATTGACATGTCTATGTAGTTGGCATTACTCAATAATTTTTCAATCCGAGTACCGCTGGTCGGCCTTCTATTTGGTGTCAATTATCTCACAGGCAGCGGGTGAATGTGATTGACATGTCTATGTAGTTGGCATTACTCAATAATTTTTCAATCCGAGTACCGCTGGTCGGCCTACTATTTGGTGTCAATTATCTCACAAGCAGCGGGTGAATGTGATTGACATGTCTATGTAGTTGGCATTACTCGAAGTCAGAGTACCGCTGGTCGGCCTTCTATTTGGTGTCGATTATCTCACAAGCAGCGGGTGAATGTGATCGACATGTCTATGTAGTTGGCAAATTACTCTGTTACTTATTTAAAGGGGACCATCGTGTCTATACAAATGATTCATTCGACTTGTTTGAAATGTTTTGACTACTTTCTTTTTTTTTCTGTGCCATGTATATTATGTTGATTAATGAATCGCATATACCTACTCATATATTATAAATAAAATAGTAACACAATACTTCGAGGACGAAGTACTGTCAGTATGGCCGTGATAGCTTATGCCTATGTATAGGTATAGATATATAACACAAATAATGTTAGTAAATTAAGTAATAATATATTGATAGTTTATGCCTATGTATAGGTATAGAAATATAACGCAAATAATGTTAATAAATTAAGTAATAATATATTTATAAATAATTGCAGTAAATACAATTTTAAATTAAAGCCAACGTTCGAGCGATGACAAACAAGTATGACGCATAGTTGTTTGTCACCGCCTACAAAAGCCCCTGCGCCGACCAATCTCGATTCATTCTCGGTTGAGACGTCGGGCGGTGCGGAGCTCTCTCTCTGGCTTGATACTGTGTATAAGTGTGGACATTGTGAATTAAAAGATAAGTATAATTATTACGTTATTAAATAAATATTATTATGTATGTAAAATGTTTCTATTTGCCATTTATCATAAATAAATGAATATACAATGATTATTACATAATGGTATTATTATTACTCAATAGATAGATGTTCCTGATGAAGTAACTGTTTTGAACTATGCTTCAATATGCAATTCAACAAATATATAGTGTAGAATTACTAAATTGCTAATTCTTAGGTTGTTGTTAGATAAAATTGTTATTACATGCATACTATTGATTTCTTGTCAAACTTTTGTTCTTGACGTCTGTTGTCAAATTGAGAATAGATTAAATATTGTTTGTCTTTATTATTATTTTTCTATAGTGTAGTATTGGCGAAATTTGTGATTATAGAAGTATAATAGTCTTTGAAAATAGAATCTTAATAGTGTACAAACTTATAATTTCAATTAATTATAGTCGAATTTCGACTACCGGGCGACCACTAGTTGAGATTATTTGTTTATTTAAATAATGTTAGATGCTCCGAGAACGCCTCCGTTTTGGACTGACCGGGTGCTTGTTTCGGGAAGTATCGACAAGAGAATTAAGCCGGGTTGATGGTAGAGTAACATTCCTGTGGATGCTACTGCGACATACGAAAGAAATTGACACTTTTAGCTGCCGAGCATTTTGAGTGCAACGCTTGGCAGAAACAAGTGGTGGGGCGTTAGAGAGACCTCTCTTTTCTCATTCCCGATCCTGCGGATCCTCTCGATCCACTAATGGTGCATTTAGGTCCTACCTCAAGCACCGGTCATCGTTCTTGTCGAGCGCGTCGCTTGCGACGAAGTGCTCTGCGGGTAAATTAACCAACAGACATATACCACTGAGTTTCTCGCCGGATCTTCTCAGTGGGTCGCGTTTTCGATCCGGTGGTAGATTCTGCGAAGCACGGCTCTTGCTAGGGTTCGTGTTAGCAAAAATGTCAGGCTTGAGCCCCGGAGTTCACCTACTCGCCCGGTTACGCTGAAACGGTCTCTCAAGACCTTCATAATAGTTAAAAAAAAACCTCTTTTCTTCCGCATTTACATGTCGCGCCGGGAGGTCGGGATAATCCGATTGCTGATCCGTATGTTCCTATGTCAACTTGAGCACTGATGAGGAACACTAAGGAATATGACGTGCATTATACTGTCTAGTGAAAGAGCAACGATGGACTCGCGCAGGTTCCGACCCAGCGATGCCTCTGAGGTCCCATTCGATTAAGGAGGCTCCACTCCACAATTACCTTATTGTTAAAGAGTAACTGTTCTGTTCTGTAGCCGTTAAAATATTCGTATAAAATTTTATCACCTTATAACGTTGGGAAGAGGCATCGTATAAAATTCAATACAGCGACTGTAAAATGAAAAATCGTACGTATTGGAAAACATTCGTATCACGATAGCATTCATGCTTCTAAGCACCATTGCTCATACTCCACATCGGCATCTCAATGTGAAAAACTGTGTTGCCATTCCTCAGTTGTATAAGCCGCAATAAATGAAAGAACATTTCAAATAAAATCCGTTCATTATTTTACGGTACAGAAGAGAAATTTAAATAGGAGTATACATTACGGTAATTTTTAAGGCAGAAATACTTTCCATAAGGAATGTTTTTTAAAATTTTCGGTTTTTTGGGTCGAAGGAAAACTGTCTACTCTATCAAAATTTGTTTTGTTTAAAATAATGTTGTTCAGAACGTATTAGGGGAGCTTATGCCGAGTCTCGCTTTTTCCGTATACATGTTTTATGATAGCAACCGCTACGTATACCTATGTACATATGTAGTGTTATATCCTCCTCCTTGCGTCGATAATCCTCAGTGCTGAGGGTCGTGGCCTCCTCTAATCACTTTCTCCTGCATCATCTTGCGCCATTCCTGCCTGTCCTCGGCTGTGTGGATAGCAACGTGGACTGAGGTATTGAGAGTGGAGCGTATTTGGTCCGACCAGCGCATTGGATTTCTGCCTCTGTGCCTTCTCCCGCATACCTTGCCTGTCACCAGCAGCTTCTCCAGATTGTCACCTCTCCAAATTGTCACCTCAGTGTTATATAAGTGCAGATAATTTTCCAGAAATCGTTATGTTGGCAACTCTGTTTCAATATACACTTTTTTCAACATACTGCGTCGTGCCAACCGAACTTATGGCCTGATTTTTCACACAAAGAACATATATTTACATCTACGGCGCAATAGTATTATGCATTTTGTGAACAAATTTAGTTATAATCTGAAATGAAATTATTTCATTAATTGCCTAAGCAAATTATTACAATAATCTGCATGATGTCATTTCGTAAATATTTTAAACTCATAATGTTGTTTTGACGTCACCGAAGATTCCACCAAGTGGTTATTTGTCTGTATATCGCAGCTACGTTTTGAGTATTTTTTTTAAACAAATAGATTTTGGAGTATGTTTTTGGTTTTTTATTGGTGTCACAATTTGTTTTTTTTATAGAATAAATAGTTGACCGGAGCCCATAGATACCACATGCTCAATGCAGCCACTTACCTCGAAACTGTGTCGTTACGCAAATGCTATTTTATTTTGTGGGATTGATTTTTATCACATCACGTTATTCCTTCACCGTGAAAGGCATTCGTGAACATGACCTAAGTGTGTGTTTCGTTATAACCAGCCTCCGGGATTTCAACACCGGCATAGCCGCATCGCTCGATCGAAGTACTGTCGAGTACCATTGGCGTCCTATCTAACAAGCCATTTTGTGGGATTGATTTTTATCACATCACGTTATTCCTTCACCGTGAAAGGCATTCGTGAACATGACCTAAGTATGTGTTTCGTTATAATAGAAAAAATAGTACCTACCAGCCTGCGGGATTTAAACACCGGCATAGCCGCATCGCTCGATACGAGTACCATTGGCGTCCTATCTATTAACCCACTACGATTTCGCTGTTAGAGTTCAACAACTGTTTTCTATAATGTTACAGCAACGTAAGCCTAGCAGTTCATTACGCTGCTTAACTTTAAAAGCGAATTCGATTAATGCGAACAAATATTTTTACATGTAAAAAGGTTCCATACAAATTTTAATAAAGCGCTTTCACCCCCTTCGCATTCGTAAATTTCTATAAAGCTTTAATGGCTTTATCATAAAGTCGGCCTATACCGCCTGCGTCTGATTGTGTTCTGCTTTTAATGTTTTAATCGTTGAACTTCTAAACGAAATTATAAAGGTTCGTACCCAAGTTAATGAAAAATGGCTACCGAAGTAAGATTCCTATTACTTTCCGATTCGTAAACAGTTCATTCATTCAATAAAGTAACCTTTTATTAACCTAACATTGATGCTGTTGCTTTTGCTAGATACATAAAAGAGGATAAAAAAAGATCCTTTTTTCAATATTGAAACCAGTGTAGGTACATAAGAAATAATTGAGAAACTATATACAAGAATTCTAGTTCTGTATTTTTTTTATTGCCCTTGTAGGCAGAAGAACATACGGTCCACCTGATGGTGAGTGGTTATCGTCGCCCATGGACATCAGCAAGGTTAGGGGCACAGTCAATCCATTGCCTACTGTTACCGTATTTATATGAGCATTTGCCGAACTCTGAACTTGAATACATAATTAAACAAAAAATAATAATAATACGTTACAAACAGTTGGCTTTTGAAACCTGCAACCTTCTTATAACACAAATTTTGCCTGATCTGCGAATCGAACCCACTACGGTGCTAACTACAGCATGACTGAGTCAGTACAATGAGACTTCGACTATATGTCTCAAGGAGGAAGATGGCTTTTACGCTGTGTGTGTTTTATGCTTGGGTAACCGCTTTAGATAGGCTGTAAAATCACGTTCGCATCTACGGATATAAAAAAATCATGATTCATCTTCCCGCGTTCTCTGATAGAATTGTGGCACACTATCCTGAGGCTTAGTTTGTTTTCCTTGTTAAAAGCTTTCGAGGACTAAGCTTATATATCGAGGTTTCAGATTGCAATACGAGACTCGGGCGAAAGATAAAACTCGGGTGGCGTTTGGTGAGCATAATTTGAATTTCGCCAAAACTAAATGGTATTATCCATCCAAGGCCGTACCATTTGTTTTTATATATTTTGTTATCGAAAAGCCGTGATAGAAATGTCAGATTTGCCAGACTGATTCCTGTCCTATTTCGAAAGACACATGCTAGCTTATCCACGGTCGGAAAGCTGGATTGACAGTTCATCGATCATTCTGTGACAAAGCCCATTAGTACGAAATCCTTTATGCGCAGTATTTTTATAATGTTATAATGACAGACGAGCATCCGGGCTAAGAATTTGAATGTGGTCAGTATTGGTGGCCTAACAGTGCGGTTTGTTCATAGGAAGGGAATGTTGAAGCTCTCGGGGAACTTAACAACTTCAATCTAACTTTTTTAAATATAATACTTAGTAAGGCGGGAGAAGAGACGGGTATTACGAATTTGTTCGTAGACCGGTGTTGATAAAAGACTCACAACAACTTTCCTCTCTGTTCGCGCTAGAATTTTCTGCTGTGCTATTAGGATTGGAAACATATACACGACGCAACAACTGCTACAAAGACCCCAGTGTATATAAGTACACCTAGGATGGACCCTTAGGGGGCAATACGATTACGATGTCCATATGCGCTAAAAAAAATTGTAAGCATTCAAAAACGAGTTTCAGGTCGAATTATTTTAACTCTCTTTTTAAATATTATTAAATATTTAAGTTAAAATCATAACAATATTTTTTGGTAATTTTAGATTATATTTCAGCGTTTTTAAATCAATTTATTTTTAAAGAAACAGTGTTAGTTAGATAGAGGCTGTAATACAAAACAAGCTAATGAGTTACATTGTATATCTGTCTGGTTTTGATTAAATCAACTGTAAGTATACAAAACTTATCGAAGTTCATATGAATAAAACGAACGTCGATCGTATTCCTGAAAACCATTTACGCGTTTTATATAACATGAAATCTAATTTTCTCAGTTCAATTGATGATCAAGAGCTGACCTATGACATTTTCAATGTCCTGGTGTACACATGTGACGTCGTCTCGTTTCACACGAACCCATCGTTGAATGGTCCTGATTGAATAATGTTGCTGTAAATGGATTTTAGGACTATTGAGTTACGGTCCTTAAAATAATTCGATTGGCTCCTTTTACTGGAGAACTGTGAGTGTCTACGCCTCACGGTATTGTATTAATAGAATTAGAATTCAATTTCCTAGTAAAAAAAAAACTTAATTTTCGTAAGTTACAATCATTGGTCTAAATAAATTCGGAGAAAATATATTAACAAGAATGACGATAAATAGATTCTCGAACAATCTCTAATTAACGAAATAAAGAATTCACTTCAACGATTCCACGTTAAATTTAGTATGGTAACTGTAAACTGCCGAATAAATTCGTGGACTAATAAAATAATAATCTAAGAAAGACACAATGAGGATAGACTTTATAAAGTGTAAGAAACAATCCGCGATAACATAGGAGCACGTAGTGACAGTTGCGTACATCATACTCATGTGTTAGGTAGCATGAACTAATAATTTAATTACAATTATGATATAACTAGCTGAGTCCCGTGATGTACCACGGGTAGCGGTTATTGTCGTACCGCGGGTGACAGACTTCGTAGTGCCTCAATTGATAAATAAAATACCTAAACTTTTGTTTAAAATAAACTTAAAATAATCAAAAGGACGGATTCCTTCTGACGGGGGACACATCAAAGGGAAAACAAAATTGTTATTTTTATTGAATTTCGAGCATTTTCATATTTAACTTTACCTTTTAAACCTTCTCTGGACTTCAACAAATAATTAAAGAACAAAATTAGCCAAATCGGTCCAGCCGTTCTCGAGTGTTAGCGAGACTAACGAAGAGCAATTCATTTTTATATATACTTAGTCTGGCCATAAATACTGTTACAATTAAAAATAAACAAAATATTACATTTGAATTTGGAATCTGTCTTTTTTATATGATTGCTCATTGAGTTTTCTCATTTTGGCGCCAATCCATTGTACAATATTTTGCGATATTAAAATGGGGTGGGGTGATAAAGAGAACCGAATCGCTGTGATTGCATTACAGAAAGTAGATATGGAGCCAAATGCAATTTTTGAAACTCTCCATACGCTTGGTATTAGTAAAATGTTTGTGTACCGGGCTATTAATAGGTGCAGTGAGACCTCCTCTGTTTGTGACAGAAAAAGATCTGGCCGTCCACGTAGTGTTCATACGAAAAAGGTGGTCAAAGCAGTAAGGGAAAGAATTCGAAGAAATCCTGTCCGAAAGCAAAAGATTTTATCTCGGGAGATGAAGATAGCACCTAGAACCATGTCGCGTATTATAAAAGATGACTTAGGACTTGCCTATAAGAGACGTACTGGTCATTTCTTAACTAATAATTTAAAAGAGAATAGGGTGGTAAAATCGAAACAACTACTGAAGCGGTACGCAAAGGGAGGTCATAGAAAAAAATTGTTTACGGATGAGCATTTTTTTACAATTGAGCAACATTTTAACAAACAAAATGACCGTATTTATGCTCAAAGTTCTAGGGAAGCTTCCCAATTAGTCGACAGAGTGCAACGTGGGCACTATCCGACTTCAGTGATGGTTTGGTGGGGTATTAGCTATGAAGGAGTGACTGAGCCATACTTTTGTGAAAAAGGTATCAAAACATCTTCACAAGAGGTAGTGAAGCCCCTTAACAACACCATGTTCAATAATCAAGAATGGTCCTTCCAGCAAGACTCGGCGCCAGGACATAAAGCTCGGTCTACGCAGTCTTGGTTGAAAACGAACGTTTCAGACTTCATCAGAGCTGAAGACTAGCCGTCGTCTAGTCCCGATCTTAATCCGCTGGATTATGATTTATGGTCAGTTTTAGAGAGTACGGCTTGCTCTAAACGTCATGATAATTTGGAGTCCCTAAAACAATCCGTACGATTGGCAGTGAAATTTTTTCCCACGGAAAGAGTGCGTGCTTCTATTGATAGCTGGCCTCAACGTTTAAAGGACTGTATTGCAGCCAATGGAGACCACTTCGAATAAGCTTATTATGCTTTAAATTGTTTTATGTTTATGTATTAAACTAACACACTGTAAACGTAATAAATGTTATTTGCAATAGATCTTTTTTTATTTTTAACTGTAACAGTATTTATGGCCAGACTAAGTATAGATAGATAGATAGATAGATACCGGAAATACTTTGGTATTTCAGCCCGGAACATATACATATTTACATCCACGCCTCAAATAGAAAATATCTTTAGCACTGACTCCGGCCGCCGGGAATTCATGGTTGTTATCTAGTTTGGTATTGAATAATTTCTTCATCGTTTTGGACACACTATTGCAGTAGTGATTTATGATTCCCTTGATTATAATTTACGAGAAAATCTTAAGAAATTTCCTTTCTAAATGTTACTAAAAAGGTAGGTGGCCATTCAATTTATTTTTACTATCCAGTATCAAGATTGCCCATCATGGAGTCAGCATTTTAAATTATAAATGTTTCAGGAATTGTGAAATTAAATTGGGTGGCAACATTATGAATTATGTAGAAGGCTGTCAGGTGAAGATAAGGCACGTCAACGAATCACATCAATTTAAAGTCTGTTATTGTGATTAATTTACATAGCATAATACAATCGAATAGCTTTGTTTTTAGGGGCCGTTATTTGGATTTTTTTTCAGAAACTTATCATTTTATTGGTGAGCCTTTTTTATAGTGTCCAAAGCAAAAATATTTGGATAAGGTTAAGGTAAATGTTAAATTACTCTGATTACAACGATTCTGTAAAATCTGCTCTAAATTGAATTGATTACATGATTCACTATTTATGTAGGTGCGTTGATAACAAACATAAATTAAAAGAATAATTTGGACTATTCATGTGTTTGCGCGTTTTTAATTAGTTTTGTTATGCCAAAAATGTACTTGGAATTAATTAATTTTCAGAGTCCGTAGACATCTGAATGTAAATACTATCACCTTTAAATTTAGGTTGAAGTCTTATTTATTTCGTAGATATAGACGAAAACACTCCGGAAAGTCGTGCACCTTTGCTTCATAGCCAGAACGACTGCGATAGATGGTAAAAATATTAAGACATACATTGAAATACGTAAAAGTTAATTCTCTTAAACGTTTCCCGGTCACGAGGTAAAATAAGTAGCTCAAAGTGAAACAAGCTTACCTGCAGATACTACACGTCCTCACAACACAATGCCGGCATAATCTCTTTTATGATTCGCTCCGAGAGCTGTGGATCCCTTTTAAATAGGCTTTCACACCTTGTTAGCGAATATTCTTTAAGACGAGATCCGTAAGGTATTTTTTCGAACATTATATCTTCCAATGTAATGTTATTTTTGTCGGTAAAATTTTCCGAGAAATGTCTTAGGTTTGGAAAAACGTTTATGAAGTTGCAATCAATATTAAACACGTGACCGTACCTAAATAGGGGATCTTAAAATTTTGTCGTAGAATATATTTTATGGTGAGAGGGTTGTGAGCCAGGATGAATTGGAACAACCATCCCAGCTGCGCCTACCACGAAGCAGTCAAACATTCCAATTTGAAGGGTAATAGACAAATATCCGTTACATTCTCAAGGTTTTCAATAATTGATTTCTGAAACCCGTGGATGGTCTAGAGAGAAAATAAAAAAAAGAATGAAGTCTCAAATCATTTTTTCTGGCGGAAGGCAAATACGCCTCTTATTAAGGAGTCTACAGAGGTAGTCTATTTCGGCGGCGTCAATACATCATTTCAAAAAGTAATTGACATCTACCGCACGCTTCAAGATAGTTTGCGGAATTCACGTCCGATACCTAACTAATTAACATACTGTGAATCCGGAGCAGCAATTCTATCCATATAGTGAGCAATAAAGATGTTTCGAGAAAGAAACGGAGCGGGTGGAGGTATCCTGCGATGTAAGCTAGGTGTCCGACACAGTATTTCACATACGACACAGAACTTAGACGAAGAGTAATATCAAAGCAAATCTATAGGGAGTGGTGTAACAGGTTGACTGCTTTGTATGTACTAGAGGTACCGCAGTAGTCGAAATTCGACTATAATTAATTGGAATTGTAAGTTTGTACACTATTATGATTGTATTTTATACTTCTATAATCACAAATTTCGCCAAGACTACACTATAAAAAATATTAATAAAGACAAACAATATTTAATCTATTCTCAATTTGACAACAGACGCCAAGAACAAAAGTTTGACAATAAATAGTATGCATGCGTGTGTGCGTCAAATACCTGGTATGTTGTGTGTGTAATGTTTTCTTTATTGATTAATGTATCTTTTATGCATTATTTTAATTTTTTTTTAGCATTGTGCACTTCTTTTCTATATTCTCTATAAGTGTGGAAAATTTCATACTCCTCCGTCCGTGCAATTTTCGTAAAAAGGGATACAATGTTTTTGCTTCACGTATTAATATATAGATTTGGTGTACAGATATTTATATGTGATTTATTTTAGCTTTTTGTTTTGTTATTGCCCACGATGGCAGGCAAACGACTTTAAGTAGTCGACTACGTGTTTCTATTTATTTATTAGGAAGGAAATATTTTCTTCAGACCCGAGGCTATTCCAGTTCCACGAGGATAGGAGGGCGAGCACGAATCAGCCAAGAGGAATGGGATTTGCATTTGCTAACAGCTGTCCGAGCGCTTCCGAAGTAGATTTAACAGCTCACGGGCAACTGCTTCGCGAATGCATCTGATACGGATCACAATCTGCCGTGAAGCAGTAATGCGTTTCGGTTTGAAGGGTGAGCAGCCGTTGTAACTATACTGAGACCTTAGAACTTATATCTCAAGGTGGGTGGTGCATTTACGTTGTAGATGTCTATGGGCTTCAGTAACCATTTAACACCAGGTGGGCTGTGAGCTTGTCCACCCATCTAAGCAACAAAAAAAACTATCACGACTTGCTGAGACAAATGACGATCGGGCGAGAAACTGGGCTAGCTCATTAGCTATATCATTATATGGGTTAGGTTTCACGTAGAACTTTTTGACGATTTCGGCGAGTAAGATTACCATTGTAATAATATATATCATTAATCTCGGTTAGTTATAATTAAATCTCGAATATGATTCCTAATACGCCGCTCGTTACAGAATCCATACGAACTGTCTGAACCAAACAATTAATCACTTTTAGGCGTTTCCAGTTAATAGTTACGACAACTGTACATTATGTTCGTGACACTGGAACAAAGTTAATGAACTGTTCGTCGTCGTGACTTGTCACTAGTTCCCTAATAATTTACTTTCTCGACGTAATATCATTTGGAACGTGACTCACGGAAACTCACTAAACTCATTAATTCCAATACTGAATCGATCTCGATGGCGCAACTTGTTTCGTTGAGCCGATAAGGTAAGTAAGTGTATTGTTAGTGACACGAAAATAGTAATCAAAGTATATTATTAAAATAATTATTGTTGTGTAAAATAACAATAATAACCATAGCAGCATTCAAGAAATCTGTTATGGAACATTATTTATCCTTACCATCTTAAATAAATTATATATATTTGTATAATGTATTATAATATAAAGTAAGTATATGTGTGTATGTTATATATATATGTGTGTGTGTGTGTGTATTTGTATGTATATATATTGTTTTGTATCTTGTAATATGTATATATTATTATATGTAATGTTTACTGTATGCACTAGGTTTGTGTTCCTATTTCTTCTTTCCTTTTGCGGGCCTACTGGAAGAGATTTCAGCATGAAATAAGTAGTGCCCTTGTACTCTATATCCTTATTGACGTGTCTTTTCTAACAGCTGTGTGTACAAAAAATATTGAATAAATAAATAAACAATATTAACTATATTATAATATTATCACACTAAAACTGTCACCGTATTTATTATTGTTTGTATTTTTGTTTTTGTGGTAGGTTTAACTAAATAGTATAATAATCGTAATATTGGCAATTAATGGGTGATAATTATTATGTATACAGTCTTTAGAAAACTGAAAATTAACTGGTGACGAATGAAAAACCAGAATCCAAGATGAAGGCATAACATCGTTGTGACTTCGTTTGCCAGTCTTGGTGATTAGTAAATCTAAGTGTTTAAAAAAATTATTCAGAATCCTTCAATTATTAAATAAAAACTTTGAGTACCACTCATATTTAACTCTGCGGTGAAATCGGTAAAAGCCATAAATTGTGGTAACGTTTCTCGAAATATAATATAAACCAATATGACATAAACAATTCATTTGGATCAGAGTAGGTTCAGATTATATATTTGGTATCTATCTCAGTGAAAGGCAATAAATGGTTTTATTACTTTTATTAAAATATAATTATTAAATAAGCTGACCAAACGGTTTTCTCGTATTATGGGTTCGAGAATAAACATACGCAAGATAAACAAGTAAACCTAACGATTTACCAAAGATACTGTCTTCAACTGGGATTCGAACCCGTATCCCGTAGTTTTTAATTTTTTTTATTGCTTAGATGGGTAGAGGAGCTCACAGCCCACCTGGTGTTAAATGTTTACTGGAGCCCATAGACATCTACGACGTAAATGCACCACACACCTTATATCAGTTCTACTGATATCTTATATCAATTCTAAGGTCTCAGTATAGTTACAAAGCCTACCCCGCCCTTCAAACCGAAACGTATTACTGCTTCACGGCAAAAATAGACAAGGCAGTGGTACCCACCCGTGCAGAGTCACAAGAGGTACTACCACCAGTAAAAGTACACATAGTAGCCTCTAACAGCTGCTACTCTATTCCCTTAACTTACCTGTAGTACCTGTTAGGTATTATTCAATGACTCATGCACTTCCAGGAGGATCGGGGATCGCAAGAGTGTATATAACCATTGCACGTAAAAGAGACACTTTGTTATTGAATTGAGTTCTGAAGAAATCCCCGCCTTTCAAGATTCGAGTCCGCTGGGTTGGCTTCATTTATATTACACTAGCTTTTTTGCCCGCAACTTCGTCTGCATGGAATAGTTCAAAAATAATGCTTTATTTTAGAACAAATTTGGTCAGCATAAAAAACGTTATAGGCAACCTTAACATATAGACATATGCTGTCGCAGACTTTTTTTAGATCTTTTAAAGGGGAACAATTCTCTCATACATTATTTTAGCGAAACAACCGTTTCCGCAGCGCACGCAGCGGAAGCTCTCAAAAAGGAAAAAACCCCCAATTTTGCAACATTGTGTATTGGTCCGTTTGTATTGGTCTTAGCGTGGTGTTATAGCCTATAGCATTTCTCGATAAATGGGCTATCTAACACTGAATGAATTATTCAATTCGGACCAGTAGTTCCTGAGATTTACGCGTTCAAATAAACAAACTCTTCAGCTTTATAATATTAGTATAGATAGCATCCATCCGCTCTCCTCGTTAGAGTAGAATTGTTTTAATATCACATTGAGGCTTCCATCTTTTCCGGTTATCGTTTTGTGATTTCATGTTACAATTAGCAGCTCGTAAAAGCCACCTTTTGTTGCATTACACAGGTTCTCGACTGGCGACGTAAGATCGAATGCTGAATTGTATTTGTATGACGAAAACACCATCCTTCAAGTTTGAACGCAAGTCTGTTTCGGTGCAAAAGTAGATAGGATGATGGTATATGCCCGTGCGGTTTTATAGCACCACATGTAACCACCGACTAATCACTTCTATACATCTCACTTGCATGGTATGATTACATATTTTATATGTGACTTTGAGTCATAAAATGCAAGGCCTAAGGCACGAGATCCCACCGACTCAGAAATATATCTAGCGGCCAGTATAATATACTCTAGCATCAACATTATTGTAATGATGATGATAATGGTCAAAATAAATTAATTATTATAATGAAGTTATTTTGAATATTCCAGGATATGTTTAACAAAAATGAATAATAAGCAATATGCGTGCGATAATAGAAAGTAATCGTGCTGTAATTATGCATCAACCCTTGTCAACGTCACGGCTGACATTTTTGGGTTGCATATTTTTTGTAGGGCTTAAACTAGTTTTGCTAATAAGATTAACACATATTCTGTATATTGTTAGTTAATCTATACTCGCGAAGCTCAAAATTAAAACAGGGCTTTTTAATATCTTCCTCAAATGAATAATACAGTAAATCGGGCACATTGCCAAGAATGATGGAGACCATCTTGAAAAACGGATCATCCGTTACTGACAAATTAGAAGTAAAACTGACAAATTAGAAGTAAAACTGACATACTGACAAATTAGAAGTAAAAAGATCGCGGGAGCTTTGTCCGGTGCGTTAGTCTGAGCAAGTTCGCGTTACCCTCGATTCTTGCGTCTATGATATTCTCAAAGTAGCTGAAGACAAGACGAGATGGTATAACATCGCGAGGACAAAATTCATAGATGACGAGCATGACTGAAGGAGATATTGTTAATAGACGAGCTCATGGCTTGCCGGAGTCAATGGGCAGCGTGGGTCGTGAGGCTGTTCACCTTATGGTATAAAATCGAATATGGCCATAATATACTCGTATACCCTCCAAGCTAATAATTATATTTTGAAATCCGTAAATGTGTTATAATTTTAATTACGAGTATATAAAACACTCACTTCTTAATATTGAAACTAGATTTAATCAGGTCAAGTGTTAATTAAGCTAGTTCCTTCCTAGTCAGATTAATGAAGTATAAAAAACATGTCCCTACGCAAGTATTGGATTTACAGTCCGAATTCAATTGGTTTGCAATAATTTTATTTAAAGTAGCATCGTCGCGTGCAAATTGAGTGTTTAGTTAATTATAGAAATCCGATAACATGAGAAACTGGACGGCTTTAACCTTTGATGTTGTCGTACCAACTTAACGAAGCGTAAATATACACAGACAGTCTTTTACCGTCAGATTTTATGTATAATTTGTCGCTCTGAGAGGATTAGGTTTTTTTAAGTAATGTCAGCAAAAAAGCAAGCATTTACATGAAATTCTATTCCCTTTGATTTCCACCCTCAATATAATGTGATGTTAACAAGTATGTACAGTTTCAAGAGGTTTGACTAAGATTAAAGTTAAGTTTCCATTTAATTGATAGCTTGTCGCTGTTAAATCAAATTGCCTTTTCTGTTAGTTATAATTCGAAGCTGACAATACTAAAATACTGTACGAAGTTGGAAGCAATCCAACATTTCGGTAAACTTATCCCCCAGCTCACGAGCGGGAGACCTTTTTTTTTTTTTTATCTCGCAGAAGGAGGCGGCGGAACGGGAGAGCGAGAGCTTTTCTACCCTCTCGGCGCGTGCTGCCGCCGCCGAGCCGAGGGTCAGGGAGGGCGTTCGTCCAGCTCCGGCCCCTGTGAGAAGGCATTCTCCTTCCGGGGATAGTCACGGGGCGACCCGAGGGGTTCGAGATACGCCGCACGCTATCGTCACTCTAGTGTCCTGACAACAGGAGGATGGGACGGCGCGTCGTTGGCTGCGGTCCGCGTTGCCATCACTGCTGTCGTCGAAGAACGTACTGTGGAAGAGCAACCCGGTCGGCGGTGTATCGTGTTCCGACCCGGCACGCTGGTTCTGACCCAGCAGCGTATCCTGGAACACCAGCAGCATTGCCCGGGCGGCCTGATAGGCTGGATGGACGGACGACACGGCCGCCCGGCGTCCTAGGGGTGGCGCCGTGAATCTGGTTGTGGTGTTGACTGCGGGAACCCCATACTCTGATCGGGTTGTGATCCTGGGTGGAGATCGGTCGTCGGGTGTGAAAATGTAAGGAGAGTCGTTTGGTGCGGTAGGGCCCTAAAATTATTCTTAAGCCCGCGGTCTGCTCTCAACATCTGCAGACCGTAGGAGGTTCGGCCTCGTGCCCGAAAAAAAAGGGACTGTAAACATGAATATTAACTTATTTGTAAGTAATTGTGGCATAAACGGCGATAATTGGTGAAAGTGTGCTTAATTATGTTATCTAACTAAAATCGGCACTTTTAACAAAGCTATTATGGAGTACTATTTACTAAAATAGGTTGCTACACTAACCTCACATTGTAGAAATTGTAAATCTGCAAATAATTTTTTTATCGTGTAAAGACGTCGTACTAGTAAATTCAAAATTTCTAGTATGATGAGCTAGACTATGTATATATATGATGAGCATGGCTATCTTGCAATGCGCTAAATAAAATTTAATATTTAACATTTTATTTAGCCAAACGAACATTACCGCCGTACCTTGATTACGAAGTTCATGTCAAATCAATATATTGCGATGCTCCTATGTTCGTCCGTCTGTAAAAATTTAATGCCCTAGTACACTATCGATCTCCAAGTATGACAGGGGCCTTCACAGTTTGTTAAACAGAATACGAGTGCTTAACTACACGTTAGATTACCTTTCAGTATTTAATTTAAAAAAGCCATTAAACCTTTCACAGGGTAATGTGGTAATGCCAACTTAGTCGTGTATTGTGCTGTATTATTCAATAATTTTTTTTATGTTTTTAGGATTTTTTTTCCTACCTATGCTGATAGCCTTGAGAGGCTATTTCAGCTTCGCCCTAACGTTTGTAGGTGAGCTCACGGGGCTCAAACCTGACTACGATGCTAACACGAACCCTAGCAAGGGCCGTGCTTCGCAGAATCTACCACCGGATCGGAAACGCGACCCACTGAGAAGATCCGGCGAGAAACTCAGTGGGCTGGGTTTTTAGGAATTTGTAGTCTAATGCGCTAAATGCTTAGTGTGCTAGTGTCAACTTATGTAAGGGTGAACTGAATTTTTTATGAAAGAGATGCTCGCTTACGGCTTCCGCGATGAAGGAATGCTATTAGGTTATAAAAATGAAGCAGGCAAATTTTCTTTTGTGTTATTGCTTGTAGTAAGACGTGTGCTGAGCTTGCACGGATGAGTGCCGTTATTCCGTTAACTTCTGGCACGAATTTTTCCGCTCCAGTTAAAAGAAGGCTATCTATTAGAGAATAAAATTTAAAAATCTACCTCGTGTCTGCAGGCTCGGGTGTATTCATATTGGGATGTATTATAATACATTTCTGGTTCTGATAAACACTTGACACTAAGTGAGCGGTGAGTCGCCCATCTACAGCAAAATCTATAATGCCTACAACAGAAAATAAGCTCAAAAATTAAAATAAACAACGTGCTTATTTTTAAATATGGTAGTCAAATTGGAATCTGGTAAATTTTGTTTATCTTGACGCGATAATCATATTTCGAACCATATATTATCCAAATATAATAAGAATAATAACATACCTAATTTATTGCCTGTCAGACAAATTTAGGACACATTGCTTTATGAGTAGTCGAATGTTTTAACTTTTATCCATTGAATAATATTATCGTTTACAACATACTTTAGACGCCATTTTTATTTATTAGATTACTATATTAAAAACGCGATTAAAATAGCACGTTGTATTATTAGAATTTCTAGATATTTAAATAGATTTTTTGTAAATTTTTATTGCGAATAAATTTGTATTTTTAAATGTTTAAGCGTCAAATAATTTAATGGGGTTTTCAATAGTTATTTTAAATCAAATTAAATACTTTAAATTTCGAACCTTAAAATAAAATCATTAACATTATTTATTAATTGTTTATTTAATACAGTGAGGCGCTATTATTAAACCATATTCACGGTGAAATGGAGAAATACCTCTGAATTCAGACGTATGAGTTTTTGAGCAATACGCATTCAGTCAATGCCAGAAGGATTTGTACAAGTCATTTTGGAAACTGAAGAACACTTCCACGAGATAATCTGGCTGACGACACAATATGGCGGGGGAAACTATGCATCACATATTTTGTGTATAACGCCTAGCAACGACAAGAATGAACTTCTTGGGTATATTAGTATACTATCCATAGGCTCATATTTTTAATTTTATTTTTATTGCTTAGATGGGTGGATGAGCTCACAGCCCACCTGGTGTTAAGTGGTTACTGGAGCCCATAGACATCTACAACATAAATGCCGCCACCCACCTTGAGATATGAATTCTAAGGTCTCAGTATAGTTACAACCGCTGCTCCACCCTTCAAACGCATTACTGCTTCACGGCAGAAATAGGCGAGGTGGTGGTAACTACCCCTGCGGACTCACAACAGGTCCTACTACCAGTAAAAAACATATCTCCTAACGCTATTACAAGATTCATGTAGACGGTATTCGAAAATGACCTGTAGAGAATAATGACAGAAAAGACCCTAAGGGTTGACGTTTCAGGCAGCTGTGTGCCCAGCCCTTAAATACAAGATAAGATAACGGCGAAGGCTTTTCAATACATTTAATTTTGGTGCCATAGTTGGGTGTATTGTGGTCTCCCGCGGGTTCGACCACACCGTTTTTCCTATATACCGCGCGTTCGGTCTGAGAGAGAGGGTAGACGTAATGCTCAATGCAAAAGTGACTTTAATCACTACAAATCAGCTGAGATGTCTGGATTAAGATGCTTAAAAATATTTAATTGCGTCTTTAGTATTTTTTTTATAAAATATACGCTAATTTTCTCAATTTATAAAGCTGATTTAAACTTAATTAAATATTCACTGTAGTTATTTTTTAACATTTTTTTTTATAAGTAGCTTCAACTTGTACACTTGATTTCGATGTTTATTGCATAATTTTGTTTTTAAAACTCATCAATGTTTATATTTTACAAAAATTCAACGGAGGAAAAAGATTACTATTCTGTTAAACGCTCATCGGGAACACTAGACTGCTAATAAAAATCAATGAATCGTGCGTATATATGTATCTATATACTTTTATCAAAAATAAAAAGGTACCTACTCGTGGGCCAATTATTATACTACTATTAACTATTAATTTACTATTACTACAATTAATATAACTACTTTCTTAATATCATTTAGTTAAATACCTTAAGCTATCTCTTGGCTCTTGTCGTAGATTAGATAAAGATATCAAAAGCTTTAGATGTATATAACTACAAAAATAACCAGGATTCTACGTATGTACAAATGCTCAGGTCACAATCGTAGAGGCACGAACATTTTTAATAAAACTGCGGAGATATGTAGATGCGGCTCATACTGAAGGGTTCTTTTTTATTAGGTACCTGACGGTATGTACAAGGGTACCTTGAATAATAAAAACACACTCCCATATTTTGACCTTAGCTCGTTTATGAAAATCCTTTTGAGTTGATGCCCTATCGACGCAGGACGATCTCTCATCCTTAGACCCTTTAATTCCATCCGAGTTCTTTGAAGTGGACATTAGACATCTTTTTCCGAAGCGAAAAATGTACTAAAAACTTTTTTCGTTTTTTCGTCCGAACACGGATTTCTAATCGATAATATTTCGCTAAATCGATGTTAGGAATGAGCGCAATATAATATGAATTCAGTAAAAAAGTTAGGTTAGTAAAAAGGGGAAAAAACGTTCAAGACAAACACAAAAATCGATAATATTAAATGGTAGTTAGTGACTTGACTAAAACAAACAAAAACCGACTTCGACAATTTAAAATCAGAATATCATCAATGTGATCGAAGTCAAATAAATATGCATCATCAAGGTTTTCAAAAACAGGTAACATCTAGATAAAATTGAAATAGGAGACTAGAAGCTACAGTTTTAAAATTAAAAACTATGCTTAAAATCGGTTTACCCAGAAAAAAGTTCACACTCATAAAAATGCAGTTGAATTGAAAACTTCCTCGTTTCATCGAATGAGTGTCCTGACGATTTCGGGCTACTTACTAATACTGGTATCATTTCCTTTGTTACAAACTTAACGACTCTTAATTAAAGATCTCTAATACATTAGCTGATTTATTGTAAATTTCTTTTGACAATTGAATTTCCCGTCAAAATTAAAAAATCAGGTGTTGGTCATAAAATTGTTCGTCGAATTACACAATGGACTAATGCTGTGTTAACTCCGCTTAATAAGAGAAGAGAGTAGAAGATGAATTAACACCAGTGAGAACCGAGGCTTAATACGCCTCGTCTGTATATCCCTTATAATGGGCTAAATAAAACCTACACTTTTCTGTCGTGTGGAGGCCGTAATATCTATTTGATTTAGTGTAGAAAAGTGATGAATTTATATCAAGTTGTCCTATTAAAACAGAATTCTCGCTGTGAACATGCTATTGAGCCTAACGATATTTTAATATTTTTTAAGGAATTTTATGACCTGGTGACTACGTCTTTTAAGTTATGTCTTATTTTAATGTATATTCTTATTTTTATGAGATTTTTTCAGTGGACTGTTTGGAGGATCCCGAGAAGTTACGTCCAGCGGCTTTGTTTCATTTTTCCACATTTGTGCACTTTCACAGATACTAAACAGTTCATAAACCACCGTTATAACACATTTAAACCTGAGAAACACTAAATAGACAAAATAAAACAAATCACACAACTTCACTCCTCGCGTTCCCGCCAAAAAGTTCGATATTTAAACGTATTTTGAAAGAATGCTAAAATCTGAAAAAATACCAGTTTATTTTCTTAATGTAGAGTGGCTTCACGGTATGAGTCGCGCCGCGTAACGCAGTTAGACGCAATCTCAAGTAAATAAGATTGTAGCCAATCTCATCAAGTCAACTCATTTATTTGTGGACATGGAGTTGTCTGATGCGCGGAGACTTTTAAACAATGTTTTATTCGCTTACTTAGTTACCGTTCGAGGAATGTTTTATCTCAGACATTTTATTGTGACGTTGGAATTCTAAATGACTTAAGTTATAGTTTATTAGACTTCTCAGCTTAATGGAAGAGAGTTTTCTTTCGAAAAATTTAATTAAATTTTATTGCGGTTTCAACCGTGGCTTATTGGATTAGACGACCTGTATAATTATCGAGTGATGCAACTATTACTGGCGGTAGGCCAATTGCCCTTACTGGTAGGTACCATCCTGCTATTTCTGGAGTGCGTTTCTGTTCGAAGGGTGGACTAGCCCTCATAGATTGCAATTGAGACTCTTGGTGGTGATACTGTTGTCTTATTTGCAGCTGTGATCTTATTTGCCAATTTAATAGCAACAAAAAATATGTACAAAATAAGCGTAAAATCAGCGTATAGGCGACAATTCAATGGAAACTTATGTCTAATTTTATGAATTTAACGATTTAGAATAATGATCATTATAAAACAAATCATAGTACAAAACAAGTCATATTACTAAAAAAATCATTACTAAAGTTAGATTTAGTGCAATTTAAGTTGGTAGATAATAAATTTATTGAATGTCTACGTCTGTGAAATATTACAATTGTTAATGGGAGTTAAAATATACTTGATTTCATTACACAAAGAAGCTAAAAACGTAATAGAACACAATAATATATTTTAGTACCTAGATTTATTGTTGGTGACAATATTATTAAAGTGCGTACGATTATTGTCTGGGTCTAAATGCTTACTACAAAGAAAATGATAATTAAGATACAAAAAATGAAAGAAGGAAAAATATTCAAAGAGTCCATTTCCTGAAAGGTTCTGATTACGAGCAATTACTTTATTTCGTGAGGCGAGGAACACGTCGGAATCCAATTTAAAATAAAATGTGAGCGTTGACAATCGACAACAATTCATTTTTCGAAATGCCTTTGTGTTTGTTATATATTTTTGAAGTAGAAAAAATTAGACAACATGATCATAATACTTCTGAAATGATTAAGTTCTTATTTGTATCATAATATAGTGTATTAATACTCGTACTAGAAAAGTTTCGAAGTTTTAGTAAATTTTTATTTACAATAAGTATATGTATAGTAACCGGCAAACATCTTGAGCAAATGACCTTGACTGCGCAGAACCGAATTTTAGATCACTTTGGTGGTGAGGGTGAGGCGCGACGGCAGGGGAAATCGTATCGAGCGCGTTATTGGTAGATCAGTCGAACCTTGCGTCCCGCACCGCATCCTCTTTCCGCTTGCTCCCAAAAGTACGCTTGCGTACAGTGAAAAGTCTATCGTTATTAATCGTTAAGTTATTTGTTATAATTGCTTGTTGACTTTGTTGCCATTGCTATTTGTTGAGTGTTTGTTGATTTTTTATAAAAAATACACTATGCCGCGACAAACTGGTGTAGTATTCAAAAGAAAGGGTAGAAAAATTGTGTACGACGTATATTGCTTCATTACAAAACAGGGGAAGAATGATATGGAAAAAGTAAAACATACTTCGGAAGCAACAAAAACATCAGTGAGTACTGTTAGGTGCATTATTAACGAAGCTAAAGGCTCTGGCTTGCTCGCCGTGTTTGGGACTCCGGGTAAGAAAAGATCAGGGAAGAAGAAAGTTACCGGAATGGATAGTTTCGTTCAATCTGTAATAAAAAGATGTAATCATAATAACTACATAACAAGCAGCGAAACTCCGTACCGTAGAAAGGCTTCGAAAAATTTAAAGAAGATATACATTTTAATGGCTCGGAATGAAGTTTACTACGAATTATGAAAGAGCTAGGCTTCAGATGGAAAAAAAAAACAGAATATAATCGGAAGCTGGTAATTGAAAAAAGTAACATTCGATTACTACGAATCGAATATCTTCAAAAAATAATTAATTATAGACAAAAAAGAAGATCGAACCGACCGAGTTGTAAACTACACCGATGAGCCCTATGTCGACTCATCACGATGATGGCGACTCGGGTGATGAAAACAGTGATGATGATAATGGTCAAGATTATGATAACGAAAAAAAATTACAAATACCAGCTTCGCTTCAACTGAACGAAGACCTGGCAACAGCTCTAGTTTTGACTTAATAGAAGGAATATCTATTTTACCCCAAGATTAAATTATTACAATTATTAACCTATATTTTTTGTTGATGTTCTAATAAATATATAAATAAATACATATGTTGATTTTAATAATTTAATTGCATTATGACGCAGAGTAAATAATGTTTTTGCACGTGAGTGTACAATGCGCAAACTTACCCCCACTACGTCAACAAATGCTCAAGAAGTTTGCCGGCTATTATACGAATATGTAATAAAAATATAGAAGGGAAGAAAATTTAAGGGTGAAGCAGCCGTTGTAACTATACTGAGATCTTAGAACTTATATCGTTGTAGATGCCCATGGGCTCCAGTAACCACTTAACACTAGGTGGGCTGTGAGCTCGTCCACCCACCTGAGCAATAAAAAAATAATCCTAGAAAGGTGTATTAACACTTATTCGAAACTTCCAGATGTTAATGTGCGTGCTTATAATACATGAGTCGACTATTATCAAAGCCGGCAATGTGACTTTTGGACAATTATCGGTAAATCAGAAAAACGAATTATTGACTTTGTATTCCATTGGCAGTCACAAAACTCTTCTGAACGACATCTTAGATAAATAACAGGTTAAGTATTAACCTTTATTTAATGCAGGTTTTGAACCGTATTCTTTGAAGGAGACGATTATATTCAAATCAATCTGTATTGACATATCAATAACATTTTTTTGTCCAAATGCACAGATTGCCACCTTTGATAATAGGCGACTCACATAACTTACTATTAGCAGTTGTGTTCGAGGGTGTAACTGACTTTTTGTTTTGTTGCAGTGATTGTTATACTGCAAGATCTTGCCCTAATTATTTATCGAATCAGTCTCTATTTTTCCTCTTTTTGATTTTGTAGTATAATCAGAAGTTTATAACTTAATAAGTTCTATTGTATACTCGTAAAATATATAAACGATTACAGTGCAACCTTAATATAACGAACCTCAATATAATGACGTCCTCGATTTAACAAATTTTTCGTAATTCCCTTGAATTGTCTATAAGAGACAATATAAAATATACCTTTACATTACGAAGATTTCTTGCGAACAATCTATTTATAACGATTTTCCACTATAAAAAAAAGTGTTAATACCCTCTAATTAACGAATTTTGTCAACCCAAAACCACTATAATATAACGTTCCCACCACCTTACCTAAATATCAGCCCGCTGAGTTTCTCGCCGGATCTTCTCAGCGGGTTACGATTCCGATTCGGTAGTCAGTGATGGCAACTCCGGGGTTTTCCCTTCCCTTCCCTCGTTAAAGAAAAATACTTAAAAATACTAAATAACTATTGTTTCCGTCGTTGGGGAGTTTTGTTTTGAATTTAGTGGTTTTTTTGGGGAGTTTTGTTTTGAATTTAGTGGTTTTTGAAATTGCTTTAGGGGGAAAGTTTTCAAACAGTTGGCGACACTGTCGGTAGTACATTCATTCGCGAAACAGCTACCTACTCTTGAGTCGTTAGGTCTCCTTTAGAAGCGCTCGGGTAGCTGTTAGCAAAGCCCATCTCTCCTGGCTGAGCCTTTGTTAGTCAACCTGCCCTGATAAAACTGGAAAGGCCTCCGGACCACCAGTAACTTCCCAAATATAAAAAAAAAACCTTCCCACCACTATGACCCAATCCCATCATATGTGAATCCAGTCTCGACAGGTTACGACACGTTTTATTTGTAAAACAATCAGTGTTTTGTTTGATGGGACGTAATGTAAGCAGTGCTGCTCGTTGTTGATTTTTACCTTATATCGTGAGTTTTGTTGTGTGAATTTACTGCATTTACTCTTGATTATTTATTAAACTAAGGTAAAAAAATTGTTACCCACCTATTTGTTTTTAAATAGAAAATACATAGGTGCAGTAATTTGATAAAAATGTGTTATCATTTATTAGTAGAACTTGTTCGCTATAACAAGACGAGTACGTAATGTTGAGGTGAACAAAACTATATTTTTTTATCTCGTTATAAAAAATGGTAGACCACCCTAACCTTAATATAACAAACCTCAGTTTACCGAATTACTTCATTTAAAGAATATTTACTTCCTCCCTTCCGATTTCTTCAAGTGGGCAAAATTGTGTATCTGAATTTTTTTTTACTTTTATATGGAAGCTTCTTGGGAAAGGAAGCTTCATATATCTATCGTTAAATTTTAATTAAATATGTAAAAGTAATACAATAGACAATCTTGAGTTATATATTTTTCACGCAATTATTCAACTTAACTGGAGACCAATGTTACGCAGATGTGTTTAACATTGGTCTCCAATTAAGTTGAATGATGCTGTCATCTATGTAATGTTGTTTGTATCTCATTAAATAAATGTTAACGAAATGAAAATGTTCACGCAAAGACAAAATCGATTTCTGTAAAATGGATATTTGTTTTTGGGTTTTTTATTTTAATGAAAATACATATACGTCATGTCCACTTCTTTATATAGCCTCCATTTTTTTTTCGTCAACTATTTTCACTGTAGGTATATAGTAATATTGTTACTACTGTTGTTACGGTACATTGAAAGTTTTAATACTATAGTATTCAAATTTCGATGATGCTCTACATGAATTGGTTCCTTTTTAGTTTAGTTTTCATTTATTTCATTCCCATTGGAGTAATTTTAAAGAAGGACTATATGATAGTGAAATCGTTTGGAAATGGAAATTTGCTTAGAAAGTAGGGTTGCCATTGTCCCGTATTTCCCGGGATGTCCCGTATTTTAGGCTTAGTTTAAAATGTTCCGGCGGGACTGACCCTGACCCGTATTCGAACCGTACGATAATAATCGTATTGATTTTTATAAATATAATAAAAATATGTTAAAACTGACTAGCTCCTCAGAGAAATAACAAAAAAAAGAAAAAAAAAGAATGTCACTATATAATTTTGTTTTATTTATTTAAAACGGGTAAAAAACGAAGTTCCCATATTTTTTTGCCTATTTAAGCATTTGCCTATTATAGGCTGAAAAAAATCTGGCAACCTTATTAGAAAATATTGTCACCTTTTAGTAATAGTGCACCAAAACCACCGGTGCATCCAAACATTGCGTAAATTATTCTAAATCCACAAATGTTTGAAACAAAATATTGCGCAAGGGTTTTTCATTATTATATTTTATTATTTCATACATTAGCGATATATTTAAGAAATTACTAAATCCTGTTGATCTATATATACTACGAGATCATCAACTTCGTTAAAACCGGTCATGCATTAAAACCGATCCTTTTAAAGTGGAACTCACAAAAATGTTGGTTTGGGTCAGTTATAACTCGATTGGACCCTCATTAAGAAGCCTTCGAGTTTATTTTTGCATTTGTGATTTATCCTCTACTAAGAAGTCGCATACTACCTCCCACCAGTCATTGTGCAAAATAAAATTTTTGGGGATTTTTTTTACATAACATTTATAACCTTAAAATTTTGTTAAGAAAAAATTGTTGCTTATGTTTTGATATTAAACTATTTTATTATTATTATTATTAATTAATATTGTCATTGTCAGTTATATACATTATAATTACCACCTGTTTCAATATTGTGTAGTTAGAATTATTGTTTTACTGTAAAATCGACTGGCAATCTTGAAGAAATTTTTTGTATTTGTAAATTAAAAAAAAATACGTTTCTTTTGAATAACAAAACGTGTCGTACAGCTTTTTAGACCCAAACCTCGGATAGATATTTTTTTTAATGAAATCAAATTGTTTTTTTATCATTTTTTGTTAATTTTTATGAATTTATTGTATGGTATTTATATAACATATTTACTTTAATTTTAATTAATTATTTATGCTATACTAATCAAATATATATCATCTCGTGTTACATATATGTATTTTTTATTCTTAATAATCCTTTTTGTATTTGGTTTATTCCTATTTCAATACTCTGTTCTAATATACAAAATGAATATTTTTAGGTTTGTTCACTTATCTGTTCGTTTTCTGTGCATTCTTGTTTTGGGTATCCGAAGGGACCTTCAAAGAAAATTCAATGTTTTTTCAATAAACAAAAGTGTTACTTGCGAGCAATCCGAAAAAACAATCTGATATATTGATATCGAATAATGTGACTATACCCAGGTGTAAATCTTGGAGGTACTATTATTTTAAAGCATACATAAGGTGCGTTGACGAATGACTTGCAAAATTAAGAAACAATAATATTAATTTTATAAAAATCTAAGCCCCATAATTTAATTTTTTATTTTAGCTCGGTAAACCAGCGTAAGACCTGCGTGGTATTGAGCGGCTACCGGTGCTCATAAACGCTAATTCCGCTAACCCCGAGGGTATGTATTTGTGGCAAGCCTATATTTCCATGCTGCATATTTCTAGTGCATTATATAGGTAATAAAGTTGGAACTTCGACCTTATTTTTCAATGCGATTTGGAATATTCTCATTTTACTTCAGTAATCATTTAATAGTAGGTGAGCTTTGAGATCTCCTGGCATAGAAAATAGCTGTGGTCATAGCGATTCGTGGCCAGGATTCCCACTATTATATGATACAAACAATGGCGTAGCTTCCCTACAAGTGACCCCTGGGTGGTGCAAAACGGGAGCCGAATACATAATCGGTGGTAGGACTTGTCCGACTGGCTGGCGACCACCCTCCAACTAGAGTCCGCCGCCAAACAGCCTAGCTGTGTTCCGGCGTGTGGGTTGGAGAGCCAGTGTTATTCCTTCCCTTTCCTCTTCCTTGTTGGGGGTGAATCTTGGCGATACCTGGAACATGCGGAGCAGACGTGCGTGTGAGCTCGCGGGACGTGATTGTTTGACGGGGGTATAGGGAGACCCAGTGAAACGGTGTTCGCCGCCGCCCGCCGGTCAGTTGGGGACCTGAACCCGGGTGTCACTACTAAACTCCGCCCCGGGAAGCTGTCCCGCCAACCGGTGTAAAATCCTGTCGTGCGGTCGTCGTGCCGGAGTCGGAGACCGGAGTGGATCCCGGCGATCGTACGCAGGGTGGACTGGGGGCCCTTCCATGCCCTGCGTCAGTCGCTCACGCAACCCGTGGTCGAGCACGTACTGTGCTCCGCGCTTTATTCAGGTATTGTCACGATTTCGCCTCGAACATCCTACCCCACCCAATTCCACTCTCCAAATAAAATTAAAAAATATATATGAAAGTTCGAAAAAGGAAAAGGGTTTTGTCGGCGATTCCCCATTCCACATTTAATGTGGATTTCAGCAATGTAAGGGGTCTACATAGCAACCTCGACGCCGTACACCACCATCTTGAGACGGCGCAGCCTGCCCTCCTTTTTCTGACGGAGACGCAGATATCTGCTCCGGATGATACTTCGTACCTTGAATACCCCGGCTACGTATTGGAGCACAACTTCCTGCGTAAAGCCGGGGTGTGTGTATTCGTCCGGGCTGATGTCTGTTGTCGCCGTCTACGAAGCCTCGAACAACGGGACCTGTCCCTCTTGTGGCTGCGCGTAGATCACGGGGGTTGTACCCGAGTCTACGCGTGCCTGTACAGGTCCCACAGCAGTGATGCAGGTTCAGCTCTGATAGAGCATGTGCAAGAGGGGACTAACCGCGTGCTTGAGCAGTACCCATCTGCGGAGGTGGTGGTTCTTGGAGACTTTAACGCTCACCACCAAGAGTGGTTGGGGTCCAGAACCACTGACCTCCCGGGTCGGGCTGCCTACGATTTCGCCTTGGCCTACGGCCTCTCCCAGCTGGTGACACAGCCCACCCGTGTCCCAGATATTGAGGGGCACGAGCCTTCTCTGTTGGACCTTCTGCTGACCACCGATCCAGCCGGATACAGTGTGGTGGTCGACGCTCCACTTGGATCGTCTGATCACTGCCTTATCCGTGCTGCCACACCACTCTCTCGTCCTAGTCGTCGAACGACGACCAGGTATCGAAGAGTTTGGCAGTATTTGTCAGCAGATTGGGATGGATTGCGTGAGTTTTACGCATCCTACCCATGGGGGCGGTTCTGCTTTTCCTCTGCTGATCCTGACGTCTGTGCGGACCGTCTTAAAGACGTGGTGCTCCAGGGGATGGAATTGTTTATCCCCTCCTCTGAAGTGCCCGTTGGGGCTCGCAGCAGACCCTGGTATAACAATGCCAGCAGGGATGCTGCACACCTCAAGCGGTCCGCATACGTTGCATGGGATGATGCTAGGAGACGTCGGGATCCTAACATCTCAGAGGAAAGGCGGAAATATAACGCCGCTTCCAGGTCCTACAAGAAGGTTATTGCCAGGGCGAAATCGGAGCACGTTGCTAGAATTGGCGAGCGACTGAAGAGCTATCCCTCTGGGAGCCGTGCTTTTTGGTCGCTCGCCAAAGCTGCAGAAGGTAACTTTCGCAGGTCTAGTCTCCCACCACTACGCAAGTCCGATGACAGTCTGGCCCATAGTGCGAAAGAGAAGGCTGACCTTCTGGTCAAACTCTTCGCCTCGAACTCGACTGTGGATGACGGGGGTGCCACACCACCGAACATCCTCCGGTGTGATAGTTCCCTGCCGGAGATCTGCTTTACACAGTGTGCAGTCAGGCGGGAACTCCGACTCCTGGACGTCCATAAGTCGAGTGGGCCAGACGGCATCCCTGCAGTGGTTCTGAAAACGTGCGCTCCTGAGCTGACGCCTGCGCTAACGCGTTTGTATCGCCTCTCTTATTGCGCTAACAGGGTTCCGTCTTCATGGAAGACCGCCCACGTCCACCCTATCCCCAAGAAGGGTGACCGGTCGGACCCATCGAGCTATAGGCCTATCGCGATAACTTCCTTGCTTTCCAAGGTGATGGAGCGAATAATTAATATACAACTCCTGAAGTATCTGGAGGATCGCCAGCTGATCAGTGACCGACAGTACGGTTTCCGTCACGGTCGCTCAGCTGGCGATCTTCTTGTATACCTTACTCACAGGTGGGCTGAAGCCTTGGAGAGCAAGGGCGAGGCTCTTGCTGTGAGCCTTGATGTCGCGAAGGCCTTCGACAGGGTCTGGCATAGGGCACTTCTGTCGAAGTTACCATCTTACGGAATCCCCGAGGGTCTCTGCAAGTGGATCGCTAGCTTTTTGGATGGGCGGAACATCACGGTCGTTGTAGACGGTGATTGTTCTGATACCATGACCATTAACGCTGGCGTTCCACAAGGTTCGGTGCTCTCCCCCACGCTTTTCATCCTGTATATCAATGACATGCTGTCTATTGATGGCATGCATTGCTATGCGGATGACAGCACGGGGGATGCGCGATATATCGGCCATCAGAGTCTCTCTCGTAGCGTGGTGCAAGAGAGACGATCAAAACTTGTGTCTGAAGTGGAGAACTCTCTGGGGCGAGTCTCCAAATGGGGTGAATTGAACTTGGTTCAATTCAACCCGTTAAAGACACAAGTTTGCGCGTTCACTGCGAAGAAGGACCCCTTTGTCATGGCGCCGCAATTCCAAGGAGTGTCCCTGCAACCTTCCGAGAGTATTGGGATACTTGGGGTCGACATTTCGAGCGATGTCCAGTTTCGGAGTCATTTGGAAGGCAAAGCCAAGTTGGCGTCCAAAATGCTGGGAGTCCTCAACAGAGCGAAGCGGTACTTCACGCCTGGACAAAGGCTTTTGCTTTATAAAGCACAAGTCCGGCCTCGCGTGGAGTACTGCTCCCATCTCTGGGCCGGGGCTCCCAAATACCAGCTTCTTCCATTTGACTCCATACAGAGGAGGGCCGTTCGGATTGTCGATAATCCCATTCTCACGGATCGTTTGGAGCCTCTGGGTCTGCGGAGGGACTTCGGTTCCCTCTGTATTTTGTACCGTATGTTCCATGGGGAGTGCTCTGAGGAATTGTTCGAGATGATACCGGCATCTCGTTTTTACCATCGCACCGCCCGCCACCGGAGTAGAGTTCATCCATACTACCTGGAGCCACTGCGGTCATCCACAGTGCGTTTCCAGAGGTCTTTTTTGCCACGTACCATCCGGCTATGGAATGAGCTCCCCTCCACGGTGTTTCCCGATCGCTATGACATGTCCTTCTTCAAACGAGGCTTGTGGAGAGTATTAAACGGTAGGCAGCGGCTTGGCTCTGCCCCTGGCATTGCTGAAGTCCATGGGCGACGGTAACCACTCACCATCAGGTGGGCCGTATGCTCGTCTGCCTACAAGGGCAATAAAAAAAAAAAAAAAAAAAAAAAAAAAATAGCTGATCGTAATTAATAACTATTTCAATAAGTTCTATATTTCGTATTTCAATTTGTTTAAAGTTCCATGAACAAACGCGAACTATAAATTTAACTTTAAACTACTGAAATTCTCTTATTGTTTTAAGTCATTGACAAATTTTAACACGTATTCGTACTTGTGAGTCCAGAATTTATAATTGGGCACGCGAATTCAAAACAAACTTGTTTTTGTGTCTAAATAGTAGGTAAGGTAAAATGGCAAACGGAGCCTTTCGGTTTATTATTCAATAGAAAAGTTTAGTATCAGAATTATTTAAGGCTGTCGTATTCTATTATATGAATTGACACAAATATTGAACAGATTATTGCTAACGATGACAGTAACGGAATGTAGGTATTTTGCAATTTTTGTAAAGGAGTACCTAGTTGTAAAAGAAGACCCTTTGGAACGTTTTTTTTTATTGCTTAGATGGATGGACGAGCTCTCAGCTCACCTGATGTTAAGTGGTTACTGGAGCCCATAGACATCTACAACGTAAATGCGCCACCCACCTTGAGATATAAGTTCTAAGGTCTCAGTATAGTTACAACGGCTGCCTCGCCTTTCAAACCGAAACATAATAGTTTTTTTTTTATTGCTTAGATGGGTGGACGAGCTCACAGCCCACAGCCATTTGTTTGAAACTATTAATTTATTCGCTGTAATATTGTGGCATATGGCTACGTTATCTGCTGTGTGAAAGCTGTGCAATTATACGCAGTTTATTAAGTCTGTTTCAAAAGTTTCGAACTTCATTCGAAACAATTACTATGTAACTATACTTGAGACCTTAGAACTTATATCTCAAGGTAGGTGGCGCATTTACATTTTGGATGTCTATGGGCTCCAGTAACCACTTCACACCAGGTGGGCTGTGAGCTCGTGCCCCCATCTAAGCAATAAAAAATAAAAATTGCCAACGACCTGAGTTAAGTATCACCTTCTTTCTTTCAACCGAATTTTCTTGTAGCTATTCACGCCTTTTAGTGTAAGGAATAGTAATTTTGGAAATAGTTTGGTTTTTCTTTAAAATGTTCATTAGAACAAAAGAGAAATTGATAAACATAAAATTGTGCTTAAAAAGTCTTGACATGTCATTGGTTAGGATGATTCGTTTCGTTAAGATCACTAGTTAATTTAATTATTCAAAATCGTTTCAATGGTCTAGTTAGTGATTAGCGCACTGAACCTCTTGTTTCATATTTGATTTCCAGCTGTAATCAGTGTCTTTTTTTTTATTGCTTAGATGGGTGGACGAGCTCACCTGGTGTTAAGTGGTTACTGGAGCCCATAGACATATACGAAGTAAATGCGCCACCCACCTTAAGATATAAGTTCTAAGGTCTCAGTATAGTTACGACGGCTTCACCACCCTTCAAACCGAAACGCATTACTGCTTCACGGCAGAAGAAGGCAGGGTGGTGGTACCTGCCCGTGCGGACTCATAAGAGGTCCTACCACCAGTAAATGTCTTTGATTGCAGCTGTTGTCTGATATATATGTTTGCGGTAAGCACAGGAGAAAGCCTTAGTACGTTGGCTCCAGGGGCCGTCATGATTACAAGCGTCGAAACCAGCGTCGTGCCTTTTTGGGTGGGAAGCATTGTCGTACGGTTCAGAGGAGCTTAGTCAGGACGCATAAGCGAACTCGAGGGCTCATCCAGGAGGAGAAGCTTTCTAACAATTACATGAGCACCACCGAGGAGGCCTAACAGCTTAAGGACAGCAGCTTTGCGAGTGAATCTACTATATCGAATCGATCCCCTCGGGAGATCAGACGAGAAACTTAGCATGCTGATACTGCAGGCTAACCTTCACGTGCAACTCTTCGCCGAGTTCGACGACTGTGGTTACTTATGCTTTGGTTGCTGCTACCGGGTACACACTAAAAAGGTTGTAATTTAGATAGTCTGCTGACCTGTGCAAGTAGAAATCTCTAGTTAAATAAATGAAAATTCAGCTCATTGTGTATGATGATGTAGATATGTAAAACCAGACGCCAAATCAGCGAAAACCAAGTTTTGCTGCTCTTGCCGAAAACATTTAATGAATGTACGAGATTCCACGTAAATTGCGCAGAGCACCCGTGGAAGTAATAACGCGAGAGAATGTTTTAATTATAGCATAATAATCGTGAGACAAAGGCGAGGTCAACATGACTACCATTGTCATTCATCGTATATCTTGGAGGCGCGTGGGACGGAATGCTGGTACCCAAATTTCACACAGGAGATAAATAGTTTTTTGTTTTCGTACGGCGTTTAAGAGAGCTTTAGACGAATATACTAGTTGTTATATACATTTTACATATTAACAAATATTTATACAAACGAAAACTTTGAACGTGAGAGTTATCTGAATTTAAAACCAGGTATTTACTAAGTTCAATAATGGTACCGGTTGCATACCAACAGTTGTTTACATTAGATGAAATATGTAATGATATTATTTCCTAACGAATATAATGCTATTATCTTCTCCGGCTCTTCAATTCATTAAAATGAAAGAGGACGGTAAAGTATTTTCGTAACGTCTTCACAAATAAATACATACTTCAAAGTTTCCGTAAATATTTGTACTATAATTTTAACGTGTTGTCGAGTGGAATGTAAATGCTTAACCGTGGCGCGAGTGAATGATTTCACAAGGGCCCAGGCGTAATTTGGACGGATAAAAGCGAGTGGTTATATTGTCTTTTAAGCCAGCGGCAATCTCTGTACTGAAATCGAAAATGTCAAAAATGTAAATGGCACTTTAAACTTATTTAAGGCGTTATTTTAGCGCCGTCATTGAAATTCGTATTTTTCAGATACTTATCTACTGTGATTTTTTTGATCTTTTGAGTGAGACCACTATTGATTTTTACTTTCACAATATTGGTCTGATTTCCCCCGAGGAAAGCTATAATAATTGTTCAATCATTGCTGATTGACATGGATTTCGTGTATGAAAGAAATTTACGAATTTCAAGTTCTTTTTAGTCTACGTAATAAGTATTTTTGTTTTAATTTTACGTTTAGGGTTTGAAACTGTTGTCAGTTTTGAACTTAGTTTTAAACTAGATGCTTTAGTTTTGTGATTCCTAAAGAATGAAACACTTTCCATTTTCTCGCGATAAAGAGTTGCGTTCTTAGACTGCTAGTTACTTTGTCGAACCCATTATCCTATTTATTTTAGCAGATAAACCCGGCGTTATTTGCTAAGATAAAAAGCATCCTATCTGTTAATCCAGGTAATAAACAAAAGCTAATTGCCCTTCACTAGTTACCACAAGCCAGGTTTTACTGATTGATGATATAATTTACATTGTCTTCTATAGAGATAGAATAAAAGTTTTAAATATACAATGAACTGTCGTAAGCCAGGGCTCTCTCGTTGTATTTGCATACTAAAACATAAATCGATAATACAGATACACGTAAAACACATATCTTGAATCATGATGACTCTGTCGACATCTATCCCCGAATTCTGTCCTACAATTAGTTAGATCCAGACCAATGAGGTCATAGAAAATTCAGATGTTAGAATAAAATAAATCAATTTTAAACCAGGTAATGAAGAATTAAGATAATCTAAGAATTCCTTTGTTGCATATATGGTTAAGCGAGCGCTCAGACTACGTGATGGTAAGTGACTAGCAGGGCTCATAAATATTACAGCCGTGATTGCCGGCACCGACCGTTATGATATAAGTTAACGTGTAACATAAGAGTGCTCTATGTTTAACACAAATTTATTAATATTTTTACTTTTAATATTGTTGCAAAAACAAACTTAACAAGATGCTCCTAGTATAATTATAGTATAAAAGTATGCATGGATGTAAAATATAAAAGCAGATGTAAATAGATTTATTTATTGAATAATTTGTGAGATATTAATTTTTGCATGCTTGAATCATGGAATGATTTTTTTTACGTCGCTCAAAATCGCCAATCCAAAAAAGCCTAGAATGTAATTTTTATAAGATATAACATGACAATACAGACAGACTCATTAGGTGAGTTTTAAAGTACCAATTAAACAGATTAGAACTCAAGAGTTCTAGCCTTAAATTCTACAAAGGTTGTTGTTTCGAGCCACTTTATATAATTACTAAAAACGATTAATAATTAACAATTAAATATCAAAAGTTATCGCGTTGATTATAATTATTATTACGTACGGAAGATATACTTGTATAACTATATATAAGATATTATTACTGGTGGTAGGACCTCTTGTGAGTCCGTTGGGTAGGTACCACCACCCCGCCTATTTCTGCCGTGAAGCAGTAATGCGTTTCGGTTTGAAGGGTGGGGTAGCCGTTGTAACTATACTGAGACCTTAGAACTTATATCTCGAGGTGGGTGGCGCATTTACATAGTAGATGTCTATGGGCTCCAGTAACCACTTAACATCAGGTGGGCTGTGAGCTCGTCCACCCATCTAAGCAATAAAAAAAAATATATATACTGTTACGAACACAAAATATTAAATATCGCGATTTCGTAATAGATTCCCGTTAATCAAATAGATGATTAGCAAAATTTTTATTAACGCCTAAGTCGGTATCGGTTACCGATTAAGGAGTATTTTTAGACGGTGATTAATCGTTAATTACCGCTCGAGTATCCTGTAAAATTTTCACGCAAAGAGGCGGCTCTCTTAGTGACGACCGCGCAATGGTATTTAAAGGTTTGACAATCTTATGAAGTCGTCGTGGCCTAAAGGATAAGACGTTTGGTGCATTCGTATCTAGAGATCCACCGGTGTTCGAATCCTGCAGCAAGTACCAGTTTTTCTAATGAAATACGTAGGTACTTATATTCACGATTGACTTCCACGGCGAAGGAATAATATCGTGTAATAAAAATGAAACCCGCAAAATTATAATTTGCGTAATTACTGTTGGTAGGATGACGTCTAGTGAGTCCGTACGCGTAGGTGCCACCACCCTGCCTATTTTTGCCGTGAAGCAGTAATGCGTTTCGGTTTGAAGGGTGTGGCAGCCGTTTTACTGAACCTTAGAACTCATGTGTCAGGGTGGGTTGCGGCATTTACGTTGTAGAGTCTATGGGCTCCGGTAACTTAACACCAGGTGGGCCGTGACCTCGTCCACCCATCTAAGCAACAAAAAAAGGCCCTCTTTTGAGTTAGTATGGATAGGTACCACTACCACCTTGCCTATTTCTGCCGTGAAGCAGTAATGCCGGCAGTGGGGCAGCCGTTGTACTGTAAAAACGGAGACTTTAGAACTCATGCCTTGAGGTGGATGGCAGTATTTACGTTTTAGATGTTCTGGTAACCACTTAACACCAAATGGGCCGTGAGCACATCCGCCCATTTAAGCAATAAAAAGAAAAAGTTCCACTACTTTTAATGTACAGCAGCAAATGATGTTATACCGTTGCGCTAAAAAAAGCACTAAAAAGCACTAAAAAAAACAATTTTGTTTTTCTTTTGTAGCAGGTACGCTGTTTAGAAAGCTAAAATGAAAACATTATTGGAGGTAGGGCGTATTGTGAGGCATGCGCTCTTAGCGATAAGACTGCCCATTGTACTTTTTTTTTATAAAATGTTATGGATTTTATTTATTTTGTGTACAATAAATCATAGTCTCTTTCTGTCTCTCTCTCTCTCTCTCTCTCTGTGCCTTTCTCTATCTATCTCTATATCCGTATAGGTAATTAGGTTACCAGTTTAGGCAGGAAAAAAAACAAGTATCAAGGTGGGTAGCGATATTTACATTTCTTTGTTGTTAATAAGCTTCGTAGCACCCATACAATATCAAATCACCCATAGCTATATCAAATGAATTTTATAAGAACAAGTAACACCTTACTGGTGGTAGGACCTGTAGTGAGTCCGCACGGGTAGGTACCACCACCCCGCCTATTTCTGCCGTGAAAAAGTAATGCGTTTCGGTTTGATGAGTGGGGCAGCCGGTGTAACTATACTAAAATATTAGAACTTATATCTCAAGGTGGGTGGCGCATTTACGTTGTAGATATCTATGGGCTTCAGTAACCACTTAACACTAGGTGGGCTGTGAGCTCGTCCACCCATCCAAGCAAAAAAATATATATATAAGAAGCAAAGTATAAATAATTTGTCTTTATTCAAAAAGTTGTGTAACGTTTTTATCTCGTGTAATAATTATTTATTTAATGTATCTTACTGACATGTTGCAATAAAAATACAACTAAAGGCCAGCGGGTTGATCTATTGCGTCCAAGTTCGACATCACCCAGCTATTTTTAAGAGAATGATAACAGTATTTAGTATTCAAATTTATTAAGTTAAATTATATTTCTTCTCACCCATTTCCGACCGTGGGGGTAGCGAAGTTGCTGCAACGGCCGCAACGCACCATCGCGGTCAGGGTCATCCGTGGTTATCGCACCATCTCTTTTGAGGCGGCGTGTGTACTGGCTGGGACGCCGCCTTGGGTCCTGGAGGCGGAGGCGCTCGCCGCTGACTATCAGTGGCGAGCTAACCTTCGTGCGCGGGGCGTGGCGCGTCCCAGCCCCAGTGTGGTCAGAGCGCGGAGGGCCCAATCTCGGCAGTCCGTGCTGGAGGCATGGTCCAGGCGGCTGGCGGATCCTTCGGCTGGTCGTAGGACCGTCGAGGCGATTCGCCCGATTCTTGTGGATTGGGTGAATCGTGACAGAGGACGCCTCACTTTCCGGCTCACGCAGGTGCTCACTGGGCATGGTTGCTTCGGTGAGTTCCTGCACCGGATCGGAGCCGAGCCGACGGCAGAGTGTTACCATTGTGGTTGCGACTTGGACACGGCAGAGCACACGCTCGTTGCCTGCCCCGCATGGGAGGGGTGGCGCCGTGTCCTCGTCGCAAAAATAGGAAACGACTTGTCGTTGCCGAGTGTTGTGGCATCGATGCTCGGCAGCGACGAGTCGTGGAAGGCGATGCTCGACTTCTGCGAGTGCACCATCTCGCAGAGGGAGGCGACGGGGCGCGTGAGAGACGCACAAACCCCCCGCTGTCGAACGGAGCCAGGGAGGCGGATCTCGCCCAAGCCCTGGCCCTCTAAGTGTTTTGGGTCCCCCTCACATGTCGGTCTGGGGACCGGCAAAGGGGGCCTAAGAAGACAACCTGTAAGCTGCTCTGCACGCGTTTTACGCAAGAGCATCCGGGTGATGGAAGGCCGGCTATCCTCGACCCACGCTGGTTCTGACCCAGCGGGTTATTTCGTAGGATAACCAATTCAAACCGGCGCCATCTAGGCGGGCTTCGGACAGCCTGCCGACCGAGAGGGCTTGTGGTCGTGGCGCCGACGATCGCTGGCCCGGCGTCCCGAGGGGGAGGGTGATGGGAGAGATGTGCTCCGCACTAAACGCTTCACTCTCCTCCCCTTGCCTTTTCATGAGTTCTGTCTCATGCGAGGGTTGGACGTTGGTTGTTGAGCGACAGGAGGTTTTAGTCGGTTCGACTCCGACATGCCCCACCCTCCATCCCCAGTGGAGGGTGGGAGTCAGGCGATTTGCTCCTGAAAAAAAAAAAAAAAAAACCATTTCCGAATTTGGTCTAATTATAGCACTCACGAGAAAAGTTCTTTTACTAAAAGGAATATTTTTAATAAAGATTTTATTTTTAATTTATTTTTTACATCGATGGGTGTACGTGCCCATGGGCCACTTTATAACCGGGATGCAAGACTGCTTCGAGGCAGATATAGGCAGGAAGGTGGTACCTACCTGTGCGGGCTTACAATCAGCCTTAGCACCAGTGAATACCGGTTGGCGATCGCAGTGCGCTGGTATAATAGGACAAGGACAATACTACCGATTCTCCAACGGATCTCTGGGTCGCCTTTTACGACACCCATAGATAGAGATAGAGTGGTGTATTATACACCAACACCACACAGCCTAAGTTGATTGGTTGAGCTTTCGCAAAAATATACTATTAATTTATTTTTATTGCATTGATAGGTGGACGATCTCACGGCTCACCTGATTTTAAGCGGTTACCGAAGCCCATAGTCATCTAGAACGTAAATACCGCCACCCACCTTGGGATATGAGTGCTAAGGTCTCAGTATAGTTACAACGGCTGCCCCACCCTTCAAGCCGAAACGCATTACTGCTTCACGGCAGAAATAGGCAGGGTGGTGGTACCTACCCGTGCGGTCCTACCACCAGTAAAGATTTACATTAACTGGAAGGCGAAAAGTGATTTCTAGCACGATCCAAGATTAAAGGAGACAAGAACTATTTTGTTTCCTAAATCCATCGATCGATGTAAATCACCTTGTCTATAATATATATATTTCTATAATGATCGAAAATAAAATCGTAAAAGCCAGTGGAGTATCATATTGAGTTCTGAATGTAAAAATAAAATCATAAATGTACTTAAATTTCGTAGTAACAAAATCAGGCTCTTAGTCTAAAAAAAACAGTACTGCGGACAATTTCAGACGCAGTTAAACAAAATGTTACGGCAGCACATTGACTTGTGGTTTACTCAGACGTTCCTTTATGCCTCTGACTTTATTGACTACTCGAGATTTACGGCTTACTTGTAAAAGAAATGAATTATTGAAAGGGATGCTACGTCTAATCTTGATTCGTGTCGTAGAGAGATCGAACAGATGAATAAACATTTTCATTTAGGTTAATCTTGCTAGTTTCTTGGCAGTTACCGACACTAAATAAGATGTTTGAAATTTTTTTTAAACTATTTATGCCCAAGAAATAATCACAAAAGCGCGAGCGCCTTTAGATGTATCTAGATTATTTTAGTTCTTATGATTACTTTATTTTTTACTGGTGGTAGGACCTCTTGTGAGTCCGCGCGGGTGGGTACCACCACCCTGCCTATTTCTGCCGTGAAGCAGTCATGCGTTTCGGTTTGAAGGGTGGGGCAGCCGTTGTAACTACACTTGAGACCTTAGAACTTATATCTCAAGGTGGGTGGCGCATTTACGTTGTGGATGTCTATGGGCTCCAGTAACCACTTAACACTGGGTGGGCTGTGAGCTCGTCCACCAATCTAAGCATTAAAAAATATGGACCCTGACGTGGTAGCTGCCCCAAATATCAAATTGGAATGCATGAATATTTTGCGGCAGAAACAAACTTTAATCTATAATGTCCAAATCCTAAATAATCTTACCAGTAAAACTAGATTCCATAACGTTTCGGTAGCATTATTTAGCCAAACTAGCAGTTCAGGTAGCAGATTGTCGATGAAGAATATTGTTACATTAATGTTTATACGTCTAATCAAGGTGGGGGTGTCTTGTCTTGTCTTGTCTCAAGGTGGGTGGCGCATTTACGTTGTGGATGTCTATGGGCTCCAGTAACCACTTAACACCGGGTGGGCTGTGAGCTCGTTCAACCATCTAAGCAATAAATAAATAAAAAAACAAATAATCGGATTTATTTGAAGAAAAAAAAAACTCGTAAAGTTCATTTTTAACATGACTACTCTGTTATTATTCTTTAATATTGGGACTCCCGATTACTTAACGATTATTCGACTACAAAAATCGTGCCAACCGAATTCCAATTATCTGTTTGACATTTGAGTGATATAGAGGTTACCTATTGGCTATCAGTGGATCCGAATATAGAGGTGTTAAATTGAATGGTTCCTGAATTCATTTTCGGCTTCCTATTTTTATATATACGTGTTAAAAATATTAATAAATGAATATGTAACTAAACGTATTCAGTAAATATTGTAATTTTCGATTCTAAGATTGTTTTTTAAGCTCTGGTGTCCTGCTACTGTCTGAGAATTTTGATATCCTTTGATTTTTGGTTTTGATTACTAAAAAAAAAGCAAAATTGAAAACAAAACCTGTGTCAAAAAATGATATTTATAATATTCAATAAAAGAACGCGAAACAAGAACTTATATAATATTACAATGTTTTTTTTTTTCAGTTTTTAATTTCCACTATTTTTAAATGAAATCATATCAAACACATTGTTTAATTTTATAGCCACATCTATCTAATAATACTAACATAAAGTTAAAGTGTAAGTAATATAAAGTAAATATAATAATATACAACTTTCATTTATTATAATTTGTACCTAATAAATCAAAGATCATATTGTATGCATTGTTTTCGTTTTAAGAATTCATCGAAAATTGCTAAGATGTCCCTGGTGTTTTTACCCGGCAATATGTCCGACGATCGAACAATAACAACTAGTCCGGGTTATGACGTATTCTATATATTAATACGTGAAGCAAAAACTTTGTACCCCTTTTTACGAAAATTGCGCGGACGGAGGAGTATGAAATTTCTCACATTTATAGAGAATATAGAGAAGGAGTGCGCAATGGTAATATTTTTTTTAAATAATGCATAAAAGATACTTTAAATCAATAAAGAAGACATTACACACACTACCATGTATTTGACACAGGCATACATAAAAATATACTCTTTGTTTACTGTCAATTGAGAAACTTTTGTTATTGTTTAAACCACAGTCGAATTGAAAATAGATTAATATTGTTTGTCTTTAATATTATTGATCTAACTAATATAATAGTGTTTGACAATAGAATCATAATAATGTTTAAACTTATAATTTCAATTAATTATAGTCGAATCTCGACTACTGCGGGGCCACTAGTTCAAATAAAAACTAGGATATTTCTATATTCTTTTGTGTATTTCGTAATGTATGAATCAAATTCCGGGCTCGCCAGGTTCACACGGATTTTGGGATTGTGATCTTTTATTATCTCTTTCTATTTTCTTCTTCTATTATATTCTCTCTTTATCTATTTTGCGATTAAAAGTGGACTGACGCTCGAAATCTACGATCTGATAAAAGAGGGTGAGACCGAAGCCTTTACGTCATTTTCCGTATACAGTAAGTAAGTAGTTTTTACCCTGCTCCGACCTCGGAAATGTTTTCTAAACAACCCTTATATGGTGTAAAAAAACCGTTCACGAAACCGAATCAACAGTGAGCTCCCCAATATAAGCGAAAAACAATATTTATCCAACAAGCTGAACATAAATACTTTGCTTAGATTTCGTCAACGGATGAAGGTCTTCTCTTGCAAAACTCGGGGTCACCGCAGTTTAAAAAAAAAAATTGTGTGCAGTACCAAAATATATTAAATTAGTGATAATCTATATATATATATACCTAGTCAGGTCATAAGTATTGTCACACAGTAAAAACTTTTCTTTTAGAATGCTGGCCACAAAAAAGTTTATTGAATTCGAATTTCGAATTGTTCATGAAAATAAAAATGTATACTTTTAGAATTTTACTCATTTTTAAATATGGAGTGGACGCTTAAAGAAGACCGTGTTGCAGTTATTGCGTTGCATCGTTGCGGTTACGCGCCAATTAAAATTTTTAACATACTGAAAAATTTGAATATAACCAAAAGATTCGTTTATCGTACCATCAAACGATACAATGAAGACTCTAGTGTAGATGACAGGTCAAGAAGTGGTCACCCTCGGTCTGTTAGGACTCCAGCAGTGATAAAAGCTGTGAAGGCGCGATTTCAAAGAAATCCCAAACGTAAGCAGAAACTGTTGGCCCTTCAGATGGGGTTAAGCAGAACCACGGTGAAAAGGGTGTTAAATGAAGACTTAGGGCTTCGGGCATATCGAAAAAAAACAGGACATCGTTTGAATGCTCGTCTAATGGACCTGAGACTGAAGAGATGCCGCGCTTTGTTGAAGCGGTACGCGGGAAAAAAATATCGGGAAATTCTTTTTTCGGATGAAAAAATTTTTACCGTAGAAGAGAGCTACAACAAACAAAATGATAAGGTGTACGCACACAGTAGTGAAGAAGTGAGCAACCGTATTCCGCGTGTCCAACGAGGTCATTTTCCATCCTCGCTCATGGTATGGTTGGGAGTTTCTTATTGGGGCTTAACAGAGGTACATTTTTGTGAGAAAGGTGTAAAAACGAATGCAGTTGTGTATCAAAATACAGTCCTGACGAACTTTGTGGAACCTGTTTCTCATACCATGTTCAATAACAGGCACTGGGTATTCCAACAAGATTCGGCGCCATCTCATAGAGCAAAGAGCACACAAGACTGGCTGACGGTGCGTGAAATCGACTTCATCCGGCACGAAGACTGGCCCTCCTCCAGTCCAGATTTGAATCCGTTAGATTACAAGATATGGCAACACTTGGAGGAAAAGGCGTGCTCAAAGCCTCATCCCAATTTGGAGTCACTCAAGACATCCTTGATTAAGGCAGCCGCCGATATTGACATGGACCTCGTTCGTGCTGCGATAGACGACTGGCCGCGCAGATTGAAGGCCTGTATTCAAAATCACGGAGGTCATTTTGAATAAACTTTAGTGTCATAAGAATCTATGTTTTGTTAAGTTCATTTTGGTATATGAATGGTTACATAATGAATAAACTTGTTTCAATTATTTTACATTAAACATGTGACAGAATTTATGACCTGACTAGGTATATATGAATTGCTGTTCGTTAGTCTCGCTAAAACTCGAGAACGGCTAGACTGATTTGGCTAATTTTGGTCTTAAATTATTTGTGAAAGTCCAGAGAAAGTTTAAAAGGTAGACAAATATGAAAATGCTCGGAATTAAATAAAAATAACAATTCTGTTTTTCCTTTGATGTGTCCCCCGTCGGACGGATTCCTTTTGTTTGTTTTAAGTTTATTTTATACTAGCGACCCGCCCTCGCTTCGCTTCGGAAACATTAAAACACACATGAAACCAAAAAAATATTTTTTATTTTTATTTTTAAAAAGTAGCCTATGTTCATCAGGGACAATGTCGACTTCTAATGGAAAAAGAATTTTTCAAATCGGTCCAGTAGTTTCGGAGCCTATTCGAAACAAACAAACAAACAAATCTTTCCTCTTTATAATATTATAATACTAGTATTAGTATAGACAAAAGTTTAGGTCTTTTGATTTATCGATTGAGCCACTACAAGGTCTGCCGGGTCAGCTAGTATATTAAATAATATTAGCAATACTCTAATATTATATTTCTAAAATTATTTAAAGATTTTTTTATCATTACTTATTTTTATTTCTTTTAGGGCTTCGTAGGCAAACTCCTCATGTTCATCTGTTTTTTGTTTGCCTCCATGCCATTTTACTGAATAATAATAACAAATTAATTAAAATAAAATTGATAGATCCAATTATTCCTTGAACCTTTGTGCAATATTAAACTTACAAAGAAAAAACAATTCGTTTTTAGAAGACACACCAGTAACTCGACACATGATATGAAAACAAAACTACAGTATTGATTACTGGACGTTAACGTGGGAATTTTTAATTAAATATACTCGTAATGATTGTCATAATGATTTGAAGTTGGATTCGACTAAGGAACTTCTTCATCGAGCAGGAAAACGTGTCTGTGACCACTTTTTTACAAACACAATTGTGTCATAAATATGTAATATATTTGAAGTGTCAACGAATCAACAAAGACAGCCTTGACTTACTTCTAAAAGTCCGACTTCATACGTTATTAGGAGTTTCTGACTTTGATTGATTGTCACATTACAGAAAATAAAACGTTTGGTTCAGCCATGCCTTATTCGTTTCACGAAATTCAGAGTGTTTTAAAGTGGATTTCGATACTATGCAATCAGGGCGACGACAAAATTTATTCCGAAGTTGTTTTATAAGCTTATTAGTACGTACTTTTGTTTTGGGTCGGTACGGTTTATTTTTTCTTTTGTATATTACTGGTTGTTCTCTTTATTTTTACGAAGATTTCATAGTATCGTTTGGGTTGCTGCATGAAATGTTTTATATAATAATAACTAGCTGATCCTGCAGACTTCGTAGGGCCCTAATCGATAAATTAAAGACCTAAACATTGTATAAATTAAACTTAAAACAAAAGGAACCGTCCGACGGGGGACACATCAAAGGAAAAACAAAATTGTTATTTTTATTTAATTCCAAGCATTTTCATATTTATCTACATTTTAAACCTTCTTTGGACTTCCACAAATAATTCAAGACGAAAATTAGCCAAATCGGACCAGCCGTTCTCGAATTTTAGCGAGACTAACGAACAGCAATTCATTTTTATATATATGGATAGATAATAGAATAATAATGATTTTGTTTATAAATTAACTTTTATAATTAATGCATTAAACCTTTATAGACTTCTCTGAAATGTTCGGTAATATCACATGTTTAATTAGTTTAACCGGTTCTTGAGGTAAGTTACTCGAAGCTGGATTCTTTGTTTTTAGATTTCATCATAGAGTAGACAAACAACGGTCAAATCTGTACGTGATAAAAACAAATTTCTTGATGCCAATCTCCATTGCAAGCAGCACGAAGTAACAGTCATGATATGTTGCAGCTTTACTTGGAGTTTCACAATTTTTAATTTTGCATATTACTGATACGTATTGTTAGCTCGATATCTTTTTTATTTTTTTATTGCTTATATGGGTGGACGAGCTCACAGCCCACCTGGCGTTAAGTGGTTACTGGAGCCCATAGACATCTACAACGTAAATGCGCCACCCACCTTGAGATATAAGTTCTAAGGTCTCAGTATAGTTACAACGGCTACCAACCCTTCAAACCGAAACGCATTACTGCTTCACGGCAGAAATAGGCAGGGCGGTGGTACCTACCCGTGCGGACTCACAATAGGTCCTACCACCAGTGATTACGCAAATTATAATTTTGCGGGTTTGATTTTTATTACACGATGTTATTCCTTCACCGTGGAAGTCAATCGTGAACATTTGTTAAGTACGTATTTCATTCGAAAAATTGGTACCCGCCTGCAGGATTCGAACACCGGTGCATCGCAACAACGAATGCACCGGACGTCTTATCCTTTAGGCCACGACGACTTCAAATCTATGCCGATCTCTGCCGCGAAGCACTTATGCGTTCCGGTTTTAACAATTGTGGTTTAAGCCATGAGCCATGTCACAACGTCGGTTGTGGTATAAACATTGTTTGGCTAAAGGGCAATGGTAGGACTTAACTTAAGACGGACTGTGAGTTTGTTGACTATAAAATTAAAACTATTTGAAAAACGTCTGCGATCGATTTTGATAAGCCGATTTGTTTTCTTATTTGTATTTGAGCGAGTATTTGGATATCGTCAAATCTCATCAAGTCATCGAAACACTTCCCAGAGTATGTTGACCAATAGTATGTAGAGTATGCTTCCGCCTATGCTTGACGTCATGTCCTCGACCCGAAAACGTTTCCATTCATTCCAAGCTACGGTACTGTATCTTCATTCTGATTGATGCTAATAAACCCGTTTCACCGCGTTGTCTTGGCGCGTTTTGGATCATACTGTTAAACTAAAGTTACGTAGTTCATTTTGTAATTACATCTTGATGAGATGATAACCCGATTCTGATCTGTCGTAGGATTCAAGTCTCCAAGTTACTATGTCTACTTATATCTTGTAATTTTTATTTTCGTGTATAAAAAGTTTGTGTCGTCGTGGCCTAAAGGATAAGACGTCCGGTGCATTCGTATCGAGCGATGCACCGGTGTTCGAATCTCGCTGGCGGGTACCAATTTTTCTAATGAAATACGTACTCAACAAATGTTCACGATTGACTTCCACGGTGAAGGAATAACATCGTGCAGTAAAAATCAAACCCGCAAAATTATAATTTGCGTAATTACTGGTGGTAGGACCTCTTGTGAGTCCGCACGGGTAGGTACCACCGCCCCGCCTATTTCTGCCGTGAAGCAGTAATGCGTTTCGGTTTGAAGGGTGGGGCAGCCGTTGTGACTATACTGAGACCTTAGAACTATATCTCAAGGTGTGTGGCGCATTTACGTTGTAGATGTATATGGGCTCCAGTAACCACTTAACACCAGGTGGGCTGTGAGCTCGTCCACACATCTAAGCAATAAAAAAAAAATAAAAAAATAGAGAAAGAAACCAAATTAACAAAATTAAATCAGTTTTTGCGGATTCAAATCGAGTTTATTTAATTAAATATTGAATACTTTAATGAAAAAAAGAAAAAAAAACGTGAGATTAAACTTTAGAGTAGTTTTAATTAGGTCTACGCGTTTTGAAAACCGAAGAAAATGCGAAAATTAATAATTTAATTATTTGTGTGTGCAATGAAGTATTTGAGTCTATTTTAGATTTGTTTTTGTATAGTAAATGCTCTCTTTTTTGTGGAATTTAATGAATCAGTAGTCCTTGTTTATATAAATGTTGCCAGTTTAAATTTTCCAAAACAGTTTTAATTCTATCTCTTTGGTTTCTTTATATAGGGACCTGATATGTTCCGTGGTTTTGGCTGCTTTAATTTAGTACTTAACAAAATTTCGTTTAGAAACTAAAAGAGCACTATTTGATGGCAAGCATAGCGATTAAATTAAAATAATCAATTTTAATTCTGGTGATACTGACATTGGGCCAAATTAGGAAAATTATTGTATTGTCATCAGTTCTTTGTACGCATACGATTTCAACTAAAACGAACGCCTTGAAGTTAGGAAGAAATTATTTTGAAATATTCTGTGAAATATGTATGTTGGACAAACTATTGAACGCAAATTAAAAATTAATAAAAAATAATTTAAAATATTTACATATTAGGTCTTTGCGTTGTTACCTGTCACTCATGCACTCATATTTAGTAAGAGACGATTGGCTTTTTCTTTCAATTTCAGTTAATTAAATTCAAAGAACCAAGTCAAGTTTGCGATAAATTATTTATATTAAAATTTTATGCTTATTATTATTGTGTAACCTATGTTTAGCAGTAGTTAGGAAGAAAAATATACCGTATTTACGTTAAACTTACCTTGAAAATTGTTAGCTGACGCCAAGCACAACGGTAATTACAGCTATCGTAAACACGTTACAAAGCCTGAGCTACATCAAACTTCTAAAACTACTTTAAAAACTTTTAATACTAAGGAAAATATTAAGTATTGCTCTTAGTCGCACGACTTAGGTTTAATACGATAGTATAATACTGTTTGTCGAGTTAAAATTCATTAGTCCCTACGAGTTTGAGCGATCGCATTCTGGTGGTTCACATCATGCGAAGTACCGCGGAGTGTGGCCAGCGCGGCGTCGCGTAGCGTTCTGCCGCCAGTACGCGATACGAGGCACGACACTACGCCGCTTGGCAATATCCAACTTTTAGTCAACTTTCCACGCAATTCGCCATTGAACACACACATTTTCACGCGTTTTCACACGGGCGTAAAGAGAACTTTGGCCGAAACGGGGAAAAATATAATGTAAACGTAAAACGATATTCATTTATAATAACAATTACGTTAATGCCCGTAATGTAGCTAGCTACAAGGTAGTGGGTAGGCGCCCTCCTCCTTTCCTCGAGACCGTGTATTCCACCGGTTATTTGATTTTTATTTTTAATACATTGCGTGCAATCCAAAAATATTGCTTATATTTTTTTGCATTTTTTTTATTGCATATCACAGCCCACCTACTGTTATGTGGTTACCGGAGCCCATAAACATCTACAACGTATGCCGTCACCCACCTTGAGATATAAGTTCTAAGGTTCTCTTACCGTATGTTCCATGGGGAGTGCTCTGAGGAATTGTTCGAGATGATACCAGCATCTCGTTTTTACCATCGCACCGCCCGCCACCGGAGTAGAGTTCATCCATACTACCTGGAGCCACTGAGGTCATCCACATTGCGTTTCCAGAGATCTTTTTTGCCACGTACCATCCGGCTATGGAATGAGCTCCCCTCCACGGTGTTTCCCGAGCGCTATGACATGTCCTTCTTCAAACGAGGCTTGTGGAGAGTATTAAGCGGTAGGCAGCGGCTTGGCTCTGCCCATGGCATTGCTGAAGTCCATGGGCGACGGTAACCACTCACTATCAGGTGGGCCGTATTCCCGTCTGCCTACAAAGGCAATAAAAAAAAAAAAAGGTCTCAGTATAGTTACAACGGTTGCCCCACCCTTCAAAACGAAACGCATTACTGCTTCACGGCAGAATATTTAGTGCCAACAATCACTTGCTTTACTATCCAATGCAGTTTTCTAGAATATTTCTAATACATTCTGTATAAACTCATTTGAATCAAGAGGTGAAGAGAAGAAGAATAAATGAAATGTGGTGTTGGGGACTTAGATTTAGCAACCATGCACTAACGAATTTCTCTGGTTGAATTAAATACAATCACGTTAGTTGGAACAGCTTAGGCAATGTTTATTGTATTAATTTACATGTAAAGCTATTTAAATATCAATGTACATTAATCACAGACACCGCTTGATATAAAAAATTTCAAGTAATTTTCATGTTCTCCGAGCGCTTCGACTATGTCGAAATGATCAAAGTTTTCCATAATGTCTAGGTAAGCCTTCACACCGAAATTCGATTGCAGAACTTTGCAAAAATCCCTGGACTGCTTCTGAAATGTGGGACTATCATGTTTTCCGACTATGATGTGCACCCGTATCTTGTCAAACACATCACTGTCCCGTATGTGTTGATAATTGCTTAGAATCGGTGAAAATGCGGCAGCCGTTGTTTCATTCAATTTTAAAGGAGCATTTACAGTTGTCTTGATTAGATCACGTAAATCGTAAACTCCAGAGATGAGAAATACACCAAGGAGCCGATCAGAGCCGGAGGTATTGTGAAGTAATTCTGCGTTATCAAGTATTTTCGAAACGAGGTGAGCTCCAGCCGAATGCCCAGCAAAATATATGCCCCTGTGGACAAATCGAGAGTAAATTCTACGTAGGGCGTAGTTCAGTAGCAATTGTAATCGTTTTACAGCGAACACTTATAGTTGACTATATGTTATTGTAGAATAGCGGTCGCAGCGCATAGAATAAAACATCCACTGTTTCAAAATCTTCTGTTCTATAATTATTATTATTATTTTTTTATTGCTAAGATGTGTGGACGAGCTCACAGCCCACCTGATATTAAGTGGTTACTGGAGCCCATAGATATCTACAACGTAAATGCGCCACCTACCTTGAGATATAAGTTCTAAGGTCTCAGTATAGTTACAAAGGCTGCCCCACACTTCAAACCTCATTTAAAAATTAATTAACACTATTATTACGCCTTGCTCATTTTTTAACCGTCTTCCTTTTCTCTGTCATTCTCTTTCCCCTTTCTGTTTTTTCTCATTCACATGTTAACGTTCCGTTTCACACTCTTTTCATGCGTTCCGTTCTAACCAAGCCTACATTATTATACTTATTATATTATATTATATTATTCTTATTGTTGATTTTATATTGTTAAAAAAAACCCTATGTTTGGTTTGTTGTTGCAAAATTAATTTTAAAATTGACATTTGATATGATACTGTGGAGAGGTTAAACATCTTTATCAAAAGCATTTACAATACTATATTACAATAATAACAGATTATAATTATTTTTTTTTCCACTTATATTGGTTCTTCAAAGCCGATCACAATAACAAAAAAAACAATCGCTTTTTGCAACGTCAAAAGCATCGAGGCTATTATCGATCGTTCACGGGTCATTAGTCTATAATCTAACCGTCTCATCTCACCTAGAGTTCATTTTTTCAGCGTATTCGAAGACGTATTTAGCAGCATTCTGTATCTCTTTGATGATCTCTCCGAGCGTAACCGTAGGGCACAGGTCATAACCTATAATTATCGTTTTGATTCCAGCTCGATAAAACGGTTTCACTGGATATCTGGATATTTCTCGGGAAAGTTCCTGCCAGTATCCACCGTGGACGTAAACGAATATCGGAGCATCTACAATGAAAATACCCATCTGTATTGTAGGCCTACTGAAATCTTCAAGTTTTTATTATTGCGCGTTGTATTGTTTTATGAAATCAAATAAGAATACGAACAAATAAAAATACTGGCAAACTTTGTCGATACCTTTATTCAGTTTCATTTGATATTGTCTAAAATAAACAGTTTCAAGTTTATGTGCAATCTTTATTAAAGTTTACACTGAATACTGGATTATTTGAATAGAGTTTGTATTAAATAAAGCGTGGGCTCACATCTAAATCCACTGGGACCTTTTCAAGAGATAATTACATTTAGGAAACATTTTCAAGTCGATATCAAGTCGAAGTGTCTTACTTCTAATGTCCTATTTTAAGTTAATTACGAGTATTACTCGCATTTGACACGGCTATTAGACTTGAAAGAAAAATGAAGACTATGGAACTCTAATTGCCTTTATATTTCATTAATATCGTGGACGATCATGTGCCCTGCTTGGCTTTTTTAATTCCTTTATCGGATGGACCAACTCACGACCCATCTGGGTCTAAGTGATTACGAGAGACAACTTCTGAGTTACGGATATGGGCCAAATGTATTAATTACTATAAAACACAATATTGCTTCATCGTAGAAGTCGTTCGTCAACATATGTAAATTACATATTTCATTACAAAAATGCCTGCCGGTGATTTTTTTTCCTACCTAAGCTGATAGCTTGAGAGGCTATGTCAACGTGACCGAGCGAGTAGGTGAGCTCACGGGGCTCAAACCTGGCGAAGTTGCTAACACTGACCCTAACAAGAGCAGTTCTTCGCAGAATTTACCACCGGATCGGAAACGCGACCCACTGAGAAGGTCCGGCGACAAACTCAGTGGGCTGTGTCTGTCGGTCTGTGAGATTACAGCACCCCATAGTAGCATCGCTCGATACAATTACACCAAACGTCTTATCCTTTAAGCCACGGTTGTCTTCAAATTGTTATCAAAACATTTGGCTTACCATTTGGAAGGTCCGTTCCAAAAATATCGAGTTTCTGTCGAGATGTGGGTCCATATTCTATATCCAGTTCATGAGGTATTTTAATGACTGCATCTAGGCTAGCTGAAATAAGATTTTAATCTTAGTAAATTCTTCACTATTGACTTCCACGGTGAAGGAGTAACATCGTTTAATAAAAATCAAACCTGCAAAATTATAATTTCCGTAATTACTGGTGGTAGGACCTCTTGTGCGTCCGCGCGGGTAGGTACCACAATCCGTTGTAACTATGCTTGAGACCTTAGAACTTTTATCTCAAGGTGGGTGGCGTATTTACGCTGTATATGTCTATGGGCTCTAGTAACCACTCAACACCGAGTGGGCTGTGAGCTCGTCCTCCCATCTAGCAATAAAAAAGAAAATTATAATATGGTAATAAGAGCGTTAGCGTGGTGTGCGTTGTTTGATGTCGTTTGAAGTTAAAAGGATAAAGTGCCCATACTACTCGTATCAAGAAATGTGACTGTGCCTTTGTTCAGATACTCCAGACAAATACTTTTAGTTCGTAGATCGATTAATAATTAAAGGCTCTAATGACTGATTCGGTGGTGCAGTAGTTTGCGCCGCAGATTACTGTGTCGAGGGTCATGGGTTCGATTCCCAGATCAGGCAAACATTCGTGTGATGAACAGGTTTGTTTTCTCTTTGTCTGGTCGTGTAATATCTATTTATGTATGTATTTAGGCGTATATAAATACGAATATCGATGTCTGGTTCCTATAGTATAGATAATCCTAGTGTAGGCCCAGATGGCTGTATGTTACTTGTTTTCAGTAATTATATTAATATTATTATTACTAATAAAAATTTGAAAATTTTCTTAGATTTTTTAGTCAGTTCCGTAATGTTTTCGTCGATAAAAAGTGAATTGAGCTTAGTAGTCGCTAAGAATAATTATATTGATCAGCAAGTAATGTTATACTGGGCAGCCTTAAGGTTACCAATCGATGTCATAGGAAATTAAGCGGATCTGCAGTGATATTAGTAATAGAGCAGCTGCATATCGAAAGTGTTCTATTTCCGGAAGATCTAAAAATAGTTGATCTAATAATAATAATTCTTAAAAGAAACTTACATTAAAAGTAACGTGTTGTGATACTGCTCACATCTATAGTTAAAACAGTTCATGTAAATGTTATCAAATATATTTTATAGGAAGCACATTGTAATTTATCGATTTGATTTGACGGACTGGGAAACTGGTCCTTTTGTCTAATCTCATTAAAGTATTATAGGCATTTAAATATGAAAGAAAAAACAAGTTCTTTCTCTCTGTATTGATTTCTCAGGAGTTTGTAGCTCAATATTAGTACATAATTGATTAACCGACAGATTGGATGATAGCGGTTTATGTGGCCCGCTGCTGACTTTTTTAAGTCAGTACTAGTCAAGTTTTTAAGTCAGTACTTTACTGGTGGTAAGACCTTTTGTGAGTCCGGGCGGGTGGGTACCACCGCCCTGCCTGTTTCTGCCGTGAAGCAGTAATGCGTTTCGGTTTGAAGGGTGGGGCAGCCGTTGTAACTATACTGAGATTTTAGAATTTATATCTCATGGTGGGTGGCGCATTTACGTTGTAGATGTCTATGGGCTCCAGTAACCACTTAACACCAGGTGGGCTGTGAGCTCGTCCACCCATCTAAGCAATAAAAAAAAAAAAAAGTAGGACATAACCGGACTCCGCCTACGCGCGACGGTGGCAAGTGCGACATTTCCGATTCGAACCTGTTAAAAATCAGGTCTCTCAAAATCCGACATCCGAGCTTTGCATGAAGCAGAAATCATCTGAGACAAGGCGAGTGTTGCTAGCTTGTTGTTCGAACTATTTAGAATCCGAACTTAGAGAGAGAAGAAGGGTCGTCGTACCCCCTTACGGGGGTACGGAACGGGCCTCGGGGCGAACCCCACTGCCCGGGCAGAAGCTCCCTACCACATAGGGCAGGGGTGAGTTGATGCAGGGGGGAATGGGAAGAGGGTTCGTATGCGCGTTCGGCGCACTCCACATCGACAAAATATATACATATACATAATACGATGAGCTTGATGTAAGCGACGGATTGATGCCCGCGGAGGTGGCACCCCGGCGCCGGCTGCTGTCCTTGGCTTCGGTTTTTTTTTTTTTTTTTTTTTTTTTTTTTTTTTTTTTTTTTTTTCCCCTTACAATCTAACTAATTCTAACTAAACTAACTACAACTAACTATACTACTATATACATCTATATACAAGGACCCAGGGCAACAGACAGCAGACGAGGGGCCCGCCACCGGCCCCATGCCGCGGCCCCACCTCTACAATTCAGAGGGGGGGCCGCGGCACTACTTTGGCGCTCACCCGCTAGGAACTCCCCAAAAGGGGAAGGCCGTCGCGGGGAGGGACCGACGTATAGTCACTTCCCATAAGGGGGAGTGGTCCACCCAACGGGGGTGGGAAATGGGTCCCCATAAGGGGGGCACCCCAACAATGTGGGGGGAACTGACGAGTGTGGACAGCTCAGTCCCATGGGGGCACTCATTATGAGCACTCCCATATCACTCCGGTTAAGCCGACTATCTTACCATAGAAGGGGGTTCTAGTAGCTCCCTTGGTAGCGCCCGACCATCAGGTGGTCTGGCGTGCAAGGGAGCTAAATTGTGGAGATGCTCGTGGGGTCCACCGTCAGCCCGCTCGTAAAGATTACGAGCTAGCCTCCGGATGAACTCCTCGAGCGACTCCACATCCAGATCCCGGGCGATTACGGCATTACTGACGTAACGCCCAGCTCCGACTATCGTGCGAAGAGCCAGATTCTGCTGGGCCTGTAACTTCACCCGCATGACCTGCGGGATGAGGTGATACCAGGCCGCAGCTGCGTACGTGATACGGGAACGGACATACGTCTTATAAATGCCGAGCTTAGTCCTGACCGGCAACCCGGAGGCTAACACCGGCCGGAGGAGGAATCTCGCATAGCGAGCGGCCGCCAACGCCGATTTGGCGTGGGCGGTCATCCTCAAACTCCGGTCGATATCGACCCCCAAGTACCGGACGCTGGATCTAAACTCGACATTAGCGCCACGGAGACTGAGCTGTCCCGGGACGACTGTTGTGCGGACCGGACCGAAGAGGATAGCCGCAGTCTTCCCCACGTTGACCGCGACCCTCCATCGGTCCAGCCACTGGGGCAGTAAGTCCAATAGCCTCTGCATCCTCGAAATGGCCGCAGAGGGGAAGTTGGATGACGCGAAGTAGGCGCTGTCGTCGGCAAACAGCGCCAACTTCACGTCGGCTTCCCACGCTTGGAGGTTGCCCTCAAGCGTGGGAATGTCGTTGGTATAGAGAGCGTAGAGGAGTGGTGCCAGGACACTCCCCTGAGGAACTCCGGCCGTGACTGGGCGCACCGACGACTTGGCGCCCTCGACCGCGACAAGGAAGGATCTTCCCTCCAGGTACGACCCCAGTAGTCGCACGTAGGCGTGCTGGAGGTCCGTGTTCCGCAGCAACTTGTGAACCAGTCCCGCATGCCAGACACGGTCGAAGGCCTTCTCGATATCGAGAAAGACTGCGGCCGTGTACTGGCGCGCGTTGGACCGATCCGCCAAGTGATGCATAACTCGGACCAATTGCAGCGTTGTCGAGTGACCGCTGCGAAACCCGAATTGCTCGGGTTTGAGAAGGATGTGCGGCGACACCCTTCTCAGCAGCAGCCGCTCGAACAACTTGCCCACATGCGACAGCAAGGTGATCGGACGGTAACTGGAGGGATTTCTCCTATCCTTGCCGGGCTTGGGCAAGGCAATGACCTTGCCCAATTTCCAAATTCCCGGGAAGTGTCCTGTGGACAGAATGGAATTGAACAGCCGTGTCATGTATGACACGACCGTTTCAGGGAAGTGGAAGAATGCGAGGGAGGGAATACCGTCCTCACCCGGCGCCTTGCGCCTCTTCATCCGCTTGATGGAGAGACGCAATTCGCCGGGAGTGATGAAATCATCATCTCCCAACGGTGGCACCGGGGAGGAGAGTAGGTTCGCTACGCTCTCTTCCACCGATTGGTGGAATGCGGCCTCTGAGGATACAGAGTCATTTGGAGCGAACTGCCGCTCCAGCATTGCGGCCAGGACATCGGCGCGGGCCTGAGCCGAGAAGCATCGGTTGCCCCTCTCGTCCACAAGTGGACAAGTGGGGGCAGGCCGATTTGAGAGCTGGCGGCAAAGTCGGTGGAGGGACACGGAAAAGGGGTCCTCACGGGCCTCCTCAATCCTTTCCTCCCACGTATAGCCCCGGAAGGAGCTAATCTTCGCCGCCAACTCCGCTTCCAACTCATTAAGCTCGCGCTTGATCCTGGGACAACGAGTTGTCGCCCAGAGCCTCCTCAGGCCCCTCTTCCGGCGAATGATCGCTTTCAGATGGGCCGGGAGTATACCTCTGGGCCCGCCGCTGGGCACAAGAGTCGTCGCCTGGTCGATCGCTCCCCTGATGGAGTCGACAAGGCGGACCGCCGCGTCGTCGACCCCATCAGGGGTGTTGGGGTCCTGAATTACGGGAAGGTCGACCAGTCGTCTCTTAAAGAGCTCCCAGTCGACCTTCGGTCGTAGGGGCGAGGTCGCAACCCGGGTGAGCCCCATACCCAGTGTCACCAGGATAGGGAGATGGGGGGTACCCAGGTCGTACAGTGCCTCGATCGTTACGGGGCACCGTAGCCCCTTATGAACACACACGTCCAGTACATCGGGCTGATATCGCGCGGCGGACGGGACGTGCGTGGGTTCGTCGGGGCCGACCACGGAGTAGTCGCCCCTATCGGCATCTTCTAACAGCCGCCTGCCCACTGCTGTGTTAAGTCGGGAGCCCCACGCGACGTGTTTCGCGTTGAGGTCCCCGACCAGCAGAGCTGGGCGGCTGTCGTAATTCAGGGCCCGTCTTATATCCTCAGGGTGGAACTCAGGCCCCGGGGGTCTATACGCGGCGTAAATCCGCATATCTCCCCCCGAGGTGTGTACCCTCACACCGACTGACCTTGTCGATGTGAAGGACAGCAAATCCAACTGATCATGCACCACGTCCCGCCTGACGAGGGCCGCAGTGCCCCTGAACGGCCGCCCGGCAGGGGTAAGCTCGTCACGTCGGTACATGAAGTAGTTGGGAATCCTGAACGCATCCTGAGGACGTAGCTTGGTCTCGCCCAGGAGCACAACCTCAGGGTTGTACTCCCGGGCGAGAATCAAGAGGTCGTTCTTACGGGATTTAATCCCGTCGGGGTTCCAGTAGATGATGCGCAACTCCTGGCTAGCCATTGAGCTGCGCAATCATCTGGTAGAACCCCGACAGGAGCGCCCCGAAAGGGCTAGCTCCCGAGGCGATCTCACGGATCACTCCGGAGATCACCTCGGACAATCTCTCCCACAGTGCGAGGAGCCATGCAGCAAAGCCAGCAGGTTGTGAGGCCTGCCGACCGCTGCGCCGCTCACGCTGAGGGCGGGGAGGGAGGGAATGAATATTTGGGCCCGAGGCCGTTGGGTCTACGGGCTTTTCAGTTGAAGGTTTTGTTGTTGGCCTGAATATAGAGGAGGTGGAGGCTACTGCCTCTTCCGGCTCCACATACTCCACCTCCATTTGTTGAGGCGCCTCTTTTTGTGACTTGGGTTGGGCAGTTGAAGTACTGCCTGTGGCTTGGGTTTGCAAGGCTTGTTCTTGGGCCTTTGCCGCAAGTTTCTTCTCCTTTTTTTTGATCTTTTTATTTTTGTTTTTCTTTGCGTTTCTTGCAGCTTTCCCTCCGGTAGTGCGTACTTGCTTAGAAGACGCAACAGCTGGAGCTCTTGGGACGGGAGCAGAAGATGTGGAAGGACGTGGTGGGTTAGCCTCCGCCATCAGCGTTGCCGCTGCGGCGTGGGCCTCCACATTCGTAGGAAGGAGTGTGGGTTGGGAAGGAGGAAGGGAAGATTTTCCCTTCCCCTTACCCTTCCCTTGGGGGATCGGTAAAGGGGCAGCGGTGGGAGTAAGAACTGGGTTCGCCCTTGGCCGCGGCACCGGTGGTAATGGAGGGGGAGCGGTTACCCCCATCATCCTCAGCCTCCTGCGGTAGGTTACACACCGTCTGTCGACGGCGGCATGATCCTTACCACAGTTTGCACAGGTGAAGGGGCCCTCCCTCGGCCTCGGGCAGTCCGCCACGACGTGCTCACCTGCACATCGCACGCAGCGGACCGCTCGATGACAATTGTAGGAGGCGTGACCAAAGGCCTGGCAGCGGTGACACTGCGCAGGACCCTTGCCGGGACGCCAACCTTCAACCGTCACCCCCGGCAAGTATAGCAGTTCACTGACTGCATACAAGCGGGCGAGGTCGACCTTCGAGAGGTGGTCTAGAGCTACATGAAAAATGCAGCTCGGCCTACCCTTCTTGGCCTCTATACACCGGGCATAGCGCGCCGGGAATCCCAGTTCTTTGAGGGCGTTGATGATTGCTGCCGAGTCCGTGTCGGCAGGGAGGCCCCGAATCGCTACCTTAGTGGGGATGTCCTCCGACATTGCGTAACAGTACCACTTAATGGTACTGTCCGCGGCGGAGGCCCCCGACAGGTACGACTGGACCGCCCTGTATTCCTCCACGGACGTAGGCAGGAATCGAAAACCGGACCCATGGGGCCTCACCGAAGGAGCTCGGCCTAGTCGCTCCCTAATGGCGGCCATGTGGCTAGGCCAATTAGGGAGCACCTCCACCAATATAGGTGGGTGGCGTTTGAGCTCTGCGGCGCGGCCCCTAGTGCCCGGGGTAGGAGTGGCTGATGTAATTGGGACTGTAGCTCTTGGAGGAATGGAACGGATTGGAGGACGAACTGCGGCTTTGGCCGCGTACGAAGTTCTTGGGACGGTAGCTGGAGCAGCTGGGAATGAAGGAGTCTGCGTATGCGTACGCAACTGCGTGGCCTCTAAGTCCATATACCTCGTAGATTCGAGGTTGCCTGCCGTGCTGCTTAGGGCAGGGGCACCTCGAGGCCGAACAGAAGGGATGGGAGATATAGGAGGAGAAGGGGAACGAGGAGGGGTTCTCTTGCACCGTCGTACTTCCGCCGTACTGGCAAGAGCCCTTGGCATAGGAGTGGGTTTAGAAGTGGGAGTGGGTTCAGGACTACCACTGCGAGAGGAGGAACAAGAAGAGGAGGGAGTCGTGGTATAGGAAGGAGAAGTAGAGGAGGACTCCTCGCTGTTGTCATCCTCCCTAGACCTAGACGACGGTCCTATCCTGGCGCGTTTGTCACCTCCGGATGAGCCCTGGTCCGACTCGGACCTGGCCTTCTTTCGAGACCGAGTGGCCCCCGAACGAGCGGCCGGAGTAGGAAAGGTACTTTCCCCCGGACCGGTCTTCGGGGACCCCTGGGCCTCTCTGGAAGGTCCAGGCCGATTGGCCAGGTCAGGGTCCATAAGACCGGGGTTAGGGGTCGAAGGTCGGTGGGCAAACATGCGTGAGACCACAGAACGTCCTTTGGACGGGCCGGGCGTGCTGACTATGGGGGGTGATGTCCCCCCAGACATGTTTTTACCGACTCCTATCTTACCGAGTTCATCGGTCTTCCGAAGTAATACGGATTCAGAGAAGTAAAAAGAAACTAAAACCGATAAGGGAAAGCAACTTGAAATATAACAATGTAACTGAACTACTTTTTTTTTTTATCAAACTATTAAACAACAGTTAAGCAAGAGGCCGGTCGATGCTACCGCTATCTATTGAATTTATTGTAAACCTGTCAATGAACTCTATACTTTGTTAATTAATGAACTGAATTGTTGGTAATTGTGAATCGAATACTAGGTGGAGCTGTAACTAATGTTATTATTGAATATTTATTTTATAATAAATGAATACTAAATTAATTTAATAAACTAGAAACTAAAGAACTAAGGGAGTCACACTCCGCGCAACGCGACAGCGGCTCAACTAATGTTGTTGACTATTTAATTTACTGAACTGAACTATTATACACTAAGATCTAACTACTATGATATCGATCAAATTGAATTGAATCAAATTAATACTGGACTATATAACTAAGATAAAGAAAATAAAAAGATGAATAGTAATAATGAATAATGAAAACAATTTAATTTAACTAATTAGTAATTAACTGTACTTAATTTCAACTATGAACTATCTTAATTAATGTATCATTCGACGGCCGGCGGCCGAAGACCACGCGCCAGCACAGCTCGGCCAGTCAGAGGACCCAGGATCTCAAGGTTGACGAAACAATTTCGTCGCACTATGAACCCCGGAGTCGACTGGCAGGCAGAGCCACTACCGAACACACGGTCCACGAAAACCTCCGCCGAGCAACACCACAGTTTACTAACCTGGTCGCAGATAAGCTGTACCACTGTCGCGCCCGCAGGATCTGTCAAACTAACTTAATAACTAATGCTATCTACTAAAGAAGTTAATGTATAAATTAAATAAACTAATCAAATGATATATAATAGAAGTGTAGCGAAGGAGGTACAAACGTTGGTTAATTGTATAATAAAACAACAGTTTGTACATGGTTAATAAAAGATGAATTTAGGAAAGCAACGGCATTCAACGAACGGCCCACTTACCGTTGGGTGGGGTTGGTAAATTTCCTTGATGCTATGTAGTAAATTAAATTTAATAGAATTTGGATCAATATGAAAAAACAAGTCTAAATGTGGGTAGTTGGGTGAAGAAAAATCTGTGTAAAAGAACAACGCCTCTGATTGGCTTACGGAACTATTGTAATTATTGAACTAATTTTATCTTAAACTAGGGAAATTTACCAATTAACTATGAACCTATGAATCCAACAATATATATACAAAATGAGAATGAATAAAAAAACTTACTACTATTTACTTACGGGGGTCACGATAAACTGGGCCACGGCTACAAGGAGTCAGTTAACCGGGTTTAGTAGCAGCCCCGCCAAACCCCTAAGGGTAGGGGAGGACTGGGAGCGGACACGGATGGCCAGACTCGGTGGCGCTAACGTAACTCGGTTTTATTCTTTAGAATAAAGTGAGTACGCAGCTTACACAGGTATGAACGACACCCACCCGCATTAACAGACGTTAAGAAATATGGTGTCGAACAACTCACCTGTTCCCGGGTCCCGAATTTCGTTTGCTCGGAGCGTCACCACACCGACACAACACTTCTGGATCACAACACTCACGCTTTGGGCACACACAATCGCACAGCACAAGCAATAGGGGCCTCGTAGCACTGGTGTCCCGGGCTGATCCGAACTTTCACCGTGAAAATTGACATCTGAAGTGCACTCATTTTTAAGAGTCGAGGCACGGCTCAGGGTTTTCTACTGGGTAGTTGTGGATATAGTTGTGGATGACACTAACTTTTGCTGTTTGCAGCCCCATTTAGATTCTCTAACGAGGTGGTGTTAAGATGACGACTTCATACTTAATTAAAAATCAATTTATTCATTATTGAATATTTCAGACCATTCCATGTACAGAGCTTAGTAGCGCTCGACCATGGATAATTATTATTACATATAAGCTAGAACTGTCCATTGGTAGATATTGTCGAGTACTATAACAATATGCTTTAAGGTTTATTATGGATTACAAGTTTAATTGCAGCATTCACACCGAGCGAGTTTGCAATAAACTTAACTAACCATAATTTTACAATACAGTCGCTTTGATCGTAGTTACAAATATAATTTTTATGCCATTGCTGCTGACTATATGTTTTATTTTACTTTATTACTACTGTTAATTTTGCAAACAAAAGCATTACGAAATCAACCGAATATTTTCTGATTAATTGGGTAGCCACTCCAATCAATCATCATAATAAATAAAAAATAGCCTCCAGTACCGAATGAGGGTAGTTTTTTCACAGCCGACACAAGCATATTAAACAGGCCAAATAACTTTTAGTTATTTTTATAATTGACTGAATGTAAAAATAAAATAATGTTTTATTGTCATACATAGATTACAGCCCACTTTGTGGTAATAAGTTACTATGCTCATGGAGATTACATATGCTAGAGATACAGCTCGGTACCTACCGGCTCTTTTGGTTCATTCCCAAGTCTGAGGGTAGGTAGCAAAAATTACGCACTGTTCAAGAACGCGATTCCAAATTATAGGGATGAACTTTGCTTAGGTGACGTATGGTATGGTAGTAAAGGAGATATGGTAGGAGGATCACGTCAATTAATTAATTCCTCAGCGCTCAATTTAACTGAATCTTTAGATCATATCTTTCTGGAATGCGCTCTTAATGATGAATTTAAAAGTCGTCGTGGCCTAAAAGATAAGACGTCCGGTGCATTCGTATCGATCGATGCACTGGTGTTCGAATCTCGCTGGCGGGTACCAATTTTTCTAATGAAATACGTACTCAACAAATGTTCACGATTGACTTCCACGGTGTAGGAATAACATCGTGCAATAAAAATCAAACCCGCAAAATTATAATTTGCGTAATTACTGGTGGTAGGACCTCTTGTGAGTCCGCACGGGTAGGTACCACCGCCCCGCCTATTTCGGCCGTGAAGCAGTAATGCGTTTCGGTTTGAAGGGTGGGGCAGCCGTTGTGACTATACTGAGACCTTAGAACTATATCTCAAGGTGTGTGGCGCATTTACGTTGTAGATGTCTATGGGCTCCAGTAACCACTTAACACCAGGTGGGCTGCAAGTTCGTCCACACATCTAAGCAATAAAAAATAAAAAAAAGATTGCCCACCACTATATTGTTTACTAGCTAACACTAACATCCCGTTCCCAATTAATATGAACTATCTCTTAACATTCCCTAATCCTAAAGTTGTAAATGCATTAGCTTATTTTATTTCCCGCAATAACATTAAACTGTAAAAATATTTACAAATTTTTCTCCAGTTCTCATTCATCTCATCTGCTACCATCTATCTATATCACTGATATTCTATACCTGGTACCTGACATTGGCAGAGTCATTCGTCAAAGAAGAGACTCGAGCCATAAAAAAAAAAACCAATAAATACCTTCGGTAACTAATTTTACGTGATTTTGTAATACTTGTTCTGGGGTTGAGAATCGTGGTGACCAACGACTCGGTGAATATTCTCGTTCAAAATCCAAAACTTCCTCTGACATCCTGCGAACAGTGTTGATCTGTTTAAAGCTGATTCAATAAAACAGAAATCATTATTGTCAAAATCATTGTACTGGAATGCAGTTGAAGTTGATTCGAAAGAAATAATGCGACAAAGAACCATTACTAATTTTGTTTATTTATTATTATTATTTTTTGTTGGCATACGCGTATGCCTCCGATCTAATGGTAAGTGATCAGTGCGGCTGATGGACGTATGGAATAGTAACATCTCACCTCTTCTAATTTCGTGTGTCGTCAAAGTCGACGACTGTATTCACTGTAAAATGTCTTCTTTAAGTATTAAATCAGCCGAATCACATGCACTGAGAGTAGAGAATATTTTAAGTCCTCATTTAAATCCTATACATTTCTACCGTGAAGGAATCATATGATGTACATTTCAGTTTGTAGGGTGGAAGAGTCAATATTATAAGTCCTCATTTATATGCTAAACATTTCTAGCGTGAAGGAATCATATGTACATTTCAGTTTGCAGGGTGGAAGAGTCAATATTATAAGTCCTCATTTATATGCTAAACATTTCTAGCGTGAAGGAATCATATGTACATTTCAGTTTGTAGGGTGGAAGAGTCTTTGTAAAATTGAAAGATTGACTGCATGTGTCAAAGTGGATGGCGCTTTCTTTTTGTGATGCCACGAACCCCCATAACCGACTAATACCAAAAATAGTCGCATTATACTAGGTCATCCTGCTCGTTTGCTCAACACCACAGATACCTAACAACTGTCTTAATTAAATTTTTTTGGAGTTGGAACAAGTCAGAATCCAAATATAAATAGGAAGTGTAGAATAGGAAGAAAACAGTTAAGTACAATTGACTCTTTTTTTCGTTATCCGATTTTCTTTCTTTTTAGTAGCTATTGAAGAACTTTAGTGTTAACCAACAAAATACATCGGAGATATTCAGTCTTTTTTTTTTTAAAAAGAAAAATATTTTCTCCTTTGTTTGTCAATCGATTATTTATTTTTAATAGCTATTGACACACTTTAATTGTATCAATAAAACGTTTTTGTTACTCAGTTTTACAAAAAGCAGTTTTTTTTTTTTTAAATGTCATTACAACACAAAAGAAAAGTTCAATACGTTGAATAAATTAAAATATTGATATTTCAGCAATTGTGGTCAAATTTCGATCATTGAGCTAAAAGATAAACCGAATAAAAAGAAAAAAAAATATTTGATCAACTCACTAAAAAAATTAAAAATAACATTGTGTAAGTTGAATATGTTGAAGTGAAAGATATAAAATATTTATTTGATGTCAAACAAATTCAGTAAAACCGGTTGGTTGGTGCCACCAACTTGGTGGAACTAGTTTTACTCGTAATTGTTAATTCCTTATTATATAATTTTTCTTGTCTAGCACCGACTACAAAATAAACCGAACATTACAATATCATTTTTAATTAATAACTAGATGATGACCGAGCTATGCTCGTTTTTTTTTGATAACGCCATCTTGTTGTGTCTTTAAAGCGGTTAGTTGCCCTCAATTAAGAAAAATAGTATTATTATTCGCCAATAGATGTCGGGAAGAGTTGATTATTGAAAACACGAATAAAACAACATTTTCTGAAATTAAATCGTAGCTAGATCGATTTATCGCCCCCGAAATCCCCAGTATACTAAATTTTATGAAAATCGTTGGAGCCGTTTCGAGATCCAGATTATATACATATATATTAATATACAAGAATTGCTCGTTTAAAGGTATAAGATAAGGTAAGATAAGACTTCTTGAAAGAGTAAGAGTGTTTTTTTTAAAATGCTCCCTTCATTTGAAAAGCGCCTTTTTGGGTAATTTTTTTCTGGGAATTTAGGTCAGAAATACTCAATAGATCATAAAAAGAAAAAAAATGGGACTGCATTAGAGTGTAGCCCGGGCAATCCAAATGAGATCAACGCAATCGATTTAGCTTAACAGAGTTAAAAAAAGGGTATACAAATAAAAAGAGAAAGAGTTCGAGTTGATAGTCTCCTTCCGTTTTGAAGATAGTTAAAATTTTAACTTTGTTATAATATAAAATTGTGACTGAATTCGCATGCCATAAACAACCAGTCATAACATTAGGAAACTTCGTACTGTTACGAAGATATAACAAACAACATTAATTCATAATATTTGAGTAAGTACTTACGTTAATTAAACAATTAATTTAAACGATAACGTTCATTAGATGTTTCCCGTGCGACTTCAACGTGCTTACTGAGAGTTCGCTTAGATTTCGAGCTGTCTTCTTAATAATACGAACTTACTTGACACATAACTCAGTCACAGACTATGTATGCATGCAGATGCCTTTTTTTTGTATCGTAGCACAAGCGTGCTTCCCACTTACGGCCGGTCTCAATAACGTATCCTCGATATTTTTCAGTGATCTCGGATCGAAATTTCAATCCAAAAATTACAAAACTGTTTTCATAACCAAACCACAGATTGCTTTGGAAATCCGAAAATGCAATCTATATGCCAGAGGGCGTCAATCCATTTCGACCACTTTTTGGATCGCCCTCTGTGGGAAAAAATCTGTGGTTGGTTTTCAATAATCGATCTTTTGACTTTGACAAGTCTACCATCAGGTTACCGGATCCCGAAGCCACTACAACCAAAATGCCATCTTGAGACTAAAAATCCTAATCTCAGTTGTATTGTTTAATTCATATGCTCTTACTGATGATTACAAATTAGCAAAGCCGCGAACGCGTCGCGCCCCGGCCCTCAGACTCCCGTTGCGCCTCCAGCCCGTGCCACTCCGTCCCCGCGTCCGGTGGCACAAAATAAAACCCAGACCCCTCCCCCGGTAATCCTCCAAGAGAAGGCAGCTTGGGATCGAGTTTCCCTGGCCCTTAAGGCCAAAAATATCAACTTCACGAATGCCCGTAACCTCGCGAACGGCATTCAAATTAAGGTTCGAACACCCGACGACCATAGGGCCCCCTCTTCTTACCTCCGTAAGGAGCGTATAAGTTTCCAGACGTATACGCTCCAGGAGGAGCGCGAGCTCCGTGCCGTCATACGTGGCATCCCTAAAGAGTTGGATGTCGAGCTAGTCAAGGCCGACCTTCTCGAACAAGGCCTACCGGTTAACTCCGTACACCGCATGCACACAGGTCGCGGAAGGGAGCCATATAACATGGTTCTCGTCGCCCTCCAGCCTACCCCCGAGGGTAAGCAAATATTCAACATCCGAACGGTCTGTAGCCTTTCCGGAATCGCCGTCGAAACCCCACACAAGAAAGGCACACCTAGCCAGTGCCATAACTGCCAATTATACGGGCATTCTTCCCGTAACTGTCACGCGCGCCCCCGATGCGTCAAGTGTTTAGAAGATCACGCCACGGCCCTCTGCACTCGCGATCAAAAAACCGCGACGGAACCGCCTAGCTGTGTCCTGTGTCGTACACAGGGTCACCCCGCAAATTACCGCGGATGCCCCCGAGCCCCGAAAATAAATCGCCGCGTCGCCCGCCAAAACCGCCTCCGAGCTTCCGGCCCAGACATCAAAGCCTCGGCACCCTCTGTGTCGCAGGCTAAGCCAGCGTTCGTTCCGGCGCCGGTGCCCAGTGTCTCGGCTTGGGCGAAACCGCTGCCGTACACGAACACGGTTACAACTCCCTCCTCCGCGATTCGTCCCGCCCCCGCAACTCGTCCCTCTCCCGCGACTTGCCCTCCGACCGCGTCCGACAATCTCGCTTTAGCGATCGACTTCTTTCAGTCGATCAACTTTGAGCGCGTTAACGCTTTGGGCGACGCCATTCGCGCTGCATCCACTGCACAACACTTTATCGCCGTTGTGCAAGAATACGCCGACGTATACGCGTCATTAAATACGTACGTCCTCCCCTCACTCCGCCGGTAATCAATGGCGTATATAAGTAGAATAAAGCCCCTATCCGTAACGATAGGATTTTTTAACGCTTACGGTCTCGCAAATCAACGTGATCAGGTTTCTGACTTTTTGCGTGACCATCAAATTGATATCTTTTTAGTGCAGGAGACCCTACTTAAGCCCGCGCGCCGTGACCCTAAAATCGCGAACTATAACATGGTCAGGAACGACAGGCTCTCTGCTCGTGGTGGTGGTACCGTCATTTACTATAGAAGAGCCCTGCATTGCGTCCCGCTCGATCCTCCCGCGCTCGCTAATATCGAAGCATCAGTGTGCCGAATCTCACTGACGGGACACGCGCCGATCGTTATCGCGTCCGTTTATCTTCCACCGGATAACAGCCTGGCCACGGGACATTCGCCGATACGAATATTCGCGCGGTGCGAACGGCGAAGCGTCTAGCGACTAAAATAAGAGCATAGAAATGTACCTAACAAGCCACGCGCACCGGCGACCGGCGAAGCGACCGGCGGAATGTACCGAGCGAATCGCGCGGGCGACTTACGATGCGGCGGGCGAGCAAAACAAATGCATGAATAAGGACGGCGCAAGCCACGGAGTCGAGCGGTAGTCGCGGCGAATAGTGCAGTGATTAAATGAGTTTAGTTGTTTTCGCCGCGAAAAATGAACGCCGAAATTTTTATATTTTATATTTTTTATTATTTTTTTTTTTATATTTTTAAACTCGTCGTGGCCGAACGGATAAGACGTCCGGTGTTGAGCGATGCACCGGTAGTCGAATATCAGGCGGGTACCAATTTTTGTAATGAAATACGTACTCAACAAATTTTAATGTTCACGATTGATTTCCACGGTGAAGGAATAACATCGTGTAATAAAAATGAAACCCTCAAAATTATAATTTGCGTAATTACTGGGGGTAGGACCTCTTGTGAGTCCGCGCGGGTGGGTACCACCACCCTGCCTGTTTCTGCCGTGAAGTAGTAATGCGTTTTGGTTTGAAGGGTGGGGCAGCTATTGTAACTATACTTGAGACCTTAGAACTTATATCTCAAGGTGGGTGGCGCATTTACGTTGTGGATGTCTATGGGCTTCAGTAACCACTTAACACAAGGTGGACTGTGAGCTCATCCACCCATCTAAGCAATAAAAAAAATATATAGCTGAAATACTAGCTAGACCAGCTATTTGGAAGTCTAGCCACCCAAAGTATTTCTCGTACCTACTTCTTGTGGAATTCTCCATCTATAGGTATACTCTGATTCTTATTCAAATCATGTACTTCACAATCTTTTCCAAATAATAGGTCCTGAACCAAAAAACTATTAATTTGTAAGCAATATCGAGATAATTTCGATATAGACATTTCGCTGTCGGACTTCCTTACTAGTCGCGGCGGCGAACGTGAGTACCCGTGGCCTGCAAACGGTGCTGCGCGAATGGTCGCCTCGTCCACCGCTTCGCTGTTCGCACCGCCGATCCCCGTGGCCAGGCCGTAAGATCGTTCTAAGCAGTGATATCGAGGCGCTGCTCGGCATGGGGAGCTCTGTCATTCTGGCGGGCGACCTAAATTGTAAACACATCAGGTGGAACTCACACACCACAACCCCGAATGGCAGGCGGCTTGACGCGTTAGTCGATGATCTCGCCTTCGATATCGTCGCTCCGCTAACACCGACTCACTACCCGCTAAATATCGCGCATCGCCCGGATATACTCGACATAGCGTTATTAAAAAACGTAACTCTGAGCTTACACTCGATCGAAGTAGTTTCAGAGTTAGATTCAGACCACCGTCCCGTCGTTATGAAGCTCGGTCGCGCTCCCGACTCCGTTCCCGTCACGAGGACTGTGGTGGATTGGCACACGCTGGGCATCAGCCTGGCTGAATCTGATCCACCATCGCTCCCGTTTAGCCCGGACTCTACCCCGTCTCCTCAGGATACCGCTGAAGCCATAGACATCTTAACGTCACACATCACCTCAACATTAGATAGATCATCGAAACAAGTTGTAGCGGAGGACTTCCTTCACCGCTTCAAATTGTCCGATGATATTAGGGAACTCCTTAGAGCTAAGAACGCCTCGATACGCGCCTACGACAGGTATCCTACCGCGGAAAATCGCATTCGAATGCGTGCCCTACAACGCGACGTAAAGTCTCGCATCGCCGAAGTCCGAGATGCCAGATGGTCTGATTTCTTAGAAGGACTCGCGCCCTCCCAAAGGTCTTACTACCGCTTAGCTCGTACTCTCAAATCGGATACGGTAGTAACTATGCCCCCCTCGTAGGCCCCTCAGGCCGACTCGCGGCGTTTGATGATGACGAAAAAGCAGAGTTGCTGGCCGATACATTGCAAACCCAGTGCACGCCCAGCACTCAATCCGTGGACCCTGTTCATGTAGAATTAGTAGACAGTGAGGTAGAACGCAGAGTCTCCTTGCCACCCTCGGATGCGTTACCACCCGTCACCCCGATGGAAGTTAAAGACTTGATCAAAGACCTACGTCCTCGCAAGGCTCCCGGTTCCGACGGTATATCCAACCGCGTTATTAAACTTCTACCCGTCCAACTCATCGTGATGTTGGCATCTATTTTCAATGCCGCTATGGCGAACTGTATCTTTCCCGCGGTGTGGAAAGAAGCGGACGTTATCGGCATACATAAACCCGGTAAACCAAAAAATCATCCGACGAGCTACCGCCCGATTAGCCTCCTCATGTCTCTAGGCAAACTGTATGAGCGTCTGCTCTACAAACGCCTCAGAGACTTCGTCTCATCCAAGGGCATTCTCATCGATGAACAATTCGGATTCCGTAAAAATCACTCATGCGTTCAACAGGTGCACCGCCTCACGGAGCACATTCTTGTGGGGCTTAATCGACCAAAACCGTTATACACGGGAGCTCTCTTCTTCGACGTCGCAAAAGCGTTCGACAAAGTCTGGCACAATGGTTTGATTTTCAAACTATTCAACATGGGCGTGCCGGATAGTCTCGTGCTCATCATACGGGACTTCTTGTCGAACCGCTCTTTTCGATATCAAGTCGAGGGAACCCGCTCCTCCCCACGACTTCTCACAGCTGGAGTCCCGCAAGGCTCTGTCCTTTCACCCCTCCTATTTAGCTTATTCGTTAACGATATTCCCCGGTCGCCGCCGACCCATTTAGCTTTATTCGCCGACGACACGACTGTTTACTATTCCAGTAGAAACAAGTCCCTAATCGCGAAGAAGCTTCAGAGCGCAGCCCTAGCCCTAGGACAGTGGTTCCGAAAATGGCGCATAGACATCAACCACAGCGAAAAGTACTGCGGTGCTATTTCAGAGGGGAAGCTCCACACGGATTTCCTCCCGTATTAGGAGGAGGAATCTCACACCCCCGATTACTCTCTTTAGTCAATCCATACCCTGGGTCAGGAAGGTCAAGTACCTGGGCGTTATCCTGGATGTATCGATGACATTCCGCCCGCATATAAAATCAGTCCGTGACCGTGCCGCGTTTATTCTCGGTAGACTCTACCCTATGATCTGTAAGCGGAGTAAAATGTCCCTTCGGAACAAGGTGACACTTTACAAAACTTGCATAAGGCCCGTCATGACTTACGCGAGTGTGGTGTTCGCTCACGCGGCCCGCACACACATAGACACCCTTCAATCTCTACAATCCCGCTTTTGCAGGTTAGCCGTCGGAGCTCCGTGGTTCGTGAGGAACGTTGACCTACACGACGACCTGGGCCTCGAATCTATACAGAAATACATGAAGTCAGCGTCGGAACGGTACTTCGATAAGGCTATGCGTCATGATAATCGCCTTATCGTAGCCGCCGCTGACTACTCCCCGAATCCTGATCATGCAGGAGCCAGTCACCGTCGACGCCCTAGACACGTCCTTACGGATCCATCAGATCCAATAACCTTTGCACTAGACGCCTTCAGCTCTAGGAGCAGGCTTAGTGACCTCGGTAACCGTACTCGTCGAACTCGACAAAGAGTTCGCCGTGCAACCTAACCCATGAATCAGCTCGCTGAGTTTCTCGCCGGATGTTCTCAGCGGGTTGCGATTCCGATCCGGTAGTAGATTCATTCGCGAAGCAGCTACTCTTGAGTTGTTAGGTCTCCTTCGGAGGCGCTCGGGCAGCTGTTAGCAAATCCCACCCCTCCTGGCTGAGCCTTTGCTCGCCCACCTGTCCTGGTGAAACTGGAAAGGCCTCCGGGCCACCAGTAATCCTTCAATCATAAAAAAAAAAAAAAAAAACTGATGATTACTTCTCGGTAGCAATAGGCACGATGGGGGTTTCTACTAGTGGATGCTCAAACTAGGCCCTACCATCAGTAATTACGAAAATAAAATAAAATTACCATTATTTTTTTTGCATAGTACGTTGAAGTCGTGCGCAGTTTTAGATACGTATTTATTCGGGAGCCGAATACGCTTCATAAGAGTACATCGTGTGTTTGGAACTTTAGATTACTTTGGACTACAACGACCTTAATACATATTTATATATAATACTTAATCGTATGTTCTACATTCTAATCTACGTATTCTAGTGTTCGATGTAACAGAGGTTGAGCCGCAGCTACTCACATTACACAGAAAATCAAGAGTAGGATTACAAATTGAAGGATTGAACTTTTTTTGTTATTGAATTTACGTGAATATTCTTCTCATGTTATGTTTGCCATTAAAGCGAATACTGCAAGTATTTCGATTGAAAGTGTATGTGTAGGAAGAAAATATGGTTCCACTAAAAATCAAAGGCATAATGTCGAAGGTTTCGGTTGATTTTAATTAGCTTTGTACAAATGAAATACCTAATATTAACAATAACAATTTTTAAATGTTACATTTGTCGTTGTTCTTTATAAAATTAAAGGTCAATTCAACTTCATATTAAGATTAATTTAAATCGTTCAAGATGTTGTTGTTATCTGTAAATGCGTTATGTTATCAAGAACACAAAATTATTCCAGAATATGTGTAATATCTATTCACTAATTATCACGGCTAGCTGGTTATTTTTGTCGATTGGGATACTATATAGTTTGACAACGTACATATATTACGTGCTAAACTTAAGACACGTGTCGTCTTCTCGTATTAAAACTGTATAATCTCAAAACTGACTAGTTTTACAGGAGAGTATTTTAAAAATTCAATATGCGATATTTTTAATATTAATCATCTTTGCAACATTTTTTTTTTACCAGTACATTATTTGTCTTTTAAAGTAAGATAAAATTATGTATTAATTTTGTTAATAGTAGTGAAAACGTAGGTAAACTAAAAAAAAAAAAAAACTAAAACTAACCTACGCTCTTTTGACAGTATTTATGAGAAAAATACTGGTGATACCAAAGGATTCCGCATATTAACTCAATTTCGAATATTTTTGGAAATTGTACACTTTTAATGCGAAAAGACGACGTGTGCCTGGATACTTTAGGATAAAAAGCCCTATAAATATATACTATACGATGCAGTGTTTTTTTTTGACAATGTCTAATATTCTTTCACCTCTCCACATATTTGAATAGCAAATTGATTACTAGAGAAAGCTTCGGCCGATTAGCTTGGTTTTTTTTGTGAAGATTACATTTAGTGTGAGTTGAATACTGATATATACTTTGAAATGAACTAACTAAAGTAGGTACGTTCATTTATGAATGCTGATAAATTATTTAATCATTCCAATGTACTCGTATCAAGCGATGCGTCTATGCCGGCGTTCAAATCAGGCATGCTGATAAAATATTTCGTAAGGAAATACGTGATTATTCCGTGTTCTCACTCTCACGAACTACTTTCCCGATGAAGTAATAATGTCTTGTAACAAAAATCCAACCGGCATTATTATAATTCTTATCATCCTATATTTGGGGCAAATCTTTTTTTCGGTTTCAATGGTACAGCCAGCCGTACAATATATCTTCATACTAAGTACTTTCAAAATGTAGGGCAGCGATCTAATTTTTACCCCTACTGTTTATTATAGCAATGTTTGGCCTTGAGAGATCCCCACTTTTTGAGCGTGATTCACTGTTACGTGCGCTGACCGGTCGACGTCGCCTTATGAATGTTATGATGTCATCAAGAATGCACACGTTAATACCGCGCGTTGTTCATGCCGGCTGTCTGATGGCTGCCATCTACAATAACATTTGCGGCCACGCAAAATAGTTCCGTTGTACTCTCTTAACATATTTAGTTTTATTTTAAAGAAAGCGAACCAAACTGTGGTCGGTATGGATACGAAGTCGTTCTCCTCGACAATAGCAAAGTTCTCAGCCAAGTTTTGCAATGTGAGTATGATGATATGCTTTAATAATATTATATCATCATATTATTGTGGTATAGAGTGTCAAAACGTTACACAATTAATGCTAACAGTTATTTGTTTAATGTTTCCTGTTGGTTGTAAGGTTACTGTGAGTATACGAAGACCTTGACTTTGATCGTTTTGTATCTACGATGACAGTTCCGTCAGATATTTGTGTCATAGTTTGTGGTTGTCTGGAATAGATCGTTTTTAACGATAAAACCGTCTATTGTACAAATATATCTCTACTTGTTGACTGTTTTTTAATGTTAGTGGTGTTTTGGTGTGCAATAAAGTATATTCTCTTTGTTTCTCTCTCTCCTCATAATCCGACACTTAGCGATCTTAAAGAGATGAAGCTCACATCACAAACCAAAAAGAGCTTAGTATTTTTTTATTGATGAAACTTGAGCTTTATGCGATTGAAGAAATTTTTGAAAAAAAATAATGATTGCCTTTTTTATTTCGACTGCCGTCACAATAAAAACAGTAATACTTTTTACAGTTTCAATATTTGTCGTCGCTTCGGGCAATTGATTTGTGATCATCAAATCAATCAATTTGAAAGTAATTATAGCGCCTGAAACAAAACAAAAAAAAGGTCTATTCTGAAATTTTTCCTTTTCACTATCTCAGTTTATTCGTCATCAGTCTGCCTACAGCATATATAATACGATATCGAAGTCCTGATAACCTGGAAGGGCTGATGGAATGTGGAAGGGTATACGGCCAAGATGCACAAGGCCAACATGTTGGACGGGTCAGATATCCCACCAACTGGCTATGGACCTGTCAGCGTTGCAATTCACTAAGCGGCTGATAGCATCAAATGGAGTCCTATTGTCGAAAGAGTGCTACAGTAGCGAGGGAATGATTAAGAAAAAAAAGTGTGCCTACCTATTATCTATGAGTTCAATGGTTTTATTTTTTTAGCGTGTAGACAGATCAGCGTACGCACCGCCTGATGGTGAGTAGTTAATAAAGCCCATATACGTCAGCAATGCCAGGGGCGGAGCCAATCTGTTGCCTTCCGTTAAGTTCTCTCCACAAGGCTCGTTTGAAGATGTCCATTTGTATAGGCGATTTTTTTCTTTTGTCCACATAATTAATGCAATTTTAAATATTCGTAGAATTGTCGACTATTCCGCAATCCCAAAAGTTAATTAGGGGATAAGCCCTGTTGGCCCCACTCACCTGGCGATCTTAGATAACGTTTATTCAGCTCCCGTAATCGTTTACGGTTATACCGTACGTGAACTTATATTCCCATAAACAAATACATAAAATATTACTTTAATATTGAGTTCCGCCAAGGTATTGTTACGCGCTGGGGTTCGAGATAAATAAAATTCTACCGAAATACAAATTAAAAACTGTATTAGCACTTAGAATACTTAAAACACTGCACAAACACTTTAAAATTCTCAATTCGTTTCTTCCGCTTCGCTTCAGATGATCCGTTCGCTGTTTAGCTTCGAGTAGTTCCGATTACTAACCGACTGGGTGTCATATCTGCAACGCTTTTATAGTCGATACGACATCCCTAAAATTGTCGAGAACATTCCTCACAAGTCGAGTATTTTCTATGTGTGTTTCCGCTATCTGACAATAGATGGCGTTGTACTTCTCGAGCGTTCTAGATGTTACTAGATCCTTTGATATTCGTTTCAGCTGTTCGGCAATAAATGGCGTTACTCTTATGGGTGTAACAATATATCTGAAGCTTAATGTTTCATCCGTGAAAATATACATTAAGACATTCACATAAAATAGCAATATTTACTGTAATTACGATGGTAATTGTTTTATCATAATGGTTTGCGCGTAATGTATGGAGCTTCGAAATTGTTTCGATTGGTCATTGTATCGTCATCATAAATTAATTTATGAATGCGCAAATTTAGTAAATAGCTTTCCAGAAGATTGTTTTGTTGTAAGTTCAATATGGCTTCAACAGGAGCTAAACGGTGATAAAGATGTGGTCTCGTCACCGTTGTCAGCGGAATACTTATTGGCGCTGATAGCTTTGGGTTCAACGGATACTGCACACGAAGAGCTCTTAACAAGCCTCGATATTCCAGATGACGACACGGTACGTATCTTAATCTATCGTAATTAGAACTAAGTGCATGCTTCTGCTCATCACTGCGCTGCTATAGAGAATTTGTTTTATTTTCATATTTATTGCCCAAGCTGAGCCCAAACGAGCTCACAGCCGCCTGATATTAAGTGCTTACCGGAGCCCGTAGATAACGCAACGTGAATTCGAATCGCCGTAAGCGGGATTTGAACACTGTCAGAGTCGCTTCGCTACGATATGAGCATAGCGAGCCATCTTTTAGGCCATGACGACTTCTGTTGCATTCAGCTTAAAGATGAGACCTAGAGGGTAATCATTCTAGTGAAAAATTCAGACCTGGTCGTATGTCAGCTCATCTGTCCATCTGGAGTGTCGCGGTATCTATGATAGAATTTAAGAATTTGATAAATCCTCATATCGATGCTAAAAAATGGAAAAAATGCATATAAGTATACACACAAATATTGTACAATAATTTTCGAAACATCGATTTGCCGAGCAAAAACAACTTTTTTTTATTGCTTAGATGGGTGGACGAGCTCACAGCCCACCTGTTGTTAAGTGGTTACTGGAGCCCATAGACATCTACAACGTAAATGCGCCACCCGCATTGAGATATAAGTTCTACTTAGGCGTTACTACTTCACCGCAGAAATAGGCAGGGTGGTGGTACATACCCGTGCAGACTCACAAGAGGTCCTACCACCAGTTATTACGCAAATTATAATTTTGTTGGTTTGATTTTTTTAACACGATGTTTTATTCCTTCACCGTGAAAGTCAATCGTGAACATTTGTCAAGTACGTATTTCATTAGAAAAATTAGTACTTGCCAGCGGGATTCGAGCACCGGTGCATCGCTAGATACGAATGCACCGGACGTCTTATCCCTTAAGCCACGACGACTACAAGTTCTTCTTTTTCTATCATATCCCACCAGAGCAATAAAAAATGAGTATCGTTACAATACTCATAATACATATTAATTAATTTTGATTTTGAAAACATTGATTTTTTTCCATATTCCCAAATTAGAAATAGCAATTTAGCTTCAAAATAAATATATTATTGCGGTATCTTCATTTTATACAAGATTGTTCTTTGAACAAATAAATCAAGAGATTAAAAGAGAGATCCAAGAAAATGTTCACTTCTCTTCATTTCGTGATATGAATTTTGTCGGATAGCCCGACCATAGGATAATAAACTTCCTGCGTATTATGAACACTCAATAAATATTCAGTATTCTTTGATGAAGGCGTCGCCGTCGCTTTGACCCTTAACCTATTCTCGATTCTTGGTAAATTTTGATTTCAATGTAGTGTATACAAATGGACAATACGACAGATTTTCTATGTTTTTTTTAAATATTTAATAAGTGTTTTTTCAGATACGCACGCTTTTCACTGCGGCCTCTGCTAAATTGAAAACTATTAAGGGTATTAATTTAAGTTTAGCAAACAAGATATACGTTAAATCGTGCGATTGTGAACTCAATTCGCAACTGAAGAAAGACGCCGTGGACGTGTTTGATGCGGAATTGGAGAAAGTCGATTTCGGAGACAGCGCTGCTGCTGCTAAACTGATCAACGGCTGGGTAATGGTCTTCAATTCACCTTGTTATAATGAGATTCATATTGACGATAACTGGATCTATTTTATGACGTTTTGGAAGTGTGTATTTTTTATGTACAGGTCGAAAGTAAAACAAATGAACGAATTAAAAATCTGGTATCCAATAGCAGCCTCAATTCTGACACGCAAATCGTTCTGATCAACGCTCTCTACTTTAAGGTAAGACTGTTATTTTAATATATGTATGGTACACGTAAAATAATTGAAGAAAGTTACTAATTTTACGTCCTAAAGTTACCTACTAATTTAAAAAATCATGTTCAAAGATTCTATTACATACTAACATACAAATGTCTGAAGCTAATAAAAGCGTATTAAAAAGAAAAGTATTTCTGTCGATTTTATCAATAAGTTTTACATTGCACTCGATAACACATTTAAAATTGTTGTTCAGCACCAATAATTTATTCCGAGAGAAGGTGTGAAGTTGATTAAGAATTACATAAATGAAATATATTTGTGCGAAAAACTGAGTAAATCAAGACAATATAGTTCCAATAACACTGAGGTTTTTTTTCGGTTTCGTTGGTTTTATGATGGTGAATTTTGAAAACGTAGAAGCGGGTAAATGATACCTTATTTTTTTTTTTACACGCTGGGGAATCCATTTACGGATACCCGGTCGAGCGGGGTAAATGATACCAGTGAAAGGTAAGCTATCTTACCATACTTCTCGCCGTCGGAGGGGAGCTTATCTCTTCCACCGAATTCTTTTCACGAACAGTACGTTTCCAGAGGAAGATTCTTTATCGTACTATAAATAATTTTAAATATTATTTTGAAGGGTTCATGGAAAAACCAATTTAACCCTAAGAGCACCGTGGAGCATCCGTTCTATATTAACAACGAAACATCTGTGAAAGTTCCCATGATGTACCAAGAAGACAAATTTAAGTACGACAACAACGCTGAGCTCAACGCCCAGGTACATATTTCGATTTTTTCTTGTTTAAAGACTGCAAAGTTATCTATATATGTTTAAATAAAAATTAATTGCTGTTCGTTAGTCTCGCTAAAACTCGAGAACGGCTGGACCGATTTGGCTGATTTTAGTCTTGAATTATTTGCAGAAGTCCAGAGAAGGTTTAAAAGGTAGATAAATATCAAAATTCCTTTTGTTTGTTTTAAGTTTATTTTATACAAAAGTTTAGGTCTTTTATTTACCGATTGAAGCACTACGAAGTCTGCCGGGTCAGCTAGTTTTGAATAAAAATTATTAAAACCAATTTAATTTTATTGTTTAAATTTCTTATAATTATTTTCTAATGGTACTAGTAGTTTTAGAAAAATGAAGAAATGAATGAATAAACTTACAATGTGTGGTACTTATATTCAGTACAGTGGTATTATTGATCTACTAACAAAATAAGCCCGGTAACCGTACTCGTCGAATTCGGCAAAGAGTTTGACGTGCAACTTAACCTAAGCATCAGTCCGTTAAGTTTCTCGCCGGATCTTCTCAGTGGGTTGCGATTCCGATCCGGAGCAGATTCATTCGCGAAGCAGCTACTCTCGAGTTGTTAGGTCTCCGTTGGAGGTGCTCGTGTAGCTGTTAGCAAATCCCGCCCCTTCTGGCTGAGCCCTCGCTCGCCCACCTGTCCTTATGAAACAGCGTGAAAAAGCGTGAAAATACTTGATCTAAAATATAATTCCTATATTGCAGTACGTGTGAAATTTTTGAAAAATCTATTTTTACCGTTTTTTTAGATCTTAGAAATGGCGTATGAAGGTAACGAGGCCAGCATGGTAATTGTATTGCCGAACGAAATTGATGGCCTTGATCAAGTCCTACAGAAACTAGCCGACGGCTTCGATCTCATTGCAGCCTGGGAGAAGCTGATCTCAACAAAACTACAAGTGATAATACCCAAATTCAAGACGGAAACTGAAATAGACCTTACGCATGTTTTCTCAAAGGTACCTTATCTACATATAGAATTACTTTTATTGGTGGTAGGACCTCTTGTGAGTCCGCACGGGTAGGTACCACCACCCTGCCTATTTCTGCCGTGAAGCAGTAATGCGTTTCGGCTTGAAGGGTGGGACAGCCGTTATAACTATACTTGAGACCTTAGAACTTTATATCTCAAGGTGGGTGGCACATTTACGTTGTAGATGTCTATGGGCTCCAGTAACCACTTAACACCAGGTGGCCTGTGAGCTCGTCCACCCATCTAACTAATAAAAAAAAAAATACGCATACCCATGCTTACTAATGAACGTAAAAAAAAAATTAATTGATTTAAAGTAGTTTCAGATTTGTACCTGCATGTAGTTGCCAAATTGATTTTAGAACTTCAAACAAGCTAAATTAATTTTAGTTGGGCATTAATGAGATCTTCCGTCGCGGAAATTCTGGTGTGTCGAAGATCTTGGATAGCAACGAGTCGTTGTATATCTCGAAGGCCATACAAAAAGCCTTCATTGAAGTGAATGAAGAAGGAGCCGAAGCGGCTGCTGCCACTCGTAAGTACGATTTAAGTCTGAGTTCTAAGTCTTTAAGAAATACTTAAACAGTCTTACTAATTTATAACATTTTGGTTTAGATATGGTCACGACGGTGGAACTTAATATTTCTGTAAAATACATTAAAAAATCACATAATTTGTGTCATCACAATTATGTTTACAATCGTCTACGTCAATTTTACGATGTAAACTGTATGACTTTTTTTTTTCGTTGTCTAAAGTAGATATTGTGCTCGTAATTACTGCTCTTTGAATTGAAAATACAGTGTTATAGTGAGCGGTAGGTCTCAGGGGTATTTTATTCAATAAAACTATGGGTTAGTCACTAATATCAAATTTTGAATTATAATCTTGTTATATACACAAGCAATTTTCGATTTAAAACGATAATTATAATAAGACGCGGGCGCACGCTACTCACACTTCAAACGGAAGCTCCCGGAACATAGATTATACACTTCTCTGTCACCGAATGGTAAACCGTCGACGTCGCCCAAAGCACGTCATTATGGATCCTCCTGATCCATTAACGGCGCTTTTAGGCACCACAAGCACCGGTTACCATCCTCATCGAACCCGTCGCTTGCGACGAAGGGCTCGACGAGCGAATTAACCCATAGACACAGCCCACTGAGTTTCTCGCCGGATCTTCTCAGTAGGTCGCGTTTCCGATCCGGTGGTAGATTCTGCGAAGCACTGCTCTTGCTAGGTTAGTGTTAGCAACTCTCCGGTTTGAGCCCCGTGAGCTCACCTACAAACGTTAGAGTGAAGTTGAAATAGCCTCTCAAGGCTATCAGCATAGATAGTTGAAAAAAAAAAAAACATTGTCAAAAGACGGACATAGATACTATGTAGATACTATGTATAGCGAGCGGGCATACGGCCGCGAGAGTGACGTACAGGTCGGTTTGCTATAGTGTTTTTTTTTATTGCTGTTCACATAGATATGGTGTTAAGAAAGCGGCGTGCTCATTATCCCGCTCCGATCGTCCGGGCTGATCGACCTTTTCTATACTTCCTCATTGGGCCTGATCACACGATTATATTCGTCGGTCTGTACAAAGGACGTACATAACTCAGCCTTATATTTGGATGAGCATCTGTTCCCCGTCAATTACTTCCGCTTTTAAAGGTAATCTAATTAGCTTTTTTGTATGAATGCCAAAAATAAATTTCAAAAGATGTACATATTTCTTCGGAGTTGTGAGTGTTTCAACTTTTTACTTAAAAATTTCAACTGTGCTCTATATTCAAATTTTTACATTTAAGCTCGTGAGTTTTTCCATTTTTCATCAGTTTTAAGTTTTTCTTTTAGGTATCCCAGTGTCTCGTCCTTCTACATAATAAGAGGTGGTAATAATACTTCTGGAGTATTTATTTGGTATTTATCCTGTTTGAGTATTGATACTGCGACCGCTTGTAAAAAATTAGAATTAGCCTGTTGACAACAGAGTGATGAGTATGAAAAGAAATTTGTATTAAATAATAGAAATATGTGTTTAATTTATTATTATATTTAGAATTAAAAGTTTTCTGTTTGCTGTAAATATCCTATTATATCATAATATATGCTACATTCGTGAAAAAATAGACAGTATTTCATTTATATTAGTTTGTACATTGAAGATATTCACGAACCCTATTTACGGGTTTTTTGTTTGAAAATTTTGTCTTTCAAAAATCTTTTACAACACTTTTAACTTCAACGACAATAAAAATATACACAACGAAATCAAAGAAGATTGTATTTCAGAGAATCTCAAAGTTTTGCAATATTCAATGTATTCTTAAAATAAACAAAAACAAGTCTGCTGGACTTGTGTTTAACACTAACTTAAATTAATAAATGTAATCAAAATTAATTAAAAAAATAATATGTTAGTACCTAAAAGTTACATTATTAAGAGATCCATTATCGACATTAAATAAATGTTTTTTTTTTAAATATTAGTATCAATTGATTACAAATTTATATTACTTTGTCAATTTCAGAGAGAAAAAAACAATAATTTCAGCATATATATAAAAATATGAACATGTCCACCTAATGGTGAGTGGTTACCATTGCTTATGGAGATCGCTACTCGAGGAGGATTTTGTTCAAATCGTACCCAGGATACGCCGCTTTATTCAAGAGTAGTATATTATATGTTTTGATACGCCCTGTAGAATGAGCTCATTGCTGCCAGACAGTAGTGATGGGCTGTGCTCCGCGTGGGTGAGGTGCGTTTTTATGGGAAAATTGAGATCATCTCAAACAATTACTCAGAATTGCTTATGTTTTGTTGTAATTGGAATGCTTCATTCTAAATTTGATTACATTTTAAACACAATACGTGCTAATGCGAAAACCTATATAGAAAACATCTTCCTCTTCGATAAACGATAAACTAAATAATCTGTCTACTCCAAATACGAATTTACCAAGGGTTTATAGGACGATCGATTTAATTCAGCAAAATTAGAAGGTAAAGTAAATCGAAATTTCCATGATATAATTAATTACTATATTCATAAGTACTATTCCGAATATTTGCACTGTTCATAATTCTTATTTTACCATTAGGTACAATCCTTGTTCATTAATCGAGTAATAGATTAATGAATATTTTTTTGGTGTTAATTAGATGTTGCGCAATGGATGCTAAACGTGCTCGTTTCAGACGATCCGTTATGAACCAAGGTGAGATATAAAACCATAACCTACAACGATTTAGCTCAGTGCTCTGCATTTATTTTCAAGTTTATCTCGTGCTGTGAAAGCAAATAAATAATCTATTGATTGTATCCTCATTTGAATTAATGTTAGTATCTATCATTGTATGCAGTCTTAAGAATTGACCAGAGGTAAAAAATAGCAAATATATAGGCCAGCCTTTCCCAAATTGGGCGATAACGCCCCCTTGCGGGCGCTCCAGGCTTAAAGGGGGGCGGTAAGAGACCCAGAAAAAAAAAGGGACGTGTGTAGAGGCTTTGGAGGCGATTTGTAATTTCTAGGAGGGCTCTTAGACACCGACTAAGCTCTCGCTATAGCGGTTTTTAAGTAGGTGAAAAAATGGGGGCGCTAAAAAATAATATTATTCTCAAAGTGGGCAGTAGACAAAATAAGTTTGGGAAACCCTGATATAGGCTGTTCATTATTTAAGGTCGCGTCATATGTGCTTACGAATATCATGAATCAACAAGTTCTTAAGGTAGTTGTTGCTGTTCGCGAAGCACTCGACTATTTCGTGATGATCCATATCGTCTTTGATCTCCAAATACATGTTCTGCATCAAGCACGTATTGTGTAGGAGCTCATAGAACTCTCTCGATTGCCTCTTGAAAGTCGGGCTGTCATTTTGGGCGGCAAAAATGTAAATTCTGATCCTTCGCGACTGTAAGTGGGAGAAACAATCGAATTGCGGGGACAGCGGCACCGCCCACTCGTGAGGCAGTTGCACGGATCTGTTGACTGATGTATTTACGACTTCCCGTAAGTCGTACAGTCCTGAAATAAGGAAGGCTCCCTGGAGGTGGTGTGAATCGGGCGTGTTTTCGAAGAATTCGGAACTGGCCAGGAGTTTCGCTACCAGATGCGCTCCCGTTCCGTGTCCCGCGAAGTAAACGCCTCTGAAATACGATGAGAATTCCGTTTTGTCAGGAGAACAGTAAAACAGCAAAGGATTGTTCAATTCATCGTGAAGTCGTCGTGGCCTAAAGGATAAGACGTTCGGTGCATTCGTATCTCTAGCTATGCAACGGTGTTCGAATCGCGCAGGCGGATACCAATTTTTCTAATGAAATACGTACCTACTTAACAAATGTTCACGACTGACTTCCACGGTGAAGGAATAACATCGTGTAATAAAAATTAAAACCCGCAAACTTATAATTTGCGTAATTACTGGTCGTAGGACCTCTTGTGAGTCCGCACGGGTAGGTACCACCACCCCGCTTATTTCTGCCGTGAAGCAGTAATGCGTTTCGGTTTGAATGGCGGGGCAGCCGTTGTAACTATACTGAGAACTTAGAACTTATATCTCAATATGGGTGGCGCATGTATGTTGTAGATGTCTATGGTCTCCAGTAACCACTTAACATCAGGTGGGCTGTGAGCTCGTCCACCTACCTAAGCAATAAAAAAAAACATTAAATCAATCGTCAGATATTATTTTAAAGCAGTAATGTTTTTGTTTGTTTAATGTTATATTCCATCTTAGACAAAAAATAATAATAGTACTATTAAAAATAATTACTAATTATCTTATAAATACGTGGGACTAATAATAATTAAAACTACTTATATGATTAAGTCTCACGTGGTCTTTCGTTACCACGAGGAGTACAATGTATTCGGAATGTCCAAAATAATGAAGTTACAATAATAAACACGAGGCTAAACCGTAGAATTACCTTTTATTATTTACGACTTGCGAATCCTGAAGTAAATTTAGTACATACTTAATTACTTTCCAACCCTGCACTATTCAAAAAGCGGGCTCATAAAAGTAAGAATGAATGTGTTGACTTTAAACTATTTCCTTGTGCATAATGGTTCCTATTGTGTCAAATTCTGCATACAGTAGCTTTTAATTATTTTTCCTCACCTACAATTCATCTTCTCAGCGTATTCGAAGATGTATTTCGCAGCGTTCTGTATCTGATTGACGACCTCAGCAAGCGTGACCGCGGGACAGAGATCATAACCAACAATTATCGTCTTAACGCCGGCGGGGTAGAGGGATTTTGCTGGATAACGTGATATTTCACGAGACACGTCCGGCCAGTATCCACCGTGAATGAACACGAGAATTGGAGATTCTGCAAACATAATGCGTAACTAATATACAAAAATGAATGTTTGTGTGCTTTGTTTGACGAATTCATTCGCGTTTGGTTTACACGATTTCTTTGAAAGTTGGTACACTAGTTACGTTTGGTACAGGATTTTTTCAAACGACCATCAATGTAGCACACGCAGCGTAGCGTATCTTTCTTTTTTATTGCCCCTGTAGGCAGACGAGCATACGGCCATCGCCTATGGACTTCAGCAATGCCAGGGGCAGAGCCAAGCCGCTGCCTACCGCTTAATACTCTCCACAAGCCTCGTTTGAAGAAGGTCATGTCATAGCGCTCGGGAAATACCGTGGAGGGCAGCTCATTCCATAGCCAGATTTTACGTGACAAAAAAGACCTCTGGAAACGCACTGTGGATGACCGCAGTGGTTCCAGGTAGTATGGATGAAGTCTACTCCGGTGGCGGGCGGTGCGATGGTAAAAACGAGATGATGGTATCATCTGGAACAATTCCTCAGAGCAATCCTTCGCATCAGTTCGAGTAGTACTTCGCATGCATAATTACTATAAAAAATATCGGTGAACATGTCTAATTCTATGTAAATAAAATAAGCTACGTGTACTTTAGTGTTTAAATTATTGTTTGGTTTATTGAATAGGATACTGATGGTATGGCGTGTTGTGATCCTACACGAGTAAGCACTACCATCCTGCCCCTTTCTGCCGTGAACCAGAAATGCCTTTCGTTTTAAATCTTAGCGCAGCCGTTGTTTGGTAAAATTGAGACTTTGAACCCAAATCTCTAGGTGGCTGGCGGCATTTACATTGTTGATGTCTACGTGTTCCGGTATCTACCTAACACCAGGTGACCTCATCCACTGATCTCAGTAATAATAAAAATATTGAATAATATTATACATCAACATTACAGACTATTAGTAGTACAAGATGACGCGACAAGACGCCACGCAAAGGGCGGCGACACCAACTGGTGAGAGATATACTCGTATGTATTAAACGAGTCATAAAGCACAATATAAAAAATCATATTTATACAAACATATTTAATCTGAACATAATAATTTTAGGGTAGACAGGCGTTACAGTATCCATGGCATAAAAATAAAGATAGATTAAAGATACCAAAAGTGAGTTATACGCATTTTTGTTTATTCACACATTAGTTATTAAATTAAAACTTTCTTAGTAAATAAAAAAAGGTAATGTATATGTGTAAATCAAGCAATTACAAGACAATTCCGACACTAGACAGAATCGAGACAGAATCAGAAATGAGGAGATTCGTAGAAGAACCAAAGATGCTGATATAGCCCGTAGGATTAGCCAGCTGAAGTGGCGGTGTGCAGGCGACAAAGCGCGAAGATCGGACGGCCAGTAGAACAAAATGTTTCTTAAATGGAGACCACGTACTGGCAAGCTCAGGCCAGATCAGGCCAGCTCACGCCAGGATCGATGACTAGTGAAAATGGCTGGGTCACGTTGGATGCAGATAGCAACGGACCGGCTGCACTGAAGATTTATGGGAGAGATCTATGTTCAGCAGTGGACAGCTATAGGTTAAGGTGATGATTGACCCTTCTAGCTTGCACGTGTTCTTCTGATTAACCTTATAGTAACCGCTTTTGACGAAATACTCATTATAAATTTAAATTTTATTTTAAAAGTTCTTGACACGATTTTTAGTATTGATGAGTTTCCGATATCTCGGCACTTTCTCAAGGGTCATACCCGCGAGTAGACTTGTGTTTCAAATGTAGTGAACCGAGAAATTTCGACATTTTGTTTAACTTGAATCATTACAACTTCCGTATGACTCTTTTGTAATTATAGAGACGAAAACAAAATTTAAATATGATAGTAGTTATTTAAATATAATATTATCTTACGAGATGATATCGTAGTATGAAAACAAAACGCATAACGCGGAAGAATTTTAAGAAAATAAAGTATTCTTGTGTATTGTTTTTCGTAAACAGTGTTCCGAAATAGTTTCCTGTCTATAAATACGTACTCTATAAAGTAGGTAAATATTTAAGATATATTAAAATAAGGTAAACATACTTAAATAGATATTAACATTGTGTAGTTCCGCAAAAAAAGATTTATTTATGTACATATTTGCGTTATGAATCTTAAATTAGTGAGAAATAAATAAAGACACTTTTTATATTAACTCATATAGTAATTGTCAACAATGTTGACAAAGGAGACGGAAAATCGTGGGCCAAAAATGTAATAACTTGGAATGTAGTCTAAAAAATTTGTCATATTTTTTTATATAAGAATATAAAAAATCACCTCAATCCTCTTTCTGGGACCGGAGAAAAATGAGAAAGTTAGTTTTTGTCGGTATAACGGTGTGATCGATTTAATTAATCGATTACAGGATTATAAAAAGAAAAACATTGCACTAGGTAAGTAATTAATGCAAAAGTATTTAAATGAGCGATTTATACTTGTTGTATATAAATGCGGTATGCGCCGGATTTAATTGCGATTATATACATAAATGAAGAAAAATTCTATTATTACTTAGCAAAGTAATATGATTATCGATTTCAAATCGATTAAAATCGATTGTATTTTTGATGACAGCTTTGACAGTAAGCTGACATGACGTTTGTTCATAGATTATACAATTATTTTTTGGCGCTTGTTGGTTTTTTCTGCTCTACTCGTTTTGTATGTTCGACGCATTTTGAGTGTGTATCTATCGGGCTGTTTTTATATTTTCAACGATCACTGCTTTATTATTACGGATTCCAACTCTGCCAGCCTTGTACGACAATTGCTTCTACACTGGACACCAAAGATCGCTCACACGTTTGACTTGAAATTGTTGCATTGGATACTGTTGAAATTATGGATCGTTGTATGAATTGTGGGATAGCAATTCCATATTCCATACCTGATATATATCATTGATATTCATTCATAATATGACATTTAAAAGATTATCCAATGGATATAATAAACATTTACTTATGCTTAAATAAGTTATTATTCAGCTCTTTTAAAGAGATTGTAACATAACCTAACTTTTACTAAATCTTGATTAACTCGGCTCTCAGATTGAGAAAACTTTTATGATTTTCAGCAAGGTACTGATAAATCTGAATCTATTAATTCATATTAGTTTCATCACGTTACATTCGGGCCCAAAAATGTATGTAATCGTTTCAGTCTCCTTTAAATATTTCTTGCAAATTATTTTCTGCTGAAATTTTATATTTAACTTGAATAAATAATATTGTCTTCGTTTGGGATACGCTTTTGTTTTAAGTCAATGGTGAAGCAAATATGCATATACAGAGTTTTTTTAGCGGAATTGCACAAATTTCTAAGTACACTACACTTTTTTTCTGAGAAAGTATAGTAACCGGCAAACATCGTGAGCAAATGACCTTGACTGCGCAGAACCGAATTTTAGATCACTTTGGTGGTGAGGGTGAGGCGCGACGGCAGGGGAAATCGTATCGAGCGCGTTATTGGTAGATCAGTCGAACCTTGCGTCCCGCACCGCGCCTTCGTTCCGCTTGCTCCCAAAAGTACGCTTGCGTACAGTGAAAAGTCTATCGTTATTAATCGTTAAGTTATATTTTGTTATAATTGCTTGTTGACTTTGTTGCCATTGCTATTTGTTGAGTGTTTGTTGATTTTTTTATAAAAAATACACTATGCCGCGACAAACTGGTGTAGTATTCAAAAGAAAGGGTAGAAAAATTGTGTACGACGTATATTGCTTCATTATAAAACAGGGGAAGAATGATATTATGGAAAAAGTAAAACAGACTTCGGAAGCAACAAAAACATCAGTGAGTACTGTTAGGTGCATTATTAACGAAGCTAAAGGCTCTGGCTTGCTCATCGTGCTTGGGACTCCGGGTAAGAAAAGATCAGGGAAGAAGAAAGTTACCGGAATGGATAGTTTCGTTCAATCTGTAATAAAAAGATGTAATCATAATAACTACATAACAAGCAGCGAAACTCCGTACCGTAGAAAGGCTTCGAAAATTTTAAAGAAGATATACATTTTAATGGCTCGGAATGAAGTTTACGACGAATTATGAAAGAGCTAGGCTTCAGATGGAAAAAAAAAACAGAAAATAATCGGAAGCTGGTAATTGAAAAAAGTAACATTCGATTACTACGAATCGAATATCTTCAAAAAATAATTAATTATAGACAAAAAAGAAGATCGAACCGACCGAGTCGTAAACTACACCGATGAGCCCTATGTCGACTTATCACGATGATGGCGACTCGGGTGATGAAAACAGTGATGATGATAATGGTCAAGATTATGATAACGAAAAAAAAATTACAAATACCAGCTTCGCTTCAACTGAACGAAGACTTGGCAACAGCTCTAGTTTTGACTTAATAGAAGGAATATCTATTTTACCCCAAGATTAAATTATTACAATTATTAACCTATATTTTTTGTTGATGTTCTAATAAATATATAAATAAATACATATGTTGATTTTAATAATTTAATTGCATTATGACGCAGAGTAAATAATGTTTTTGCACGTGAATGTACCATGCGCAAACTTACCCCCACTACGTCAACAAATGCTCAAGAAGTTTGCCGGCTATTATACCAGTAGTAAAAATAAAATCCCTGAATACATGAATCGTTAACAACCAATCAATAATCGGTACCATCTTAAGCACCCAAAACCTTGACCCGTTCAAGACAATTTGCACTCCATTACTCCTTGTTTCCAAAAGGTTTGAAGTGCAGTCGGGCGGCTATCAAAGGGTTAATCCGTGCCTTCTATAGTCTGGATAACTTAAGAACGTAACCTACAGATTGAGTGGTCTTTTTACGCATTTTGTTTCTTGCGGCTTCAAGCCAATATTGCAAGGAGGGCGGAAATTAAGGTTTTTTTTTTAATCGTTTAGATGGGTGGACGAGTTCACGGCCCACCTGGTGTTAAATGGTGAGTCTATAGACAACGTAAATGCTGCCACCCACCTTGAGACATGTGTTCTAAGTTCAGTCTTTACGGGGGTAAACTTTAAGGCAGTAATACGTTTCGGTGCGTGTGTGGACGAGCTCACAGCCCACTCGGTGTTGAGTGGTTACTGGAGCCCATAGACATCTACAAACGTAAATGCGCCACACACCTTGAGATATAAATTCTAAGGTCTCAGTATAGTTACAACGGCTGCCCCGCCCTTCAAACCGAAACGCATTACTGCTTCACGGGAGAAATAGGCAGGATGGTGGTAACTACACGTGCGGACTAACAAGACGTCCTGAAACCAGTAATAAAGACGCTGTGGTGTCTATGGACTGTGCTAGCCGCTTAATGGCAGACAATCACGAGTATGTCCCTCGTTGTAGACTAAAAAGAAGTATACAAAATACATTGTACAACTTTAAATGTAGGAATTAAATTGTTCAAACTTTCAGACTTCATGACGGGTTTTCAATAACCTACCCTACAAACATACTATGATGAATGGACCTATCTAAATTGTCATCAATCTATGTCGTCCGTGACCAGAAAAAAAACTAAAGTATTCGAAGCGTCAGATAATAATAAAATGAAAATAATAAAAGCTAAATGAAAATCGTAAAAGTAGTTTTTATTATGTCTACGATTCGCCAAAGCCGGAGAAAATACTGTATTTTAGATTGAACGAAAATAAGTTTTACACTTACCATTCGGGAGGTCGGTACCGAAAATGTCCAGCTTCTGTCCGGGCGTTGATCCGTACTCAATCTCCAATTTATGTGGAACGTTATTTGTGGCTATTTCGCTCTCTAAAATAATGTAGATTGAACAGATTATTACGAACATATCGAGTCTATTTATACTTGGACGTATTAAGAGATTAGTTTGAACGAGACAATGCATCTACTGAATACTCTAAGTTTGTTCAATTTCAAACTTTAATGTTATTTTAAGCTCTTACGCGCCCAAGAATACACGTAAGAAGATTTGGCTTTACAAAGATTACTATATCGAATTTCGATCTTTAAATACAGCTTATTCATTATTCTGATTAAGGAGAAACCCTTTGCAGTAATTAATACAAATGATATTCTAAACAGCAACAATTATAATAACACGTGAGCATCGCGATTCACCTTGGAACGTGGGGTCCTGATGAGAATTCCAACAAGCTCGTTTTGATACATCGTAGCTACATATATTTAAAGCTAGTCTTTTGTTTTTAGCGCAAAATCTTTCATTCAATACGCACATAAAATATTATAATTCTAATAACTGTTAAAATTAAGTTTATAATTAAATGTATAGCCATACTCCAATTAAAAAGTTTATCAGCAAAAAAAAAGGTGACTTGTATGTTTCAGCATTTTAAATTTCACTTTATCGTCAATAGGTTACATGCATAATTATAGGTATGTTAGTGATGTACCTAACGTATTTTATTTCCATGGGTGTGAATTCCGAGTATTCATTTATTTCTTTTTGTTATATGACGCTCAAAATCATATTTCCAAAACGATCATCTTGATTTGTTCTAATAAATTTAGATTATTTTTGTTAATTGAGATTCCGTGTTAATTTTGTTATTAGTCTATAGTTTGTTCGATTGACACTTGGCTAGTTTATTCTGCATATTTTTTACTGTTTTAATTGTTATATACATATAAAATGACTTGAACATCCTGGAGTTGTCGATTTTTTAAATGAATATGCAATTTCGAAAAGGGCACATGTCGCATATTTTGTCTAATACGTTTTTTCATATACAATGTAGTTTTGAGGCTTACCTACACCCATTTTATAATAATTCTAGTAATTTTCAATTACTAATCAACACTAAAATATATCTCAAAAGTTAATATTTTAAATTTTACACTGTTTTAGAAAAGTATCAGCTTTTTTTAATTTCCTGAACATTTTACATTTTCAGAGATGTGCCCTTTTCGAAATTGCATATTCAAATATTTTCGAATGTTCCAATATTTTAAGTCGTCGTGGCCTAAAGGATAAGACGTCCGGTGCATTTGTATCTAGCGATGCAGCGGTGTTCGAGTCCCGCAGGGGGGCATCAATTTTTCTAACGAAATACGTGCTTACCAAATGTTTACGATTTACTTCCACGGTGATGGACTAAAAACATCGTGTACTAAAAATCAAACCCGCAAAATATAATTTGCGTAATTACAGGTGGTAGGACCTCTTGTGAGTCCGCACGGCTAGGTACCACAAGTCTGCCTATTTCTGCCGTGAAGCAGTAATGCGTTTTGGTTTGAAAAGTGGGACAGCCCTTGTAACTATACTTAGAACTTAAAACTTATATCTCAAGGTAAGTGACGGATTTTATGTTGTAGATGTCTTTGGATTCCAGTAACCGCTTAACACCAGGTGGGCTGTGAGATCGTCTAGCTACATAAGCAATAAATAAAAATTGTATGGTTTTTCGCATATTTTTTCCCACATTTCAAGTATACTTGCAAAATAAAGCGAAGATTCGATAAAGCACTAGTGTACTTGTAACTGAAAATAAATTACTAAAAGAAAGAAAATGCCTTCACCTGCTGTTACAAGGTTGATGTGCAAGTTGAGGCGATGTTCTGGGGTATATAGCCGGTTCGACCACAGCACCGGTGTATATTCTCTTTCCAAATCCACAAATTCCATGGTGACCGTCCCTTGTATCTAAAATACGAATCCATAAATATTTGTTACTTAAATCTTTTGTTAATCTATTTGTTATTATTATTAAATATATTTAATGTTTCAAAACGAAATACAGTAATATGTTTTATTTGTTTATATCTTTAATTTAGTTGTTTTAATTCTCAGATTATTGATCTTACAACGCGTAACTAATTTGAAATTCCAATTCGAATTATCTTTTGCCGATAGATCCAAATTGAGTTATTTCTGTTAAAGGAAAAATACGACTTTGAATTATGTTTTCACAAAGAAAGTTATTTTGGAATGTATATAATAAAATAAAATGATCTCTTTTTTCACATAACATAATACCTGAGCACAAATTTTACCTCATCCTCTTTCGCGTCGGAGCGAAGGTGTTTTCTTCTAAAATAAGTATATCTCAAAAAGTCTTTAAATTTAATAGTGATTTTTGTTAAAGGACTCATTTTAACACGGAAATTTATAGTAAAATTTATAGAATAGTATTTCAAGTAAACACGACCCGTGTGAAAGACAACAGTGCACAGAGTGGTTGACGATTAAACAAAGCGGAGAAATCTTATCATAACGAGCTATATCATTAGATGTTATTTTATAACCGGAGGACCATTTATCTAATCGTGAATATAATAGATAAATTATACCAAATATGTTTATTAATACAAATTATAAACGTGTTAAAATACTTTCTTTCGGTGCTCAAATAAAAAAATGTAATACTGTCTTTAGAAACGTGGAGAAATTTATGTGATTAAAAAACCAAATTAAACTTAAAATGTCATTAAAAAAATATAAAAAATAAATAAAATAATTTAATAACTTTTATATCATGGTTCAATAAGAAACTAAAACGAATCTTTAATTATTTTTCTATCGTAGTTTTAACAGGAAACAAAAATGCCAGAGTCAATATCTTTAGTACCGATAGTTGCTAGAAAGATTAAAGTAATCTTATCATGACATTGTATAGTATGTGACTAGATATAAAATTCAGGTAATTTAGTTTTATCGTAAATGTTTTTTTAAAGTTTTCACTGCACTATTACAATGACGAAACGCACTTTGAAACACAAAAGAAAAAAAAACGAAAAGATTATATCTTTTGAATAAAATAAAACCTTTTTTTTTTTTCAATTATGAGAGACGCCTTCTGTCTTTGTTCAACAGTCAACTGTATTGATCTTCATCGTCACCTAGTCTATACAGCTAGCTCACTTTTAATTAGATGTTAAATTAATGAATTTGCCATTGAATTAATAACTCAAGAAACAATGATAACGTTTATTTATTTAACTTTGCTTCGAATAGTTTTGCAAATTTGAATGTTGTTCTCGGTAAACTGATTGTGCATTATTGAAAATAAACTTTATCACAATGGAAACTTAATTAATGAGGTTTGTTTTGTTTTAAATGAAATTTTAATTAGTCAGCATTCTTCATTATTTTCATTCATTTTATTTTTTTACTTTGTTTAAATGGTCAGACGAGGTTAATAAGGACGTACCGGCATGACTGATCGAGATATTTCAGAATGCATACACTTTTATTCAAAACACAAGCAAATAATTCATTTTAATTTAATGTTTAAAAATAAGTAATCCCCCTATTTCTTTCGCAAAGCAGTAAAGCATTCTAATTTGAAGGTTAAGTTTGAGTTAAGGTTAAGTTAGTTTCTCAAAATTTGTGTAATTATTGGTGGTAGGGCGTCTCCTGAGCTCGCACGGGTAGGCACCACCACTCCGCCTATTTCTGCCCTGAAGCAGTAATGTGTTTCGGTTTGAAGGGTGAGGCAACCGTTGTACTTTAAAAACTGAGACTTAGAACTTTCAAAATGGGTGGCGGAGTCTAGGCTGTTGATGTCTATGGGCAACGGTTATCGCTTAACACCAGGTGGGCTGCGAGTTCGTCCACCTTACCAATAAAAAAAATAAAAACTTTTTCGTCAAATTGATTGTGGTGTTAACGCTGATCCTATTGCTTATATTAAATTAAACATTTTACAATCATACGTTGTGAACACATAGAGACCTTTTAAACATGTACAGCATACTATTTTGTTTGCTGTATACCTACCCATTTTTGAGTTTCGATTGTCTTTTGTCGATTTACATGTCATTCAATTTGATTATAGATTTATGTGCTCACAAACAAGAATAGTACAAAAAAATAAGTAAATAAGTACATATTATTCAAAGCTAACGTAACAATGGCTTGGAAATGCGTCTTCATTTTAACGAGATTGCCTTCGAACGAAATATTTATTCTTGTTAAAGGACATAAAGAAAATTTTGTTAATAGCTGCTTTATCATAGAAATAAATATACGAGCATTTTTAAAGAAAATACTTGAAAAACAATTAACATTTCATTTTTAATATTCATTCAATATTTTAAATAAATAATTTTCAAATTTAATGAATGAATAAATTTATTTATATTTATTTATTTATATCAGGTGGGCCATATGCTTGTCTGACTATAAAGGTAATTTTATTATTATTTCAAATCTAATGATGGAGTTTCATCGAAGTATGATTATTTTGATGAGTTAACTCTTTTTTTTTATACTCGTACAAACATATTATACTAATATCCAAAATGGATGGTGGCTATATATTTTTTATTGGTTAACTAGTTTATTATGATATGTTTAATTATTGAAGTTAGATACTGAATAACTTATAGCTTCCGTTCGCTTTTATTGTTTTGTTGACAGTGCTCATGATATTTGTAAATAGGTCAATTGTATTGGCAGTAAATCTGATATAGATACAATAAATTATGCATGATTACGTGGTATATTTGCTTAGAAAATTTATGCAACTCTTTCTACAACTCATCAAGTTTTTAAACAAACACTTGTGTAATATGAACTTTAACCAAAATTAAATGTTTAGAATGTTTGGATTATGGAACTCTTAGTATGTACTAGAGAGAAGATGTTGATCCGTTCTGAATTCGAAAGACTGATTTTAAATGAATTTTTTTATTGTTTACTAGCGACCCGGCCTCGCTTCGCTTCGGAAACATGAAATTTTATTACTGATTATTTACGACATCACATTAGAAACCTCAAAAATAACAGTATTTCTCCACTATTTAATGGATGTTATTATACATATAAACATTCCTCTTCCATCACTCTATCTCTAAAAAAACGGCATCAAAATTCGTTGCGTAGTTTTAAAGATTTAAGCGTACATAGGGATATAGGGACAGGGAAAGCGACTTTGTTTTATACTATGTAGTGATGTCGATACGCGTTCGCGGCTCATCTGATTTTAAATGGTTACTGAACTTCCTACAGACATCGCGAAATGAACGACGCAACTAACCTTGACTCCACAAGTCGAAGTAGTTTGTAACGATGGTCCCATTCTTCAAATCGGACTTCTGCGGTCACAACAGAAATAGTTGTGATGGCATTTACCCGAGTGAACCCACAATACGCACTAACACTGCCAAAGCCGGTATTTAGAAATTTCTTTGGAGGGGATACAGCGGTAATAACATTTATTTATTGTAAATAATTATAGTTATCATAATGATCATAATGATATAATAATCATAATAATTATGTCTGACTAATTAAATCTAATACCACTGGACTAATCACAATTTTGTTCGGAATTGATGTGGCTAGTATATCTGGGGTTTATTCTAGAAATAAAAAAGGCCATCAATGAAACAGGATATCAACTTTCAGCACATCCCAAAAGGCGGACTATGTTTGTTTATGCAAAAAAAAAACGTGAAGTTCATAAATTGTTATTGTTACCATCGGCTTTTGGTATGGTTTGCTCAGGACTTTTATTCATGCAAACAGGCGGTGAACACAAGGATAACCAATATCGTAAACATGGACGCTTCGGTTCTCTGTTTGTGTTAACCCTTTGTAATCCAATTTATTTGAAACGATTGTAAATAAATTGTAAATTCGGTCGTTGCGTTTACTAAGATGAACTAGCGATGGCCAAATCCGAGATGTTCAGATATTCGATATAATCGTAAATCGATTCAGTTGTATCATTCGTCAGAGTTATCGTAGCGCGAACAGTTCAAATTCAAAATCATTTATTTCAACTTAGATGTCAGTATGATACACACTTGTTGAATGTCAAAATATAAATAACAAACTCTACCACCAGTTCCAAAAAAAGCCACAGTCCTGAGAAGAACCGGCGAAACAAACTCAGGGGGCTTTTTTTTTGTTTTTTCTCAAATATTTACTTTTTTTTTTTTAAATAAGTATAAATATTTACCATAAAGGAAAAAAGGAAAAACGTATTGTAACTCAATTATTTAAATACATACCTTTGCGAACATCGATCCGTGTATTCGGTACTCAAAGTTGAAACATTGCAATCGTAATTCTTTAAAAACTCCAACTCGACTACAAGAGAAGATCATCCCGAATTATCGGGATGTTTTAACAATCGAAATAATCGACTTGAACGTTACGGCCTCGTCTTTCGCTAAGACCAACCCTGGTTTTAGAATGGTATTTTTAGCACGTAATTCCAAGTCAACCTTCCCTTTTCTCCCTGAATATATTCCGCAAATCTCTGTTACACAATCTTTTACATTCTCGTATCGCTTGTAACCGAAAGCTTACAAAAATGTGGAAAAATAATTTGACAATATCATGTTAGTTTAAAAAAAGTTGTTATCGCCGAAAAATAACTTATGCTTACTTTCACGTCATCGTTAAATATCTATTTTTTATCAAAACAATTATGTGATATTTTTTTCTCTATTCAGAATAAAAGTGAACATTGAAATAATTTTACCTTAAAAGGCAAAAAACAATTATAATGTAAGTATACTTATAATAATTGGATACGTTTACGGGAATCTAATTGAGACCCATTTAAACGTAAAATTGTATAATTTTAGTTAGTCGGAAAATATTTAAATCTATCAAATTTATCCCAAATATTAAGTCTAAAACGCATCCCGCAGTTTTATCTTTTTTTTTTGGTCAGGCGGAAATCGCCGGACTTCCGCCCTCCACTGAGAATGGCCGGCGGGGCATGTCGAAGCTGAACCGACTAGAAACCTCCTGTCACTCAACAACCCACGTCCAAACCTCGCATGAGGCAGAACTTATGAAAAAGCAAAGGGGGTAAAGTGAAGCGTTTATTGCGGAGCACATCTCTCCCATCCCTCCCCCCCTTGGAACACCTGACCGGCGGTCGTTGGCGCCACGACCACCAGCCCTCTCGGTCGGCAGGCTGTCCGAAGCCCGTCTAGATGGCGCCGGTTAGAATAGGTTATCCCAAGGAATACCCGCTGGATCAGAACCAGCGTGGGTCGAGGATAGCCGGCGCAGTTTTACCTGCGTTAAATTTTTAATTCAGAATGAATGAGACTTATCACATATTCTCTAGATAATAAAGTTTTTGTGTTACACTCGGGTTTATAAATTATCAGTCGATTCATATTAGCAAACAAGCTGTATTTATGAAATCAGATGTTTGTTCCGGTTTATGTTATTTACCGTGATAAAAAGTATCTAATCTGTCAATCCAGGTTATACAAAATCTTTATCGTGGTTTTACCCAACGTGACTGAGTAATAATGACGGCAGCTTAAATGTCTTCTTTTGTCCCCCTCGTCTGACCCCGACCTGGGATATGATTACCCTTAGATTAAGGAGAGGTCTCAATTCCGACCCCCGGCTCCATGACGACGACTTATTACGGAGAGAGTGCTTTCATTTATGGTAACATCATCGTCATCACTTGAAATCATTTTTAAGAATAAACGCTTAGAAGTTAGTATTACACTTTAATGAAATTAAATGAGGTTAGAATCGTAGCAAGAGTCATTTAACAGACTTTCAACTAATGTGTGAAATTACACTAGACGTTAGTAATTGTATCGATACATATAATGTTACAGTTGATATTTCACACCATCATTCCGATAGAGGCACCCGTCACGTGCGGACGTGCTCATCGTCCACTCGATCGCCCGGTCTTTGTTCGCCCGGCTTTTGTTAGCCCGGCCATTGTTCGCGCGGCCTGTGTTCGTGATACATCTGCCGACCAAGTGTGTTTCCTGGAAGCTTTTATTTGTTTTGTTTTAGTTATTTTTGTGTTCGTGGAACATTTGCCGACAAAGTGTTTTCCTGCAAGTATTTATTTGTTTTGCTTCTTTTTGTAATTTCTGTTTTGTTGTGCTTTTTCGTTGTCCTGTAGTAATCGCGCCGCATTGCCACCTGTGTTCAATAGAACCGCTCAGGTCCGAGAAGTTGGGGCCTCGCCGCAAGGCGAGTGTTTTCAAGACCCGGGGCCGCCCCACCTGGGTACTCAGCGATCATGGACGCTGTATTCGTGGAATTCCTCCGACTTCGTCACCCACAGCTCGCCTCAGAGTTTCTGGCTTTCAAGGCCAATCACACTGCGAGCTCTCTCGAAGACTCCGCCGTGCTCGCTGCTCCTGCGTCGCCTGTACCTGCGTGCAAAGCGTCTACATCGAGCACCGCAGCCTCCGTCGTGCCTGCCGTTCCCGCGTCGCCTATACTGGCGAGTAAAACTACTGCGTCGTCCGCCGTGGCCACCGTTCCAGCAGCGCGATCATCCGCGGCCTCCGTCGCGCCCTCCAAAACTCCTGCTTGTAGGTCACCTGCGCCCGCCTCCTCGTCCTCCGACTCTGACTCGGAGATGGAGGTCGACCTCGCCCCCGCCTCATCGACGGATGGATTCACCCTGGTACAAAAGGGTAAGAAGCGTGCCGCGGAGTCTCGAGCTCTCGCGGCCGCTAAAATTAGCAAAGCCGCGAACGCGTCGCGCCCCCGCCCTTAGACTCCTGTTGCGCCTCCAGCCCGTGCCACTCCGTCGCCGCGACCGGTGGCGCAATCTAAAACTCAGACCCCTCCCCCGGTTATCCTTCAAGAGAAGGCAGCTTGGGACCGAGTTTCCCTGGCCCTTAAGGCCAAAAATATTAATTTTGCCAGCGCCCGTAATCTCGCCAACGGGATTCAAATAAAAGTAACGACGCCCGACGACCATAGGGCCCTCTCAAGTTACCTCCGAAAGGAGCGTATAAGTTTCCACACTTATACGCTCCAGGAGGAGCGCGAACTCCGCGTTGTCATACGTGGAATCCCGAAGGAGCTAGATGCCGATCTCGTCAAGGCAGATCTGATAGAACAAGGCCTACCAGTAAATTCCGTGCACCGCATGCACACCGGCCGCGGTAGGGAGCCATACAATATGGTTTTAGTCGCCCTCCAGCCTACCCCCGAGGGTAAGCAAATTTTTAACATTCGGACCGTCTGTAGGCTCTCCGGTATTGCCGTCGAAGTCCCCCATAAAAAAGGCACTCCTAGTCAGTGCCATAACTGCCAACTGTACGGGCACTCTTCCCGTAACTGTCACGCGCGCCCCCGATGTGTTAAGTGTTTGGGCGATCACGCCACGGCCCTCTGCGCTCGCGACCAAAAAACCGCGACGGAACCGCCTAGCTGTGTCCTGTGCCGAACACAAGGTCACCCCGCGAACTACCGTGGATGCCCCCGAGCTCCAAAAATAAATCGCCGCGTCGCCCGTCAAAACCGCCTCCGAGCTTCCGGCCCAGACATCAAAGCCACGGTACCCTCTGTGCCGAAGGCTAAGCCTGCTTTCGTGCCGGCGTCGGTGCCCAGCGTCTCGGCTTGGGCTAAACCGTTGCCGTACACGAACACGGCTATAACTCTCTCCCCCGCGACTCGTCCCACCCCCGCGATACGTCCCTCCCCCGCGACCTGCCCTCCGACCGCGTCCGAAAATCTCGCTCTAGCGATCGACTTTTTTCAGTCGATCAACTTTGAGCGTGTTAACGCTTTGGGTGACGCCATTCGCGCCGCCTCCACTGCACAACATTTCATCGCCGTTGTGCAAGAATACGCTGACGTATACGCGTCGTTAAATACGTACGTCCTCCCCTCACTCCGCCGGTAATCAATGGCGTACATTAGTAGAATAAAACCCTTATCGGTAACAATTGGATTTTTTAACGCTTACGGTCTCGCAAATCAACGTGATCAGGTTTGTGATTTTTTGCGTGACCATCAAATTGACATTTTCTTAGTGCAGGAGACCCTACTTAAGCCCGCGCGCCGTGACCCTAAAATCGCGAACTATAACATGGTCAGGAACGACAGGCTCTCTGCCCGTGGTGGTGGTACCGTTATTTACTATAGAAGAGCCCTGCATTGCGTCCCGCTCGATCCTCCGGCGCTCGCTAATATCGAAGCATCAGTGTGCCGAATCTCACTGACGGGACACGCGCCGATCGTTATCGCGTCCGTTTATCTTCCACCGGATAAGATCGTTCTAAGCAGTGATATTGAGGCGCTGCTCGGTATGGGGAGCTCTGTCATTCTGGCGGGCGACCTAAATTGTAAACACATCAGGTGGAACTCACACACCACAACCCCGAATGGCAGGCGGCTTGACGCGTTAGTCGATGATCTCGCCTTCGATATCGTCGCTCCGTTAACCCCGACTCACTACCCGCTAAATATCGCGCATCGCCCGGATATACTCGACATAGCGTTATTAAAAAACGTAACTCTGCGCTTACACTCGATCGAAGTAGTTTCAGAGTTAGATTCAGACCACCGTCCCGTCGTCATGAAGCTCGGTCGCGCTCCCGATTCCGTTCCCGTCACGAGGACTGTGGTGGATTGGCACACGCTGGGCATCAGCCTTTCTGAATCTGATCCACCATCGCTCCCGTTTAACCCGGACTCTACCCCGTCTTCTCAGGATACCGCTGAAGCCATAGACATCTTAACATCACACATCACCTCGACATTAGATAGGTCATCGAAACAAGTTGTAGCGGAGGACTTCCTTCACCGCTTCAAATTGTCCGACGATATTAGGGAACTCCTTAGAGCTAAGAACGCCTCGATACGCGCCTACGACAGGTATCCTACCGCGGAAAATCGTATTCGAATGCGTGCCCTACAACGCGACGTAAAGTCTCGCATCGCCGAAGTCCGAGATGCCAGATGGTCTGATTTCTTAGAAGGACTCGCGCCCTCCCAAAGGTCTTACTACCGCTTAGCTCGTACTCTCAAATCGGATACGGTAGTAACTATGCCCCCCCTCGTAGGCCCCTCAGGCCGACTCGCGGCCTTTGATGATGACGAAAAAGCAGAGCTGCTGGCCGATACATTGCAAACCCAGTGCACGCCCAGCACTCAATCCGTGGACCCTGTTCATGTAGAATTAGTAGACAGTGAGGTAGAACGCAGAGCCTCCTTGCCACCCTCGGATGCGTTACCACCCGTCACCTCGATGGAAGTTAAAGACTTGATCAAAGACCTACGTCCTCGCAAGGCTCCCGGTTCCGACGGTATATCTAACCGCGTTATTAAACTTCTACCCGTCCAACTCATCGTGATGTTGGCATCTATTTTCAATGCCGCTATGGCGAACTGTATCTTTCCCGCGGTGTGGAAAGAAGCGGACGTTATCGGCATACATAAACCCGGTAAACCAAAAAATCATCCGACGAGCTACCGCCCGATTAGCCTCCTCATGTCTCTAGGCAAACTGTATGAGCGTCTGCTCTACAAACGCCTCAGAGACTTCGTCTCATCCAAGGGCATTCTCATCGATGAACAATTCGGATTCCGTACAAATCACTCATGCGTTCAACAGGTGCACCGCCTCACGGAGCACATTCTTGTGGGGCTTAATCGACCAAAACCGTTATACACGGGAGCTCTCTTCTTCGACGTCGCAAAAGCGTTCGACAAAGTCTGGCACAATGGTTTGATTTTCAAACTATTCAACATGGGCGTGCCGGATAGTCTCGTGCTCATCATACGGGACTTCTTGTCGAACCGCTCTTTTCGATATCGAGTCGAGGGAACCCGCTCCTCCCCACGATCTCTCACAGCTGGAGTCCCGCAAGGCTCTGTCCTCTCACCCCTCTTATTTAGCTTATTCGTCAACGATATTGCCCGGTCGCCGCCGACCCATTTAGCTTTATTCGCCGACGACACGACTGTTTACTATTCTAGTAGAAATAAGTCCCTAATCGCGAAGAAGCTTCAGAGCGCAGCCCTAGCCCTAGGACAGTGGTTCCGAAAATGGCGCATAGACATCAACCCAGCGAAAAGTACTGCGGTGCTATTTCAGAGGGGAAGCTCCACACGGATTTCCTCCCGGATTAGGAGGAGGAATCTCACACCCCCGATTACTCTCTTTAGACAACCCATACCCTGGGCCAGGAAGGTCAAGTACCTGGGCGTTACCCTGGATGCATCGATGACATTCCGCCCGCATATAAAATCAGTCCGTGACCGTGCCGCGTTTATTCTCGGTAGACTCTACCCCATGATCTGTAAGCGGAGTAAAATGTCCCTTCGGAACAAGGTGACACTTTACAAAACTTGCATAAGGCCCGTCATGACTTACGCGAGTGTGGTGTTCGCTCACGCGGCCCGCACACACATAGACACCCTCCAATCCCTACAATCCCGCTTTTGCAGGTTAGCTGTCGGCGCTCCGTGGTTCGTGAGGAACGTTGACCTACACGACGACCTGGGCCTCGAATCAATTCGGAAATACATGAAGTCAGCGTCGGAACGATACTTCGATAAGGCTATGCGTCATGATAATCGCCTTATCGTTGCCGCCGCTGACTACTCTCCGAATCCTGATCATGCAGGAGCCAGTCACCGTCGACGCCCTAGACACGTCCTTACGGATCCATCAGATCCTATAACCTTTGCATTAGATGCCTTCAGCTCTAATACTAGGGGCAGGCTTAGGGACCCCGGTAACCGTACTCGTCGAACTCGACAAAGAGGTCGACGTGCAACCTAACCCATGCATCAGCCCGCTGAGTTTCTCGCCGGATCTTCTCAGCGGGTCGCGATTCCGATCCGGTAGTAGATTCATTCGCGAAACAATTGCTCTTGAGTTGTTAGGTCTCCTTCGGAGGCGCTCGGGCAGTTGTTAGCAAATCCCACCCCTCTTGGCTGAGCCTTTGCTCGCCCACCTGTCCTGGTGAAACTGGAAAGGCCTTCGGGCCACCAGTAAACGTTCAATCATAAAAAAAAAATTTAAAAAAATTTCACACCATATTTACATTATGGAGTAACACTAGAGAGCTTTAAATATTTTGTAAGATATAAAATTATAAAAAAATATTTCTGTCTCAAAATCAAATCTGTTTCAAACAATTAAAGATAAATACTACTATTTATATTTACTTAACAACTAGCGGCCCGCTCCGGCTCCGCTCGGGTCTTTAACAAAAATTTCAACAATATTTGACGTTGTTTTATTTTTTTTAAATAAAAGAATACTTTTTGTAGCATAACTATAATAGTTAAACATATGCCTTTTTGTAAATAATAATGTGTTCTACAAAGTAGAAGTACATTATTTCATTCTATCATCAATAGTTTTCGCAGGGCACGCGATGTAAAGAATATTTTAGGTCATTTTTTTTACACCTTGGGTTACATTATTTGAGTTTTAGTAAGCATCCTTAATTTTTTTTCAAAAGTTCAAAAAAATTTCAGTAAATTCGGAGCCTATTCAATACAAACAAATAAATAAATATTTCCTCTTTATAATATTAGTATAGATATATGTAGACGCGTTCTAATTCAGTAAACCGATTTTCGATTTGGGAAACTTTTTGCCTATTTCTGGCGCGAAGCAGTCAGGCGTTCTGGTTTGAACGGTGCGCAGCCGTTAGTTATACAATACAATTGAAATTTTACCCTCATACCTCAAAATGAGTGTCGGCGTTAGAATCGAATAAACGATTTTTTTTTTTTTTTTTTATATAAAATAACAGACATTTATTGTTAACAAAAAGTCAAATCAAAATAATTTAACATAAATCAACTCACACAGTAGAACAGATCTTCCAATGCGCTTGAAGGAGGCACAGTTCCCAAGATACTGGCTACGTTGCCTCGTTGGACAGCCAGACTCACTCTCTGTGCAAAGTACCTACCAGCCAGCCTTAGCATCACGTGTAACCTCCTTCAAGCGTTTGGAGATTTCTGTTAAAAAAATTCTTTGCTTCACGATTTGTTAAATTTCTGGAATCTTATAGTTTGTTATATATTTTTTCAACAAAATATTTTAATACAATTTGATATACATTGTACCAATTTGTTGTAAATGCAGCACGGCTGTAACTTACGAGACAGGCTCAGTAAGCGTCGGGGTTAATGTTTTAAAATAATCATGCACAATCAATCATAGGTTCAATCGCATATAGTACCAAAAACGGATGAAGTAAAAGGAACATCAAAAGATGAGACAGAAAAGTCCCATCCAATGGCACGTTCCAAGCCATATATGGACTTATAACCCAGGGAGGGTGGACGTCAGACTGGGTCGGTCGTAATATATTTAAAATTTGAATGCAGCATGATAAAAGGACATGCTGCGCTGACTCCACATAATGTAAGGGTAAGGACAAGAAGAAAAAGAAGCGTTCAATATAAAACGCAGCTGTGTCTACGTCATTTACAATAAAGACAATTTACAAAAAAGGCAAGGATGTACATTTGTTTTCGCAGATTCTACTTAGTAGTATCGGTATTAGAATAAGATTAGTTTGACATCGTTTTTCCAAATTTAATTCTCTTTATCGTCCAAACAACCTTAAGCTTTCGATAAATCCGAATCCATCAATCTTCCTTATCGCTTCTCTCATTCTTGCTTTCCACATAGACCCGCAGCAGTGTTCCGGGTAGTACGAATTTGGTTCATTGAGTTTGAGGATCTCCCGATTAAATTCTTAACGAAAATCCGTTCACAAGGTACAGCAGTAGTATATTAAAATGTAAATTTCTGACGAATACAACGAGTAAGAAGTGACTAATAGATTTTTGATAAAAATGTTCCTATAATATCCAAATTTTTATTCAGAACGTTCTTGCCGAGGAGTATTCTTACGTCACAAGAGTAGCATACTTAATTTTTAATTGAACTCTTTTTACAATTCTTGTTGTGATTGGACCCATTTGTGCAGTCCAAGCTCTATAATTCTCTATGGTTATAGTAAGACAGCAACTCAGGTGTGAGCAATAATGCATCATATAATACTATACCATTCATAAATAACATTTTTAATGAATTGGTTTGGTCTAAGTAATAAAGTCGTACTTATTTTTCCGCAGTTTGTTCAAGGAAATAATTAAATTTGATCTCGTAACGACCGGAAAACTTAATAAATTTACTCTTTTAAAGCACCGATAAAAATATTTTAGGGTTAAGTGCCTTTTGAAGCTTAAGCAGCTAAAATTCTGTCGCCCCTAAAAACTTACTACTAGCTTTAAGTCCAGGAATTGTGAACCTAAATCTGCTATTGTCTTAAAATTAGTGTTTTGTTTCATTTGCTAACAGATAAAAAAAGTTCATTAGTATTAATACATGCAAAAAATCTCACGTGTAACTAGATTTTCACACATTATGGTACTTAAAATTAATTTTCTGTTAATAATGCTCTTTTTGAACGGTTGTAAATTGTATGTATTGTATATTTGTTGTATCTACAGTATCTAAGTATTATCATGAGAAGAAGGTTTTGCATTATCAGTGTACACAAATACATAATTTAAACTTGTACACTGTAGGTTTAATTTAATGAACGTGGTATTTAATAGATATTTCTATTTATAATTAGATATTATGTTTGTTTTTTTTATTGCTTGGATGGGTAGACGAGCTCACAGCCCACCTGGTGTTAAGTGGTTACTGGAGCCCATAGACATCTACAACGTAAATGCGCCACCCACCTTGAGATATAAGTTCTAAGGTCTCAGTACCACCCTTCGAACCGAAACGCATTACTGCTTCACGGCGGAAATAGGCGGGGCGGTGGTACCTACCCGTGCGGAATCCCAAGAGGTCCTACCACCAGTGATTACGCAAATTATAATTTTTTTAATTATAATTAATAATTGTTTATTAATGAGTTACACTAAAAATCTTTGTCTCTAATTGACACAGCTGAGAAATCCAAGTTTCTCAATAAATATATATACAGCAGTTTCCAGTATTTCACATGTTGGTTGACGACTCAAGGTGATTACCGCCACCTACCTTGAGTCAAAACGTCGAATTAATTGAATTGTATAATGGATGTGCCACCGCTTAGACTAGTACGTTCGACTGCTTTGCTTTAGAAATGAGTCGTCTATTATCAAAGGTGGCAATCTGTGCATTTGGACAAAAAAATGTTATTGATATGTCAATACAGATTGATTTCAATATAATCGTCTCCTTCAAAGAATACGGTTCAAAACCTGCATTAAATAAAAGTTAATACTTAACCTGTTATTTATCTAAGATGTCGTTCAGAAGAGTTTTGTGACTGCCAATGGAATACAAAGTCAATAATTCGTTTTTCTGATTTACCAATAATTGTCCAAAAGTCACATTGCCGGCTTTGATAATAGTCGACTCAAATATACTAACTACTTCGCCTGCACCAGTATAATGTTGTACGCAGTTTATATTTCAATGTCAATTTGAAAGTGCGATAAACTTTAGCCTTCATTCGAACGAAAAAACGGCCTAAAATTTTTGTCTATATTTTCGTTCTCGTCGAGACAAACTGCCTGAGTAACAAAAACTATTTAAAGTATCGATCGATTCAGAATTTTTGTTTAGATATTTCATTCACTGAACTTGGACTAAATGTAACAAATTTATTGTGAAATTATAAAAATTATGTTCTTCAAAATCAACAAAGTTTGTATGTATCTTTTGAAAATAGAAATAATGTAGGTATTACTGGTGGTAGTACCTCTTGTGAGTCCGCACGGGTAGGTACCACCACCCTGCCTATTTCTAACGTGAAGCAGTAATGCGTTTCGGTTTGAAGGGTGGGGGTAGCCGTTGTAACTAACTATACTGAGAACTTAGAACTTATATCTCAAGGTGGGTGGCGCATTTACGTTGTAGATGTCTATGGGCTCCAGTAACCACTTAACACCAGGTGGGCTGTGAGCTCGTCCAACCATCTAAGCAATAAAAAAATAAATAAAAAGGTACGGAAACATAATATTGTGTAATGTATTACGTATTCATATCTTTTATTTTTACTGTGTAATAAGATTACTATAGTGATTGTTTGTTATCGATAAAACTTAATGAGCGTAAAAAATTGCATACATATTTGCCTCGAAGGTATTTATTTATTGGTAACATTGTTTTGCGGTCGACACGTGTGGACGACACATTTTACCTGCATTTAATAATTGATTAATACTAATTAACGACGCATCCAAATGATGGAATATACGAAAGGCTACGTCAAAAAATAAGTTAAAAGTCTAAAGAAAGGCTATGTAAAAAAAATAAGTTAAAGTCTAAAAAGCTCTTTAGAGGACTCGCGTATCAAATATTTGTACGTGCCTTTGCTTATCATTCTTGGATTAGGATAAGAGGGCAGGTGCCGAGTTAGACAAGGCATATCACCGAACGCGTTCGTTTTAAATAAAATATCACTTCAAAGGTAAAGTCGTGTGAGGATGATGTATACGCGCATGGATGGGCGTATAATATTTAGTTTTGTTCATAGTACTGAAGCTCAGAAACACAAGGGCCCACTGAGTTTCTCGTCGTGGGTCTTCTGAGTGGATCGCGATTCCGATCCGGCGATAGATTCTGCGAAGCACTGCTCTTGCTAGGGCTAGTATTAGCAAATTCTCTCAGGTTGAGCCCATGAGCTCATCTACGCGTCCGGACGTAGCTGGTATAGCCTCTTAGGTTACCAGCGAATAGGTAGGAAAAAAACCCCCACCATAACGTGAATTTCGGCACAGTGTGCTCAGTGCGAGTTTTTTAACGTTCTCGATAGCGTAAAAGTTAGCCCAATTTTGTATGCAGTCGCAGCGCCCCTAGCGGCAAACGTAGGCAAATTTTTTTTTTTTTTTTTTTCCTACCTATGCTGATAGCCTTGAGAGGCTATTTCAGCTTCACCCTATCGTTTGTAGGTGAGCTCGCGGGGCTCAACCGGAGAGTTGATAACACTGACCCTAGCAAGAGCAGTGCTTCGCAGAATCTACCACCGGATCGGAAACGCGACCCACTGAGAAGATCCGGCGAGAAACTCAGTGGGCTGTGTCTATGGGTTAGTTCGCTCGTCGATCCCGTCGCTTGCGACGAAGGGCTCGACGAGCGAACTAACCGGACGGTGACCGGTTGTAGGCAAACGCTCGATCTCCATACAAATCTGAGCTAACTTTTACGCAATCGAGAACGTTAAAAAACTCGCGCTAAGCTCACAGACCTTAAGACATAGCGTCGAAGTCTCAATAGTATCGTATAATAGTTGTTCTAACCTTAAAGTACTTCGTCGTGAGCTCCGACTGACGGTCTTAAAAAAATAATTGCACATCGTGCTTTTATTATTTAATAAATACAATAATTTACGTAATAAATAAACACGTTAGATATATGTATGTATCATCAGTCAGACCTACAGGTGGTGTTTGAAGTTCGTTGTATTAATAATTATAAAACGATATTCAAGTCTCATTTTTCATATTTATGTCTGTGTAGATAATTTTTAAATACTGTTTTTGATAAGTGCATTCGAATCACTCCAGAACGGCTGTACTGATTTGGGATTTTTTTACGTTCGTATAATTATATTAAAGAAAGAAAAATATAGAAAGATTGCCCGTAAAATTTGGAAAATACTATAACAACAAAGAAATGTAATTAAATTTCAACAAGATTTTTTGCTGTCGCTAGTGTTCTATCCAGATTTTTGCCTATTTCCTCTTCCTTCATCCAGATTATTATCACTAAATAATAAATATGTCTAATAACAAAACATAAAAAAATTAATGTTTTATTGCATTACATTTTACTTTACGTTTTACGGTGCACAATAAAGTGAAAAGGCCTCATGCCTCAACGAGGTGATGGCAATGAGCTGCGGTAACAATTTAAGGGCAGTGGTGTGCTTAGGGCGAGTTTTTTAACGTTCTCGATAGCGTAAAAGTTAACTCAAATTTGTATGGAGTTGGAACGTTTGCCTACGTTTGGCGCTGGGACGCTGTTCCAACTGCTTACAAATTTGCGTTAACTTTTACGCTATCGAGAACGTTAAAAAACTCACTCAAAGCACACAAATGATCCTATTTAATTCCAGGAGAACTCGTTGACCCATCGCATTAATTACATAAAAACACACACACACACACAAATTTAAAATATATTTAACGAACTTTATTTTAAATATTAAATTTTCTTACTCACACAGATAAACAACGAAAATAATTATACAAAGAACGCATTTAAAATAAAACAAACAAATCAACCTACCTTTCAAAGTACTCAAAGGTTAAAAAACATATAAAATTGAAGGTCCAATCTTGTTTATAAACAAGCCCGGGTCGGTCGTGCGCGTGCTCACTTCAAACTCTTGTAAAACGCACGGCAGACAGCCACAGACTGTACAGATTGACTACTGGTAGTCCAATGCGCTTGAAATCTCATTTCGCTTTGTTATAAATCGTTAAAACCGATGTCTTTTTGTTTGTTTATTATTGTATTAACGTTCGAGAGCAGAGTTAAAATTTGTTAGCTCGTAGAATAATTTTAAAAGCAATTTATTTAAGAAGGAATCTATGTACATATAATAATATTGAAGGTTTTACTGTGCTAAAAAATTTTTTTTTATTGCTTAGGTGGGTGGACGAGCTCACAGCCCACGTACTGTTAAGTGGTTACTGGAGCCCATAGACATCTACAACGCAAATGCGCCACCCACCTTGAGACATAAGTTCTAAGGTCTCAGTATAGTTACAACGGCTGCCCCACCCTTCAAACCGAAACGCATCACTGCTTCACGGCGGAAATAGGCAGGGCGGTGGTACCTACCCGTGCGGACTCACAAGAGGTCCTACCACCAGTAAAACATAATATGTAATTAAATTTTACGCAATGATGCAATGTCAATTTTGAAGATATTTGTAATTACAGATTTTAACAGAAGTCCATGCTAATACGCCATTGATAATATCTTTAGTACGAACATTCATGAAAACTATTCGAGACATAAATATAACACATGTACATCAGGTACACGTGAAATGGATTAAATATAAGTACGTACTTAAATGTTATAAGTAAGTACGCGTTGGAAATTAGAGAATTAAAAATATACATGTATCACGCAACACAAGACACGTATGATAATTGCAATATACATTTAGCTCGTTCATATTCGTTGCGTAGATAACGCGGTTTATTTATGTCAATATATATGTAGTTATTACAAAACAACGTATTAAGTTCTTTTTTTTTTTTTTTATTGCTTAGATATGTGTACGAGCTCACAGCCCACCTGGTGTTAAGTGGTTACTGGAGCCCATAGACATCTACAACGCAAATGCGCCACCCACCTCGAGACACAAGTTCGAAGGTCTCAGTATAGTTACAACGGCCACCCCACCCTTCGAACCGAAACGCATTACTGCTTCACGGCGGAAATAGGCGGGGTGGTGGTACCTACCCGTGCGGACTCCCAAGAGGTCCTACCACCAGTGATATCACCTTATTACATTATTGATTGAAGCTGTACAATAGAGATGTCCTGTTAACTATGTATGATTCTTATTAGTTTATACGGTATATTTTGCTGATTCTCTCATGTATGTAAGTGTGCTTCTAAAAAATATTTATGTAGTAATTTAAAAAAACCTTATCATTAGTACATTAGGAACGCTACTCTTGCGTGCCGTAAAATAATATATTTTATTCAAACTCCAGAAGAAACAACACTTCTTGTATATATATACGTTGACAAATTATTTAGTTACGATCCGTTGAATCCAAAAAGGTTAGTCCAAATTTTTGAAAAATTAAAACAAGACGCATGTAAGGGGTCATAACACAAATATATCCCCGTCATGACTTACGCGAGTGTGGTGTGCGCTTACGCGGCCCGCACACACATAGACACCCTCCAATCCCTACAATCCCGCTTTTTCAGGTTAGCTGTCGGGGCTCCGTGGTTCGTGAGGAACGTTGACCTACACGACGACCTGGGCCTCGAATCAATTCGGAAATACATGAAGTCAGCGTCGGAACGATACTTCGATAAGGCTATGCGTCATGATAATCGCCTTATCGTAGCCGCCGCTGACTACTCCCCGAATCCTGATCATGCAGGAGCCAGTCACCGTCGACGCCCTAGACACGTCCTTACGGATCCATCAGATCCAATAACCTTTGCACTAGACGTCTTCAGCTCTAGGAGCAGGCTTAGGGACCTCGGTAACCGTACTCGTCGAACTCGACAAAGAGTTCGCCGTGCAACCTAACCCATGAATCAGCTCGCTGAGTTTCTCGCCGGATCTTCTCAGCGGGTCGCGATTCCGATCCGGTAGTAGATTCATTCGCGAAGCAGCTACTCTTGAGTTGTTAGGTCTCCTTCGGAGGCGCTCGGGCAGCTGTTAGCAAATCCCACCCCTCCTGGCTGAGCCTTTGCTCGCCCACCTGTCCTGGTGAAACTGGAAAGGCCTCCGGGCCACCAGTAATCCTTCAATCATAAAAAAAAAAAAAAAAAAAACACAAATATTATTAAAGTGAGACGTCATTACGTTATCAAAATCCTGTGCGTGTTTTTAATAAGTACATATTAATATCAACAGAGCCTTGAATATTTTTTTAGAATCACGGTCACAATGAACAAGTTCACCACTCTGACCATATAGTTTTTTTTATCGATTATTTTTGTCAGTATCAGGAATTATTTATACCGCCGATTACCGCTTGATTTAATTTTCGGGTTTAGTTTGAATACGACTTGTATTGAATTGGCTGTTAGTTTATTGTTTACTGTAACAATCGAATGCTTAATGTCAATTAATAACGTTGGTTCAAAATGGAGTGATGTCATTCAGATACTTTGAAAATATGTAGATATAATAATTTTATTAGCATCGATTAAGAATAATGTACGACTACTGGATTCAGTCAATTGTAACACTGTGGAGGTTGATAAGAATATCATTGAAAGTTCATATTATATTATATCTCCAAGCAGATTATCTTCTTGTATTGTATAGATTTGAAGAAACCGATATAGATTTCAAGATACCTTGTTAATATATGATTTTACAGTTGCATTGACGTCCTTCAGAGCATAATCTCCGATAATGTTATTGTGGTAAATATTTTTTTTATAGCTTAGATGGGTAGACGAACTCACAGGCCACCTGGTGTTAAGTGGTTACTGGAGCCCATAGTCATCTACAACGCAAATGCGCCACCCACCTTGAGACATAAGTTCTAAGGTCTCAGTATAGTTACAACGGTTGCCCCACCCTTCAAACCGAAACGCATCACTGCTTCACGGCAGAAACAGGCAGGGCGGTGGTACCTACCCGCGCGGACTCACAAGAGGGTGTACCACCAGTAGAGCAGAGCATCTAAGCAGAGAAGCAGAGAAGTTGTCGGATCAACTATATACATATGTGTGTGTAATCCTCAGATGTTTTATAGCTACAAGTCATTAACAGTCAAATGATCAGACAGATACCATCATTTAAATTTCTATTTATATCGAGGAACATGTCAGTTACAGCGTCCTGTTGAATGTTCCTGACCTGATCCACTCTCAGTGCGATTGGGAGCTTCCGGTACTAACGCCACCAGAAACCAGAGCGTCAGTAACGAGGCTCATCGAAGAGCTTGCCATCACACTTAGCCCATAACTTCAGTCCGCTGAGTTTCTCGCCGGATCTTCTCAGCGGGTCGCTATGCCGACCTAGTAGTAGATGAATTCGCAACGCAGCTGCCCTTGAGTTCTTAGGACTCCTTCGGATTGTTATTAAAAGAACCCCACCTGTCCCCCCAACAAACCCTGCATAAAAATGTATGTTAAAGTTTTCTAACTAGCAGCATTAAATGTCAATCAAGATAATAAAGACAAGTTTGTTAAAATAATATAACAAGTCCCATGAAGATTGTGCACTCGCAATCATAGCAAATATGTTGCATATGGTTACAACCTGAACAAATAAATGGATAAAAATAGCATGTTTGATATGTGTATGTGTACATGCGTAGGTATTAATACAAAGATTTTGATATGTGTACATACATAGGTATTAATTAAATTACATTATGAAGAGTAAAATTCTTGATACATACCGTCTACTAGTTTAAAATTGAGTAACCCATAATACTTCTTACGAAAAAAAATATGAATGCGTACGTGCTTTGAGTCACTGAGGCAATAAACCTCCATTTCCCAAACATTTTAGATAAAACAGATTGAATTGAACGTGTCATAGGGAATGTATACTATAACAAAAAACAAAAAAAATTTATACTAGCTGACCCGGCAGACTCGTAGTGCCTCAATCGATAAATAAAAGGCCTAAGCTTTTGTATAAAATAAACTTTGAACAACCAAAAGTAATCCTTCCGACGGGGGACACATCAAAGGAAAAACAAAATAGTTATTTTTATTTAATTCCGAGCATTTTCATATTTATCTACCTTTTAAACCTTCTCTGGACTTCCACAAATAATTTAAGACCAAAATTAGCCAAATCGATCCAGCCGCTCTCGAGTTTTAGCGAGACTAATGAACAGCAATTAATTTATATATATATATATATTTAGATAGATAGATAGATAGATGTCAGTCCTAATACAACAGAACAGTGATGCATGCATAGTGTTTTTTTTATGATTGAAGGATTACTGCCCGGAGGCGTTTCCAGTTTCACCAGGAGGTGCAAACCATGGTGAGCAAAGGCTCAGCCGGGAGGGGTGGAATTAGCTAACAGTTGCCCGAGCGCCTCCGAAGGTTCACGGGGCCCGGAGAGCGCCGCCTCAGGGGGCCCACCTCGTGATCGGAGGCGTTCGCGTTGAGATTGAGGCGACCGGGTTGCGGTACCTCGGTCTCGTACTGGACGGTCGTTGGAGCTTCCGCGCTCACTTTGAAAGATTAGGTCCCCGACTGATGGCAGCCGCCGGCTCGCTGAGTCGGCTGTTGCCGAACGTCGGGGGGCCTGACGTGGTAGTGCGCCGCCTCTACACGGGGGTGGTGCGGTCGATGGCACTGTACGGGGCTCCCGTGTGGTGCCACGCCCTGACCCGCGACAACGTCGCGACGTTGCGACGGCCACAGCGGGCGATTGCGGTCAGGGCGATTCGCGGGTACCGCACCGTCTCGTTCGAGGCGGCGTGCGTGCTCGCCGGGACGCCCCCCTGGGACCTGGAGGCGGAGGCGCTCGCTGCGGATTACGCGTGGCGATGCGATCTTCGCTCCAGGGGGGAGCCGCGTCCTGGCGCGGCGGAAGTTCGAGCGCGGAAGCTTCAATCTCGGTGTGCCGTGCTCGAGGCGTGGTCTCGCCGCCTGGCGGACCCCGCCTACGGGTGACGGACCGTCGAGGCGATCCGCCCGGTCCTCTCGGACTGGGTGAATCGCAACCGAGGATGTCTCACCTTCCGAGCGACGCAGGTGCTCACGGGACACGACTGTTTCGGTCGCTACCTGCACCTCGTCGCCCGGAGGGAGCCGACGCCGAAGTGCCACCACTGCAGTGGCTGCAACGAGGACACGGCGGAGCACACGCTCGCATACTGCCCCGCTTTCGCGGAGCAGCGCCGCGTCCTCGTTGCAAAAATAGGACCGGACTTGTCGCTTCCGACCGTCGTGGCTACGATGCTCGGCAGCGACGAGTCCTGCCAGGCGATGCTCGACTTCTGCGAGTCCACCATCTCGCAGACGGAGGCGGCGGAACGGGAGAGGGAGAGCTCTTCTTCCCTCTCGGCGCCGTGCCGCCGCCGTCGGGCCGGGGGTCGGAGGAGGGCGTTTGTCCAGCTCCAGCCCCTATGAGGAGGCAGTCTCCTCCCGGTGATGGTCACGGGGCGACCTAAGGGGGTTGAGGCTGCGCCGCACGCTACCGTCACTCTAGCGCGCTGGCACCAGGAGGACGTGACGGCGCATCGGCGGCTGCGGACTGCGATGCGGTCCGCATTTTCGTCGTCGCTGTCGTCGCCGAACATACTGTTGAAGAGCAACCCGGTCGGCGGTGTATCGCGTTCCGACCCGGCAGGCTGGTTCTGGCCCAGCGGGGTATCCCGGAACACCAGCGGCACCGCCTGGGCGGCCTGGTAGGGCCGCCGTACGCGGAGACCGACGTCGTTGGTCGTCGACTATCGCCTCGACGACCCGTCGGTCGGGCGTCCTCGGGGTGGCGCCGCGTGTCTGGTTGTAGTGTTGACCGCGGGAACCCCCCTACTCTGAACGGGTTCTGACCCCGGACGGAGATCGGACGTCGGGTGTAAGAGTGCAGGGGAGTCGTTTAGTGGGTGGGCCCTAAAATCCTTGGGCCCGCGATCTGCTTTCAACACCTGCAGATCGTTGAGTCTGACATACCTCGCGCGCCCCCTAGGCGCGGGGACCTCGTAGGAGGGTCGGCCCCCGGCCCGAAAAAAAAAAAAAAATCGCCTCCGAAGGAGAACTAACAACTCAAGAGCAGTTGCTTCGCAAATAAATCTACAACCGCATCGGTATCGACACCTCTTTTTCTTCTTGCCCTTGTCCGTACATTATGTGGGGTCAGCGCAGCATGTTCTGATCGTGGAATCTGGTGGATCCGTAAGGACGTGTCTAAGGCGTCGACGGTGACTGGCTTCTGCGTGATTAGGATTCGGGGAGTAGACAGGGGCGGCAACGATGAAGCGATTATCATGACGCATATCCTTATCGAAGTAACGTTCTGACGCTGACTTCATGTGTTTTTGGATTGATTCAAGGCTCAGGTCAGGATTCAAGTCGACGTTCTTCACGAACCACTGAGCTCCAACGGCTAACCTGCAAAGATGGGATTGTAGGATTGGAGAGTGTCTATGCGTGTGCGGGCCGCGTGCGTGAACATCGCACTCGCGTAAATCACGACGGGCCTTGTGCAAGTTTAGCGTAGATTCTGCCGAGAATAAACGGGGCACGGTCGTAGACTGTTTTTATATGTGGGCGACATGGCATGGGTTGGCCGAAAAAGGTAATCGGGCGTTTTAGGAGGCTAATCCGAGAGGATATCCGTGTGTAACTTCCTCTTTCAAATAGCACCGCCGCTGAACTGATGTTTATGCGCAATTTTCGGAACCATTGTACTAAGGTTACGGCTGCGCTCTGGAGTTTTCTCGCGATTAGGGACTTGTTTCTACTCGAGTAGTAAACGGTCGTGTCGTCGGCGAATAAGGCTAGCTGGGTCGGCGGCGACCGGAGATTGTTGTTAATAAGTAAACTAAATAGCAGCGGAGAGAAGAAGGAGGCTTGCGGGACTCCCGCCGTGAGCGGTCACGGCAAGGAGCGGGCTCCCTCGACTCGATATCGAAAAGAGTGGTTCGACAAGAAGTCCTGTATGATGAGCACGAGACTGTCCGGCAGGCCCATGTTGAATAATTTGAAAATCCAGACAGATTGTGCCAGACTTAGTCGAACCCTTTTGCGACGTCGAAGAAGAGAGTTCCCATGTATAACGGTTTTTATCGGTTAAACCTGTTGTACGCATGAGTGATTTGCGCGAAATCCGAATTATTCATCGATGAGAATATCCTTCGATGAGACGAAGTCTCTGGGGCGATTGTAGAGCAGACGCTCATACAGTTTGCCGGTAACTTGTCGCATGATTTTTTAGTTTACGGGATTTATGTATTTACTGGTAGTATGATTTACTGGTGGTAGGACGTCTTGTGAGTCCGCACGGGTAGGTGCTACAACCCTGCCTATTTCTGCCGTGAAGCAATAATGAGTTTCGGTTTGAAGAGCGGGGCGCCCGTTGTACTGTTACAAGTGAGACCTTAGAACTCATGTCTCAAGTTGGGTGGCGGCATTTACGTTGTAGATGTCTATGGACTCCGGTAACCACTCAACATCATGGGAGCCGTGAGCTCATCCACATATCCAAGCAATAAAAAAATGTATACCGATAACGTCCGCTTTTTTCCACATCGCGGAAAAGATCATGCATAATTTGTTTAAGAGTTTAGAGATGCTAATGTAATATAATACATAATATGTATCGAAATGCAGTAATTTTTAAATTTCGTGTTTGTTTTGGTAATTGAAACATGATATAGTTTTTTTTTTGAAGAAGTACTTTATCATAGTACCATCGACGAACGACTGGTGGTGCCCATGTAATTTCAAGAATCGTGTGTATTTCACAATAGTCACAATTTAGTCGGTATTCATTGATTACGTATGTGACAATAGATTGAGTCCTTTATATAAGATGATATTATGAAAAATCAATACGCCGAAAACGTGTTCTTATTGCCTTAATACGCAGACGAGAATACGGTCCATCTGATGCGAGTGGTCATCCATTTTATTTTTTAACTAAGCTGATGGTCTAGAGACCATATCAGCGTAACGCTAACTAGTAGGAGCTCACGGGGCTCAAACCTGCTGATGTTGCTAACACGAACCCTAGCAAGAGGCGTGCTTCGCAGAATCTACCATCGAATCGGAAACGCGACCCACTGAGAAGATCCGGCGAGAAACTCAGTGGGCTGTGTCTGTGGGTTAATTTACTCACCGAGCCCTTTGTTGCAAGCGACGGGTTCGACGAGAACGATGACCGGTGCTTGGGGTAACTAAAAGCACCGTTAGTGGATCGGGAGGATCCGAAATGACGTGTTTTGGGCGACGTCGACTGTTTACCATTTGGTCCGCAGGATCGGCTATGTAGTTTCCGGCGGTCACGATGAGAGGATTCTCATATTGTGCCGCTTTATCGAAGTGGTCATCCATCGATCACCTCTCATGGACTTCGTGAATGCTAGAGCACACAGGTGAACCACTGCCTTGAGGATGCAATCTTTTCAAAATGTAAAAATTTAAATATTTCAATACGATTGATAAATGAACTCAATTACTTACTGACTTACCGGCTCTTGCGGTATTAATCACCAAATTGATTAATTACTAAGAGTTGTATTGAAATACTTTTCGGGGTATTTTCACTAATGGGTTTTTAATAATCTTAACCAATTCAATGAGTGATAATGGTTTAACGATAGGACTTTGGGTATCTGTGTTTTGTGGCGTATGTTTTTATTTTATTTACTAACTGTTTAAATGGATGGACGAGCATACGGCCCTCCTGGTGTTAAGTGGTTACCGAAGCCCATAGATATTAATAACAACGTAAATGCCGCCACCTAACCTGAGACATGAGTTCTAAATCTCAGTTTTTTATAGTACAAGTAGCCCTTCCAACCAAAACGCACAACTGCTTCACGACAGAAATAGGAATGGCGGTGGTTACTCCCCGTACTGGCTCACCATTAATAATGCAAATTATATTTTTTGCTGCTTTGATTTATATTATACGACGTTTGTCCTACACCGTGGAAGTCGTTCATGAATATTTGTTAAGTACGTATTTCATTACAAAAATTGCTACCCGCCTGCGGAATTCGAACACTAGCGCAGTCGCATCGCTCGATACGAATGCATCAGGCGTCTTGTCCTTTAGGCCACGACGATTACAAAACATTCCATGCACCAAAAGAGATAACAATTTGTGAAATCGTTTGAGACGAACCTACATAACTCTGTTTTACCATCGTCACCGGAATAAGAGTTAAAAACGCTATGCTCTGAGATAGTGCCTTTTTTTATTGCTTGGATAGGTGGACGAGCTCACAGCCCACCTGGTGTTAAGTGGTTACTGGAGCCCATGGACATCTCCAACGTAAATGCACCACCCACCTTGAGATATAAGTTCTAAGATCTCAGCATAATTACAACGGCTGCCCCACCCTTCAAACCGAAACGCAACACGCTTCACGGCAGAAATAGGCAGGGCGGTGGTACCTACCCGCGCGGACGCACAAAAGGTCCTACCACCAGTAAAGAACCTTCGAATGTGCTCAAACAACAACTCAAAACAGAGTTAATAGAATTGTGTAATATTTTTGAATTACGCATTAGGAGCTGATTGGTAAAAATCGTATTATCACTAAAGAAAGTATTTTGCATAATCAATTTCAGTGCTGAAATAAATTATAAATTATCAATTTGATTGTAAATAGCGAAACTCTAATTATTATTTTTAATTCTAAATCATTCATCCCAGTATCTAAGAAGTTTTGCCTAGAAACTAGAATCATTGAAAACTTACATCATTGACAAGTTATCAATATTTACTTTAATAGTAAGTCAAGTGCATTAATTACAAAACAAAGCGCGATACAACTAACAATAATTCTAGTTTATGTTATCTGTAGGTAATGAATATTAATTAATTATTTTCAGACACATTTTAACTTCGTTATTGTAATTGTAATATTGTTCAAGGTCCGTTTTTTATAAAATGGAGCAAGCTATTGTAACAAGGTGAACATTAAAATGATTATTTGGAATCTAAATTACCATAACTTACTTGACTTTAAGTTGGTATTTAAAAAAATGTGTGAGCTGTATTTTAATGTTTTTTATTCAACAAAATTCAAATGAAATTTAAAATGGTCTATTGAATTCTTAGATGGAGAAACCTTCGATAGTCAAAGTTTATTTTGAACACGTCTAACATACATTTTACATTATTTTTCAGCGATGCTGGTAATTTTAAGCTATATGCGTTGTTAGCTGTAAATATAACAGGAGCCGTCGGTTGTATATGTTTAACCATTCTTCTGGTTCTATCTGCACTTGGTTAGTTATTTTATAATGTTTTTTATTTATCAAATCTGCTATATTTCCTTACAGATTGCAGCGTTTCAGTGATGTTTATCATGTCCCATACATAATTTGGTGCATCACGGGCATACTGAAGTTATGGTCTCATTACAAGAAATTTTATTGATTCTTATTTTGATCGATACGAAAATCAAATCCTTATCCAACTATAACCGCTGAGCTATCACGCAATTTTCATCTCCTTTTACAGCGGAATTATTGACTATGTACTCGACTTCCATAATGAAAATAACCATTAATTTACGTCACTTAAAATTCAACACGAACAAATAAAAGTGTCCACGTTCAACACCCCAATATTATTTTCTTCTATAAATACTAAAAATACGAGACGAAACCTTGTGGTATAATAGTTATTCACTAACCTCGAGTTGACTCAACCTCCCTAGTGAAGATATAGAGCCCTCTTTTTTTCCTACCTATTCTAGCGAGCTCGAGTGGTTGTACTAGTAGATTTACCGAGCGCGTAGGTTAGCTCACGGGGCTCTAACCAGAGGACGTTGCTAACACTAGCCCTAGAAAGAGCAGTGCTTCGCAGAACCTACCACCGGATTGGAAGCGCGGTCCACTGAGAAGATCCTGTGAGAAACTCCGTAGGCTCTGTCTATGGGCTAGTTTACTCGCCGAACTTTTCATCGCAAGCGACGGGTTCGACGAGAAAAAAGAACAGCGATGAAAGCAAAGAACTAGCGAACGATCAAAGACATTTTATAGCACTGATCGACTATACAATGTAACTTCAAAACAAGGCAGGATGTGAATTATTGTATTTATTTTGTGTTTTGTTTCACCAAAAGTATTACATATAATATTATGTACAATAGAGGTTATTGTTAGCTCTTTGCAGAATTGGGTTCTGAATTATAATAGCTTTCATTTATACTCTAAACAAAGGACAGCAGTTGCTATTTGTTATGTTACAAAGTACGTTCTAGATTCGAAGAATTGCATGCTATGCTGTTATCAATTTGTGCCGTTTCTGCGTCAAAGAACATTGTTAACTGACTCATTGTTGAATAATAATTATTTTGAATTACATTTCATAAGTACGCAATAATCATAATTATAGAAAGTGTACTTTTACAAAAATGATGGGTATGTATATTTTATGGTTCATGCTACACAGACAGAGTTAAGTCATAAATAAATACGAACTACATGATTATGTATACGTCAGCAATAAAATTAGTTTCTAATAGGTGTGTGCTTACTGCTCTTTCAATATATTCATATTTGAAATAAATAATTGGAATGTTCCTTCAAACTTGAATTAGAAGGTCACAGAAGTAATTGTAACACTTTATTTTGTGTTATATTTACGGTGTCACGCGTGCCGACCTAAAAATAAAACAGCTTTTAAGACTAATCACAAAAAATCGTTCAGTACTCCTTTTTTGTTCGATAATCGAAGTGAAAAAACACGAATAGATCAACAGAAAATGTAAATCGGTAATTTGTGATCCAAACGCATTAACCTAAATTTTTTTTCTCAATACTCTGACTGTACTGGTATCATGATTTATCTAGAAGTTAAGAGCCAAATAGTAAGTGAACCAGTGGCTTAAACAGACCCGTCACCCGTGCTCTTTACAATTTAAATATAAGTATTGCAAGCGTTCAAGTTTTATCTCACGTAAACCCACTTCATCTCATTCATGTTCATGGTTCCCAGACATCCAGATTTGGAAACGTACCAGGTCGAGAGATTGGAAACTGCGACCTATCGCATGGAGCCGCACTGCGAAATACATGTCTAGGAGTGCCTTTATTTTGTCACAATTTAACGAATATGTAAACTTGTTAAATACTCTTTTTTTTATTGCTTAGATGGTTAGCTTAGTGGAGGAGCTCATAGCCCACCTGGTGTTAAGTGGTTACTGGAGCCCATAGACATCTACAACGTAAATGCGTCACCCACCTTGAGATATAAGTTCTAAGATCTCCGTATAGTTACAACGGCTGCCCCACCCTTCAAACCGAAACGCATTACTGCTTCACGGCAGAAATAAGCAGGGCGGTGGTACCTACCCGCGCGGACTCACAAGAGGTCCTACCACCATTAATTACGCAAATTATAATTTTGCGGGTTTCACTTTTATTACACGATGTTATTCCTTCACCGTGGACGTCAATCGTGAACATTTGTTGACGTAATTCATTAGAAAAGTTGGTACCCGCCCGGGATTCAAACACAGGTGCATCGCTCAACACGAATGCACCGGACGTCTTATCTCTTAGGCCACGACGACTTCGAAACATACATGTGACACTTAAGTTAAATACCTTGAGACACGTGATACAAGTCTCAGGTGTATTACGACTGTGCCACCTTTAAAACCGAAACGCATTACTGTTTTTAGTAGGAATACTAAAAGTTTAGTTTAGTTTAAGCTTTAGTAGAAAGATGGGAACTGAGTCCACTATGGTCAATTGTACTCGAAACGCTTCGAACCGCCATACCTGGAAGCGCATTGCCTGGAGGGCGGACCTTAGGAGCATGGGCGATCTAATGGGTGCTTCTGTTTTTTTTTATTGCTTAGATGTGTGGACGAGCTCACAGCCCACCTGGTGTTAAGTGGTTACTGGAGCCCATAGACATCTACAACGTAAATGCGCCACCCACCTTGAGATATAAGTTCTAAGATCTCAGTATAGTTACAACAGCTGCCCTACCCTTCAGAGCGAAACGCATTACTGCTTCACGGCAGAAATAGGCAGGGCGGTGGTACCTATCCGTGCGGACTTACAAGAGGTCCTACCACCAGTAAATCGCCACCACATCGCCAGCGCAACCACGATCGCTCTGACAAGAGTGTCCCACTGAGAAGAGAAGAGAGTAGAAATACGCAGGGTACCTAGCTACCCATGCAGACCTTACAATACACGCTATCACACTGTGATACTATCCCAAATTAAATAACAGAAATATATTATCTGTTGCTCTTTGTTCGTTAGGTGTGATTTTCGAAGAACCGGACATTGCACCTATTATATTGCAATTTATCGAAAAATATGAAAATTCAACACTAGCACTGAACGAAGATCTCGAAATTAATTGGCTTTGGGCTTTAATGGAATTTTGATGCAGATTGTCGCTTAAAAATAAACTTTTATTATTTCATTCTTTTGTGTTCTTGTATCTCAAAACAATATTGACACTAGTGTTATAACACAATTAACCACTTTGACAACTCTTTTCTTTTCTTTTTTTTCTTACCTATGTTGATAGCCTTGAGAGGCTATTTCAGCTTCACCCTAAAGTGTAAGTGAGCTCACGAAGCTCAAACCGGCTAGGGCCAGTGCTAACAACATTTCCTTCCCTGGCCTTCGCAGAATCTACCACCGGATCGGAAACGCGACCAACTGAGAAGATCCGGCGAGAAACTCAGTGGGCTGTGTCTATGGGTTAATTTACTCGTCGAGCCCTTCGTCGCAAGCGACTGGTTCGGCGAGAACGGTGACCGGTGCTTGAGGCAACTAAAAGCACCCTTAATCGATCGGGAGAATCCGTAATGACGTGTTTAGGGCGACGTCGACTGTTTACCATTCGGTCCACAGGATCGGGTATGTAGTGACAACTCCACAATGCTTCAGTCCACGATACCTTCCACGCAGCCGAGGATAGACTGAGCGTACCAGAGGATAGCGTACCAGAGGCCACGACCCTCGGCACCGAGGTCTATCGACTCAAAGAGGAAGAACAAGATTTGACAAGGTGAACAATGACACACATATTGAGGCATGAGCTCGAAATCTTATATTACTGACCAAAATAGACAGTGTTATATACAAATTAAAATAATAATAATAATAATAAATAAATAAATATTTACTAACAATCACGCCACGTTAACTGGTCCCGTGCTAAGTTCGTAAAGAACTTGTGTTACAGGTACCAGAGAACGGAAAAAAATGTAAGATTTTTATTATACACATACACATATTTAATATACATCCATAACCCTGGAAAAGACAATTGATATTTATCATAAAATATCTTCCCTTGGCGGGATCCGAACCCGCGACCCCCTTGTGTAGTTTCCATGTCACTTACCACTACACCAGACGGCAAGAAATAATAAAGATAACATGAGTTAAATATAAAATTCAAAACCTAAAGTATTGCAATGCGAAAATCGATCGCACATTCCGTAATAATTAACAATAATGACGTCGGAACCAAAATGGAATTGCTTTATTAGTTTCATATCGCACGTTAAGTGAATTCATCCTGATAAACCATCCAGCTCTGAATTGAAACAATACGATAACCCGTGTGCGAGCCACTTCATAACTAAATGAGCATCGTAGAATTAAGTTGAGTTTTTGTTTCGACGAACGAAAATGTTTTGGATTTTTCTCTTCATTCTCGTGTTTATCACTTTAGCAGGTAACATTAAAAATGCATTCTTAATAATACAATAATTGTTGGTCTGCCCATAGCATTACGTTTTTTTTTTTTTTTTTTTTTTCCCTACCTATGCTGATAGCCTTGAGAGGCTATTTCAGCTTCACCCTAACGTTAGTAGGTGAGCTCGCGGGGCTCAACCGGAGAGTTGCTAACACTGACCCTAGCAAGAGCAGTGCTTCGCAGAATCTACCACCGGATCGGAAACGCGACCCACTGAGAAGATCCGGCGAGAAACTCAGTGGGCTGATCATTACGTATGAATCGATACTGAAAGGAAAATAATTTACTTCTGTCGTCACGACCACGTCTATTGAAAATAGCTTCTAAATTCCGTTTATTCGGCAGAATTGAACAAACCCGTTGCTTATGAGCGAGACAACCCCTATAGTTTTTCAACTGTGATACGGTGAGGGGTGTTCAAATTTAATTTTCATTTAGTTTCTTGCGCATAACCATCTAAAGTCTACCAACTTATAATTAAAGTAGCTAAATTCACCAGAAACATATTTTGTTTGGTAACATTAAGGACATTCTTTGTCATGCATTTTTCAGCACGTGCGCGAACGTTGTCCTTATGAGTCGATAAGTCGGACCGGTAGATAAGCATTTGTGCTTCATACAAGACCTGGTCAGTCGAAAGCAGCGTAGATGCCCCGGGAAACACATACAAATTGAACATGGATCCACGTTGCTAAAAAATCTTCTGGTCCGTATGTTAATGACAATGGCACATTAAAATTAGAGAGTATCCTCAGTGTGACATTTTGTCACATAGTAGTAGACAGTAAACTTCTAATCGTTAGGGGCGTTTTCGTTTTGTTATTCCGGTTAAATCAGTTAAGAGTATTCGAATTGCTTTGTTCCAGCCTCGCCAGGGCCAATGAAAGACCGCATTGAACACGGGAGAAATTCTGCGCCAAATTTCACTGGAATCATGCAGAACATATTCGAAGCATCTATTTTTACTATCCTTATATGTGGAATATTGATTGGTATGTTTGTGTGTCTGATTAAAATACATTAATCCTTTATTATTGTTATGACTTTTCTTTTCGGTATGACCGTGAAATTGAAAACTGCGATAGATTACTACTGATTTTTAGTGGACATATCTGAATCATCTCAAGTTATACAATTAGGTTTTTATAAGTATAATGAAGATCTAACAAACCTGCCCTGAAAAAACCATGCATAAATTGTGGCGCTATCTACGACACAAGGCACCATTAGTTAGTACAACCCGCAGCGTTGTTCCTTCAGTTCGAATAATTTGTATTTATATTAAACAAATAGCAACAAATAGGACAACCGGTTAACCTACATCACATTTTTCAATCTCCTCATGTGATCGCCGCTGTGGATCGGGGCTAAAAACTAAAAAACAAACTAATCAGAGTGAAGGACGGATAAAAAACTTGTCTATGCAAATGAGCGGTCTATTCACGCTGGTAAACTAAAAATTTCAAAAAGGAATGTAACTGTTTGAAATATCTCATATCCAGTATCTTAAACACAGCCAAAAAATACAACTCCACTTACCCCACGCAAGGGCCGCCTTGTCATTGAACTTGGAATATTTTTAACTGTCTAGCTGCGTAAACGATGTCATATTTCAGTGTGCTTAGTGCGAGTTTTGAAACGTTCTCGATAGCGTAAAAGTTAACTCATATTTGTATGGAGTTGGAACGTTTGCCGCTAGGGGCGCTGTTCCAACTGCGTACAAATTTGAGTTAACTTTTACGCTATCAAGAACGTTAAAAAGCTCGCGCTAAGCACACAGACTATGTACAACATTAATTAATTTCAATACTACATAGTATAAAACAAAGTCGCTTTCTCGGTCCCTACATCTGTCTGTCCCTATGTATGCTTAAATCTTTAAAACTACGCAACGGATTTTGATGCGTTTTTTTTAATAGATAGAGTGATTGAAGAGGAAGGTTTATATGTAAAATAGCATCCATTAAATAGTGGAGAAATCAATAATAAATTAGTTTCCGAAGAGAAGCGAGGGCGGGTCGCTAGTTAAAAATAAAACGAATACAACCTCTTTTTGTAACTTTATTAACTTTAAATAAAAGATAATAGATACATACATTATTTTGCAGTAATAACGCCGGCCGTGCGAGTACATTCTACATATTTAATAAAAACTTTTAACATTTTTTTTTTGTTCAATTCACAACTCTTAGTCTAATAAGGCTACCCTTAAATTCTACCTCTTTCTTTGAGTATCGGCCAAAATACGTAATTACGTTTTATTGCTTACGATTTTGAATAATGCACTTTATCTCTTACATTTAAGGGCTACATTCACAAATTAGAAACGATCATGATTCCTTCTCGTCTTACAAACTGCGTCAAATTACAATAAACACATTTTATATAACGTCAAATCAACTAAAATAGAACTTAAATTACGGAAAAATAAAGTTGTTTTGTAATTTCAATTTCGAGTATTTTTATTTTTTTATTATATTTTTAATGACTAAAAATAGGACAAGTTCACTTATAAGTTTCATTTTAAAATTCAAATTTCGACAACGAGAGCAAACCGTCGCCACATATACGAATAGAAACTTATTAACTATAAATATGCTATTATGCATCACAAAACAACGTCACAAATCAACGATGTTCTGTCTACTGCTTAAATGATAAAATCTAAATGCAAAAGAGTTAAAATATAATAATAATACAAAGAAAAACACTTTATTCGAATGAAATAATGTATTCGAAACATTAAATACGTATAAATTAAAAATTAAGTTGGTTGTAAAAATGTGTGCATACAAGTTTAATTATTAACTGGCAACATTTAAAAGACAAGGTTTTTTTTAAGTTTCTGTAATTAAAATAATATGTATTCGCATCAGTCACAGTTGAGTGTTGCCAAGCTAATGATCGGCAGTGTTGCTAATCACAAAGAAAATTTTATTTAATTACGTTATCAGTTCTTATCTAATCATGGTGTCGTTGATAGCGATATTTAAACTTTATTACAATACAACCGTTATAGTTTTATCTCGTCTTATTTAACTACATAATTTTCACGTTATAAATTATATTGCACACGTTCTTGTATGCACACTTCGTTATATTCTTAAACGTATTGAAAATACAATAAATATTGTTATTTTTTAAATAATACAGTGTATAATTATGATATGCTAACGATATGATCAAAAATCTACCCGGGTTTCCAAACCAGCCCACTAGTAATCTTATTTATAAATAACGTATATTTCTTACATGCAATACAAATTTTATGCCTTAATGATTATATTAAATTTTTATATATTGTCAGATCTATCAGGAAGCATGTTACATTATTAATTAATTAGTAATTGATGGCGTTTCATTGACTCTTAGTTTTATTTTAAGCGTATATTGTGGACACAAGTGCAACCATAGGCCCGACGAGTAACTAGATTCATATTTATAGGAACTTTATTCAATTTGTTTACTTTCATATTTCAGTCAAGACTTAAACGAGATTCTTATAAGCTTATAGCACTTATAGCACACCCCATTCAAAGTAAGGCATGCTATCTGATTCTATTTTTATTACAATGAAAGATTCACCAAGCTATGATTTGCATAGCCACTAATGACGTCACAGTTTTCGTGTCATACAAAATATTATCTTTGTGCTAGCATTCGTTTCCCAGAAAACAGAATGGCGAAATGCTATTGTAACTCTTTAAACATTTGCAGCTCCGATATTTTATGGACAATCTAAATTATTTCTTCAAAGTTTTTTTTTTTTAATTAGGAGATTCGCTCAGACTGTTTTAATAAATTGGGATGTCAATCAAACTTCTATTAAGAAAAATTATAATTTCAATGGACATCCATATTGTTTTGGTTTTTTTTTATGGACCGTATTCATTACAACAACTACATACAACGAAAAAATCTACACGCGAATAGGATGGTATTGATTTTAACAACAAAAAAAAAATAAACAAAAAAGTTAGGATTTAATTGCATGGGTTTTTTTTTATTGCTTAGATGGAAGGACGAGCTCACAGCCCGCCTGGTGTTAAGTGGTTACTGGAGCCCATAGATATCTACAACTTAAATGCGCCACCCACCTTGAAAATGAATGGGAGCAAATGGGACAATACGTTTAGGCTATTTGACATTTGATAGTTCATTAGCATTGGATTTTATTCGATAGCGGATTTTTGCACTTGTGTCACTACAATACCATCTACTTTAAGTATGTACCTATAAGAGATTTAGTGATAAACATTTCTTAGGCAGATTATAAAAAAATTAACACTATCTCATTCGTTGTCATAGCGACAGTAATAGACCGAACCACATTTTGTTGATTGATATGATTTAACGAATAACTCGGGAAGTCGTTAATAACAGCCTTATTGTTTTGTTTTAATTGATTTTTAGTCAAAAATTAAACTGAGAAATCAGTGTAAGTTTTATGTTACACTTCTATTGGTGCATGTGATAGAATCAGATCTTTGTATTTTAGTGTGCGACGACTTAACTCATTTATCTATACTAATATTATAAAGAGGAAAGATTTGTTTGTTTGTTTGTTTCGAATAGGCTCCGAAACTACTGGACCGATTTGAAAAATTCTTTTTCCATTAGAAGCCGACATTGTCCCTGATGAACATAGGCTACTTTTTTAAATTTTTTTTTATTTTATTTTTTTGATTTCATGTGTGTTTTAATGTTTCCGAAGCGAAGCGAGGGCGGGTCGCTAGTTTCATTATAAAAGTCGTGTATCAAGATAAGAGGCTATATTTATGCAACTATTATTTACGAGTAAAATTTTATATAAGCAAATAAATAGATTCTGTCAATATTCTTTGTTTAATAATTTAATTGCACCAGAGAAGTGTAACTTCTTACATGCGTATATATTATATGCATATACTTATAGAGTACATAATATATAGCTTTTTTTTTAAATAAAAAATACTTTTTATGGTGAACAACGAAAAGCCGTTACAAGATGAAATTGATTTGAAATTGATTAATACATTAATATACGATCGGGATTTTTCTCGATTTTATAGGCAGGTCTAGTTCAGCAAATTTTCTTCGACAATAGTTTATTTTTATTGCTGTTCCTTCATCGTTTTGTGTGTACCATGTAAAATATCACTCACCTCGTTTTCGACAACTTGATTCCGTTTCAATTAATCACCGATCTCAATTCTTCAATAAACGTTAAAATGATCATGACTTGTGTATTGATTTGATCAAAGTCCTCTCACTAAAATGCTCACTAACATATTACATCAAGTGCACTTAATGATCACTCACCTAAAACGTCCGACTTTCAATATTACTTTCACGTATTTACCATTCTCATCGCTACCAATAAAGTAGCAATGTCCCGTGACACAACTAAAGCTAATACACGCCAATACGAGAGAACCAGCAGTGAAACGTTATAAATAAAATAGAAATATATTTGCTTAATATTCATTTTTCAAATGTTTTCTTTTTTTTTTTTGAAGCAAGGCTTTCATAACATTTATTGTGAAAATAAAAAAAAAGTTTTATTTTGTGTAAAAGTTATTTAGTTAAGGCTGAAAATAATGATATTTATACTTTTTTTTTTGAACTTTATTTTTACTTTTTATCCCCATATTGACGTGGCATATCTTTTTACTCGAAAAAACCTACAGATAGCTAAAATTAGCCTACAATTTGTGCGATATTTCGATGAACGTAATTGCGTATGATTTTATCGTATCTTATAATTCGTAGCGGTTAATTTACATTACGTTATAATGTTCCACACGATTCTAATAATAAAACTTTTTTATCCTCTTTCAGTGAGGTCTCCTTATAATACTAAAAAATTTAAGCCTCTTATTTATTGTAGTAATTTCACCGAAGTAAACCCGATGTACGGAACACGGTGTAAAATATAACTAGTGTTGTAGCTTCGCGTCCGCTGATAATTTACCTGATATGTGTACCAGTAACACGTATTTGTCGTTATGATATGTGAGCACGCTAATTCGTTTTCGAATTTAGAATTAATCAAAATGGTAAACTCTTTTGTGAAAGTATCACCCTCTATATACATACGTCTTTGAAACAATAAATTAAATGAATTGTCCGATAATCATGATAGATGATAATCTTAATTTTGTTCACTTAGAATAGAAAACAAAAATGTCTTTAACATAAAACCCCCTTTAAATACTAAGGCAGAGTTTTTTTTCAATGATTTATAAAGTTAATACACACTGTATTTATTGTGACAGCTGTCAAAGATTGTAGCTATGTTTTTCTAATCTTGTGGAATATAGACGTTATAACTAATCGTAGATAATTCGCAAGAAAATATTCTTGGTTTTCTAGAGGTGTCTATACACCTAAAAAAAAAACCTATCTATATAGGTTTTTTTTTTAAATTGGCCCAAAGCTTGGCAATGGGCGGAAGTTTTCTTGAAATATTTGTTTTTTCTAAATTTCTGATGATAGTAGTGTCGTTAATTGTTGATTCCAGTGTCATTTCAATTGAAGACTATTTTAGGATGTATGTCATTAGTATCATTTACACAATGTATCTATTTTTTTAAACCAAGCATTTAAGCAAATATATTTTTAGCTAGAATGCAAATAACTGATTATTGTTCAACATATCCGCTAATGAGAAGTCAAGACACGCGATCACTAGAAATGAGTTAGGAAGATCTCTCGTGCGAAAGAAAAATAGATAAATATAAGAACACGCTATTAAAGTTTGAGACGCGACATGAGAGCTCATAAATAAATTTAATTAAAACAATATCCATCCGTTTAGCTCGTTCAACTCGATTGCAAAAAAATATATTAGTCATTTAAACTGTTTTAAAGGTTTACTACGCAACCGGATTTGTGTGACATTTTTATTTATTCAAGGTCATTTGATGCGCGTCTTGTGTTTCATTGATGGTCGGTGCATAGTTAATTTTTTTATTTTTATTTGTGCTCTATTATCATTCGCATCCGATTCATTTATTTCGTACTTAATAAGCGACACTTAAGAAAAATAATCATAAATCAAACTTAAAATGGCTCTCTTGTAAAGTTTCAGAAATGTCGCTCAAACAAAATAGCTTTTCAAACTTCGATATGCGAATCGTTGATAAGAATCTTCGAATTATAATCATATAATATCATTTTGTAGGCAGCGGCTTGGCTCTGCCCCTGGCATTGCTGAAGTTCATGGGCGACGGTAACCACTCACCATCAGGTGGGCCATATGCTCGTCTGCCTACAAGGGCAATAAATATATATAAAAATATATAAATAGTTTCAGTATGGTAATTTTTTTTCCTACCTATGCTGATAGCCTTGAGAGGCTATTTCAGCTTCACCCTAACGTTAGTAGGTGAGCTCACGGGGCTCAAACCGGAGATTTGCTAACACTGACCCTAGCAAGAGCAGTGCTTCGCAGAATCTACCACCGGAATGGAAACGCGACCCACTGAGAAGATCCGGCGAGAAACTCAGTGGGCAAATAAGGTAATGAATTTCACAAAAGAGTTCACCCATCGTTGGATGCGCGAAGCATTTAAACATTATTTAAAAATCACCAATAGTCATAGGACTAGTAAATATACGCAATTCCTTTCGTTATTCTTCGTTCGGTTAATCTAGTATGACCCTTCGAAGTCGCTAGATTAAGTAAGAAAAAAGAACGTTATTGTATGTAGTGTACTTTTCGTGTACTCGTCGTTATTATTGTTACTGAAGTACTTGGACGGAGATCGTGTACACATCCTAAGTAAATTCCAATTAAAAGACTTACTTATTACATTGCGTTATGACACAAAATCCAATGTAGCGACCAGTTATTGCAATTCACGTTCACTGGAATTACGACCGTATACGTTAATTTTTAAAGTTTAAAATCACTGTTCGTTTATTGTTATTCCAAAGTAATATTGTATATCTCACTGTATATTGGTGTTTTTGATTTTTATCTACATTTATCTTTCCAATCCAATTATATTATCCAATTAGAATACTTACTCATTACATTGTGTTAAGACAAATAATCCAATGTAGTGAATAGGCATTGCAATTCAAGTTCACTGGAATTACGACTGTACAGATTAATTTTTAAAGTTTAAAATCACTGTTCATTTATTCTTGTTCCAAAGTAATATTGTATATCTCACTGTATATTGGTGTTTTTGATTTTTTATCTACATTTATCTAAAGCCTCTATCGAGACCAACATATTGAGCGATCCCTAGATTTTCAACTGCAAATTTCAATCAGCACGCTTCTTAATAATTAATATATTATATACGTTCACTTAAATTATTATATTCTTACTATTTAAAAATAATGCACTTCTATCCTAGTCGTGTCTATGAAGGAAGCATCAACATTTTCAATTCCGTGAGTGCTAGACGCCTAAGCTAAACGCATTAGATGATCGAGTTTCGAGTTGCCTGAAGAATTCATATATATATGATTTTATATATTTTATAAAACAAACAATTCGAATCTCGCAAATGGTCCATCATTTCAATAACGATACTACAACATACCCACAAGAGTGTTGGGCGCAAACTCACTCGGTTCCAGAATGATCTTGATTTCACTTTTCATAACTTTTCCTTCTTTTCTTTTTTCTGCGTTACGGTATAGAGAGAAGTCGTGGAAGAATTCGAATGGAAAATATTTCGATTTAAACACAATAATTTTAAAACTTACACCAACTAAACAAGTACATGATCTTATCAAAAATATTCGATGCATTTAATGCGAGTTATTTGATCGAATTAAAATGCTTTAAAAATATTCTTAAATAAAATAAAATGTAATACGATAAAATGCTCGTTTTGTAAATGATTATGTGTGATCCGTGTACCTTTATTGGATTCATTCAGTAGATTGTCGCTTGTGGATTGTTTAATGATATGTAACGCCATCTGGAATGTAAAACAAATGTGATTGGAAAAATTTAATCGATATTAGCCATTATTTCGATATCGATCGATTATCGATATTTCGTGGTTCCGATGTATGATACGAAACCCACTCGTTTTAAGATAATGATTTGCCACCTTCTGCTCTTACTAGAAACCTCTTATGAAACACAACTTGGAAAACAAGCACGTCAAAAACAACTTCGAACAACAATCTTGTCCAATTCAATCGGATAAAACACAAACAAATCCACAAATGTCCGTTTTTATATATTAAATTGATTTTGTTAATGTTTTTCAATACACGGAGTTAATTAAAATACATTCACAACTAAGCCTCGTCTTTGTTTTATATCGCGAAGCAGTCGTGCATTCTGGTTCGAGGAAACTTTGATTTCATGCTTAAAAGTCGGTGGTGGTATTCGAGTCAACCCCCCAGCTCGTCAGACTAGAGTTGTCCATTGCTCACTCTACGTGTGTCCCACAAGATGGCGCTAACCAACAACTAAGCTACAACTGTATAGAGATGGTAGGTCATTGATGAACGAAAACATTAGATCGGTTCGGGGAGGTGTGTGGCGTTAAGAAAACATTATCCTTTAAGTGCCGTAAAGATATTTTAATCCGAAATTTGATAAAGGTTTTCCTGCATATTTGTAATCTGTGGACATTGACGTGTCTAAAACTAACCACCCACACTCACTTTACCAACAATACTGGCTCCATGTAACGAAAACTTTTGGCAGTGTTGGTGATTATTCAATGGATAATTTTGAAATTTGAAAAAAAAAACTTCTTTTAAATAAATATAAAAATATTTGGTACAGAGCGCAATGTATTAGAAACAAATCAACTGAGCCGCAGAGTCAAATAGTGCGTCGTCTATCGGTGTCATGTGAAACGAGGACGAGGGAGGCGTCAGCCAGCTACGTACCTAAACCCACAAAATATTAACTTCCTAAAACACTGAGTATTAATTAATTTATTTATTTAACTTAATGCACAGAAGTACAATGGCGGACTTAATGCCTGAGGCATTCTCTACCATTGAACCAAGGGTGGTGTAGATGTTCAGCTTATCAAATTAATATTGTTTCCTGTTTGTGTACATATATAACTGTACATTTTTTATGTTTTCGGGCTTCGGCAAAAGAGACCTAGCATTTTTATTGAGTGACTTGGTGGCGCTGTGGTTAGCAGCCCTGACTGCTGGGACGAGGTTATCGGGTGTGATTCCCACTTTGGGCAAACAAGAACGAACGAATGGATTTATTTGTTCTTTGACTGGATGTTAGTATCTACATACTATGTCTTTTACTTAAGCCTATATAAGTATGTATAACAACATCTGGTGCAATAGTACTGGTCAATGCATCACCGCTTTCGATCGAGGACCATGCAAACAAAATTGCGGGAATTCGGGCAATGATGCATTTAAAAATTATCAAAAGACAAAAAAAAATTGTATAGTATTCCCATCGTACCGGTGTGTAGTTAAGATCATGTGCTTTATTAATAAATGTGGAGTTTAAACATCTTAAATAATAAACAGAGTAATGAACGAAATTTCGCATACAAACCGCTCAAGGCACAGCTAATTATAGATGCTGTGTTCAGAAAGCAAACGGTTATTTGTGATGTGATGTGGTGAGGTAGTTGATTTTTTTTGCTGTTCTTGTATGTGAAAGTGATTTTCTGGATGTTGACTTTCATCGCCGCCCATCGACATCAATAATGCTCAAGGGACAAGCAAAACCTTGAAAGCTCTTTCCAAATTAATCTTTGAACGAAATGTCATATCGCTCAGGAAATACCAGTTACGCTACGCTCTGACCAGTAGAGGAGCTCACGGGCTCAACCTGAGAGAATCTGGTAACACTAGCCCTAGCAATAGCAGTGCTTCGTAGAATCTACCACCGGATCGGAAACGCGACCCACTGATTTCAGTGGGTCCAGCGAGAAACTCAGTAGGCTGCGTCTATGGGTTAATTTACTCGTCGAGCCCTTCGTCGCAAGCGACACGTTCGGCCAGGACGGTGACCGGGAAATCCGATATAAAACAGTCAGCACTGAAGTCACGAAAACGAACAGCGTAATGGTTTTTTGTAAAGAAATTTGGTATTCAGGTCGATAACGAAAGATTAAACGCATAGATTTTTTTACATTTTGACAGTACCGTGAATCGACGCCAGCTAAAAAGTGACCTAAAACCAGACAATCATGGAACTACCAAGCGATATATTTGTGTATAATCGACACATATGCAATAAGCTTTCGTGGCCGTAGGTACTGCTGTTAAAATTTTCCCGTTACGAAGCTGAAATGACTCATCACCTCAATATACGACGGAAAATATTATTAATTTGGTACCTAATTAATAACAATTGAACATTAACGTTTGGAAATAAATACAGGATGTGTGTTACTTACTTTACTTATAGTGTATCCAGCAACAATTAATGTAGACAAGAAAGCATCGCCACTTGAAATACGTAATTTCCATCACTGAGTTATCGTATATGTTTCTAAAGGATCAAATTCTTTGCTTGTCATGTGGGTGGCGTTGTGAGCCATACGATAACCCCATAAATTCATGGCTTCTTTACACGCCATCTGAAAAAAAAAAAACTTTATTAAATTAAGATTTTTTTTATTGCTTAATGGTATTATCTGGTATAGTGGTATAGTGGTGACTGGAGCCCATAGACATCTACAACGTAAATGCGCCACCCACCCTGAGATATAAGTTCTAAAGTCTCAGTGTAGTTACAAAGGCTGCCCCACCCTTCAAACCGAAACGCATGACTGCTTCACGGCAGAAATAGACAGGGCGGTGGTACCTACCCGTACGGACTCACCAGAGGTTCTACCACCAGTATTGATAGCTAACGCTATCGGGCACGTATCTTGCGATTCTTGTAAATATATTTAACTCATTAATCTACTTATACTGAACTCATTAATCCTATAAGTTTGGATATATTAATGATACACAGACTTTTATTACTTTAGGTCGCACGCAATGTTCAGAGAAGCCGCGTTAAAATCCAACGTGCTCATATTACGTAGTTTTCTTTACATTCATGATAATCGCCTTATCGTTGCCGCCGCTGATTAGTCCCCGAATCCTGATCACGCAAGAGCTAGTCACCGTCGACGCCCTAGTCACGTCCTTACGGATCCATCAGATCCAATAACCTTTGCATTAGACGCCGCCGTGCAACCTAACCCATGAATCAGCTCGCTGAGTTTCTCGCCGGATTTTCTCAGTGGGTCGGGTTTCCGATCCAGTGGTAGATTCTGCGAAGCACTACTCTTGCTAGGGTCAGTGTTAGCAACATTCCGGTTTGAGCCCCGTGAGCTCACCTACACACGTTAGGGTGAAGCTGAAATAGCCTCTCAAGGCTATCAGCATAGGTAGGAAAAAAAAAAGTGGCCCAAAGGATAAAGTGCCTGGTATACTACATAGTTTCGTACGAAGCGACTATGCCGATGTTCAAATCCGGCAGTCAGGTACCGATATTTCTAATGAAATACGCACTCAACAAACGTTCACATATGTTTTTCAGAAAGAAGGTTGAATAAAAATCAAATCTTCAATAATTATAATTGCGTAATTACTATACAACTGAGACCTTAAGTGTCAAGGTGAGTGGCGGCATTCACGTTGTGTGTAGGCTGCGGTAACCACTTTTTTTTATTGCCCTTGTAGGCAGACGAGCATACGGCCCATCTGATAGTGAGTGGTTACCGTCGCCCATGGATTTCAGCAATGCCAGGGGAAAAGTCAAGCCGCTGCCTACCAACACCAGGTGAGCTCGTTCACCGGTCTATGTAATAAAAGTCTCAATTTCTAATAAGGGAAAGTAACGTAGTATCGCAGATATTTAAGGGCAAGGATTATCGTCGCACCATCATTCTAACTTATTGAAAACGTGATTGGATGCCACGCTGGGATGTCATCCAAGAGTATGGTACTGGTTTAACTACATTATTATTTCAGTAGCAAAATTTAACCTTACGCTTATTATAAATAACATGAAGTATTTTTATAACGGAACGAACTTCTATTTTTTTAAACACCATATTTTGCTTACACAACTGTATTTACGAATTCAACAATCACACAATACATACTGCGGTGTAAGTAAATATTGAGCATGCATTATTATTTTGTTCAAACAGATAAGATACCGTTTGCATTTTAAAATGTTGTGTGTGTTTTAAGCTTAAATAAAACAGCGGGAAATACGCTTAACAATAGAAAAACGCTAACGATTATAAAATAAAAAAATATAATTATTATGTATATTAAAACGTTCCACACTCAAAGGATTTCCTGCTGTTATAAAATATAGTTACCGGAAATATACGAGATAAAAACATCTTTATCGCCTAGGTGGGTAGGCGAACTAACGGCTCACTAGGTCTTAAGTAGTTACCGGAGCCCACGAACGTGAACAAAGTAAAGGCCGCCACCCATCTTAAGACATGACTTTAAAGTCTAAGTTTTGTAGTAGGTACAGCGCATGCCCCGTTCTTCAAACCAAAATCCATTACTCCTTCGGGCCAGAAACAGGCGGGAAGGTGGTACCTCACATGCGGGCTCACAAGATGCCTTAACACCATTAAAATCAGAACTCAAACTTTTTTTTTCCTCTATAAGCTGATGGCCTTGAGAGGCCATTTCAGCGTAACCCTAAGAAGTAGGTGAGCTCACGAGGCTCAAACCTGACGACGTTGCTAACACTAACCCTAGCAAGAGCAGTGCTTTTCGACGAGAAACTCAGTGGGCTGTGTCTGTGGGTTAATTTACTCACCGAGCCCTTCGTCGCAAGCTACGGGTTCAACGAGAACGATGACCGGTGGTTGAGGTACCTAAAAGCACCGTCAGTGGATCGGGAGGATCCGCAGTGACGTGTTTTGGGCGAGACCTCAAACACTAAATATCATTAACAAAGACAATGAAGCATTAGAACAAAACATATTTATTGATGGTGAAACATATCGCAACACCATTGCATATTATTATGTATCTCAAATTACGGTAAACGTTTGTCTAATCAAATGTAACAAGATATCCGAGGTTAGTATTAACACGATATAGGACATTGGCGGAGTCTCGACTGAATTTAGGTTACAAAGTGCAGACCTATCCGACGGCCCACTTGCTGTTCAGTGGTTTTTGAGTGTGTGTGTGTGTGTGGGTGTCTGTGTGTGTGGGTGTCTGTGTGTGTGGGTGTCTGTGTGTGTGTGTGTGTGTGGGTGTGTGTGTGTGTGTGTGTGGGTGTGTGTGGGTGTGTGTGGGTGTGTGTGTGTGTGTGTGTGTGTGTGTGTGTGAATGCTACCAGTGCTGCCAGGCTAGTTGAGAATTTGGGTCTTTATTGTAATATCGTTCTAAGTTACGTATCGGCATGCATCACCCTTTCGCATTGTATATGGGATGGATATGACGAGCGACTCACTAAACGTCCTAGCCTAGCGCTGGAGATCCACTATTTAAGCACGTGACGTTAGGTACGTATTTATTTAGAAGCGTACCTGTCCCAGATTTGAAATATACAATCGAATCAAGTTTACCGAGGACATCCGGCGGTTTGTCAAGTAAGCCCGATGAATTTATAAAGTACCTTCTTAAAAGGCAGTCGAGAACATTTCATTGTACAATATTTGCAAAATCTATCAATCCACCTAATCGAACATTTCATTAGAATAACACAAAGGACAAATACCAGATCCGTGTACGTGGTTTGATATCAACAAACATTTTTAATGAGCTTGTGGTCAAGGCGTCCTGCAAAATTTTTAATGATAACGTATTGTTAATAATTGAGGAAGATTGTAGATTTATTTGTAAATTTAGAATTATCGGCCAATGGTATTGTGGTTTATATTTCCGTATGACATATTTGGTGTATAATATTTTTTTAATGAGTGAATTCATAATAATCCTTTTTGGCAGCAAGGAGTCTTCATGTACCACGGAAGAGTTAAAGAGACAGCGAATTATTTGCGGAGAGCAGCGGTTTCGCTGTACCCCTAGCATTGTTCAAGTAGATGCTACCTAATAATATCTTTGGGCGTTATTTACGCCGATATGTACGAAAATAATTTTAGATAAACAATGGTTTATTAACTATTTGATTTTGATTTCTTATTTATCAATAATTCATGATGATTATTTATTATTATTTATTCTGTGAGCGAGACGCGAACGTGTCTGTTACATACCACGTCATCTTGGCCCTGGTGTGTGCACACCTCTCGCATGTACAAACATTTTGTAGCCGAATCGATACGGAAGTCATTTTCATCGATACCGCAAAGGCGGTTGATAAAGTCTCGCAAAACGATTTGATTTAGAAACTGTACAATATGGTAGTGCCAAACAGTTTTGTGCTCATGTTACGAGACTTGTTCGATATCGAAGTAACACGTTCTTCTGTTGGCCTCTTCTCGGCCGGAGTCCTGCAAAGCTATGCTGCCTCCCTGCTCCTGTTTATTTGCTATATTATTGACTACTCCGGGTCATCGCCGACCCAGTTATCCAGTTAGAAAGACATCTTCGCCGATGGCACTCTTGTCGTCGTCACCTCGCCTAAGCGACCAAGCGAACTTGTTCTTGTGACCATTAGTGGCCACAAGAACAAGTTCTCCATTGCGAAAAAACTTCAGACAGCAGTCGGAACCTTAAGACGGTAGTAGCCAAAGTGTTGCGTATTGAAGTTAATCATACGTAAAAGAAGGATGTACTTTTTTCAAAAGGAAGCCCCGCGTAAATGTCCCCTTTGTGATGCAGTAACCTCAGCCCAATCACCTTCTTCGGCCAGCCAATATCTTAGACCAGGAAGGTCATAAGCCTGGGAATCATGCTGGATAGATATATGGCCCTCAGAATGAACATAAAATAAAACCACAAATGCAGTGTGTTCGTCCTTCTTAAACTTTATCATCTGCAAACTGAGTCAAACATGCCTTTGCACAGTAGACTCCGTCCAAAACTTCGCCGCTTCCTTGGATTAACTGTCAGCGCACCGTAGTACGTGAGGGATGTAAATCTTTACACGAAGTCAGCATCGAAAAGTTACTACTAGATAATCCACATTCCGTGGACACCATCAAACACACCTCTGGCCCGGCTCACGAGCTGTCATATTCGACTAAACACGTTTTAATGGATCCGCTTGATCAGCTCCTAGGCTGATTAGACGCAACTGGTTCTGATAGATACAAACCGCCCATAGACACAATCCACTGAGTTTCTCGCTTATCTTCTCAGAGGGTCGCGATTCCGATCCGGTAGTAGATTCTGTGAAGCACTGCTCTTGCTAGGGCTAGTGTTAGCAAATTCACTCAGGTTGAGCCCGTGCGCTCACCTACCCGTTCAGGCGTAGCTGGAATAGCCCCTTAGGCCAATAAGTATAGTCACCGTACTCGTCGATCGAGATACTTAACTACACATAGAAAGTCACAGGGATATTTATCTCGGTTTCCTCGATTTGTCAAAAGCTTCCAACTCGGTGAAATGTCATTTTGTATAATACATTATTTGATTGAAGTAGGTATATCGGAATAAATCGAACTAAATGGACTAAGTAAAGGTATATCTGATTAATATCAATTAAAGCGTATGGCCCGCATCAGAACGGTCTAACTCTAACGTCTTCAGGCTTGGTCAACTTTTGTGTGAACAAATTAAATGATATTGGTTTAATGTAGTTTGTGGGTGTTTTTTTGCCCTTGTAGGTAGACGAGCATACAGCCCACCTGATGGTGAGTGGTTACCGTCACCCATGGACTTCAGCAATGCCAGGGGCAGAGCCAAGCCGCTGCCTACAGTAAATAACCTTAACTATGCAAACGACATGGTGCTGCTGGCACTCTCTATTAAGACTCTTAGAATCCTGGTTGGTATTTGTTGAGTGGTTGGCCACCGAGCACTTCCTCAAGTACAACTCTAATTATTCAAACCTGTTTATATTCAAACCTGGATATTTAAAACCAGCTACAACGCCTCCTATTGTACTAGAATTGATTGTAGAAAGGATACTGAAGGATTACATGAACATAGAGTATAGGACGCTGACGGTGAAAGCCAACGATTGCACATGTCCAAGAAAAACAGCATTGTTTGAATCTTACTGTAAATTTTTCTACTCATGCAACTTGTGAGTTAGACAAACGTAGCGCGCGAAGTCTCGCGTCTGCAATATATGCTTACACAATACTTTTGCGACTGCCGCCGATACTGCAGTGCGTCGCACACGTTTCTAAGGGCACAAGTGAATGTACTTTGAGCTACGAGTTGGTTAGTTTTAGAAACCTAACATTCTAATAATGCTGTCAATTTCTTTCTTATTTTTTTCTTTCCCTACCTGTTCGCTGATAGCCTAAGGGGCTATTCCAGCTACGCTAGAGCGTGTAGGTGAGCTCACGGGCTCAACCTGAGAGAATTTGCTAAAACTACCCCTAGCAAGAGCAGGAAGTACTTTTTAGAACCTATTACCGGATCGAAAACGCGACCCAGTGAGAATATCCGGCGTGTCTCCGTCTTTGTCTATGGGTTAGTTCGCTCGTCGAACTCTTCGTCGTAATCGACGAGAGCGACGAGGATGCTCTCCAGGCCAGGAAAGTGACATTTTCAAAATAATAATTAAATTTCACTAACATATTCTAAAGTTTTCGTTATTACTAAAAAAAAACCTAACTACTATTTCGCTGAACCAAATTCTAGTTAATCAGCCAATGTTGAGCTTTAATTTTATTAATCACTAGCGATCCGCCCTCGCTTCGCTTCGGAAACATTAAATTTTATTATTGATAGGCGAGCCCCGCCATGTTGCGCGCGGTAAGACAATAACTGCGGGTGCGGGTAGGCCGCGGAGTGAAGCTAGTCTAAAAAAAGTAGCCTAAGTTACTCCTTATATATATCATCAGCTACCTATCAGTGAAAGTCCCGTCAAAATCGGTCCAGCCGGTCCAGCCAGATTAGCCGGAATAAACAGACAGACAGACAGACAGACAAAAATTGTAAAAAATGTTATTTTGGTGTATGTACCATATATAACTAGTCAGGTCATAAGTATTGTCACACAGTAAAAACTTTTCTTTTAGAATGCTGGCCACAAAAAAGTTTATTGAATTCGAATTTTGAATTGTTCATGAAAATAAAAATGTATACTTTTAGAATTTTACTCATTTTTAAATATGGAGTGGACGCTTAAAGAAGACCGTGTTGCAGTTATTGCGTTGCATCGTTGCGGTTACGCGCCAATTCAAATTTTTAACATACTGAAAAATTTGAATATAACCAAAAGATTTGTTTATCGTACCATCAAACGATACAATGAAGACTCTAGTGTAGATGACAGATCAAGAAGTGGTCACCCTCGGTCTGTTAGGACTCCAGCAGTGATAAAAGCTGTGAAGGCGCGAATTCAAAGAAATCCCAAACGTAAGCAGAAACTGTTCGCCCTTCAGATGGGGTTAAGCAGAACCACGGTGAAAAGGGTGTTAAATGAAGACTTAGGGCTTCGGGCATATCGAAGAAAAACAGGACATCGTATGAATGCTCGTCTAATGGACCTGAGACTGAAGAGATGCCGCGCTTTGTTGAAGCGGTACGCGGGAAAAAAATATCGGGAAATTCTTTTTTCGGATGAAAAAATTTTTACCGTAGAAGAGAGCTACAACAAACAAAATGATAAGGTGTGTACGCACACAGTAGTGAAGAAGCGAGCAATCGTATTCCGCGTGTCCAACGAGGTCATTTTCCATCCTCGCTCATGGTATGGTTGGGAGTTTCTTATTGGGGCTTAACAGAGGTACATTTTTGTGAGAAAGGTGTAAAAACGAATGCAGTTGTGTATCAAAATACAGTCCTGACGAACCTTGTGGAACCTGTTTCTCATACCATGTTCAATAACAGGCACTGGGTATTCCAACAAGATTCGGCGCCAGCTCATAGAGCGAAGAGCACACAAGACTGGCTGGCGGCGCGTGAAATCGACTTCATCCGGCACGAAGACTGGCCCTCCTCCAGTCCAGATTTGAATCCGTTAGATTACAAGATATGGCAACACTTGGAGGAAAAGGCGTGCTCAAAGCCTCATCCCAATTTGGAGTCACTCAAGACATCCTTGATTAAGGCAGCCGCCGATATTGACATGGACCTCGTTCGTGCTGCGATAGACGACTGGCCGCGTAGATTGAAGGCCTGTATTCAAAATCACGGAGGTCATTTTGAATAAACTTTAGTGTCATAAGAATCTATGTTTTGTTAAGTTCATTTTGGTATATGAATGGTTACATAATGAATAAACTTGTTTCAATTATTTTACATTAAACATGTGACAGAATTTATGACCTGACTAAGTATATATATATATATATATATATATATATTCATATGATGTAGTAAAAAAAGGCTATTTCAATATTACAAACAGACACTCCAATTTTATTAATATGTATAGATGCATAGATTATTTTTAAGTTTTGCTTACCTGTATTTGATCAGCATATTCAAAATCCAATATATTCTTCCACCGAAAAGGCACTTCACGGGATACTCTAAAAGTGGAGCTGACTCCACTCACTTCTGTGTTGGTGTGAGAGTTTAGATACTCATCAACAGCTTGCGTGTGACTCAGTCTTAGGAACTTTAATAATTTGTGCGTGGTACTATTTAGATTCAGGGCCAAGTCTTCGTAGCGTAGCACCCTGATAAATAAAGGAATTCAATTGGACCAATAAATGAACTAGAACAGTAACTAAATTGCAACTGCAGCATACACTTTTCTTTTCTTCTTGATTTTTAATTGAACTACTATCTTGTATTGTTAAAATCTGATTCAAAACTATTATATTAAAACATACTACACCGCAACATACCTGCTATATCTTTATCTGTCTAGAATTTCGGGTAATTAAACGGTTGTCTCGAAGAGATTGCTTTTAGCGATAAGACCGCCTATTGTACAAATGTATCTGATTGTTGACTGTTTTCTGATGTTAATTGTGTTTTGGTGTGCAAAAAAAGTATTATTATTATTATTATTACTTACATAAGTTTATCAGGGTAAAGCTTGAGCAATCGGCTCGCAGCCACATAATCACTTATCATGTCTGCACAGAGGAGCTCAGGATTCGAACAATCTGGTGAAGGGCGACAGAAATCACGACGCAATCTTGACTGTATGACACCACGAGGATCTCGGATTAAAAACACAACTTTTGCATTAAGCCTGTAACAATTTATTTTCTAAATATGCTGTCACTACAACGGCTGGGAAATTTAATTTTTTCACTTATTTTACCATAAACCAAAAAAATTTAAGCAAATTGGTCCAATATAATTTACCTAAAACTTGAAATATGATCAGTATGGTTTATTGATGTCAATATTGATGTCAAGAGTTTTAACAATTTTTATCAATAAAGAATTCATACTTGTATCATATTGAACATGGGATTGACAAGTTAGTACAAGCTCACTAATAGTAGTAGTAAATAATTATTTATTCATTAGGAGCAAATTACAGTCACAGACCATATTCATTAGCATAACGGCAACTCCTTACCACAATACAACATTCATTTTCAAGGATTAAAAAGTCATCTTCACTGAAATTAACATTGATCAGATATTTTTAAATCAATAAAATAATGACTTTAATTATACAAGATATGGTAAACTAGAAATTAAAGCAACACAGAATACTGAACCTAATAAAATAACTTTTTTCTTACCATTATATTTTATGAAGTTGAACTTTCTTGAAAAGTATGTTACATAAAAACAAATATATGAGTCGTCTATTATCAAAGGTGGCAATCTGTGCATTTGGACAAAAAAAATTCTTGATATGTCAATACAGATTGATTTGAATATAATCGTCTCCTTCAAAGAATACGGTTCAAAACCTGCATTAAATAAAGGTTAATAGTTAACCTGTTATTTATCTAAGATGTCGTTCCGAAGAGTTTTGTGACTGCCAATGGAATACAAAGTCAATAATTCGTTTTTCTGATTTACCAATCATTGTTCAAAAGTCAGATTGCCGGCTTTGATAATAGTCGACTCATATATGAAGTATGAAAACTACAAGTAGTAAGTAGTAATTAAAAATACAAGAAGACTTGCTAATTATTTTATAGGGACATATTTTGGCTTTGGAAGTGTAATATAGAATTATAACTTATTTATCAAAAACAAAATTTAATAAATTATATTGTATAGAAAATTACTCACTCTTTATCTTCCAACACTTCCTGAACAAGACGTAGTCTAAGGCGGACAACTTTCATACTTTGAAATGGAAATAATTTGCAAAATTTTGACATAAAATCAGAATCAAAACAAAGTTCCTTCTTATATTTACAATGGTCCCATAATCTGGTGTTATGACTGAACTGATGGTTATGTCCTCTTCCGTAATCTAAAAAATCATCCATCTCTTCAAAGTTACACTTGAGCATGTCTCTCATTGAATTCAAAACGGTTTCAGCTAGCGGAGATCCTCTGATTTGTATAATGCCATAATTCAGAAAAGGTTCATAATGGTAATATGTACCAGGAATAGCATTAATCACCTCACCCAGGAATGTAGTACCAGATCTCCAAGAAGATATTATGATACTTCTCAATGGACGACCACCAGTTTCTATAATTAAGTCATCTAATTTTTTAACTCCAGAATAAGTAAAGTTATAGTTCCACAATTCAAATTGAATTTTAGCTCGTGTTTTTTCTAATATTTTTTCTATATTCGGTGTTCCATCGTAAGAATTCGTAGGTACCGGCTGTGATTCAGTATCCTCTACATCATCAACTTTAAAAAAATTCTTTATATTCCTTCGACTCTCGGACATAGGACGGTAATTTGTGTTATCTGTATATCGACTTCCAGCAAGAATCAGAAGAACGCTGAGACCAAATGCGAAACATATTGAATAAAAATTAACACGTCGAAACATCACGTTACTTAGTAATTTAATTTAATTGAAAAATTGTAAGGATGGAAATTATTTTATTAACACCAGCACTATATAAGATCACTCACAAGCATATTTTTAAAAGTTTTATTTAAATTTTATTGGAGTCATAATGCTAGCCCTCTGTTTCCGCGGAAACACCGCATTGCACCCTCATTTCTTCATCACGACCACTCAATTGAAGTTTGCAACATGCAATGACATTCGGTTGTCATGAAACTTTGAAGCTTTTTTAAGCCTTGGCAGAGGGTTTTACAAAAAGAAAAAACGAATTTAATTAAGTTTCAAGTTAAAAATAAATTATTTAAATATGATGAAGAACTACTACGCACTATACTTAATAGATTTTCACAAACTATTTTAGTGCTATACGTTCGTAACCCAGCACACGTGCAGCGCGTTGTACTCAGTCGATAACAACTGAACAACAGTCAGGAGTGAAAGCTATTTCAATCAAATATACTATGCAATTTCAAATGTAATTCAAATAAGAAAACGAAGCTACTTATTCGTTTACAAAGTTTAAATGCCACATGAATTGTTGTTACTCACTGTTTCCTGTCGATCTTTTTATACTGCAGTACCTACCTGGGTACTTATAATCTTATTTTTTAAGTTTATTATCATAGAAGTATATTATTATGTTAAACATTTACATCGATAAGATTTGAGAGGTGGATAATTTTACCTGCAAGTACCTTTATCCGCAGTAACAGTTTTTTTTAAATGAGTATATTGTACAAAGACTGTTGCATCTATTATTTTTGGGATTTTACTCCTTGATGACAGCTTTAGTTTTGAATGCATTTTTTTAAATGTTTTCCTATTAAAAAAATATAAAGTTCTCATAAGTGTGCCTATTGTCTATTGCTTATATAGGTGTACGAGCTCACAGCCCACCTGGTGTTAAGTGGTTACTGGAGCCCATAGACATCTACAACGTAAATGCGCCACCCACCTTGAGATATAAGTTCTAAAGTCTCAGTATAGTTACAACGGCTGCCCCACCCTTCAAACCGAAACGCATTATTGCTTCACAGCAGAAATAGGTGGTGGTCCTACCCGTGCGGACTCATAAGAGGTCCTACCACCAGTAATTAATTACGCAAATTATAATTTTGCGGGTTTAATTTTTATTACATACACGATGTTATTCCTTCACCATGGAAGTAAATCGTGAACATTTGTTAAGTACGTATTTAATTAGGAAAATTGGTACCCGCCTTCGGGATTCGAACACCGGTGCATCGCTCGATACGAATGCACCGAACGTCTTAGCCTTTAGGCCACGACTTCACTATAAATATACTTTGTTTGTAAATATACCTTTAACCTCGCTTTTCTGTGTCAAGTGACCCGGTTAAGGTTGTAACATCATAAATGACGAGGAAATGCAGTTGTAGTGAAGTTTGAAATATAGATATTAAATTTTTTAAATATCACTCTACTCCCTCAAACTGCAGTCTGTACTGAAAATACTTTTAGGTACAAAACGTTGAAAACGACATTTCGTATGCCCCTCGTTTCCTTAACGAAAAACCGAGAGTTAAACCTTACGCTGATCAGTTTTCTTTATTTATATGTTTGCTGCATGTCTCACAACGACAGCATAAATTAACAATTTCGTAATTTTTTAAGGTTCATTATTTCTATAATGTATGAAAGAAAGAAGCCTTACGTATATAATATATTAAAATAACTCAATCGGAGGGAAATATTGATCTCGGGAGTAAACAGGAAAATACAGTTTGTATTGACTAAAGGCAATAAAAAAATGTTTGTTTAAATTTTAAAGTTACATACCTATTGAACACGTCTGGGTTCAGCTGTGTTATATAACTTTAAATACTATTTATGGTCATTACGAGAAGAAATAATGGAGAGTTCTAAAAGTATCAGTACAGATAAAAACTCGAAACTACTCTAAAAGTAGAACATAAAAGTTTTAGATTTTTAACGTAATTAACAGGTAATAGACAAAAGACTCTAAATTTTCTAGAAAATGCATGGATGTGGAGACGACAGTGAAATGTTTCGAAATACCAAAAATCCGCTAATACCAATAAATTAATATTAAGAAAACTTCAAAAATAAAATCATAATATTACAGAACAGAATTAATTGCTTAAAAAAATAGCTTGAGCTAATGATGGAAATTAACAAAATCAATGAAAATTTATTAAAGACTAAACCACAATTACCAGATCATTTGTAACGTGTGTGTACCTAGGTATATTGTGAATTCGCATCACCAGTGCATTTTAAACAACTTGAACAGCAACCAACTTAACTAATTAAAATTGACGCCAAAACTGACAAACAACTATGTATATCTTACGAATATCAAATTTAATGTAGGTAGTTATTTTTGTTTGGTGTATATCCAATGTTGATCATACTGGACCAGAGTTGCAGAGGACCGAGCCCAATGGAGAGAGCTGGAGGAGGCATATGCCACGAGGCACGCCGAACTGCGAGATATATTATAATAAATAAAATGTAAAAAAAACACAAAAATGTTAAATTTCATGGTTGTACTTCGGAATTAAAGGGCTTTATTATTATTATTATTTTATATCCAATGTAACGCTTCGTGTTCCTTTACGACGAGTTAATTAAATTATTATTCAGCGTGTGTCATCGTAATTATATTAATAAAAAATCAAAATAATATATGCAAAATTTAACAAACACACCACTTCTGTTTTTTTTTTCTCAGTAAGTAATATATAATATATCGATGCAGTATTACGATCTGTACAAACTTGTACGATTGAAATAGTTTCAAACTTGATAGCCAACGATGTGAAATTTCCCAATAGTTTCGCCCAAGAAGAACCATAGGCCGATTTCCGTACTAATCAAGAAGAGAAGCCACGCTTGTTTGACTGTCAGGTGTTTGTAGCAGCCAGATTTCATGAATTCTTGAAATAATTTCAAATCTTCCTTAAGTTTCTAAAAAAATACATCACATCTCTTAAAACAGAAGAATATATTTTCTTTAGTTTAGCCTTATAAGCCTTATAAATAATTAAAACTACTTTTACAACGTTCTTGTGCCCAAAACTAAAAAGTATTCGCAACGTCCGAAAATAACAAAAAACGCGAGATTAAATCGTAAAAATAGTTTTGATTACAGAAGAACTAATTTCATATTCTTATTCTAATTTATTTACGGCCATTTCCTCTGAGCTTGATGGTGGTGCCATTTCCAGGGTGTAAAAACCTTTCGCGGTCTTCATTTTCTCAGCAAGTTTTGATCTTTTTGCGTTTTCGATTTGCTCTATGAAAAAAAATATGAAAGATTTATGGGATATTTTTGAGCTCCTGTAACCTTTTTAACCGACTTAAAAAAATGAGGAGGTTCTCAATTCGACTGTACGTTTTTTCTTTTTATATTTGTTACCTCATAACTTTTGACTGGGTGAATCGATTTTGATGATTATTTTTTTATTAGAAAGCTGACGCTTCGCGTATGGTTCTTTTTCAATTTAGTTCAGCTCTGATAATGGTATCCATAAGAAAACCATATAAGTCTTAAATTTGCCTTAAGTACGTGCGCGACAAATAGATGAATAACTTAATAACTCAATATCACACCAACCGATTTCGATGATTATTGTTTTTAGTGTATATTAATTTGTTTTGGAATATCTTTTTTTTTCAATTTGTAGTCGATTTTTGTTAAAGCATGTCTATTTACAATTATTACAGTCAACACCTGACAGTTAATTCTGTTGCTCCTTTGATCCAATACAAAAAACACCTGCCCAATTAAATTACATGCTTTTCCTTTTAACCAAATAGCGTTAGTGACTTTGCATAACAAATAAAATTGATAATTTTATTGATAAAGCTAGTTGTTTTAATTAACTATTGCTGTTCAAAAAATCTTTAACATCTACAAGGTCCCTTTAAAGTATTTTATCAGAATTTGTTGTTTCGAAATTGTCGGCTTTCGGCTCTACTGCAGAATGATGACGATACAATCTTGAAATAATATTTAGAATTATTACTCACATGCTTTGTGTCGGTACTTTAAAACGATAGCAATACTTACTTGTGGTAGGACCTGTTTTGAGTCCGCGCGGGTAGGTACCACCACCCTGCCTATTTCTGCCGTGAAGCAGTAATGCGATTAGGTTTGAAGGGCGCGACAGCCGTTGTAACTACATATACTGAGACCGTAGAACTAATATTTCAAGGTGTGTGTGTGTGTGTGTGTGTATTTGCATTTGTAGATGTCTATGGGCTCCAGTAACCACTCAACACCGAGTGGGCTGTGAGATCGTTCACACATCGAAGCAATAAAAAAATCAGAGATAATGTTTTAAGTAGGATAAGGAACCTTGATTGCTAATTCGCTTGCGTTTGTTTTATTAAGCATTACATTTTGGTAAATGTATTGGAGGTTAAGCCGGTCGGATTTGACTTCTCCCGGACAGAGTAGGTCAGAGGTTCTCAAAACTTTTGACACGTGGCCCCAATAGCCGTAGTCCAACTTCTATCATCGAGCGTCCTTTCATAACCTTCATGTTTATACGAGTACATAATAATAATTTGTACTTACTTTAAAAAAATATACTTAGAGCCAGTGTATTATTTTTCCTAATGTGCATTTGTTGACGTGTTAGACATATCATAATTATGAACCATTATTTATTTGAATAAATACTATATACATTTTATTATATATTGTAACTACGGCAATACAATAAGATCTTTAGATTTAAATAAATAAATGCGATTATATAATGTAATGAATTAAGTTTTACCTTGCAACAAATCCTTTATTTTTTCTTTGCTTTTCAGTGGCATATTTACTTCTGCCCATTGTTGGAACAACGATATTTTGCTGCCTACGGATTTATGATTTATTTTTCTTAATTAAATAAATAGGCCTACATTTGGCCCAACTGTATTAATAGAATTGAAAATTGTGTGATGCTATTAACACAAAATGAAGGCTGATTGATATTCTGCTTATATAAATTTGTTAGAAATTAAACAAGTGTTTTTTAATTGCTCTAAGCGTGAACACGGCTCAAAGTAATTACAGTGCGTATGTCATCACCCACATTGAGGTCTTGAGGACCACTTGAGGTCGAAGTCATAATTGGATTGTATACAATTTGTCGCCCCTATCAGACGGAACGAAGACGCGTCTGCTTCACCACCGCAGAGGGCGTAATGATATATAATTGTATTTATTAATATTGTTTAAAAGTTTGATTTTGGAACGAAGTTCCTTATCGCGCGTTGTGAAAGGGGGCTAGACGGAAAAAATTCTTACGAAAAGTTGTCACGACACTTTATTTTTAGAGGTACTACTGCCATCTATCAATTTTTATGGGAACAACTTAGACTGTTGAAATTATGGAATGAGTGCAACAGTTACTAACGCATCTAACATCTGTATCTATACTAATATTATAAAGAGGAAAGATTTGTTTGTTTGTTTGTTTCGAATAGGCTCCGAAACTACTGGACCGATTTGAAAAATTCTTCTTCCATTAGAAGCCGACATTGTCCCTGATGAACATAGGCTACTTTTTTTTATTTCTTTTTATTTCTTTTTTTTGGTTTCATGTGTGTTTTAATGTTTCCGAAGCGAAGCGAGGGCGGGTCGCTAGTAGTATATTATAATATGAATGTCACACAATAATAATAGAGAAGTATTTTTAGCAATTGTTTAGTAATTATAAAATTTGGTGAGCCACAAAAAAACAGCATTGACATCATTTGGTCGGCGTACAAAGATTTTGTTTGCAATTAAAAAAATCAGGCAGCAATCCTTGTTGGAACGAACAGCAGAAGATTTTTATTATTTATGTATAGTCTCAGTATAATTAATGGCTATAGTGTCTAATGTATAGTCTACATGCTGACGGTCATTATTATTATTCACATAAATAGCTGTTTCTTTGTATATTATTTATATTTATTTTTGATAAATCATTGTGAATAAAATGAAGTTGATAATGTAGTTTTTTTATTGTTATCAATAAAAAATGTATACCCGAATTATTATTTTCTTTATACCTCGAATATAACTTAAAATTAATATTTTTATAATAAGGAAATTCGTTCCTGTCCGGTGTCCCATGACACCACACATCTTTTTATTACACGATAATCCTTTATCGTGGAGGTCATTTCGTTTACAAATGACCTCCACGATCCGGTAGGCATTTCCTTAGAAAAAATTGGTACCGTCTTATCCTTTCTTCTTGATGGCAATTAAGCTAGGACGTTATGCAATTTTTTTGGTGTTTACTTTAAATGTGAATTTAAAAGATCCAGTGACTTACGAAATAAATTACCAGCGAGCTTAACAACGTTTACGCCTGTAGCCATATCTATTAAGTTCCGTTATCTTTCCGAGTGAATGATTGCTTGTAATTAACACACCAGTAGAAGAATTATTTATGTATGTGCATATAAAATACACGAAACACTAGATAAGTACGGGATGCGCATGTGCTTCAGATATTCATAAAATCATTCTAATTTAAAGTTTGACATTACGTCGCTTGATGCGTCTATGCGCGTATAAAGAAACCGATTTCAAAGAGTTTCGTTACCTTGAATAGTACTAACAAAACAATTTATTTGAAAAATACGTGGATATTTGTGCATTTGGAAATTTCAAGTAAGTTGGTGTAGTCACTGGTGGTACGACATCTTGTGAGTCCGCATGGGTAAGTACCACCACCCTGCCTACTTCTGTCGTGACCTTGGAACTCATAATTTAAGTTGGGTGGCGTTATTTACATTGTAGATGTCTATGGGTTTCGGTAACCACCTAACACCTGGTGGGCCGTGAGTTCGTCAACCCATCTAAGCAAAAAAATAATTAAAGAGAACCCCTAGATGCCATGCATTAGAAGACATCCATCCACCCATTTATCTAAAATGACTATTTTTCTAATTTCACGAATTCTTACTTAGTATTTTTAGTCATAGCAGGCTGGTGTAATTACTCTTGTTTCCACACCCCCGATCATCCGTTTCAGCCAACCAATACTCTGGGCTAGGAAGGTCAAGTACCTGGGAGTCACCCTGGATGCATCGATGACATTCCGCCCGCATATGAAAACAGTCAACAACCGCGCCGCGTTTACTATCGGCCGACTTTATTCTATGATCTATAAGCCGTGTAAAATGTCCCTTCAGAACAAGGTGACACTTTACAAAACCTGCATACGGCCTGTCATGACTTACGCTAGTGTGGTGTTCGCTCACGCAGCCCGCACGCAATCCCTATAATCCCACTTTTGCAGGTTAGCCGTAGTTCGTGAGGAACGTTGACCTACACGATGACCTGGGCCTCGAATCAATCCGGAAATACATGAAGTTAGCGTCGGAACGGTACTTCGATAAGGCTATGCGTCATAATAATCAGCTTATCGTTGCCACCGCTGACTGCTCCACGAATCCTGATCAAACAGGAGCTAGTCACCGTCGACGCCCTAAGCACGTCCTTACGGATTCATCAGATCCAATAACTTTTACATTAGACGCCTTCAGCTCTAACACTAGGAGCAGGCTTGGGGGGGGGGGGGCTGGTAATCGTACTCGTAGAGTTCGACAAAGCCTTTGCTCGCCCGCCTGTCCTGGTGAAACCGGAAAGGCCTCCGGACCACTTCAAGCATTAAAAAAAAAACTTTAATTTCCATGTCCCTAACTGTATTCGGTTTTAGTGTTCTCATTCTCATTCAGCTTAGATACTTATATATTACTACTAGCCTTTAAGCTGGTGGTTTCCCATTAACTTTACTTGTAGGAAATACATATATTATAATATAATAAATTTACTGCAGACCGAAAAGTTCCTTAAAATATAGTCGTGTAAAGTATTTTAAATTTGATGAAACGACTCGCGCACTACCGTTTGTCATAGACCTATATAGTAGGGACACGACATATTGTTCTATACGTACAATTGCTTATATAAATAGCACCCATTTTGAAGGCACACACATAAACATATATCTATCTCGTTCTTACTCAGCACTTTAACTCGCAGGAAAACAATATAACAGTATTTCAGTGCGTACATAAAATGAAACATGAATATACGTAAATGTCTCCGTCTCCGTCTAATGAGGCCGAAAATCCGCCATGTTTAGCGCGCCAAATGTCATTGTCACGTCAGTTCGGCCGTCTGTTTTGGGTTGTACATTATTTATTGACTTTGATATCGATTTAATATGATTGCTTATATAAAATTTCTAATTTTATCATGCTTAAAACATACAAAAATAATAATTAAAACATATTTTATAGGATCTCAAGAAAGTCGATGCCCCAAAACTATTATCTATATATATTTAAATTCATTATGGAGACCTCATCCGAAACATAAATTATACACTGAATATATTTGAATCCGAAATATCGGACACCATTTTTCGGTCGGAATCTATTCATCATGACACTAATCATAAATACCTCTTTAAAATATGTCATCAAAACATATTTAGACATTCTGTTTAGATATTTCGGGAAAAAGGCTACCGACAAAATCTCTTCGGAACTATATAAATAAAATAGTTTTATTCCGCAGTGAGTAAAACACTATTGTAAATTCGTTAAATATTTATTAATTAAGTGATTTTAGAGAGGAAGTCACAAGGAATGACGTTTGTAATTTCATTAACGAATAAATGTTCTGTAGGTGTTTTTTTTTATCAGGCGGTCTCTTGATAAGTTTAAAATTTGCGTGCGGTGCGGTAGTGCGGTGCAACTTCCTTGAGGTGCGCTGCGGTAGTGTGTTACGGACTTTAGAGTCAGCAAAACAATTAAAATAGATTGTAATAGTCTCAGAAAAACACGTACTCAAAATACGATAACATTCAGCATGCTAGAAATGGGCTGATGGCACTGTACTATGCCATATTTTTATGTTTTGCGGAAAACGACAACTTTATAAAATCAGTGTAGCAAATTTAAAAAATCGTCATATCGTTTACTTGGAAAATTTGAAGCACGAACTCGTCTTAGATTTCACATAATATCTAAATCACATCATCTTTGCACATAACAATATACTTACTTCCTATTAAAGTATAAATTCTACAAATACATTAATACTCAACAATATTTAAAATAAAATAAGCCAAGAACGTTTATCGATAAAACCTACTAACATTAAAATCTTCTGGGCAGCACTAAAGCCGCCATGTTTTGTGGCCAGATGACGTCACAGTGGCACGAATTTTTTGTTGACGTTTCATTTCCATAGGCTTCCTACTTCAGTGCCGTTTGTAGTCTGTCGGTTCTATACAAAAACTTTCACTGAAATGTCATCAAGAACTGCTCAAAGTTTTAAGTTAATTGAATAAACAATATATATATTTCCTTTATTTATTTATTTATTTATTGTGGTAGACTTTTAACCGGTCTAAAAAGCGATACCAGACGTTAAAGCTTAATAAAAATGCTCTTTTTTACAAATAGCAATATTATCTAGCGATAAGAAAATGTTACTTTGCCAGGGGCTTTATTCGTTTAAATTAACATCATTAAAACAAGGAAATAAATGATAATCGGAAGTTAGGGTTTATTTTAATATAAAATATTTTTGTCATTAATTTAGATCGATGTTGCTGATAGACCAGCTTGTATTAAATGATTACCGAAATCCAAATACACCAACCACTACGGTTATAAAGATCAGCTATTTCTTGGGTGCTTGTTTCGCATCTTTGTTTTTAGAACTCTCTTTACTTTCTTTAGGCTGAGGCTTTCCCGTCATTTTGACATTGGTCTCGACTTTTTTAGCAGGTTGCTGTTGAGGTTTGGCTTCTACCTTTTTAACCTGTTGACTTCCAGCTTGCATTTCAGGCTTCTTGTCACTTTTTTTTGCGTCTTTGCTCTCGGCCGTACCAGTTTTTTTCTTTAATTTTTCCGCTTCATTCTTTTTCCTCTCTTGCTCTTTAGCCATCGCTTTCAATTTTGCTTTTTCTTGAGCAGCTTTAATAGATGCCTCCTTCTCATGTATTTTTCTTCTCTCTTCGGCATCCATATCCCTTAGCTTATTTTCCAAACCACTAATAAAACTATCGACCGTCTTGGAAACGATTCCTTCCAAGTTTTGTCCCACTTTTCCGTGAAAAAAATTCAAAGTCATTGGTGGTGCCATTTCGGTTTTCGCGTATTGCCATGCAATGGAAATAGGAGGTTTTAAAGCTTTGCTTGATGCTGTAAATGATAGATATATATAAATATATACAACAAGCCGTAAAAGGGCAATTGTCACTGTTGATTTTATATGAAAAACAATTCGTTTCGTTTTAATTATACTTGTTTGCATCACGACTGTTCGCCCTTCAATTTTCTTTTGACCTTTTCTAATTCTTTTTGAAGATATTCTAACTCTCCTGGCAATTGTTTATCTCGTAATTGTATCATTTTCACAACTAAAAGCTCTGTGACCCTATCCAGTGCGTCTTCCACCTTTGTTACAACTGGATTGCTAACAAGCGGTTTGACTGGTGTCGAAATAATAGTTGTTTTCGTCATATACCACAATTTAGACACTACTGGACGTACTGTTTGTATTGAAACTGAAAAATAAACAAACGCGGATTTGTATTTGAATAGTTCGTACGAATCCGCTATTGTTTAAGGACGTTTCATAATTAAAATTCAAAGATGTTGTCAACATGGATTTACTCTTTCTTAACTGTGACCAAACAAGTAAGATTCGTTAAACACAATAGCTTAAAGAGGTGACTCAGTGATAGCGTAGATTGCAAATGTGCTCGAGAGCCATCGGGTGTATAATTAGAGTTCATATACATAACGAAATTATTGCCATTCTTATTGAGAATTGAGGTCTAAGTCTCAATATTATTAACAGCTATATCATGAATCTTGAATCTGGAACGCGGATTGCTTTTCGGTAAAAATAGCAGTAGGTAGTTCTAATCCATGTAATCTCAAATCATGCCTATCACTATGACGCTAATTCGTAGATTTTGTGATTTATTTCTTCAAACTTAATTGCTTGAGAATTATCCCCACCATAGACCATAGACTACACTGATCTCTTACCACAATTGAGGTCACGGCGCGGTCGCTTTTTGCTACTTAATCAACAGTAAATTACTAATTAAGATCTTCGTTTTAAATTAAAGAAACCTATTTACCCAAGGCTAAATCTAGAGCTTTTCGTGTTACTCTAGCCATTTTCTAAAAATTATAATTTCTTGTGTTTTCTCGCTTGTATAATTTCCTAATTTACATTAATTTCGAGTTCATAGACACTTTGTAAACAACGAAATGAAGTCATTGTAATGACAACTGTCAAATCTATTGCACGACCGAAGCGATGTCTTAAATATGATTTTCATGGCTGCCAGTACGTGGATTAGTTATAGTTTTAGTACGCTATGGTAATATAATATACATCACTTAAACACTCTAATAAGACCAGCCTTTTAGCGGCCCATGTTTCTTAAGCCGTCATTGCCCAATGATGCGTATGAATTGTCTAGTCATTGTATTTCTTAAGTTAAGAAAAATATGTACTTATAGTTATTTTATTTTTGGTGGATTTTTGTGGCTTGCTTACTAATAGATTGATTATACAGGAACCATTGGATCGTTTCAGAATGCGATAGCTAAAATAAAACATTTGCTGTTTTTGTTTTTTAGTTACGCACTTTATTATCTATAAATTTAAATAACTAATAGTTCTACTATCTAGGCAAGCCGTAGGGGTGTTATCAACGGCAGAGTGCCACCATTGCGATTTGCACACGGCAGAGCATACGCTCGTCGCCAGCCCCGCATGGGAGCGGTGGCACCGTGACCTCGTCGCAAAAACAGGAAACGACTTGTCGTTGCCGAGTGTTGTGGCATCGACGAGTCGTGGAAGGCGATGCTCGACTTCTGCGAGTGCACCATCTCGCGGAGGGAGGCGACGGGGCGCGTGAGAGACGCACAAACCCCCCGCTGTCGAACGGAGCCAGGGAGGCGGATCTCGCCCAAGCCCTGGCCCTCTAAGTGTTTTGGGTCCCCCTCATATGTCGGTCTGGGGACCGGCAAAGGGGGCCTAAGAAGACAACCTGTAAGCTGCTCTGCACGCGTTTTACGCAAGAGCATCCGGGTGATGGAAGGCCAGCTATCCTCAACCCACGATGATTCTGACCCAGCGGGGTATTCCGTAGGATAACCCATTCTAACTGGCGCCATCTAGGCGAGCTCCGGATATCCTGCCGACTGAGAGGGCTGGTGGTCGTGACGCCGACGACCACCGGTCCGGCGTCCCGAGGGGGAGGGTAATGGGAGAGATGTGCTCCGCACTAAACGCTTCATTTTCTCCCCTTTGCCTTTTCATGAGTTCTGTCTCATGCGAGGTTCGAACGTGTGAACGACAGGAGGTTTTAGTCAGTTGGACTCCGACATGCCCCGCCCTCCATCCCCAGTGGAGGGCGGAAGTCCGGCGATTTACTCCTGACCAAAAAAAAAGGGTTTACGTTGAATATATGGCAGTTGATTAATTAAAAAACAAATTGGTTTATGTAGCATAAAGCAGACAAACTTAATATATATATTTGCCCTTAGCAAGCAATTCAGATGCAACTCGTTATTAGGAAATAAAATAGAATTCCTATCAACCATTAACACGCTTTATGGTATATCTATATTTAAAAAAAACTGAACATAATGGTGGTGGTACATATTCAAACCTGTGGTTTTATTTGTAATATCGAAAATTGATACGGCCACGAGTTGTGTCAACATTATAATTTACGTAGAGTGCATTGTGTAAATGTGTGCGTGTGCGTGTAATACGTTTAAAGAAAATAATCGTCCATCTTGATAAAATCGACGTGATTTATGCATCAAACTATTTGATAATAACTGAATTTATAAATGAAACCGCTGATATGTAAAAACAAATACGCAATCTTATAATGAAAATGAAGAAGAGGCTACGAATGTCGGTTGCCTATTTGTAAATTCACTTACTTGAATCTGATAGTTTTACCACCAAATAGAATAACTAAAGGTACACCACTGGCAGCGCCATTCTAATTGAGGTCAGTGACTTAGAGACGCTTTGGTCTCTTGTTGGTAACGTAAAATGAATGCAACAATGTAAGTAAACTTCATAAATTATTTATTTCGTGCCATTTTGATATCATTTAAGGCGAATAACTCAAAAGCCTGAGAGGCCCGTAAATAAAGTTTAACTTGACGTTTCGAAAAACTATAATGAATAAATTATTGCTTAAAGATTTAGGTGAAGGTTGTTTATATCTATTCTTATTATTATAATGTACATTAAACAAAGCAGTGTCTTTGGTCAACGACTCCGCAAAATTTTGACTTTTTGTTTTATTAACATTGAAATCGTTATCTATTTACAAAATAATCACGCTCGTTAACTATTTCAAAATTAAGATAGTAGATTTTAATGTTAAGTCTCCCTTTCTAAAGTATTTTTGTAAACTAAACTTAACAGAACCAATAGTGGTTAGAAACCATCGATTTGTAGGAAAAAGTTCTAGTTATCGAAGATAACCATATAAAAGGATCACGATTACCTTCGTATTTTTGTTCACTGCGATTTATTTATAATAAAATAGGACTTGATGATGCAAATTGGGAAAACCTTGAGGAAATGACGATAATGAGGAAACACAGCAGCACTTTCTTTATTCTTTATTGTACACACAGTTAATATTACAATAATTGCGTAAGATATAAAAAATGGCGAGCTTAACTCAACAATTGAGTTTTCTACCACCTAACCGTTCTTAACGAAGGAAAGCTTTAAATGAGTGGGTAGAAGAATACAATCTAAACAATTTACAATTTACAATCTAGACATTACACTTAATAAAAATAAAAATAAAACACTAATACATAATATATTAGACTACATATATATACATACACACATAAATAACGTAAACATATACATACACGTACATATATAATGACTATGAGCACTATGTGCCGATGGTGAATAATTTGGTAAAAATCACATTAAATGAAGACTGCAGATTAGTCTATTCCGGAAATTATTAAACTATAGCAGAATAAAGCAAAAAAATATATCTGCAAATTCGATAACCAATAACATTAAAACACTCTTTTGATTTTTGAATTGGACCTTATATTCTATATTGGCATATTCGTATACTGTGTCCATATCTCACTTAAAGAAAATAAAACATGACATCTAATCGTTTATTTTGTGAATAATAATATAATTGGTGGAAAGCTGTATTATCTAGACATAAATTATTCGATCGTATATACCTACCATTTTATTTCTCTCGATTACCAAGAATCGTTATTGTTTCCAAATCCGAAAAAGCATATAAGATTGGTTAGTTTAAAAATGTCAATGACATCGATATTAAGTGTAATCGTAAAAAATATTGTTTGTTGACAAAGATCGATCAGTCGGACAAGGCGTTGAAGAGAGTTCATTCGCTCTTTTTGCGAATGATGGGAGATACGTACATATGTACACTGTATATTGTGTTCAATACTCATATTCGTTATACACGTATTCGGAGGATATTTAAGTTTATCTGTATTCATGAATGTGCCTTAAAAGTCTCTCCTTAGTCATCTAAATTAACAAAAAAAAATACATAGGGTAATAATCATAATGTAGGTATAATAAACTTTTTAATTCTAATTTATTTACAAATGACACTCCCTTTTTATTTAAATAAAATCATACATAATTATTGGGTGCGTGACCTTAAGCGGCTGCCATCGCACACGTAAAATGTATTGCAAACTATTCCTTCTGCTTCTCATCATAGAAAATACTTTAGTTCACCGTTGATTTCCAAATATAAATATGACATTTGACAGGACTGAATGGCAACAGAGGTCAAGCTGCGATAAGGAAAAAAAGAAGAAGATGAGTTTCCATTGTCAACTTTAAACTACATGAATTATTGCAAGATATAAAATAATTTTGAAATGACTTGTGTGTTTAAATTTTTTTTTTTATATATTAAAATTACAAGCCTAATGTTTCTTCAGAAATCTTCTCACGCTTGATAGTTTTAAAATATTCGTACATTAAACTAACCAGTCTGGGATTATCGGATACAATAGAAGTTCATTTATTTTGAGCCTTCTCTATAAAAGTACGGATTTGGGATGAAGTAAAGGAACAAACATTTTCGAACCTAAACTGTCTTCGAAACGGAATGTAATAAATTGCAAATATACATCATAATAAGTTCATGTCTCAGAATGTCAAGAGTGCATTGTCCATTGTCCAAGCACAATGAAAACCTGATCAAATTGCATATTATAACTGCAGTCTTGGCTAGCAAATCGATTCACGATTAGATTACATATGCGCTAATCAAGTTGCACAATAAAAGTTAAAGAAGATTTTCTTTAAAAACAAACTTCAAATTGTTTCGGTGTTCGGTATATCTTTTTTTTATGATTGACGGATTACTGGTGGTCCGGAGGCCTTTCCAGTTTCACCAGGAGAGGTGGTTATCTCATTTCTATGGTTTCAGTCGCTGAACTGATTATATTTGTAGAATATTTCAACAGCTATGTTGAAACTATTAGAATGATTTAAAAGGGAAGACCACGCTTGTTTTCCATTTTTTAAAAACATACGGTACTGTGCTTGCAGTGTCTATGTTTGGTAAGAAGTAGAGTCTATGTTCCTACCTCATGCGACCTTCGACAAAATGCTTTGGTTGTTTGGATATGTAGTTTCGTCTACTAAAGCACTTAGCAAAGAAAAACTGTTTAATATCATGTCATCTAACATTACAAAGGCTTATGTGAACATTTGTAATAATAAAAAGCTTTTATTCAAATTTTTATACAGCTAAGTCATTTAGTGTTCTTTATTAAGGTTAATCACTTTTTGCTGACGAAATATGTTAAATGCAAACCTGCAAATATTTTTTCATATAATCACATAATCAAATAAAATGCTTATTTGAACAAAAATACATATTTGCATTTACTTCACAGTAATGACATTACATACAAATTCATGCATCATACGAAGAAGGAATTGACCTTCGACAGAACTTTGATTAAATTTGGGTTCAATTTTTTTTTTTTTTTTTCAAGTTTTAATGTTTTATTTCCCCATATATAATGTATGCTTATATTATTTATGTAAACTTTGTATGTTTGGTGCTTGTTACTCCAACACGCCGAAATGATTGAACGAACACGGATCTGGATGAATTGGGGGTCCTTGATAGTTGTGTCGTTTTCAATGACAAGATCCGCACATCGACCGCTTTTTTGTATTACAATAAATACGACAGTGTGTTTGCCGGGATGTGATTTTACGACAAACCGATCCACAAATCGACTGGCAGTTAATAGACCAGAAACTGACATGAGCGACATTTTATCCCCGAAAAATACAATGTATATTGTTCGTCCAACCGGATACGTAAATGGAACATATGGAATTCATACAATCTTATCATTTAATATTTTTAGAATTATTTACGTTTATGTTCTTTTTTGGTGATGTGTGTGTGCGTTTGTGATTACTCGTATTAAATAATACATGACTAATTTTCATTCCGGATGGTTAATTTGTCTTCTCCGCGAAACTTATTTGGAACTTTTATGACGCAAAATTTTACTCGGACTTGTTCGATTTTTTTTGTCACACTTATCCATTAAGCCTTCACACCAATTTTCCATCTTTAATTGCACTTTACCAAATGCAATGCAACAAAAATTTCTTTGGTTGAAATCAATCAGCGGAATATTTTCAATGCTGTTCTTATTTTGTTACTGTAAATGTATCGAAAAGGTACTTTGTTCTTTATCGCTTATTAAATATTATAAGTTGTTACGGGAGCCCATACATTGAATAAAACCTTTATATAAGGGATTTAATTAAAAGTCGTCGTGGCCTAAATAATAAGACGTCCGGTGCATTCGTATCGAGCGATGCACCTGTGTTCGAATCCCGCAGGCGGGTACAAATTTTTCTAATGAAATACGTAGGTACTCAACAAATGTTCACGATTGACTTTCACGGTGAAGGAATAACATCGTGTAATAAAATTCAAACCCGCAAAATTATATATTTTCCTAATCACTGGTGGTAGGACCTCTTGGGAGTCCACACGGGTAGGTGCCACCCCGCCTATTTCCGCCGTGCAGCAGTAATGCGTTTCGGTTCGAAAGGTGGGGTAGCTGTTTTAGCTATACTAAGACCTTAGAACTTATATCCCGAGGTGGGTGGCGCATTTACGTTGCAGACGTATATGGGCTCCAGTAACCACTTAACACCAGGTGGGCTGTGAGCTCGTCCATCCACCTAAGCAATAATAAAAAAGTTTTGTGATCCTAATAACAGCCGAGTAGTCGGCTTTTTCCAAAGTTTAGATAACTTCTTGGCAAAGAAAAAATTGAATACCCGAGATACAGTACAAAATGTCTTTGAAGAGTTTGTTGGCTTTCAGACACCTGAATTATTCAACAATGACATTGAAAATTTACCACTGCTCTGGCAGAGACACATCGATACCATGCCTGCATATTTTGATGAGTAAGAATAAAAATATTTATAATGTGACTTTAACTTTCTGTATACTAAAAGGACAACTTCAGAAATAGATAAAGACCGAATATGTATTTACATTAAAGCACACGCTATAGGAACAGCATTCGATTTCACCAATTGAAACTATTCCATTCCACCACAACTAACCACAATACGTTTATCTTTTGCATGAACTTTCCTCTATCTATCTCTTAGGTTTATGGCGTTTCCTTTTAGATTTCGCCAATGTCAAGTGTATTTAATACTCTGCTTTCTATAGCGGGCTTCGTGAACGAGCAAGGTCACAGATATTCACTAAGAATTAAGTGAGTAGCTAAGAATGTTTGATGACAGGATCTCCGCGGTATTTTCTGATCGCAATGACATCTGTCTTTTATCAATAAAAATTTTAAAAGGTCAAGCAGCCACTTAGCTCTACCTTTTGCTTTGCTTATGTCTTTTTTTTTTTTTTTTTTTATTGCCCTTGTAGGCAGACGAGCATACGGCCCACCTGATGGTGAGTGGTTACCGTCGCCCATGGACTTCAGCAATGCCAGGGGCAGAGCCAAGCCGCTGCCTATCGCTAATGTCCATTAGCGACGGTCGCCACATCCCTATTAGAGCCGATTCCCCGTAAAATAAATTTACTATATGACTGCTTTGGTTGAGTATTTGCTTATCGTACAGTCTTAATTAAATTGATTAGATTATTTTATCACATCCATGATTTGAATACCGCGAAATAGATTACTTAATCCTAAAAGTGATATCGAATTCTATGAGATCCCTATCAGCTATCTGATGTAACTGCTGAATAAAACTGTTTCAAAACGATCTAATAGAGACAAAGTAAGCTTTAAATAGATTACAAATGAAAAAATGTGATTTGTCTTCTTAATACACACAAGATTTAAAATCAGCAAAATTGGAATTAAAGTCATCATCATCATTTCCTGCCCTTCTCCCAGTCACTTGGAGTCGGCGCAACCTGTTTTCTTCGTTCCATACTCTTCTATCATATATCATTTCTTCGCTCACTCCCTTCTTACCCATATCGTCTTTTACGCAATCCATCCAATTCTTCTTAGGTCTGCCTCTTCCTCTATAGTCTTCCACATTCATAGTTAACACTCTCTTGGCGATCTCATTGTTATTTCGGAACTAAAATAATAACATCATACTGTAAATGTCAGTGTACCGACCGTGGAGGTAATTCTTTAAACTAGAGGTCCAGCAGTAGTCGAAATTCGACTATAAATAATTGGAATTGTAAGTTTGTACACTATTATGATTGTGTTTTATACTTCTATAGTAACAAATTTCGCCAAGGCTACACTATAATTTTTTTTTAATAAAGACAAACAATATTTAATCTATTCTCAATTTGACCACAGACGTCAAGAACAAAAGTTTGACAATAAATACTGTGCATGCGTGTGTGCGTCAAATACAGGGTATGTAGTGTGTGTAACGTTTTCTTTATTGATTTAATGTATCTTTTATGAATTATTTTAAAAAAGTATTAGCATTGTGCACTTCTTTTCTATTTTCTCTATAGTGTGAAAAATTTCATACTCCTCCGTCCGCGCAATTTTCGTAAAAAGGGATACAAAGTTTTTGCTTCACGTATTAATATATAGATACTGGAGACAAAAATAGACAATAATACTTGTGAACTAATCGGAATGAAATTAAATAGGTTGTCTTTTGTATTTGTTATTTTCGAAGGGCGAATAAGTAAAGTGCCCACCTGATAGGGAGTAATCATCGCCGGTCATTAACATAGTCAATATCAAATATATATTATGTACATACACTACGTACGAAAATTCTGAATTTGAAGGATCAATTTTTTTTATGTGATGGTGCCACTCCACTGCTACTTTTATGCAGACATTTCTGTTAGACAAGTTCACCCGAACGCCAGTGCTTTTACGGTCAGTCTAGTTAAATATATGAAAACAGTGAATAGAAATAAGTGAAAAATTGTAACAAGAAATATTATATTACACGGAGTGTTAGCCGAAATATCTTATAGAGTTTTGTTAACGACTTCAGAACTGATACTACCCGTGTTTGTATTTTTTTTTGTTATGTTTGTTAAATAATATTAATTCTATACGTTAAATAATATTATATTATCTCTATGTATCTATGTTTATACATATTTAAACGTATATAAGTATATATGTCAGACTGGGATACCCATAACAGGGAGTTCCGATTGGAGGTCGGATAACCGTGCATGATTTGTTCCCAGTTATTTATTTATTCTTTTCATTTAGTCAACAATTTATTATATTTGATTTAAATATTGTGAGCTTTGGTATTATTACTTTAAAAAAATGTGATAATTATTTTTCTTACATTGACATTAAAATATCTACAGCAATACAGAATATAATTATTATATAACGAGAAAATGTAATATGTAATCTCAGAATACAGAAAAAAGTGTAATCTGTATTCTGAGTGTGTAATATGTAAAATATGAATCTAAATCTTGAGATAGCAGTGATTACGGTCTCATTTCGACCACCGAATTCTAGTTCAGATAAATTAACGCGTTTAATTTATATTTTATGAGTCTGATTTGATAATATAAATGTTTGTCTTACATAACTTATTATTCTATATATCTTATTTACAGCGCTGTATGGAGAGCAAGGTTAGTAGATTAACAGAAGCGTATCGTGATTGTAGTTCTAATCTCAACTGTAATGATTTGTGTTGTCTTTCAAATCGTCTATTAGTTTAGTTTTTACTAGCGGCCCGCTCCGGCTTCGCTCGGGTCTTTAATAAAAAATTCAACGATATTTGACGTTGTTTTATTTTTTTAAATAAAAGAACGATTATCGCGACATACCTATAATAGTTAGACATATTATGCTGTCGCGACACTTTTTGTAAATAATAATGTGTTCTACAAAGTACATTATTTTATTCTATCATCAATAGTTTTCGCAGGGCACGCGATGTAAAGAATATTTTAGGTATTTTTTTTACACCTTCGGTTACATTATTGGAGTTTTAGTAAAGATCCCTAATTTATTTCAAAAAATATTATAGCCTATGTCACTCGGGAATAGTGTAGCTACCAAACAGTGAAAGAATTTTTCAAATCGGTTCAGTAGTTTCGGAGCCTATTCAATACAAACAAACAAACAAATTTTTCCTCTTTTTATTATTAGTGTAGAAGTATAGATATCCTTGTGGATCTGATAGCTCAGTAAAACGCTTTGTTTTGGACAGGGTACCGAACCTCCTACACGAGGATGTGGATACATGTAGATAATAATGGTCCGCGGATGTTGGGAGCGGACCACGAGCCCAACGATGTTTTTAGAGACCTTTCCACACCAAACTTTCCCCTTGGACTCTCTCACCTGAACTCCAATCTCCGTCTGGGTTCAGAATTCGGACAGAGTAGGGTTTTCGCGTGAATAAGACCCTAGATTTAGTCGTAGTTACGCAACTAGGTATGTAAATGATTCAAATCCTTTACCGATTTCTATAACTAAGCACGTAATCTACACGTGTTCACGGAGTACTTCTATGATGACGAAATAACATCGATTAATAAAATCATATCCGGTAAATTTAAATTTTGCATAATCTCAGATACTGAAGCGTTATTATAAGTATTGGTTTGTACCTCAGTTTTATACTTAAATACTTTCCTATGTCATTAAAGCAATATTGTACTCAAGTTCAAATTATCTACTTGTATCTTTGACGCTTTATATAGGTTTATAGAGAACTAGCTTTAGCCCACGGTTTCGATCGCGTGGTCAAAGAAAAGTGTCAGTTTACTGCCCCTTGGGAATGAGATGTTTTATCGGGATACAAGATAGCCTGTGTACTGTAGAGTAGAGTACTAGATACTCTCCTAACTTAAAACTATCACATAAAAAAATCATGTCAGTCCGTTTTTTCGTTTCGACGTGAAAAAGGACAAACAAACACACTTTCACATTTATAATATTAGTATAAGCGAGTCCGTTATCGTACTAAGACATCACAGATTTTACAAAAATGAAATCTAAAAACGTTATTATATCATATAAATTTCACATTTCGTTCGGCTTAGTATTACACATTTGTGACCTTTTGTATTTAATATTGAGTGCAGATAAACCGCACTTGTTTGTTTAATGTCAACATTCTAGACCAATCTAGAACATCGCCCTTGAAGTCGCAATAAAGTTACCTTTTTGTAATCATACTCGTGCTCACTATCGTCAGGTATCTGATAACAATCTAATATTAAATCGATAGACGTATTCAAGTCATCGAATGGACCGATCAACATTTTTTCGCCATTGAATATGCATACAACATGCATTTTTTCCTTTTGGGTTTTCATATTATTTTCGTATCGTTTATAATCTCAGGATCGTACTCTTCTCCTCATTTCTGCCGCGAAGCAATCGTGCGTCCGATTTGAATAATAGAATAATGGTCATTCCTGTAAAAATGAAACTAGTTTAATTAAAGCTTCAATTCTAGATCTCGAGGCTCGGCAGCGATCACGACGCGTTGCCCATGGGCTCTTGTAACAGCTTTGAAACAGCCTTCCGTTTACACAAACAAAAGAAATTCTTCTATAATTTGTGGACACTGAAATCCAGTACACGTCAAATTCACACTCAAAAGCTGCTAGCCAAAAAAGGCACAAGTTTGTGTAACCTATTTATTAAAATTCCACGTTTTCTATTAAAAAAAATAACATTTTATATTCGTGTCAAAACTAAAATACAATTGCGGAAGGCCGTTCGTATTGAGGTACTTTGACTTTCGACATAAAGTCATAAGTCACCGTACAAATTGTGAGCTCTAATTGTTCTGTCACAACTCGCGTGCCATCTCTGCACAGCACTTTCGCTTGAACGGGCCGGTCTGATGCAAGCACGAAATTGTCCTCCACCAGCTTACGACATCGACATTAGGGTTCTCCTCTGTTCTGATACAGATTTGTTTTCTATATAATTCAAAAAATTCAAGTTCCGTAACATATACACTGGTTTGAACCAATAATTGATCATTGACGAAATTTTGTGGCATAATTCGAGTTTTATCAATAATGCAAACAAAAATCATTATGAAGAGAGTTATATGTTAATACTGTAGTGGAATCTCGATATTTCGAATCTTTATGTGGAAATCAGTAAGAAAAAAACACCAGTCCCTTCCACTGAAATAGAAGAAAATATTTTTCGACTTATTGATATTGCGTGCTTATAATCTCTAAATGGAACTTTAAAAAAAGGCGTCATAAGCCGAAATTATGAAATTTGATGACGTCCTCTTGGGAATTTCCCGAACTCATAGCACTAAAATCATAAATTAATATTCGGTGCTTTTATTCCACTATCTGTAGGTACATTATATTTTTGGTGGAACACTAACTGACGCTGAAATCATTGATGTAGTTTATCAATATGTAGATAACGGTACTGCTAATCATAATGACGTTGACGATACAGTTCCAGCAAGGTTTTGAACCATTGGAATGAAATAAACAGAGCAGCAATATGCAGTGGCAATAAAATACTATGATCCTACGTTGAGAGATGTAATTGCAGGGATGATCATATTCCCGGTTCATTGTTTGATCTTGAAAAAATTATTGATTCTGTATAAATCAGGATTTTTTACAAATAAAGAAAATACATTTTTATGTTGTTGCTTGTACAATGTACTTCACTAATCATTTATGTGTAAGTACCATAATTAGGTCGAATTTTATTTCAACTACATCTTGAAAATTATGGTTAGAAATTACGACTTTTTGGGTCAAATTTCGGTAATTAATCTCAATATCCTTTAAGTCGAAGACGTATACGCTGTATTTTTTTGCATCTCCCTTGAAATTCAAATTTTGGAGATTCCACTGGATTATTTATTGGATTGATAATAACAGTATTATTAAACATTTGTGGTTTACTCATCACACCAGGTCCCTTGAAAAATAAGGCTTGAAGCTCAGTGATCGAAAGTCTACTAAAGTGATAAGGCGTTGGATGTTATAAAGGAGGATGCACAGAAGATTTAACTGGGACTGACCACATTTTTCAGTGACGTAGAGATTGCTATTGGCCCGAATGTCTCTGCAGCTTCACCAGATCAGGTGGGCTAGATTAAAGGCTCAGTTGGGACAGAAGAGGTTTGTAAAAAGCTGCCCTAATGCATTGGAGAAAGATCTAACATTTCGGACACTTGCTTTGGGAATGAATTTACCACGATATAACGGTAGGCAGAGGCTTGGCTCTGCCCCTGGCATTGCTGAAGTCCATGGGTGACGGTAACCACTCACTATCAGGTGTGCCGTATGTTCGTCTGCCTACAAGGGCAATTAAAAAAAAAGGGAAAAACTCAGCGGGCTGATGCTATGGGTTAGCTGTCACGGCCTTATTATCTCACGTGGCAAATATAGTGGTTGGTTTCTGCATAAACCATGTCAGGGTGGTATTTAAGGGAACTACCTAGTCAGGTCATAAGTATTGTCACACAGTAAAAACTTTTCTTTTAGAATGCTGGCCACAAAAAAGTTTATTGAATTCGAATTTCGAATTGTTCATGAAAATAAAAATGTATACTTTTAGAATTCTACTCATTTTTAAATATGGAGTGGACGCTTAAAGAAGACCGTGTTGCAGTTATTGCGTTGCATCGTTGCGGTTACGCGCCAATTCAAATTTTTAACATACTGAAAAATTTGAATATAACCAAAAGATTCGTTTATCGTACCATCAAACGATACAATGAATACTCTAGTGTAGATGACAGGTCAAGAAGTGGTCGCCCTCGGTCTGTTAGGACTCCAGCAGTGATAAAAGCTGTGAAGGCGCGAATTCAAAGAAATCCCAAACGTAAGCAGAAACTGTTGGCCCTTCAGATGGGGTTAAGCAGAACCACGGTGAAAAGGGTGTTAAATGAAGACTTACGGCTTCGGGCATATCGAAGAAAAACAGGACATCGTTTGAATGCTAGTCTAATGGACCTGAGACTGAAGAGATGCCGCGCTTTGTTGAAGCGGTACGCGGGAAAAAAATATCGGGAAATTCTTTTTTCGGATGAAAAAATTTTTACCGTAGAAGAGAGCTACAACAAACATAATGATAAGGTGTACGCACACAGTAGTGAAGAAGCGAGCAACCGTATTCCGCGTGTCCAACGAGGTCATTTTCCATCCTCGCTCATGGTATGGTTGGGAGTTTCTTATTGGGGCTTAACAGAAGTACATTTTTGTGAGAAAGGTGTAAAAACGAATGCAGTTGTGTATCAAAATACAGTCCTGACGAACTTTGTGGAACCTGTTTCTCATACCATGTTCAATAACAGGCACTGGGTATTCCAACAAGATTCGGCGCCAGCTCATAGAGCGAAGAGCACACAAGACTGGCTGGCGGCGCGTGAAATCGACTTCATCCGGCACGAAGACTGGCCCTCCTCCAGTCCAGATTTGAATCCGTTAGATTACAAGATATGGCAACACTTGGAGGAAAAGGCGTGCTCAAAGCCTCATCCCAATTTGGAGTCACTCAAGACATCCTTGATTAAGGCAGCCGCCGATATTGACATGGACCTCGTTCGTGCTGCGATAGACGACTGGCCGCGCAGATTGAAGGCCTGTATTCAAAACCACGGAGGTCATTTAGACTTTAGTGTCATAAGAATCTATGTTTTGTTAAGTTCATTTTGGTATATGAATGGTTACATAATGAATAAACTTGTTTCAATTATTTTACATTAAACATGTGACAGAATTTATGACCTGACTAGGTATTTGTTAAGGGGTCATCGTGTCGCATTGCCGTCGTGAATAAGCGTTCTGATTCTGTACTTACAGAAGGTTTCGAGACTCAGCGTAATTTAATTCTACATACTGCCGGTACCAACGGTTAGCCTAAAAAGCGGGATTGTACAGAGGGAGTGTACGTGGGTGCAGGTCGCGTTAACGCACTCCACACTTGTATACATCATAACGGGGTCAATGCAAGTTGTATAAATGGAGACATTATTAGGAAGGAATGCTCTACTCCGTTTGCAGATAATGGGTTAGGGCCTGCTGAAGATCAGAAGGCCATGGAGCTATCCAGGTAACTCCAAGACTCTTGTATTTTCTGGTCTAGGGTAACTGGCTGAAGGCGGTGATGTTCCTGTGTCTCATATGGAAGGATATTTGCGTTGAGCTCCCAATAAAAAAGTAGAGCTGTGATTTAGCCTAATTCCCTTAATGGAAAAACTGTTCTAGAGTTCTATTCCTCGGGTACTATTTCTAGGGATCTATTTCTACCAGAGTAATGAACAGCAGTGCCATTGGCGAAGAGGGCTAACTGGGTCGACAGAGACCGGTCGATACCAGGGAGATCACTGAGCGGAAATGAAGAAGTTGCAATGGTTTGCATTGCACTGGCACTGGAATTGTTGAGCTGATTACACACCAGACCATTACTATTATTTTTGTTTATTTTGAAGCCTTTGAACATACGGGTGGTGTGTACTTTCGCAATTGTTAAATTTAAATAATCATGTCTTTTGGGTTGTGAATGAATATCACTGGGATATATTTTAAACTCGCTGACCCGGCAGACTTTGTAGTGCCTCAATCGATAAATAAAAGACCTAAGCTTTTGTATAAAATAAACTTACAACAAACAAAAAGAATCCGTCCGACGGGGGACACATCAAAGAAAAAAAGATTTTTCTTTGTATTTTCCGAGTATTTTCGTATTTATCTACCTTATAAACCTTCTCGAGACTTCCACAATTATTCAAGGCCAAAGTTAGCCAAATCGGTCCAGCCGTGGATCCCGGCGATCGCACGCAGGGTGGACTGGGGGCCCTTCCATGCCCTGCGTCAGTCGCTCACGCAACCCGTGGTCGAGCACGTACTGTGCTCCGCGCTTTATTCAGGTATTGTCACGATTTCGCCTCGAACATCCTACCCCACCCAATCCCACTCTCCAAATAAAATTTAAAAAAATTATGAAAGTTCGAAAAAGAAAAAGGGTTTTGTCGGCGATTCCCCATTCCACATTAAATGTGGATTTCAGCAATGTAAGGGGTCTACATAGCAACCTCGACGCCGTACACCACCATCTTGAGACGGCGCAGCCTGCCCTCCTTTTTCTGATGGAGACGCAGATATCTGCTCCGGATGATACTTCGTACCTTGAATACCCCGGCTACGTATTGGAGCACAACTTCCTGCGTAAAGCCGGGGTGTGTGTGTTCGTCCGGGCTGATGTCTGTTGTCGCCGTCTACGAAGCCTCGAACAACGGGACCTGTCCCTCTTGTGGCTGCGCGTAGATCACGGGGGTTGTACCCAAATCTACGCCTGCCTGTAAAGGTCTCACAGCAGTGATGCAGATTCAGCTCTGATTGAGCATGTGCAAGAGGGGACTAACCGCGTGCTTGAGCAATACCCATCTGTGGAGTGGTGGTCCTTGGAGACTTTAACGCTCACCACCAAGAGTGGTTGGGGTCCAGAACCACTGACCTCCCGGGTCGGACTGCCTACGATTTCACCTTGGCCTACGGCTTCTCCCAGCTGGTGACACAGCCCACCCGTGTCCCAGATATTGAGGGGCACGAGCCTTCTCTGTTGGACCTTCTGCTGACCACCGATCTAGCCGGATACAGTGTGCTGGTCGGTGAACCACTTGGATCGTCTGATCACTGCCTTATCCATGCTACCACACCACTCTCTCGTCCTAGTCGTCGAACGACGACCAGGTATCGAAGAGTTTGGCAGTATTTGTCAGCATATTGGGATGGATTGCGAGAGTTTTACGCATCCTACCCATGGGGGCGGTTCTGCTTTTCCTCTGCTGATCCTGACGTCGGTGCGGACCGTCTTAAAGACGTGGTGCTCCAGGGGATGGAATTGTTTATCCCCTCCTCTGAAGTGCCCGTTGGGGGTCGCAGCAGACCCTGGTATAACAATGCCAGCAGGGATGCTGCACACCTCAAGCGGTCCGCATGCGTTGCATGGGATGATGCCAGGAGACGTCGGGATCCTAACATCTCAGAGGAAAGGCGGAAATATACCGCCACTTCCAGGTCCTACAAGAAGGTTATCGCCAGGGCGAAATCGGAGCACGTTGCTAGAATTGGCGAGCGACTGAAGAGCTATCCCTCTGGGAGCCGTGCCTTTTGGTCGCTCGCCAAAGCTGCAGAAGGAAACTTTAGCAGGTCTAGTCTCCCACCACTACGCAAGTCCGATGACAGTCTGGCCCATAGTGCGAAAGAGAAGGCTGACCTTCTGGTCAAACTCTTCGCCTCCAACTCGACTGTGGACGACGGGGGTGCCACACCACCGAACATCCCCCGGTGTGATAGTTCCCTGCCGGAGATCTGCTTTATACAGTGTGCAGTCAAGCGGGAACTCCGACTCCTGGACGTCCATAAGTCGATACTTGGGGTCGGCATTTCGAGCGATGTCCAGTTTCGGAGTCATTTGGAAGGCAAAGCCAAGTTGGCGTCCAAAATGCTAGGAGTCCTCAACAGAGCGAAGCGGTACTTCACGCCTGGACAAAGGCTTTTGCTTTATAAAGCACAAGTCCGGCCTCGCGTGGAGTGCAGTACATCTCTGGGCCGGGGCTCCCAAACACCATTTGACTCCATACAGAGGAGGGCCGTTCGGATTGTCGATAATCCCATTCTCACGGATCGTTTGGAACCTCTGGGTCTGCGGAGGGACTTCGGTTCCCTCTGTATTTTGTACCGTATGTTCCATGGGGAGTGCTCTGAGGAATTGTTCGAGATGATACCGGCATCTCGTTTTTACCATCGCACCGCCCGCCACCGGAGTAAAGTTCATCCATACTACCTGGAGCCACTGCGGTCATCCACAGTGCGTTTCCAGAGGTCTTTTTTGCCACGTACCATCCGGCTATGGAATGAGCTCCCCTCCACGGTGTTTCCCGAGTGCTATGACATGTCCTTCTTCAAACGAGGCTTGTGGAGAGTATTAAGCGGTAGGCAGCGGCTTGGCTCTGCCCCTGGCATTGCTGAAGTCCATGGGCGACGGTAGCCACTCACCATCAGGTGGGCCGTATGCTCGTCTGCCTACAAAGGCAATAAAAAAAAATTATAATAAACAGGCGTTCTCGAGTTTTAGTGAGACTAACGAACAGCTATTCATTTTTATATATATAGATAAATAATGTATAGATTATATTGCCAATTCTGATACGAAGAATTCCAATTCCAAGAATATAGAACTTTATTTTCTCTAATCTCTATAATAACGGATATTATACAATTAACCTTGTATTTAAAATGTTTTGTCTACCTATTAGCTTTGCTTAAAATATCCATCTGCTCTCATACATCGATTTAAAAATTCAAAGGGTCGTTAAAACATTGTTGAAAAAACTAACAGATGTAATTTCTTTTTTATTTAACATCTTTGTTGGGGGTATGTTTAGCTGTCTACTTTTTACTTTGTGTGAATATAAACATAAATTGTGCACTTGTTTTAACAGAAGACAATATGTGACCAAGTCGTTCTTATTCATATATTTGATAATTGTCGTATGCAGCGAATTCTTAAGTCTAATTTTAGACATATGTACTTACGCTATGTATAATATTTCGAAGTTGTTATGCAATTAAAATTTGCTGATCCCGATAGTTATAAAGTGTATTATTCTGGAAGTATGTAATGGTAAACGTGTAAATTTCCAAAAACAAAATTAATAATTCATGAAGAATTACGTTTCCTAATTCACACAATATTAGCTTTTAATGTTTCGTTTTTACAGACGCTAAGCCGTGACTAGATTAGACCTTTATAAACATAATCTGCTCCTTGCGTCGTATTCCTCAATGCTGAGGGTCGTGACCAACCTTCTGTATCACTTTCTCTCGGACGATCTTTCTCCATCTGTTTTTGTCTCTGGCGGTGTGGAGGGCGTTGTGAATAATGCTTTGAGCTTTATTTCGTACAAGTTTTTTTTTTTTTTTTTTTATTGCTTAGATGTGTGGCCGAGCTCACAGCCCACCTGGTGTTAAATGGTTACTGGAGCCCATAGACATCTACAACGTAAATGCGCCACACACCTTGAGATATAGTTCTAAGGTCTCAGTATAGTCACAACGGCTGCCCCACCCTTCAAACCGAAACGCATTACTGCTTCACGGCAGAAATAGGCGGGGCGGTGGTACCTACCCGTGCGGACTCACAAGAGGTCCTACCACCAGTAATTACGCAAATTATAATTTTGCGGGTTTGATTTTGACAAGTGAACAAATTGAAACGAAATCTAAGGCTGGTGGTTAGGTTAGTTTAACAAGGCTACCCCTATGAGGAGGCAGTCTCCTCCCGGTGATGGTCACGTGGCGACCTAAGGGGGTTGAGGCTGCGCCGCACGCTACCGTCACTCTAGCGCGCTTGCACCAGGAGGAAGGGACGACGCGTTGCCGGCTGCGGAATGCGATGCGGTTCGCATCTTCGTCGTCGCTATCGTCGCCGAACAAACTGTGAAAGAGCAACCCGGCCGGCGGTCTATCGCGTTCCGACCCGGCAGGCTGGTTCTGGTCCAGCGGGGTATCCCGGAACACCAACGGCATTGTCCGAGCGGCCTGGTAGGGCTGCCGTACCGCGGAGACCGACGTCGTTGGTCATCGACTATCGCCTCGTCGGCCCCGACCCGAAAAAAAAAAAAAAGAGCAAGGCTAGAATAGTGTTCCACCATTTTACTGAGATTATATTTCATCCCACATCATCTCATCTCTTTAATTTCATTAAACTTCATATTATAATTTTTCATAAAACTATGAATATAAATTAAAATAAGACTTGACCTAAAGGTCTTAGTTACCAGGTCATAAAAAACCTTTAAAACAAAATGTAACAAAATTTTCGTATTACGTAAAGCATTAGCACTGTAGATGGTGAATCCGAAATTGCTGTTTGTTTCGACTCTCAATTTAATCAGTTACACAAGACAATTCACGAAATACTAGCTTGATTAACACCTAAGTCACAGTGTGTGTTTTGTTACAATGTCACTATCATGTTTTAACGGTGTAATATCTACCTACGTTTAAAATATCAGAAGATATGAATCTACTGAACTATTTTCACGGCCTCTGTGTGTGTAAAATATAATTATTCTTGTTATCAACAATTTTAAATCTATGTTATCTAAAGAAAAGATAGTGAACTGTTAAAGCTTCAACGTTTGATAAAATCAGGGATTGTTTACTAGTAATTCAACGTCAGCCTTTGTTACTACAAAGACTCAAGCAAACTAAAAGATAACCGGAATTAATTGTCTGTGTCAATGTTTAATACTGTGCATTAAATTTTTTTTTATTGCCCTTGTAGGCAGACGAGCATACGGCCCACCTAATGGTGAGTGGTTACCGTCGCTCATGGACTTCAACAATGCCAGGGGCAGAGCCAAGCCGCTGCCTACCGCTTAATACTCTCCATAAGTCTCGTTTGAAGAAAAATTGTTAGATTGTATTATATTGAATAGGCAGTTACCGCTTAGTACTAAAAATTTGCCTGTGTTTCTATACATTCCAATTATTATTATACGTGCAGCTTAAAAATGATTCGAATAATTCACTGAAGCGTTCACTTATATCATCATTACAAGCTATTAAAACAAAATCGGTTATATTACATTTATTGCACTATAACAGTTAACCCGGTTAGTTAACCTCATTAGTGTTGCCCAATTTCAGTAATACAAAATCTAAATCATAGGTAACGTAACAGGTACACGATAATAACAGCTAGTAGGTAAGCGTTAGAGTAGTAATCGTACCGATTAATATCAAATATGAAAGAGCTAAAAGCACGACAATGCATTGCCGCTCACTATTTCAAAACATCTTCATGTATCTACGAGGTACGCCGATGAAACTTGTTGTCGCAACGCCGCATTCTGTCACAGAATTGTCTGAAGCTCAAAAATTACCATTGTTTTCATAAACACAATATTAAATGAAAGTCTTGTTTAAATACTCGCGTGTTGCGATTTGATTTGTACATTAACGTGGCGAAATAGTTTTCGGACGCCTTACAAATATAAATCGTTGCGAATGTTATGGTTGTCGAATTGCGGCGAGACAGCAATTTGACAATTACCGTAATCTAATTGAAATTCAAGATCTATTCGGGCTTATAGTTTTTATCTTGCTGATCAAATGGAATTCCGTGGTACCAATTTTTTTGTTAAGTCGCTCACGTATAAGTGGGTGTACGTATGCCAATAATTACAGCATTTCGGCCGTAACCTCGATATCGTGTTGGACATTTTTTTCGTCTCCCAGAGGTGTTTTTGTGCCTTGTCCCCATTCACAGGTTCGTTGCCTTCGGCGTCTAACTGAACAGTTTTTTTTATTAAGTTCTCTATAAAGCTACTCGTTATGATACGACGGATGCAGCGCCATAGTTTTTGGATTCAATTTGGTGATTAATAAAAACCGTGAATATTTTTTTATGACTTACAAGAAAGTTTGGTCAAAGTCTGGTCGCAAATATTCCTTTGGTTACATCGAAATGAACTAGGAACATGTGGTCCCATTATTCGCCTTAATCTCGGTTCTAATACGCTTTCAAATACATATTCTAGGGGCTGCTATAATACCCTTTAATCGTACCCAGGCACGCGGATTTGGATACCTATACCTCAGTATACGCCAGACAGGCATTTTCCTACAAACTAAAGGATAAAGACAAAAAGAAGATGAAAAATAAATTCATCTACGGAACCACGTTGTTAAATTTCATTAAAAATTGTCCATACATAATATGGCTTAGTTTTTTTTTTGTTTTGTTTCGTGCACTCAATTTAAGTGTGGGTGTGTACAAGAACTTTTTGCTTCGAGAGAATAATTAGATTCTGTTAGATCCAGTGGCATGTTCTGCGAGGCGACCGGTGACAGCGCAATGAATTTATACCAACAATGAAGACGTAAATAACGTTATTTCGTATAGACTTCGCCTTAATCGAATTCGACAATCAATTCCGTTATGTTTTTACCGATTAGGTTTTATCAAAATTATTAACTAGCAATTATTATTCTGAACTAATATTAGGGCTTTTTGGCGGGAACGCAAGGAGTGAAGTTGTGTGATTTGTTTTATTTTGTCTATTTAGTGTTTCTTCGGGTTTAAATGTGTAATAATGGTGGTTTATTAACTGTTTAATGTCTGTGAAAGTGCACAGATGTGGGAAAATGAAGCAAAGCCGCTGGACGTAACTTCTAGGGATCCTCCAAAAAGTCCACTGAAAAAATCTTAGTAAATGACCACCATTTTACTGAGATTATATTTCATCCCATTTCATTTCATTTAATTTCATCCCAGTTGATTAATGTCTCAAATTAATCATCTTCATTTCATTTCACTCCATAATATCATTTTTCATAAAAATATGAATATAAATTAAAATACGACATGACCTAAAGGTTACCAGGTCATAAAATCCATTAAAAAAAATGAACTAATATTATTAATCGAGGTGAAGTTTCTCGCATATGTTGTTTTGAAGGTAGAATTTTTTTCTTCTGTATTTTAGACGGCGATAAGTAGTGTGGTAGGAGCTCGCCACATCCGCCATACCAGTGCACAAGATAAGAATAAGCGGTAGGAGTGGAAGGAGTGTCTACATCTCAACTGTATTGTATAGCGGTTGTTCCATCCTTCGAACCAGAGTCAATTAGCGCGGCAGAAATAGATACGACGGTGATACCTACTCGTGCGGGCTCAGAAGACATCCTACCATCAATAACTACGTAAATTTAATTTCTTGCGGGATGATTTTTGTGATGTTATTCCAACATCACGAAAATCATTCATGAACTCATCAATGAAAAAATCGTATATACCTGCATGATTTGATCGTTGCTTCGACAAGTACATCGGGTGTCATCTTTTAGACTACGACAACTATAAAAGTAACAAATACGAATAACAATTTATTCCTTGAAGGTGTTTTAATGATTTATTTATTCGGATGGTATTAGGGTCAAATTACAACGTAAAAATGAAAATAATATAAAACGAATAACAGCATATAAGCGTTTTTTACGACCTTGATGAGCAGTTAATCATCTTAACAATATTAAACAGAGAGGCACGTAAAACATGAAACACGATTTCCAGTTTTTTCCAAGCCTCATTGAAAACGCCTTTAATAATATTTGTTTGAGGATATGAACATCAGTTCATGTGCTAAAATATTTACTGATGATCAATGATTGTAAGTTACCGGTCACGACTGGTTTGAATAACACTAGTTTTATGGAAACTTATAAATAATTATGGTTATTATGTATTAAGTTAAGGGTCATAGAACTCTTAAGGTATCGATTTTCTTAAAATTTAACATTTTATTATTACTTTTAATATGTATCATTTGTATTTTTAGTTAGTTGTCGTGGCAGTAATTAAATTATATTGTTTGACCGATGAGCTCACGGCATACCAATCAAATGGTTACTGGAGCTCATAGACGTCAATCACGAGATCGAAATCTTAAAATGTATAACGGAAATTAACTGTTGATTGAGTTTCAAAAATGCCCGCGACAACATTTATTATCTATGACTTCGCTCGGCTTAAAAAGAAAAAAATACAAAATAAAAAACAAACAAACAAAAAAGGAAAAAAAAACATAATTACTTCCATGAATATAAACGGTTTCGTGATGATAAAGGCCTAGGCTCTACGGCGCCTTACGTCATGTATTTATCATCTTCACATCCTTGAGGTGATGCCGTGATGATCTCAGACAGATTATATTTAATTCTTCTGTGATTGATCACGAATATCAAGAGACGTATAAAAAGTCGCATAATAAGTCTAAAACGATACTAAATGGTTAGATAAGCAATTGTCGATTAAGCGGTGTCAGAAATTAACCTATGTTTCTGCATATTTAGTATTCATGCTTTTTTTTCTGCCTAAGCTGATAGCCTTGAGAGGCTATTTCAGCGTAACCTTAACTAGTAGGTGAGCTCACGGGGCTCAAACCGGAGTGATGCTAACATTGACCCTAGCAAGAGCAGTGCTTTCAGAATCCCTCACCGGATCGGAAACACGACCCACTGAAAAGATTCGGTGAGAAACTCAGTGGGCTGTGTCTATGGGCTAAAGCGCTCGTCGAGCCCTTCGTCGCAAGCTACGGGTTCGATGAGGACGGTGACCGGTGCTTGTGGTACCTAAAAGCACAGTTAATGGATCGGGAGGATTCGTAATGACGTGTTTTGGGCGACGTCAACTGTTTATCATTCGGTCTACAGGATCGGGTATGTAGTTTCCAGCAGCTGCGACAAGAGGGTTCTCATGTCGTGCCGCCTTCTCAAAGTGGCGCAATGATGCCGACTGTAGATTCTGACTGATTCATGCTTGGAATCAAATGAAGTACAGGTAATCCTTCTATATGAGTCGTCTATTATCAAAGGTGGCAATCTGTGCATTTGGACAAAAAAATGTTATTGATATGTCAATACAGATTGATTTGAATATAATCGTCTCCTTCAAAGAATACGGTTCAAAACCTGCATTAAATAAAGGTTAATACTTAACCTGTTATTTATCTAAGATGTCGTTCAGAAGAGTTTTGTGAATGCCAATAGAATACAAAGTCAATAATTCGTTTTTCTGATTTACCAATAATTGTCCAAAAGTCACATTGCCGGCTTTGATAATAGTCGACTCATATATAACACGATTAATACGTTCCTACAAAGTCCCGTGTTGAGTATTTTTTTAACGTTTCTTTCTGGTCGTTCCCTCAATGCTGAGGATCGTGACTGTATGTCAACCTTCTCCACTCGGTCCGGTTCTGCGCCATATGTACCGCTCCTTGTATCTTATTCCCATATATTGTGTGATCATTGCGCATTATGTAATTAATTTTCTAAATAATCTTAAACAAAAATATCATTATCGTGTTGTAGAAGTACCGTGTTATAAGTGGTTTTTTGGGTAATTTTTCCTTTCGTATTAAAGTGGAAACGCCTTGTAAAATACCGTGTTATACTTCTGAAAACAAATCCCTATGGTTTTTTTAATGAAAACTTTATAGATACTTAATAATAATAACACAGAATCAAAGCACATTTATTTTAGGCAACGATAAGTGAATAGTGAAGTTAAGTTTTCCTTATGATTAATTTTTATACAGAATTTTGCTAAGCTATTCTCATTGAAAACATTTTTAGCAGGCTGCTAAGGGCACAGTTTAAACATAGGTACCTCGTATTACGTGTTTCTAGACAAGACCTCACTCAAAGCGTATAATAATATAAATGCAATGGAGAGTTTTCGTGAGAATTATTCTGACATCGTGCGCTACAGGATATGACTTCCATTTATGAATGAATGCTTTATCTTAAACTGCGACATCTGTTATTGGCGATGATACATCGTGCGACGAATAAAATAAGCTTTATACAGCGTGTAGTTGAAATCTCAATACAGGGTGTTGTAGCGCAGACATAGATGACTCGTGAACTGGTTTTTATACAACATTGCAACGAAACGTAATGTTTGTTTGTAATACATTTGTCGCTATCTTTATTGTAATCGTCTCCATAACCACCTGCACCAACTACCACAAACCGTCATGTTCGGTAGCAATTCTAGATTCTAAAACAGTTTTTATTTAGAAACGACAAATATCATTAATGCTCCGCTGTTATTATCGTTAAATGTGGGAAAAACATCAATTTAAACGATTTACGCAATACTTAAAAGCATTGATCGGAGCCTTCCCTGGAGGATCATTAACAACGATTCAAAGTTTTAAGTCAATCGGATAATCATGAAGAAACACACGAACACGCAAACATTAACTATAAACATCAGAGGAAAGTGAGCCTAATGTCATATCATCAGCATTCTCGTAATAACGCGTTAAATATTCATAAAAACCCGCTTTAGTCTAGCTGCTAGAGCATATAGGCGATTTAAAATACTTGTAAATGTACAAATGCTCGAGTATTTAAGTCTAGAGCTTCTCCGGTCGTTCTAAATATGTATAAGATTAACTTTACAATGAGTTTGACTAATAACTTATCGATTGCCTCTAAACATATTTATTTTTTGTGAGTAAGCTATTTGTTAGTTTAATCATTTGATATGAAACTAATATTCACTCTTGCGAGGCAGGAATAGTAATGTTGTGAATGTTTGATTACCTGATAGTTGTGCGAATGTACTTAATTAGTATTAAGCCAACAGCAGCTGCGTGGTTTGGTCGATGTAAAACAAAAACTAAAAACTAAAAATATATTATCATAGTGAGAGTACCATAATATATCAAAATCTCCGTCATTAATATTTCAGCTAATTGGATTAAAGAGAAAACAAAATTTAATTAAAAAAGAACTAATTATAAACTATATTATATTTAAAAGCATCTGAAATGAGAAAGAACTACATTTTAGTAACAGTCCTACGAAGACAGGTAGGTGTGCGGGCCACCTAACTGTGAGTGTTCACTGCGGATTATGGGCATCAGCAACCTAGCTAGAGGGCAACCAAACCGATGCCTGCTTCGATCGCTATTTTATTCTATTCAATACATTTAGAATTATACTTTCTTTTTCTTATATTTTTATCTAGTCATTGTCATACTCGAGAAGACTGATGTCTGAAAATAAAAACATTTCGATACTAGCTTCCTTGCTCTCCAAATAGCTTTTTAAAATTCAAGTATCAAGATTATAGAAAATGTTGTGGGAGCACCTTCACTATAAAAATACGGTGTTCATACGAGGCATAAATCATTTTGAACAACGATGTCTTCTCAGATCACACCTGTGCTGCGGCGTCTAGTAATTTAAATTCAAGACAAAAGAAAAAAAGCAACAGTAGGATGGAAAGCTTCGTACCTCTTCAAGTAACTATGAAGCAAAAACGAAAAAAAAAATCTTGCCGCGTCGCAGTCAACGACAGAACCATCTGTCTTAAAAGTCACAACATGTAAATTAAATTAAATTTAATTTTCTCATCAGTCATTTTATAAGGAGGTTTAACTACGTCAATTGATTTTTCTCATCCTACAGAAAATTATTTCTCATACTACAGAATCGAGACCGAGCTAGTCTCACCAGAGACCTAATTGAATTCCACTCTCATAGTTAGGTATTTGGAAAGAAAATCAATTTTGTTAAGTTGAATAGGATTATAAATGGCTGATGCAATAGGTCAGACAAAACTTACCGCACAGGTGAAAAGCTTTGGTTTGGTCTCCTGTCGCATTATTTGAAATATAGTCGAATTAGTAGTTCCCGCAGCGTATATATTATCCAATACAATTAGGTAAGACTTCGATCTTTACGTCCCAATGGTAGCGGTTTTCACGCTGTGATATCTATTATAATACTTGTAATATATAAATCAACAGAAATATGAAATTCAGTATCAAGACGATACCAGCTATGTAATGGTTTTTTTTCTGGTTAATAATATTTACTTAGATTCTTCTCTTTGTTCGGTAAAAAATATTTTTGGACGTAAGAATAGCGCTATAGGATTAGCACGGACCTTGCCGATTAGCCAGAAGGGAGGTTTCAGTTTACGATTGACACAATTACTTTTTTTTACTTAGAACTTAGAAATTTAACGAATTTGTTTGGCGTGTTTACTTCATATTAAGTCAAAAACAAAGTGTATAAAAATTAAATAAATAATTTTATTCGTATAAAAACAAAGAAATCATATTGGTAAGGCAGTAAAATATTTTACGTCGAAGGATTCTCAGCAAGAAGGTGAACCTAATCTATAAGATCAGTAAAATGCCATTCGCCCCGGCGTTCGTTGTCCAGGAAATTGTGCAATACGTTTTCTATTAGGTACTTCACATAGCGGCTTCCTAGCAAGTGACTCCCGGAAGTCTGATACACTCGGCCTCTGCATCAATGGTTGTTTAAATCTGTATTATTATTTCCTGCGGTATCATCTGTTTTATTCGGGATCTAAATTTGTTTGTTCGTATTTTTCGAATTTAACAAATAGGTAGTAATGAACAAATTTAAAACATGCCGAACTGTATTTTCGCAGTGGTAAAAAAAATGTTACACAGAGATTCTTTGGTATTTTATTTTGACAGCTAAAAAGCAGGCCGCCTGGCAAGTCGTGGATTCACAACAAACCAACACATGCTTATGGTGAGTATGAGGTAGGAAAATAAGATAGAAATACTGCCACAAACAGATAAAGGGAAAGGAGCGGAGGTTGGAATCACAAATCCGTAGGTATCTTCTTATTAAATTAACTCTTATTAATGCTGAAGACACCATTAATGTATCAATTCATTTTACGGCGATAATGCATTGATGTCAGTTACATAATTCAGTAATCAAAGTAGGAACGTATACAGTGTTGTTCAACTTTTTATTGTAAAATACGCATTAAACAAAATCCGGTACCGAAATTCATTGATGTATTAGCCCTTCTATAGGGAACAGGCAGACACTGTTTGTCGCTAATCTTAGACAGGACGGGACAAAAAACTCAGTCGGGTTGTGGCCCTTCTTTCACGGTCCCAGACTGCCTGCGCTTCCGACCCAGCATAATATTGGAATGGAATCTGTCCGTTCTGTCGCGTCGCGCGTCAGTCCATCGCGCGTTTGTACACAGGGCGCTTGTGCCTTACGCTTTCACGACTGCGAGTGCAAAATTTCTTGCCTGTTTGCAAGTTTCAAAATATAAGTGTAAAATTCTGTCTACCGATTATTATTCAATTTATATTTGAATGTGATTGTTTACAAGCCGTAAAACGATTGGCAACGTGAGCGATTAATCCTCAAATGCGGGTTGGGAATATTTGTGGGTGGAAAAATAAACATAGCACTCAGGTGAGTTTCATAAATGCTTTAAACGGTCTTGCAACATTGGTTTCCATGTCTCTAGATTTAATACAATCGGGATGATTTGGCTACATTGTATTTACGTGATGAATCAACGGGTTATGTTAATGGAAATGCCGAGGTGCTATTCATACCGCTTTTACGACTCCGATGTTCACAAATTAAGAACACAGTGAAAGCAAAATCAATCAATTATCATATACTATCCTTCAAAAGTTAGATGCAATTATAAAGGAGCCCACTACGTCCGTATAATATTCATCAGATCACTATTCCTTTAGCTACTTCCCGATATTCAGAAAATGTTCATATCATTCGAGACTTTTCGGAAAAAAATACACGAACTGGTTTTAAATTATAATATCGTCATAATTAGCATCTGGATTATCGCCAATCTATAAAGACTTCCTCCAAAATTAACTTTTAAGAATATTACACGCACAAAAGCTGAATGCATAATATTGCCATTAAATAAGATATACCGTTGATCTAGATAGCCTTCTAGATTGATTACACAATGCTATAATCTTCGACATCATCTACCAGACCACAATAACGTTCACCGTGCTCTGAAGTTTACGAAATATCATCATGAAGTCGTTTAATACGATTCAGAGCAATGTACACAAACTTTTCAATATAATAATATCGTATATATCAATATGTTGTTATATTGATAGGTATACAATTGTATATTTTATTATGTCCATTAATTTATTCATGGCCAGGAATACGCACTGAGTAGACGAGTTAAGTGGTAAGATTCAGCGTAATATTCATTCAAAATATTACGTAGCCTTGTCGGTCGCTGGAGCCGAACAATGCTAACAAGACGCTAATGAAAAAGATACTTGTTTTGGGTGTTAAAAAACGAAGGTTCTTATAGACGGTGACAAAAAAGATTTATACAAAAGCTGAAGTTGATATAGCAGAAATATATGTTGAAGGTTCGTTTGCAGTTATTATTAGGAAGGTTAGTAATCCTGTCACATTTAACTCGGTACATTCGGTTTGATAAATATTCAGCGATCAATGTTGGTACCATTGCAAAGGTTTTTGTTAAATGATTTGAGTTTCCACCCCTCCGCTATTAAGCTACTTATTCCCTAATGAATATGTGTCTAACAGGCAACTGTCCATAGCATAGTTCCATACCTATCGTCACGGTTGAATCACTCCCCTCTGTCGCTGACTAAATCAATAGACCGCCACACCGTCGGCACACAATGCTCCAGACGGACTAAATACAAGAATACAAGTGCATTCGAAATATGAATTTGAATGCAAGAGAAAGTTTTGTTTGACATTGAACGGTTGGCTACTGGCCGAAAACAAAAAAACAATGTCAGAATTGTCTATGCTTTGGTGCTGTTATGAGAAATAAATAAATTATGCACAGCTGTTCTCAACTTCTCATCATATATAACAGTAATACCGAATAATTCATTTAGTTTTATTATTTTAATAGTATTCAACGGTAGTTTGACGAAATATCCGTTGCAAAAAAATATCGTACTGATATGGCCCCCATTAATGGACACCCGAGCGAAATAATTCGCACAATTATTATTGTCTTATAGACTCTATACTTTCGTGATTCTAAACAGTCGTACTGGACAAAGAACTGAATAATAATACTATTTTCTCAAGCTCGGTCAAGTGACACGGCCAAGTAATCTAGACCTTTCAAATTGTAAAGAATAGCTTATTTAGAGACGCAATTCAAATTAGTTTAGTGTTTCATTTTAAAGTGGCGACATCCTTTCATTGAAGTAAAAGGACTGACAGGAGGGAGTTAGGGCGAGCGGGTTTTGTTCCTTAACGAACGAATTACAAGTTTGAAAGGAATATTTTTCTTTGTGTGTTGAAAAAAAAACTGTTAGACATTCTAAGTGTCAATTGCAACGGCTGTCACACCCTTCAAACAGGAATGCAAGACTGCGTCATGACAGAAATAGGCAGGATGGTACCTACCCACGATAACCCGACGATTGCCACTAGTACAATTAGTACCCGATAGTGGGTAAGATTACGCGCTTACAAAAAGCCTGCCTACATACAAGTAACCATTCAAAATACATAATGTTTTATTACAAGCTTTGTCGTTTTACTCGTTATTTTATTACTAAGAATGTTCCGTATCTTAAAAACTCAAACAAATTATCTTATCAGACCGATTCTAGTTAAAACTTCGTTTTAAGATGCAACCTTCAAAATTTTCATATATTCCACTTAATATTTGAACATTTAAAGAATGCTTTTTCGTATTCAAATTCTCAGATATTTACGTGATTTTTTTGAACTAGTATGAAGGCGTACAGTTTAAAATAAAAATTATCTTTTTTGCCATTTTGTATACAAAGATCCCTAAAAGCATAATATGACAATCAAATAGTATATGACTATTTTGAATTCATGTGGTATGTGCGAAAATGTATACATCAATTAAACTTATTAATTAAATCATTTCGATAGTTGATTATATATTAAAAAAAAAGAATACTTTTTTAACAGCCCCGCCGGTAACAGGTCCGATTCTAGGTCTCGAGAGATTTTAATACATCTCATGTGGTGGTAGGTCGTCTTGTCAACTCGCCGGAGTCCGACATAACCCGGTCTGTTACCCCTCTTGACCGGGTATCCGTAAACGGATTCCCCAGCGTTAAAAAAAGGGGGAGAGGTACCAACCCGCCCCCTTCTGCGGTGGAGCAGTAATATCCATTGTGTTATGCAACTTAAAACACACATCTCAAGGTGGGCGCCGTCATTTACATTGCCGATCTACATGGGCTCCGATAGCCAATGAACATCAGGTAGGCCATGAGCTGGTTCACACGTCTAAGCATGAAAACAGAAACGAAAACGCCCGTTGTGCTCGTATTCTTTTATTTTTTTATTACTTAGATCGGTGGACGAGCTCACAGCCTACCTGGTGTTAAGTGGTTACTGGAGCCCATAGACATCTACGATGTAAATGCGCCACTCACCTTGATATATAAGTTCTAAGATCTCAAGTATAGTTACAACGGCTGCCCCACCATTCAAACCGAAACGCATTACTGCTTCACGGCAGAAATAGGCAGAGTGGTGGTACCCGTGCGGACTTACAAGAGGTCCTACCAACAGTTAATTATCAAGTATCAAGAAAGGCATCTTTGCCTGTGTTCGAATACTGCTATAGTAACCGGCAAACATCGTGAGCAAATGACCTTGACTGCGCAGAACCGAATTTTAGATCACTTTGGTGGTGAGGGTGAGGCGCGACGGCAGGGGAAATCGTATCGAGCGCGTTATTGGTAGATCAGTCGAACCTTGCGTCCCGCACCGCGCCTTCGTTCCGCTTGCTCCCAAAAGTACGCTTGCGTACAGTGAAAAATCTATCGTTGTTAATCGTTAAGTTATATTTTGTTATAATTGAGTCGACTAGTATCAAAGCCGGCAATGTGACTTTTGGACAATTATTGGTAAATCAGAAAAACGAATTATTGACTTTGTATTCCATTGGCAGTCACAAAACTCTTCTGAACGACATCTTAGATAAATAACAGGTTAAGTATTAACCTTTATTTAATGCAGGTTTTGAACCGTATTCTTTGAAGGAGACGATTATATTCAAATCAATCTGTATTGACATATCAATAACATTTTTTGTCCAAATGCACAGATTGCCACCTTTGATAATAGACGACTCAATTGCTTGTTGACTTTGTTGCCATTGCTATTTGTTGAGTGTTTGTTGATTTTTTATAAAAAATACACTATGCCGCGACAAACTGGTGTAGTATTCAAAAGAAAGGGTAGAAAAATTGTGTACGACGTATATTGCTTCATTATAAAACAGGGGAAGAATGATATTATGGAAAAAGTAAAACAGACTTCGGAAGCAACAAAAACATCAGTGAGTACTGTTAGGTGCATTATTAACGAAGCTAAAGGCTCTGGCTTGCTCATCGTGCTTGGGACTCCGGGTAAGAAAAGATCAGGGAAGAAGAAAGTTACCGGAATGGATAGTTTCGTTCAATCTGTAATAAAAAGATGTAATCATAATAACTACATAACAAGCAGCGAAACTCCGTACCGTAGAAAGGCTTCGAAAATTTTAAAGAAAATATACATTTTAATGGCTCGGAATGAAGTTTACGACGAATTATGAAAGAGCTAGGCTTCAGATGGAAAAAAAAAACAGAAAATAATCGGAAGCTGGTAATTGAAAAAAGTAACATTCGATTACTACGAATCGAATATCTTCAAAAAATAATTAATTATAGACAAAAAAGAAGATCGAACCGACCGAGTCATAAACTACACCGATGAGCCCTATGTCGACTTATCACGATGATGGCGACTCGGGTGATGAAAACAGTGATGATGATAATGGTCAAGATTATGATAACGAAAAAAAAATTACAAATACCAGCTTCGCTTCGACTGAACGAAGACCTGGCAACAGCTCTAGTTTTGACTTAATAGAAGGAATATCTATTTTACCCCAAGATTAAATTATTACAATTATTAACCTATATTTTTTGTTGATGTTCTAATAAATATATAAATAAATACATATGTTGATTTTAATAATTTAATTGCATTATGACGCAGAGTAAATAATGTTTTTGCACGTGAGTGTACCATGCGCAAACTTACCCCCACTACGTCAACAAATGCTCAAGAAGTTTGCCGGCTATTATACACGTTTTTCCTTTTTCATAAACTGCTTCCACGACTAAGGCACAAAATTTTAATATAGAAAACGAAGCCCAAAAATTGATATATTTGCGTATTTATTAGTGGTTACAGTACTGTACGCCCACGTGGCTAGAAATGTCCCGCCATCCTGCTTGTTTCTACTAAAAAGCATTCTTACGTTCCTTGTCAATGAGCAGAACAGTTGCTATGAAATTTATACCTTATACTAGCTGACCCGGCAGACTTCGTAGTGCCTCAATCGATAAATAAAAGACCTAAACTTTTATATAGAATAAACTTAAAACAAACAAAAGGAATCCGTCCGACGGGGGACACGTCAAAGGGAAAACAAAATTGTTATTTTTATTTAATTCCGAGAATTTTCATATTTTTATACCTTTTAACCCTTCTCTGGACTTCCACAAATAATTCAAGACCAAAATTAGCCAAATCGGTCAAGCCGTTTTCATGTTATGTCGTGACAACGGAAAACGGGTTTCATTTTTATATATATAGATTTCAAGCTAGGTGGTTTTTTCCCACCTAAGCTGTATCCTTATAGGGCTATGTCAGCGTAAGCGAGCGAAGCTAGGTGGTGGTATTACTTTACCCTTTGCACTCGGGAGTTGACGATTGCCAGTTATTTTGGTGGTTCGCCTTCGAGTGCGCAAGTATTGGTTTTGTAATTTGGATTGACTCCCGTAATCATTGAGCTAAAATATAAACCCAATTCTTGATTAGCCAAATAATGAATTTATCGTTAATATTATATTTAATTGGCTATAAAATCAATGTATCGTGTTAGATCTATGATATTTTATGACTCAGCATTTAATGAAAAGCGAATAAAACTCGGCCACAGAGATTTTCAAATGAACATATTGTAATTTGTAAGCAAAAAAAAATCAATCTTCTTACGTCAAGGCCACTCGTCATTGCGAAATTACGAGACTTTCTATGTTTTTACATGGTTGCCGTGGAGCCGGTTCGAAAGAAAAAAAAAAAAGAAAATCTATACGACGTCCAATGATATATGATGCTTATGGATAAAGTAATGCCTACGGAACATATATGCATTCTAGTATGGCAACGTTAAGCTGTACTCTAGCCCCTGGTGTTTAGACAACTGAACAATTCCCTTTGCAGTCTGCATTCCACGACAGGAATTAGCCATAGCTAAAATAAGAAAGTTTCATTGTTTACTGTATTAAATCGAAACTTGGGTGCATTTTGTATCTCGTGTTTTAATATTTTTTATATAGCCCTGACTCTACATACTGCATGTTATATAAATGATGATATTATGGAGTACTATATTACTTATGTGTTAACTAATGTTATACGCAACTACGCCACTAATGCTATAAACAAATCGATAACAAAGTCACCCTTGTAATTTATGTTACAAAACAACACAATACTTGCAATAATGCAATTTACTTGTATTGTTTGCTTTTTGTATCATTTACATATAAATAAAATTGGAGTGTCTGTTTGTAATATTGGAATAGCCTCTGTTTTATATACGTTACATACACCAAAATAACATTTTTTACAATTTTTGTATGTCTGTCTGTCTGTTTGTTCCGGCTAATCTCTGGAACGGCTGGACCGATTTTGGCGGGACTTTCACTGATAGGTAGCTGATGATATAAGGAGTAACTTAGGCTACTTTTTTTAGACTAGCTTCGCCCCGCGGCGTCACCCGCAGTTATTGTCGTAAAGCGCGCAACATGGCGGGACTCGCCTATCAATAATAAAATTTAATGGTTCCGAAGCGAAGCGATATAAATATATGTAATACCTAGCGTTTATACGCTATTATAGTATTATTACTACTACATTTGAATGTCATAAGCGTATGACTATTTTACTTTGTAAATGTAAAGTTTGACTTTGAATTTATTTTTTTACGTTATAATGTACACGAGCGTTGTATGAGGTCTCGCGTTGTATGAGGTCTCGCGTTGTATGAGGTCTCGCGTTGTTTGAGGTCACGCGTCGTTTGAGGTCACGCGTCGTTTGAGGTCTCGCGTTGTATGAGGTCGCGCGTAGTATGAGGTCGTGCGTAGTATGAGGTCGCGCTTTGTATGAGGTTTCGGGTAGTATGAGGTCTCGCGTAGTATGAGGTCTCGCGTTGTATGAAGTCCCGCGTAGTATGAGGTCGCGCGTAGTATGAGGTCGCGCGTAGTATGAGGTCCCGCGTTGTATGAGGTCCTGCGTAGTATGAGGTCGCGCGTTGTATGAAGTCTCGCGTAGGTCTCTCGTATTACACTACGACATATAATTTATTTGGTATTATTTTTTGTATGTTTGTATTATTTAAAATTATTTCAAATTATTTTTTAAAAACAGTAACTTAACCTGGAAGAAAGAATACAATTAGTAAGTAAACATCATTAAAGGTTGTCAAAATTATCCAATACCAAACCAGCGAATAAACTCAATCTCACGAATCTCATTTCTCGACAGAGCCTTAATTCTTTCAAAACACATTTATTACAATTTAAAATTTTTACGGATTCAATTGGAAGATTCATATTCGAACTATAGATTTTCAAATATCGAACGATGCTTTTCGAAGCAGATTTTGCTTTATAGAAGGCGCAGAACACACAGTATACTTAGCAGTACTATCCGTTGGTATGTAAACTCAAATTGCAATATATATATTTTGTATATAATTGTCTTCCTTAAAAAATCTTTTGGTCTTGAGTGTAGTCTTAGTATAGCCGAAATAGTTTTGTGATTGTTGTTGCGATGGCGGCGACGGCTGAACACACACACGCGACCACTTAAATAGTTCAATCACAATATCTCTTAAACACCAACCGGGCCTGTAATAACATTTGTATAACAAAAGGAGAAGAAGCGAAGCCCAACCAGCTTTTTAGAAATTACCTACTATACTCAAAGTTTTGTTATACTGTTTCGTGATTCATTGGTGTATTTGTTTTAGCATATATCTCCAGAGTTATATCAATATAATATTCGGATATCGGATAAGTTTTATTTATTAATTCAATCGTGATTTTACAATGAATTTAGAATTTGAAAAAATGTATTTTGAGGATTCCTTCCGGTTTTTCGCGAGTCGTAAATTTGATTAAAACTACTTTTAGAGTTTCCTTGGCCTAGTTATTGACGTCCGTGTCCATAAGAACTTCAAAATATTCGAAAAATCAGAGATAACAAAATGAAAATGAATGAGAAAGATAATATTTTTATTCTCGTTATAATTGTTATTATGTAACTAGCTGATCCGGCAGACTTCGTAGTGCCTCAATCAATGAGTAGAAGTACTAAACTTTTGTATAAAATAAACTTAAAACAAACAAAAGGAATCCGTCCGACGCGGCGACGGGGGACACATCAAAGGAAAAACAAAAATTTTATTTTTATTTAATTTCGAGCATTTTCATATTTATCTACCTTTTAAACCTTCTCTGGGCTTCCACAAATAATTCAAGACCAAAATTAGCCAAATCGGTCCAGCCGCTCTCGAATTTTAGCGAGACTAACGAACAGCAATTCATTTTTATATATACAGATAATGGAAAATCAATCAATGCAGATTGGCGGTCGGCAATTTTATGTAAAATCATTGTTTTCAAATTTACTTAACTCTCAATAGATTGTTGGGATCAAAACGAAGCTACATTGCAATTCATTGCGATAATGAAATTCGAATATAATCACTAACAATAAATACTACCAAAGCAATAAATACTAAAAAAAATAGCGGTGAATATATAGAAGACAAAATGGTACTTATTATTTTAACACTTTATCTTCACTTTCGATACTGACATCATTCGATATGATCATTTATTGAAACAAGATAGTTTACAGACTGGAGAATGCGAGAGAAAATATGCGTCTCTTTCTGTCGGAATATTTATTTCATTATATGTAATAGAATTTCAATTCAATTATTTCAATCACTTACAAGAGATGCTCTCGAACAACCGTAATGATTTATAACTAAACATCGTGTAATAAAAATGAAACCTGCAAAATTTAAAAAATTTCGTAAATTCGTATTGTTGACCCACACTGGTAGGTACCACCATTCTGACTATTCCTGTTTTTATCCAATAAAATTGAAACTTCGATAAGGTGTCTTGAAGGCAGGTGACAAAATTCACATTATAAAATAGTATGTAACAAAAAAAATCCTGTGTTTTCAATGGCACCAAACGCATATAATGAAGGCTGAAGAAGTAACAACTTTGCTTCACAAAGAAAAATTGCGTGTCATTGTAAATTATATCCAACATACTCTATTATCTGTGATGAGAAACTGTTGCAGTTCACGGAATACCTTATTATTGTTTTTTTTTTCTTTTTTTTTTAATGTGAAATTATACAGGTTAAGGTTCTATGCCAGCTACTTTATACAGGATGGTGATCACGGTGAATTTGGCATTGCCGCAAATGAAAACGTCGCTTTTACAAATCCTTAAAAACTAAAGTAATAATGTAATTAACTAAAGTATTATATAATTTTGATATTACGAGTATATGTAAAGATCAAGTGCGTAAAAGAGTAAATAATATTATCTTATTAAGAAAAAAAATTGAGCCGAATTAATTATGTTTTCTTAAAATATATATATGGGTCGATGACCTCGTCGTCACACACGCTAAGCGTAAAATCATGAAATCGAGATAACAATAAAGCAACACATACTCATAATTTGAATTATTTTTTGCGCTCTGCCTTGAGACAATCTCAAATCGTTTAGAGTTGCAGCCGCGCCCTGTTTGTAATATAATTAAGCTCATCTTAGAACTTTTTTCATTGCTTAGACGGCTGAACCAGTTCACAGCCCACCTGGTTTCGCCGGAGCTCATAGACATCAGAACGTGAATACCGCTACCCACCTTGAGGCATGAGGTATGTTTTACGTACAAACTCAATTATTTAGTATAATTTCCCAACCCATCAAACCGGGTTCATAATTTATCCTATCACCACTATAAAATCTTTGTCATTTAATATAGTGACAATTATTACATGTATCGTCAATCTATACTTCTATACTATTACTATAATGTTATAAAGTGGAAAGATTTGTTTGTTTGTTTGTATTGAATAGGCTCCGAAACTACTGAACCGATTTGAAAAAATATTTCACTGTTTGGAAGCTACACTATTCCCGAGTGACATAGGCTATAATCTTTTTCGAAAAAAAATAAGGGATCCCTACTAAAACTCCAATAATGTAACCCAAGAAGTAAAAAAAACCTAAAATATTCTTTACAACGCCTGCCCTGCGAAAACTATTGATGATAGAATAAAATAATGTACTACGACTTTGTAGACCACATTATTATTTACAAAAAGTGTCGCGACAGCATATGTCTAACTATTATAGTTAAGCCGCAATAAGTGTTCTTTTATTTAAAAAAATTAAACAACTTCAAATATCGTTGAAATTTTTGTTAAAGACCCGAGCGGAGCCGGAGCGGGCCACTTGTATAAATTATATTTATTACATACGTTAGGCGTGCCGAATTTTTAACCTCTGTGAGTGATAACCAATTAAAATTAAGATTACTCATATTGACATTTATTTAGAATGAAAAACTATATTTTATGTCGCAGTTTACTTTTTTATTTTAAAACACTACCCTGACAACGACAGGTGGTTAGTAAATCAGTGACAGTAGAATCGAAAAAAATTAGAGTGACATGAAAGCAATACAACTTTTACTGGTGGTAGGACCTCTTGTGAGTCCGCACGGGTATGTACCACCACCCTGCCTATTTCTGCCGTGAAGCAGTAATGCGTTTCGGTTTGAAAGGTGGGGCAGCCGTTGTAACTATACTGAGACCTTAGAAATTAAATCTCAAGGTGAGTGGCGCATTTATGTCATAGATGTCTATGGGCTCCAGTACCCACTTAACCCAGGTGGGCAGTGGTGAGCTCGTCCACTAATCTAAGCAATAAAAAAAAATTAGTAATACAGATAAAATAAAAAATGCCTATTCCTTTCACAAAACAAACATTTTCATTTTAATTGTAATAACTTTATGATTTAATATGAAAGCAAACTGGTTTAGTCAAACTAAGATTTATGTATGTATCCGCATATAAAGAACAGTATGAAATTTACTTTACACGTACTATCTATCAGCACAGAGGTTATGGAAGTCTGGTAGCATTCCTACGAACTGTATAGGTACGTGAGTGGCGCCGTCGTGTGATCGACTTTCAGATTCCGTGCAGACCTGAATATACAGCCTATTTTAAATGCATCAAGAGCACCAAGACGCATATAGTGCAACCTATTTGGCGTTGGGCCGTTTTAATTTACAATAATTATAGATAGAGAATAACGGAACAATTGTTAAAGTCATCAGGGCGCTGCTTTTTTTGCGTATTTTTTTTATATCTAATAGTTGGTAGCGTAAGGAGGTAGCTATTCCAATCTACGAGCTCACATGAGTCTCAATCTGAAAGAAGTTGCTAACCCTAGCCATGACAAGAGCACGTAAACGAATTGTGTAATTTAAGTAAATAAAAACAAATTCAATGTACGTACATACATATGTATGTGACATAACAAACATACTAAAACGTCTTATTTAAAGTACGTGCCAAGAATAGCGGTAATCCTTGCGTGCAATCGTGAAATGTTCTAGAATTATTCTTTTTGTTTTCATACTAAATTGGCAGACGAGTTTCACAGCGTATCTGGTTTTAAGCAAATACCCCCACAAATATCAAAGTGTAAATGCCGCCACACGTCTTGAAACGCTAGATCGAACTCTTTGTAATATGACTGCTGTCCCACCCTTTAAACTGGAACATATTAATGCTTTAAGGCAAAAATACGCAGGACGGTCTTAGGTTAGGTGGTATGTACGGATAAGCACCACCACCAAAAAAGTGAGACATAAAACTCATGTCTTAAGGCGCATAGCGGCATTTTCGATATCTATAGACTCCGGTAACCATTGAAAACCAGGTGGGCCGTGAGCTCGTCCGCCCATTTTAGTAACAAAAAAAGATCAGGTGCTGCTATAAACTGTCACCTACAAAAAAAAAAGATCAGAAGAAGAAAAAGCTTAGTAAAAAAATTTGATTGAAAGAGACATAAGTCCCATTAACCAATAAAATGCATTATATGAACCAGCGAAAAGAATTAGTAAAAAATCTTCAATCGATACACGCAGATCCATAGTCTCAGATAGAATTATTCTAGTTTCGTCGTGAATTCTATTTGTATAGAATATATTGATCGGAGTGTATGTATGCGAGCAACTTCAGCGGAGGGCTAATTTAGACGACGTGCCGAGAATAGCGCTTAATCCTTGTAAGCGATTGCCAATCGTCCTCGATAAATGTCACCAAACGATCGTTTCAACGGCCGAGTTCGATTTTCCTCAATCTCGACAGTATTACTCAAACTTACTTACACGTGACGAAGTTGCAAATTATATATTTTGACGACTAATAAAAAAATAATCTTAGCCAAGTCGGGCCATGACCCCGCGCGTCCTTTGGCGCGGAAACCTTTTTCATGAGATTCGACTCCTGCCTGAATAAAAAAAAAAGCCGTCGCTTTCGCAATGATAGAATATATATTATTATATAAGTTACACACAGTTTGAAGGATGGAGCAGCCGTTGTAACTATACTGAAACCTGAGCACTTATATCTCAAGGTGGGTGGCGCATTTACGTTGTAGATGTCTATGGGCTCCAGTAACCACTTAATACTAGGTGGGCTGTGAGTTCGTCCACCCATCTGAGCAATAAAAAAAAACACTTATTGGCACTACTCATGCCCAACAGCTGTACGCCAATGGTAATATTCCAAAAACCTTTGTTGGAGTGCCAACAACTGTACAAAGGTCTAAATTGGACCTTCGGAACGTATTCATTTTAACATACAAGACTCACAAAACAGACTGATGCCAATGGAATGTTGCGGTCATTAAACGAATTCCACTGAGGAATCCAAATCGAACCCCGTATTACAAATTCTTTGGGAATTCCCAGCATAGCTTTAAAAAGGCAAAAGAAGCTATGATTCACGCGCTTCATACACGCAAACACGTATTTATATCTCAACTGCGTCATTAGTATACAATGTATTATTTTTTTTAATAATTACTAATATTATTCAGCTACAAACTAGTTAGTTTTTTACGTGTTGTATGAGTGCTCCACACCTAGACTAACAAAATTCGATCGACAACTGTGTACTAAAACTCCAACATATTTTTTGAATTGAGAAATGATTTTCGTCTTTATTTTACATTAAAGACAACATCGCGAATGTTGTGAAAGAATCTGCATTCTGTACATACTAAATTTTAAACAAAACATGCAGTGACATTTCTGAAATTTTTATTTATTTCAATTTCAATCATATATTTATGTACACTAGAGGTCCCGCAGTAGTCGAAATTCGACTATAATTAATTGGAATTGTAAGTTTGTACACTATTATGATTGTATAATCTTCTATAATCTCAAATTTCGCCAAGACTACACTATAAAAATATTAACAAAGACAAACAATATTTAATGTATTCTCAATTTGACAACAGACGTCAAGAACAAAAGTTTGACAATAAATAGTATGCATGCGTGTGTGCGTCAAATACATGGTATGTAGTGTGTGTAATGTTTTATTTATTGATTTAATGTATCTTTTATGCATTATGTAAAAAAAATATTAGCATTGTGCACTTCTTCTCTATGTTCTCTATAAGTGTGGAAAATTTCATACTACTCCGTCCGCGCAATTTTCGTAAACAGGGATACAAAGTTTTTGCTTCACGTATTAATTTATAGATATATAAGTCAACACAACTCTCAATAAATATGTTACTAGTTAATCTTCCCCAAAAAAGTCCATTAGTCTCCCTAAAGTTAAACTTCTTTGGCCTCATTAACAGAATGGTGTAAAATGGATAAAATTATATAGCGTCTCTCCTTAGCTTTTACGTCAGCTTCGAACACGATCATAGGAAACAAAGCACGGTGTAAACTAAATTTTTCATGCTTTACGCTTATTAATATTATTATTCGGATCAACTTAAACTGTCGAAACAGAAAATGTCAATTAGTACGAGATAAAAAAAAAACGGAACCCTCCTTCTTTGTTTAAGTAATGACATTTATTGTTTTGTTTTAAAAGTATTGTTACGGGCTGCGGTTCGGGTACTCCCGGTTTGAGCCCCGTGAGCTCACCTACTAGCTCGGTGAATCTAGAATAACCCCTCGAGGTTACTAGAATAGTTAAGAAAAAAAGTGGGTTCGGAATAAATAAAAATTCTATCGAAGTACAATTTCAAATTGTATTAACACTTAGAACACTTTATACTTTGTTATTCACTTCAGATGATCCGTTCGCTGTTTCGCTTCGAGTAGATCCGATTAATAACCCGACTTCGTGCCATTTATGCAACGCTTTTATAGTCGATACGACATCCCTAGATTTATCGAGAACATTCTGGGCAAGTCGAGTAGATTCGAGCTAGTGTGTGTTTCCGCTATCTGACAATAGATGGCGTTGTACTTCTCGAGCCTTCTCGATGTTACCAGATCCTTTGATATTTGTTTCTGCTATTCGGCGATAGATGGCGTTACTCTTACCGGCGTCACAGAATATTTATGCAATGAAATTTATAATAATCAGTCACATTCTTCATAACTGTCGAAGCCGTTGTTGAGCACTGTTGTTGTAATTGCAAGAATGTTCTCGAAGAAACAATTTAATATGTTTCGAATAATACTATATTTATAATATAATTTTGTTTTATTTTTCGCAGTTTAATATCGGCATGATGCCGGTACTCGGAATTACAGAACTAAATCTCTCTGGCAAACTGAAACTAGCAATTGGACCGCCTATTGTTAGCATTGAACTTGTTTTTTGTTAAAACTAATTTTTTTGTTTGTCGTCGTGGCCTAAAGGATAAGACGTCCAGTGCAATCGTATCTAGCGATGCAACAGTGTTCGGATCCCGCAGGCGGGTACCAATTTTTCTAATGAAATATTTACTCAACAAATAAATGTTGACGATTGACTTCCACGGTGAAGAAATAACATCGTGTAATAAAAATCAAACCCGCAAAATTATAATTTGCGTAATATACTGGTGGTAAGAGGACCTCTCGTGAGTCCGCACGTGTAGGTACCACCACCCTGCCTATTTCTGCCGTGAAGCAGTAATCTGTTTCAGTTTGAAGGATGGGGCAGCCGTTGTAACTATTCTGAGACATTAGAACTCATATCTCAAGGTGGGTGGGCGGTATTTACGTTGTAGATGTCTATCTATGGGCTCCGGTAACCACTTAACAACAAGTGGGCTGTGAGCTCGTCCACCCATCTAAACATTAAAAAAAAAACAAGATTAATTAATTGTCTCAAAGCTACATACACTATTCGTAAAAACCATTTTGTTAAACTGTGTAGGATATTTTGTTCCGTGAAACTTTAGGGGACGAGGGGTTGGATAGTCTAGACTTAGAGTGTTTATTCTAGAGTAGTCTAGACAGTATCAAAAGTCCAGACAACTATGAATACCTTTGTTAAAAAGGTTCTATATATTCTTCTAGCATTAGCGCCAGTGTTTTAGCTACACGTAACGCTCTCAGACGATTAACTGCAAGTAAAAATTAAAATTAAATTTTTTTAACTTAAAAATTTTATTTTCGACTTATATCATATTATTATAAGTAAAGGTACTTTTTCGAAATTCCATTCCAAAATCATGTTACATTTTTGATATTTGACATTTAAGTCATTATGAAAACAATTACAATATTATCTTCGAATCGCCAATAACGTTGAAAAGGCGAGACGCGGTTTTTTGTTGTTATGAATGCAAGTTGGCAATGAAACAACAGGAAAGCCTTCGCTACGGTTAAGTGACCGTGTCACAAGCAGACTTGGACGTGACATTAAAATCCACATGTACCTATATATTTTTATTCAATATATATAGGTATGTCGTCAATAGATCAAACTTTAGAATTTTTTTGTTATCAATTTTCGTATTTTCTATGTTGAATATAATAATGATTACTCGCTTCATAAGAAGAAACGATCTCTTAGATACGCTACAGAATAAAAAACCTGAATTAAAGAGAAACAGCGCCGCATATAAATTAATAAACTATGTACGTAATTTTATAACATTGCTATCGAATACAGACTTAATCTGTACAAGGGCACCGGACCAGACGAGGTTTCAAGTCCCTACAAAATAATATATGTAGCTTTGATGCGAACTACTATGTAACGCCACCACGAACCTCGAGGCATGGTCTCAACGTTTAAATTGTATTTTAATAACAGCTGTCTTACCCTTCGAAGTAAGTAAAGAAATGGTGGGATAGTGTAGCCTATATCTACCCCAGCCACTGTCATGGCATACTATAGCTAAGCCATCAATTTCCCGAAGAAAAGTCACGTTCTTTTAATTCAATTTCAAACGCTTAGAAAAGTGCGTGATTACTTATAATTTTTTTTTATTGATTGATTAGTCGACGTGTTCACAGCCCACCTGGTGCTAAGTGGTTACTGGAGCCCATAGACATTTACGACGTAAATGCGCCACCCACCTTGAGATATAAGTTCTAAGGTTTCAAGTATAGTTACAACGGCTACCCCACCCTTCAAACTCAAACGCATTACTGCTTCACGGCAGAAATAGGTAGGGTGGTGGTACCTACCCGCGCGGGCTCACAAGAGGTCCTACCACCAGTAAATACCAGTAAGTTTTATTGTCTACAATGTGAAATAAAAACATGAGTGTTTGTTGTCGTAAACGAAAAATAACTAGGTAAATATCCGCATCAGGATTAAATTGATAATCGTGTGTGATTTGAATTGATAATCGTATTTGTATTATACGATTTTATAATCGTAGTGTATCGATTCTCATTGCAGTTCGTATGTACCTAAGAATTTCATACGAACGTGAAAAGTGAGTTTTCAAAACTGACAACCAAAGCAAGTGCGCACGGATCTGACACAAATACTGGCATACAGGTAAAGAATACTTGGAAACAATCCAAGTCTCACTGTTTACGAAAACTATAACGGTTACTGTTTTTAATGTTTTCCATGAAACATCTGATTGTATTCGATTTCAATCAAGACGCCATTTCCGTAGACAGTTATAACAGCATTATTTAAGACAAATCCAAACGAACATAGCTTTAGGGGTCTTAAGTAATGAGAGAGCGATATCGGATTATTGATTTAAAGATACGGGTGTTACAAGCGAGCCTTTATTTAGGGCCTGTCAACCGTCATACGTCTGCGGTACCAAACCGGCCAATCAAAAACCTTAAAGGCTAATGGTATGGACCTTATGATTACATTATGATGTTGAATTTAAAAGCCAAGTTTTGGAAATGTAACCTGTCGTACCGATCTGTATTAAATTGATTTACAGCCATGGCAAATTTAAACCAAATCACCTTGACCAAACGACTAGACCAATTAGTCAGATGTGCACATAAAATCGTTACACAAAAACACTGATACAATTTAACGGTCATTTAAATATATTTTTTGTGCCTTAAACAACTCCATGAATAACATAATCCCGCGACAACTGCTTATAGTAAGTAAATCGTTAATAATATGTATTACTAAAGATATATTTTTCTGTAGATTATTTTAAAGTAATACAAAGTGATCGGTGTATGGCATCATAACAAAAATATATCAAAATGAAATAAAAAAAAACATAACAAAAAGCTTAATTAACAAACTTTGACCTTTTATTCTGAGTGTGAGACGCCTTAGAATTTCCTTAAAAAGACTTAAATAATTTTTATTCTTCGCATTTTATTAATTCTTTGGAACACACAGGTATACCACAATATTTCATTCTGTATATTCCATTAGATTGTATAGGGCTGTATCTCTAATTAATTCGACTAACTGTCGGAAAATAATCAATCAGAATTTCCAATAAATGAGCCTCGGCGTTCCTGTAATTAGAAACACGACGAGCAATTTGTGAACCACCGCCCGTGAAAGGGTATCAAAGCCCATTCTGGACCGAATCAGTATGTCTTTTAAGTACAGTTTTATTAAAGCCATATATATATATAAGAGACAAAGCAACTGCATCTCCAACAATTTTAAACGAGGTTGATGCATTTCAATTTACGTAATTGGTATACTAATTACCTTTTATTGTTATGAACGTTGTGCCTGCTGGAGGCATACCTCATATTAATCGACAGGTGAGCTTCGATTTAATTGAAAGAGTATAATTTTTAATTATCTAGAATTTATAACGTAAATAAAAAATGTTCTACAAATTTGTTCGTAAATAGATTTTAATTAAGAAATATTTGTTGTTTTTTATATTTTTATGCTCATGACCCGACAAGGATCTTTTGCTTTCGTAATTATATCCTTCTACGCCATTGGAAAACGGCTTTCGTTGGGGCGCGATTAAATTCGTGACGTCGGGAGTCGTTCGGTTGGTAGTACCTTTTTTGTACCTTGTTGTGGTTCTCAGAACTTCCTTAAAGAACCATCAATTTGCCGCGGCATCGCTTTAAAACGGACAAGGCCAACGACCTTGGGACTGAGTCATTTGTACAGCGATTAAGGAAACAGGGTTGGTCGCAGTCGTACGATCGTGAGGCGCCGACCCGGTGAAGAGATCTCGTAAAAGTGAATGACTCGAGAAAAAAATTATCGCGAATTTTACATTAAACGGTACTTTGCTTAAGAAGTAGATACGCTTTGATAGCTCGCAATGTTGTCAAGGAAATTGTTCATTTGAAGATTATAATTAATTAAGTTTAATTAAAATATCTATGGGTCTCGTGTAAATCCCAAGGTAATTTAACGATTTAATTGGCTTGAAGACAGCTAAGTTTACTAATTAAAATACCTTTTAAATCTGAACAATATTCCATAGAAACTTTGCATGATGACGAATAGCCCGTGGATCCCACAGCGAAGTCAATGAATTTTCGAGGCAACTATGTCATGGTGAGTCGAGCCAGTCAAGCGCCTACTGCGGTTGCGGTACAAGATAATTTGACGGGAATTCCATTAAAATTGAAAGATACTGCGAATTGTATTGATTCGTGAACATAAAAAATATTATTTCATTAATTCTTGCTAAAAGCGTATAGGTATTTATGTTTTTTGAATCATCAATACGAATTACGTATTGATGATCAATGCATCATGTTAACATTTACACGAATTAAAACATAAATATCTTTTGAAAAAAATCACTTAAATATAGTGAACAGTATAGATAATAGTAATCAATTCTACACTTCTTTATGATATTCAAAGGAATTCTTATTCATTTGTGTACCGTTAAAAATTGGCATCATAAAATGAAAGTAAAATAAATACTATAATAAAACAGTAGCAGAACGTTGTGAAATTATCCGGAAGGCTATAAACTATAAAGCGTTAGATGTAACTGGCCGATCACGACGACTGTATGAAATGTTTCATTCTCTTAATACAATGTTGACAGTATTCCAATTTGCTTTACGCTTGACCGATTACTGAAGAAAAAAAAACGTGACATCAAATACAATTTAGTTTTTTTTATTGTGTAATCACCGAAACCATAGACATCAGTTTCATGATCATTACAATGTTGATTTACGATCAGTTGTCATTGTTAAACAATCTTCGCAATACCTACTTGAATGATGTTGTTTGAAGTTAAATATTCATTCTATAAAACTAATCTCGATGCACTGTTTCGTGCTACATTCTATTTCTGGCGCCAAACGTAACGCGTTCCACTTGGGAGAAGAGGGTACCCGTTTTTTCAAACGCTTACGATAAAAAAAAAAGTTAATAGGCACTTGAACCGTTCTACACTGGAAGAATAGCCAAGTAAAACATGCAATACAAACTTTCGCACTTATCATTTTAGTCTTAGCATTTCCGTGTCTGTGTTCAATTGTAAGCGACGAGTAAGATATTATTTGTCGACATTTAAATTCTTATTATGTCTCAAGCGCTTCAACAATTATAGAAGGAGAATTATAAAAGCGAATACAAAATGTGGATCTGATTTATGTCGTCTCCTCTCTAACGTAGATTTTGAATAGGATATTACAATTCGTCAAGTTTCTGAGAGTACGAAATGGAAAACAAAATGTATGCGCCAAGTTCGACTGCATATTGGAAACTTGTCGGATCGACGGACAATGTAAATCCAAGTAAGTCGTCGTGGCCTAAGGGATAAGACGTCCGGTGTATTCGTGTTGAGCGATGCACCGGTGTTCGAATCCCAGGCGGGTACCAATTTTTCTAATGAAATATAATACGTAGCCAACAAATGTTCACGATTGACTTCCACGGTGAAGGAATAACATCGTGTAATAAAAATAAAACACGCTAAATTATAATTTGCGTAATTACTTGTGAGTCCGCACGGGTAGGTACCACCACCCTGCCTATTTCTGCCGTGAAGCAGTAATGCGTTTCGGATTGAAGGGTGGGGCAGCCGTTGTAACTATACTTGAGACCTTAGAACTTATATCTCAAGGTGGGTGGCGCATTTACGTTGTTGATGTCTATAGACTCCAGTAACCACTTAACACCAGGTGGGCTGTGAGCTCGTCCACTAATCTAAGCAATAAAAAAAAACCAGACCACCGAGCTTATTCGGCATTCGTTCGTCCTAGCTAATTGAAAATATGTTTGCGGTACGCATCGACCCTCTGGCTTGCATATTACACGTCTGTCGTCGCCGTTAGCCGCAAGCCATGTGGCATGAAACATATTATTATAATGTCTAATAGAAGTACTAAATTATATGACTGAGTGTAAACGAAACTTTACATTGTATTAATTTAGTAGCAATTTTTAAAAACTTAACCGACTTTAAAAAAGGAGGAGGGTGTTAATTCAACTGTATTTTTTATGTGCGTTATCCTCAGAATTTTTTTCAAAGTGAACCAATTTTTAACGATTACTTTTTTTTATTTCAAGGCTGGTTGGTGGTGGTCCCATTTCAACTTATCATTATATGGTCATTACCCTTTAAGTTATCTTTGATAATGCAAATTTAATCGACTTCAACTACATTAATGATTTCTCTTTTTTTCTTCGTTAAATTCGTTTTTTTTTTATTTATTTAAAAATCGTGTTTATCAAATTATTTTATTAACTTTTTTTTAAAGTACACACAATACAATTATTACTAACAATTAAATAAAAAATATGTTAATTTCAAGCAAAAAAACTGTAACAGGATATACAAGTATTTAAGTAATCGTAAACACATCACGTATTTCACATCATCATACTAGTGAGTGCAACTAAGGTCATGTAAATATTCTGCTGAGTAACATTATTGTATTTTGTACAGAATCATTTGTAAAAATAACAGTCAAATGAAACTATTAAACGAGGAACTGTGAAATAATGTTAAACATTATAAAAAAAAACACACGGAGACTGCCGCGGTAAAGCTATTGCATAGCAACTTTTTATCACCTTATGCAATTATAATTAGACAATAATATGTTAATATTAAAACAATAATAAAATAAGACCACGCTATATTTATAAACATTAACAAAAGCAAAACATTAACTGTCCCCTTCACACTCATAAGCTAGACCGCGCGAGACAGAGATGGGCAGACTTTTGCGCATGCAGTGCGACGTCACGCCGCGCGCTTATTCACAAACACTACAAGCGCAACGTATGAATGTGTTGAACGCGAGCTACATGGTAGGCGGAGTGGGGGGTGTTAGGTTTTATGTTCGTTACGGAATTTTTTGATTCGGTTGCCGCGCTCAAAACCCCCGAGATAAAATCTATGCAATAGCTTAAAAGAAAAATCAGAGATTTCTGATTTCACTTCACATTGCATTGGGACTTAAATATTTTCATTCCCAACTACGAGGAAGATTTCTGTTGTAGCAAAGTAGATTCAACAAATGCGTATATTTCATATCTCTCTCTATCTAGGGGAAGTCGCAACTGAGCTTGGTACGGATTCACTAATTCATTAATATAAGAAATTGCTTAAATTAATACAAATATTCACTGTGAATAGAACAAAACCATTCCGGGTGATGCCATGAGTCACGATTGGGGACCGACCTTTGTAGAGACTATATTTTATATCCTGTTATTTGCGATAATTACATTTATATCTATTTAAAACGACCATTCACATTAAAATATGTTCAAACGTTGTGCGTGTAAGTAAATCCTGTGTAATTTATTATTCGCTAGCTGGTCGTATAAATTTACAAAGATAATGCTTCAAAGTAATTCAGACAATCACGGAAAGGGGATAATTTTGTCACCTCCCACACTAGAGTAAAAGATAACATTGCCTCTACTTTCGTTTTAGAGTTGATGTTGAACAAATAGAATTGATAACTATGTTTCGTTTTGAAGGGTAAGATATATTGTTAATCCATGGGAATTCATGATTACGACTGTAAAAAAAAATTATAAAAATGTACGTAGCACACCTAATTCTCTGATTTGAATCTGCGACATACATTTTCAAAGTTATAGTCACCATCCATAACTTAATTAACTACACGTAATACTTTATTCCTCCTTTTTTTTAAGATTCAATCGGATCCAGAGATTTATAAAAATGTAAAATCTGTTGTGTTCTATAAATCCATTTCGCCGATCTCTTTCTTTTTAACATGTATGGAATCTATTAACATTAGCATATCGTGATTCGCAGCTCCCACTTGTTTGTTATTCCTACAATTAGCGTTCTTCGTGCGAACGTTAAAAAACAATTGCAGCGAAAATTAGGAACTTAATTAGTAACAGATAATTGGATAGATGTTGGCTGAATAAAAGGAATTTCTACTTTATTGATTAACTGCAAAGAAAAAGAGAAATAGAATTATTTGCTAACATGACAGCAGTCATAATAAGTCATAATAACATAACATGACTAATGTCACGTTGGATGCAGGTGGCAATGGATTGGCCGCACTGGACACCAGTTGCAGAGAGCTTCAACAGTGGACTGTGGACAGGCTGAGATGATGATGATGACGACTGCTAATATTTTGACTTCATTTGCTAATATTTTAGCTTCAACAGTGGACTGTGGACAGGCTGAGATGATGATGTTGACGACTGCTAACATTTTAGCGGTTTTACACTTGAAGCGAAATTCACATTTTAATGTTTGTACGCTTCTGGTAAACACTTAACACCAACCAGACCAGGAGCTCTTGCCCTCGTCAGCCCATTTAGACCAATAAAAAGTCAATGAAACAATAAACCTTCATAGTATAAAAAAATGAAAACGTTATTCGAGCCAGTAGGAACGGTTATTGCGTATGCAGACCACGATGCTTCCTGTTAATGAAGTGGCCGACTCATTGATACAGTGTAGTTCTGCACGCGTCGACTTGCCAGCTTGACTAGTAAAATACCGGACAAATGTATAATACGCCGCTGTTCACAATGGATGGAAGTAAGCGATCTATCATAGGAGATACACGTTACGATTTCTTTTAATTCTGTTCGCCGGATGACGTTGCTGTGTGTGTTTGCTCGTCATTAACGGATATATTGTGCTATAAATGTTATATTGTCTCTGAATACATAAAACGTGTTTGTTTTTTAGATACAATTAATGGTAGGTATCAAACAATTGCATAGTGATAAACAGAATTATATAACCCATTCTATTGAACAAGATATTTTAGTTTGAACAGTCGGTTAGAAATGAAATAACATTTGATATCAAATAATCTGGTCTCAGGCGCTTTTGACAAATAATTTGCGCACATAGACACAATTAAAATATTATCATGAGTGTTTTAAATTCATGCTCGATAGAGAGAACGCACTATTTTCTACAATGTCGTCTACACTCCAGAGCATGATACAAAATTGTTATCATCTTTAGCGTTGCGGGAACGGGACAAAATTTCTCTCTCTCTCTTCCTAGCTATTAATTCCACATGGTGGTGGGGTCAGATTTTCCTATTTTAGTCTCCTTCGCTCTGTCTTCAACATCCTCGTCAGCAAAATTTGCGGTCCCTTTTGCCCTTCAGCCTTTCATCTTTGCACCTTGTTTTGGGCCTACCTCTAGGTCTCCGACCGGGGAGGTCGTGCAGTAGTGCCAAATTACAAAACAACAGGACAAAATATCCGGTATAAAATATATAAATTTTACACCTACATCTCAGAACTTTATTGATCGGTTTCAATTATTTCTTAATGAGACTTATTGTATTCAATTACATTTCACACAAAATCCTTGTGTTTTAATGAATGCGATATCGGTCAAATACACAATTATGATTTGTCCATACAGTACAATAATACCTAATTGGTTAGGTCGTTTTTCCATCTTTAAGCAAACATTGAAATAAATAAACCAAATTTTTCATATTATAGGATTTTCTTTCTGCTATGTTCGGTATGGTTATGTTCCTGAAACATAAAAACTACATAAAAATAAGCACAGCTAGATGAGTGGTTACTGGAGCCCATAGACATCTACAACGTAAATGCGCCACCCACCTTGAGATATAAGTTCTAATGGTCTCAGTATAGTTACAAAGGCTACCCCACCCTTCAAACCGAAACGCATTACTGCTTCACGACAGAAATAGGGGGAGTGGTGGTACCTACCCGTGCGGACTCACAAGAGGTCCTACTGCCAGGCAAATGAATGCCGCACTCGCCCTGAGACTTGAGGTCTCAATTGTTTGGTGATTCGCTTTTTTCAATTTTTTTTAGTTTGATTTTACGCGATCTTAATCCAATATCGTGGACGTGTATCAAATGTTTTTTAGGCAATCAAATATCGCACATTCACCCGAAACAACAAGACAACAGGTACTGATTGGATAAAACGAAATGTAAATCCTTACATCTAAGTTATGGTAACGAAGGCAGCGCAATACTTAACGTCCTGAAAAACGAATGTTGCAAAACCGAAAATTACGAAAGCAGAACTCAATATTGGATGTTTCGCGAATTATTCAGTACATAGGTAACGTTTATTCACACATTGTGAAAAATTACCGCGCGTTATAAACTCATGCATGCCGCAGACGCCACACTTAGAATTTGTTTTGCAAACACCGAAACATTTAGACTTGCTTTAGTCGACTTTCAGAACGTTTTGCGTCTGCTGATGTAACACTGTTTCAATAATTATAAATTTTTCGTCTAATTTAAAAATGAGATTTTATGCATCCTATATTTGCATTCGATTTTGCAAAAGAGGCCAAATATTTTTCTGGTCTGGTTTCTGTTTCTTGAAGTGGGCCGCGGTGTTTATTTCGTTTCGTCAACAATTATGGTAATTTACTGATTTTTAACATTAAATTTGTTTTTTATGATAGAGTATTGAGAGTCCGATAGCAATCACGAATCTCTGTTTCAATCGCACATCTGTTAATAAATAACAATTTAATTTCTTGTTTTAAGGCGACTGCCTGAGTCATTAACTTTAAATGACGATTCAAGTGATTTTTTTATGTATTTGAATCATATCTGTCTCATTATCTCATCATGTCTATCTGTAAAACAATAAAGTTGCATACTTAGTTGTTTCGGTAGGCAGCGGCTTGGCTTTGCCCCTGGCATTGCTGAAGTCCATGGGCGACGGTAACCACTCACCATCAGGTGGGCCGTATGCTCATCTGCCTACAAGGGCAAAAAAAAAAAATAAAAAAATTTAAAACTCAAACAATAATCATTTTAAGTACCTGACTTTATGGAATCTAGAACATTCACAAAACTAAATATTTTCTCTACCAAATCGTTGGTAACCTAAGGAGCTGTACCAACTACGCGTGGTCGGGTAGGTTACTAGGTGTGAGCTCATGAGCCTCAAAGAAGACATGCTAACACTAGAGAACTAAATGATTTTTAAAACGTCCTGTAGTATCATGCTCTAGCGCCTACTTCACTTATAATTAAAATACTGAATGAAACAAGAAACGATTTAATGCGCACGTCAAAGATTTAAAATAACTTACAAGAATAATTGCATATTCATGACATAGCTGTAAGTTAGCACTTACCTATTAAATCACGACCACTTACGATTGAATCGATGTCAACTTAAGTATTTTTTGTGTAAATGGTGACGAGCTCATGCCACACCCGGCGTTAAGTGGTCATCGGAGATTGACCGGAATGGATACGCGGCGACTTTGGTTTTGTTACGTAGTGGGCGGAAACCTCATTTTTTGTAATGGCTATTCGAATTCTAAACTAAGATTACGATTATGTTAAATCGAAACTATGAAGATAGATTCCGACAAATCTTTGAATTATTTTCTGTTGCCTAAATTTGAAAGGAATGTGCCAACGAAATGTTAATAAAGTATAAGGATTGGATTTTCGTAAAAAACCTTTTTTTTGTGTATTTTTTTTTCGTTTTTTTTTATTATTGCTTAGATGGGTGGACGAGCTCACAGCCCACCTGGTGTTAAGTGGTTACTGGAGCCCATAAACATCTACAACGTACATGCGCCACCCACCTTGAGATATAAGTTCTAAGATCTCAGTATAGTTACAACGACTGCCCCGCCCTTCAAACCGAAACGCAACTTATAGTAATGACTCATTATAGCCAGGGCACTTTTTAAGAAATGGGTCAAAATTGTTTCTTTTGTAGTAGATATTGGTCACACAATTAATAATGTGACCTTAAAGGGGGAGAAGAGGACTGTTACGATATATTTTTTTTGTTTCAAAAAAAGTAAAAATGTCAAACTAGTAAAGGTCGTATACACACTATGCAAATTTGTAAAAATGTTTACATATCTATGCGTATGATTTTAATATATGACTATATTTTGATAATTTGTTAATAAATTTCATTTAACTAACACAAAAAAGGGAGTGTGTAATACTCACTAATTATCTTACTAATACGTTCAGGTCGCGAATGAAACTCTCTCACACTTTTTTACTGGTGGTAGGACCTCTTGTGAGTCCGCACGGGTAGGTATCACTGCCCCGCCTATTTCTGCCGTGAAGCAGTAATGCGTTTCAGTTTGAAGGGTGGGACAGCCGTTGTAACTATACTGAGACCTTAGAACTATATCTCAAGATGTGTGGCGCATTTACGTTGTAGATGTCTATGGGCTCCAGTAACCACTTAACACCAGGTGGGCTGTGAGCTCGTCCACCCATCTAAGCAATAAAAAAAGCCACATGCTATTGCGAATTAATATTTGGGACACAATTCAGGGTCAAATACCTACAATAATCTCATCAATAAGTTTATCTATACTAATGCGTATAATATCTTTTGCTACGCTTGCGACCGTTAGGCAACAACGATCCTTGACTTTAACTAATAATCCAATGTCCGATTAAATCATTAAGACAATAAATTACAAGTTACTAACATAACGGTAAAAAAATACCCAATTTATATTCGTTTAACTGTACACTGGCCATTTCGAAATTGAAAATCGATCAAATATTGACATTACTGAAGTTTTGCGTTCACGACCCGTTAAATAACTAAACACTAATGGATCAAAGTGAGCGCAGCACAAAATCTTGACCTTGCCCGATGCAATCATGTAATAATTAAGTACTATTATAATTCTCTAATAATATAGGACAGAAGCTTAAAGAATATCAATTAAGTATATATGTGCCATTATTATGAAATCTTAACGTTTTTATCAATAGTAAAGGTAACAATGGATCTTACCCAGTCGTAATAATGGACATAATAATATGCCTTTCCAATACATGCACAAATTTCGAAGGGCGAATATTTATTGAAAATAAGATCATAAACTCTATCTTTGATCTTGTAGTACATTGAAAAACAGTTTTTACCATTTTGACGCATTGGTATTGGTATTTTTTTCTTTCCGTTTATTTCAGAGTTTGCATCTATATTACATTCATTTTTAGTATGATTTAAAAATATATCAAATAACGAAATCCCTGTCACGTAAGTGTCTCATAAATTAAGTAAAAAATCATTGAAATTTCAATTATCTAAACACTTCAAGATCTAGAACGAAATATTGTAATGCCTTTCACGTTAAGTGTAAGCCATGCAGTTGTAAGTTTAAGTTGAACAAGCATTGTAATCGGTTTAAGTAAAACACTTTCCCCCATGAAGGTCGGCAATGTCTGTGCTTTGAATATTATGTCATCCATAGTGTTTACACGTGTCTGCTTCGACTATTATGTTATCAAGTCATAACCAAATACGTAAAAACTAAGGAGACTTATTAAGTTTTGTATGTGTAACCTTGGAAACAATGTGATATTATTGTTATACCGCTACTTATCTAAAAAATGCGTCGACTAATCCAGTAAAAACGCCCACTGCGTTTCCATGAAATCTATTTACGATGTTGCATACTATCAATTACTACTTGTACGAGATTAACCTGATTAATGCAAAAACAATTGTATCTATCGCTTTTTAGTTACAGTAAAAATCTAAACATCTAAATCTAAACAAAACAAAAAAATCATTATTACGGTAAATTCCAACTATATTTGAATATTGAAATTTATTATTAATAATAATTAGTAATAATAATTTCCGATATCTTCTTATACCTTGTAGTAAAAATGAAGATCCGAGTCGTAAAAATTGCCAGACCTCTAAATATTGCTAATTCATTATGCGTACAAAGTTTACTTTAGTACTTTAGTAGTTGACAGTGAAAAAAAAATGGCATACCTAGCGTGTAGTGAAGGCGTTATTGTATTTCTTAATTCAAATTCGGACAAATGAAATAGTAGTCTGTGATCACGAATACAATAATGCGATTTGAAACATCGAACATTCTAAATATTATTTCTTGATTTTCATGCGAGTTTTGAAATCCCAAGAACAGTCTTAACATGATAATTGAAAATGATAAACGCGAAATTTAACTGTAAATTTATGTATTTTAAATTACCAAAGAAAGTAATATAATTGAAATTTTGTTTACATATTCGTTCAATGACTACGTACCGAATCCCGGCCTTGTTTTGTTCAGTGAGTGGTTAATGGTCTTATTAGCTCGCCACTTGCGAGACAATCTCGGATCAAAGTGATGTAATCTGCCTCAGCGAAGTTAATTCGCTGGACCATGTTTTCAGAACCTGTTTAACTACCGTAAATATATTGCCCTCCAAGGTCTGCCAGGTAAATAAAGTGTTGTATTCTAAAGCCACATAATATAAGCGCCAGTTTGTTAATTGATGGCGGGCTTTTTTTTTATAGCCCTTGCAGGTAGACGAGCATACGGCCCACCTGATGGTGAGTGGTTACCGTCGCCCATGGACTTCAGCAATTCCAGGGGCAGAGCCAAGTCGCTGCCTACCGTAAATAGCTTATAATTATTAGTATAAGCACGACCGGTAGAACGGGTGTAAAGGGGAAAAATATTGACAGAAATTCACTGACACTTCGATCTTTTAATATTCCATCACTGAGTATCCACCTCTTTCTCATTTATAAAACAATTTACCGAACACCATTATTAATAAAAGATCATCAAATTCATCTTAAAATTACATAATTACCTTTTTTTTTTATTGCTTAGATGTGTGGACGAGCTCGCAGCCCACCTGGTGTTAAGTGGTTACTGGAGCCCATAAACATCTACAACGTAAATGCGCCACACACCTTGGGATTTAAGTTCTAATGTCTCAGTATAGTCACAACGGCTGCCCCACCCTTCAAACCGAAACGCATTACTGCTTCACGGCAGAAATAGGCGGGGCGGTGGTACCTACCCGTGCGGACTCACAAGAGGTGAGCATTTGTTTAATACGTATTTCATTAGAAAAATTGAATTTTCATTAGAAAAATTCATTAGAAAAATTATCATGAAAAATTTGCTACACGTACGCGATTAAAAAACAAAACACCTGATGGAGTGATGAAGTTATTAGTTGATATTTCACCAATTTACTTTTAATTTACTACAAAAATATTAAAGTTATTCTTTGCAAATTTCGTAGAGAAATTAAAAATATAAATTTTTAATAAACAGTTACAAATAACATTTGTAATGGCAGATATTCACTTACAGCTTTCCACGTTGGTGTTTAAGTGCATTGACTAATACTGCAATTAATAACATAAATGACGTAGATGGCTGACTGCAATTAAAAATATCTCAGTATATAAACTACCAATCCTATACAATAATAATTCAAGTCATAATATTTGATACTAAAACTTTGTTTAATGTCGAGAGAGACGACTGGTCAATCTCAAACATTGTTGTTAAAATTGAGTATGATTTTATTTCAACAGATTATGACGGCATTAAAATCATATTATGGACCTAATATATTACAAAGATATACTAAATACTAGATTTTTTTTTTTTTAAATCTAAAATAAAAAAAAGACATGGCCGCTGAGTTTCTTGCCAGTTCTTCTCAGAACGGAGGCTAGTTTTTGTGAATTGGCGGTAGTTCTTTTTGACGTTCAACAAGTATGTACTTTCATTTATGTTGAATAAAAATTTCTGATTGATTGATTGATTGACTGAGCTCGAACCACGAAATGCTTCTAATGCGGCAAATGCTGAGAAAACTGAATATATACTTGAATTCACTGTAGGCCAATTGTAGCTGCCATGAGGACTTACGAGCCATTGTGCTGAACGGCTCGCGACAATGTATGACCGGATAGGTCGAACTCGTAACGTTATTCCGAGTATTGGCAGAAACACCAAGCTAGGTTTATGCCTGGCGTCGTAATTTAAATAACTGTCGTGCTAATCCTAACGTAGTTTTTATGAATATTGTAGGAATCAGGAATGTGCTCAATGCGCGCTCCCACAGCCAGCCGTCGTCTAGCGCAGTACCGTTTACCTATAGAAAAAGGACCGGTCATAAATAGACTCCAGTTTATAACGAGGAGATAAAACATAAATATTAATGTATGAAGAGTATTAAATAGGGAGTAACGAACACGACAATTGCAAAGACTTTTTACTACCAATTTTATTTAAAGGCCCTTAAGTGAGTAGATTGTTATGTGCATATTAATAACCTTGCCATTAACAAAAACTTTTTGTAATACAGAAAACATAAAATAATATAGTATCTGGATTTATTTTTCCTTTCGAATCGCAGTCTCGATTTAACGGTTACGCAATTTTAAACGAAATTCGAATTTGGAAAACTTTGCAGTTTTTTTTTTTGGCACTATAATTCGTTACATACTTTCGTTGAACTGCTAAAGTGAATAAAATCAACACTATATCAAGCAAATATCGGAGCGAACGTATAGAAATAAATAATACGGACATATTATCTGTTATACGAGGGAGCTGCGGTTTACCATTCTGTGACATCGGCCTATCCGGAGCCAAGGCCAGCGAAGTGATATTAGCTAATGACAGTTTCTATATCAGCTTCACTATTTATCTTCATATTTTAATCTTCACAGGACACGGCGGACTGTTACAAAGAGCTAAAACCTGTGTCAGTATTTATAATTTTAGCGTGGCAATTACTGGTTGATTTGTATATTTGTAAACTGGATATTTCTATATAATTTTTCCAATACATGTACTATATCGTTTTCGCTCTGTGTACAACTAACAATAATACTTAGTTAATTTGTCTTTTACATTAATAATACATATCTTTAGGGTCTCTCTATCGGGGTCATAATGCGTTATTGCATTGGCGGGATTATTGGTGAGTTTATCAAATTTTACATCATCCCAATCAGCTGCTTAACACTTTTATCTTAAAACGCGTAACTAAGTTAAAATCAGATTTTGAGTAACCCTCAAATTATTGGTAAAAATATAGAGAACATTCATCGTCAAAAAACAATACGAACTTAAATGCTTTCTTTTTTAATTAAACGTGAAATTCCGTACGCGACCGCACAACTTTTTTTATTTTTATTGCTTAGATGGGTGGACGAGCTCACAGCCCACCTGGTGTTAAGTGGTTACTGGAGCCCATAGACATCCACAATGAAATGGTTCTATGTATTTCATAAATAACGAAGGTCGATTTAAGAAATTAGGAAAAAAAAAATGTTTATTTATGTGACACACTTACAATTCTAAACATAATGAAGATACAGATTAATATTAAACGTGAATAAATAACATCCCAAAAGATTGAATTTTAGCATTTCCACATTTACGTTTTTGATATTTCTAAATAGTTCGACGGCCCCAAACCTGTTTCAATATATACCTGATTGACGGAAAATGGCGTGGCCAGAGGTAATGGTTTGTTCGGCTTTTAATCGTAAACCGATGCCAATTTTTTCGTGCCATTTATCATCACCGTCGGTAGTTGAGCGACTTCACTTGTCCACCTGACTTCCTTTACTTCTTTCGTAAATATTGTTCAGTAGTGATGGAAAGTCGTATGCGGAACCAACCTGTGCCTATAACTTATTATTATATATTATTACTGGTGGTATAGGACCTCTTGTGAGTCCGCACGGGTAGGTACCACCACCCCACCTATTTCTGCCGTGAAGCAGTAATGCGTTTCGGTTTGAAGGGTGGGGCAGCCGTCGTAACTATACTGAGACCTTAGAACTTATATCTCAAGGTGTGCGGCGCATTGACGTTGTAGATGTCTATGGGTTCCAGTAACCACTTAACACCAGGTGGGCTGTGAGCTCGTCCACATACCTAGACAATAAAAAAATAATAAAAAAAACTGCATCACAGCAGCATTTCGATCTAAATATATATATTGGTTGTTCGATTCGATCCTAAAGTTTCCTTTAGTAAAATAATTTCAGACTGTTTTTGTTGTCAGTTAACTAGTTGATGTCACTCATGTGTAGCCTAATTTCATTTATATATTAATGTTAAACATGAATATTCAACGTAAACTGCTAATTTTAGGCTTATCAAACAATCTTTATTAATTTAATTAAATTAAAAATCATTGGAATGCATTCAAACATATTGCAACGTTTTGTCAAACAGAACCAAATGGACGAGTTTATATAACAGGTGAACATTTATAAATTAATAGTGAACACCGGAAACACATCTTCACGGCAATAAATTTCTTCATTGCCGTAACAAATTAACATCTAAGAAGACGATGAGGAAGTAATGGCTTGTTTTAGTAAACATTGCATCATCGTAACATTCACATGATAAAATGTTAGTGTCACGAAACAGCAAACGACCTCTTCACCGATCTAAATACATATATCAATATAATTTTCGTGCGGTGTATTTTTTTATTTTAACATACCGAAATATAAAATCGAATCCGCAACAACAGGGAAAATATTCTATATTAACATTAGAAATATTTAAATAAATAATATTTTCCAAACAGTTGTTTCCTTCAGCTCATTAACCAAATTGAAATTTTCGATAAAATTTACAATTGAATATGCAATTTCGAAAAGGTCACATCTCTGAAAATGTAAAATGTTCAGGAAATGAAAAACTTTATTATTTACTAAAGCAGTGTAAAATTTAAAATATATTAGCTTTTGAGATATATTTTAGTGTTAATTAGCAATTAAAAATTACTGGAATTATTATAAAATGGGTGTAGGTAAGCCTCAAAACTACATGTATATGGAAGAACGTATTTGACAAAATATGCGACATGTGCCCTTTTCGAAATTGCATATTCAAATAAAATGAATACATATTTTATATCCACACTAAAGAAATGGTTCCTTATTGGATTTTTGCTCATAAGACATAACGGTTCAGGAAGTCGTTAAAAATTGCAATGATGAAACTGCATCATATTCCGACTTGCCGACATAATTCAACCATCTAAAATTACACAAGTACTGCTCCCGGTAAATGAAGTTCATTTTATGGTTTCATAGACAAGAATAACGATAAGACAAATGAGTTACTAAACCTTTGATTACTGTTTTATGGCACGCATTTACTGAATTACCAATTTCCCAAGATTAACTGTAGTGTTATTGAGAATACGCGAATGCGTGCACGAAACACTATTTCCAATACCTATTACAAACAGTATTATAATTAGCGTACCTTTTTTTTTATTGCTTAGATGGATGGACGAGCTCACAGCCAACATGGTGTTAAGTGGTTACTGAATCGCATAGACATCTACAACGTAAATGCGCCATATACCTTGAGATATAAGTTCGAAGGTCTCAAGTATAGTTACAACGGCTGCCCCACCCTTCAAACCGAAACGCATTACTGCTTCACGGTGGTACCTACCCGTGCGGACTCACAAGAGGTCCTACCACCAGTAAAAACCTCCTCCTCCAAAAAAAAAGTTACCTCAAAATTAAGTTAAATTAATATTTGAAAATTTGTTATTTGTTTCAGGAGGCGTATAGTATCGCGGCGCCAGCACGGCGCCCACCTCCGAACACCTGCTGATGACAGAATAAATTGTGATGCTCACACGAACAGAACCCTATAGGAAACTGCGTCCTAGAGGACGTCGGAGGACGTTATAGCGAAACGTTGTTGTTTTCCTCTATAAAAGTGCCTAATCATTGCAATCATGGTGGCGAATCGACGAAATTTTATATTTAGAGTGAGCATCGTAATTAACATCGCTGTGATGCTATATGCGGCGATGCATCTGTCTGCAAACACTTCCCCGATGGTCGAGTGGGTCCCGGTGACGGGCGATGGCTCCGAGAGGAACGCGGAACTCCAGTATCTCAAACGTGAAATCACACGAAACGACACAGATAGACTTATAGAGCCTATGATCAGGGATTTCGAGGAATCCACTTCCCAGAAGTCGACCTCGACGATGCCGACAACAAACAAAACCGCATCTAGTACAGTATCCGCCACGGATCTAGAAAAAAAGATAAGTGCAGCGCCTCCAGATGTTGATATAAACGAAATGTTAGACATAGTCGATGAGAACGGGCTGTCGGACACCACACTAACACGGCTTCGGAGCTTACTGGCGTGCACAGAAAAGGACTTCCTTCCCCAAACGGTGCAGCGCGGAGAATTTTGGGTTTTAAAGAACTACATCCGAGCTGATCATGGAACAATCATGTGTCACGAAAGCATCACATACACGACGCACGCTGGCTTTGAATTCCTAGATAACGTGCTGCCTCTTGTCGAAAGGTAAGTCTTCGGGTGTTTAAGGTCCTAAAGAACGTTTCTGCTATTTTGAGACATTTATGTCCAGTTCTTTTACTGCAGCAGAAAAGCAGATGAGTTCACGTCCTACCTGGATTCAATTGGTTTCTGGGGAGCAAAAGACGCCAAAATGTAAATGCGTTCTTCCGCCTTTAAGTTTTGTGGTATCAAACAACAAAACCCAGACAGAACACATGAATAATGGTGCAATAAACATTTGAACCATTTCAAAAACACTACGAATAACGATTGCCCAAAATTGTGCATTTATGGATATAATAACAAAAAATTAAGTTGCTTAAAGTATAAAATAAATTTTAATGGTAAATTTAACGTAGGTAATTATTTAAAATTAATACAACTTTCAATTTAGGCCTTGAAGTTCTCGAGAACATATTATTGCAACTGTAAAAGAAGGGAGTAAGTATTTGAGACACAAAATGGCAGTCGGTTCTAATTGACTGGATTGTAGACACTAAAACACTTTATGATTGAAAACCTTTTTTTTTTTTCCTTTTTCAATTATGAATTTTATTACCAAACATGGATGTTCTTAATTATTTTTACGATAAAATGAGCCACTCATTACCTACAGACTTGTTTTATGGCGAGCGCACTTCGTTAAATTAATCGTTATGGTATATAATAACGTTGTCTGCTGTTTTCGCGGATCGCAGATATATTAATTGACTTTTAGGGTAGCATTAAAACTCGTATTGAGGATCGGATATGCTTAATTCGATATTTGAAGTCGATGGCCTCAAAAACATTTTTAATGTCCGAAACCAAGTGCATGCGGCATTCAACATTGAAACTTCGTGTTAGGTGAAAATAACACAATTTTGTCCTTTCTTCGGAATTCGCGAGTCATAGACATAAAAGATCTTACTTCTTAGTTTAGATTTCAACCTCCACTCTCTTATTACCTTTGCACAAAAATTCAAGTCAAATTCATAAGTTACCAATTAAGTAAACGGTAAAAAACCTATCATCTAATTTATTTATCGGCCTTTTTTTTTATTTCATTTGATCCTGAGTTAGGTACGTTCAAAATTTCAAATATGCATGTTCTCAACACGAAGCCAGTTTGAAATCCGAAATTACCAAAATAGATGGCACATTGCAAGCAAGCATTTGTGTGTGGTTGGGTACCACCACCCTGCCTATTTCTACCGTGAAGCAGTAATGCGTTTCGGTTTGAATGGTAGGGCAGCCGTTGTAACTATACTTGAGACCTTAGAACTTATATCTCAAGCCCACCTTGGCGCATTTACGTTGTAGATGTCTATGAGCTCCAGTAACCACTTAACACCAGGTGGGCTGTGAGCTCGTTCACCCAACTAAGCAATAAAAAAAAGGTTATCGCTCTCTAAAGAATCAAATAAAATTTTCACAACAAATCTCACATAAGAGACCATACTTAAAGGTGTCATCAAATCTTAATTTAAATTTTCCAAAAATACCGCTAAAGCAATCGAGTATAAATTTCAACCTTATAAACCGCATCCGGTTAGCGCTGTCATTCAACAAATACATTTTACTGCCCGAGGCTATTTTTTTAATTTACCTCCTTGAAATATAATACATAAATAAAGAGTAATCCTAAAATTTCGACTCATTTTCATTTAGTGGCTTTTGTATATAATATTAAAATAAGCGTTTTGCTCAATCGAAAAGTCATACGCTTGGTATGAATTAGCAAAAGCTGTTAAAGTTAATTCTAAGAGCATAATTCACACAAGGAATAATGCTATTACACAAAAACCTTTTCTTAAATAGTAAAATAACATTAATCAAATAGAATATTGTATATTCATGTCTTAAAGTGGCGTGTAATCATTTTACAGACATAATGCAATGAATGTAATGAACGCATTATTGTGTTGTGACATCGAATTCCTATAGGTTCAAATCAAATCTATGCACATATTTAATGTTGTGCAATAATCTTAATATTTCATACGACTATTTTGTTGTCATGCTTACAATGCACTTACTTTTATTAAATATTATTAAACGTTTATCAATGTTATTAAACGTAGGCGATCGCAAGCAGCAGCAATGTTGCGATGGATGTGTGGAGTAACGAGAATGGATAGAATACGGAATGAATATGTTAGAGGAAGTCTGAAAGTGGCAACTGTGACAGAGAAGCTGAGAAGTCCGCGTTTGGGATGGTACGGACATGTGATGAGATGAAATGAAAATGAGGCTGAGTAAGAGAATGTTAACTATGAATGTGGAAGGATATAGAGGAAGAGGTAGACTTAAGAAGAAATGGATGGATTGCGTGAAAGACGATATGGGTAAGAGGGGAGCGAGCGAAGAAATGGTATATGATAAAAAGTATGGAAGGAGAAAACATGTTGCGCCGACCCCAGGTGACTGGGAGAAGGGTAGGATAATGATGAATGATGAATGATGATGACTAAACGTTTATCAGTAACGCAATGGCAAAACCATATTATTTTGACAAATTTATTGAATCACTGAAACTTGTCCAATTAGTGAATGTAAGTAGCACGTAACCCAATAATATAAAATTATCTCCTTAATGTCCGCACGAAATCAACAAATCAACTAACTGTTACTGTTAATATGTCAGGAATGAGTACCACTGTCAATCTTTGCTCGGGAGTTTTCCTAAAATACACTGCATTGAAAATACACGGAATCTAAATATATAACATTATTAGACTCAAAAAAATTTAATGCCAATATTCGACCTATTCAGATAAAGTTCATACATTTTTATTCAATCCGTATTGACTAATCCATCAGGAGGAACGTCATACGTAAGCACCTAAAGGAATTGTGTATTGTATTAGGTAACAATCGAATGTGATTGTGCCATAAAAGTTCCTCTGTAGGCGTCGAATGGATGTAATAAAACAATATGGAATACGATGTCATGAACGCTGAATGAAAATCAAAAGTTTTCAAACTCATATAACGTTGCCGGTTCTAAAATATCACACAAAAAAACGAGCTATGTAAAAAATTAAAGAAAATTTTTGAAAATTTTTTTTCTTCCTACCTATGCTGATGGTCTTGAGAGGCTATTTCAGCGTAACCTTAACTAGTAGGTAAGCTCACGGGGCTCAAATCTGACGACGTAGCTAACACGAAAGTTACCGGCGGCCACGATGAGAGGGTTCCCGTGTCGTGCCGCTTTGTCGAAATGAATAATAATTCAGTTTGCGCATTCACACACATTTGTCTCTCGTTAATAGAAAATCATGTTATAAAATACGGTAACGGCTCGTTGGTACATTTCATTGACGTTGTTCATTTGTATTCATTAAATTTATTTGTAGAGTACTGTAGGGACCTTTAGATACCGAAAAACTTCAACGACTACCTGTTCATAGAATTAAGAAATCTGCCAGGAAACGTTTGTCCAGTGATTAATTGCTACTTGATAGATGCCGCGTGGGAATAAAACGTTTGCTCCAGATCGTTTATTTAACTATCACCATTGTTGTTTCTTCAACTTACTTCTGATTCAAATGCATTGTTGATCGGCGCTTTTACAAAAGTATACAAAAGAATAATAAAACTAATTTAAAAAGGACAAGCTCGCTGAGTTTGTTTTTCGGAATTTTGGAACAGGGCTGTGACCTTGATGGGAATTGTTGGCGGGGTTGACATTCAATACTTCATATTTAATAAGTGTCATGATAACACTTAAATTGAAGTAAAACACAAAAACACAAAATCCATGACCTCCCTCAAAGTACCCACCCCACAATGCTAAGTTTTGCGCTGTGCTGTACTAGAATAGTTCCACTTATTATATCACGTCAATGTTGTCGCCTCACACGACGCCAAACGCACAATGAACTGAATGAACAAGTTAAATTACCCTCAGAACTATAACGTTATTGTACGCGTACATACAGCGTATGTACATAATATTATGTAGTTCCAAAGGTATCCAATTTCTTTATAAAAAAAACACAACCCATATCTATCATCAATACGTATTCTGTGATTAAGAGTCGATCGATATGATCTTGTAAGTTCCATCTATCGTGGGATTCATGTATCAAATCAATGAAAAATTAATTTAGTAAGATAATAAGAAAAAGATAGTAAGTAAGGTTGATATCAAAACAATTTTAAATCGGTGATCATTAAATTTATATCATTCAAATCGATCTTCGCCTATGAATAATCGAAGTACGATGTTGTGATATGTATGCGCATCAAAAAATTGGTGTTTCTTTCAGAAATTATAACTGAAATACAGAAAGCTTCAACTGGATATTTGAATGGGATTAATGATCGCGAATACGAGAGAAAGACTAAACAAATTATCAAATTTACTCTGTATATCAATGTATAGAAGACTGATTTTAATGTAGTTATGAATTTGGAGACTGACTGAAATTTTATTTACTATTTTTTGACGGATAGTGTTTTCAGAATAGTATCTCGAAAGAATCAAGTTTTGCTGCGTAATAATTCAACTTTCGCCACTTTAATTAATTAGAACGCTAATAGAATGAATTCGTAATCACCATAACGTTCCAAATTAACAGATGAGGTGCTATTACAGGTGGGGCACGAGTTTTACAGTGATACTAACTATGTTTCGTTCACATCGAGTTAACAGTATAAGAAACACGCTCTCAATTGCAATTTAAGTTTCTTCTACGAAAACTTAAAAAGAGTTTATTCATATGAAGCCACACAGTAAAATTCTAATTACGACCTAGACGTAACGTGAAGCCTAGGTCATAATTAGAAAAAAAAAAAACAGAAACAGTGTAGAAATTACGAAAACAGCCTTTTGGCCACGACGACTTTGAAATTATGTATGTTTGTTTTCTTTCGAACGAACGAATTGTTCGATATTCAAAACGATTATTCTTAGACGAAACATGTCTGACTTTATTAAAAATTTCTGTACTGTCGAACGTTATCAACTGTCAAATAATTAAATGTGACTCATAAACGCATTGTAGATTATAGATTGTGATTTTGCGAAACCAAAAAAAAGTTTATTACTAGATTTTCATGAGTCCTCAATATCGTGACCTCGTATTCGCGTAGGCGTAGTTCAAGTAGACCATGAATGATGTGACTTTCACTTGAAATCGTCTCGTGATTACCACGACGATTTCATTAACACGACACACGTCGCATATGTGAGAGCATTTTTGAAAACTATAAATAAAACAAAATCTTTCTTTATATATATAACTAGCTGACCCGGCAGACTTCGTAGTGCCTCAATCGATAAATAAAAGGTCTAAACCTTTGTATAAAATAAAAATAAACTTATAACAAAAAAAAAGGAATCCGCCCGACCGGGGACACATCAAAGTGAAAACAAAATTGTTATTTTTATTTAATTCCGAGCATTTCATATTTATCTACCTTTTAAACCTTCTCTGGACTTCCACAAATAATTCAAGACCAAAATTAGCCAAATCGGTTCAGCCGTTCTCGAGTTTTAGCGAAATTAATGAACAGCAATTCATTTTTATTTATATATAGATTTTCATTAATATTTTAAATAAAACATTATAAAAATACATTTAAAAAAAAACATCTCCGTAATTTAAAAAAAAGCTTTAAGTCTTAAATAAAAATCCACTCTAAAACCGCATCAGATAAGAGTTCGCAGTTCTATTGTTTCATCGCTTTGTATTGCAAAATTCGTCACGATTGCGGGTTTTAATTTTGCAATTAAGTATTTCGCCTTTAAATAAAGTGTAGCTATTCCAGGTTGTTTAACACTGCGTAAAATTCAATTATTTGTAATTGAAAATTTTTGCACTCAAACAGATTACTGTATATTTTTGAGACGATCTTACGATCCAAAACTTATCATCATAAATTGCTATGGGAGCTTCATAAGCTCGTTATAAGACGACTTTTTTAGAACGTATTGTTTTATACATTTTTATCACGAATAATTATTATTCTTGGTAGTCTTCTTTTAACGAATTTATGAAAATACCAAAATTAAATTATGAGTAAGACCGTGTGTGCTTATGATTGTCGGGCTATAATCCCGCCAGTCACCGGGTCCCACATCAATAAAATGATCACTGAAGTCCATAGACATCTTAACGTGCCTTTGAAGTTGAGGTCGAATGCTCAATTGTATTTAACTGTATAACGGTAGGCAGCGGCATCGATGTTACCCTAGCATTGCTGAAGTCCACGGGCGACGGTAACCACTCACCATCAGGTGGGCCGTGCGCTCGTCTGCCTACTAAGGCAATAAAAAAGAAGGTGCCCCACCCTTTAAGCCGGATAAGAAGACGGCTTCGTAACAGAAAACGGCAGAATAGTGGTAGCTACTCGTCCGGGCTTATAATACGCTTTAACTGGTGGTTTTTTTTTTTATTGCCTTTGTAGGCAGACGGGCATACGGCCCACCTGATGGTGAGTGGTTACCGTCGCCCATGGACTTCAGCAATGCCAGGGGCAGAGCCAAGCCGCTGCCTACCTTTTTTTTTAAGTTAGTTATACAAATTGGTAGTATAGTATTGGTAGTAGTGGTAGTTATACAAATTGACCATTTTTGGACTTTGATTTTTATTACACTGTTTTATTAATGTCCTATTTTATTTTGGTCAAGTATTCTGAATCACCTCGAACGGGGCAGGGAGAACGTGTTCTCCGAAGTTTGGAGCGATACTATGTGCGTCACAAGTAGTTTACTTAAGATTGGTCAAGGTTGGCAGTAAATTCGCCATGTCTGCTATATTTTCGTATGTACAATGATTGGGCTTAATCAAATTGGGTCCCCTCTTCTAATCTATGTTTGCTTTGTGTCGAAATAAAAATCCTATCTTAGATAGTGGATTGTGATAACAACTTTAAGCTGCATGCGCAACTGTTCAATTAGGCAAATACGAATGAATACCGGTCAGTTGTTTAGTCTTTTGCCTTGTACCTAAATCGCAGATAGAATACAATTATTATTAAAAAAAATACCAGTTTTTTTTTTTGCGAATTCATAAAATATGTCTAATGCCTAATATCGAAATCGTTTTTTATCGTTGTATTGCCACCACTTAGTTCTGACCTTATTATATGTACATTAACCATGTGGAATTACGGATGAATAATAATACGAATAAACCAGTCATTTTCGGACGGCATGTGTGTAATCACATGATAATGATGTACGATATCGAACGTAATGTCCTAGTAAGGTCGTCCTGTGGCGTTTTATGAATAAATTATGAAAATATTAAGTTTTAAAACGAAGTCGGTTGTTTCGTTTGGCAACCGATTTAGTTTTGTCCGTGACCACTCACCATTTCAATAGTACTCCAATGCTATTCAAAGCTTTTTTTCTTCCCTATGCTGATAGCCTTGAAAGCCTATTTCAGCTTCACCCTAACGTGTGTAGGTGAGCTCACGGGGCTCAAACCGGAGTGTTGCTAACACTGACCCTAGCAAGAGCAGTGCTTCACAGAATCTACCACCGGATCGGAAACGCGACCCACTGAGAAGATCCGACGAGAAACTCAGTGGGCTGTGTCTATGGGTTAATTCGCTCGTCAAGCCCTTCGTCGCAAGCGACGGGTTCGACGAGGACGGTGACCGGTAATTCGAAAGCATGAAAAGGTCGACCCTTCAGATCGTAGGGCGAGCACGAATATTCAAGACGTTAGGGTGAAATAATCGACTTTATAATTCGATCTTGTATGGAAATTTGAACAGTGCCCCGTGAGCGTATTTGGATCAAAAAATCCAATGTGTACACATATAACGCCCTTCGAAACGTTGTAACGAAGTAAAACATACATATTTCTATTATTCCTGAAAAAATTTTACTTCTCCATTTTATACAAAATAAATAAATCATAAAAAAATATAACGTTTTTTTTTTAAATTAGTGATATTCTTTCTACGTATTCGAATATATTTTTTCATATTTTTTTTTTATTGGCCTTGTAGGCAGACGAGCACACGACCCACCTGATGGAGAGTGATTACTGTCGCCCGTGGACTTTAGCAATGCCAGGGGCAGAGCCAAGCCGCTGCCTACCAATATCAAATATCAATCAATATCAATAACAAGACTAAAGAGATAACAGACGTATGGAAATCTTAAGGCGTCAGTGTGATTACAGTAAAACTTCGACCGATGGACGAACATTAAAACAAAATACGTAACGCACGTTCGAACAGCTTCGAATTTTGCGATCGCTAACATAAAGATAAACAAACGTCCACAACCACACATGTTCAGTAATGGCCCGCTGTTCCCATATCGTTTGCATGCGTCCGCTGTGTCCGCTGATAATGATATAGAGTAGTAATTGCGTAACCAAACTGTGTTGACGAACAACCGAATCCTGGTTTGAATAAATAATTGACGTTAACCTATGTACTGTTCGTTTTTTTTCTGCGCTGATTTAAAGATGGCGAAAGAACGCTTGCAAGTCTTGATGATGTGGTTCTAGACGATCGATTGTGCAATATGTTCAAAGCGAGAACAATGAGTGGTCGTTGATTGACAGATTTATTGATTGTTGCAGTCCTGGACTCCTGCAGAAAGTGAACTCACATGAGCGATGTTCGTATCGCAACTGAAGCTATTTTTAATTTCCTTGCGAAATAATTGGTTTTGTTAACCGACCGCAAAAATGAGGTTCTCAACTAGACTGTATTGGTTTTTTGTGGGTTTTTTTTTTTTTCTACATGGACCAATAGAAATCTCGCGTTTCTCATGTGATTCCAATGAAATTTTATAAATATAATACATTTGAATTATACACATTTTTTTTTATGTAGAAGTCAATTGAATATAATGCATATTCAATTTGCTTCGACTACATTAGTGAAATTCTCAGTTTATTTTTTGAAGTCGGCTTTCTTATCTCTTTATTATATTGCTTTTAATTTAAAGTTATATAAGTCGCTTCGTTGTTATTATGAGTATGATTGGAACGAAGTTCCTTACGGCAGGCTTGGAGGGGATAGGGATTTTGCTGCGCGACCGAACTAAAAAAAATGTGATAGTAAAACCGTAAGAAAAAATCCGTGGAAAAAAGTGCGTGGAATAAAACCGTTAAATGAGACGTGCGCAGGCGCGACAGTCGTATACACAAGCGAGTAGTGTATAATACCTTTCTCTTTCTCCCTCTTTCTTTTCGTTCTCTCATCCCTTCTCTCTATTTTGTAATTATTTCTATTTCTATGTAATTTTATGTATTCAAACAAAAATAAAGAGACATTTTTTGTTATTTTAATTGATAATTTGAATTACGATTTTATTTTTATTTTACGTAATTTATTATTTCCTAAAATACTGAATTTCCTAAATAATTTCCTGTACTTAAATAAAAACTAATCAGCAAAATTTAAGAGAAAAATCAAGAAAACCAACATAAAATTGAGCACGATTTTTTTTTTGCAAATTGTGTCGATTCTACATTAAGCCGAAGGAACTTCGTTCCTACCTGGTGTCCCACGACACCACATAATTAGTTTTTTTTAATTAATTTTGGTTCTTACACTGGTAGACGAAGCTGATACTAAACAACTTATTATTTTTTTACCTATGCTGATAGCCTCGAGAGGCTATATCAGCTTCGCCCTAACGTGTAAGTGAGCTCACGGGGCTCAAACCGGAGTGTTGCTAACACTGGCCCTAGCAAGGGCAGTGCTTCGCAGAATCTACCACCGGATCGGAAACGCGACCCACTGAGAAGATCCGGCGAAAAACTCAGTGGGCAAAACAACCAGTAGCCCGTGTACACAAATGACAATGATGCGAACGCCACTGCTCACTTTAGTACAAGGGAGGGAACTTCTACAAACAGTATTCTTCTTCCTTCTGGATGCTACCACGCACGATCTACAGGCTCGTTACAATTCATCTCAAAAACCGGATCACATTTCCGAATCATTATCTTTAAACAAATAGATTGTTTGTTAGCTTCTATTGTCTATTTGTGACGGTATTTTGTACATCAATCTACTACTGATCGTTACATAATTGACCTTGAAATGAAAAATTTTACTTGGAGCTGATTAGAGTTTATGCTTTTTATTTATATTAATGAGTACTTATTAAAAGAGCGTTTTTTTTAAAGTTCTATTATAGTCAAAACCGGCCTGCTTTGCTGGTCAATCTTTAATCTGACTTTGTTCCGATCAGACTATCCACTAGAACCATCTTTACAGAATCATCCGCAAGGCAAATCCGAAGACGTCCTCAAAATTCCATCAAAATCTGTCCAACCTTTTTGCAGTCTAGAGAATATACACACATAGATTTTTATATGCAGATTTTTAAGTTATTACTTTGACTTAGCCAATAACGACATTGAAATGGCCATTCAAATATAAATTTAAAAGGCAAAATTTTAAGTACCATTTTATCCTCTCTTTGTCAACAGTTTTTTGTATTAGCCATTGACGACATTATCAATACAAAACAATTTCGAAACAGATTTACATCTCTACAAGAAAATAAAAACAAAACAAAACAAAAAAATGTAACACATAACGCGTGAAACTAAACCTTGAGGTGTCAGCGATTATGGTCGAATTTCGATTCTTGGACGGACACTACTTAATACGAATCGACGTGAATTGTTGCCGAAACAACCAAGAATACGTGTCATCCAACGACCTCGAATACTATAATAAAACTCGTCAGCCGAGTGCTCTTAATTAAATGCTTTCAATACAAATTCTTTGTGGACACGCAATGACCACTTTTAGATCGATTTACCCATATTTTTAATTTGAATATAATTATTCAACGACTCAGGCGTAGCCTACTGACATGTATTGGTCATTATTACATGATAGAAACCTACATACTTTTATAAATTAGATAATTATTAGAAATAATTTTAAATGAGGCGCAGTAAGTAACGGTAGGCAGCGGCTTGGATGTTACCCTAGCATTGATGACGTCCATGGGCGAGCGTAACCACTCACCATCAGGTGAACCGTATACTCGTCTGCCTACAAGGCCAATAAAAATACCTTTAAACTTCTTCTTTATCGTGCCTTCAAAAATAGCCTTATATGAATTTGTCTCCATTTACTTCTGTCCCGAACCAGTTCAATAGATCGTTGTAGAGTTTCTCCTGTTGTCTCTGCAATACTTTTACACTATCGTGTCGGAATTGGGTTCCTAGAGCGTTTCCACTGTATCGGTCCCACTCAGCTTGTGGAGAGTATTAAGGGGTAGGCAGTGGCTTGGCTCTGCCCCTGGCATCACTGAAGTCCATGGGCGACGGTAACCACTCACCATCAGGTGGGCCGTGTGCTCGTCTGCCTTCAAGAGCAATAAAAAAAAACGATCAACTGCTTCTATGACTCTTGCATATTTGAGTTATGGCCTAAGAAGCTTAATTAAAGTTCTCGGTATAGAGAGGTAAGCCGTTTTTTAGTGTAAAATCCATTCGTTTGTCCTCATGGTTATCCATGGTATTTTCAGTATTCATCTCCAGCACCACACTGTCCAACACCTTCAGACACGATCTAAATCGCAATTGTATCCTATAACGGCTATTCAACACTTCAAACCAGAATGTCTCAAAACTCTCAAAATAAGTACCTAAAATTATTGGGTAATGGACATGTATTAATTACTAATACCCATGCTAAAAGTGAAATTTTAAAATAAATAATTGCCTATTAATACGAAATTCGTCAACAAGCCCCTTTCATACGTCACGAATATAAAATTCGATCGAAATTTAGGGTTCAGTGCCTATTTTTCTACAAAACATATTTCATGAGTCGAAATTTATTAATTCGCATAATGCATCGATACTTTTCTATATTTTAAAATGTTACCTAATAGTATACTGGGTCCGCGGTACGCTATTTTTTTTTTTTAGTATTTTAGATTTATTATACCTACAGCTATATCCAGGGCATCAAACATACCAATATACTAATCGTTGAAATTTATTGAAAATGTATTTGGGTCATATACTACCCAGTAAATTTCTGAAATTCGCATTATTATTATCAGGGTAATCTATCGATTTACGGATTCGTTCATATTGTTTTGGGTCTAAGATTTTGCTATTACAGCTATTATTATTATATAACTTTATTATTATATTACATTAAAACTATTTCAAAATAACCCATAAGTTTTGTAAATTATTTACTAATCTCTATATAAAAAAAAACTTAATTTGTACCTACAAACCATATTACAGCAAACCACATTAAATGCAAAATAAATGGGTGGTCTCATTGCAAAAAGCAATCTTTTCTAAACCACCATTGAAACAACAAAGAATCTGGGAGGAATCATCCTCAATCTCGGTTTAAACATTAAAGTAATAGACGTAATGCACCTTTGGTCGAAGCGATTAAAGATACATACATATATGCACTGTTTCAGTAATTTGGAATTTAATTTTAATTTCAACAATAACACTGATAATAGTCACATTTGTTCAACGAATATAGAGCCACAATTTTTATTAAAGTTGTTTGGTTTAATAATGATATCGAATTATATAGGTCGTGCCCTTATACTTGGAATTGACTCAGTTTTTATTTTTCGACTTTAAACTTTATTGAAGCTCTTTTTTTTTTAAGATCAACAACCTACGGAACCCAACTTTTCAAAATGTATTTCGTTTTATTAAGACGGCCGCTACCGACCAAATGAAAATGAAAACATTACATAATCCGTACGCATATTGGTTTAACTTTTACACAATATTTGTCCACTTTTCTTGTTTACTTAAAGAATTTTTATGAAATCTCTCAGAGCTATGTACAGTATTAGGCAATTACTTTTAACTCCATGTTTGCTTATTGAGAAAGTTATTGAAAAGTAAATAGACAGCGATTTCATAGTAATTATAAGTAAATATCACCATCACCATCATGGGCGGACGAGCTCACAGCCTACCTGATGTTAAGTGGTTACTGGAGCCTATAGACATCTACAACGTAAATGCGCCACCCACCTTGAGAGAAGTTCTAAGGTTTCAGTATAGTTACAACGGCTGCCCCACCCTTCAAACCGAAACGCATTACTGCTTCACGGCAGAAACAGGCGGGGCGGTGGTACCTACCCGCGCGGTACAACAGGTCCTACCACCAGTAAAGGCTATTTGTTATAAGCGATATTTCGCTTAATACACTACATTTATCTGTAATTAAGCGACTATTTTATGTGGTATTAGTATCAACAATTCGATGTTTTTAATTGAACTTCAATTAAGTTTACCCGATTCCAATAGCTGAAGAAGTTTTTTGTTATGATATTTTTTCGAAATATTAAACTTTAAATGGCTCTCCTGTAAAGTTGCAAAAATGTCACTTAAACAGAATGACCTTTCACCCCTCGGTATGTTCTTCTAGATACGAGAGAATAGTTCTTTTAATTTAGGTGTAAAAAAGGTTTTGGAAAAATCGTATTGCAATCACGAAAAGACGAAGAATTATGAAAGATCTTCTCTACCGACCTAATGAATTGGCTCGGTAGACCGTCGACCCAGATCCGGATTGTATACAAACAAAATTATCTTAAAAATATCCCTAGCGAGATTCAGAGATTCTACCAAATATCTTGTCTTTGATAGCACACCGCTATAGTTGTTTCATTAAACATTTTTAGAGCATCTAAGGACGTCTATAATAGCAGAGATATTTCGTAAGATTATATTCAAATTCTGATCACAAGATGTTAAAGATAAATAATTTAGCAATGATTCTAATCCGTTGTTTATAGTTGCAATTGAACGAAGTACAAATGTCTTACAAAAAATATCACAATTCGTTAAAAATTAACATAATTGCGCATTGTTGACATAGATTACAACGCAATTAAATAGGAAGCGAATTAAACTGGTTCAAAGACCCACAGCGTGCAATCAGCTTGTTTCTAACAATTAAATACGGCGCGGCGACTTTGGATTAAACAAATGACTTTGTTTTCCGTTAAGGAATTAATTCGACATCAGTACGTTCATTATCAAACAAATATGGCGTCGTAAGTATGCAATATTCGAACGCTAGCAGTGAATGGAACTCTGCAGACATAAGATCTTTTTTAATTTTTTTTATTGCTTAGATGGACTCACAGCCCACCTGATGTTAAGTGGTTACTGGAGCCCATAGACATCTACGACGTAAATGCGCCACCCACCTTGAGACATAAGTTCTAAAGTCTCAGTATAGTTACAACGGCTGCCGCATCCTTCAAACCGAAACGCATTACTGCTTCACGGCAGAAATAAGCAGGTTGGTGGTACCTACCCGCGCGGACTCACAAGAGGTCTTACCACCAGTAAATCGCCAGATCGCCTTAATAACTTCGATTTCCTTGTAGGCATGCTAACATTTCGAATTCAATGCAAAACATGATAATCTGTCTTTTCTCTCTATCACGTTACCGGATATAACGACAAAGTACGACAAACTGTATGCAATCGTTATAATTGAATAGATACCATGTCAATTTACAAGGGACGAGGAACGAACCGCCGCTAAGGAGCGGTTTGCGTGAGCTCCGACATTGAGTAATGAACACAAGACGCCACGAATTTGAGGTACTATATATAGCCATATTTTATTTTAATGAACTCAATCTGGAACGACCGTTGTACATTCCGCTACTGATTACTAACTATGCAACCAAACCTCAGATATGATTGATTTTAGAGTGGAGTAAGCCGTTGTTAAACTCTCGAAATTACCGGTATCGTCCACTTCGATTGCACTGTACTGTTTCTCGCCGGATCTTCTCGGTGGGTCGCGTTTCCGATCCGGTGGTAGATTCTGCAAAGCACGGCCCTTGCTGCTAGGGTTCGTGTTAGCAACGTGATCAGGTTTGAGCCCCGTGAGCTCACCTACTAGTTAAGGCGACGCGGAAATAGCCTCTGGAGGCTATCAGCTTAGGTAGGAAAAAAAAAATGTTTTAAAAAACGAAGAATTTACAAACGTGTAAGAAGAGAGACTAACTGTAGATTAACCGTCAAATGCACGCGGCTTGCATGTTTCACTGCAAATGCGATTAAGCGTGCGACAACGCAAAAATTCATTGACCGAATTATTTCATTGTACGAAATAATTATTGACGGTGCCGTTCTAGCTGACTGAATAAGTTTTTAATTTTAACTAGCTAACCCGGCAGACTTCGTAGTGCCTCAATCGATAAATAAAAGACCTAAACTTTTGTATAAAATAAACTTAAAACGAACAAAAGGAATCCGTCCGACGGAGGACACATCAAAGGAAAAACAAAATTCTTATTTATATTTAATTCCGAGCATTTTCATATTTCATCTACCTTTTAAACCTTCTCTGTAATTCCACAAATAATTCAAGATCAAAATTAGCCAAATCGGTTCAGCCGTTCTCGAGTTTTAGCGAGACTAACGAACAGCAATTCGTTTTTATATATAGTGATAATGATAATTATCCTGTGATTCGATTTATGATTGCACCTTGTTGTATTAATAAAGAAGTCTAGCAGGCCACGCGAGTCTGTCGTCTTCGCTCGCGTGAGACCTTGCGGTCAACCCAGATGAGCCGGTGCAGCCTCCCATTACGGAATCACCATCGCTGTACTGTTATCCGCATAGCGACTGCGGTCACACATGTAGGTCGAGCACTTGAACATGAAATTATATTTATGGTTTGCGAGAATTCCATTTACTAATTGCGACAGAGCGAGATCGCCTCACTTCATACGATAAATAGTCGTTTTAGTGTGCTTATATCAAGCAAGCAAGAAATTATTATAATTTTATTTAAAATAGTTCATATTTAATCGAGGGTAATCGTAATTGAGAAGAACTAGTCAAACTCATAAAGGTGACTACTACATTCTGAACGCATTCTACTAATAGAATGTATAGGTTGTTACTGGCATCGCGTCTTTGAAAACGCTTAGTCACTTAATTCCTATGGGGATTGGAAAGTTCTGTCGAGTGCGTTCTGATATTGGGGATAGAACCCCATCCATCACTCGCTCGCAATCCTTTCTATCGATCACGTCAAGCCCCATCGAATTACCGCTCCCATGGGTATTGCGATGTACCTACTCGTATAACTAGCGTTATTGAATGTAACAGCATAACATTATGGGACTCTTCGGAAAGCGCAAATAAAATAAAACTTAAACCGCATAAAAAAAAAAACAAAAAAATTTTTAGCCGAAAAGCGTTTGTCTGATTATAATTTTTTGTTATGTAAATTTTTATTTTATTCTAATTTTTAAATAAACCTTATATTTATAAATCTCGCAATCAACGCAAGCACTGACATTTCATTTTCTAAGCTAAACTGCATCAGCCTGACACAACACAACACTAGACATACCTACTTTAAGATATTGCATGCTTCTAAACATATAAAGGATAAAGGGGGCAAATAAATTTGAAAGGTAATGCTAACCACTCAAATGAATATAAATACATAATAATACGTGTACATAATACGTAATTCATGGATAATTTGACTCCCTACTTAAAGTTCCACCTAAAATCAGCTAATCCTGAAGCTCTCGAAGCGGATCCATGGGGGAGCCCGTACAGGTTGGTGCGCGGCAAGCTGCGCCCGTGGGCCCCCCCTATGACTGAGCGACTCCAGCCTCAACAGCTGCGGGACATCGTTTCGGCGTTGTTCCCGCAGGAGCGGGAGGGTTTTGTTCCCCCCGCTATGGGTGAGCCGTCGGACGCCATCGACGGTGAAGCCCCTGCTGAGGTGCCCCGTATTACTGGGGCAGAGCTCCGTGTGGCGGTTGTAAGGATGACTGCAAAGGACACGGCCCCCGGCCCGGACGGAGTCCATGGCCGGGTGCTGGCCTTGGCCCTCGATGCCCTAGGGGACCGGCTCCTGGAGCTATTTAATAGTTGCCTGGAGTCGGGACGGTTCCCGTTGCTCTGGCGGACGGGCAGACTTGTGTTGTTGCGGAAGGAGGGGCGCCCGGTGGATACAGCCGCCGGGTATCGTCCTATCGTACTGCTGGACGAGGCGGGAAAATTGCTGGAGCGTATTCTGGCTGCCCGCATCGTTCAGCACCTGGTCGGGGTTGGACCTGACCTGTCGGCGGAGCAGTTCGGCTTCCGGGAGGGCCGTTCGACCGTGGATGCAATACTTCGGGTGCGGGCCCTCTCGGACGAGGCTGTCTCACGGGGTGGGGTGGCGCTGGCGGTGTCTCTTGACATCGCCAACGCATTTAACACCCTGCCCTGGTCCGTGATAGGGGGGGCACTGGAGAGGCATGGAGTGCCCCTCTACCTCCGCCGGCTGGTTGGCTCCTATTTGGAGGCCAGGTCGGTCGAATGTACCGGGTACGGTGGGACCCTTCACCGTTTTCCGGTCGTGCGGGGTGTTCCGCAGGGGTCGGTTCTCGGACCCCTCTTGTGGAACATCGGGTACGACTGGGTGCTGAGGGGTGCCCTCCTCCCGGGCCTCCGCGTTATTTGTTACGCGGACGACACGTTGGTCGTGGCCCGGGGGGATGATTATAGAGAGTCTGCCCGTCTCGCCACAGCGGGGGTGGCCCTCGTTGTCGGGAGGATAAGGAGACTGGGCCTCGACGTGGCGCTCAGTAAATCCGAGGCCTTGTGGTTTCACGGGCCACGGAGAGCGCCACCTGTCGACGCCCACATCGTGGTTGGAGGCGTCCGAATAGGGGTCGGGGTGCAGTTGAGGTACCTCGGCCTCGTGTTGGACAGCCGGTGGGCTTTTCGTGCTCACTTTGCGGAGCTGGTCCCCCGATTGATGAGGACAGCCGGTTCTTTGAGCCGACTGCTCCCGAATATCGGGGGGCCGGATCAGGCTGTGCGCCGCCTCTACGCAGGGGTGGTGCGATCGATGGCCCTGTACGGTGCGCCTGTATGGGCTGAGCCACGCAACCGGGCCGCTATGGCTCGGTTCCTGCGCCGGCCGCAGCGCACCGTTGCTATCAGGGTCATCCGTGGATATCGCACCGTCTCCTTCGAGGCGGCGTGTGTGTTGGCGGGGACGCCGCCATGGGAGCTGGAGGCGGAGTCGCTCGCTGCCGACTATCGGTGGCGCAGCGAGCTTCGTGCTCTGGGCGTGGTGCGTCCCTCCAAAAGTGAGCTGCGGGCGCGGAAGGCCCATTCTCGGCGGTCCGTGCTCGAATCGTGGTCGAGGCGGTTGGCCAACCCCACGTGGGGTCTACGGACCGTTGAGGCGGTTTACCCAGTCTTTGATGACTGGGTGAATCGTGGCCGAGGACGCCTCACCTTCCGTCTGGTGCAGGTGCTGACTGGGCACGGATGCTTCGGAAAGTATCTGCACCGGATAGGAGCTGAGCCGACGACGAGGTGCCACCATTGTGGACACGACCTGGACACGGCGGAGCATACGCTCGCTGTCTGCCCCGCTTGGGAGGTGCAGCGCCGTGTCCTGGTCGCAAAGATAGGACCGGACTTGTCGCTGCCTGGCGTCGTGGCGTCGATGCTTGGCGGTGACGAGTCCTGGAAGGCTATGCTCGACTTCTGCGAGTGCACCATCTCGCAGAAGGAGGCGGCGGGGCGAGTGAGGCAAAGCTCTCCTCACTACGCAGAAACCCGCCGCCGCCGAGCAGGGGGTCGGGACCGGGGTCTCGTCCGTAACCCGGCCCCCTAAGAGCTTCGGGCTCCACCCGCTTTGTGCGGGGAGGAGCTTAGGCGTGGGGCGGCGTGGTAGGTCGCGTTCCCCCGACCGCTCCGGGGGAAGGTGTAGCGCGGCGCTATCAATCGGGCTCTTGGCCCGTCGACCGAGGGAACCGGCGGTCATGTTGCTGGCGGCCGCCGGTCCGGCGTCTGGGGGACGGCGGGATGGATGTAATGTGCTCTGCGTAAACCCTGTCCCGCCGTCTCAATAACTCCGACTGGGTTCCCACCCGGTCCGGGGTAGGGCGCCGGCTGTGAGCGGCAGGAGTTTTTAGTGAGGTTCGACTCCCACATACCCCACCTGCCGTGCGGGTGGGGATCCGGCGATTTTCTCCTGTGGAAAAAAAAAAAAAAAAAAAATCCTGAAGCTCGTGATCGGTTGCGAAGTATTTAAAACAGGTCCTAAAAATTCCTGTGATAACAATGACTGTGATATAAATCATATTCTAAATTTAAATATACAATTAATAAACGGAACACGTGTGTCAAATGTGTTTACAATAATTAAAAGTAGCGTCGAGTATCAAGATTTAATCGATGAATATTAATTGAAGTGTCCAAGAAAATTATCAATTAAATGCTATGTTCAAGTATACGCGTAAATAAAATAAAATGGATAATTAAAATGGGTACAGCAGCATAATTTTATTATGATTCAATTACGGAATAATGTTTTGTATAAATATATTCCGTAATATTAATTAATTTACTAATACCAGGGCGCGATTGACTATGATAGCTGTGGTGTTCCTTGAAGGCTCTAGAAAACTGACACTTTCAAAATACAAACTAAACAACAGCATTTAGAATATCCCAATTCTACAAGTCATTCAATTGCTAGAAGCCGAATTCTTCCGAAATTTGATGCAAACCAACAGACCTGATAAACGATTTTATAAACTGCCTATGTTGTGGTGAATAAACTTTAAAAATCAAATCGATTATCGCATGCGCATAACATAAGAAAAAAATTTTTTTATAGAAACTACTTTTATTAACGTCCGTCTGGTGTAGTGGTAAGTGACATGGTCACTACACTAGGGGGTCGCGGGTTCGAATCCCGCCAAGGGAAGATATTTGTATGATAAATATAAATGTCTTTTCCAGGGTTATGGATGTATATTAAATATATTTTATGTATGTGTATAATAAAAATCTTACATTTATTTCCGATATCTGGTACCTGTAACACAAGTTCTTTACGAATTTATCACGGGACCAGTTAACGTGGCGTGATTGTTAGTAAAATATTTATATTTATTTACTTTTGAAATATTAATGGTACGTCTAAATGTTTTTCTACATTATATTTATGTTTCGGAATCGATTCAATAATTGACAATTTTCATAAAAATTTACAATCGGAAAGAAATGACTAAACAAGCACGTACCTACTTAAGCTATATTTAAAATACTCGTAGTAACGTAATTCAAAATTATAATTTGTTCTGTTATTCAAACAAACACCATTTTTATTACGAATAGAGCAAACTTCTGACGTTAGCACTACACGAAGACACGACATGCCGTAACAAATATTTACACACGTTAACACCTCGTTATTAACTTCAATGAAGATGTCACTTAATAGCCCATTAACAGATGCCAGCAAGCCGGCAAGTTGACTCGCAAGATAAACTCATTCGCTCTTGAACTAGCGTTACAATGCGGCTTTAACATCGGCCTATGTTTGAAATGTTGCTATTGAACAAATATAAACTTGACCTGAACATTCGTATTCGTGTCCTCTTATCAAGTTTGTTCATGTAGGTAGCCGTGATTCCCGTGTTGTTCAATTTACCATTACAATTCTCTTTAATGTAATTAATTGCCAATCGTAGCCCATTCGTAGTATTAATCAAATCAAATGAAATCAAAAAAAATTTATTCAACATAAATGAAAGTACATACTTGTTGAACGTCAAAAGAACTACCGCCAATTCCCAAGAACTAGCCTCCTTCCTGAGAAGAATTGGCAAGAAACTCAGAGGGCATGTCTTTTTTTTTTAAATATGAAATTATTATTTATTTATTTTTTAATATTAGATTTTTCTTAAATATGAATTTTTTACAATGAGTATTATAACGTAACAATTACCACAATATTGAAATGCCCGGAGCGAGGAACTCATTCCCACTTTGTGCAATCTTCTAGATAATCATTGACTTTATAGTAAGCTTTATTGCACAGATGTTCTTTAATAGTTTTCTTAAACCTATGTATATGTAATAAAGTTCTGAATGCTAATAACTGGAAAGATTTAATTAGAAGATAGGTCATGACACTTCCATTATTACTACCACTACGACTAGCAAGGTATCAGATATTTCGTTGTCTTGAATATATAATTTGTTCAATGAACGGAAGCTGCATCAGTCTAATTTGAAAACTAGCAAAGTTTGACTCTCATGTGAACAGAAAATGACTTGGATAGTTATTGATTTTCAACGGATATTTGTCATACGTTTACCTTTTATATCATTTCACTCTCACGTCTCGATTCTGACGTAACATTGGGGGTCAGAGATTTGATAACAATTACAGCAATTTTCGATGGTACCGTTTTGAAAAATGGAATGTTATTGTGTCAGACATAAAAGATTGATTTCAAATCAATTACGTTGTAGCCATGCCCGGCGATTCTATCATAATTAAATATGTAATTAGCTTTATAGCATTGATCAGAGACAGCTAAATCGATCCTCAATAAATCGGTTGTGAAAAACAAAAAATCTTGATTGATTACTGCTCCCTGGAGATCAGCCCTACCTACTCACACAATAATATCACCAAGTCTTAAATAGGCCCCATAACCTTGGTTCAAGAGGTGTTATGTCATTGAATCTGACGAACTTACATTTTATATCTATTTTTTTAGGTTTTTGTTTCAAATGAAATATTTCAATTTTCCTAATACATGAATGCTTATAAGTTTTCAACTCTAATCAATTTACAAACAACACTCGTAACTAAAATTAGTTCAGATAATAAACACATAATTATTTTATATCACCCATTGTTTTTAGTAATACAAAATGAACTCATTAACAGTACTCTCATTAATACATATTAGTAATGTTACTTAGAAACATAGAATATTGTTGGTGTAAATTAAATCGATCTCACGGTCGCTATCACGCGATGTCGCCGTGTGAACTAAATGCAGATTATTTCGTGTTAATTTAACTTCATTACTTTGCTCTGAAGAGTTTAAACTATTAAAGAACATCTGTGCAATAAAGCTTACTATAAAGTCAATGATTATCTAGAAGATTGCACAAAGTGGGAATGAGTTGCTCGCTCCGGGCATTTCAATATTGTAATAATTGTTATGTTATAATACTCATTGTAAAAATGAATATTAAAAAAATAATCTAATATTAAAAAAAATAATCTAATATTAAAAAAAATAATCTAATATTTAAAAAAAAAAGACATGCCCGCTGAGCTTCTTGCCAATCGGAGGCTAGTTCTTGTGAATTGGCGGTAGTTCTTTTGACGTTCAACAAGTATGTATGTACTTTCATTTATGTTGAATAATTTTTTTTGATTTGATTTCATCACGAGCAAGACTATAGTCAACTTTGTCCCCACAATAAAAAACCATTGACAACGTCTTCTTCTTCCTGCCCTTATTGTACATTATGTGCGGTAGGCGCAAAATTTCCTCATAACATGCTGTTCAGGAATTTGGCTTGAGTTTTACGACTGGCCGCCTGCCTAACGTCAACCCTCCTTGGGTTATATCTCCAGTAGTCTTCCATTGCAATGTGCCATAGAGAATAATTTTTCCCTTCTTTTTTTTTATTGTTTCTTTTACTTCATTCGTCTTTGGTATTATGATTAGCATTCTATTATTACAAATATTAACAATAAAAACCATTAAAGACGTAGAATAATAATGTAATCGCGTATAATGATTAATGTGATCCAATTTCAAGTGGAGTCATTCTGTGATTCTTGTTTGTAACGTATGAAATTTAACATTTTATATTTATCGTATGAGTCTACTATTATCAAAGCCGGCAATGTGACTTTTGGACAATTATTGGTAAATCAGAAAAACCAATTATTGACTTTGTATTCCATTGGCAGTCACAAAACTCTTCTGAACGACGTCTTAGATAAATAACAGGTTAAGTATTAACCTTTATTTAATGCAGGTTTTGAACCGTATTCTTTGAAGGAGACGATTATATTCAAATCAATCTGTATTGACATATCAATAATATTTTTTTGTCCAAATGAACAGATTGCCACCTATGATAATAGACGACTCGTATCATGTTGAGTTCATCAGAAGTACTTCATTTGAGACTTCATTATGAATAGATATGAACGTTTTGTCTCATTCCTGCAATTTTTTGTATTGATCATCTGATGCAATTTCCTCAACACGCCCGCAGGCGCCTTCGTCTTCACTTCAAGATGCCAGGAGTTAGACGAATCGGCCCTAATCAAATGTTATGCTTAAATATAAACCTAGCCACGTTCAATAACAACACAACGATTAAACTTTAGGAGCGACTATTCAATCAAATCAAAGATATACTGTAATCTGATAAAAGTGTAATAATTAAAATATATCTTATATACCTACCAATGATAAATGTGACTGCTTTTTATTGCTTATTTTATCTTATTAACTTTTATGTGATGACGAATAGTTGGCTCTTCAAAGGAAATGCCATAAACGAAAACAAGCGAATCTGTGTGTACCGTGCTGAAAACAAATAATTATTCTAAACTTAATTATTAAATATATTTTTTGCGTCTGAGCCTTTTTTGTTGTAACATTTTCATTATTAACACGTTTACTCGTTGTTTTATTAGCTTTTATCAAATTTCTTGATGAATATTTTGTGTTTATGTGTTTGAAGCTTCAGTAGTCTTATTTTTGTGAAATTCTGAAAAAGCTTTCATTTTGAATTCTCAGATACCTATAATAATAAAAAAACAATGTTTCTTATTACAATGAAAGACAAGGATCGACAAATATGTAATAATGTCATATGTCCAATACGTAACGAAAGACCTTTTATATCTATTATATATATACCTACTATTATACTAACATTTGGATGTCAGTATATTGTCGTTTGTTTCATGATAAAATAAGAAAATAAATTTACCGTAACATTGATAACACGCTATCTATACTAATATTATAAAGAGGAAAGATTTGTTTGTTTGTGTTGAATAGGCTCCTGAACCGATTTGAAAAATTCTTTCTCCATTTGGAAGCTACACTATTCCCGAGTGACATAGGCTATAATATGTTTTGAAAAAAATCAGGGATCCTTACTAAAACTCCAATGTAACCCAAGGTGTAAAAAATTGCCTAAAATATTCTTTACATCTCGTGCCCTGCGAAAACTATTGATGATAGAATAAAATAATGTACTACGACTTTGTAGAATACATTATTACTTACAAAAAGTATCTGACAGCATATGTCTAACTATTATAGTTATGCCGCAATAAGTATTCTTTTAATTAAAAAAAAAAACCTCAAATGTCGTTGAAATTTTTGTTAAAGACCCGAGCAGAGCCGGAGCGGGCCGCTAGTGGGGTATAAAATGGAGTTGCCTTAAACACCCATACATTTAAAATCAAGGCTCATTTACATCGCTCAAGTTGAAAGCCTCTTTAAACTAGACCCAATACACACCGAATGTGTTTTTAACGGTCGCATTACAACTTCTCCTGAATACATATCACTTTTAACGTGTATCGCGATGACAATAAAGATAAATAAAATGTTGTCTACGTATCTGTCAAAATGTCAAAATAAATATTTTTAGGCTGTAATTTATTTAGAGTTAGACTAGACTCGCGATACCGCCCATGCTCAAATTGTAATTCTATAAACAATATTAAGTAACAACGGTTCTTACAAACAATTATACTTGTGTTATAACGCAAAATTAAGATTCAACACGCCAAGAAGACAGACAGCTTAAACCAAGCCTTAAACCTTAAACCAAGCCAACAATAAGTTACAAGTTCTTCGCAATACAAACTTTCCAGTCCTTAAATGAAGTGTTTTTATACAAATAAAATTTTCGATCGTTTTTTTTTATTTTTATTGCTTACATAAGTGGACGAGCTCACAGCCCACCTGGTGTTAAGTGGTTACCGGCGCCCATAGACATCTGCAACGTAAATGCGCCACCCACCTTGAGATATCAGTTGCAAGGTCTCAAGTATAGTTACAACGGCTGCCCCGCCCTTCAAACTAAAACGCATTACTGCTTCACGGCAGAAATAGGAAGGGTGGTGGTACCTACCCGCGCGGACTCTCAAGAGGTCCTACCACCAGTCTCACATTTCCATTCACAATAGTCGACGTTAATCTAACTTTAACCATAAGTCTATTTTAATATTTATCCTTAATGTTATCCTCCCAACACAGATCTACTTAGTTTCCGTCAAATAACCTACATTTGTGATGATTTGTAAATTACATTTCCATTAACTAAATAATAAGCTGAATGTTTGAAATGAAAAATGAAAACATCAAATAGCAATACACACGGTGAAGGAATAACATCGTGTAATAAAAATGAAACCCGCAAAATTATAATTTGCGTAATTACTGGTGGTAGGACCTCGTGTGAGGCCGCGCGGGTAGGTACCACCGCCCTGCCTATTTCTGCCGTGAAGCAGTAATGCGTTTCGGTTAGATGGGTGGGGCAGCCGGTCTAACTATACTTGAGACCTTAGAACTTATATCTCAAGGTGGGCGGCGCATTTACGTTGTGGATGTCTATGGGCTCCAGTAACCACTTAACACCAGGTGGGCTGTGAGCTCGTCCACCAATCTAAGCAATAAAAAAATAAATAAATAAAACACAAACATATGTTTGCGAGATTCACCATATCAATTTTACAACAAAATAATAGTCTGTGAGACGTGTGAACGAAGCATAGACATGGGTTGGCAGAGCGACGCACCCTTCCGATTAAACTTCCCACTTTGCTCGATATCCGTCTGCACAAGTACGAAAACAAATTATATTACTATGTAGGCTCGTGTTTATACAAAACAAAATGAGCATTCAGTCCCCTAGTGATTACAGTTATTAATTTGCGTAAAAATAATTATGTACATTTTCCTGCTTATAATCGATAACATTCGCATACGTATGTCGTTAAACACGTATATGCTCGTTCATTTTGATAAAAAAATTGTAATTATGTAGATGGGTCATAAACTTGTCAAAAACAAATTCGTATATTGCCAAGTTCGGGTTAAATATTCCCAAAAATTACATTTTGAAGAAGACACTGGTGGTAGGACCTCTTGTGAGTCCGCACGGGTACCACCGCCCCGCCTATTTCTGCCGTGAAGCAGTAATGTCGTTGTAACTATACTGAGACCTTAGAACTTCTATCTCAAGGTGTGTGGCGCATTTACGTTGCAGATGTCTGTGAAGTTCCAGTAACCACTTAACACCAGGTGGGCTGTGAGCTCGTCAACACATCTAGGCAATAAAAAATGAAAAAAAAAGACATTCATTTATTAGCTAATGCACAAAAAAAAAACAATTCCATTACATAATAAAATTCGTACATTGTTACGTGAATTTAACGACATATTCTTTTTATTACGTGTTATAGAACGAAACGTGTCCCATTGATATTTCCGAAATATCACAACACGGAAACATAGATTCGGTGCGAAGTTAAATTTCGTGACCCAAAAACCGGTGGCAGGCACCTCAGTCTCTTTTATGTCGGAAACCACATCATTAATAACGTCTATTATTATTCTTTAAAATGTTTCTTGTGGGGGAATGTGTAAGGGAAGATAGAGGGAAATCTTTGAAAACACATTGCAAAAAGAGGTCCGAAGTTCCTTACTTATTTGGGGTTACTCACCCAAAGATCGCAGATACATCATATCAGCTGTTAGCACTACTGACTTCCTTGAACCACATTCTTTTTTATTTTTACTCAATTTCACCATTTTTCAACAATTATCTTACATGGGCTTACTGAATCACCGCGTTGCAATTATTTTAAAGAGTATTATTTGGGTAGTGACGGAAGATCTAAAACTATTTTATTTAAAGGCTGTCACAAAAAAAACCTGATGATGATGATGATGATGATGATATTAATTTATCCCTAATGGGAAAGGCAAAGAAAGGACTTTAGTCCATAAAGCTAGGTCTTGTTCTTGGGAATAATTGGAGAATTTTGGTAGTTTTAAAGGCCGAAGCCACGTCTTCTCTTATTGTTGTCATGTCTTATTATTCTCGGTCATAAGGCCTAAACCACTTTTTCGATGTAAAAAAAAACCCGATTGCCATTGACAGTTGTTGACATGCTAACCTGTCACAGGCCAGGAACGGGCAGAGGCGTAAATGTCCTTTGTCACGCAACCTCGCCCCTACGCGGTATCATATTATATTGATTAAATGTAATTACTTCCAAATGATAGAATTTGGTCAATTATACGAATTTTTGATAGTTAAAAATGAACAATAACAACTACGAAACCTGCGGTAGTCGTCTTCATTATAATGACATTTAAATTGTGATGCGATAAAATAATGAGTTAACCTATTGCCTAACTATCTGCACATCGCATGAAGCTTTTGTAAGATAAAATAAACATCGATGCTGTGAGGCTAGACCAGTGGTTCCCAAACTTATTTTGTCTACTGACCACTTTGAGAGTAAATTATTTTTTAGCGCCCCCATTTTTTTCTACCTACTTAAAAACCACTATAGCGAGAGCTCAGTCGGTGCCTAAGAGTCCTCCTAGATGAAAATAAAATCCCCTCCCAAGCCTCTACACAACGCCCCCATTTTTTTCTGGGTCTTTTACCGCCCCCCATTAGGCCTACAGCGCCCACAAGGGGGCGTTATCGCCCACTTTGGGAAAGACTGGGCTAGACCATGTTTCTTAATATAGACAGTGATTGATTACTGAAAGAATAAAACGATATTTAGTTGATTGCACAGGTCTCTAGAATTATTATAGATAGTGCAGTGAAGCTAAAAAGCAATGTATTTCATTGCGCATTGATGCTAAGAAATTGTAAGCTATATTCTTATCTTTGTTTCTTGTGAGCGGGCGGCTATAATAGAAGATAGAAGCCCGAAACTTCAAGATTTAAAACCAGCTGGTATTAAATTTGCATGCAGATATATTGATTCAAGTAACCACGCCTAAGATGTCGTTTCACTAAATGTCTCGTGTTTCGAGTACACTGGACCACGTTGGACTCACTAGTCTCTCCATCCTTCATCAGCTAAGTTCATCTTAAAGGGCCCCAGTGCTACTATGTAACGTAATACCCAGTAAAATGTTTGAGGTTACTTCTGCATACCTTTTGGTCTGTGTTCGTTCTTAAAAAACTCTTGTTATATGAATTGTTAATAATCATACTTGTAACATTAATAACAACAGCATTTTGTATTTTTTTATGAAAGTCACCTTCTTATTGTCATTGACAAAGACAACATTTCTTAAGCCCTCTCATTTATTTAATTACTTATCTTGTTATCATAGAGATTAAAGTACGTCGGAAAATGTCATGAGATTGTTATAGTTAGATGTAGTTAAAGAGACGTATCTTGTGAAATTTGAAGCAAACAAAGGAGACTGAAACGATTACATACATTTTTGGGCCCGAATGTAACGTGATGAAACTAGTATGAATTAATAGATGCAGATTTATCAGTACCTTGCTGAAAATTCTAAAAGTTTTCTCAATCTGAGAGCAGAGTTAATAAAGATTTAGTAAAAATTAGGTTATGTTACAATCTCTATAAAAGAGCTGAATAATAACTTATTTAAGCATAAGTAAATGTTTATTATATCCATTGGATAATCTTTTAAATGTCATATTATGAATTAATATCAATGATATATATCAGGTATGGATTTACCTGAAAGGCGTCGAAAAAAATAAAACGCAACGTATTGTATACCTAGTGTATTCACCTTCAATTATTATTAAAATGTCGTTCAGGAAGAGTACAGGGGGAACAATATTATCTTGGTATGTACCTAGCCCAGCTAAGGTACCATATAATACTGTCCAAGGGTCCAACCATATAATATAATCCAAAAATATAATACTGTAACACTGTCCAAGAGTCGACGGCATATGGAATTGCTATGATTAATTGCTATCCCACAATTCACACAGCGATCCATAATTTCAACAGTATCCAATTCAACAATTTCAAATTAAACGTGTGAGCGATCTTCGGTGTCCAATGTAGAAGCAATTGCAAAGGCAGGCAGGGTCGGAATCCGTAATAATAAAGCAGTGATCGTTGAAAATAAATAAAAACAGCCAGATAGATACACACTCAAAACGCGTCGAAAATACAAAACGAGTAGAGCAGAAAAAACCAACAAGCGTCATGTCAGCTTATTGTCAAAGCTGCCATTAAAAATACAATTGATTTTAATCGATTTGAAATCGATAAGCATATTACTTTGTTAAGTAATAATAGACTTTTTCTTTATTTATGTATATAATCGCAATTAAATTCGCCGTATACCGCGCTTGTATACAACAAGTATAAATCGCTCATTTAATTACTTTGCATTCATTGCCTAGTGCAATGTTTTTCTTTTTCAATCCTGTAATCGATTAATTAAATCGATCACACCGCTAAACCGACAAAAACTAACTTTCTCATTTTTCTCCGGTCCCAGTAAAAGGATTGAGGTGATTTTTTATATTCTTATATAAAAAAATATGACAATTTTTTTAGACTACATTCCAAGTTATTACGTTTTTGGCCCACGATTTTCCGTCTCCTTTAAACATCAAAAGCGTTAGCATTGAGAATACGTATCTATTCAAAACAAGAACTTTAATAACGTATGCGTTACGAAAGAATGAGAACGATCCCCTAATTCTTCGATATTTTGCGAGGCTCAATATAAAATATGTGCGAGTTAATTACGGCGCGCATCATAAACTTAGAGGGTAGATACGAGTGCATAGCATTCGCCCGATCATAGAAGATAACTGCATAGGATCAAGCATTAATTCATTCCTGCACTTCAGTCCACAATACACTCAATTATTATAAAAATATTTTCTTAACCCAAACCGCGTCATGTGGTTCCTGTAACATGAATCATGTTACACAGACAACGTGCGCTCCACATGGCTCAAAATAATACAGATCAGGCATTAATGTTTGTGGTCGATATATTAATACGTGAAGCAAAAACTTTGTACCCCTTTTTATGAAAATTTCGCGGACGGAGGATTATAAAATTTCCCACACTTTTAGAGAATATAAAGAAGGAGTGCAGAATGTTATTTTTTTAAAATTATGCATAAAAAAAACATTACACACTGCCATGTATTTGACACAACATATACAGATATATAATTTAAACTCTTTGTTTATTGTCAAACTTTTGTTATTGTTTAAAGTTAAGTAAATATTGTATGTCTTTAATATTATTTGTCTATAGTTTAGCCTTGGCGAAAACTGTAATTATAGAAGTATGATTGTCTTTGACAATAGAACCATGATAATATTCCTTATATTTTATAATTTCAATGAATTATAGTCGAATTTATACTACTGAGGGACCACTAGTTTAAAGTTATTTTACGAAATCTTATTCAACAGATGGATGGCACCGGTGAGTCTCGCCATTCACGCGCCAGGCGCGGACGTGACGCCGACCGTGAACAGCATCAGATACCTCCGCGACTGCCTTGGAAATGACCTCATTCGGCAATATGTCACTTTTCACATATTTTTCTCCAACAAGCACATTCCTAGTAAGGTAAGGTATGCTGTTGTTCAACTGGTGGTAGGACCTTTTGTGAGTCCGCGCGGTTAGGTACCACCACCCTGTCTATTGCTGCGGTGGAGCAGTAATGCGTTTCGGTTTGAAGGGTGGGGCAGCCGTTGTAACCATAGTTGAGACCTTAGAACTTATATCTCAAGGTGGGTGGCGCATTTACGTTGTAGATGTTTATGGGCTCCAGTAACCACTGAACACCAGGTGGGCTGTGAGCTCCTCCACCCATCTAAGCAATAAAAAAAAATAAAAAAAACTTTGTAAGGGAAATTGCATATACAATTTATAATTCTTTTACCAATATTTGTGTATTAATTTGAAAAGGTTTTTAAGATCTTAGTTAGGCAAACGGTATTGCTTCAGTATTTTGAACTTACAGCCAAAACACTGAAGATACTAAACGTCAAAATCTTAGCATTAGTCTAACAAACAGCTTAACCTTCAAACCAAAACGCAAAATTTCTTCGTTCCAATTATTCACACATCGGTGGCACCTTATATAGAAGAGTTACAAAACGTCCTACCAATTAACGCCAAATCGGCATTGAAATCGCTACCCATCTAAAGCAATAAAGAAAAAAAACAAACAGGATTTGTCCTAACAACATGCGCTTTAGTTTATAACGTGCACTTTCATGTAAAAAATTGATGCTAAATTTGTATATTTTTTTATGATAGTCATATCACCGGCTATTATTACCATGAATCGTGTTATGCGCAATAGCAAAATCATTCGCGATACCTAAATCGCTCCAATTTGTTTTAAAATCTATTCACATTGACAATTCCAGATCCCAGACTCAGATAAAATTCTGAGTACACCGTATAACTGCACTGGGAGCCCCCCGTACGTGGTCAACTCATCGACCACATACATGAAACAGAAGAATTTATTGTATCCGGTAAACGTAGCGAGGAATATCGCCAGAGACGCTGCCTTAACCTACTTCATTCTTCCGTCTGATATTGAGCTGTATCCTAGTCCGAATTTGGTGCCCAGATTCTTGAATATGATTGCGCGAAATCAAAAGCCTCTGAACTCGACGAATCCTCGAGTGTTCCCCATAAGCATCTTCGAAGTTGACGCCAAAGTGCAAGTAAGCTCACGTTTTAATACTGTGCCCGCGTGAATATAACGAAATAAAACAAATTCTCGAAATACCGTATCGGCTTAGCAACAAGTTTAGTGCTCAAGGAATTCATGCCGTTTTAGTATTCGCGATTTCGTGCAAAAACGTGTGAACTGCCACAAGCAACTTTAATGTTCTCGAAGAGAATGCACGACCTATACTGTTCTTGTGTATACCTGACTGAAATAAGAAATCAACTTTTTAGATCACTTAATCTTAAGTCTATCGATTGTAGTCGTACACCATTAAATGCTATGCCATCATTTATCCGTGGTATTATTAACATTGATATTGGTGCCGCTGAAAGATTTTTGTTACTTTGACACAATGGTCCATGACGGCGTTAAAACCGAGAATTCGTTGCTTAAAACCGCTATTTACTAAAATAAAAACTGTATATTTACAGGTGCCATCAACAAAAGTGGAACTCCAAAGTATGCTAGCAAAAAAGACTGCAATACCATTCCACAAATTCGTTTGTCCCAACTGCCACAATATACCTCAGGGCGTGCAATGGATGACTGCGCCGGAAACTAATCGTAAGACTCTGCCTAAATTGATTCATACAGCAAAATACCTTGGAAAACATATCACTATCACTACATAGTATAAAACAAAGTCGCTTTCTCTGTCCCTATATACATATGTATGCTTAAATCTTTAAAACTACGCAACGGATTTTAATGCGGTTTTTTTTAATAGATAGAGTGATTGAATAGGAAGGTTTATATACATAACTAGCTGACCCGGCAGACTTCGTAGTGTCTCAATCGATAAATAAAAGGCCAACGGGGGGGACACATGAAAGGAAAAACAAAATTGTTATTTTTATTTAATTCCGAGCATTTTCATATTTATCTACCTTTTAAACCTTCTCTGGACTTCCACAAATAATTCAAGACCAAAATTAGCCCAATCGGTTCAGCCGTTCTCGAGTTTTAGCGAAACTAACGAACAGCAATTCATTTTTATATATAGAGATAACATCCATTAAATAGTGGAGAAATCAATAATAAATTACAGTTTCCGAAGCGAAGCGAGGGCGGATCGCTAGCTTAGTATAGTTCTCTGTTCTAAGTACTTTAATATACTATGACTTCAAATCGCAAGGCAGCATTCATAGTAAAGAGCAAATTCGTTCGACAATGTAAACAAAAAAAAAAACAGATACAAATTTGTTTAATCTGTAAAGAAACTATGGTGCAGTAACAATTAACGTCACTTCTGTTAGTGTCGTGCGCTATTTGTGTCGTCTGTAGCATGGGCATGGCCGTCGTATGGGGCATTCTAATTGCGTATTATGGTTCAACGACCGCGTCTTACCCGCACTATCCAGACGACGGCCGGCTTCAGATTCTAAGGCCAATTTGCAAAATCACAAAACTTTCCGCATAATCGCGAAATCAACTGTTACAAGCGCTACTTATTAACTCGCTCCGCGATTACCTGCGTCTTGTTAGTCTAGAAACAAATAAAAATAAAAATATATATTTCCGCTTCCATTCACAACGAAACTATTTGCTCGTTCCAGAGATGGACGTGTTCCATGTCGGTAAGCGCCACGGAAAATACGTTCACTGGGAACCGATATTTATTGGTACCCACCAAGACCCGTATTACGACGAACGACTCAGCTGGGAAGGCAAAAAGGATAAAATGACACAGGTAAAGACACTAATGATTTAAAATAACATAATAAGTGCAGCTAATGAATGCTTAAGCGCAGCGGAAACGAGCCTCGCCATAAATAAATTAAACGTGCCTGCCTCGCGAGCGTCGCAATCTCTCGTTTACCGTTTACACGGCAAACAACGTGTTCTCTATTTGAATATGCAATTTCGCAAAAGGACACATCTCTGAAAATGTTAAATGTTCAGGAAATGAAAAAAAAAACTGATTATTTTCTAAAGCAGTGTAAAATTTAAAATATTAACTTTTGTAAGATATATTTTATGTTAATTAGCAATTGATAATTACTAGAATTATTATAAAATGGGTGTATGTAAGTGTTGCGTTGTGGCGAATGAGAGTGGACTGTATTATTAGTTTGATATTTTTATTAGTTCATAAATGACAAATTAAAGATATATATAAGAAATATGACATAGATGTGTCGCCCTTGGCGGCTGAAAATGAAAAGGGTAAAGCGTCATAGCGGACGTCGCTCGTTGACACTTTTGACGTTCCGAATTCAAACAGTAAGTCTCAAAACTACATGTAGGTATATGAAAAAACGTATTTGACAAAACATGCGACATGTGCCCTTTTCGAAATTGCATATTCATTTGAATAATGATTATTTTTCTCCGCACAGGGCTACGTCCTTTGTGTTAAGGATTACGATTTCATGATATTGAACAACGCGTTCCTGATCCACAAGCCCGGCATCAAGCATTACGTGAAGAATCCCAAGAGGGACGTCATCGCTAGTCGCCAATCCAGTTTCGTTATGAACGTCATTATGCCCGAACTGAAAAAACTCTTCGGCACCAGAAGCGGTTGCGCGCTGTAACCTAATATTAAATTCCTTAACGCATTGACTGCCGTATAGGTCACCGGTGCCCTACGTACTGAAGTAATTATATCTATTTCGATAACTTTTAACTAAGGCGCCGGAATATCTAATAGACTAAGGGAATGACGAATCCGTAGATACTTAGTGTGAATATATTTCTAAAAGACCGAAAAAGATTAAAACATAGCAAACAAAACAAAAGTTAGGCAATCCAAACGCCTTAATAGAAAAACAGCTACATGGCAGTCAACGTGTTAAAATACTACCTTCCTCTTTGACGTTACGCCATTTTATTGTGTGATTGTGAATTATGCAACAGGGTGCGATCTTCCGCCTGTTTTTGTAAAACTTTACAGCTGGAATTTGCTACTCGTTAAACATATCATTATTTTTACGATTTTGTATTCGAACCCCGTGTTCTTGACGTGATATTCCAGAAAATTCGCTTTTGATTAAACTCATTAAAATCGAAACGAACTTATTACGTCCTAAGCATAACTAACCTAAGTCATTTTTTTTTTTTGTATATTTTGTGTCATATCACGTGTTATGTCAATCGTGTTATTGAAAGGAACGAAACGATGTTGGTATAATAAAGAAATATTCTCTGAATAGTGAACTAATATACAAGATTATCAAATAAGCAATTTAAAACATACATTTTGTTATTATTATTCAATGCTAATGAACTGCAAATAAAATTGGTTTCCAAAAAAAAGAATAATGTATCGCTTCAATGAATTCGGTTATAAGAAAACAATTGACTAGAGCACCTAAAAACCCAGTGTTTTATATTGTTTAAATTAGTTTTACATAAAAACCATAAGTATTTTAAATTCGGAACAAACGCGCGGCAAATGTCGTTTAAGTATCAAATATTTCAATTGTTAGGTACGGTACACAATTTAGTTCACTTTAGGAATACATCGTTAAAGAACCATATCAAATTTCAACTATTCAAAAATGAAACAATATGTTTGGCATTATATATAATATTTGAGTCATACATGTCGTCATTATTAGAAAAACGATAAGTTTAAGTACATATTTCCTTAATTAAAAAAAAAGCAAAATCATAATTAAAACTTTTTTACAGCTTAATCTTTCATTTATTATCTTCGTAATAATATTATAATCAGTCTTAACATTATGTCATTCGTATGCGTCCAAGAAAACTGTAAAGAATTTGAAGTGTTGAATATAATATAATGACTATAAAAAGGGGCAATTAAGCCGTAAAACTAGTTTTTATCATGTCTACGACTTGCAAAATCCCAAGTTAATACAATACAATCATAGCGTAAATGCATCGTGCCGTCCAACTTTGCAAGGATACACCGCATAAGTGACGCGGGATTAGCCAACTATATTTTTAATTTTGTAGCATTACCTTTCATAATCGGCTTTCTTGTTATCATTGAGGCAAACGTATCTATCTCTGTTTCATTTAAATTCAGTCATCAATTATTTATTATCTTGATAGTATTATTTCATGATTTTAATTAGAATTTTTGTGTAATGTATTTGTGAATATGTAGCTTGCCACGATCATATAGCTATATTGCTACTACTTATAATTTAGTATTTTTTGTGAGTGTGTCAGATAAATGTTTGTCAATTATTTTAAGTTGTAATTACTCGCTAGATTTAATCATAATAATTAAGACTTATAAATTTACTGTCTCTTGTATAATGTTCCTATGTTCTTCAATTTACTTTAAAATACAACAATATAACAAATCATACCCGATAAATGTTCACATAAACAAAAGAGGTAAAAGTTTATAAATACAGTTTGGTCCAAATATTCGATAGCGCTTCGATTTTAATTATAATATGTTACGCTGCATTTAGACATGCTATTTAATGACTTATTTAAATGCGAAACAAGCTTAATTCATATTTACTATTTAAGTCAATAATGTATTTCCAAGTCATAGCCTAATAAATATAAGGAAAAAAGTTTTGGGCCTTATTGTGGATTTAGTAAGATTAACTAGCGCTATATATATATTGTGAAAGTGATTAAACTCACCACGTTCGAACACTAGTTTGTAATAATTAAATATTATAGTTAGTTAAGTACTTTACTACTTCATTACTTATAGTTAATGCTAATAAAAACCTCTTTAATGTATTTAATCTATTAAGTGTTACACTTGTCCAACATTATACACTTATAATTGTTTGATTAAAATTTGTGTAATTTGAAGAGGCTATGTGTTTAATAAAACTGCAATGAACACAAACAATTTTTGCCAAACGAAATTAATTTTGGTTTATAACACAGAATTAAAGGCATATCTTTATTAGCAGACTTTCGAATAGTTTTAGTAAGTTATTTAGTTTATTTTTTAAAACAAATAAATGGGTTTGGGTGACGGTCAAACGCATGTGGTGAGTTTTCACGAAGGCTTAATATGTGCCTGTTAGTTTTTAAGTGCAATACCTAAACAGAAGAAACCTCTAAATGTGATTAACGAAATTGTATTTTATCGACGTGTACGATTTATTCTAGTATTTAAATTTTTTTTAAATTGAAATGGTAGAAAACGAAAGGACATGTAATCGTTCGAAATTAAAGGAGTCTCAGTATAAAAAGAAAATTGTTTTTATTTTTTCACTTTGCAACTCGACGATAATAATCCAAAAAAACAAAGCTTAATTCAATACTAGACTATAATGAAACTCGGAGCACGCAAATTAAAATCGAGACGGCGCTCAGAGAATTCCCCTCAATTTTCGAGGATCCAGATCTCTTCACACCGATTCCTGGTCCCGGGGGGTAATGACTGTCGGGAGGTCTGCTTGAATCTCTAAAACGAATGAATTCATCATATGTTTCTATACGACTTCGAGGCTGCGTTCCATTATCGATTTTGTTTTCTACTTCTTCAACAGATTCTGTGGTATTTGGTTTACCAATATCATCACTTTCGTTACTAGTACCTTTATTATTGACGTTCTCTTTATTTTCTTCAGAATTCTCACCGTTTCTCGGCCTGTCTTCGTCTTTTGAATATAACGTAGTATTTCTACCAGTAAATCTAACACCAGTCATGAAGTTTGTATCAAATCTTGTATTAACAAAAATTATATTCAACAATCGACTCGAAATTGGACATCGTGCGGATAATATCAAAATTAATAATGTGCATAGGAGCGTACCATTCATTTTAATTCAATAATAAAAGATATTATTTTTGTCTATATTTGACAATTGATACAATAATGTTTCATGTCAGAGGAGCCTCTGACATGAAACACAGATAATCATAGATAATAACGCCGTATATTAAATAAGAAGAAATTGGAAAAAAACCCACGCCTGTTTCACCTGTTTGTATAATACAAAATTGTTCTTGTTTTAAAATGTATTAATTCGACCTCTTAGCATTACGCGTATTATTTTGTCTTTGTTTAGCTTGAGTTAGCTTAATCTAATAGGGGTTAAAGTATGAAAATGCCGTTCTATTGTAATAGGTTCTTCGAATTGTCATAGAACCTTCTTCCATTAACGTTGCTTTTAGCTATCACAAGCTCCGGTCACCGTCCTCATTGAACCGATCCGGTGGAGATTCTGCGAAGCATTGCTCTTGCTAGGGACAGTGTTAGCAAAACTCCGGCTTGAGCTCCGTGAGCTCACCTACACGTTATCACTATCAGCATAGGAAGGAAAAAAAAAGAAAAAAAAACCTTCATGGTTTGAGATTTTTGAGTGATTTTTTTTTTCAAATGATACATATGAGGTTCTTCTTTTAAAAAATGTCCAACATTCGATTATCGACTTTCAGTTGTTTTTTTTTTATTCAGCTTAGACAAGAAAGGTGGATACTTCGAAAATTCGAGTGATTTTTGAATATGAGTTCAGACGCGGAACTAACGCTGCAGAAACAGCTCGCAATATCAAAAATGCAATGGCTAACCCCAGGCCAAACGCCGCAACAGTGTCCTAAAGCAAAGCTTACCAATAAAAAAGTAATGGTAACTCTTTGGTGGTCTCAGTATGATGTTATACACTATAGCTTTCTCCGATCTGGTCAAGGAATAACGACAGATGCGTACTGTGCCGAACTCCGAACAATCATAGTAAAACTTGCAATGGAACAGCCCCAACTCATGAATCGATCTTCACCATTATTGCTCGATGATAACGCGAGACCTCATACAGCACGAGAAACCGTTTTAACTCTACAGGAACTGCAATTAGAAACCATTCGTTACCCTCCGTATTCGCCAGACCTTGCTGCAAGGGACTACCATTTTTTTCGTGATTTGGACAATTTTCTACGTGATAAAAAGTTTTCTTCCCAGGAGGCAGTACAAAATGCTTTCACACGGTTTATAGAATATATTCTATCGCTAAGGCATAAATGACCTTCTTATTAGATGGCAGCAATGTATAGATAATAATGGTAGATATTTCGATTATATAAATATGTTAAATGAATAAGAAAATGAATTTAAAATGTTTAGTACAAATCGGCAATTTCATACTTTAACCCCTAATATATTACCTAACAAAAAAAACATAGGTAATTATTCCATAGGAGCTGATATTAAAAGCATTTAGGTACATTCTAGAAATTTACAGAAAAACATAGCTCATCATGAATGACCACGCCAACCATTTTGCGATAGCAACTTGTTCAATATTTATCAAGTTACTAAAAATAGCCCTGGTGGTAGGAGGTCTTGTGAGTCCATACGAGTAAGTACCACCGCCCCAACTAATTCAGCAGTGAAGCAGTAATGGGTTTCGGTTTGTGAAAAGTGGGTCAGCCGTTATATTATAAAAACGAAGACTTTTTAGAACTCATGTCTCAAGGTGGGTGGCGGCATTGACGTTGTTGATGTCTATGGGCTCCGGTAACCACTTAACACCAGGTGAGCCGTGAGCTTGTCGAACCATTTACGCAATAAAAAAAATTCACGTCCGCTTAAATCAGAACTAGTAATTCTACATCTGCAAAATTCCAAATTATATTAAAATACCAGACGGTAGCAGACATGAATACAAAAATATAGCGGGCGAGATGATAAGGAAGTCGATCTAACTATGCTAGACCAGTACGTGACGTGCATTAGATATTCAACTACGGTTCTCCGAGACATATATGTATAGGATATGGAATACGAAATAGCAAAATAATTTAATTGTGAGTGAAATTGTTAAGAATCGTGAAGTTTTTAAGCCCTGGACATTTGATTTCCGTTCTAAAAAGTCAAAAACCTGTAATTTCAATATTTTAAATACGGTAACCCCTTTTCAAAAATTCTCTTTATTTAAATATCCTTAAGGAAATATAGAACATAAAGCACATTCTAGCCCAAATATTTCTAAAGATTTCAGCTAGAACAACAATCAAATGGGTTCAGTCATTGTATTATTGATTAATTATTAGCGTGCACAAACACTTAAATAACGGGCAGATACTCTTGGAATTATATGGAGATAGAATAATCAATATTATATAACTAATTCAAATAGAAATAAACGAAAGGTAAACGGTAACAAAATTAAAAAGATGTCCTTGACTTATTTTTTTATTATACGCCATCATAAATTATCATGACGTATACTATAGGTAATTAAAAAATAGTTCATTAATTCGTCCATAACTATGAGAGAAAATTACCTAATTAACATACATATTGTACATTCGGTATCTACAATCCTTGACATTTCAGACATCCCAGAGGCCTTCCTATTATGAATTCAAAAACCATTTTACTATTTTATTAACGCATCCAAGCGTATTTTATGATTTATTATACACATATATATTTTTAGAAACACAAATGGAAATTATTTGACTTTTGACTATAATGTTGACTGACTTTGTTTGATGTGATCAATTTTAAAACTTGTTTTAAATAGGAAATCACTAACGTAACTGGAAATCATGAAATCAAGCAATAACATTTTCGAACAAAAATTCACTGTTCAAAGCGAAATACGGCCATTGAACGAACAATATTACCGCTCCGAATGTCAACCATAGAATGTATCGTTTTTCGGGGTGAGGGGGTGCAAGGAGGCATTTCCAACTTCATCGTAACGGATAGGGGAACTCAAAGACTTAACCGGGAAGGAGGGTTTTTGCTGACAAGTGCCCAAGCGCATTCAAAGGAGTCCTAACAACTCGAGAACACTTTACGAATACATTTGCAAAGGGATTTGAGTCCCGAAACAATTATTATAGTCCGGCGAGAAGTTAAGAGAGCTGATTCTATGCGCTAAGTCTCATTTCGAACTATTCAACGAGCTCGACCAGTACCGACTTTGGCTGTTACTAGCGTTAAAACTAGCACTGATACTAGATTAATTACATTGCCGGTGGTAGGACCTATTGTGAGTTCGCGCGGGTAGGTGCCACCACCCTACATACTTCTGCCGTGAAGCAGTAATGCGTTTCGGTTTGAAGGGTGGGGCAGCCGTTGTAACCATACTGAGACCTTAGAACTTATATCTCAAGATGGGTGGCGCATTTACGTTGTAGATGTCTATGGGCTCCAGTAACCACTTAACATCAGGGTGGCTGTGAGCTCCTCCAACAATTTAAGAAAAAGAAGAAAAAAAAAGGTCCATCAAAACTTGTCTAGGAAATCCATGGTAGCTAATTGCAGCCGCAGGCGGGCCAGGAATGTAGTTAACAGCGGCCACAATAACAATGTTATCGTGCCGCGTCGCTGTCGCGATTGGAATTCTGCCGTTGCCGTCATATACTTACACAAGGGTTCTAAATCGTCGTGAAGTGCCACTACGACTAATCTAAAGAGGCGGGATAATTTGTTGGGTGTTTATGTGGGTGCGGGCCGCATTAGCGAACCCCACACGCACATAAATCACGTCATGTTATAACAAAGGGACATTTTGCTCCGAGTGCAGATCATTGGATAGAGGGCGCAGATAATGAAGGCGGCGCGGTCGCGGACTAAGTAACTTCATGCGAGTTTGAATACAGGGAGGGTGCGTGGACGTCTTTATACTGGGTCATAATCGTTTATTTCACTCTAATGTTATATTGTGGAGAACTACTAATTTAATACATTGTATTCACTGCTACTGAAACGATATGTTCATTTGATTAGAATCAAAAATATGCCACGTAAGCGATTTCACACCAGTACAAAAGGTCAGAACGTGGGCAGAATTGGAATTCAGAACGGAACTGTCTGCTTGCCCTGATGTTTTGCGAATTACTTTATATAAATGTAGTAAATAACTGAAATATTAGTTTTTTTTTTACAATGAACCTTGTTCCACCGAATAAAAACGATAACGGAGCTGCCACTCAGTCAGCACAGACGTTTTCATATGAATATGTGCATACATATAAGTACATATATCTGAAAACTCACAAATATTTATTAAGCAGATTTTTTGCATAAATTTAGTCAAATATATTCATTATGTATGATTATCTATGCCAAATAATTATATATGAGTATGATATTGGATTAGTGGCAATACATTTCAATGATCACGTATGTTGGTACGGCGGGTGACGCGTCATTGTTTTTTCAACCCACGTTTTGTTACTCGAACATATGTTATATCCGTCGACATTTAATCCGGCCAATTGAAGCCTACATCAAACTTCGCTGTCATGTCTCAATGTGCCATATTCGAAACGAGCCCGCTTCTGACCGCCGGCCATCGTTCTCGTCGAACCTGTCGCTTGCGACGAAGGGCTCGACGAGTAAATTAACCCTCAGACACAGCCCACTGAGTTTCTCCCCGGATCTTCTCACAAGGTCGCGTTTCCGATTCGGTGGTAGATTCTGCGAAGCACGGCTCTTGCTAGGGTTCGTGCTAGCATCGTCGTCAGGTTTGAGCCCCGTGAGCTCACCTACTAGTTAAGGTTACGCTGAAATAGCCTCTCAAGGCTCTCAGCTTGGTAGGATAAAAAAAAAGAACTTCTGACCGTCCATAAGTTAAGGTAGTGCACATCTTTAGACGATTCGCCTCACTGAAACACGTTCGTTTCACTCATGCACGCTTCTTAATCAAATCTACAACAAATGCGAGACTTTTCTCTATGTAATTATCTTTAAATGAGGCTTAGAGACTTGTGCTATAAATTCTGCGACATTCGTCAGAGATCGCCGATTTATTCTACAAAAAATCTGCCTCGCTTAAAATTTCAAATCTATCTTAACGGTCATACATTGCTTCAATGGTTCGGCATCGAAAATATCAGTTCTCTTTAGTAGTGGTAGGGCGTCATGTGAGCCTGCAAGGGTAGGTCCACCAACCTGCCTATTTCTGCCAGGAAGCAGTAATGCATTTCGGTTTAAAAAGTGAGGCAGCCGTTATACTATAAAAACTGAGACATAGAACTCATACCTTAAGATGGGTGGCGGTCGTTACTTTGTTGATGTCTATGGGCTCCGGTAATACGTGAGTCGTGAGCTCATCTACCTATGTAAGCAAAAATTTTCACACTTTCCATTAAACACTTCACCCAGTAATTAAAATCCAACGAATTAGCATTAATGTTGCCCTGATTTGATGGATTGATCTCTTCGTAATTACGTAATATGTTACAAATTTAACATGGATTATGCTAGCCCTTTCTAAAAAAATTCCGAGAAAATTCTGAAGCGCGATGCTTTGCAATGTACAGAACTCTGATGTAAGACGAGGTGCGGCCTGAGATGAGTCCGGGTGTCGCAACCCGGTCTTCACCAAGGTCGCTTCTCCCCATCTCTTAAGTAGTGTCATTCATTGTCCGTGCGAAGATCGTTCGAACGTGTCAGTACACCTGTTGTCCAGACATGGAGAGGACTTTTGTGATCTTGACGTGCTTTTGCGCCTTTGGTGAGTTACACATATTTAATAGACAACGGAATCTTTAACGTTTTTCTTCTGTTTTCATTGTGGCATTTAATAATTGTTGTTTGAAAACATCAAATCGATCTTTGATATAAAAACTTTTTTGTACGAGATACAATTTAAAAAAAAAAATTGTATTTCAAATTAGATATAGCTCGTTGAATTTAAAAATAATAATATCCCCGCGGTTTCTAAAAGAGAGCTACACCTGGAAAGAGTGGACGTAAATAGTCAACGTGCTAATTGATAATTTTCATAAATTTGCACTAAATCACAGAAATAAAAAAATTTACGATAAAAACAATTATTATCTAAATAAAATAAATTAACTGTGGTTTATTAGCCGTGGTACAAGTTATGATGTAATAAACATTTTAATGAATCTGTATTCCAATTCAAAACACTTAAGTTTTTCAATGTACTTGTACTTAAGTTTTTCAAGGAACTACGTATTTTATAAATTCACGCTCGACCTGTTACAAACAATGAAAACAATAGTAAAACAATTAAACAATAGCATGTAAAAATTCAAATAAATTAACGAATATATTAGTTCAGTCACGGATGAGACTTGAGAGAAAAAAAAAAAACAACTTCTAGGTCATACCGAATCTCGTTTCTTGGAATTTATTATTTGATTTTATGCGAGTTTTCTGTCTTTTAACTAAGATTAGCTTTAGTACAAACATTACTGATATCTATAAATATTGAGGATAATTTATAAATAATATAATTTATAAATTAAATAAATATTTATAATTTATGCTATCTGCAATAGAATTTCCTTTTTTTTATTTGAAATCCTTGATCGTACATATTTTTTAAAGATTTCCTTTTTCTTCTAATGTAGCTTTGGCCAAAATAGATGGTCTTTTCGGATAGTTGGATAATCAAAAACAGAGAGCAAAAACAAAAACTAGCGCTCTGGGTATTTTATTCTTATTTCGTGTATATTCAGTGCACATAAGAAAGAAGCCTAATTTAGATCCGTTTAATATAGAAAAGTAATAAAAAACTACTTTTCATAAAATTGAGACTAATACCTAATAACAAACGTGTTTACAAAAACTCAATATCTTGAAAGTGTCATTTATTTGTAGCTTAAGCAACAGTTCATATATTTATAGAATGAAGACATTTAAATGCACTTACATACTGTCGTATGTCTCAATTTGTATTGAAAAACCTAGAAAATAATATTCCTCAATGTGCTTTTGACGTACATTTAAAAAACAAAATAAAACATTCTTTAGTCGTTCGCATTTGACCTCCAATATTAAAGGACATCAGAAATGAACATAAAAAAATACTATGCTTATTTAAAATTCCAAGAAGCGTGATATCCTTAAAATATTTGCGTTGGTTATTATAATAGAGGTGCTAAAGGAAAATAGATTTTAAAACACAATGTTGATGCTTAATTTTTCAACTTTATTACCTCGATTCATTATTTATTGATTTTTAATAAAACTACATTGCGGTACTAGAGCATTGTGTGTAATAAAAATAAATAAGTGGTCGAGCAAATCGGACAGTATACAGAAAAAAATCCAGAGCAAAAGTACGATATCTCTACCGAGCTACTGATTAGATTCAATAAGCTTTGTCTTATTGCCTACATGGGTGATTGATTTCTCTCCGGCCGATCTGGCGTTAAATGGTTACCGTAGCCCATGCAAGTCTATCCCGGAACACCAGCAGCCTGGTAGGGCCGCCGTACCGCGCAGACCGGTGTCGTTGGTCGTCGACTATCGCCTCGACGACCCATCGGTCGAGCGTCCTCGGGGTGGCGCCGCGTGTCTGATTGTGGTGTTGACCGCGGGAACCCCCTTACTCTGACCGGGTTCTGACTCCAGGCGGAGATCGGCCGTCGGGTGTCAGAGTGCAGGAGAGTCGTCTAGTGCGGTAGGGCCTTAAAACTCCTTGGGCTCGGGGTCTGCTCCCAACATCAGCAGATCATCAAGTCCCACATACCGCCCCCTAGGCGCGGGGACCTTGCGAAGTTTCGGTTCCTAGCCCGAAAAAAAATCGCCCATGAGAGATAATGTCGATACCTATGATAACGACTGCCCCAGCTTTGAAATCAGAACTCATGAATTTTTCACGACAGAAATAGGCACCATGTTGGTACATACCGGCTTGCAATACTATCAGTAAGTAAAACGTTTACATGTGGTGAAGTTTAAGGCTATTTAAAAAATAGTAGTAGGCAGCGGCTTGGCTGTGCCTTTGGCATTACTGACGTGCATTAGCGATTGGAACCACTCACCCTTAAATGAACTGTAAACTCGTCTACCTACACTGGGAATAAAGGAATGGATACTGTACGACAGTTTTATTGAGCATACTAACGTACTCTATCTACAGAATGTTGGTCTGAAAATAATTTAAACCCTAAAGAATAAACTTCGTCACTCTTCAAAATCTTCTAAAAAGTATTTCACAGTAATGGTTTGCGATAACTCACAAAACCTCATATTAAATTTGATAATGTGATATTATGTAAACTTATTGCGCATAAATCAAATGCCAACATCAAGTATTGAGTTTAAGAACCAATTTGAACTATTATGCAAAACTGCACATGATGACACGTATCACTCGAGACTTCGACTAAATTAATTTGGTCAATACATTTACTATATGATTTCGTTTGTCATGAGTTTTGTAACTCAAATAAAATAAACGACAGGAATAAATACTATTTAACACAAGAACATTCCTCTTTTTATAATTCTGGCACGGCTTCAACAGCTTCTGGCACAACCTCATCTTTTCGTCGTCTGCCATTGATATCGTAAAAGGTAACTAAGGGTTTCACAGAAGAATTTTCAATATCATTCTTTGAGTAATCTACCAACAATTTATAATATCCCGAAGTTCACCACTGGCAGGACATTTTGTGAGTTGGGAGTACCACATCCAGCCAATTACTGTCTGATTGTTTACAGCCATAATACAATGAGACTTAATTTTCGATTTAATGTTACAAGAACCATTTCATACCATATGCATCCTGAGATTCTATAATTTGGTAACTCAAACTTGTTACAGTTTACACGCAAACACAGTACCAACCTTTTGGACAGACAAATCGCTTCCAAAATCAGTACCAGGAACAAGCACCCGTCAGGCCTACTGGACAATGCAGGGAACTGAACGAAAGGTATCCAGTGTCTGGAAGCTGCGACAGATATATTGAATGCATCGTAAGTAATATCGATATTGTATTCAGGTACAATTATTATAGATGTTACTTCAAATTAAACAAGATTTAAATAGGTCAGAATTAGGATTCGAAACAAAAATTAGCATTGAGACAACGATGAAACTCAGCAGCTGAGGAATGTTGCAATTGATTATGCAATTTCGAAAAGGGCACATCTCTGAAAATGTAAAATGTTCAGGAAATGAAAAAAACTGATTATTTTCTAAAGCATGGCAAAATTTAAAATATTAACTTTTTGTAGATATATTTTAGTGTTAATTAGCAATTGAAAATTCTGGAATTATTATAAAATGGGTGTAAGTAAGCCTCAAAACTACATGTATATGAAAAAACGTATTTGACAAAATATACGACATGTGCCCTTTTCGAAATTGCATATTCAATTAATCATGACTAACAAGAAACCATGTACATTTATTCGATTTTCCAAATAAGCACAGATCACAGATGGGTATGGATTAACAGCATAAATGGGCAGATATAATGTTAAATGTTCACCGGAACTCAGAGATATCGCAACGTGATTTCCTCATTGTAATCCAATCGAAGCCACTCACACATTAGATTAACAACTGTAATTCCCATCAAATGAAAAGCACAATTTATTTAAGGCAAAAATAGACAGGGTATCAATACCCGCTAGTTCCCGAAAATGATCAAACTTGGAAAAGAAGTTGAAGAGACCGCGCGGTCGCTTTTTATTTTTTTTTTTATTTTTTATTGCCTTTGTAGGCAGACGGGCATACGGCCCACCTGATGGTGAGTGGTTACCGTCGCCCATGGACTTCAGCAATGCCAGGGGCAGAGCCAAGCCGCTGCCTACCGAGATTTACATTTTTAGATTTTTAGATTTAGATTTAGAGATTAACATTTTTACATTACATTATTAGTTTAGTCTAAAAGACTGTTACCAATAAAGGTCCAACGGCTTCAAAGGACCATGCGCGTGATATTGAAACATGACCTATTTTGCACACAGAATGGAACCGCTGAAGAGAAACTATGCCCCGATGGTCTCCGTTACAATCCCAACGTGAATTTCGATGTATATCCGTGCCAGTACCCTAACGAAGTTCCCTGTCTCGAACGATCCTCGCTACGTGAGTAAAATAACCGATTCTTTAAAGCGCACATATCAGAGATCAACCCTGATATGGTATTTTTCCCTTTGCCCAAAGCCGCAAAGATTTGTCATCGCTGATTTTAAACTTTGTTATTTTAGTACCGGTTTTACACATTGCGATACAGGTCTTGAATACGTAACGTACTGATGACACATATACTCGTGATGAATAGGTTTGTACAGAGCATTCGCTTCTTAATCGACTCATTAGGTACCTACTAAAGCGTGTGAGTATTTCAAAGAGCTCGATAACATTCGATGGCGATGATGCCATTAAATGTAACGATCCGAATTGTACTGTATGTCGGATACCTATGGCTATAATCATACATCCATTCTACCACTTTAGCGCTTCAGGATAATTTGATGGTACGGGCATGCACAATCAAGGCCACCTAAAGGTACCTCTTCGTCGTCATAGTAGTAGCTTATTTAAATCCATACTAATAATATGACCTCATTTCCTATGTAACTGTGTCCTCTATTGTCAGCTCTATTATTGGTAATACGATGGTGAAATTGAAAAGTCATGAGGTTTAAAAACCCCTGTGAAGGTATATTTGATTAGAAAATATTTCTGCACATTGATTTCAGTATTATGGTATCTAACAACCGTTTATAATCAGATTGAGAGTAGTATTGTCCAAAAGATATTTCAGAAACTGATTAGGTGCCTTTTGGAAGCAGTAAAGTAGTAGTAGTAGTACCTATAGTACTCTTTTAACATATTTTAAATATATTCCAGAGCCACCGCAACCGACAGAATTGTGTCCCCATCAATTCGGATACTTCAAATTAGGCGACGCCCGCAATTGCAGCGGATTCAGAAACTGCGTGAACGGTGTAGGCTACGATTTTGTATGTCCCGACGGACTGGCTTTCAATTCTGAGACCTACCGCTGCGAATGGCCTGATGAAGTCGCTGACTGCGATGCTGAAGGTAAGTTCCATTAGATTAAAATAAACGCATTATATAAAAATAAAATATAATCATTTAAAAAATATTTTTCAGCTTTCCTCGGATTCCGTTGCCCCGAAGTACCAATAAGTAGAGAACTTGGTCCCCCAGCCGGATATAGATACTACAGGTATGTTACAAACGCATATGTAGCGATTTTAAAGCAGATATATAAATCTTCGCTCATTAAGCGATAGTGTTATAGACGCCGAGAACAGGTTACCTAATGCCGACCGGTCAGCCGATGTCGTCGGGCGGTTAAATGTCAGAAGATGAGCGGTGACCTTGCTTATATAACCTCGTTATTAGAAATACCAGCAGAGGTTTGCTAACGCATCGTATGTACCAAAGTTACGTGCGCGTGCCAATTTGTTGTTCACAAATTTGTTCTAACAGGCCACTAATGAATGCGTTCGCAATATCTACATTGCTATTGTCGAGTGATAAATTTATATGTAATATTTACAGTATTCGATAAGTATACGCATATGATCGAATACAGTAAAAAAATTGATAGGTAGATAGTAGATATGTATTTTGCATTTACATAAGCCGTTTTCCTCATATTTATGTTTCAATTTTATCTTAGCAAAAACATTGAATACTTTCACTGGATTGACGGTTTGATTGTTTATAAATTTTAACAGTACATTTGGACACCGAAACTTTGTTTTAATTTAATGTAGTCAGAAGTGTTTTACAAATAAAGTCTCCTGCGAAAATTTTCATTACATTCGACGAATTTGTTTTTATAGCTTATTATAATATTATATTGATTGGATGTACGTTAATAGGTTGTTATGATATTGTAACATGTTTTTCTATCAATCAATTTTATACATATTAGCACCTAGCGGAACAGATCCTATGTCCTATGTCTCTCTCGCTGATGCGGACCGATTATTTCAGGTGTTTGTAAGATTTCAATACCGACTGTATATTGTTGCAAATTAAAGAATTTCAATCTACCTTGTGTTGGTAGGTCAAGAAAGACCTGCCACGCACTGGTGGAAATATCTTTGGCACATTTCGACCCATCGCCGCACCAGGTGAAGATTTATGATTTTACTTGCCACAGCTAACTTGAAATAAGCTAAGCTAAGCAATTCACTGGTGGTAGGACCTCTTGTGAGTCCGCACGGGTAGGTACCACCACCCTGCCTATTTCTGCCGTGAAGTAGTAATGCGTTTCGGTGTGAAGGGTGGGGTAGCCGTTGTAACTATAGTGAGACCTTAGAACTTATATCTCAAGGTGTGTGGCGCATTTACGTTGTAGATGTCTACGGGCTCCAGTCACCACTAAATGCTAGGTTGACTGTGAGCTCGTCCACCCATATAAGCAATAAATAAAAATAAAATAGAAAAATAAGCTATTAAAACATTATTTTTTATAGGGCTGAAAACAATTGCCAGAAGTATTTCCTGTGCATCGATGGGCATCCTCGCGTCCTCTATTGCGGTGGTGAGTCCGCATTCGACGATCTAACATCAACATGTGTATCCGCCGATGAAGTAGGAGCATGTCCTGCTGAGCTAAGGGCCGCAGCAGTCCGTGCCAAGGACGACGCAAAACAACTGCTCGCCAAAGAAGTCGAATTCAATGCGTATCAGCTAACACGAAAACCGTCATTAAGCTATAGAAATTAAGTCTTGCACTTGGCACATTAAAATGGTTGGAAATAAGACTATTTCTAAAACACATTTTGTCTAGTCTAATTATTAAGTTACCTATTTTTACAATTTTTTGTAATTAATAACTTCCTGTTTCAATATAATCAAATCTAGAAGCATAGAATAATAATAATGGAATTGTTTATCCAAGTTCATTAAGCAATTTGTTATTAATTATGTCACACAAAGCTATGTAATAAATAACATTAATAAAATACGTTTTGTAGTTAATTTTTATTTTTATTTTTACGTAAATTAAAAATTCCCATACTTTGCTCTATGCCTTTTTAAAATCAGCAGTGAAATGATTCAAGTAATTGGGTTCATGCAAAGATATAAATAAAACTAACGGGCGTGATACCAGTTGTCGGGTGTGATGCCCATCACAAATCCTCAACACGCTCCAAAAATGCAGTAACTTTTTTTTTTATTTTTTATTGCTTAGATGGGTGGACGAGTTCACAGCCCACCTGATGTTAAGTGGTTGCTGGAGCCCATAGACATCCACAACGTAAATGCGCCACCCACCTTGAGATACAAGTTCTAAGGTCTCAAGTATAGTAACGACGGCTGCCCCACCCTTCAAACCGAAACGCATTACTGCTTCACGGCAGAAATAGGCAGGGTGGTGGTACCCACCCGCGCGGACTCACAAGAGGTCCTACCACCAGTAATTACGCAAATTATAATTTTGCGGGTTTCATTTTTATTACACGATGTTATTCCTTCACCGTGGAAGTCAATCGTGAACATTTGTTGAGTACGTATTTCATTTGAAAAATTGGTACCCGCCTGCGGGATTCGAACACCGGTGCATCGCTCAACACGAATGCACCGGACGTCTTATCCGTTAGGCCACGACGACTAAAACTTTTTTAAATTGAATGTGTAGTGGCCCCTTAATATGCCTTACGTACTGGATGCACTAGTAGGTGGAATATCTAGCAAATTTATTTACAAACGAATTCAAGCTGAGTTGGTTTAGACCAATCTTGGAAATCTGCGAGCAAGAAAGTTGCACTAAACTACAAGCCATGTTGCGGTTTTTGCTAGGTTCTTAGTTTATACATACGGCTGGATCGATTTTGACGAGACTTTAACTGATAGGTAGCTGATGATATAAGGAGTAACTTAGGCTACTTTTTTTTAGCAGCTTCGCCCCGCGGCGACAGCCGCGCTTCCACAATAACCGACGACAGTAAGATCGCGGGACTCATTTATCAATAATAAAATTTAATGTTTCCGAAGCGAAGCGAGGGCGGGTCGCTAGATAATAATAATACGGAGGCGCGCGTCAAATTTGTCCATTATATCTATCTCACTGACGCTAGATGAAGCTTTTTAATTTCAAAATAGTCTATTTAAATTTGTAATATTAAATGAATTAGATACGAAACATATTTTGCGGATGTAGGAAGGCAATATCATTATTTACAATGAAAAGATAGTTTGGTAAAGATACGGTACGCCGTGTCGCTTATTGTTATTTAAAACATTGTAATTTGAAACTCAGTGAAACGTAAAGGCTAGGTACACTAAAAAGCGTCATCTATAGGATCTAGCCGCGAGAGAATGGGATAAAGGACTTGGGAAGATTTTACTTCTACCGTATGGGAATTGCATACAATTTTTATGACTATATATGGGCAGGTGAGCTCACGGCCTGCCTAGTGTTATGTAGAACGTAAAAACAACATGACAGCGTAAATCTCGACACTCCTCGGAACCCTTCGTGCTGGCTCACAAGATGCTTTACCTCACCCCGATAGAAGTTAAAGATCTAATCAAAGGCCTACGTCCTCGTAAGGCTCCCAGTTCCGACGGTATATATAACCGCGTTTTTAAACTTCTGTTCGCCCAACTCATCGTGATGTTGGCATCTATTTTCAATGCCGCTATGACGAACTGTATCTTTCCCGCGGTGTGGAAAGAAGCGGACGTTATCGGCATACATAAACCCGGTAAACCCAAAAACCATCCGCCGATTAGCCTCCTCATGTCTCTAGGCAAACTGTATGAGGGTCTGCTCTACAAACGCCTCAGAGACTTCCTCTCATCCAAGGGCATTTTCATCGATGAACAATTTGGATTCCGTGCAAATCACTCATGCGTACTACAGGTGCACAGCCTCACGTAAACGGGCTCACGGAGCACATTCTCGTAGGGCTTTACTGACCAAAACCATTATACACGGGAGCTCTGTACTTCAACGTTGCAAAGGGGTTCGACAAAATCAACGGTACTTCGATAAGGCAATGCGTCATGATAACCACCTTATCATTACCGCCGCTGACTACTCCTCGATTATGATCACGCAGGAGCCAGTCACCGTCAACGCCCTAGATACGTCTTTACGGATCCATCAGAACCAATAAATAACCTTTGCATTAGACGCCTTCAACTCTAACACTAGAAGCAGGCTTAGGGATTCCAGCAACCGTACTCGTCGAACTCAGTAAAGAGTTCGACGTGCAACCTAATCGCCCGCCTACACCAACCCGCTGAGTTTCTCGGCGGATCTTCTCAGCGGGTCGCGATTCCGATCCCGTAGTCGATTCATTCGCGAAGCAACTGCTCTTGAGTTGTTAGGTATCCTTCGCAGGCGCTCAGGCAGCAGTTAGCAAATCCCACCCCTCCTGGAAACTGGAAAGGCCTCCGGGCTACCAATAATCCTTCAATCATAAAAAAAAGAAGTTTTACCACCAGAATTCCGCAAAATATATTTTTTGCGGGTTTGATTTTTGTTACACGATGCTATACGTTCACCGTGGGCTTCGGGCTCTAGTCCTCTTGACTTTTATTTTACCATTCACGATGAGCCTTTCGAAGCTATCAGGGTTTCTGCGTTTTATATAAAAAATAATGCACGACCCAATGAAGACATATGATTGACAGCCGTTTATCATTGGCACACCTCATTCAAAGACCCAAATAAGCTAAGAAAGATTTTGTTCAAGTCCAACATATCGATTTTGTTCATTAATTTTATCGATTCATTCACGTCATGATATACTGAACACTTACTTCTTACCATTTTCTCAAGATTGGAATGACAATTAAACAGCTTCTGTAATGTAACCGCACAAAAAATGCGATCGATTTCATAATGATACAAATACTTACTTACATCTTTAAAAAAACCGCTATTTTGAATTTCCGTAATGTACTAGATAGTTTACTTAATTAAAGTGTAATTAAAAATCGTTTGTTGATGACAATAATTCTGTATAAATTGCGATTTGGCCGTTGCCTATTTAGCATTCGCTTGTAGAGTAGAACTCGTGTCAATACGCTATCTATTCAAAGAAACAGGATGCTCTCCTACATCTACCTCGCCTTGCTGGTAGCTGCAAGTATGTACATTAATTCATTGTATTAATATTGTATTTTCGGTGTCTTTCATGTCTAAGTATTAATTTTCAATACTGTTTACAGGTCATGTCCAATCAACACCCGCTGCTGCTACTGCCCAGAACGTAATCTGCAAAGCCCGCAATGGTTATTACAAATCAGACGCGAATTGTGATACATACATTGAATGTCGGGTAAGAAACTTTCTAACTTTATGTATTACTAGCGACCCGCCCTCGCTTCGCTTCGGAAACATTAAAACACACATGAAACCAAAAAAATAAATAAATAAAAAATAAAAAAAAGTAGCCTATGTTCATCAGGGACAATGTCGGCTTCTAATGGAAAAAGAATTTTTCAAATCGGTCCAGTAGTTTCGGAGCCTATTCGAAACAAACAAACAAACAAATCTTTCCTCTTTATAATATTATTATTATTATTATAGTATAGATAGCGACCCGCCCTCGCTTCGCTTCGGAAACATTAAAACACACATGAAACAAACAAAAAAATTAAAAAAGTAGCCTATGTTCATCAGGGACAATGTCGGCTTCTAATGGAAAAAGAATTTTTCAAATCGGTCCAGTAGTTTTGGAGCCTATTCGAAACAAACAAACAAACAAATCTTTCCTCTTTATAATATTAGTATAGACTAGCGCAGTTTTCAGCTTTTCTGAATTTCAATAAAGGGTCTACTTCTAAAATGTAACTATACTTGAGACCTTAGAACTTGTATCTCAAGGTGGGTGGCGTATTTACGTTGTGGATGTCTATGGGCTCCAGTAACCACTTAACACCAGGTGGGCTGTGAGCTCGTCCACCCATCTAAGCAATAAAAAAAAAATTACATACCAAGCTATTAAGGTGCTAAACCAAATCGAAGTATGAACACGCTTAACTTTTCAGGACTATCAAGCTACTAACATGATATGCCCGGATGGTCTGCACTTTAATCCTAGCGTGGAATGGCCGGCATATCCTTGCGGTTATCCAGTTGAAGTGACATGCGTAGGAAGAGGGAACATCCGTATGTTGTATCAAGCTATTAGTGTAATTTTCTTGGATTTTACTACAATCTAGCCTTTCCACATTTACCGAACTTTTATTAAATATTTCAGAGCCTGCCCAAACAACACCGGATTGCCCGCACCAATATGGCATCTTCCAGCATCCTAACGCTTCGCCAACCAATTGTGGCCAGTACCGAACGTGCGTAGGTGGTCGTGCTTTCGACATGGTATGCCCGCCAGGACTAGCATTCAATCCAGACTTCAGCCGCTGTGACTGGGCCGACCTTGTACCTTCCTGTGATGCTGAAAGTGTGTAATACTTTTCTATTTAACCAATAACTTCCACCATTACAATTCCTATTCAATTTTTATATACTTACTGCTTAAATATTACGATTTACATTAATGCCTTATGATCTTTTTCCAGAATTCTTGGGTTTCACGTGCCCCCCTGCTCCTTTGGATACTATCGGCAATCCTTTGAATAATGTGATAAACTACAAGTAAGTTTTTGTTTTTTTAGTTTACATTTTCGGAAATAGGTGCCTCAAACTCTACGTACCAGGTCCAAGATTCCGTGGTAGGCCCAAGAAACGCTGGTTAGATGTGGTAAAGGCGGATGTGGAGGAGAATAACATCACCCAGAAAGATGCCGAAGACGGGGCAAAGTGGAGGAATTTAAGTAGGAAAACAGACCCTGGCACTAGACCCGGAAAACGCTAGGAAGAAGAAGAAGTTTATAATCCACTAGCTTTACCCGTCCGCTTTGCTGGGCATTTAAAATTAACATTATTATTTCTCACAAAGATTCTCTTCATTAACGCCCCCGCAACTGGTGTAGGGAGTCCAACACTCATATAAATGTTAGCCTATCCATTAACTGCATGTATTTTTACATGGATACCAAGTTTCAAGTCAATCGGATGCATGGTTCAGTAGTTATAACGGAACATCCGTAAAAACCACTGTAGATTTATATATTAGTATAGTTTAAGATAGGCTTTACTTAGTTGTGTAATTTCTTGACAGGTACGAAGGCAACTGCTATTACTTCTTCTCCTGTGAGCAAAATCGGGCTAGATTGCTGTCCTGCGACATCGGTCTTGCATTCGACCCCACGACTGGACTCTGCGTCGACGCAGACAGAGTCCAGTGCAATGCAACGCAAAACACAAATGACAAGAATCATATATGAACTAATTTGAACCTATACGTTGTTTTTTCAAAAATAAAATTACATTCCTCGTACTGTTTTGTTTATTGATTTGCAAAAGTGACGTGCTTAAAATTCCAACGCCAAAATTAAAACATGTTTCTTCAAAGGCATCGATGAGGCAATAGCTTAAGGCCCTCGTGATGTTAATAGTAAGGGGTCTAGTTAATACCATTAAAGATCTAAATCTCCATTGCATTACTTCCAAGCTCACCGAAATATGACCTGCCATTTGTACACAAAATAAGGTAAATTTTATTGGCGAAATTACAGCCCCCTAAATGTGTTTATGATTTGCGTTTTAAAACTACCGCGTTTTTATTGCTTCTCTTACGACATAAATGGGGTTCCATCTTCGTAAAAGATTAGAAATGCAAGAGATTACTTAAGATCAGGTCATCACAAGAAGGGTCAGGCTCTTCGAATTTCATGCCTCTTATCTCTTATCACGATATTTTATCCTTCCTCAAAAGCGATAGGGAGGATAGCTTTTGAGTTTTCTTAAATATTACCAGATCACAAACCGACCATATCCGCCAAATCATTACAAATACCAGTATGTGTCTTATAAAGAAAACTCTGTGCAGAACACCTATCTTCTTTATTTTTTCAACAAAAAAACCTACAATTTTATACAAATTTATTAAATATTTAGGAGAAATTGCCCCAACGAATTTATTAAATCATAGTTGCTGCCAAATAGGTAGGTACGCAATACGTACATCTACATCCTAAGCTACCCACATCATTGAACTTATTTTATCTTATTACATTCATAAACATTGTAACAGTATTTATGGCCAGACTAAGTAGATTTACTGCTAGATGGGTGAACGAGCTCACAGCCCAGCTGCTGTTAAGATTTCACCGAACCCATCGGCATCTACAACTTAAACGCCACCACCCACCTTCGGACATGAGTTCTAAGTCTCAGCTTTTAGAGTACAACGGCTGCCCCACCTTCCAAACCAAGAGGCATTACGGTTACACGGCAGAAATAGACAAGGTGGTACCTGCCCATGCTGCCCGTGGGCTCACAAAATCCCCTACCATCAGCAAACATAAACTGTGACTTAATTTATTTACCCAGGATAGTTAATCCTGAAGCTGTCGTGGCCTAAAGGATAAGACATCCAGTCCATTCGTGTTGAGCGATGCACTGATGTTCGACTCTCACGAGGGTACCAATTTTTCTAATGAAATACGTACTCAACAAAATATGTTCACTATTGACTTCCACGGTGAAGGAATAACATCGTGTAATAAAAATCAGACCCACAAAATTACAATTTGCGTAAATACTGATGGTGGAACCTCTTGTCAGTCCGCGCGAGTAGGTACTACCGCCCTGCCTATTTCTGCCGTGAAGCAGTAATGCGTCTCGGTCTGAAGGGTCGGGCAGCCGTTGTATATATAATGAGATCTTAGAACCTTAGATCTTATTATGGGTGGCGCATTTACGTTGTAGATGTCTATGGGTTCCAGTAACCACTTAACACCAGGTGGGCTGTGAGCACGTCCACCCATCTAAGCAATAATCTAAAAAAAAACATTTTTTTTGAGCCTTTCTCACGAAGTTGGGAATCTGTCTTGGTTGGTAAACTGTTATGTCTCCAGACGGGCGGTGTTTGCTTTGTGGGTTCTGGTAGAAGCTTTATATTAGAAGTGAACTCGAACATATGTTTCAACCTCGAACCTACCGCGTAAAACTAAGTGACGACAGGAACTGCATTTCTCTTAAATACAAAAATGAACATTTTAAGCAAATTTTCTCTAGGCAATTGATATCTAGACTGCGGTGTTTATATAGAGATAATAGAGCAGAAGTGTAGAGTTTGGAAATGAAAAGTAAAGGGTGGGTGACAAAAATAACTCTCAACTGTCAATGTGGCAGTCAATCATTTACTCGGTCTTTGAAGAAGAGAACAAGATTGCGTAAATACAGTGCAACCTTAATATAACGAACTTCAATATAACGACGTCGGCGATAAGCAAATCTTGATTTCTCTTTTCGTCATAAAAATATACAAAACCAACCAAATTCCATTCAACTTGTTATTTATCTATCGATGAATCGATTTAAAAACACATTAAATTAACATTTGTTTAATTATTTTTAACATTAATTATATTACAATTATTTAAAAGGCTTTTCAGTAGCACTCCAACACCAGTTTCATTTTATACGTGAATTATGTTAGAAGTCATGTCAAAATTCAAATTCATTCTTATTCTGCCACTCTTGTACCACGGTAAGAACTTTTAATTCTATTTCTTTTATTTAATGTATCTGTGCCGCTAAAACGCTAATACGGTATATTTATACCATATTATAATGTTTTTATTATGATTATCACAGCAGTAAATGCAGCGGAACAACAGAGCGGCTTACATTACTATGGGACTTCTTACGTTCGGGACCAAAGTCCAAGCATCACTACATCAGAGGCTATCAAATCTGCTTCTCCTCAACCACGATACATTCTGGCACAATCGCGGACGGTATCCAGACCTATTATGATAGATTTTCTCCCAGGAAGACAACAACCTGCGGTTGTAATATCCCGGACAACACCAACAAATGGAATTAATCCCTGGACTCCGCCTTCAGTGACTACCTCTTCAACTCCGCCGCCATATCCGAAATCACCATGGACAATTACAAGTAACGCAGATCCTTCACCATCATTGACAGTTACCAGCAATTCGGAGCTGATTAATTCATATCGACCATGGCAATCAACACAGAGACCATACTTCCCGACGACACCGACACAGACGCACATCATAAATGCAACAATCTCACCCAATTTAATCATAATGTACCCGGGAGCATCAGCGGGAACTTCAATACCACCATTTCTTCCAAGTGGAACAGGAGTGACATCGCACATTACAGGAATAACAGATGGTCAAGCAAGACCCACAGTTCCGCAGCCCATTCAAACTAACTATCCGTACCCTCAATCAAATACATTTCAGACAACAGATAAACCACTGCCCGCATTGGTGTCATCGCAAACTCCTCCTCTTTCTATAGTATCAGTCACAAGGCCTCCTCCAACAACACCGTGGACAATATCTACAACTGTAACTGAACCTCCAACATCCCCTCTGTATACTGGGTCCCAGAAATCAAACGAGCCTGAAACAAGTCCGCCAAATCCTTCGGTAACAGCGCAACAAAACGTTTTGTTTGGACCAGGTCATTTATCGACGAATACATCCGTTCCTGAGCCTCAACCCGAACAAGTACCAATATCGACTTTACCCGGCCTACAACCAAGCCCGATAACAGGACAAACAATTGAACTACAGCCAGATATAAGTTCCAGGCCTGCCTCAATAATACTGCCAGTTCGTCCTACTCCTCAACCAATCCCTAACCCTATATCCCAGCCACAATCAATTCCAATTTCGGAACCGAACTTTGTTTCTGTGCCACAAGGAGAATTACCGTTACCACCACAACATCCACTTTATCCAAACATAACACCGCGACCTGTTCCAGTTCTTATTTCACAGCCAACAGAATTCCTAACGACAACTACTCCTTTATCAGAGCTTCAGCCAGTTTCAGCACAGCCAGCTGTGCCGCCAATAAGCTTTGTGACACAAGAAACTGAAACAAGGCTCGAGCCACATCCAATCCAGATACCTAAACCTAACCCTCAACCGGCACCGGTGCTTTTACCAGTTTCACCACCAACTCCTTATCCAAACATTTGGCCACAACCACCACAGCCCACGCTCTTTCCCGCTCAAAAGCCAATAGATGTACGCCAGCCTCCACCGCCTATGACTTATGCCGCGTCATATCCGAAAACGACTGATTTCGTTTGCAGAGAGGCCTATGGCTATTACCCTGTAACTAATGAATGCGACACTTACATTGAATGCAAGGTAAAGCATGATGTTGATTGAAAATCTCTCAAATAATAGATGTGAGCAGTTTTAAACCGTTTATTATTTTTCAGCAAGGTATAGCCGTCAAACAAAGTTGTCCCGACGGGCTACATTTCAAATCGAGCACGCAATGGCCAGATTATCCGTGCGCATACCCTTCAGACGTTCAATGCACATCGGGGTCCATCAAGCGTTCGTAATTTGATTACTTTTATAGATACCACATACATTTTTCTTCCAAATTTACTAGTCTACAATATAAAATAAATATTTCAGAATACGCAAATCCGACGGCAGAATGCCCACATGAATACGGTTTTTATCCGCTTAAAGAGAGTAATTGCAGCAACTATATCATGTGCCACGAGGGAAAACCAACAATAATGCACTGTCCTTACGGCCTCGCGTTCAACTTCGATAAAAACAGCTGTGACTGGCCCGAGAACGTACCGGCTTGCAATGTTGATGGTAAGTCATTCTAAAGTATCGAATCAAAATAATTTCCTATCACAAATACGTCAAACGCGTTCAACGTTAAGCACAACTTGAAACATTTGGAACAAGATGGAACGAAACCTTTCCCGATGCAGAACACAAAATAAACCACTGATCTAGCTTAAATTCAAAACATTAATCATTTGCTAAGTTAAGAATAAGTAGCTGTCATTTACTAAAAAATTGTGATACCATAAATATTGTGCGCTACCTATATGTATATTTTTATGATAATAAAGATTAATTTTTTTTATTGCTTGGATGGGTGGACGAGCTCACAGCCCACCTGGTGTTATGTGGTTATTGGAGCGCATAGTCATCTACAACGTAAATGCTTCCACCCACCTTGAGATATGAGTTCTAAGGTCTCAGTATAGTTACAACGGCTGCCCCACCCTTCAAACCGAAACGCATTACTGCTTTACGGCAAAAATAGGCAGGGTGATGGTACCTACCCTTGCGGACTCACGCGAGGTCCTACCACCAGTAATTACGCAAATTATAATTTTGCGGGTTTTGATTTTAATTACACGATGCTATTCCTTCACCGTGGAAGTCAATCGTGAACATTTAATACTTACGTATTTTATTAGAAAAATTTATACCCACCTACGGGATTCGAACACCGGTGCATCGGTAGATACAAATGCACCGGACGTCTTATACTTTAGGCCACGACGACTTCATGTGATCATTTTATGAATTTTCAAAACCGCCATATATCCCTAGCCTTTGGAAACGGTTCGAGACATACTGTTGATCAAAATTCTCTTTTAACTTTAGGGCAATTCAATTTTTCGTTGTTATTCCACGTTCGTTCAACAATTGCTTTTTTTATTATTTCAGCGTTCAAAAATTTCACGTGTCCAACTCCACCTATAAACGAAGTCGGCGATCTTTCAGACACCATGCATAAGTACAGGTAAGTTTTCTATCTCAATGCATTCACTCAAAATAAATCACAAAAGCTCACTACTCAATAATACAATGAAACGCAAATAGTATGTATACCATGCGCATCTAACTTTGACATGATAATGCATGAAAATATTAATGTTAACACATCGAATTTAATAGTATGATTCACTAACACAAATATTAGACGCTTACAGCTCTAACACAGCTTAAGATTAACAACTTCAGAGTAAGCAACGGCGGATCCAGGGGGGGGGGGTCATGGGGGTCATGACCCCCCCCTGAGCTAGTTCCAGGACTTGAACTAACTTGGACTAATTGAAGAACATAATGATTTATATATTATCTATTGTTATCAAAATTAAATTATAAGTTCTTAACTTGCCCACGACTATGTGACCCCCTCCTGGCGCCAAAGCTGGATCCGCCCTTGAGAGTAAGTAAGTATAGGGAATCTTTGTGTTTAGTGCGAGTTTTTTAACTTCTCGACCGCGTAAAAGTTAACTTAAATTATTTGTACATAGACACTATGTACCTAATAATTAGGTACATAGTCGCTATCAGCTTATAAATGACATATTACCTACATAAAGTCTACACTAATTCAAAGCGAGTTAAAATATAAGTACAACCTGATTTATTAGTATGAGAGAGCTATGATTTTATTTTATTTGAATACTATATTGATCGACCACTTTTAGCAGGCTCCACATTATGTTTTACCGAATAGAACAAATATATCTGGAATGCATATGTTTAATATTTAATTGAGCTTCGGATACGAATAAGGCATTGCAAAAAGACGATTGCCATATAAAAATAAGATTTTTTTACTGGTGGGTACCACCATCCTGCCTATTTCTGCCGTGAAGCAGTAATGCGTTTCGGCTTGAAGGGTGGGGCAGCCGTTGTAAGTACACTTGAGACCTTAGAACTTTATCTCAAGGTGGGTGGCGGATTTACGTTGTGGATGTCTATGAGCTCCAGTAACCACTTAACACCAGGTAGGCTGTGAGCTCATCCACCCATCTAAGCAATAAAAACAAAAAAAAGGAAAAACAAGTAGAAGAATTAATCGAGAATTTTAATCAAGCTAACAATACCACTATTATTTCTAGGTATGGCAACAGCTGCAGCTTCTACATTGTCTGCCATAGAGGATATCCACGTCTGTTGAGTTGCGATCCCGGCCTATCTTTTGATCAAGAATCGGAATCTTGCATAGATTCTGCTCTTGTACCTAACTGTAACATGGGTCAAAAATAAATTTTGTTTTACTTCATTTTGTAGGATTTTTTTTGCGACACCTTTCGATATATTATAATATTTTTAGTAAATAATACCTATCTTTTGTTTTTGTTTTTATTTACTTTGTCCAAATGGATAGCAAAAAGAAAATAACCTTTAATATAGAATTTTGTAATAAAGGGCCGCATCCGTGTCTATTTTAAGAAAAAGTTAAATTACATTGTATTATTGTGTATTGCCCCCTGTTTGCTTATTGTATTATTTAGAATCTTTTTTAATCAATGCAAATAATTAAACTGGCAATACAAATAGAAATGAATAATTATAGTAATAGAACACAAAGCATCTATAATCAGAATTATTTTCTCTCTGAATTATCTGTTTTGACCTCGCACATCGCTTGAACAACTGATCGCAGCTTAAACAGAACGACAGATTGAAATCATTACAAAAATATAGGTTTTCTTTCAATAAAAACGGATATTGCAAAAAGTCGTCATTTCATTTTTGGATTTCACTTCTTCGCTGTTAGATGTTACAATGATTACGATGATTATAGTAATAAAATTAATACAAAAGTAAACCTGTCACCCGGCATTGTCGATGAAAGTAACGCTTTCATGTCTTATGTTCGATTTGAATAGTTTTTAATACAAAATTACAACCCACCAAAAGTTAAAGCAAAGTTATAAAGTCTGCGGTAGGCAGCGACTTGGCTCTGCCCCTGGCATTGCTGAAGTCCATGGGTGACGGTAACCACTCACCATCAGGTGGGCCGTATGCTCGTCTGCCTACAAGGCAAAAAAATAATAATTTCAGAGCTTTGTATTTTTTGGCTACAGAGCTTTGTATTTTTAACACATATTACTTTTTGAAAAAATAGTGCATGCATATTTTGAACCACCAAATAATACTCAGCCTCCTAGTAAGACTCCTAGTTAGTTCTCATTTTGTTTATTTTTATTTTTTATTTTTTTACTTTATTTATCCTTTCCGCTTTTTGTGTTAATGACTTTGCCTTTTAGGCGGTATTCCCTTTGCCTGCTCAATTCGACCATAGAAACCAAGTAAAAGTTTGTGGTGCTTTTATGATTGGTTGTGAGAGGCGGGAATCTTCAAAAAATTTGGGACGGAACTTGAGAAGAGGGCCAATTAAAAAATTCATATCCTTTTTAATTAATTTAATTTGATATTCTGTAGATATTGTAGCATATTTTAGTTTATAACTGTATATATGTTTAGTTTATAATTGTATATTTTAGTACTTTAGCGTAGATAGTATGGAGTTGGAGGCGGGAACGGATCCCCCGGATCCGAATATTACTGAGGAGACAACTGATACGACTAACTCAAGGTTTAGCCAACCAATATTTTTCTGTGATGAGTTCGACCTTTCCAACGTATCTGAATTTGTCAACGTTAAATCGAAGAAATCCCAAAAAAAGAAACAACTTGTTAATTCTTTTAAACCAAAGATCTCGGACAAACAACTTTCGTTGCGCCCGCTGCAGCAGGCTTTGGCGGGAAATCTTGCAAATAACGTAAATAAGCTTATAGTGCCTCCTCGCCAAATTGTACAGACCTCACCAGAGCCTACTTCAGCGAGTCCTTCTATGACACCATCTGAGACCCCAATGGCTGACTCTGTTTACAGAAAAAAATACACTGAACAGGATCCTGGTCCATATATGGTCCATGTTACTTTAATCTCAGATTCTAATAGTACTACATCACTGCACCCACTTAAATTTGGAAATTTTCTAAAGAAAAGCAATCTTGGTAATATCTTACAGGATGGAATTAAACGAGTAGGTCGTAATCGCCTGGCAATAACTTTTAAAACACATAGTGATGCCAATATTTTCATATCCAACATGTCTATGAATCCATTGTATAATGTAGTGATTCCTACATATAATATATGTAAAATGGGTTTGATAAAGGGTATCCCTCAGGAGTGGACTCATGAGGACATTGTAGACAATCTGCAAATCCCAGAAGGCTATGGACAAATTATCAAATCCCGTAGATTAAACAGGAAGTCTGTCAACTCAGATGGAACTTCATGGATTCCTACTCAAACTGTGGTCTTAACTTTTGACGGACAGTCTCTTCCCTCTAGAGTGTATTCCTTTTTTTCAAGTATTCCAGTTGAACAGTATATTTATCCAACGGTACAATGTTTCAATTGTTGTCGCTTTGGACACACTCGTGTTCAATGCAGGAGCAAACCTAGATGTAATAAATGTGCTGGAGAGCACAGCGGACTGGCTTGTAATACTGAGACTTTTTCTTGTGTTAACTGTAGAGGTGAACATATGGCTACAAACAAATCTTGCCCTGAGTTTAGTAGACAAACAAATATTAAAAAACATATGTCTCAAAACCCCATTTCATACCAAGAAGCCTCTAAATTGTTTCCTATTGTAAAGAAATCATATTCGCAAATAACATCATCTATTCCACTATCTGCCCAAAGTTTAAATGATGTAGATAGTTCAAATTCTGTCTCTTACAAAAAAACTGTTATAAAGAAGCCTAAACAGGCATCTATTTCAAATAAGGGTTATGACAAATCAGAATATAAATCATTGATCCGCAGCATTTTATTTGATGAGTCTCAAGGTAAAGTAGGTTCCGCTTTGCAATCCAAGAAAGAAAAGGATACACAGTTGCCATCTTCTGACACACTAAATAAATTGTTATCCACACTTATAAATATTATTGCTAATTCAGAACTACCAGAACACGTTGCTCTTTCACTTATAAATAATATTTCACTATCAATTTTCAATATTTTTAAATATGGACAGAGTCCTCCAGTGGAACTGTAAAAGCATAGTTCCTAAAAAACATGAAATTATATCTTTAATTAATTCACATAATATTTTTTTACTAGCCATATCAGAAACTTGGTTAGTTCCAGGTTCCAATTTCCGTATGGCCGGTTTTAATATTCTCAGACATGATAGACATGATGGGTATGGTGGCACAGCCCTTTTAATTCGTAATAATCACAGATTTTCTTCTTTGCCAATCCCAGCTTTTAACTCGGATATTTTACAAGCAGTGGCTGCCCGAGTAGGCGAGGTAACATATCTATCTGTGTACATTTCAGAAAAGGATTTATCTGTTCTGCCTATACTAGACAAAATCATTCAATCATTACCCAAACCAATAGTAGTTCTAGGGGATTTCAACGCTCACCACTTCTTATGGGGAGCACCCAACGATGATGGCATGGGAAATGGCTTAATGGAGATAATAAATGATCATAATCTTTGTGTTCTGAATGATGGGTCCCCCACTCGTCGCCCAGTTCCGGGTCAAGCCCCAAGTTATGTTGATATAACACTTAGATCAGCCAGTTTGTCTTCACTGTTAAACTGGGAATGTTTAACGCTGTCCTGTGGCAGTGATCATTATCCCTTATTAATTTCCTTGCCCTCTGGTAAAACAGGCACTTTTAATCCACTACCGCCGTTATTTAAGTTCAGATTAAATAACTATGATTGGGAACTGTTTAGTCAAGAAGTCGAATCGAAAATTATGTCTTTTCCAAGTTTATCTACTCTTGATGATTATAACAACATAAACAAGGCGTATGATAACCTTATTACGGCATACTTAGCAGCTGCAGATAAACATATCCCCAAAAAGAATGTTGCCCATAAGAAAATATCTTCTCCCCCATGGTGGGACAAAGAATGTACAGAAGCTGTCAATAAAAGAAATGATGCAGAAAAACTTAATAAGCAATGTTTGACCATGCATAGTTATTTATTTTATAAAAATGTTGAAGCGGCCACTAAAAGGCTTCTTCGGAAAAAGAAAAAAGAGGGATGGAAAAGATTTTGTTCCAAGCTTTCGCCTGATTCGCCATCCTCCCTAATCTGGAAAAATATAAGAATGTTTAGATCTTCTTTTATAGCCCCATCTAGAAATTATACATCGCAAGAATGGATTAATCCTTTTTTGGACAATATCGCACCCACTATGGTTCCTAAGTTTGACCAATTGCCTTATACATACTCTTATATATCAGATAACTCTAATATTAATAATAACTTAGCGTGTTCATTTTCTTTGCCGGAACTTCAATTAGTTTTGAACCGGTTATCAGACTCCACTCCAGGATGTGATGGTATTCCTTACTCTTTCTTAATTAATTCAAAACCTATAACCCTATCATATTTACTGAATTTAATTAATTCTATAATAGACACTGGTATAATACCTTCTTCCTGGAAACATCAAATTATAATACCTATATTAAAGCCTAACAAAGATTCAAATAATCCTTTATCTTATAGACCTGTAGCGTTATCATCTGTTTTGGTAAAATTAGCAGAACATTTAATTAAACAAAGATTTGAGTGGTACGTAGAACATAACAATCTTTTGCCTTGCTCTCAATATGGGTTCAGAAGAGGTAAAGGTGTGTCCGATAGCCATGCCATTTTTGCATCAGACATTTTTTTGTCTTTTTCGAAATCTGAATCGGTTGTAGGAGCCTTTTTAGATATTCAAAGCGCGTATGATAATGTAAACTTAATTAAATTAAAAGAAAAAATGTCGGATTTAAAATTACCATTAAAATTTATTGATTTCATTTTTAATTTATATACTGGAAGAACTATTTCTTTACATATACCTGGTTTTGAGGATAAAATAAGAAAAGTTTGGAAAGGTATCCCTCAGGGTTCTGTTCTAAGTCCTCTATTATATGACATTTATACTTTCGATCTCCATTTAAGTGTTGATCCTTCCTGTTCCATCTTACAATATGCAGATGATGTCTTAGTTTACTCTGCTAACCGTGATATTAAAATAGCAGCGGAAACTCTTAACGATTCATTAAACAAGTTATCATCCTGGCTCTCTGCCCAAAATCTTTCGTTATCTAAATCTAAAAGTCTCATAGTTGTTTTTACGCGGAAAAGAAAAGTTCCCACCGTAAATATTTTTGTTGATGGAGAACGAATACCAGTGGTTAAAGAGGCGAAATTTCTTGGTCGCATTTTTGATTCTAGTATGAACGGTAACGCTCATATCAACGACATTGTAAGAAAATGTGAGAAAAACATAAATATTATGAGAGCTGTAAGTGGCGTTTGGTGGGGGTCTCATCCTGGTGTACTTAGGTTAATGTATAATGCTTTGGTACGTAGTATATTAGACTTTGGCTCCATAACTTTTTGTCTTGAAAACAAACAACCTCTACATAAATTAGATTTATTACAACATAAAAGTCTCAGGATCGTTATTGGAGCCATGAATAGTACTCCAATAAATGCTTTACAAATAGAATGCTCTGAACCGCCGCTATCTTTGCGTAGACAATACCTTTCTGATAGATTTATATTTAAAATTCAACAATATCATGGACACCCCTTAATTTTGAAACTACAAAATCTTTGTGAAGTTATTAATGGACGAAATGCTTTCTGGCGTAACCGGAAAATCCCTTACTTAGTTTCTAGCTATAGAAGATTTTTAGAACTACGTTGTTCAATTCATAAATTTCAATGCCACTCAACTTTTTCATATGATTACGAGACTTTAATGTTTGTACCCGATATCAAGTTATCAATAGATATCCAAAAAGGATCAAGCTCGGCAAACTCAAAATTAGCCTCCTTTATTAAAAACTTAGAACCTAAATCGGAGGATTTCTATACTGACGCGTCTAAATCCGTTTCCTCGGATGAAAAAAGCGTAGGAGCTGCTTTCTTAAGACTCTCGTCAGGTCATTTTCGTCTTTATAAATATCCACATCTTTCTTCAAACTTTGTTGGAGAAGGCATGGCTGTCCTTGAATGTGTCAAATATATAATTTGCAATAAAATAGAGAATTCATATATATTTTCTGATTCATTGAGCTTTCTTCAGTCTCTTTTATCAAATCCATTTAAAAAGAAACCTCCTTGTCCGCTTTCTCTTGAGGTAAAACTTAAATTAAAAGAATGTCATGATTCAAATTTACGAGTCACATTAGCATGGATTCCTGGCCATTCGGGCATCCAAGGAAATGAATTGGTAGATTATTTAGCTGCTATGGCCGCAAGGCAGGGTAATACATATATTGACAAAGTGTATACTCAAGACCTATTAGAAAAGCCTCGGGAGTATCTTTTAAAAGATTGGAACTCCGAGTGGGAAAAGTCTTGTTTATCAAAAGGTGGACGATATCGTCGTCTTCATATCAAAATTAATTTAAAACCTTGGTTTTCTAAGTTTAATTTCCCAAAAAAAGTAACATCTACCATATCGAGATTAAGATTTGGCCATTGTAGTTTACCCAGTCATTTATCGAGAATTGGTGTCGTTGACTCAGATGCTTGTGAACATTGCAATACCAATGGAAACATCGAACATACATTATTTGAATGTGTTAAATACAAATCCAAACCACTTTATGAATTCCTTATAAAATTTCGTGCTCCTCTCCCTTGTGACTCCTACACTATACTTTCCTTTGTTGATTTCAAATATACTAAAGCTCTTATTTCTTTTCTAACCTTCCATAATATTTTATTATAATATCTTTTCTTCTTTACATTACTATATTTTACTATATGTATATATTGCCCTAGTTCCTCCTATACCGCCTATTTCTAAAGTCCCTGCTCCTATCCCTCTACACTGGAATATCATGGCAACTTGACATTTCAAGATGAAGTTACTATGTCACCTTTGGCTGACTCGACTCTGGCTAAAATAAGCTTCCGAATGAAGTTTGATCGCCATATTGAAGAAAAAAAAAAAAAAAAAATGATTGGTTGTAGCTAGTAGGTAAAACCGTAGAACCAATAGGATAACAGAAACTTAAAAAATGGTAGCAAAAAGAACAATAAAATCATTTTTCTGCGAAAATAGCGCGATTTTGGAATTTTCTCAAAATATCTTTAAATTTAGTGGTACATTAATCCATTATTCTTGTACCTTGCTGTGCCAAAATTGTAAAATCAATGTGTAATCACCATTTACTCTATGCTTAAACAAAGATATTGCAAGCAAATTAACGGAAACAGGCGGCCCCTCCGAGATGTTCCGCTAGCGCAGCCCTGGCGGACATCGTCCCAGTTGTCTCAACGGATCGAACAGCTGCGTAATCGTGAAAACGGACCAAAGTTACACCACATAATAAATATTTTCTTCAATTATAACTGGAAGAACACTAATAAGTGATGATGAGAATAATTTAGTGAAAAGTGGTACATAACTACAAGAATAAGAGCGGCATTCGTGATTTCAATGAAACATGAAAATGGAAGATTCCTTTATTATAGCCAATTTTAATTCTCTGTGTCGCCTTTGCCTCGGTAAAAGTAGACTCGCCATCTCAATATTCGGAGCTGCACCTGATGACATTAATAACGTATCATTGACCTCCAAAATAGCTGAATGTTTTGAGTTACAGGTTGGTTTAGCTAGATTGTATTTAGTGAAGACCTAAGTGCCTAATAATATAATTTAACATACCTATCATTATCCATTCTTGCAGATCGATCCTAATGATGGTTTACCTGGCAGGATTTGTTACAAGTGCTTATTCAAAGTGGACAAGTGTTCAAAATTCAAATTACAATGTATCCAAAGTGAAAACAGACTCAGACAAATCACAAATCGTATAAATGAAGTAGATACTTCAAACTCATCTGAAATTACTAATTACACATACAGCAATTCCCAAGATGAACAGAAACATAAGCCTGAAGATTTTATTGTTGAAGATAGCGTTGTGATGGTGGTTGATCCTAGTCTTGATTATGATTCTTCGGATGATTCTGAAAATGTAGAAACTGTGGAGCAAGAAAATACTGATAGAGGCAATACTCCTGATGCGGATGCAATTCCGGAAACATTTTTCAAGAATGTTTCAATGTGCCAATATTGTGATCAAGCTTTCATTTCACAAGAAAAATGTAAGGAGCATGAACTAAACTATCATGATCCAGACATGCCTTTTAAATGTTATGAATGCAGTTTGGCTTTTGTGGAAAGAAATCAGTATGTACAGCATACGAAACATGTCCATGGAAATGACAAGCCCTATCATTGCCCTGAATGTAATAAATGTTTTGGACGAAGATCTGATTTAAGAAAACATTCTATTGTACATACAGGTATCAGACCTTACCAGTGTCAATTTTGCTTGAAGAGTTTTTCACGTAACACAAACTTGAGCAAACACTTGAGAATACACGCTGGTCACAGACCTCATGTTTGCCCTCTGTGCCCTCGTAGCTTTGTAGCCAAAGGTGACCTACAACGACATGTTCTTGTTCATTCTGGCATGAAGCCTTATTCGTGCAGAAAATGTCCCTCTACATTTGGACGAAGAGATAAGCTCATTAAACATGAACTAAAACATGGAATTGTTGTCACTGAGGATAAACCTGAAGACTATGCCAACAGTGTTAAACAGGATCCAAATGACATTGTTGTCAGTGTCAATCCTTTCAGTAACCTCATGACTTCTCCAACACAAAATTCAGATCCTTCAATCCCTACTTACGAACTTCCTAGTGTTCCTGACCATATTTCTGGGGAAAGTAGTTTTATAAAGATGCAAAAAGATCCCTCCACATCACATAAACAACAAAACTCATCACCAAAAAAGGCTACACCAGTTAAGAACAGACCAAAAAACATAAAATGCCATCACTGCACAAAAAAGTTTTCTTCCCTAGATGCATACAAAACTCATGTTTCAATTGCTCATATGGGATCAAGAGGATTTCAATGTAAAATATGTTTTAAGAAATTTTCCAAAAAAAGGGAGTTAGATCGACATGCTCCAATTCACACTGGAGGTAAACAATTAGCTTGTGACCACTGTGATAAAAAGTTTACTAAAAAAGACAAATTTGATAAACACAAACAGTCACAGGAATGTTTGGTTGTGAATATGCCTTGTATAGAGTGTGGTGTTACCTTTGAAAAGAAAGCTGACTTGGTTGCACATATTAAATCACACTTCAATGATACCTATGATAAGTTACAGATTCCAGATGTTGAGATTAAAGTAGAGAAAGATCCAGAAATACCATGTGATGAAAACTATTATGATTTGGGAACATGAGATTTAGACATAATATTTAGGAAATGTTATTTATTGAAATAGTTTTCTAAAGATAGTTAGTTTAATAGTTAATGGTTACATATTTATTGGTTTTATCAAAATAATGCTAGAATCTTTCTGTTTAAACTACAATACTTTCTTAAATTATGTTTCAAAGTATTACTAAATTAATTCTAATCCTATATTTTTTCTGTTAAAACACACAGTAGTGAGAAAGTATTCATTTAATATAGGAACCATGGTAAGTATCATAAAATAGCCTAGACTAAACAGTTATACTCCCCAATAAACTATGTTATTAATATTCTTGATCTCTTTTGTATAACAGTATGATCATATCGACGCTTGAAAGGCAAAAGTGACTAAGCGACAATGCGTGAACTTTACAGTAGACTAATTTAAAGTTGAAATACCTGAAAACAAAATTTATTTTATCGAATCTAGCTCTAGTAGAATCTAGCTAGTAGCTGTATGATTGAAATGATTTTAATAGACCTAAAAATATATATTTTTTGCGCATTGAATATGATTATTGCCTATCATTTATGTACAAAGCAGTTATTGTCGCTTAGTCACGTTTGCCTTTCAAACATCGATATGGATTAAATAAATAAAGTAGTGTATCTTAAAAGTAAAATGTATGGACGATTTCTAATGTATTGAAACTCAGTACCTAACTAATTGTGTAGTTTGATTTGTAAATATTGCAGTTAATCCAAAGATTTTAGAAAACTAGCTGTAGTTAGTCATACATGTGACATACTCAGATATTAGTTAACTAGTGTGATACATAATAAATAATGTGACTGTTGTTATGAAACACGAAATGATTTGGAACACTAAAGCATTGCACTATTGATCGAGATACATATTCTCTGTAATGTTCACAAAAATCTGAAACTTCTAATAAAATGTTCATTTCCATGTTATCTTTTTTGTTTAATTAGCACCAAACAAGTTATTGAGGTAATTCTTCATTCATTGGCAAAAGGATAAAAAAAACATAGTATGCACATTTGATTTATTTACTTAATAAAAAGTATTCCAGTCTCAATATGCAAGCCTATAGTCTTGATCAACCAGCTAATGGATTTGCATGGATTGTGACAGATGTGATCTTGGCTTCTGTCAGTGGTCTAAAAGATTTGGGGTTTACTGGCATCTTCTCTAAATCATCTAATGCTTCAAAACCATCGATTACCCTAAAACAAAGCAAAAGATTACCTAATTGTTTTACTCATTTATTGATCTGAGTACTTGAACAGAACACATTGTTATAATAGCTAAAAAATATCTTGAAATATTGTGTGTATTTCATTTTAAAAATAATGATTTATAACTCATATTGGTGAATGAATTTATCTCATTCATAAAGTTACACTAACCTTCCATAAATGGTATATTTTAAATCTAGATGAGGTTGTTCTCCATACGTAATGAAAAATTGGCTTCCATTCGTGTTTGGCCCATTATTTGCCATACTAACTACACCTCTTGCGTTATGCTGAAAAAATACTTAGGGATTATGTGTTTGAAATCGTTTTAAATCATGAGTGAAGATTTCAATTTTTTTTTGCAAACCTTGAGTTCATCCTTAAATTCATCTTCAAATTTTCTTCCCCAAATAGACGTACCGCCTTTCCCAGTTCCCGTGGGATCACCAGTTTGTACTATAAATCCCTGAACAAATAGAATTTGCATGGACATTTATTAACTTTACTTCATAACGACCCTTTACTCAATCTTTACAATACTACACTTATAAGATTTATTCAAATACCTTTATATTCCTGTGAAATAAACAACCATTATAGTAATCACTTGCACATAGAGCTAGAAAATTCTCACACGCTTTCGGACATTGCTCGCAATATAATTCAATCTTGATATCTCCGACATCTGTGTGCAAAGTAACTGCCATTGTTTCCAGATTATAACTAATTAATACAATTTTACATAATAAATATTTTGTTTAGGCAGTGTTATTTTTTTAAGTTAATATGGACAACTGACGTTGACGTAAAAAGACATTGACCAGTTGACAGTGACATTATTTGTATCGAATTGAAACGAAGGGGAAATGACTGTAGATTAAAGCATATTATACCTTGTTTCACACTAACATTATAAATGTGAAAATGACTTTGTTAAGCTTTCACGTCTTAACTACTCAGTGATCACCATGAAATTTTGCATATACGATGCTTAAGGGACACAAAAACATAATGGTCAGGATTTGGCATGGCAGTAGATGGCGGATGAACTGACGGCGTTCAGTCTCAAATACGTTGCGAACATCTGCGAGTGTAACGTTTTTGCTGAATCTACCAACGAATCGAAATCGCGACCCACTGATAGGAAACAGATTAGTGAGTTGTCCGCAGGTTAAGTCGCACGAGAACGGTGAACGGTGGTTGGAATGCCTGAAAGTACGGATTGGGAAGATCCAAAATGCCGCGCTTAGGTCGACGGCGGCTGTGCGTTGCCCCGTCATCTGGGTCGGGTAAGCAATTAGAGACGGCCACGATAAGAGGATTTAACATAAACGAACCCACCAGTATTGTACGAAGTTCGCGTTTATAACGCATATCGGAGCGGTAAAATTCTATTAATTATCTAAGCTTAAGACAAAATCTTATTTTTCATTCTTAGAAATTTCTCTTCAATTAGAAATCTTATATCTTTAAACGAGCAATTCTTGTATATAAATATATAATATATAATCTGAATCTCGGAAACGGCTCCAACGATTTTCATAAAATTTAGTATACACGGGATTTCGGGGACGATAAATCGATCTAGCTACGATTTATTTTCAGAAAATGTTGTTTTATTCGTGTTTTCAATAATCAACTTTATCGATAATCAACTTAAACATAAACTTTTTTTTTTATTGAAAGAAAATAGCAAGTAATATACCTAATATCAATATGTAATTCGTATTTAAATATAATTTCTAAAAAACATCGGTCATGCAGGACATTCATAAAAAACGGTCATCCTCCAGTTGCTCTTAAATGCCGAACGGATTCAAATTGATATTCAAATTTGTGGGAAAGAGACAACGTACTCTCATAAAATATTTATGTATATCGGCAGCATAAATCGCCGAAACATATTTCTGAGAAATTGAGTTTTATTTCTTAAGTATTCAGTGTATTCTGCATGGTTTTATTTCTTCAATAAATTTCAATGTGCGCATTGTACATATTTTTCAAAATTATAGTATTTTTCAATCACATTTAAGCCATTTGTTTTTACAAGGTTCGTATTAAGGTTATATTAAATTGTGTTAAAAAAAATATATTTCAAACATCAGTCACAGAACGTTACATTTATTTAAAAAAAAAACATTGTGCAAAGAGTTGTTGGTATGATACGTAGCTATTATTCACTGCCGCCAGCCCGTTCGTTTTGTCCGGCGTGAGGTTCGTGCGTGTTCTCATCCATGCCCTGATCTCCGTAGTTTCCGAGCAGCCTTTGCCCGTGAGGGTCGAAAGGGGATTTGAAGTGAAACGTCGCCTTGTACTTCTGTCCCATCACTTCTATCTCGTAGTTTCCCTCTTTCAAATACTCTTTGGTCACGATCGAGTCTTTGTTCGTAACGTAACCAATCCCTATTGGTTTGTCTAGATAGTGACCGTAGTCTCCGCGTCGCAGGTACCCGACCGGCACGCCGTTTCTGAATATAGCTTCGTGGCCGAACAAAGCAACCTGGAATTCGATTGCGGTGTTAGTCAGTAAATTCGAATAAATTCTATACATATTCCGAACTGTAATAATGTACTATAGTTTAAAATGCGCATTGTTAGCCCCGATATCGGCACCGTATGCTTAGTGCGAGTTTTTTAACGTTCTTGATAGCGTAAAAGTTAGCCCAATTTTATATGCAGTTGCAGCGCCCCTAGCGGCAAACGTACGCAAACAATCCCATTCCATACAAATATGAGCTAACTTTTACGCTATCGAGAACGTTAAAAAACTCGCACTAAGCGTACTGAGCATGCTTCATTCAGTTAACGGAAGAAAGATGGTTCGTTAATTGACACATACAAAAAAAGGTTATTTACCTACAAGTTCACGTAGGCATCATTAAATGCACATTCAACTTCTTTTTGTTTATAGCACTGATATATTATGGATTTAAATATTTTTTTTTTTAAATATTTAAATGTCGGTTGTTTAATTTAAATAAATTGGGTGTTGTATAACTCAGTTTACTTACTTTGTCGTCAAGTGTGAAGTAGCCATATTTCTTAGTTACGCCATTAGCGAGGGCCTTTGTTACGTACTCGTTTCCGATATACTCGCCACCTTTCCTGCAAGTGAAACCAAGGTTCGCCTCGACGGGGTTGTCGTCCGGTCTTAAATCAGCATTCCATAGATGATATCCTGGGAAAAGTTTATTATTTTGGTACATGTAAATATTGACGACACTTTTCAACACAAGTGTACTTTCTGTCTAGTACAAAGTGGGTTTCTGTGGGACATTAAAATTGATCAGTTCAGAGACTATCATTTTTTATTTAACTACAGATGCTTTAAATTATTCTTAACTAACGACCCGCCCTCGCTTCGCTTCGGAAACATTAAATTTTATTATTAAGATAGCTGAGTCCAGCGATGTTAGCCGCGGTTATTGTCGTAACGCTGGTAACGCCGCGAGGCGAAAATAGTCTAAAACAAGTGGCCTAAGTTACTCCTTATATCATCAGCGACCTATCAGTGAAAGTCTCGTCAAAATCGGTTCCAGAGATTAGCCGGAACAAACAGACAGACACACAGACAAAAATTGTAAAAAATGTTATTTTGGTATATGTACCGTATATATATTCATATGCATGTAGTAAAAAGCGGTTATTTCAATATTACAAACAGACACTCCAATTTTATTTATATGTATAGATTAGAAGCTTTTTTTTTCATGTCGCTTTCCTCGTACAACTACGTTCTCCATTCTCATTTTATATTAAGAAAACAAAGGCTACACCGCAATCGATAGCAGTCCGTCGGTCAACAGGACTTAAAATAAATTGATTGCATTGAAGTCAGCGGTTAGGGAACCGGGGTAAATTACCCCAAATGGGGTAAAATGAAATTTTGGGGGGAAAAAATGAAACTTTTGTGGGTAAAAAGTATATATTGAAGTGAAACTTCTTTAGAGTCGTTAAATTTTTAGTTATTGTTTTCTTTTCAAAATTATCATGGGGGCTATAATATGAAAAATACTAAAAAGAAGCGATTTCGTTTTTTTTGTTCTTCGCCATGAGGTAATATCAACTTACACAAAAATATTTTGGGGTAATAATTAAAAAAGTTCCCCGACCGCTGATTTAAGTAACCACTTAAATTCACTCACCCTTTTCAGCACTGAGAGAGGTCAGAGCCCTCCATCCTGCATTAGTCAGGCCTTTCGCTTTCCTCAGAGCCTGGTACACCTGCACAGCGTTCGCGGAGGGGATGTGCAGCTCCCAGCCCAGCTCGCCGGCCCAGGCCACGCGCAGTGCTCGGCAAGTGTAGGTCTTATTCTCGGGGGAATAAGGAGCTTTCGATACGTGGATACTCCGATGCGTGTTAAGAGGGAATGCGTCGTTCGATAGCCCTGCGTCTGTGTAGCGCTGGAGGATTCTTTGGCTAAAATTAAAATATTACCTTTATTCTGGTTTTTTATTTATTTTCCCGACCTATTCTAGTAACCTCGAGGGGTTATACTAGATTCTCCGATTGGGTAGGTGAGTTCACGGACTCTAACCTGAAGACATTGCTAACATTAGCCCTAGCAAGAGCAGTGTTTCGAAGAATCTACCACCGGATCGGAAACGCGACCCACTGAGAAGATCCGGCGAGAAACTCAATGGGCTGTGTCTGAGGGTTAATTTACTCGCTGAACCCTTCGTCGCCAGCGACGGGTTCGACGAGAGCGAGGACCGGTGCTTGGGGTACCTAAAAGCACCGTTAGTTGATCGGGAGGATCCGAAATGACGTGTTTAGGGCGTGTTTTATTAGCTGTCCTCTCGAACTACCCACGTACGAGAAGACATGAGCTTAGTAAAAAAGAATATATTTTTTTTTTATTAAAGTAAAGTTTGATTAAAGTATAATATATGTATATAATCTTTAATTACATCTAACTTTGATTGATTAAAGTTTCATGAGTAATTTTTATAAGTATTATTATAAAAATCAACATCTGGATCGTTGAAAAGAAAAAAAAACGAACGTTAATTTGTAATGTTTAATGATAAATTTAATGTTTTTTTTTTTAATGTTTATCTTTAACTGTGTACCGAAATACAGTGTCAAATCGTCCATCACATTTTAACTTTCTCGGTGAGACTAGGAGTATTATGGGTTCGAGTCGACTCAGAGAACCTACCTGTTAGGTCCTTGTATACTGAGGATACAAAGTTGTTTCGACACATCAGTGATGGTGGCCCTGAGTTTGTGGGTTTGCACGATCCGCCTCAAATGTGCTAACGTGTGGTTCGCGCTGAAACCGCTCGTCACCACGTAGTACCCTCGACCCTAGAATTGACAAAGAAAACAACATTTATTTTTTAACTTTGAACAGTATTTCATTAGGGCGACTCTCGTCAAGTAATTGGACATATTCACGGAAGATATTGTCGTAACTTAAATAACCCAACTTTACCCCAGAGCCATATATATAAAGATTCGATAGAGGAAGAGGTAGAACTAAGAAAAAATGGATGGATTTAAATAAATAAATATTTACTAACAATCACACCACGTTAACTGGTCCCGTGGTAAGTTCGTAAAGAACTTGTGTTACAGGTACCAGATAACGGATATAAATGTAAGATTTTTATTAATAAACATACATCTATTCAATATACATATCCATAACCCTGGAAAAGACATTTTATATTTATCATACAAATATCTTCCATTGGCCGGATTCGAACCCGCGACCCCCTTGTGTAATGACCATGTCACTTACCACTACACCAGACGGCCGATGGATGGCATGAAAGACGATATGTGTAAGAAGGGAGTGAGCGAAGAAATTGTATATGATAGAGGAGTATGGAAAGAGAAAACATGTTGCCCCGACCCCAGGTGACTGGGAGAAGGGCAGGTAAATGATGAGTATGGTAAAGAGCGATTTAGTCCAAAATGCAAGTTACGACATTTCCACTTTTTTCCATCAACATATAACCAGGAGAAGGATGCATGTCTGTACGTACTTTGAATATAGGTTCGTGCAGTTGTCCGCTGCCACCGTCCATAATGCTGACAGTGACATCGGCTTCGACACCGCCTTTGTCATTTAGAAGTAGAGAATACATCACCCTGAAACATCAAACCTAGATGAGGTTAGATAATCTTACAATAATAATGGTTTATTCTGATGAATAAATCAAGAGTTTAATTTGTGTTGAAATTAAATAAAACGAACTGATATGGGATGAAATAGTCTCACTAAAATTGTGGTTATTTACTGAAACATTTTTCATTTCAGCTTTTTAGAAGACCCCGAGAAGCCACGTCGTCCAGTGGCTTTGTTTTCATTTACCCACATTTGTGTACTTTAACAGATGCTATAAAGTTAATGAACCACCCTTATTATATATTTAAGTCTAATTTTTTTTCCTACCTATGCTGATAGCCTTGAGAGGCTATTTCAGCTTCGCCCTAACGTGTGTAGGTGAGCTCACGAGGCTCAAACCGGAGCGTTGCTAGCACTGACCCTAGCTAGAGCAGTGCTTCGCAGAATCTACCACCGGATCGGAAACGCGATCCACTGAGAAGATCCGGCGAGAAACTCAGTGGGCTGTGTCTATGGGTTAATTCGCTCATCGAGCCCTTCCTCTCAAGCGACGGGTTCGACGAGGACGGTGACCGGTGCTTGTGGTACTAGAAATTCCGTCGCCTTAGCAACAGAAGTCAACATAAGTACTTCAGTGCGCCACGTAGGGCACGCGTGGTCTATACGGTAGTCAAAGGGTTAATAGTGCTCAGTGGCGTGCTATCGGAGAGACCTATGTCCAGCAGTGGACTGCTTTAGGCTGATGATGATGATAACTGTCAAAGTGGGTTTACTTATCATAGAGTACCTTTCGTCTCGTTTAGTTAAGTCAGCCGTGAAGGCCAGGTCGGCGGTGCGCTGAGCGTCGGGTCCGGTCAGGTAGAACTTCCCGTAATAAGACATGTTGAACAACGCGGCCTCGTTCCGGCAGGCGAGCGCCTCTTTGCCGATCTACAATATCAACATCTCTATATAAATACCTACGTACAATCTACAATATGAACATCTCTATATGAATACATGAATACAAAACACAGTTAAGAGCTATCTTCTCATGTGTTCTTCGACTTATTAGCTTTTTATATTTGGTTCGTATCCACTGACGAGATTTAGTTTGATCAAATAAAATGTATGTAGTTGTTTTCATCAAAACGCCAATAACGAAGCAAAAAAGGAAATATAACTTATGTAAAGTTCAAAAAGAATCTAAATTTTGTGGTTTCAGTGATTACGGTCGAATTTCAATCGAGGAGCGCACATTACTTGTATTATATTGTTTAAATATACACATATTATTATATAGGTAATAAACACCAAGACAAAACAGACCCCCGGCGCTAATTACTGCACCCCTGAGTCAATTAATCGAGATATAAAACAAAAAAAAAACCTAAGCTTACCAAATCGTGATGCTTCGAGAAACCGAAAGTGTATTCTCCCTTCAAGATGTCTTCGTAGCGTTGGTCGATGTTCCTCGGATAATCGTTGGTACCGCCCCAGTCATACTGCTGAACTCTTATCTGAAAGCGTTCAAATATTCTGTGACTGTGTGCATAGGTAATACACATAAATTGGTTGCTGTGTGTGTGTGTGTGTGTGTGTGTGTGTGTTTGTGTGTGTGTGTGTGTTTGTGTGTGTGTGTGTGTGTGTGTGTGTGTGCGCGTGCGTGCGTGTGAGTGTGTGTTCTTTTTAGTTCCTCTCTTCAAGGCTCTAAAACTGCGATTCTTTAAGACAATTTTTTTATGGAAACTAACGACTTCTTGTAGTGGGTGCCCATAAACTTATATGTTGTTAAAGTTAAGGTATTTAATTACTGTACAACTAAACACAGAAAATAAAAAATCATACTAGTATTTATTTGTTATGGATAAATTGATTAAATTTTATCAATTTGTGGTTTCTGAAAACTAAAAAATTCCTTAGCTAAAAATAAAATATAGAATAGGTAACATGTTACTGCCATCTACACGAGCAATGAGAAACTAACCGAAGCGAAGCCATCTAGTGGTCGACGCCCGTTAACATTTTTGTTGAGTGCTTGAGTTGCTTATCTATAACTAGTTTATGAGTATTATCTATGTCTCTCTTTTCTATTGCAGAAGAATATAAATGATAAGTCTGGCCGTCGTTTCCCTTACTTTGTTTCCTACTAAAGATAATTTGATGTATAAGGTCGTGTTTACTTTAAAACGAAAACAGATATTTCAATTTATGGGTTTCAGTCATTTTATTTTCATAAATCCTTTCCGAACAATAATCACATAGATATCTATAATAAAATCTGGTATAGCTCGATTTCGAATCTCTTATTGTACAAATGTTTACAGTACACTGATGTTTTGATATTTGGGTCTAATCCATAAGGAGAAGAGAGTAACAGAATACGTTGATGTAAACGGCAGATTTGTAAAAACATATTGGGTGCGCAATTAAGATCTCGGTCAATAAATGACGGCAGTAATAAATGATCTAACACACTGAAAACCAGTACTACCAGAGCTCGGATATATGGTAAACCGCTTTGACACATTAGTGATTCTGTTGTTGCGTGTTATATGTGTTTTTTTTTTGCTTAGATGGATGGACGAGCTTACAGCCCACCTGGTGTTAAGTGGTTACTGGCGCCCATAGACATCTACAACGTAAATGCGCCACCCACCTCGAGATATAAGTTCTAAGGTCTCAGTATAGTTACAACGGCTACCCCACCCTTCGAACCGAAACGCATTACTCCTTCACGGCGGAAATAGGCGGGGTGGTGGTAACTACCCGTGCGGACACACTTTATTGTATAACACACATACACACACACACACAAACACATACACAACACACATATACACTCACACGTACGTACTATATTCTTACAGATCGCTCTTCCTGGTTAACTTACTTACCTGGTGACCTAGCACTGAACCACTGACTTTTGTAACACAGGTTTTCCTAGCATAAAAGTCAGGGAATATTGTTATTGTATACCTCATAAAAAAGCCATGTATTTTATTATACTGGTGTTAAGAATTCTTGTACGTGTTTGTTTTTAAGAGGCTTGAATAAAATATTATTATTATTAATGATGATGATGATTACTGAATCTAACCTTTTCCCCGGGTATATAGAAGGCGGGTCTCTCCCAGCCGGCCCTGGCCTGCATGACGGCTCCGTCGTCGACCAGCTCCTGGTGCAGCGCGTCGTGGCTGGCGTCCCTGCCCGCCAGCTTCTCGTCGTTCGGGAAAACGATGTTGTAGTTCCGGACGTACGACTCGTGGCTGCTCTCGCGCATCCAGTGCGCTCTCGACATTTGCGCGGGCGTGAAGCGACGTATGTCAAACGAGAACATGTTGTAGTGCGGCCTGATGGTTTAACACAAAAATGAAAGGCGCCCAAGATATTTAATCGACTTCAAAAAAGTAGGCCGTTCTCGATTCGACTGTTCTTGTATGTGTGCTACCGCGAACCTATCCTCTAAGTCAGTGATAGGCAAAGTAGGGCCCGCGGGTCAACTCTGGCCTGCGGAAGTATTTAATTCGGCCCGCCGAGAGTCCATCCATCCTAAATATTCTAGTCAGCATTTTGGCGCCTAAAATAAAATCTGACGTTTTTAATTGAAAATCTTCAAAGTTTTAATGAAAGCTCCAATTCGTCAGGGGTGTTTTGAGCTTTCATTATCTCATAATTAACTTGCCATTATTATAATTATCTCGGCAGTCTGTCACAGGTATTAGTTTATTTATTGGAAAAAAACATTCTTTTCACCTATCTATCACACGCCTCACGTCTCACACGCCTAACAAGGCGTAAAAGTAAAAGGTATTTTGTTTATTAAAAAGTTTTAATACAAAATGCATTTTTTCTATAATTCTGGCCCTCCTCTAAAATTTATTAAACTTTGTGGCCCGCCATTAAAAATGTTTGCCCACCACTGCTCTAAGTGAAACGATTATGGTTTTTTTTATTTGAAACCGAATGTGTGTCATTGATTTTTTTATTATAATTACTTTATAATTTTATAATTATTAATTCAATTATTAAATATTTTATAAATTATAATTATAATTGACTTCTTTGTTGTATCATTCGTGTATTCATTGTTGTGTGTATAAAGTGTAAAATTAATTGTTATTTAAGTTTATTCATTAGGCCTATTATTTTTTTGTTTTTATACTACATATTTTATTTTTGTTCTGTTTTGATTCATTTTATCAAAACATAATACCGTCACTATGTAAATTCATGAAAAAATAGAATCAGAAATAATACGACACTAAAGGTTATCGTTTTAAAAACAAACAACATGTGAAAATATTGAGAATAAACATTGGTTTAGTTACATTGTCCAATAATTATGTTCATCGTTTTAGATATTTTATTTTATTAGATGGTTGGACGATCTCGCGGTCCGCCCGGTGTTAAGTGAGCACCGGAGCCCATAGACAGCAACAACGTGAAATTAACGCAAAAATAAATAAACTCAAGCTCACAATACGCTTTATCGCTGTTGTTTTTTTTTTTGGAACTCTTTTACTGCGAAAGAAACCTATCATGTGCTATGAAATGTTCTGAGTACCCACCTGCCCTTAGTGATCCATTCCGCCATTTGTATGGCGCAACCAGCGGAAAACATCATGCCGGCCGAATTATATCCGCAGTTGTGGTATAAACCTGCATGTTTATTAACGAAGCATTTTTAGGTGACATTCCAGTCAGCCTAGTAAGCTGACACAAATAAACCCTTTTTTTTACTAAAGAGAATATCGCCCAAATGCCCCCTAATTCTAAGCGGTTTTTTTTTTGCTTAGATGGGTGGACGAGCTCACAGCCCATCTGGTGTTGTGGCTACTGGAGCCCATAGACATCTACAATATAAATGCACCACCCACCTTGAGATATAAGTTCTAAGGTCTCAGTGTAGTTATAACGGCTGCCCCACCCTCAAACCGAAATGCATCACTACTCCACTATCACTATCACAAAACAATTGAGATTACAGTTTGAGGCCAGAGATTGGCCCATCAGGCCGCTTGCTAATACGTACGTACAGTCATAAGTTTCGGTTTGAAGAATACCACACTGATAGTATATAGATGTGGATCCGTGGGGGTAACTACCGCCATCCTACCGATTTAAAGCACTTTGACCACTCTAGTAACCACTTAACGCCAGGTGATCCATCGGCTCGTGCGCTCGTCAAACTCAACTAAATTGCAAACACTCACGTCTTCTTTTTTACAACGATTCTGCCAACGAATGAATAAGTTTTTGGATAACCATCGCTAATGATAATCTCTTACCAAAGACGTTGGTATCTTCTCCCAACAAAGGTTTGTGGTCAGGCGTGAACGACTCTGGACCGCATATCGTACTCTTGATCCCCGTCGTCCCGAGCTTGGGACACAGAGACGTGGCGCTTTGCATATGAACACCGAACACATCCCAGTCCAGTTCGTACAAGTGGAACTGCAGATTGTCTGGTACCTGTAAAAAAAATTGATATTTTTTTATTGCTTAAATTGAGGGACGAGCTCACAGCCCAACTGGTGTTAACTGGTTACCGGAGCCCATAGACATCTACAACGTAAATGCGCCACCCACCTCGAGATATAAGTTCTAAGGTCTCAAGTACAGTTACAACGGCTGCCCCGCCCTTCAAACCGAAACGCATTACTGCTTCACGGCAGAAATAGGCAAGGGGGTGGTCCCTACCCGTGCGGACTCACAAGAGGTCCTACCACCAGTAAGGCTTAATCCAAAATTCTTGTTTTTTGGTAAACGCCAAAAATTTAATTGTACTATTGTAGTCTGTCAGTTTCGATTTTAATACTTTAAGCCTTAAAGCCCATACCTTAAAGTTTAAAGTATGCGCTTGATTTAAAAGAGACGGAAAGTGTGCTTTGTCCTTTTTCAAATTAAAAACTTACTTTTATAATTTGATAGAAAACATGTTTATAAGTCGTCCAAAATACAAAAGTATTTTTTTTTAAATGATTATCTTAAGGCGTTTCATTTCTAAAGGTGCGATAGATACACTCTTTTATTTTTCGTACGACCATAGAGACAAAATCTTTAGGCGTTAGGCATGAGTTATTTGTGAAGCTAAATTAAAATCCTTTTTGATATGCCCAAGCCCAGAGGACATAGTATAGAAAAAATTAAATAGTAGCAGCTCTGTCACATAAAAAATCAGTTAATATATAAAACGGAAACGTACTTAATTACGTTATTAAGAAACAAAATAGGTTATTAACAAACAAAATATGGTAAATGTTTATTGAAAATATTATTTCTTAATTAAGTACGTTTACTTGTACTTGATTAAGAAATATTATTTTCAATAAACATTTACTGTATTTTGTTTGTTAATAACCTATTTTATAATTAATGGTAAAGTTATATTAATTACTTTTTCTTTTAAAACCTTCATTTAACATACAATTATTTATAGGTCAATATTTTATTTAAGGACCGAATACAATGCAAGAATTTTATAAGTATGCTCTAATTTCCTGACCAGTATGAACAGAATAAAAAAAAATGTTAGAACTACATATATGACTGCAGAAGCTAATAAAAATTTTATCGTAAAAATTTAAAGAAAATAAATTGTTAGTTCGGTTTGTTATTTAAATATATCTTTTTTTAATCTATGTACATGCTTAAATGACTGCAGAATCTAATTCTATTCCAATTTTAATTCAAAATTTTATTGTAAGCTACAGCTCTTCTATTACCTGATCTAACATATGTGGGTTTCCCTCGTAACCTCCAACGCTGCAGGTTTCCCCTTGCACTTTTATATATAAGCTCGTGTCATGATCCCTGATGTTGGGTCCACCTCTTATTTCAGGGATAGCTTCGCACACTATATACGCGTGTTTGAAAGGTATCAGTGGCAATGAAGGTACTCCCGCAAACCTGGCTACTCTTGCACCCCAAGCACCTGATGAAAAAAAAATTGTTTTTATAATATACAGGCTCGGGTGGCAATTTTACACGCGGGAGGAAATGTCCAACTTTTCTCCCTTGGTGCACAATGTACTATTTTGATATGCACAAGCCCAGAGGACATAGTATAGAAAAAATTAAATAGTAGCAGCTCTGTCGCATAAAAAAAATTAGTATCAGTTAATATATTAAACGGAAACGTACTTAATTAAGTATTGCTTAGATTGGTGGACGAACTCACAGACCACCTGGAGTTAAGTGGTTACTAGAGCCCATAGACATCTACAACGTAAATGCGCCACCTACCTTGAGATATAAGTTCTAAGGTATGGTTGTCTATGTATGGTTACAAAGGCTGCCCCACCCTTCAAACCGCAACGCATTATTGCTTCGAGGGAGAAATAGGCCGGGTGGTGGTACCTACCCATGCGGACTCACACGAGGTTCTACCATCGTATTTTCGCTATGACTATGGTATTATATGAAAATATCGATTTACTGAACCTATTCACGTGTCAACTATTTTATACTAATGCTACTGTGACAGAAACCTTTGCTAGAGCGCTAAACATGATATAACTCTGATATAAAATTATTATGCCGATAAGCTAACTAACACCGTCATCTGTTAGAAACCTTAGAGTTCACGGGTAATAACAATTCTTTATCATATTTGAAACAAATATTTACAATAAATAAAAATGGTAATTATAAATTGAGATAAACTATCCTATTTCGCAAGTTGGACTAAACTACATACGGACTAAATAATATTAATAATAATAATATTGGTTGTTTCCAAGTAAGTATCAGTTGAATGGAATTTTACTGGTGGTAGGACCTCTTGTGAGTCCGCGCGGGTGGGTACCACCACCCTGCCTATTTCTGCCGTAAAGCAGTAATGCGTTTCGGATTGAAGGGTGGGGCAGCCGTTGTAACTATACTGAGACCTTAGAACTTATATCTCAAGGTGGGTGGCGCATTTACATTGTGGATGTCTATGGGCTCCAGTAACCACTTAACACCAGGTGGGCTGTGAGCTCGTCCACACATCTAAGTTATAAGAAAAAATAAAAAACTAAAAAGAATGTATAGTAACCGGCAAACTTCTTGAGCAAATGACCTTGACTGCGCAGAACCGAATTTTAGATCACTTTGGTGGTGAGGGTGAGGCGCGACGGCAGGGGAAAGCGTATCGAGCGCGTTATTGGTAGATCAGTCGAACCTTGCGTCCCGCACCGCGCCCTCGTTCCGCTTGCTCCCAAAAGTACGCTTGCGTACAGTGAAAAGTCTATCGTTATTAATCGTTAAGTTATTTGTTATAATTGCTTGTTGACTTTGTTGCCATTGCTATTTGTTGAGTGTTTGTTGATTTTTTATAAAAAATACACTATGCCGCGACAAACTGGTGTAGTATTCAAAAGAAAGGGTAGAAAAATTGTGTACGACGTATATTGCTTCATTATAAAACAGGGGAAGAATGATATGGGAAAAAGTAAAATAGACTTCGGAAGCAACAAAAACATCCGTGAGTACTGTTAGGTGCATTATTAACGAAGCTAAAGGCTCTGGCTTGCTCGCCGTGTTTCGGACTCCGGGTAAGAAAAGATCAGGGAAGAAGAAAGTTACCGGAATGGATAGTTTCGTTCAATCTGTAATAAAAATATGTAATCATAATAACTACATAACAAGCAGCGAAACTCCGTACCGTAGAAAGGCTTCGAAAAATTTAAAGAAGATATAAATTTTAATGGCTCGGTATGAAGTTTACGACGAATTATGAAAGAGCTAGGCTTCAGATGGAAAAAACAGAACATAATCGGAAGCTGATAATTGAAAAAAGTTACATTCGATTACTACGAATCGAATATCTTCAAAAAAATAATTAATTATAGACAAAAAAGTAGACCGAACCGACCGAGTTGTAAACTACACCGATGATCCCTATGTCGACTCATCACGATGATAGCAACTCGGGTGATAAAAACAGTGATGATGATGGTCAAGATTATGATAACGAAAAAAAAATTACAAATACCAGCTTCGCTTCAACTGAACCAAGACCTGGCAACAGCTCTAGTTTTGACTTAATAGAAGGAATATCTATTTTACCCCAAGATTAAATTATTACAATTATTAACCTATATTTTTTGTTGATGTTCTCATAAATATATAAATAAATACATATGTTGATTTTAATAATTTAATTGCATTATGACGCAGAGTAAATAATGTTTTTGCACGTGAGTGTACCATGCGCAAACTTACCCCCACTACGTCAACAAATGCTCAAGAAGTTTGCCGGCTATTATAACTTAACTCAAAAATCAATATTTCTACACACTGACCTCCACAGTTCACCACGCATTTGGTCTTAATGAAACCTCGGTCCGTGTGTACCCCGGTTACTTCCTTATTCCCGAGCAGGTTGTGCGAATAATGAACGTCAACAACCGGACAGTCTTCGTAAACCTAAAACATAACTACAATATTAATTTATTTTAAGTTCATCTCGTGACATATTATTATGGCAGTGGGGCGTGGTCGCTAACAGCGGGCCTTGTCACAAGGCTCAAAACTCAAACAGTAATGGAAAGGACAATGCTCGGGGTTGGAAAACCATTATTACTTATATAGACCCAAGGATTGCGAGGTTGAAGTGGCAGTGGGCAGGACACATTTCTCGTAAAATAATATTAACACATGTAATAACCTGTCACTCTTCAAACGAGGCTTGTAGAGAGTACTTAACGGTAGGCATTGCTGACTAGGGAGGAAAAGTTAGACTTTTTTCCCTGTACAGCGTGACGAAAACCGAACTTTCGGCGTAGGTAGGAGAAAAAACTATATACTTCTCCTACCTATGCCGAAATATAGTTTTTTCTCCTACCTACGTCTGCTCTCACGCACCTAAAATTCTCCGCCATTGTTGTGCTCGGGTAATTTGCAATATTGTGTTTAGTGTAAAGTGAAATAAACAAAATGCAATAAAATTTAATACTGAAGTATTAAACAAAGATGAGTTCATCGGTTCTTATTCAATTAGTAGTAGTTTATTTGAAAATTTAAAAAAAAACAGTTAAATTGTTTTTTTATGAGTACGGGGGGGATCCGCCCCCACTACCCCCGGACAGCGCTTCGCCCCTGGACCCGGGTTCGGTACTCCACGAACTTTCGGCTTGGTAGGAGAAAAAATAGTATGTGCACCGCGGGAAAAAAACGCAAGACATCTCATCCCGCGTGTTTGCAATTTTACACGCGGGAGGAAATGTCCTACTTTTCTCCCTTGGTGCACAATGTACCTACTAATACGGTATTCCAAAATATAAATACCTACCTTTGCACCGTTCTTCTTAGCAACTTTGACAAGCGCACTGCAAGCCATCGCCGGATCGATAGTACCGTCTTCCGTTGCGTAAAGAGCCATTTTGAACGCTGATGGGTCCAACAGTGGAAAGATTTTCTGCGCTTCATGAGGGTCCAACACTTCACTGGGGATTCCCATTGCTTTACCCAAAGTATGAAGACGTAAATACTCTTGTGTACGAACCTACATATAGTATTTATTATTTAGTCAGTGGCAGAGAAAAAATAAAAGAGAAATAATTTCAAAAGTATTTAGGTAACAAAGGTACTGGATCCTCTGGTAATAAAGGTAAATTGGGTCTCCGGACCCATCTTAAGCCATCATAATGCATTATTACCTAGTTAAATTTTAACTAACCGTGCTTCTTGATATGAACATGCCTCCATTGTTTATCCATCCGGCGTAATCGTCTACTTCTTTCGCGAGCGCGCTGTATACAGTTCTCGAATCTCGAAGCAATTTTACTTCCAAATCGCACGGTCGAAGGGACCATACCATTCCTATACAAACCCTATATATAATACGTAATTCCTAGTATTCTTTTACTAATATAGGTTCTATCAAAAATGGTATCTAAGCAGAGCAGTTTAATATAAATAGCTGTTTTGTAAAACGTCATTTTTTACATTTGTCTCTAAGCAATTGCGTTTAATAAATGCAGAATTCTAAAGTATTCCTCAATTAAATATATCCTTAATTAAAAAGAAACATTTAAATCTATAGGATTTAAAGCTGTGTGAGAATGAAATAGAATGTTTCTAAATGTTAACTTGGGCATTTTACGTGAATCACAGACATGTCTAATTAATTATAGAGAATTAAAATCTACATATCACATCATAATATCAATTATGATTGTCAATTTATTTATTATTGAACAAGAAATACTAATAAAAAAACAAAGGAACGTTTCACATTGACAAAGAACAAACAAATCTGTTCATCACAGAATATTTGCCCGATGTGGGAATAGAACCCACGACCCTCGGCGCACCAGTCAGGGGCGCGAACTACTGGACCAACCAATCAGTCATGAATATTAAATGCATAATCAAATGAAAATAAAAACGTGAGATTACACCGTTTAAAGTTTTAATTAAATTACTTGTAGCTAAATCGTCGTTTTGTAACAATAAATATTAAAACATTACACAAACTGTCGCTACACACAGCAACATTATCTAAACCACTAAAGCCAATAAAAAATATTGATTTGAATTAAATCATTGTCCTAATTTATACGTCCTTCTATCAATCGTATCGTTACCAATAATAGTAATTTACGAATACGCACCGGCGGTGTGCCATGTCGTTCCGCTTGTTAATTTAGCTCTTTCTAATAAAACTGCATTCACGCCTCGCTTCGATAGCTGGTAGAGCGTGTTACAGCCCGCTATGCCACCCCCTGGAATATTATGACGTCATTAATGTAGATTCAAAGGTTTTTGAAATCGCCTTATCTTCCTGTCCTATAACGCAACCTCTTGAGAAACAAAATTGAACTTCGTACACTATCTGACCGGCAGTTGACATATTTATCGTCCCAATTTGGATAGATCACTTATACACATTATTATTGTCTGAGCATCAAGATCGCGCAATTGTTTAAGTATTTGTATTTTTTTTTTCATTCCAAATTACCTTCCGACTCCCGTTACAATTTGGTTGAGTATTAATGATTTCACATAAAGAAATATCCGTGTGAATATTAATTTAAAACTTAAGTTGATGTCACAAAATTACACTCACCGATAATAACAACATCGGCCGACGACACGACCTCATCTTTGGAGCCGGCGCCACTCGAAAATCGTATCGTATTGGATCGTTTTAGGAAATTACTTGCTCTTACCCTAACGCTGCCGTCTCGTATGACTTTGAACATTTTTTTCGGAACACTAAATCGAATACGCGGTCACTCCCGGCGCGATTGATTGAAGAATGTTTTGTGATGTATTCCCCGAGGGCACAACGAGAGACTGATGGCGGTGTCATCTGCGCTATCTCATGCCTAGCAAGTCAAAGTTCAAATCGATGTAATTTATTTATCGCCCCTCTATGTTTTCGGTTCAAGATTGAACCGGTGATAAGTGGTGGCCAATTGTTTATAAAAAAGCGTTTGACGTAATTATGAAGTTTTAATTAGATTATGTAATATATTAATCCTGTAAATATAGACAATTACTGAGAAGTATTCAACAATTTTTTACGAATTCATTTCTACAAACTAAAGAAAACACACACAATTAAATCAAGACATTTAATAACATATTAATATTTTTCATATTTACACAACTATAAACTTAATAACTAATTACACGTTTGTCACATATTTTGAATAATACGTATTATAAGACGTTTTCAGTGCACTTTTAATTTGTCTAGAGTAAATATTAAAAACATTTAAATTTTTCGATATGAAATACGAGAAAATGACCTAAATAAAAATGTGTTAAAAACTTAAGGGTTTCTGATAACAAAAATACTTTAGTTTAATAATAAATATCTTTAAAATAATGTATACATTTCTTATTATGGATATTTCGAAACGTACCTAGAGTATCGGACGTACAAATTACGTAGGCTGCTAAAGGAGGGAGCCACTTACTACAGTGAAATAATTAATTACTGGTGCAGTGCACTACAAGTCCGTACCATCATCTTGTTTCTGCCACTAAGCAGTCCTGCATTGAGGCTTCAAGGGTTGGGGGCAGCTGCTATACTCTGCTATAATGTACAAGCGAGACCTAATATCTCAGGAAAAGAGGTTGGAATCACATATTTTTGGCTATGGGTTCCGTTAACCGTTTCACACCAGATGGAAGCCCTCCTGGCTGAGCCCGTGCTCGTCCACCTATCTTGGTTAAACTGGAGAGGCCTCCGGACCAACAGTAATCCTTCCTTCATAAAAAAAAACCAGGTGGGACATGAGCACGTTCACTAATCTATACAATAAAAAAATTATGACCAAAAAAAGATATTTTCAATTCTCACAAGTAGTTAATGTGATTAACAATAAATTTAGAATTTATTCTTGCCTTTATGTTCCTTATGACTTAGATGTTTAGAAAATATTAAATAAGGACCGAAATTAATCCGTAAATGTAACGATCAATACCTACGTACATATTTGAATATCAAAATCTCGCTTTTTTTTCAATTCATAAATCCATCCTAAACGTATTTGGTTTGTGACACAATAACTGCTGCTATTGCTGTGCTACTGCTATTTTTATCAATTACGTTTAAGACTTTAATGCTACCGGCTTAAGAATATATTCTTAAGGTTGAAAATCGCATAGCAAAATATTTGTTGACAGCTTGAAGTGTTTGAATTTCGTTTTTATAGAAATCATTAGTAATCATTAAAGATCGTTGTTAGCTCTTTGTTGGCGATGCAATATCGCGAAGTTCCAATATAAGCGAACGTCACATAAAAATATTCTTTTTTACACATTACAACTTAAATATAATATTGATTTTTATTTTCTTTATTTAACAGTGTATTAAATTATTGTAGTGTTTAAATTACTTAACTAAAATAAATGCATAACTCGTTATTTCTATTTAAAGGCAACACTATAATTTATTACAAAAATACACAAAAAAATTATTAAATAAATATTTCATATTTAAAATTATATATTTTAACTTTTACGCTTCAATATGTTTTTTAGACATTGGTGTTGACATTGTTTGAACAATACCACATAGATTAAAAGACTTATCGTTAAGACGGGACGGGAGTTCGGGAGGTGGAGAGGGGTGCGGGAGGGGGGACACGACAGCTGTGTACAATAGTAATCACATAACAAACATATTCAGTTCCTTAGTACTTATTCCTGACAATATTATAAACGGAATATAAAAACAATTGAAATGCTTGCGTGATTTGAATGGCTGTCCATTTTCCGTCTTGACTCATTACTGTTTAACCTCTTCAGGGAAAAAAATTAAAGTACAAAAAACAATAATTTAATTTATTATTTATTACGATTTTGGTCATTCTGTTTTGAAAACAATTCAACAAGTAAAAAAATATATAGTTACTAAAAAACAAATATAGTGATTATTCATTAAAATAAAATACCCACATAAGTGGCCATTTAGCATAGAATGAAACATAGATAATTAAAAATAAAATTAAATGTACACATATTATGTGCCAATGTCCCTGAAGAGGTTAAAAATGTAAAATATGCTTTTACAAAACTATGTGGCAAGGATATTTGTATAAATTTTAATAGAAGTATCCTGGCATTCTTTCGTAGTCTACAGGTGTTTAAGAAATTTCATCCGCAGGTTACCTTCTAGACGTTAGGATTTTTCTAGAACATCTTAAGATGTGAGCGGGGTCCGGTGGGGTTCCCGTGGTGTTCAGACATGGTGCGGGCTGGCGACCCTGGGCGGCGTGAGGCCGCGGCGGTGTTGCTTGGCGGCGTGGTCCCCGGCGGCCGCCGCCACCGCCGCCTCCAGCTGCGCGCGGAGAGCCACCAGCTCACGTGATCTTTGGTATATCGGATCCTGTTCATACATAATACAAGGCGTATCATTTAACCGTGCCTTGCCGTGAAGCAGTAATGCGTTTCGGTTTCAAGGGTGGGGCAGTCGTTGTAACTATACTGAGACCTTAGAACGTATATCCCAAGGTGGGTGGCGCATTTACGTTGTAGATGTCTATGGGCTCCAGTAACCACTTAACACCAGGTGGGCTGTGAGCTCGTCCACCCACCTAAGCAATAAAAAAAACACACAGCGGCTTGGCCCCTGGCATTGCTGAAGTCCATGGGCGACGGTAACCACTCACCATCGGGTGAGCCGTATGCTCGTCTGTCTACTAAGGCAATAAAAAATAATAATAATAAAAACACGCACTTCACAAGGTCCAAATATATTTCTCCAAATGTCATTGTTATACGATTACCAAGCAAAAACTACATTTTGTTCAAAAATAATAGATACCAATAATAATGACATCTAAAAGGGTAATTGGGGTTTTAATTGTGTGGGTGGTATTGTGATAAACACAAAATACAAAATTTTATTTGTAGTGGAATTTAATTTAGAACTTAGATAATTTTTAAACAGTTTTGTGACACAAGTAATTCTTATCCAAGGATAACGCTATGTTCCATTATTTCTGAATAACTCAATTCAACACACGTACAACAACGATCCTCGTTTAGCTAGTAAATAAACAATCATTTAATCCAATAGTAATCACGAACTTTATTACCGATAGGTTATATTATGTACGTGCACCGTTATCCTGCTTAGGACCATCATTCTGTTTATTTAGGCCTCCAAATGGTCATTAATTTAGGTTTGGAGAGTTGGACTACAAGTTATGTATTTGAGTTCCGTAATCTGATATACATATATGTATGTAATATTGCTAAGATGTGTGGGTGGATAAAAAAACTATAATTTACGTAATTAAAAGTTTTAGAAAGTCTTATGGGCCGGCATGCGTAAATACCACCTTCTTTTACTATAAAACTGAGACTTAAAACTATGTGGTTTTATATACCTATATTTCACGAACACAATATACACAAGCGCTCAGAATATTCGTTCCGAATCATAAACCACGAGGATATTATATTTACCTGCTGCCTCATTATTGGGTTCCATCTGCAGTACAGCGCTTTCCACAGTTTGATTACCCTTAATGAAGCGACAGGAACTAGCACGACGGGCGGCCTCGAGTACGGCGAGGAGGGTGATATGGCGCCGGACGTCGAGCCCCAGTAAAGCGCATTCAAATACAAATCTTGACGACTATTTATATACGACCATAGAGATACGGTCTTAGTCTTCACTTCTGAAAAGCAAAATTAACATATTTTAATGACAATCACTACATTAAAACGAGAAAAATGTTTAAGATTTTATTGTTGGAATGACTTAAAGGTCTCGTTACCAGCATATAAAATATTTAAAAAAAAACAGAATATTCCTAATGACATACACAAAAATAATAAGAGACGGTGTTTTACGTTAAAAAAATTGCTGTATATTTTCAAACACTTCCTCTGATAGAGATTGAAATTCACAATTTCAAATCTGACTGAATATGTTTACGTGAGAATTCCAAATCAACGGTTCATTCATTCTTCACAAAAAAAAATATTAAAGCTTCTTTGACAAAGTTGTGGTACAAAACTCGATAAAAAAAATGACGCTGGAAAGCGATCGTAGAACTAATATATATGTATAACTATAGGGTATATAGGTCGGCAAAACAATGAGATACAAAACTTTTACCGCATGTGAACTGCAATTTTATTTCCTAGGATTAGCATAGTAGACCAATCACGACATACATTTTCAAAACTTAAATATTTTATTTATATTTTTTAATACGCTTTTATAAGCTTCAGACGTATTGTTAGTATGTAACGCAATCTTTGAACATGATTTTGACCTCTTCAAAACGTCGGATTAACTCGAAATTTGGGATACTTATTAAGGACCGATGACAATTCAATATTTAAAAACAAAAATAAAAAAAATCGAAATTTAACTACTATAATAGTTTAAAAAAACTACAAAAATACGCTTTTATAGAAAATCCAACTAAAAAATAGAAAATAAATTTTAATAAATTTTATTGTAAAAAAGTGTGGGGTGCTTTTCAGTATATTATCAAAATAACCCTTCTACTCATATCTGTTCATAAAATATTTGTAACTACTGATACCATGCACCCCACGCTTTTTTTACAGTAAAATCATTTTTCTTAATAGAAGCGTATTTTTTTTTAGTTTTTTAAACTATTATTTATTTTTTTAAATTACTTGGTAAGTACCTACATATTCTATATAAAAAATAAAAAAAATAAGTACCTTCCTTTACCCTTTCCCGTTCAGTATTGAACAGGAAGGTTCCGAAGCGACACGAATATAGATGATCGACTATAGTTATTAGGAGTCGTTCTGTGAATTCGAACGCCGTCGGGAACTGCTGCTGCAGCTGCCACACGCAGTCCACCCACTGCACGAACACGGGCGAGCGGTCCGCGTCCGAGTGTCGCTCGTCGCCGTGCCCGATGCGCTATCAAATCAAATTTGTATGCAGTTGAAACAGCGCCTCTAACGGCAAACGTAGACAAACGTTTCAACTGGTTACTCAACTGGTTGGTCAACTCAACGTTACTGGTGGTAGGACCTCTTGTGAGTCCGCGCGGGTAGGTACCACCACCCTGCCTATTTCTGCCGTGAAGCAGTAATGCGTTTCAGTTTGAAGGGTGGGGCAGCCGTTGTAACTATACTTGAGACCTTAGAACTTATATCTCAAGGTGGGTGGCGCATTTACATTGTAGATGTCTATGGGCTCCAGTAACCACTTAAAACCAGGTGGGCTGTGAGCTCGTCCACCCATGTAAGCAATAAAAAAACTGTATCGCCTATTAGATAGTTATTTATGACCTTACGGCTTAGGTCGCTTGCACCTATTGATTACTGCTTCACAGTCATGCTTCCGCAGTACGCCCCTCTCACTGAACTCCTCCCCCTAATTCATAGCTCAATCTCTAAAACGGCGTATTGTGAGCTCGTACTTTTACCACCGAATTATATACAATAATTCCGCCTATAACACGGTAGATTGGTTCATTATAGAAAACGCGTGTAAGGAGTATTTTTCTTGCATAACGCTTTTGTGTGACTCCATATAACGCGTTACATATGCGGTACCTACTTTGGTTTTGTCTAAGTATAATATTGTCAATGTTTTTGCAATTCTAAAAGTAAAAAAAAAACAAATTTGTAAAAAAAAAACTAAAAAATTCTTCATTCACATTCTATGGGCTCCTGTAATGGTCTAGTAATTTGAGATCGGATGATACCCCATCCAAGTTAGTATCATTATGTTCGTACAATAATCGTGTTAGCAAAACAAGCTTACCAATTGAAATTTATGTCCAAAAGATAACCACTCCTTTTCTATTAGAACTTGGAATCCTCGAAGTGTTCTGTAGTAAGGGTCGAGCATTAACATCGACAGCGCCGTCAGTTGAGCCGTGCGGTCCCAGCCATCCGAACAATGCACGAGCACCGACGTCTTATGATTCTCAACCTACAGCAAACGATTTATGTACCATTTTTTTATGCCTTCAATAAGCAAATATTAATAACAAAAAATAATATATTTTATGTTGAATCATTTACCTTATCAACAATACGGACAGCACCAGCCAGAATACATTTGATGTGCTTCAGCCAACAGCTGGCTTCTATTCCGCTGAACCATCTGTAATGTATCAAAAAAATAAAATAATCGATACATCTGAATTGGTTTACAGTTACATGGTGAAAAAGGGTGTAGTATAAACTAGAAATAATTTATATTGTACAGTATCAGCGTCGACTGTTTTGTTCTGTAGCAGAAAGGGGCAAGATGGTACTTCCTGGCGCAAGTGAATGAAAATATTGTTAATGCAAATAGATGATTTGGAATTGAGTGACGTAATGCAAATAGAAGATAGGAATTAAGTGGAAAAGTGGCATACACCTATCTTAAAAGATACTGGTATGCCACTTTCGTGATTAGGATCAATAGCACTACAAACTAATACCTCTGATATTTAAAGATATTGCAGCCATGGTACAGTTTGTGTGAAAAAATAATTATTTGTCACTTATGATTTCATCTTGTACAGAACTTTAACTGTTCTCGTAAAGATAGATAGCGCACTCTTAATATTTTACGATTTCCTTAAGTTTAAGCCCTAGGAGACTGGTAAGTATTTGGGGTTGAATGGTTAAGATCGTTCATGAACATCAGCAATCCCAAGCGTGTGTCTAAGCTAGCACTGCTATCGCTGAGGACACATCAAATCCCATGAAACACTGTGGATAGAAGCACATCAAATTTTTTTTTGCTTAGATGGCTTGTGAGTGCGCTCGCTTGGTGGTACTTACCCGCGCGGACTCATAAGAGGTCCTACCACCAGTAATTACGCAATTTATAATTTTACAGGTTTGATTTTTATTACACGATGTTATTCCTTCGCTGTGGAAGTCAATCGTGAACATTTGTTTAGTACGTATTTCGTTAGAAAATTTGGTACCCGCCTGCGGGATTCGAGCACCGGTGCATCGCTAGATACTAATGCCCGGACGTCTTATCCTTTAGGCCACGACGACTTCAGAGCCGATATTTTATCACAAAATGTAAGCAGGATGAATTCTAAAACTGATTTTAAGTAAAAATAATTACTTGGATTGATCAATCTGTGGAAAACATAATTCCTTTAGTTTCCGCAAGCTTTCTCTCATGACGTGAATGTTATGAATGTCCAAGAACACCAGATCCGCATTCTGATACGCGTCTTCAGACTCGTACCTGTAAACAAATATTAATTTAAACTGATACCAATGCATGAAAACGCATTTAACGTCCGTCTGGTGTAGTGGTAAGTGACATGGTCACTACACAAGGGGTCGCGGGTTCGAATCCCGCCAAGGTAAGATATTTGTATGATAAGTGTAGAAATGTCTTTTCCAGGGTTATGGATGTTTATTAAATATATGTATGTGTATAATAAAAATCTTACATTTATTTCCGTTATCTGGTACCTGTAATACAAGTTCTTTACGAACTTAGTACGGGACCACTTAATGTGGCGTGATTGTTAGTAAATATTTATTTATTTATATTTATTTTTATACTTATTGTACACAAAAAGAAAATACAATAAAAACAGATTTAAAGAATGTCTAAATACCATGTACAAAGGCGAGCTTAACTCATTCATGAGTTTTCTTCCAGCAAACCATTATCAGAGAGAAATACGATGTATAAGAGGGGAATAGTGTACAATATAAGAGCTATTAAAGCATGATTTTTAAACTAAGCATTAAAAAAAATAATCTAATATTTATATTTATTTATATTTATATTTATATATTTAATAAAAAGGACAAAGCTATAGAATTCAAGGTTCTTTTATATTTCTTTAATACGCTGCTCATGTGCTAATCAATATATCAATAAGTAGCAACTTGGCAATCAATATTCGCTCGATTCCGACCACTCTGATGAACCAAAATAAAACTTTCTCGATGAGTTGTCACCACTTCTGACGGGCGATGAAGCGCATCAGTTATTTTTGTTATAATTATTCTGACAATTGAAGTTTTCCCTTACTCGTTATCATTTAATATTGTTAGCAGGTTTTCTCAATATGTTCTATTACTGGAGCACTATCTGCAGGTAGCCTTTGGTATAAATTTTAGTACTTTCAGGATCGACAAACTAATGTTTGTACGACATCGCGCAGTATTATTTTCGAAATGAATAGATAAAATTGAAACACCAAAATGTCGTAAATAATAAACATGAGATTTAACAGCAAAAAAATTAATATATATTTTACCTCGTAAACGATAAGAATAAAAAAAATATTATAATAGTATATAGTACAATAGTATCGAGTATATAGTTTGCCTACGGGAAATATTAAGTACGAACCCTCCTCCTTTGGCTTTATTGGCGACAGCATTAGCAGTGGGACGAGCATCCATGATGAAAAGTTTATGAGCCTGGGCATTTGCATCCATAATTAGTTGAATGTACCTTTCATCTTCACGACTTCGCTTGCCGCTTACCTAAAAATGTATTAGTAGTCAACATAGAGACCCCGGCAAAAGTTTAAAATTATACAGGGTATTGTCTGATCCATGTTTTTATATAATATTTGGTATCAATATATTGCACATTTAGAATTGAAGTGGCTTAATCCAAAAGCTCTTATTTTTTGGTAAACAACAAAAATTTAATTGAAGAATTGTAATTCTTCAGTTTCGATTTTATTACTTTAAGCCTTGTAAGCATTGGTTTAAAAGCGACGAAAACTGTATTTTGTCATTTTCTAGACTAAAACATAAATTTAATTTTTAATTTAACAAATTTAGTTTTATAATCAAAAAAATTACATGTTTATAAGTAGTTCAAAGTACGAAACTACTTTCTTAAAAGTTTTAGTTAAGCCATTTCAATTCTAAAGGTGCGATATGAAGCTTCACACGTTACATAAATCAAAATAGCCATTATGGATTTCAAACAGCTTAGAAAGTAGCATTGAATGAGCTGATAAACGCCGACGCCAGTACGCATTGGCACATTCTAATCTGAGTCATTACTTTGATAGAACATACTGCAAATATGGAAGAACAGTGTCACTGTACAACATATCCTCATTTTACCAAATCTGATATTTTTAAAATACCCGTTTACTAGTTTGCATTTTGTGACACTTATTTTTGTACTTCCTGATTATTTGAGCTTATATAGTCATAAGCAAAGATTTTTAAATAAAAACCAAATTATACTGCATTTATTTTTAGATAAGTGACGTCATCATCATCATCAAAAGCCCACAGACTATCACGGCAAGGCAATGGCCTTACCTAAGATTCACCGTAAGTGATTTTATAAATTTAATTAACTTACCCCAACTAACGGTTGACTGCACCTGGTTATTGTAGCTTGGGAGTTAGGATGAATCCAGGATAGTACAGGAATGCGGCCACGTGATCTAAATGTTGCCACTGATCGTAGTAGATCATCATCAGCTGCAGAAGGAACTGCCCATATAGACGGATAGCTATCACACACTTCATACTTATCGTTTATTCGTGTTATGCGCCACATGTCATTGCTTACACCCTGAAATATATAGATGTATTTTTGATGTGCTCAGCATATTAATTGGTTTGTAGGGATTGTCTCTCTGATATTCCCTACGGCCCACCACATTTGGTGATTATAAGGAATATGAAAACCTCAGACTGTGGTAAATTGAGTGGCCTATATTCCTGATGGCACCAGTCTAATAAGCTATTAGTACACAGAAATGTTGCAGGCGTCACTATGAAAGCTATAGACCTTGAGACATAAAATCCAACTCAAAACCCTTACGCCTAACTGGCCAACTATGTGCCAATATATCCTAAAATCAGCTTAAATCTGCCAATAAAAAAATATTAGTTTAAGCATGAGCCTTTCTGAACTGCCTGTACAGCATGCTTTTTGGCTCCACAAATTATTTAACTGTACATTCCTCAGGACTGTCAGCTATATGAGCTGATTGATGAAGATTTTCATTTACTTCATTTTACTAGATACTTCAAGATTTCTACTAGGCTGCACTAAAAGTATCGGGAATGGAATATTTCCACTGTTCCTGTTGTGGCGGACTGTCATATTAAAATATTTTTAATTGAAAACTCCTTGGTTTTAAAAATCGAATACCATTTATTTATTTAAAAAAAGATTCTCGGTCTTGTCACGAGGTTTTGTCAAACTTGTTTAGTCGTTGAGAAAATGGAATTGACTCGAGAAAATTCAAGAGCGATGATTTATTATGACTTTCGAAGTGGTTTAACACAAAAACAGTGTGTTGGCCGGATGATTTCTGCATTTGGTGATGAAGCCCCATCCAAAACCACAATTTATCGCTGGTTTGCTGAGTTTCAACGTGGACGTGTCAAGCTCAGTGATGATCCACGTCAAGGTCGTCCAAAAACTGCAGTCACCCAAGAAAACGTTGATGCTGTGCGTAAGCTGATTGAGGAAGATCGACATGTGACATACCGCGAAATTCAGGCAACTTTAGACATTGGCATGAGTCAAATACAAATAATCTTGCATGAACAATTAGGTGTAAAAAAGTTGTTTTCCCGATGAATACCGCATTCGCTCTGTGAAGAGCAAAAAGCGGCTCGCGTTACTTGGTGCGTCAGAACTCTCGAAAGATTCCACGCAGGATCCTCAAATGCTGTATACAACATTGTATCAGGTGACGAATCCTGGATATACGCGTACGAACCCGAAACAAAAAACCAGTCACGAGTTTGGGTGTTCGAAAATGAGTTAAAGCCAACAAAAAGTGTTCGTTCACGGAGTGTTGCAAAAAAAATGGTGGCCACGTTTATCTCCAAAACCGGCCATGTTACGACTATCCCTCTTGAGGGACAAAGAACGGTTAGTACAGAATGGTATGCTAGCATTTGTTTGCCACAGGTCGTTTCTGAACTCCGTAAAGACAACTGCAACCGCCGCATCATCCTCCAGTACGACAATGCGAGTTCTCACACCGCGCACAGAACAAAAGAGTTTTTAGAGCAAGAAAACATAGAATTATTAGACCATCCGCCGTACAGCCCCGACCTAAGCCCTAATGATTTCTATACTTTCCCTAAAATAAAGAATAAATTGCGTGGACAGAGATTTTCATCACCTGAAGAAGCTGTGGACGCTAGGAGTGGGTGATATAAATCGTATATAGATTCAATATATATATATCGCAGCAATATCGTTGAATCCGATATCGCCCCGCACGAAATCTATATATCGATATCAGCCGATACACGATATTGCTCGATGTGATGCGCATCGCCATATCGTACCGATTCGTGAATCGAAATCTATATTTCGATATCAGCCGATACACGATATTGCTCGATGTGATGCGCATCGGCATATCGTACCGATTCGTTAATATCAGCAATATTCGTTTGGTTCGTATCGAATCGGCCAGAGTGAGTGAGCGCACGATAGGGATATCATGTGATGAATGAAACAGAAACAGGCATTATCCATACAATTGTAAACCTTATATTTAAGTCCATATGTCTGTAGATTATTCTTAGCGTATCAGCAGGATACAATTAAGGAAAGAAGTTTCAACTTTCGACCCTAACTTGAATGCAGTATAGCCTATTTGCATCGTTGAATTTAATTTCACGCGCTTTGACCTTGAACTAGAATAAAATTTTTGGACAAGTGTTTATAAATACTTAAAAGTTTTTTGTGTTTGATTTTTAAAGTACACATTTTTCTATTTTTAGTTGAATCCAAATAATTGAGTTTATTTCTTGTGTTTGTATTAAACTTTTGAAATCTACACTCTTTTGGTATATTTTGTAATTTTAAATTAAGACACAAAATACTAAAAACTGAAAATAATGTAGCCAGTCCTAAGCCTGGTAAAAGCATGAAGGAAAGTTTTTTTGATATTTTTATTTTCATGTTCTTTTTATTACTTTAAGATCATATTATAAATTGATATCAGAAAACCAACCGTATAACGTTGACTTAAATCTATATCTACTACGATATTATATCAGCGTATCGTTTCAAATCTCAAATATCATGAATCGAGAAAATCTACTAGCATCCATCAATATATAGATTCAGAAAATATATAGATTCAATATCCGATATTGATCCTCGATATATAGATACGATTCGATACGCGGCAAAACCGATATTACCCACTCCTAGTGGACGCCTACAAAACGGCCATTTTGGAGACCCCAACTTCCGAATGGAATGGTTGCTTCAATGATTGGTTCCATCGTATGGAAAAATGTGTCAAATTTCGCGGAGAATACTTCGAAAAGCAATAAATACATTTTTAAATAGTAATTCAAATTCAAATTCAAATTCAAATTCAAAATCATTTATTTCAACTTGGATGTCATCAAAAACACACTTGTTGAATGTCAAAATGTAAAAGAAAATGTTAACTCTACCACCAGTTCCAAAAAAAGCCACAGTCCTGAGAAGAACCGGCGAAACAAACTCAGCGGGCTTTTTTTTTTTTTTGTATTTTCTCAACTATTTTCTTTTTTTTTTAAACAAGAAAACATATTTACAGTATACAAAAAAACAAGTCAAAAAAATACAATTCAAATAAATAATAATAATAATGAAAAATGAAAAGGCCAGGAGCGAACGCCTCATTCCCACGTAGTGCCATCTAGTAAAAAATCCTTAACTGTATAATATGCCTTGTTGCACAAACGTTCCTTGACAGTTTTCTTAAATCTATGAACAGGTAGTAGTTGAACGTTTTGTGGGATCTTGTTGAAAAGCTGTACACCCAGCCCCCTGAAAGAGTTGCTTATTTTCTTAATTCGAGCCGCCGGCAACGCAAGCCTATGTTTGTTCCTAGTGTTCACATTATGCAAATCGCAGACTCTGGGGAATTCTACAATGTTTTTACGCACGTACAATAAATTTTCAAAAATGTATTGGGACGCTAAAGTTAGAATTTTGATTTCCTTAAACTTGTCCCTCAAGGATTCCCTCGGGTGCATATAATAAATAGCACGAATAGCCCTCTTCTGCAGGATGAAAATCGTTTCGACATCGGCAGCATTGCCCCATAGCAAAATGCCATAGGACATAACACTATGAAAATAACTGAAATAAACTAGACGTGCCGTATCTTCATCAGTATACGTTCGTATTTTTTTTACCGCAAACGCTGCAGAACTAAGTCTATTCGCTAACTTGCATATGTGAGGACCCCACTGCAGCCTGGAATCAACTGTTATACCAAGAAAAACTGTCGAATCAACAAGCTCCAGTGTCTCTCCACTTACAATGATATTAGTGTCTACTTGTCTAACATTAGGTGTGGTAAATTTTATACATTTTGTTTTTTTGTTATTTAATAACAGATTATTAACACTAAACCAATGTACCACGCGCGAGATAGCATCATTCACATCGTCATAATCTTCCAATTGTCGTTTAATTTTAAACAATAAGGATGTATCATCAGCGAATAATACGACCTCGTGACGGGTTTCAATAAACTTTGGTAAATCATTGATATACACAAGAAATAAGAAGGGACCCAATATGGAACCCTGAGGAACACCCATATTAAGTAAGACACCGGAAGATCTCTTTCCTTTAACGTCTACCTTTTGGATTCTTCCGGATAAATAAGATTTAATAAGTTCTAATGAAACGCCCCTAATACCATAATGGTGTAATTTCCTCAACAATGTATTATGCTCAACACAATCAAAAGCTTTAGATAAGTCGCAGAATACCCCAAGGGCATTATGCGATTCCTCCCAAGCCTGAAAAATATTTTTAATAAGATCTACACTTGCATCAATAGTCGAACGGCCTCTAGTGAATCCATATTGTTTGTTATGAAGCAGGTTATTGGAATAGAAATGGTTCAAAAGCTGTTCCAAAATAATTTTTTCAAAAATTTTACTCAAAGTTGGTAGTACTGAAATGGGTCTAAAGTTAGTGGGGTCAAAAGTACTACCAGATTTAAACAGAGGTATTATTTTACTATATTTCATTAGATCAGGAAACACACCACTATCAATACAGTCATTAAATATTGTAGCAAGGTAAGGTGCGATTATATCAATAATGGATTTTATAACCTTAATTGATATTCCCCATAAATCACCAGTTTTTTTAATATTAATGAGCTTGAAATTATCAATTATGTCCTTTATAGCAATATTTGTGAACTTAAAGTTAACACTGCATTTATCAACATGATCTTGCAGTAATGATTCGGCGACGGTAGGAGATGAAATTAAAGATTTTGTAGTAGAAGCTGGGATATCAGCAAAGTAGCGCTCAAAAGCACTGGCCACTTCTTGATGAGAAGTTATTATTTTATCATTGATTTTCAAAATTGATTCAGCATTGCTGTTTCTGACATTCCCAGTCTCCCTATTAATGATATTCCAAGTCATTTTAATTTTGTCAGGTGCATTTTTTATAAGTATATTAATATATAATTATATTTTTATAAGGTGCATAATGTTGTGTCACTTCGTTAATTCCCGAAATTTTCAGTGCCGCCCTCGTATTCTTCATGATTTCCTATTCCACTATGATTTCTTATGTATGATCCAGTCAGATGAATCAGATGAGTCAGTCCATTATTTTTTTGTTTCTGTGTAATTCTATATTATTTTACCCTATTGACTGAACTCTTGAGTTTACCAACTTGTCTTGGTGAAGATAGAAAGACCTACCAGTTATCCTTCAGTTTAAAAAAAAACATACATATTATTTAACTTTAAATATCATACCATTCGTCTCAGCTCAGCAATGGGTTCATACACATGCCAACCATCTTCAGGGAAACTTTCGGAATAACTGAATGCAAACATCGGAAGTCGGTGTGACAGAGGAAAAGCTAGCTGCTGCAGTTTTTCAAATATACCACGACGTGAATGATTCTCTTGTCTGTGTGCAAATCTTAAGTTCCTCATATCCTATAAAATTAATATTAAAATCATGTATTTTTTCATGATTTTAATGATGTTTATTATACTATGTAATTATATAAATTAATATTTGCTCTATTTATATATAAATTTCTGGTTTTGGTTCCAAATTTGATGAACTGAATCCCAAAATCAGTTTTACCATCGTGAAAAAATATAGAGGGGTGAACGGCTATTTGGTTTAAGTAACATTTCGCTTAATAAGCGACATTTCGACATATTTGTAAATAAAGGTCCATTATATTCAGTATTAGCATCAACAATTCGATGTTTTTAATTGAACTTCAATTAAGTTTACCCCATCCTAATAGCTGAAGTAGTTATTTTATTAAAATAGTTTTCCCAAATTATAAACTTTAAACGGCTCTCCTGTAATGTTGCAAAATGGCACTTAAGCCTACCAGCCTTTCACCCCTTGATATAACTTGTTCTTGGTTATGAGATAAAACATACTCTTCACTTTAATTTAAATCAAGTAATAGTTACCTTACAAAAAATTTCTATTCCGTATGAGTTTTCACCTTTGGAAGAAGCACCACCAACTTTTTCAATTCGAGAAACCTATAACAAGCAATATATTTTTGTTTGATTTTGATCAAATATAATGTTTAGATCATGATATGTTTAATGTTGTTCCTTCATTGTTGTTCCTGAGTATGTATCTGCTTTTGGATAAATTCTCATAATTCAGGTTTTTTTTGTTCAGTTTTGACAAATTTATTACTTGGATCAGAAATTTTACTCTATCATACAGTTAGTTCCCCAACAGGGTCATACTAGCCTGCTATAAATATCTAAGCAGCACACACACTAAAGAAGCCATTTTTTGCAAATTAATGACTTCATTTTGATTTGTATTTGGACTGTGTAGGTATCAGGATTGTGTAGGGTTCATATCAATTTCACCAAAAAGCCTTGTACACCAAAATAGCTTATGGATAGTTTTCTCAACCAGGATTGTGTAGGTACCATATCAATTTCACGGCAGTAGGCAGCGGCTTGGCTCTGCCCCTGGCATTGCTGAAGTCCATGGGCGACGGTAACCACTCACCATCAGGTTGGCCGTATGCTCGACTGACTACAAAGGCATTAAAAAAAAAAAAAAGCAGGTGTTCAAGACACCAAAATTTCTTATGAATAGTTGTCTCACATGCCTCACCGTTAACACTGGAGAGACATCTGCATCATTAAATAGCCTGTTACCAATGTGTACAATTTTATTATAGTATACCAAGAGGTCCTTTAATTAAAACAAATGAGGATAAGTTTTTTTTTTTTTTTTTTCCTTTCTTTCTGGCTTTTGTTACTTAGATTAAAGTACAATTTTGCCAACGTCGGGTAGTGGAGGTATCAACATAATTATGCTAGGACATTTACATAACATTTACAGGCATGAACTGAAAATAGAGTTACCTATTTAGTTTTACAATTTTTGTATTTAACAGTTAGTAGGAACTACAATTTTATATTATTAGTGTCTATGAAAGAAGCAAGCGAGTAGACTACCTTTTTACTGGGGAATGTTAATAGGAAGTTCATGTTGATGGGGAAGGGGATTATGTTTTTTAATAAAGTATATAGGGAATCACAATTATTGTTAAGAATGCAGTTGAAAAATATATGATCCACCGTACCTTCCTCGGATCCACAGTCGCATATTGCTGTATTTCTTACTTTGAATTTGTACAGCTGGACAGGAGAGCAAACGTGACCCAGTCGCATTCTGATAAGAATGCTAGTGGTACTTTTGTTAAGATTTCTGTACTTAAAAAACCATGGGGAATGGGGTATTGATGGTTGGATTATAGAATACTTATACTTAAAAGATTCCCATTCTATGCTCCAGTCACGGAATAAAGTTTTCTTAGCAATACTTAATATATCAGTCATTGTATTATAAAAAAAAATGTTATCACCATGCAATGTAGCCTTTTTTGCCAAATCATCTGCATACTCATTTCCTTTAATGCCGACATGAGCAGGAACCCATGCTAGTTCAACAATGATATTACTGTTATGGCATCTAAGAAGGCATTCCTTTATTTTACAAATAATATGGTTATGGATGCAAGTTTTAAAAGGGTGACCGGAAATGGCCTGTAAGGCACTTAGAGAGTCTGTAAATATTACTGAAGGGTTGATTGATTTTTCCAGAATATGAGTAATGCAGCTTAGAATAGCTATACATTCTCCACTAAAAACACTTGCCTCGACAGGTAATTTATGTAAACTCCAAACTTTAGTGGTTGCATTAAGAAAAGCAGCGCCCACATTGCTATTCGAATTCAATTTTGATGCATCAGTGTAAAATGTATACCAGCCAGGCCATTTCTCATTAACAGTATTTAAGAAATTAGAGTTAATATCAAAGTTTTCATCTAAGCCAATATCTTGTACAATTTTAGGGACGTGGCAGAGAGCATTGAACGCTGTCTCATAAATTGGTAGCACATCAGATTGTACAGCTGGTGCTGAGAGGCATGTTATTTTTTCTAAGCTTCTAAGAAGGCAGGGCCAATTTTTATTTCTCCAATATTTTGAGTGCATGTAGGTTTTGAGTGAAATGAGTTTAGTAAGTACGAGGTTAGACTTTATGTGGGATACTTTGAATAAGAAGCGATCTGCTAGGTATTGACGTCTTAAATGTAAAGGTGGATCAACACTTTCGACCTGCAATGCACGATTGGGAGACGATTTCATGGCCCCCAAAACAACCCGCAGGGCTTTTACTTGTATTTTATCCAAACGTGATAAAGTTTTTTTATCGCATGGTTCTAACATAATTGAGCCAAAGTCTAATATACTGCGTATTAAAGCGTTATATAGTAGTTTCTGAGAGTATGGGTGGGCCCCCCACCAAGTTCCCGAGAGAGTCCTCAATAAGTTTATATTCTTTTCACATTTGTCAACTACCGTATCGACATGAGCTGTCCATTTAAGATGCGAGTCTAGAGTTAAACCGAGGAACCTAACAGTATTACAGATAGGAATAAACTCATCTCTGTATTTTACTGTGACAGGTGGGATATTTTTTTTCCTTGAGAATATAGCTACAGAGCTTTTGTGGGCTGAGATTTCCAAACCATGTTCTTCTATCCAGGTTCCGATAGATATCAGGCATTTGGTTAAAACAGATGCTGCCACAGGAATGCTCTTATGAGATGTGTAGATGCACATGTCATCAGCGTATTGGATCATTTGGCAATTACCTGTTAGTTTTCTGTGAATATCATGAGTGAAGATATTAAATAGTATCGGGCTTAATACTGACCCTTGGGGTAGGCCTTTCCAAACGTTCCTTCTATCTGTAAGTGATCCGTTGAGGAGTAGATGAATCTTACGATCATTTAACATATTGCATATAAATTGTACCAACTTGCAAGGTAAACTCAGCTGTAGCAGCTTGCTTCTGAGTACTGAAATTGGGACGTTATCATATGCAGCGGAAATATCGATAAAAGCAGCTACAACAGAAGCATTCGAAGAGAAGGCACCACGAATATCAGTGGTCAAAATAGAGTGGCAGTCTGTAACACTTTTACCTTTACGGAATCCAAATTGTACAGGTGGTAATATTTTTTGGTTTTCCATATACCAGTCTAGTCTATTTTTAATTAAATGTTCTGCTGTTTTACTTATAGTAGAAGAGAGAGCTATGGGTCTATATGAAGTATGTTCATTAGGGTCTTTGTGTTGTTTCAAAACAGGGATAATAATTTGGTCTTTCCAAGAACTAGGAACAGAGCCTAAGCAGTACATGTGGTTGATGAGAGAGAGAAAATATTTAAGTGGTTTCGTTGGGGAGCGTTTCAAAAAGGAATAAGGGATGCCATCAAGTCCAGGAGCCGTATCCGGTAACTTTTGGAGGATAAATAATAACTCCTGGAAAGAAAACGGCTCGGAGAGCACGTCATCTTGAGGTCTGGTAATTTGGAAGGATGAGTTTCCAAGAGAAGGGGGTGCATAAGGAGGTGCGAGTTTATTGAGGAAATCGTATTTCCATTCATCGACATTAGAATTTGGCGATTGCGTTGTATTTTTAGCCGATCTATATCGCTTCACAGACTTCCAAACTGTCGAGGAAGGGGTACGCGGGGAGACGTTCTTACAAAAGTCCCTCCAACTCAGGGCCTTTTTCTTAGAAAATTCACGCTTACAGCGTGCTTGTGTTCTTCGCAGGTTAATAAAATTATCTAAGGTCATTGAATTTACAAATGTGGCTTCCAGAGAACGTCGAAGTTTAACTAAATCTGAACATTCATGGTCCCACCAAGGAGGTGAGGGTAATTTATTTGATGCCCTTTTTATGGGTATTGATTGAATTCCTGCCTCATGGAGTGTTGCAATAAATTGATTATAACATGTTTCGACATTGCTGAAATTTACAACTGGTAACTGTTCGATTCCTAAGTTTAAGCAATGGCTAAAAAAATCCCAGTCAGCATTAGCAAGGTTATATCTGACATGTGTTGAAGGTACAGTATATGGGCTGCCCCTAATTCTACCAGGAAAAGATACAATTATGGGGGCGTGATCACTGCCATAGGTGCAACATTCTATATTCCATGAAAGTAAGGAACCGAGTGAACTAGAGCAGAATGAGAGATCAATAGCGGAAGGCTTCTGAATCGGTGAGGTCCTACGGGTAGGCCTACCGTCATTTAGGATGACGAGATCGCAATCGTCTGTCATTTCTATTAGTTTCTTCCCCGGTGCATCAGAAGATATGGAACCCCAGATACGGTGATGACAGTTAAAATCACCTAAAATTATTTTAGGCGAAGGAAGAGTGTCTAATGCTATCTTCAGATTGTTTATAGTGGAAACCAAAGGATGTGGTAGATAGATGCTTATAATAGTAATCCATGATGAATTTATATAGATCTTTGCGGCAACGATGTATCCATTTTCTACAGGTGGACTGGAGAGTCTGACATACTCGATGCTAGTTTTAATGAGTAGCGCTGCTCCATCCCATCCCTCGTGCCTGTCGTGTCTCAAACAAGCATATCTTGGGACAGTGAATCTTGTGGAGGGCTTAAGCCATGTCTCAGAAAGAGCTATAGCTATGGGATTATATTTATTAATAAGGTATAAAAGATCGCTTTTATTCCGCGTTACACTCCTCGTATTCCATTGAAGTATCTGGTCCATTAATGTGTAGTAAAAGTTGATTTAACAGATTCATTTTTTCGGCAACGTTGGACGGTAAAGACAAAGTTTTTGATGTAATATTAGTAAGATTAAACAGTAAAGAGTCCAAAAGCTCTATGACTTTTGAAATAGCTATATCAGGAGGAGTGGAATTATGGGCTTTTTTTTGAACTAGCGCACAGCCATTTTGGGGTGTTGGAATTGTAAAACTGTGAATGAGTTCAGAATGGGTTTTTTGGTCGTAACCTGACTGTAGTTGAGTTTTGGGTCTGGGTTTCAGAAAGACGGTCTTTTTGTAAGAAATGGGGTGGGTGTTATCTTGTGTAGCTTGGTCTAACAGGTTTAGATGGTGACGAGAAGGGGGTTGTTTTACTACGTCAGCATAAGGTCGTCTGATGGGTGCTAAGCGTTTTGAGGCTTCTTGGAATGATATGTTTTCGGCGGACATAAGTGATTTAATTTGATATTGTCGCATGTATTCCGGGCACGTTTTGTCAAGGGCTGAGTGATTAGCATGACAAAAGGCGCAACACATAGCATCGGGAGCGACATTGCATGTCTCTGCAGGATGGTCCTCTGAACACTTGTGGCACCGAATTTTCGACCTACATTGAACTTGTACATGTCCATACCTACAGCATTTGTAACATTGGACTACCGGATATTTATAAGATTCGACAACAAGGCTATTATGGAACAGAAAGGTGTTATGAGGTAATTTTTGACCATCAAAAGTTAAGACAACAGTTTCGCTGGGTCTCCACTCCGTGGTACCTTCTGAGCGAACTTTGTAATTCAGACGTCTTGCCTTGATTACTTTTCCGTAACCATGCGGTGTTTCAATAAACTCCGTTATTTCTTCATTTGAAAGTTCCGTACATATTCCTCTAACAATTCCAATACGAGTAATATTGAAAGTGGGTATAAATGCTTTATAGCCTTTCTCTTTTAACAGGGAGTAGTTATGAAAATCATTTGCTCCCTGGGCTGTAGAAAATTCTATCGATACACGGTTTCTACCAATCCGCTTAATACCACCGTTTTTCAGAGATTGTACTTTATTCTTATATAAAAATTGTCCGAATTTAACTGGGTGGAGGGAAACCGGTGATGCCGGATCTTCGGTTACTCTAGAAACATGAACTATATAAGGTCCCTGATCTGTGTCGGCATATGGTCTATAGTACGAATTTAATCCACTTTTAGTGGATGCATTTTTAAAAGTATCAATTTTGGAGAGTTTTTTGGAAGCCAGCTCATCTGCATTGTTATCATATGGTTTACGTTTTCGGGGGGTACTTGTAACTAGGTCAACTGACATGGTTTCATTATAATTAGATGGTGAGGGTAGGTTGTCAATATCAGACTGGGCACTTAACGTTGAATATGATGGTGAATTAACAGAACCGTTTTCTAAACTAATATCTATGCCTGGGTCAGGCGGTTCATTAGGTACAGAATCCATGACAAATATTTATCTCTATGTGTAACTCATAGAAATAAAAATTTGTTTTCAATTTGTATTAAAAACAATTCTGTACAGTAGACTTACTTACTAAATATTATTTAAAAAATATATATTTACAACTTACTGACACCGTTGATTAAACAAAACAGACAAAGAAACACAAACATGCAACAAAAACTATAAAACAACAGGTATAAAAAGAAAGAATACAAAAAAAAAGAATATTAAAAGAAAAAGATATTCGTTAGCAACAAATACGTGATACCCGCACTGACGCTGTCTATCGAATCGAGGATAAGTTAATTGCACCATTCATTTTTATAAGGCCATTCTTAGTTGTTGATAATCTGTGTTGATTAATAAAATGTTGATTTAGGATATACATAAAGGGTATGAATAATTATATTTCTAATGCTTTTATAACAGAATCTTTGCAGACCAGTTCCATTGCCTCCATTTCTTATAGAACTATTTCTCATTTAAACAAGCTAGGAAACAAGGCAGATTACTTTTGTATAAAATATAAAATATAAATATAAAATAATACTCACAACCCCCAGTGGCACACTCAATGTACCTAGAGTAGCACTAGGATCAGTTGGTCTAAAGTGAAGTTGATAGTTTGTCACTTTCAGGACTCCCCTCGTTGGTCCACTGTATGGGCACAAATAAGTTACATCACGAGCTACACTTGTAACCTTTTCACCATCCAACAGCTGTATATCTCCGAGGACATGGGGCTAGAAAGAAAATTAAATATTTTATTTTCAATTAGGTTTATTAAATATTTCTTTCTTTTCTAATTTTTTTAATACTAGCCTTAAAGAGCTCAGAATGAAACTTTTGACTATGAATTTGATTAACAAACAAGCAGACATGTATAGCTCTAGATTTACTGAAAGCGGTACGACAGTCTCTTTGAGTAGCCATTCTGAGATTACAAACAATTATCCTCAGAAGGTGAACCTAAACTAAAACTGAGTTAAAACTGCAGGAAATAACGGCCTGCAATAAAATTCAATAAGAATAAATTAATCGTTTTAGGAAACTTACGGAGTCCTGTCCGTGTTTAGAATTCAATGAACTTGATTTAGAATCAGAATCCAATGAATCAGAACTTGCATTCTTGGATAGCGAAAAGTCGGAACTTAATAGTTCTGAACTGTTATGTTTATCCATTATTGAATAACAATATATTTTATTGTCTAGTACCAATATAAAGAGAAGAATTTTGACAAAATAAAGTTTAAAATATGTCTAAAGATTCAATTCACTATTCAGCGAACTTCATTTTTTTAACGCGTTCCAGTTCCTGCTGTCATTATTTCAATCTTTAGCATTTAATGCCGGATTTACACGCAAGTCCGAAGCCTCAAGCATCTGCAAACAAGCAAAGCTGAAGTTGTTTTGCTTGGGATGAATTTATTGTTGATGACTCGGAAATCTTTCCAGCCTCGCCAGTTTGGATGAGCGAACAAGGGCACGCCAGAAAGCGTAGGGTTTGCTATTTGCCTAAGAGCCTACGAAAAAAATATACCAGCACAAGTTAAATTGCTTCTCGATTATCTTAACTGCCGAATCGGAGCAATGACTCGCGGAGAAAATTTGGTGAGGGGTGATGCTATGGGTTAAGTAGTAAGTACCCCGTAGAATCCTTCGATGAGTTCAACAAGTTCATTGATCTGTTTTTTGGCGGCAGGAAACAGCTAGTGTTAAAAATAGATGCTACGAAGCTCTGCTCTTGCTAGGGCTAGTGTTAGCAACATCCTCAGGTTGGAGCCCAGTGATCTCACCTAATCCCCCGGTCACGCTGACATAGCAGCTTAGTTAGCAGCGGCCACATTAACTTACAGTTATGGTCGAGGCCTAAAGTGTCGTAAATATATTTCACATACCAGGATACTTCAATGACTTACCTACAGGAGCGGTACTGTAGAGCTTTGAGAGCGTCTATGTGAGTAAGGGCCGCATGAACGAACCACATTCACATAGGGCAAATACTGCCATGGACGAAAGAAAGTCTGATCGCAGACTAAGTAGGTTTCGGTGGAGTGCGAATCGTAAGCCTAAACAAAGTTGTGCTAAAACAAAGTGTTTTATTAATTTCCTAATGTCATCAGGCTGTTTGAAGCGGTACAGGAAGTCCTCTACCACTATTCGTTTTGATAGCCTGTCTAATATTCAAGGTAACCTAGGATCCAAGGTGTTGGACCGGGTTATAAACTAAAACTGAGTGATATTCCAACAAAATATATTACTATTTCCGTTACTAAGTAACTAAAAGTTATTTTATTTATTTTTTTACTCAATTTAATTTTAATAACAGTTAATAAACACTAAAATCAATATACAGATCAGTATGTTATGTTGGCAATGTGAGAATTGATTTAACATTCTGAGAAACAAATGGTTGCCTCGGAACTCCACTAAAAAAATTAAAAAATTGCAATACAATGTTGAATTTACCAGAAAGTATCAGTAGAAGCACCTATTTTACTTATATGCAAAGTGAAAATTTAGAGCCAGCAAGAAAATTAAAATCAGAAAATTTTGATTGGGATGCTCAACATCCAAAATCCTTAGTTTCTATTTGCATTACTAAGTTAGCAGAGAGTTGGATTGGTGAGTATAACAATAAGCAAAATGAGATTTATGATTTTTGAAAATTCAAAAAAAACCGAGCACCTGCAATATGTTATATATTGTGATATTTATTTTTCACAGGCTATCCGAAACTTGAGGAGCTCATAGCGAAAGACCGAGAATTGTTTTTACAGGTTTTAGATACCAATGTACCGCTGCAAATTTTAGCTGATAATATAAAAAGCAATATGTTTTGGAGAAAATGTTATTATTCCAAATGGATTGAGGCGCCCCTCGTATCCAAAGATAAGAAATGGATAAATATATTCATGGAAAAATATTATTCGGATATATTAGAAAATTTGAATCCTCGTCATTATGATCCAGAAAAGGTTAACTGTTGAGGGAGTTCATATAGAGTCCCATCTTTATTTCGCCGTAAAGTCGTGTTTTAATTGTAATTAACACCACAGTTGAAACAATATAAATTTTATTGATGTAGCGGCATAAACAATTCTAGCTAATTATATTATATTAGTTATTTAACACATTATAAATTATTTTTTATGTTTTAAATATTTGGCGGTAAAAAGGTCCCGTGTCACAGACTATATTCTTTTTCCCACATCTCGTGCGTTCCGGCTTACGCATCATAAAAATGTGCGTTCATAAACGCCACACTGTTTTTGAAAACTTCGTTTTGCACAGTAGTCAATATTTGACTACAATCACCTTAAGTTTTAGATTTATTATACGTATTACATATTTTCTTTTGTTTTGTTCTTCTTCTTCTTGAAAAAGTAGAAAAAGATCACCCAGGAGACGCCACTGATGCCTCGGGGTATCCCACTGGGTCGGAACGAAGCCGGCCGATTACAGACCGAATTTTATGAAATATATAAATTAAATGTAATGAAATATAATAAATAAATTTGCAGATAACTACACTAGTGAAACTTTGTGGACCTTATATACAAACACTTTCTATTAGAAGTCTAATTCCTTCGGATATTCCAATTCAAAGAATCACGTCACCGGAGATGGCAGATTTAGTTACAAGTCAAAGAAAAACTGAGACTAAAGTTCTACAAAAAAATAAAATCTGTAGAGGTATATTTGTATAACTTTGAATAATTTTAACGCCAATAAATTTTATTGATCGTAAGGTGTGCTACCACCCCACTCTACTCCGCTCGCCTGTCTGCTTATACCAAGACTTTGATTTTCATTCACAGATCATATTTCATTACACGCAGCTTTAGGAAGTTTGATAAATTTAGTAGAATTGCATATTACATATCAATTAAAGGCAACTGGAACTGATTATCGATGTGATCAATTTCAATTTACTAATAATGATGCAAAGAATCTTTCTCGTGGTTTGGAAAAATGTGCACTGTTGAGAATTCTCAGGTAATTTTGTTTAGCTTAAGTATTTACCTATATCTGTATGAAGTTATTTATATATATCATAAACCACTAATGAAGGCATAACGCTGTTTTCTCTAAAGTAATGAAAATACTTATTCCATAGCTTATTTAGCATTATTTTCATTCAATTATTTCCATGCGTGTTGATGATAAAATGATAAAATCGTCGAGCTCGAACGGCCAAAAACTTTAACTAAACCGTATAAAGACTTCCAGGTGCATTTGTCGTGTACAAACAAGTTACTAACAATTACTTTAAATGGTTGAAATAATACATTGAAGCCATTTTCCCATTTAAAGAACAAACTTTTTTTGGGAAAATAAACAAAGTCTAACATTTTATTTTCTAGAATTACAAGGACTGATATGAATTGTCAAAAAGTCAAATATATCTTGCGAGGTCTCTCCGAAAAAGAGCATTTGGAAACATTAGATTTTGGTCACTGTAAAATTGGCGACGACGGTGCAGCTTCAATCGCAAAATTCATTACAAGAAGTGACAATCTCAGAAATTTGAAGATAGCTGATAACATATTTGGTAATATTTGTATCGGTTTCAGTAGATCTAACTTAAAAATTAAAGGTAAAATTAACGTTGTTGTTATAATCTATTTACGTCTTCTTTAAGGTCCATTTGGTGCTGAAAGTATAGCCCATGCACTCAATAATTCTGGTTGCGGAATTCGAAGCTTAGATCTAAGCTTAAATACTAATTTAGGATCTGAAGGGATAGCACATATCGCTGTGTCGATAGCGAGAGGATGTAGTCTAACGGAGTATCATTTCACAATTATTCTGATAATTTTTTTAAAGTAATTTTTATCAAAATGTTCTGTGTTTTTAAAAACATTCTTAATATTTTAGATTGAATATATCTGGTTGTGGCATCAAGCCTGGGCCTTTAAAGAAGGCACCAATTGGAGTTTGGTCTGCAACAAGTGCAGAAAATCCACCAACATGCGGAGACTTACTGGCCCGAGCAATAGGTTTGGTAAAAACGCCTTTAAGGTCTTTGGATATTAGCGTGAACAATATTGGGACGGTAAATATATAAAAAAATTTTTAAAACCTCTTCAGTTTTTATACTGCCAGAAAACTATTATCCACTGAAATCCAACCTTGAAACAAAATCATTACAATCATAATCGGAAAATATAGCATGAAAATTAGACAGTGCTATAAATTTTGACACAATATATTAATTCGTTTTCCTGAATTGTATACAATCACCTTTACTATTTGTGTTTTATCTCTGATTTACAGCCGAGTGACAACACTCTCTCGAACGCTATTTGTCTAAGTTATATTACGGACGTTAATTTAAAAAGATCGGGTATGGTACCTCTATCAATGGCTATAGCTGAATCAGCAGCAGCAGCTCAGAGACTACGAAAAGAGGCCGAAAAGGGTATAAAATTCAGAAGAAGCGCTGGCAGGGTCTTACAAGCTCGGAGAGTTGCAAAAGGAATGAATATTGGTGAGGACTAAAGTCTGACCAGTTAAACATACTAGATAAATGTATGGTTAGCCATGTCAATTAAATTTTTACAGATGCGGATCCCATTTTGCTAGCTCAACAATTATCAGCTCGACCTTCTATAGTATCAGTAGCTTCAGAAGAAGGAGTTTACAATATTCAAACACAGCCCTTGCCTACAGACTTTGGCTTTGTTCCTGCGTTCAAGGTAATTTCAAGTCGTTAATTTTCTTAGCTTGTTATTTTTAACATTAAATTTAAATGGCACATAAGGTTTCCACATCATTACTTTCAGAGTCCGTTGCCATCTTCTCGTGCTTCGTCCATAACAGGGCCACCAACATCACGACGTTCAAGTCATCATATTATTTTAGAACCAGTGAAGGTAATTTAATAAATTAATGAACAATTTAATAATCGACGTTCATTAAGATAATCATACAAAGACTGTACGGTCTCCTTTTAACTAACATCAACATTTTTTTATTTATTGCTTAGATAGGTGGAGGATTCACGGCCTGCCTGGTGTTGTGATGCCAAATAGCAACTGCCGGAGTCCATAGACATCTACAACATAAATGCCGCTACCCATCTTGAGACATATGTTCTCAGGTCTCAGTTTTTACAGAAAAACAGCTGCCCCTCTCTTCAAACTGAAACTACCGCCTTACGGCAGTAAAAGGCAGGGGGTTGGTACCTGCCCTCACGGACTCACAACAGGTCCTATCATCAGCAATTAGGCAAATTATAATTTTCCGGGTTTGATTTTTATTACACGATGCTATTCCTTCACCATGGAAGTTAATCGTGAACATTACTTGAGTACGTATTTCATTAGAAAAATTGGTACCCGCCTGAGATTCGAATACCGGTGCATCGCTCAATACGAATGCACTGGACATCTTATCCTTTAGGCCACGACGACTACAAACTATTTAAAGGCAGAAGGCTCTCCATAATAAATCAAATCATGTTTTTATATAGTTCTGTGTAAAATTTTTAATTGTTATGATTGAATATTGGTAATATTTCAGGAAGTGCGACGTACTGCTTTAATTCGACGTGGGTCTGATGGATCTTTATTACAGCCACGTAGTAACGAGGATAACGAAAGACATATCAAGATTTTTGTGTCATAAAACTGTATAGAAGTCTACCGAGTCAATTTTCATTACAGGAAATTATCATCCGGTATGACATGTACCGGAATCTATAAATTGGCTCTATACCCTAGATTATTATGTTTCCTGTATTCCTATTTTTCTTCGAATTGGAAAACAATTATAGATTGGTTAAAATCATCGCTATCGTCATTTATTGATGAAATCAAACCTGCTATCATATCAACGAACTTTTTATTGTTAACTTTTTATTGTTGTGCAATTAACAAAACAATATAAAGTAGTGTCTGCCATTTTTAAACAGGATATTTAATTGTTGCTTTCAATAACTTAAATGATATTTTACATTATTAAAATTCATTTTTAGAATATAAGTTCAAAATATGAATTAAATAAGTTTAAATTGAAATTTTCACCAAAATATCCTATATTAGATTGTAGGGCAAGACTATTCATTAGTTATTGTGTTCCAAATAAAAGCCTATTTGTATTACATATTTGCATAGCAATAAATCGCTTAAATCCTTTAATAAAACCAAAAAAGGCTTTACGTGTTCATTCAAAACCGATCCAGGCGATCAGTTTGCTTGGTGTGAGTTTTTTAACGTTATTAATAGCGTAAAAGTTAACTCATATTAAATGGAGGTGGAACGTTTGCCTACGTTCGTTGGTCCAACTGCATGCAAATTTAAATTATCTTTTACGCTATGGAGATCTTTAAAAAACTCGCACTAAGTACACAGGTAACGTCGAACTCAAGAGAGAGAGAAGAGTTTGACAAGTGAACTAACCCACAGACAGCCCACTGAGTTTCTCGTCGGATCTTCCCAGTGGGTCGCGATTTCGATCTGGTAATAGATTCTGGGAGGCACTCCACTTGATAGGGCTGGTGTTAGCAAATTTTCTCAGGTTGAGCCCGTGAGCTCACCTACCTATCCACGAGAAGCTGGAATAGCCCCTTAGGGTACCAGCGAATACGTAGGGAGAAAGTACTTGTACAAAAAGGTGATGATTTATGTTTATGAAAATATAAAATTAGGTTAGTAAATTTTCATCTTTTATTGACCAAACCGTGAACTGAAAATTTGTTTACGATCATAGGAAATACGCTAAATACTAGCTAAGTTTACGATTATATTGATATAAAGTTTATAAAACAGATGCGGACTACTACTTTAGGTTCGCCATTGTGTCGCAGTGCGTCACTGCTATTGGTTTTAGTGCTGCCCTCTATAATTTATAGATCCGTCTCAACTCAAGTCATGGCATGACAATAAATTGATTCAATCTTTTCGCCTCCGTTCTAGTCTTGCTGTCAACTTTAGGTGCTTATGGTGTAAGTCCTGCAAACTGCCAGTCTTTCGAACGAATGAAATGTCACGTCAGTCAGCCATGTTTATTCTTGTGGAATGTGTTTCGAAATGGTGGTAGTGATTAAAAAAATATTATTTGTGGAATTTGTTCTGTAATTTTTTGTGTTTACCACTATTGTGTGTCAGTGAAGCTTCAATGTGTTTTTTGGTGTATGTGAAGTAATTTTGCTGCCACTAAGATGAGTTGGGGTGTTGAGCTTTGGGTAAGTTGCGAACAAAGTTTCATGTCAATTAAAATAATGTTAGTTTTTAGAAACACATAAAATATCAGAACGTTTAAATTATAGAAAATTAATTAAATTGACCGAAGAAAATCACCGAAATATTTCTAATTTCAAACACTAGTTAAACCCGATTTGCAATATTGTAAAACTTTTTAAAGTAGAATTAGGGCCATCGCTCATAAAATTACCACAAGTGACAAATCAAACCCCATACTAAGAAAAAAAACCTATTTAATTTGTGAACCTAATAAAACAAAATACAAAACTGGTATAGAAAACATCACGACGTAAGTTAACATGCTGGGCAATAAATATAAACTTGAATTAGAATATTCTAAATCTGTACATAAGGTATCTTAGGTACAAAAAAAAATTAAGTTCAAATTTAAATAAGCAAAACAATGTTTTCATTTCTTATCTTGACTTTATATGCGATGATTATAGTATTCATTTAACATGAAACTAGTTATCAGCTGAGTAACATATTATCTGTTGATAAGTTGCATTACAGTGTATAAATACTTACGGTATGACTCATTATTTACTATTTTTCTATCTAGGTACATTCAACAAATCCTCTATAATTTATATTGCAATTAGATTTAATTAAAAGATTAATCAGTTTTAGGCTTCATCCTCAAGTTATTATGCTTTACTATTATCCGACTAACTGACAACTAAAATTAAAAGATAACAAATTCATAAAAATACTAAATACTCACATTTCATGCTGTATACTACTTTGATGTATATATTGAATGAATGTATGTACCGATGTAAAGGAAACATTCAATAAAATTTACATTTTTTAATTGGATATTTTTGTATACAGGTTGTACTAGTAAGAAGACCAACTCAATAGTAATATCAATGATAATAGTAAGCATACCTTCAAGCAAAGTCATTTAGTTTAAGTTTGCCAGATTTTAACAAGTACTATTCATAAAATCCAGTTGTTAAGGAATTTACCAAGCAGTAGCTTTTTTCATTCAAGCCTATTCAACAAGACTGATAAGAATGCTGGTTTGATAAGTAATAATAAATAATAAATAAATATTTACTAACAATCAGACCACCTTAACTGGTCCTGTGGTGAGTTCGTAAAGAACTCGTGTTACAGGTACCAGATAACGGAAATAAATGTAATATTTTTGTTATACACATACATATATTTAATATACATTGATAACCCTGGAAAAGACATTTTTATATTTATCATACAAATATTTATGCTGGTTATTGTTAAGGAATTAGATTCTGTATTTGAGGTGATGTACAATACATATAACACACTCTTTCCAAATCTTCGGGCCCAAGCAGCGCTTATTTGAGTGTCAGTGGAAGATCCTAGATGCGCCATATCACGTTATTTTGGATCCTCCCGATCCACTAACTGTGCTTTTAGGTACCTCAAGCACCGGTCATCGTTTGTCGTCGAATCCGTCGCTTTCGACGAAGGGCTCTACGAGTAAATTAACCCACAGACACAACCCACTGAGTTTCTCGCTGGATCTTCTCAGTGGGTCGCGTTTCCGATCCGGTGGTAGATTCTGCGAAGCACGGTTGTTGCTAGAGTTCGTGTTAGCAACGTCGTCAGGTTTGAGCCCCGTGAGCTCACTTACTAGCTCGACGAATCTAGAATAACCCCTCGAGGTTACTAGAATAGGTGGGGGGAAAAAAACGCCATTTCAGCTTCTAGTCTACGAAGCGACTTTCGTAGCCTGAGATGTGGAACCCAGTAGATGGTCTCGCCTGTGCTGTCGAGTAGCATGTGTAGCACTCGTCTGCTTTTATGCCAGCTCCGAACAGAGGACAGTCAGAAATACACCCAATCTGAACATATAATTATTGTTTGCCAATGATTGCAGCAAATAATTCTCAGTTGTCGTCGAATAAGACGAGATATCTCACCGGCTAACTCTGGTTTTATTTCCGCTAGGACCGCACTCGTTTGTCGGCAATCTATTAGTTGAGTCCAATAAATAAGCTGTTTTTATAAGTCTCAGTAGTGCTCTCAATTATTTCATGGGTTCACAATGGGTTTAGAACTTATTATTCTGGCGTCAGTCTATAGGCCAGAACATCAGTTCAATCACTTTTGACCCACTATCTGAAGGCAGAAATTACTTTAAAATTGCATACTTTCATTATTGTCCGATGACATTAGTGAATGATATTTGTAAGATGGATGTTAAAATCCAGTTCTTGTTGGACTTCTTCGTACTCATAGCCGTGTGATGACCGCTTGCAACGTTACGATTCATTTTCGTATATTCAAAATCCACTTAATGCATATAACAAACTTACTAAACAAAATCTCTCTAGAAGAAACTGTCTTCTAGAAAGAGATTTTCTTAGTTCGATCTTGCTTGCACGGTTTTCCCGCATTTCACTGAATACCTATGTGATTATGTAGATTAGAATGAATATGTTTATTGGTAGGTCAAACACATAAAATTCCTTAGTGTCTATTAAAAATGTGCTTTTTAAAATATATACATTGACAAGGTCACGATTTCCACGCCCAGCACATTGCGGATAATGTGTTTCTAAGAGAAATTTCGTAGAAACAATTTCTCTTTTTAGTTAGTAGCACACGCCGTCATTACTTGTGTACATATATTATACGTCTGTTTTATCTCATTTTGTGATTTCTGTAATGGTCGTTATATCAAAGTACATTGACCCGTCGCACAAATGTAATAAAAATAATAATTATTGCAGTGTTTTTATTTTTTATTATACAACAGATAAGGAAAGAATATGAACAGATTTTATGATTCGAAATACGTGGCGTGCCCCACAATTCCATTCGCCTGGAATAAGAAATGTCATCGGATAATACCAAGGTGGTGATGAGAGGAAGGCAATTATAATAAAACAAGCCTGGAATTATAAGTCGCCACCGCAAACCCAACAAGTATTACTAATCGTCTTACCCTGGTTTACTCTAATAGGCCACACACACTCTAGTAAGCATATATGTAGTTTCACTAAAATCAGTGAAACTAAACGCAACAAACAGAAAAATAAAGAAAAAAATTAATAATTTTCCCCACGTAGGTATAATAATCTTGTATTAAATGTTTTCAATGTAAAAATACACTGTTACGTTTTTATAATAGTATACTTATAAATACAATAAATAGTTCATAATTAGAAGAGCAGGTGTTACACAACTCGATCACAGTGCTAGCCCTGAACTAGATCGAATCGTTTAGCAACACAGCTTAAATAGCGGTCACAATGGTTAAACATAATATCTGATTTAAAAAGTACTCACTACAATTTAACGCGTTCAATAAAAATAAACACGAACGGTTAATAAATATGAAGTACACTAATAATAAATATACGGTATTACGATTGGCTAGCATTTTTCGTATATGTGTGGAATGAAAAAAATTTAATACGCGATACAAATTGATATTGGAAATCTAAAAAAAAAAAAACGTGTGGCACCCGGAGACTGCCGCGGTAAAGCTATTGCATAGCATTTTTTATCAACTTATGCAATTATAAATCGACAATAATAATTTAATATTAAAACAACAATAAAATAAGACAACGCTATATTTATAAACATTAACAAAAGCAAAACATTAACTGTCCTCTTCACACTCATAACATAGACCGCGCGAGGGAGAGATGGGCAGACTTTTCAATGTGCATGCGGCAGTACGACGTCACGCCGCGCGCTTATTCACAAACACTACACAAGCGCAACGTGTGAATGTGTTGAACGCGAGCTACATAGTAGGCGTAGTGGGGGTGTCAGGTTATTTTCGTTACGGAATTTCTTGATTCAGTCGCCGCGCTTTAAGCCCGCGATAAAAGCTATGCAATAGCTTAAAAAGTTCATCAAAAAGCCAGCGCCCAGTGCAGACCTGTTTCTTTTAGTTCAATTCATTCTTATAAATGTACTGATTTAATAATATTTCGTAAATTTTGTGGGTACACATATATTTGGAAATAGCAAGCGCTGCGTTTCTTCTCGATTCTTCTCAGTAGTGAAACTGCATTCTGTATTGATGGTTAAGTTCGAATTAGAACCGCTTGTGAAGGTCTACTTGAATAAAAGAGCGATTTGATTTTTATTTCGATACCTGTCGATTGCATTCGAGAATAACGGGTGTGCATAGTTGGAATGCGTTATTACTCCGCCGCCGATGCGAGGTCTCAACACGCACTAACATCAGTTCTCAAGACTTAAGTAAGAAAATAAAGCGAGGATGTTTTCTATAACGAATGCTTGGTAAAAAAACCAAAGAACTAGTACTCTCTCGAGCAGGTCTTGTTTTGTACCAGTTCTGTTGGAAGTTCATATTCTGTTCGAAGACCGAATCGTTAATTATCGCAGGTTCATCGCATCACAGGTCTGCTGGCCAGAATTGCCGAATTTTACCTATAATTTAAATGCATTTGTGATCGCGACAAATCTAAAGACAACATCCAAATTCAAATCAAATGATGTAATAGTTGTATGTCATGATGTCCTCAGTTGGCTTTACGCTTGAATGGATTCTATTGGTACACAACGTTACTGGAGCATAATCTGAAAGTGTCTAGAATATTTGCGAAATGTACTCTTTTAATTCTTATCTCGTTTGTTTGTCCTTTAGATTGCCGCGATGTATACTTTTTGATGAAGCTTTATCATATAATCGCCGTGTTATATCTGTGATATGTCCTGAATCATTTCATGAGAAAGACGGTAGTATTATTTATATATAGATAGATGTAATAAATTCACTTTTTTCTATAGAAAAAGAACCACTTACTATCATCAATATTGATACAATTTATTTATCGATAAAGACAACACAACTAAAGCACTACAATATTGAATAATCTAAAACTAAATAAATCTATTCTGACTAGGAAAGAAACGTAAACATCACGTATTTAAGAGCTATAATGAATGAACGAGTTTACGGCCCACTTTTTTTAGCCCTGAGGAATCCGTTTACAGATTCCCGGTCGAGGGGGGTGTTATGTGGTTACTGGAGCCCATAGATATCAGAACGTGAATGTTACCACCCACCTTGAGACATGAAGTCGACCTCCCAATTGAATTGTAGAACGGTGTCCCACCTTCGAAATCGGATTGTATGACTTTTTTGCGGTACAAATAAACAAGACGGTCGTACCTAAACACTATTAAATATAACAACACAATAAATACTGATAGGTGAATTAGTTTCGTTCATAATTGATCTTTGTTTATACATTAACACGAAAATTCTTAGAACTAGCCAGTTTATTACCAATGCGCAAAGAACTAGTAGTGCTGCGTTTGAAAATAGAATTCTTTTATAGTTCAAAGATTTATAATGAGTCTACTTGTCGTCTGTTCTAAAAATTTCATTCGGCCAATTAAAAAAATCATGAATTGAACACGTGAATTTTTTCACAGCATGATTTTTTATCGCTGTGGCCTTAGTCCGCAACCAGTATTCCAATCGACTTCGTTCGGGGTATCAAGATGAGGCTCCGTCTCGTGCAACTGCATATAACTGGTTTAACACATTGAAGTACGGTCGCATCAGTCTCACTGGTGATGGGAATGAGAGCCACCTTGCATTTGCGAATATCGAAGACGAAGGGTGGAGTAGCCGTTGTGCTATCAAAATTGACACCTTAGAACACATATCTCAGGGTAAGTGGCGGCATTTACGTTGTAGATGTCTGTGGGCTCCGGAAGCCACTTAACACCAAGTGGGTTGTGAGCTCGTTCAGCTATCTAAGCAATAAAAAATAAAATAAAAATAAAATGGATGATGCTACCTGGATTTATTTAAGTCGCAGTGGGCTTTTTCTTCTAAAGAATTACCAACAAAAGCGAAAAGAGGACGGAGTGTGGGGATGAACATGATAGCCTCATTTTATTCGGACGAACGGGTCAATTTGACATGATTGTGCTGGAAAATAAGAAAACCATCACTTTAGTGTGGTATACTGATATTTGTTTACTTGATGCTTTGAAAAAAGTTCAAAAGCTGCTTCCTCGCAGTAAGGTCCCCTTGCATCACAACTAGGCGTTGACGCACTGAGTCAGATGAACTACCGATTTCTATAAATCTTCTAGAGATTAATTATTCTGTTATCCGCTAGATAGGTCAAACCTCGCGACTAGCGATTTTTATTTTCGAAATTTATTCGAAAATAAAAGAAAAACTTGGAAAAGCTAAAGAAGAGTGGGCTCCTTCATACTTATTGGCTTGATCGTATGCAACTAGTACGAATGAAATTATTTCGAAAACCAATAAATGAATAGATAGTTGCTGCTTTTTATTATTTTTATTATAAACTTTCAGTATCATCCTGGTAGTTTCGGGTTAAAGATATTCTTTATACTCAAAAGAATTCAATTTGCAATTTGCCAATTCCATTCCAATGCATAACTTGTGCAATGCATAACAATGCAAAATACATTGGAATGCATATACAAATATGGGCACCCAAAATATTATGATTTTTTTATTTTTATTGCTTAGATGGGTGGACGAGCTCACAGCCCACCTGATGTTAAGTGGTTACTGGAGCCCATAGACATCCACAACGTAAATGCGCCATCCACCTTGAGATACAAGTTCTAAGGTCTCAAGTATAGTAACGACGGCTGCCCCACCCTTCAAACCGAAACGCATTACTGCTTCACGGCAGAAATAGGCAGGGTGGTGGTACCCACCCGCGCGGACTCACAAGAGGTCCTACCACCAGTAAAAAGTATGAACAAGTGGAAAGTAATGGTGTATTAAATCACAGTAATAATTAGTTGGCATAAAACTCAATTCGGATATCAGGGGCGAGCCCATTTTGCACTATGCTTAATTACGTAATTGGAAGTTTAGTTTGAATCACCTTGAGGTGTGACCTATCGGTTTTTCCATCAATATCAACCGCACCTCTGAGCTTTGTTTCTAAATTACATTGTTGTTCAAGGTTCTTGTGTTGGTATCACTAATATTCATAGGGTTGTTTTTGTGATTGGTGTTCGTAAAGCCGTTTAGGTATTTGCGTGTAGGTATTTCATTACAACGTTTTTTTGAGATGTAGGCGCGCCGAGCATATTTAGCGACTGGTGGCAGGTCCAGTTGTTGGTATAAAACGTAGAACCGGTTCGACCAGATCGCAGGACCGCGCCAAATAATGGTAAACATTCTGAGACTGAAGCAGGCAAAATACAATTTTAAAATGTTATCAATAAGATTTAATTTAAATTAACGAATGAATCTCCAGCTTTACTGAGCTGTTTTAAAATCAAGTCTTTGGAGTCGTGTTATTTTTGAATTCACTGAACGCTCTACCGTATCAGTAGTGGTCGTTGTAGCATCGGGGTTTTTGGATTTGTTACGCAAATTAATTCGGTAGCTACTCTTCTTATATTTGTATGAAACGTTCGAAATGAAAAGTGGATAACAGTATTAAAGAAATAACATCGTGTAATAAAAATGAAACCCGCAAAATTATAATTTGCGTAATTACTGGTGGTAGGACCTCTTGTGAGTCCGCGCGGGTAGGTACCACCGCCCTGCCTATTTCTGCCGTGAAACAGTAATGCGTTTCGGTTTGAAGGGTGGGGCAGTCGTTGTAACTATACTTGAGACCTTAGAACTTATATCTCAAGGTGGGTGGCGCATTTACGTTGTGGATGTCTATGGGCTCCAGTAACCACTTAACACCAGGTGGGCTGTGAGCTCGTCCACCCATTAAAGCAATAAAAATAAAAAAATTAAATGTTAAAATATATGCGACGAAGCGACGATTTAATGATTAAACTGAAAAACGCTTTGTTTTATAAATATTGGTCGATTCTATAGTATTGATAAAGAAGTTTTGCACAATCTTTATTTTTGGTGAAACAAAGCATGCTTATTACGAAATAAGTGAGAGTAAAATGCAAATTTAACGAGATGTTTGTCGATATCGCTTGTCTACGTATAAAGATAGAACGAAAGTGTAGCGGCGACGTAGGAATTAAAACAATCTGTACCTATTCAATTTTCTCTTTATAAACTAAATAAATGTTACACTTCGCCAAATACCAGACTAAACAACACAGCAACTTTTCGGTCGCAAGCCAGATCGTCAAGTCTACGACGTAATTAATTAATCTGTTAATGGTACAGCCTCATAACGTTCTCACACGACAAACAATTAGGCATGAATATAAACTGCCTCGTGAGTGTGGTGCTTTGAAAAAAATAACACAAGCACCGCACGAGTTCTGATGAAATGCTTTGAGCAATTACCTGTGGTGCAATTACACAAAACCCGTACGTACGTACGCGCTGGTTCATTCACATTACTTCCATGCACAAATATCATACAAAGAGCTCTAAGATTTAGAGATTTATTAAATCAGACAAAAAAAAAAGAAAAATATACAGGTATGAATTTCCCCTGTGTCAATTTTTTATTATTTAGTTATTATTTTTCAACATCATATAGAAATAACCAGTATGAATCTTTCGAAAATAAAATTACGTCATACCGGATTTGAGCTCTTATATAGAATGAGACTTTTTGGTTTGTCGCGTGAAAGTTTTTCAATTTAGTTTATTAGCGTTTTATATTCCGACTGAATTAGTAGTAGGTACAGTGGTTAACGCCCCTGACCAATGAGTCGAGAGTCGTGGGTTCGGCTCCCATATCGGACAAACATTTGTTTGCTCTCTACCTGGATTTTTAAAACTATGTTGAAAAATAAACGTATTTAAACGTATAAAAGTTTGTATATCAGCCGCTGGTTTCAAATGTACAAGGAATGCTAACTTGAGCCCACCTGATTGTATCTAATTTGTCTGTTTATTATTTATTAATTATTTTTAGATCCAAATTATGTAAAAATATTAACGGATAACTTTATATAGTTTTATTTATCTTTATTGTATTTTATTTTATTTTTATTGCTTAGATGGGTGGACGAGCTCACAGCCCACCTTCTGTTAAGTGGTTACTGGAGCCCATAGACATCCACAACGTAAATGCGCCACCCACCTTGAGATATAAGTTCTAAGGTTTCAAGTATAGTTACAACGGCTGCCCCACCCTTCAAACCGAAACGCATTACTGCTTCACGACAGAAATAGGCAGGGTGGTGGTACCCACCCGCGCGGACTCTCAAGAGGTCCTACCACCAGTAAAAGTTATCTAAGCAATTTCACTTTCATTCGATATAACTCTTGTATTGAGAAGATAGGCTTGGAATTTATCAAAATACATTATTAAATCTAAACACATTATAAAGGAAACAGAGGATTATATTATATTCAAGAGTTTTTTACTTGTTTTCTAATGATCACAGATCCAATTTCTTGATGCATCGCAATGGCTGTTTGCGGTTAACAGAGCTACTAGAATATAGTTACAGCTAAACCACACGAGATTACTATAATATTCAACAGGCAATAAAATAGTTTATATCGTGACTATATTAAAAAAATCTTGAGCTAGTTTACGTTACGGTCATAACGATAAACAGAAATGGCAGAGCCGTTGGAAAAGTGGATATAAAATGTGGTTATCGGGTGTGTAACATGTTCGTGTGGGGAGATACAAGTGAGCGTGTACTAGTGTGCTGGATTTCTCCGGCCGGCACGTGTTGCCCGCCGCATACACGGAAGCGTGCCTCTCATCAATAGGAAATTTCATTTGCCAGAACTCAGTTCTGTTTACATACGGTAACTGCTTCACTGTTCAAGTTCGAGGTCATTCACTCGACTCAGATTGTGTAACGTAATTTACGTCTTAACGAACTGAAAATAAAAGTATGCCTCACCCCAATGAGTAATATAGTTTATCATAGTGGTTAGTGTATTGTTATTATCACTTCGTACCGGCTACCTCGATTCCGCGTTGCCAATAAAAAAAATATGCAATAAATATGCTAACTAATGTTTTTTGCTGTTGTTTCAGGTGAGTAGGTACATCTGTTACGTAATTCATCGCATGTGCTCTGCATCAGGTAACGATCAGTTTATCATCATCACTTACGTAATGTGCACATGATCATTGTTAGCATTTGTCAATGAAAAGGCCATGTAATCCATGTTTTGATTTTCTCACTACCAAAATACATCAATTGTTTTGTAGTAAGGATGAATAATGTATATGAAGTAGCTTAAATGCTAGAGGAGCTTATGGCCTATCTGATGATGTAAGTGTTTATCAAAGACAATAGACACATCAGCGTGAAAGCCATCACTCTTGAGATATTAGGTTGGAAGTGTCAGGGAATAACTATTCTGTGATCTAATAAATAGTTCATTATTTTAGATCCTCTGGTCTGAAAACATTCATACGATATTTGGCTTATCAATTTATCCTAAATCACAATACTTTTGTACGTTATCGAAAAGTCAAAAATTTATCTTATCTAACGTCAATCAAACCGATGGTGAGGGTCGACCCCATACTCGTTATTCATGTTTACCCAGCCATTAGCCTCTGCACTGTTGGATCGATTTCCTGTTCCAGTCCTATATACTAAGTGCTGTTTTGAAATTTGGAAATTTGCAAAAGAACTGTAAAATACCGGTAAACTAATTTAGAAAAAGTTTAAGTGCTAATCCGAAATAATAGTTACGTACTCCTCTGAAATTATTTGGTATACATGGATTTTTATTTTTATTTTTTATTGCTACGATGTGTGGACGAGCTCACAGCCCACCTGGTGTTAAGTGGTTACTGGAGCCCATAGACATCTACAACGTAAATGCGCCACACACCTTGAGATATAGTTCTAAGGTATATGGATATAATATTTAGGTTATAATATGTAGTTGCAATTGTATTTTAAATAACATTTGAAATAATAATACGTATTGAATTTGAACGTGTTATTTGTTGTCTTTAATAAAATTATGGAAACCTACGTATAATCTCAACAAAATGTTGCCCGTTATCAGTTATTTTATTTAAATCAGTAGGAAAAAAAACGCAACGACTTGTTAATTGTAATTATAAAATGTGTGAGTATAAAATGTTTTGTCAGATGGTCGGTATATTCCATAAAACCAAGGACAAACCAATACTGTACACTCGCAGCACGTACTGATTACTTCAAACGAGTTATGACGCTTCATTCGTATTCTTTGTATTTGCAACAGCGACGACCATAAAGATACTATCAACAAAAATGAAGAAATAACAGAAGCCTTTAAAGTTTGAAGCGTCATGCCTAGTACAAGCATTTTATTATGGTTCTAATAATATATCTAGTATGTTTAGTGAAACAAACTTTACTAGTACATATATATTAAAATATACTCATGGAGGTTCCTCTAGAATCAACTATAAAATGTGAAAAGAATCTTTTTGCGTGAAATTTCATTAACCAACAACGCCTCAACATGTTTTATACCGCATAAATTTTATGAAATGTGTTGAACTTGTTCGAGACTCGTATTGAATCAAGGTCATTAGAATTTTAGGCCTACAACTCTCTAAAAAAAGTCAATCGCCGACAAAGATTTAAAAACGTGTCTCTAATAAGAAAATTGAATTCAATTAATTTTAATTTATTCCTTTTGATAAATGCATAATTGTTGAATTAATAGATATCGTGAGAGTGGTCGTTGCTTGTTCACCTGTCGGCGAAAGTGTCGAATGAGGTAAAGACATTCGAGCTGTCCCTCGGGCCTCACTTGCGAGCAAGTAGGTGATGCGGTGCGTTCCACATCTCTACACTTTACTTTTGTACATCGTAACGCTTTCTTATAAAGTAATTTTATTATTTACAGTTACGTTTGGCGGATTAGGCTGTAACTAAAAAGTCGTCGTGGCCTAAAGGATAAGACGTCTGGTGCATTCGTGTTGAGCGATGCACCGGTGTTCGAATGCCAGGCGGGCACCAATTTTTCTGATGAAATACGTACTCAACGAATGTTGACGATTGAACGATTTCACGGTGAAGGAATAACATCGTGTAATAAAAAGCAAACCCGCAAATTTTAGTTTGCGTAATTACTGGTGGTAGGACCTCTTGTGAGCCCGCGCGGGTAGGTACCACCACCCTGCCTATTTGTGCCATGAAGCATTAATTCGTACGATTCCGATCCGGTAGTAGATTCATTCGCGAAGCAATTGCTCTTGAGTTGTTAGGTCTCATTCGGAGGCGCTCGGGCAGCTGTTAGTAAATCCCACCCCTCCTGGCTGAGCCTTTGCTCGCCCACCTGTCCTGGTGAAACTGGAAAGGCCTTCGGGCCACCAGTAATCTTTCAATCATAAAAAAAAGTAATGTGTTCCGGTTTGAAGGGTGGGGCAGCCGTTGTAATTATACTTGAGATCTTAGAACTTATATCTCAAGGTGGATGGCGTATTTACGTCGTAGATGTCTATGGGCTCCAGTAACCACTTAACACCAGGTGGGCTGTGAGCGCGTCCACCCATATAAGTCCACCCACTAAACAAGAAACCAACGTTTTAACATGCCCACTTCCTTAATGTTTAATGCGAGTTAAGTATGTGATGTATGTACGTATATCACTAATACGAGTGAGTCTTAGTGAAAGGTTTCGTTCACAGCTGCACTCTGCTCGGAAGACAGTAAAACATGATAATAAAATCAATCAAACATCATGACGTTCTCCGTCCGTTCACAATTTATTTAATAGTTGCTCACGCCACTTGATTGTGGTGACAACAGTACATTGTATTCATATGTAACTTTTGGCAATATGGATATTTTTTTTTATATGGGATTGTGTCTATTAAAATTTTAGACGAGCATGAGGTACATATGTTAATCTGTCAAGTCCGTTATTGGTAGTTTGAATGTGATAAACAATCGCCACATGTACAGTAACAAGTACTTATGAGAATTAATCATGGTGCTCGGTAGTCGGTGTGATCGCGCACATTCCGCGTGAGAATTTGCCGTCGACCGATGTTACCGCTTCAATTATATGTATGTTGTACGTCCATTCGCACAACTGTTTCATAGCGAGCAGTATCTCAAGGTTTAATTGTGAAAGGAAAACGCTAGTTTTGTTTTTAGATATATTTTTTTTAATTTTTTTATTGCTCAGATGGGTGGACGAGCTCACAGCCCACCTGCTGTTAAGTGGTTACTGGAGCCCATAGACATCTACAACGTGAATGCGCCACCCACCTCGAGATGTAAGTTCTAAGGTCTCAAGTATAGTAACAGCGGGTTCGCCACCCTTCAGACCGAAACGCATTACTGCTTCACGGCGTATTTCAGATTTTGTCGTAAATACTATGAAATTAATTCAAGTCTAAAATACTCGATATTTTTAAATAGTCACAAGTTCCGATTTGTAGGGCGGTACATCCAGAATGACATACACCTGAGACTTTGACATCATGTCCAAAGATGGATGCTAGAATTTACGTTGTGATTTCTACGGTCTCCGATAACGAACACAGGGTTGACCGCAAAAAGAAAGAATTAAATCTAAATAATACATATGTCATTGACAGCAATGAACGCGTCGCGTGCTCATAACGAACATTCACTGCGTACAGTGGCCCTTAATTTAAGCCGAGTTTATTTAGTGCTGCTCATATTTCTGGGGTGAAACTGGAAGGAAGTCGAACTTGATTTAGAGGAATGATTCATGCCGATTACTAATCACGTACCTTGGCTCTTGCATCGGCGTAATATGAACCGATGAAGGTTTTATAAACTGAAACGGTTTTAATTCTCGTATAAAGCTGTGCCGATGTTTTGTTGTGTTTATTTTTACAACGCACCGCTGAACTGTAGTAGTATACAGTGTACGGATATATCGCGTGAAACGTTAATCGGGTGGGTTAACGTACTCTTTAGCCGATCTGTTGTATTATATCTGATTCTACCCGATTATTTATTTCCACTTTGTATGAGAACGCGGTTGATGATTTAATTGTTATTACTGGCGGTCACATGGAGAGTGATTGATTTGAAGATATAGCCTTCGCGAATGAACATGTTGTTATTATTATCACTCGTGGATAATATTTTGGATTCTAAATACGTACGATATTTATATTGATTTAAAGTAACATTGTAGCTGTTTTACTTGTGATATACAATAAATTACGAAAAAGGGCCTGAAATTTTGTAATTTTCTTGATAGATACTTGTTATTTGTTTAGTAGTTTTTTACTGGTGGTAACTGTAAAAAGCACTGTGTGATCGTCATGGGTTCACAATAAAATTATTTTTACTGGTCGTAGGACATCTTGTGTGTCCGCACGGGTAGGTACCGCTACCCCGCCTATTTTTACCGTGAAGCAGCAATGCGTTTCGGTTTGAAGGGTGGGGTAGCCGTTGTAATTATACTGAGACCTCAAAACTTATATCTCAAGGTGGGTGGCGCATTTACGTTGTAGATGTCTATGGCCTCCAGTGACCACTTAACACCAGGTGGGCTGTGAGCTCGTCCACCAATCCAAGCAATAATAAAAAAATAATTGTAGATGGTCTTGCAATATTAAGAGCTGCTTGACTTAGAAGTATGTAGATACTCAGAGTTAAATAAAATTTGGTGGTATGTATATATAATTTTAGCTGCTCTCCAGTTGTTTTATTCTGACCACTTGAAATACCAAACGTTTTTGGTTGATCAGTCATCATGCATAATATGGGCGCCGCTGAAACCCAAAAATAGCCGCTCGAACGAGTTTTCGGCAAACACTAACGTCAGAGAGTGGGCCATTTGGACAATGTAACACAGAATCTATGAACGTATACTGTATACATACACACGCTTAATCGCTTTAAATTTATAGAAAATAAACAAGTTGTAAAAAGCGGATAGCGTGCACGAGTGTATACATCGACCCCCGTGACCGCTGCCATTACACCTGCAGCGATGTCCCGGCTTCCCTGACCGGTCCCGTGTTCACTCCACTGTGAAATTATGCACATCTGCTGTCTACGGCATTTTTTTTTGTAACTCACGGAATATCCACAAGACTATGTTGATTCGGCACTTGGTAATTCAAATTTTATTTTAATTTTTTGTACTGTTTAAAACCTGAAAGAAAAGCATGGTTTAATAGAATTAGTAATTATAACAAAAGTCTATTGTTAGTATGAACGCTATGAAGATTTGCGCGTCATTTCCTGAGATTTGCACCGGTTTAAACTGATTACATATGTATTACAAGTGGTAGGACGTCTTGTGAATCCGCACGGGTAGGTACCACGACCCTGCCTATTTATGCCGTGAAGCAGTAATGCTTTTCGGTTTGAAGGGTGAGGCAGCCGTTATACTGAACGGAGACCTTAGAACTCATATCTGGGTGGCGGCATTTACGTTGTAGATATTATATATGTGCTCCGGTAAACACTTCACACCAGGTGGGCCGTGAGCTCGTCTGCTTAAATAAGCAAAAAAAAAAGTCATAAAGATAACATTGAATTATTTAAATATCAAAAGTATCCAAATAATTATTAACAATAATTAACAATACAAATATTAATTGTAGAATTCTAATTTAAAAAAAAAGCAATTGAAACAAATATGGGACCCACACTGAAATTTAAATGATAATATCATTCACTTTGAGACATGAGTTCTTTTGAGTAAAACAACAAATCCAGATTTGTTTTCAGAAACAGTTTTAATATAATTACCATAACATAAATAATGTTATTGTGTTTGTAAATATTGTTTGTCGATTGATTATTTCGTATGGATAAATGCGTTGTAATTGCCTCGGTCACATTCAAGAGCCAAGAACAGTGGATCCTTTTGAATGATGGAACGCCCGGCGCCACTTTGACGTAACCTTGCGTAGGTATATGTTGTACGATCATGGACTAACTTTGAAGTGAGGCGTACTGAATTATTAAGCGCACATCACTAATAATAGCGAGATTTGAAAATAAATAAATAATTTATTTATTTGTTTGTTACTGGTGGTAGGACCTCTTGTGAGTCCGCACGAGTAGGAACCACCACCCTGCCTATTTGTGCCGTGAAGCATTAATGCGTTTCGGTTTGAAGGGTGGGGCAGCCGTTGTAACTACATATACTGAGAGCTTAGAACTTGGTGGGTGGCGCATTTATGTTGTAGATGTCTATGGGCTCCAGTAACCACTTAACACCAGGTGGGCTGTGACTCGTCCACCCATCAAAGCAATAATTTTTTTTGCATGAAATTCGAATTTTATTTTTGAACAGAAACATGAGCTCTAAAAATCCGTTGGTTTATGCACAAAGTGAGGCTCCTGAACTATTATATCGATTCCAGGTAAACGGTTTATATTTGTTTTCTCGAAACTTCGCGCATAAACCGAACGTTTGCTCCCCAACAATGCGGCTTACATTTTTCCACGAGAAAGCGGAAACACGCGTGTCTGAACAATTGTTCGCCGCTCGTGCTGAGCCACATTCTGCACTCGGTTTGTATATTATTCTAGAACCATAGAAACGTAAACTTAAACTATCAACATACCGTATACGGTCGTCAGCCAACGAGACGAGAACATGTTTATTGCGGTTGTGTATTTAAAACAAACCATACGATATATCTAGTGAGGTATTCGGATGAGGGTGACGTAATTTAGAACTCAAATATTCATCAGTGATAGAACAATAAACAATAGCGTCTTATGCGTTGTAAATGTCGAGAGTCGGGCTACGTTCCGACCAGTGTTGGAATAAAACGTTTGAAGAATTCGAAGTGCCCGATTCAATCGTACCATTTACCTACACACCCTAAAGTTCTATACGAAGGGGGTCTCGCCTTCTTGGGGTTACGTAATCCAATCATAGAGTTTTAGTGGCGTCCTTGCATTCTAGTGGTCTGTATAACATTTTCTTAAATCTGATATTTTTTCAAGTTTCTTCGTCAAAAATCATTAATTGTTCGGTTTCGTCTGCTTAAAAAATATTGTTAAAATTAACATAATGCACCTTGCATTGTTGTAATATGAGTTGTACGATCTTAATAGCAGGAAAGAAGCCCTTTTGTGTTTTAACAATGAGCAATAGAATGACAAAAAAGTTTATCCAGGCCTGGCACAATGCGCCCGCGGCCGTCTGCGTCCGTCCTCTGAATATTTACGTCATTTGTAATATAATATTAAGTATTACTAAATACATTATACTAGTGGTCCCGCAGTAGTCGAAATTCGACTATAATTAATTGAAATGATAAGTTTGAACATTATTATAGTTCTATTATCACATTTCTATAATCACAGATTTCGCCAAAACTACACGCATAGATAAATAATATTGAAGACAAACAATATTAATCTATTTTCAATTTGACCACAGACTTTAAGCAATAACAAAACTTTGAAAATAAACTAAGAGTATGTGTGCACGTGTGTGTGTGTTAAATATATGGTAGGGTGTGTGATGTTTTTTTTATTGTTTTAATGATTTTTTTATGTATAATTTTAAAAAATATTAGCATTCTGCACTCCTTTTCTATATTCTCTATAACTGTGAGAAATTTCATATTCCTCCGTCCGCGCAATTTTTGTGAAAAGGGATACAAAGTGTTTGCTTCACGTATTAATATATTATAGATAATTAAAAGTTTTCACAAAAAAAAACTATATTTGTTGACCATCAATTTTAGTTTCATTTTCATTCAGACGTTTTGAGTTAAATCATCTCTAATATTAATTGACTAACAGAATATAGTTTCTTATGTAACAAATTCGCTCTGGTACAGTTTTCAAGTGTTTCAACCCAAGGTGCTGCGGTCCGTTGCTATCGTGTGCGACTTTCACAACTCCAACCGCTTTGATATTGAAAGGCCTTGTCTAGTTGTGTGCACGATATGACAATAAACATTAATATTATTGTTTCCCATATTCGAATCAATGCGTTTTACGGGTAAACAAGGCGCAGAAATAATATTACTTGCTATAAGATCAGCGCCGCAGTACCGATTGTCTCGGTACTGTTAGGCATTGCTGAGCCGGTAACCGTTTCCAAGCCTCGTTATTTTTCTTTTATTTTTGATTTTTTTTTTTGTAAATTTATGTTTGGAATAAATGTTTATTATTATTATTATTTATTTATATTTATTTAAAATCTTATTAATTACACAATATTTTTTTAAAAATATATTAAAAATACAATTTTTTTAAAACACTATATAAAAATAGATTGCCGCTGATGGCGGTGTCTACGACACAAGCCACCAGTGGCTAGGACTCCAGAGTGAGAAACCTCCTCACAATGCGTGCAGTATCGAGCATAACTGCTTTCTGTATTAGGCCCTTATTATTATTATTATTATTATATATTTCGGTATCTCAATCATTTACTGTATCACAGCTAAAATAATAAACCGTCCTGATACTTTCTATCAAACTAAGAATGTTCAACTACAAATGATTTAATAGTCCTCGATTACATATTATTATTTGAATTGCTCTGTGAATTCGTGTTCTTTGAAATATTTGAAATAGATAAATCTGAATTTATTACCGATACGATTCTTTACACATGTGCTTGCGAAATGCTTGGAACAAGTTGCACACTGGATACTTCTCGTGTACCGTTTAATTATACGTTATTGCATAATTGCGCGGTTAAGTAACGTGTGCCCGTCCAGAACGTCGATACCATAAAAATTACATTATGCTTCTTTGCATAAACGTGAACAAAATAAACACAAAGACACACGGTGAAAGTATTCGAAGTAATGGCGGTAAAAAAAAATATCGTACGTGCTTTAATAGTTTTACGAAGGTTTGAGACAGACCGTCACGAGAAGGCCGAACTGACACGTTTCGCCTAGCTGATTTTAGATTTCATAATGCGAACCGTGAAATTGATTGTTAACTAAACAGCAGTTACTGGTGGTAGGACCTCTTGTGAGTCCGCGCGGGTGGGTACCATCACCCTGCCTATTTCTGCCGTGAAGCAGTAATGCGTTTCGGTTTGAAGGGTGGGGCAGCCGTTGTAACTATACTGGAGACCTTAGAACTTGTATCTCAAGGTGGGTGGCGCATTTTCGTTGTGGATTTCTATGGGCCCCAGTAACCACTTAACACCAGGTGGGCTGTGAGCTCGTCCACCCATCTAAGCAATAAAAATAAATAAAAAAAAGTTGGTTTAATTACAAGTTCGTTATACGTAAGGTTAATAATATCTAGTAGGGAAACCATATACTCGAAGCGATATCCGTTCGTTCGGTGATTTTAGTTTTTTTTTTTTAGTACGCATTCGAGTACATTTGAGACCTATAAAATCAAAGGCAGCTTTTTTTTTTTTTTTTTATTGCCCTTGTAGGCAGACGAGCATACGGCCCACCTGATGGTGAGTGGTTACCGTCGCCCATGGACTTCAGCAATGCCAGGGGCAGAGCCAAGCCGCTGCCTACCGCTTAATACTCTCCACAAGCCTCGTTTGAAGAAGGACATGTCATAGCGCTCGGGAAACACCGTGGAGGGGAGCTCATTCCATAGCCGGATGGTACGTGGCAAAAAAGACCTCTGGAAACGCACTGTGGATGACCGCAGTGGCTCCAGGTAGTATGGATGAACTCTACTCCGGTGGCGGGCGGTGCGATGGTAAAAACGAGATGCCGGTATCATCTCGAACAATTCCTCAGAGCACTCCCCATGGAACATACGGTACAAAATGCAGAGGGAACCGAAGTCCCTCCGCAGACCCAGAGGTTCCAAACGATCTAGCTAAATCCAAGTCTGTCAAATATTTAGGTAAACTACAAAAATCGGCGCTAAGCACATCATTACGGATCCTCACGATCCATCGAAGTACTGCTCTTGCTAGGGCCAGTGTTAGCAACACTCCCGGTTTGAGAAACTGAAATAACTTTTTTCGAATAGCTACGATATTCTTTATTTTAAAGCAGACTTATAAAGATTGAGAATATTACTAATAATCTGAATTTTAAACGATAAAACTTCGTTTTTTAGTACTTAGTGCAGAGTAAAAATAAAATATTTGAACTGAATTTGTTAGAGATTTAGCTGCATTTGTTATAACATGAAAACACGAAAGCGTGTTCAACTAACTAAACAAGATAGTGCCATTGTTAATCCATTTTACGACATTAAGGCGTTTAGCTAAGCCTTTGATTTTATAGGCCTCATTTATTCTTCTTGTATTATTTCCACAACCATAACACGGCCCAGCTTAGGTCGTTGAATCTAGACAACTTAAGTTTCAAGATTTTATCTCGTCATGACCTATACCTATTTTGAAATACCCCGCTCAAACAAATTTGATCCCAAGAATACGAGTTTTCATTTAATTACCATTAAGAGCAATAGAAAATACTGTTTATCCAGTGCTTAATATTCACGTTAAGTTACGACCTACGACAATCTGCTTCAATAAAAGTAATTTGCTAGTAATATAAATTCATTAAATACACACACACACACATATATTCATGCATTAATTCAGTTTTTTTTAATGAACAAATTAAACATATACCGCGTCACGACACGTACTACAAGTAAAAATAGTTGTTTGCATTGCATGACAAAACATTTAATTTATATTTTGTGAGTGAAGATGAAAGTTATATTGTTACGTATGTGCGAGTATGTTCGTATCGTATGACGTGCCTTGCATCGAATTGCTAAGAAATTTGAAAGCGTTCATCCGAATGAAAGTAGTTTGTGGACATTTTCGATATATGTATGTCGTATTATTGAAACTTTTGAAAAATATACGCTCATAATTGGTACTTATAAAAAGTGTTTGATTCTGACACCAATCTTTTAATCTCGCCTAAACATTAGCAATAAACAATATTTAGAAGAAGACTTGAAATAACTTATCGACTAATCCATTTTCAACGGATGACTTTCAAGTTCATTACAACGCACTTTGTCATCCAATAGGTGAACGACTGAAACCTATTTTAGAATCAAAATGATATTTATTTGTGTCTGGGCGGCCGTCTCACCGGAGGCGGGCGGACCGCGTGCTGAGTCACAGGGTGACGCCGGCAGGGGTGCACACCCCGACGGCACGTAACGTCACTGCGAATGGTGACTCATTACTAGGCGATATAGAATTCGGACAAAAATAATCCCTTATCGGAACGGAAATCAAAAAACTTGCGAAACATTCGACAGGTATTAAGGCTATTTAGACACTGTCTTTAATATCAGATAGTACACATGAGAATGTCAGTTTATTTTGTTAGATTTTTTCGAGTTGTGGACAAATAAAATAGTCTTCACGTTATTGCTTTCCGCGTTTCCGACTTTTAGAATACTCCACAGTTTTCGTAGACGACGATTAAGGTAATAAAAGGTAATAACGTCGAAATTTGTTTCATTAATGCATGAATGAGCCCATGCCCATCTGGTGTTAAAAGATTACCGGAATCTATAGCCGCCACAAAAAATTGCCATGAAACCTTGGAGCAGAAATAGCCATGATGGTGGTATAAAGTGCTATACAGTACGACCTATACTTACTACCAGTAACATGGCAATTTCATTAAACTTGTGTGTCTGATTTTTATTACACGATGTTATTCCTTCATCGCGAAGGTTGATCGCGAACACCTGCTTCGTGTTTCCTCAGAAAAATGGCACCTGCCTGTGGGATTTGGTTACCGGCACATTCGCATCGTTTGATACGAGTTAATCCTTAAGATCATAAAAACTTTAGATGATGTTTGAGTACTCTGCTCATGTATTAAAAAAAAATGAAATGACAATAATTACACGTTTCTTTGCATATCGATAGATATCAGTATGTTGAGATCAGTAATGCAGTTTGGTTTGATTTTTGGTTTCAACTTCACTATGCGATGTTCCACGATGTTAGATAGGCACATCTCATGTATAAAAAAAATAAAAATACAAAATTTAATATCATATATCCCCAAAGTGCTTTAAGTAATACAAAAAATAATATATTAAAATAAAAATAATTCACTCACAATACAATAAGATACTTAACTATTTTTTGTGTTCTATTTGAAGTCTCTGAACATTCAACAAGATTCGGTTGTTATTAAGTTCACAATCTGAATTGGAATGCAGTTGTTTAGAATTAAGCCGTACAAGAATTCGAAACGTTCCATGAGTACTTGTGTGCTACTGTTTAAAGGGCGAATATTACATTATTTAAGTTTCTATTGACCTTTCACGTGCGTTTGTGTTGTAATATAATTATTTAATAAAATCGTAAATTACGTACGCTAAAAAATATACTGTTCTTGTCTATAATTTTATGATACACGTTTACTGAGATCACGACTCAGCTGATTGCAACTGTCTACCTTGAGAGAAGATTGAAGACACCTTTATACATCAATTATTCTATCAATTCAGAACGTATTATTAGTTGACGGCTGATATCGGTACCTTGATGATGGTACCTATCCGTTAAATGGCTATTGGGCCACTTGTGGTCCAGGTAGAGGTTAAGGGTACCAGGTCTCGAGGAAGATCGCATATGATGTGGACTAATCAGAAAAAAAGCGGCGGTAAATGACTCATCATCACTACACGAATGCACAAGGAGGGCGACCGTCAGAGTATTGGCATGCTGTGAAGCTTACACCAACTTCTAAAGTGATGACCACGACCACTATGTCAATACCGACAAAGACCGTGAATAAAAGGACTTCTCCCCAAAAATCGTATTATTGTCTCCTAATTTGGTAATTACGCCCGTGAAGCGAAGGATGCACTTATTTTGATTCATGATGTCATCGCCATTAAATCTTCGATCCACTGCGTCATTTTACAACTAATTTTAATACTTTTTTCTGAAAAGGGTATAAGATGTTGTGTAAAAAGTAATGTGCACACTCAAAGAGTATCTATACATCCCTATTGAAATTGGATAGCTCCATTAAAGCATGTTACTCGGGTGTCTTATTAGAGACAGTATTAGTCTGTTTCATGATTCGTATATGTCGGTAATTTCACTTAACTGAGCGACATAATGAAAGGGTTCTCAGTGGGAATTATATTTATGGATTATCCGATTTTTTTAGGGTTTTAACTAAGTTTTAAACTTTAAATCTAAGAAAAACAACGGGTAAGTTTTACGCATTTGTTAGAATTGCTCGTATTGCGCTTCTAAGTTCTCATACCAATATCAGAGGCTACCGTAAATCATTATTTATAAGCATATACCTCAGAACATAATTGTGCCTTGTCGTCACTGGAATCTCCATGATTTACTTTTATTTTTAAATGTAAAATATATTTAAACGTTTATAAATATAAATAGATGTGTAATGTATGTCAATAAGTTATTGTATTCGATCCGAGTTTAATTCGAGTTATTGTGCTTATTACCACATTCAAATATACTGTAATGAACTTAATTGATATATTTATAAAAGCTATTACTGTCTATATAAATATATAAAAATGAATTGCTGTTCGTTAGTCTCGCTAAAACTCGAGAACGGCTGGACCGATTTGGCTAATTTTGGTCTTGAATGATTTGTGGAAGTCCAGAGAAGGTTTAAAAGGTAAATAAATATGAAAATGCTCGGAATAAAATAAAATATAACTATTTTGTTTTTCCTTTGATGTGTCCCCCGTCGAACGGATTCCTTGTTTGTTTATTTTATACAAAAGTTTAGGTCTTTTATTTATCGATTGAGGCACTAGGTACGAAGTCTGCCGGGTCAGCTAGTATTACTATAAAAACCTCATTCAAGAGAATCACTAATAGGCACTTAGGCTACCAAAGAATAGGTAGGGAAAAAAATTGATATATTACTATAAAATCTATTACTTTAAAGAGAATCCAAGGCTCAGATGTAAACCGTATTTTCTCACAACAATAGCGTTTGTCTGTTCTGTGATCGAAACATGTATTGTGTCAACGAAACTGTCTTTCCACGATGACGTTAGAAGGTGACCAAACCAACCGCAGACACGCAATACTAAATACCGTGAAAACATTAAGCCTCGTCTATCGGGCCTTAATGTGACACAGATAGTTAAAACTCATTTACTAATACGTTCGTAAATTAGTTCATAGTCTGTCATAACGTGCTTCTGAAAAATGTAAGGCAATACACGAATGTCATTCAAATTTCTCATACCATTAAAAGTAGTTGTTATTCAATAAAAGTAGAACCACTAGCTCTCTCTTAAATCTATCGTATACTCTTCTTTGTCACATGGCTAATTTCCCTTTTTGGGCGGGGGGTCCGACTAGTTCGTCGAATGACATTATCTGAGATGTCTCTCATTTATAGTGTCGGCTCTAACCGCTAGATTGACCTAGTTGGTTTTACTATGGAATGAATGCGATATGAATATTACAGTTTAGGTACCTAACGTAATATAATAAATAGCGCTAGAAACGCGACTTGTCCTCTTATTTAGGAATTGTTTTACGTTTTATTCGACGAAATTCGACTATAATTAATTGGAATTGTAAGTTTGTACACTATTATGATTGTATTTTATACTTCTATAATCACAAATTTCGCCAAGGCTAGTCTATAAAAAAATATTAATAATGACAAACAATATTTAATCTATTCCACTGAAGTAGGAAACCTATGGAAATGAAACGTCAACAAAAAAGTCGTGCCACTGTGACGTCATCTGGCCACAAAACATGGCGGTTTTAGTGCTGCCCAGAAGATTTTAATGTTAGTAGGTTTTATCGATAAACGTTCTTGGCTCATTTTATTTTAAATATTGTTGAGTGAATGTATTTGTAGAATTTATACTTTAATAGGAAGTAAGTATATTGTTATGTGCAAAGATGATGTGATTTAGATATTATGTGAAATCTAAGACGAGTTGGTGCTTCAAATTTGCCAAGTAAACGATATGACGATTTTTTAAATTTGCTATACTGATTTTATAAAGTTGTCGTTTGCCGCAAAACATAAAGATATGGCGTAGTACAGTGCCATCTGCCCATTTCTAGCATGCTGAATGTTATCGTATTTTGAGTACGTGTTTTTCTTAGACTATTACAATCTATTTTAATTGTTTTGCTGACTCTAAAGTCCGTAACACACTACCGCAGCGCACCTCAAGGAAGGTACGCCGCACCATTTGAATCACTCTCACTTGAGAGTGATTCAAATTTTAAACTTATCAAGGGACCGCCTGATAAAAAAAAACACAAGAACATTTATTCGTTAATAAAATTACAAACGTTATTCCTTGTGACTTCCTCTCTAAAATCACTTAATTATTAAATATTTAACCAGTTGACAATAGTGTTATAAAACTATTTTATTTAAATAGTTCCGACGACTTTCTTGAGATCCTATAAAATATGTTTTAATTATTATTTTTGTATGTTTTAAGCATGATAAAATAAGAAATTTTATATAAGCAATCATATTAAATCGATATCAAAGTCAATAAATAATGTACAACCCAAAACAGACGGCCGAACTGACGTGCCAATGACATTTGGCGCGCTAAACATGGCGGATTTTCGGCCTCATTAGACGGAGACGGAGACATTTACGTATATTCATGTTTCATTTTATGTACGCACTGAAATACTGTTATATTGTTTTCCTGCGAGTTAAAGTGCTGAGTAAGAACGAGATAGATATATGTTTATGTATGTGCCTTCAAAATGGGTGCTATTTATATAAGCAATTGTACGTATAGAACAATATGTCGTGTCCCTACTATATAGGTCTATGATCTATTCTCAATTTGACCACAGACGTCAAGATTAAAAGTTTGACAATAAATAGCATGCATGCGTGTGTGCGTCAAATACATGGTATGTAGTGTGTGTATTGTTTTCTTTATTGACTTAATGTATCTTTTATGCATTATTTAAAAAAAATATTAGCATTGTGCACTTCTTCTCTATATTCTCTATAAGTGTAGAAAATTTCATACTCCTCGTTCGTTTTCGTAATTTTCGTAAAAAGGGATACAAAGTTTTTGCTTCACGTATTAATATATAGATGTCGCGATTTTGTTTCGAAGCGACATGTGAAATATATTATCTTATCTTATGGAAACGTTGAAGCTATTGTCTCATTAGTTAATGATGACTAACAAGTGTTAATCAGCAAAGGACGGGCGTTCCTCCGTCGTGACTCAGAACAAACGGACATTCGATCAAACAAATCGCTTTCGACGAATGAGACGCTGTTCCGGTATGACTGACGACTGCACGGTGCATTTGTGCCAATATGATTTCAAAATTGCATGGCGGAAGTTAAAATTTAACGTCAATATTACGTTCTAAACAAATTTAAATAAGGTTTTTTTTTATAATTGAACGATTACTGGTAGCCCGGAGGCCTTTCTGGTTTCACCAGGACAGGTGGGCGAGCAAAGGCTCAGCCAGGTGGGGATTAAATAACGTATATTTGCTATGTTCGCACGGAATCCGTGAACATTTAAAGTTTTGATTCACTGAACTAGAACGTGAAGAATGATCACCATTTGAGTAGAAATTTGCACTTATAATCTTCAAATCTAATCTTTAAATCTTATAAGCCGCTTTTAGGCGTGTTCTGAAGAAAAAAAAACTTACTTCGTTTATTGTCAGTTAAACCTGTTGTTTGTGACATTGGCATTCAAGTGAGATGTTAAGTTAGATAGAATGCAAGGTCATTTGCTATACCTGTTTGCATCACAATTATGAGGTATAGTCTGAGTTATAGGAAGAGAATTGTAAAACTGCTTAGTTTGGTCAAAGCGCTGGCCAGCCAATATATAGCTAAACATTACTCTCATAGGATAAGACGCCCGATTTACTCTTTATGTCAAAAATCAAATTCCCCCAAAAAAGTAAAAGAAATATCTAAGGAAATATGTTAACGTCACGCAGGAACCTCGTGCAAAGAAAATTAAATCCGCAAATATTAAACAATACAATTATTACAATTGAAAGGTCAATTACGAAGTGGGGACCGGTATTTACCTTATAATAAAAGAAAAAGTTTCATATCATCTAGTAGTAGACAACGGTATTGATCAGTGGTAAGATCCATACATAGGTGGATCCATCCACGCTTACAACTAATCATGAAATATGTAAAACACAATATATTAAATTTATTTTTGACTGTTGGAAAATATATATTAATAAATAATAATGGTGTGTCACCGCCAAAGTGATAACTTCGTTAAGGAAACAATAATCGGTGTCGCATGTATTATATGTGCATATGTACGTACTGATGATGGACGCTATGCAATCTGTTTTCATTCTACCACTCAAATTGTAACTGTAATTTTTCAATTTAATTTTGACACCACATTTCGATATAAACATTTTAAGTTCTCATTTTATTGTGTATATCCGTTCCATAAATCGGTGTGTGGTATATACACAGATAATTTTTCATTACGACGATTTCTCAAGAAGATCGTATTTACCTTTTTACTTCTATGTCAATAATAATCATCCTCGATCCGCTAGACAGTGTGTTCTCATTGTGCGGAATATTTGATTATCACATGGATACGCGACAGTTACTGATTGTTGACTATAGCTTTGGCATGCGAATACCGTGGCTCGCACCTTCACAGGTTCAGTGACACACATCGGGTGCCAAATAAATGCGGTCGTGATTCACGACACACTTAAACACATAAATACAAACACGATAGGTAAATAAATTTGAAAACACCTCTCAAGGCTTTTTCTTTTATTGTTGAGGCAGGTTGAGTTAGTGCTTATTGTTTAGTTCCCAAAAATTTAAGTACATATATTCAATAATCATATTACATCAATCATTTATTTATATGACATCTTAACGTTACAAGTTTGTTTCCACTTCATTTGACATTTTGCCGGTAGGCAGCGGCTTGGCTCCGCCCCTGGCATTGCTGAAGTCCATGAGCGACGGTAACCACTCACCATCAGGTGGGCCGTATGCTCGTCTGCCTACAAGGGCAATAAAAAAAAAAAAATGACCTTTTGCAAATCGAAAATGTTCTCTTTAAAGTATATTGTTGGTTATTCATGTGAATTTGTCTTATGATACGTATGTACACAATAATACAATCGAGTTGTTTTACCAAATCGATATGTCGCGATACTTTTTTCGAATAGTCACGTATCGATTATAATAACATGCATCTGGATTCCAATAATTAGCCAAGGCAACAGGGACCCGTACACGTGTCGGTAACCGAGCTATCCGTGATCTGCATACTGATGATGCACTGAACGCAATGTGTACGCATTCCTCAGCATTGGCGCCTCCCATAGCGCACACGTTTTAGACCATAATAAATGGATGTTCTAATAATGATTAATTGTAATTATTTATTAACACCAACACCTTTTATTAACATGTGTAAAATCAAGTATTAAATTATTATTTTTTATTGCTTAGATGGGTGAACGAGCTCACAGTCCACTTGGTGTTAAGTGGTTACTGGAGCCCATGGGCACATACGACGTAAATGTGGCACCCACCTTGAGATATAAGTTCTAAGGTCTCAAGTATAGTTACAACGGCTGCCCCACCCTCCAAACCGAAACGCATTACTGCTTCACGGTAGAAATAGGCGGGGTGATGGTACCTACCCGCGCGGACTCACAAGAGTTCCTACCACCAGTAAAAATAATTTTATTGTGAACCCATGACGATCACACAGTGTTTAAAATAGTCCTATTCATGCACTTTTCTGCACAAGCTCCCCCTTCGTTGACTTGTCTAACAGGATAAGTTAATGACTCCGAGAATAGCGCGTCAGGTTTAATATTTCGCTGAATAATTGCAACTCGCGAGTCGAGTCTGCCGTTCCTTAACCGCTTTGTAAATGAGCTAAGTCGTCCCGTTTCCAGTTCTCCCACGTCCAGTCGGAGTCGAACGTCGAGTCGCTCTCACATTGCCAACACGCTACCTCGCCACACCAGACGGGTTATCGAACCAGGCCACGACACTACCACCTCATCCGAACACTTGTTAATTTATATCTATCTCTCTCTTTTAATCTTGCTTCGTAATTTTTAATGTATAGTACAGTGTGATTAGCAATTGTTATTAAAAGAACATTGCATTTTACTAAGCGCAAGACATTTCTACCGCACTCGTACAGTGGTTTACAAAAGCTTTTTTGTAATCAAATTCTTTTACGAACGTTGAGCTATTCATTGTTGACGTGAGATGTAATAGCGAAACTTCAATGACATGCTTCCAGCGACAACGGTATATTACCGAGTCCACACATCGTTCAGAAATAATATCTATCTCTATTCAACACATACATCTCGGTTTTGTAAATTAATAGTCCCGTTATATAGCACGATAAATTTGCAAAATATCGTATGTTAAAATTTAAAATTTAGCTACCTATAAATCTCACTACTTCATTCGTTCCTAATAGTAGTATCCACTTCAAAAGTCCTTATGCCGATTTCCCAATCTAATTCCTAACATTTCTAAGAAGTGACGTCAGCCCGACCTTGTCGGTCGCCAAACAGTAAGGATACATTTTGTTTGGGACAGAACTGCATTTAGTAGAATCAAGTAAAAAATTCGATATTATTTGAAGTCGTACTACTAAATTTAATCTGTAAAATAAACTATCTCTTATCTAACTGTGAAAATGATATAATTTTGTCCATGAACCCACGCCGTGCGTTCAAAGTATCGCACACTACTACGGTACATTGACCATCTTCTTTATTGTCCCATTTTGCTTTTATTCATTCATCAACATTCATTCAAACGGGTTGTTGTCCATTTGTACAATTCAAAAAATTAACGTGACCGTAATACAATTAATTTGAATTCTCTCTCAATTAGTTCTTTTTTTGGCATATTGCACACGACAAACATAATATTTCGAATAACATTGTATCGATATTTTTCGACGACATCCAATGTTCAACATAATCGAGACAAATACGTTGTTGTTAATGGCAAAATTAATTATTATTATCGCATCCGTTCGTGGCCAGAATTTTTTTGTGACTAATTGTGACTAGCAAAACAAGGATAGATAAAATAGAACAAAAGCTTCTGTTAAATAAATATTTTCATTAAAGTAATGATTTTAAAAAGTTTGAATTAAAAGTGAACTAAATTTAAATAGACTTGATTACTTTACGTTTTTTGGAGAATTGGTGTTTAGTGATTTTTATTTTATGAATATTTTTACATAACCGCTAGCGATCAATTTTAAAATACCTTCGCCTAGGAATATGCGTGTAAAGGCATTGTAAAGTCGTTGCCCTGCCAGCCACTCGTTGAAAATTCAAGGGCGGATGACTGCGGAATTGCGTGCGCATCAAGCATGCAATCACAGCTACCGACTATTTCATCGTATGACTGTGGGAACGAAAGGTTTTTTCGCTACCTCTCATGATGTAGACGTAAATGTAACGTCCATTAACTCTATGGGAATGTTAAAAAATCTACGTGTTAAATGAAATCTCCACGCATCGCGTTAAATGGGAAAATAGCCTAATTTGCCAAACAATTAAAATATGTGCTTGTTAACGATTTTATAAGTTGATCTTAATGAATGAAGGTTAATGTAGTCGCGTCATAATTACCAGCAATGTACAAACTTTTTAGTACGTAACGGTCATATATTACGTGATGATAAACCAGTAAATTTAAATTACTTATATGCAGCATATCTAAAATATACTAGATGCATTCAAACCAGCTCTGTTAAAGTGTTTATATACTTCGTATATGCGATGGTATATTTATCGAACCAGTCAGTTTTCCGCTGAGATGACCTCATATCGCTAACCATTTCCTCTTGCTCTCATAATGATTAAACTGTTCTACTCTATCAAATTGCCAGGTTCTAAGTACGGAAAGGGTTTTTTTTTGTTTTGAGGTATCATTTTGGCCAGCACGAAATTCATGTACTTTTTATTACAATTTCCCATTATCTTTATGTATCTCACTGAGTATACTTAAAATTCTAAAAACATTTTATAAAGCTTTAATGTAGAGTATACGAAACGGATAGAAACAATAAAATTAACGAATTTAAATTCAGTGGTCAGTACAAACAGGCTTATTACTAGGGCATCCCACATACTATACGCTGTGACCATCATTTAATGTCAGACATAACCCACTTGTTGAAATGGCTCTATCTCTCTCGCCACCTATCTATTGCACGTCGGTGCTACTGGGTCAGAATGCTTTTAAATTTTAACTCAAGCGCGAATGCACAGAGAAGAACAGATATATTATTATACTAGCTAACCCGGCAGACTTCGTAGTGCCTCAATCGATAAATAAACAACCTAAACTTTTGTATAAAATAAACTTAGATCAAACCAAAGGAATCCGTCCGACGGGGGACACAACAAAGAAAAAACAAAATTGTTAAATTTATTTATTTCTGATCATTTTCATATTTATATACCTTTTAAACCTTCTATGGGCTTCCACAAATAATTTAAGACTAAAATTAACCAAATCGATCCAGCCGTTCTCGAGTTTTAGCGAGACTAACGAACAGCAATTCATTTTTATATATATAGATTATAAACATACGAGAATTAATTTGCATCTTACAATAGTGAATTATAATAAAACTGTATTTTCTTTTTCAGGATCAATATGATAACTTAGCCGCCCATACGCACAAAGGAATCGAGTTTTTAGATAAATATGGAAACTTCGTCAAGGAGAGGTGCGCTATAGAACTAGAATATGCAGGAAAACTCAGGTCAGTATAAATATTCATCACGTTATGTTATCCTCCTAATAATAATAATATGTTAAGTAATGCATGTTATATAAACTTAATAATGGAGTCACGAGAAAGTTTAACAAGGAGCAAAGAACTGGTTGCACCAGTTTGATTATAAGAACAAAAAAAAACTGTCACTTTTACTATGCAAATAATATACATATTATACAAGTTAGTTTTCGATTAAATGATTGCATGTACTATCTATTATAATTGATTTTGACATTGCAGGAGGCTTGTCAAAAATTATCAACCAAAAAGGAAAGAAGAAGATGAATACCAGTGAGTAATCGATATAAGAATAAAATAATGTGATTATTGGGATTATGTGTTAGAAGCTTGAAAAAAGTGATTCTAGTATCTAATTAATGTAGCTGATGCCGTTGTCTTCATGCCCCGATCATCGTTCTCGTCGAACCCGTCGCTTGCGACGAAGGGTTCGGCGAGTAAATTAACCCACAGACAGTCCACTGAGTTTCTCGCCGGATCTTGTCAGTGGATCGCGTTTCCGATCCGGTGGTAGATTCTGCGAAGCACGGCTCTTGCTAGGGTTCGTGCTAGCAACATCGTCAGGTTTAAGCCCCGTGAGCTCACTAGTCCGGTGACGCTGATATGGTCTCTCTCTAGACCATCAGCTTAGGTCGGTTTTTCTATTAACTGTATTGCCTAGCTGTTAAGCGGCGACATCCCAAAGACTCCCCAATGTATGCCTACTGCCCACTTTGAGTGATTAGTTAAAATCTCAATCGAATTGATACAATGGTTGTGGAACACACTACTGCTTCACGGTAGTAAGATGCTGTTACCGTACCGTATAAAGAGAAGAAGAATAGGTAAAAAACTTTCCTTTCTAAGATTAGAAATATTGCTGCCAGAACCGGATGACAGGAAGTAGCAGAAATATCCCGATCACGAAGCGCCCACGATCTTCGTTTAGAATATGACTAATAGGAATACATTTCATTCTTTTCATCTGGATTTTTACATCTGACGTTTGCCATGGTTAACAAGATGTACAAAAATAACCAAAAAACTTTCAGTTGCTGCAGACTTTAACTCATTTTTTGTTAAAATGGGTAATTCGCATTTTAAGAAATTTGATTAGAAAATAATTCTGCTGATGAACAAATAATATGTTTACGTCCTGAGAAACGGAAATGTATTCGAGTAATAAAATCAAAAGCTTTTATTCGTGTTACGTTTTTAGGTATACAGCATGTAAAGCATTTAAACAGTTACTGCAAGAGTTAGGCGATTTCGCAGGACAACGGGAAGTTGTCGCGGAAAATCTTCAATCAAATGTAGTCCGAGAGTTGCACCTGCTCGCCAAAGAATTGCGAGAGGAAAGAAAGGTTTGTTTATAATTTTCATTCACTAGTTCTAAACATGTTTAACGTTTTGAAGCAATTGATTGCACTCCGTTTTGACTTTTTTTTTCTTTTTTTTTTTTTTTTTTGTCAGGAGGAAATCGCCAGACTCCCACCCTCCACTGGGGATGGAGGGTGGGGCATGTCGGAGTCGAACCGACTAAAACCTCCTGTCGCTCAACAACCAACGTCCAACCCTCGCATGAGACAGAACTCATGAAAAGGCAAGGGGAGGAGAGTGAAGCGTTTAGTGCGGAGCACATCTCTCCCATCACCCTCCCCCTCGGGACGCCGGGCCAGCGATCGTCGGCGCCACGACCACCAGCCCTCTCGGTCGGCAGGCTGTCCGAAGCCCGCCTAGATGGCGCCGGTTTGAATAGGTTATCCTACGAAATACCCCGCTGGGTCAGAACCAGCGTGGGTCGAGGATAGCCGGCCTTCCATCACCCGGATGCTCTTGCGTAAAACGCGTGCAGAGCAGCTTGCACGTCGTCTTCTTAGGCCCCCTTCGCCGGGCCCCAGACCGACATATGAGGGGGACCCGAAACACTTAGAGGGCCAGGGCTAGGGCGAGATCCGCCTCCCTGGCCCCCGCTCGACGGCGACGGGCTTGTGCGTCTCTCACGCGCCCCGCCGCCTCCTTCTGCGAGATGGTGCACTCGCAGAAGTCGAGCATCGCCTTCCACGACTCGTCGTTGCCGAGCATCGATGCCACAACACTCGGCAACGACAAGTCGTTTCCTATTTTTGCGATTATTATGTTTCCGTTTTGACTAGTATAGTTTTAGTGCTGTATTATCTATATCTATACCAATATATTATAAATCTACAGTGGTTTTTACGGATATTCCGTTATAACTACTGAACCATGCATCCCATTGACTTGAAACTTGGTATCCATGTAAAAATACATGTACTTAATGGATAGGCTAATATTTATATGAGTGTTGGACTCCCTACACCAGATGCGGGGGTGTTAATTATGAGAATCTTTGTAGGGGTGAGAAATAATAATGTTAATTTTAAATGCCCAGCGAAGCGGACGGGTACAGCTAGTAGTTTAATAGAAACAAACAAAGCTTCAATATTAGCGAATAAACTTTACGATTTTCTAATTATATACACGAGACAGTGAAAATATTGAATGATTTTTGTCCGCAACCATTACTCTAACTAGCAAATTTAAAATAAACACATAAGTTGAACATTGTAAACGACAGTAAGTTGGTTAATAAAATACGACCACGATTCATTGAACTAACATTGCTTTGTGGTTGGCACGATAGTTTCTTGGAAATATTGATTAATACAAAACGTTATGATGTTTCTCTGTAAACAGTCAAGAGTGGACATGAACTCGCCTATTCCGTACGTGTCATGCTTGAACCCAACTACATTGTAATTTCAGATAAACTGCACAATTGCACTAAGCTAAAACTAAAATAATTTTGCGTTTCGAATTATAATTAATAATTTTGATTTATTATTTCCTCGCTCCGAATAATCAAAGAAATGTCTATCAGCGTCACATTTCATTATGAGACCCACATACATTTATTTTTAAATCTATAAATCTTGTAAATGGAATGCAAACAAGTTTCTTAAGATATGCCGTTATTTGCATCGCGTTTGAGAATTTGTTCTGTGTATTTCTTTTTATTGCTCGATTATATAATGTATCATCAAAAATGTTTTTTTAATTATCTGGCCAGCAGTTTTTTGTCTGTGCTCCTCGCGTTAACGTAAGTAGGCTATACAAGGGTCTTTCAACCACCGCGTCACATTGGTGTGTTGCAAGCCCCTGTCAAGGATATCACGAGGTTTACAAATACGATATTTTTATCTAGAGTGACACCCCCGAATTTGCATTTCTTGTATGTAAGTATGGTAATGCGTCGCTGAACAAAAAATATTATGAGGTTATAAGATGTGAAGCCAATCAATGTCCAGTAAAAGAAATTGATTAAAAAAAGAAAGTATTGCCAAAATACGAACAGCTATAATTCTTCGGTCACAGGTCTAATAAGATGTCTGGGTGAATAATAAATGTCAGATTTACGGTTGATGTCGTGCTTATCTTGTTTAATTTTTTAGTTGGACATTTCAAATACTTTAAAGTTTTCCGGGTCACGGAAGGTAAAATTGATTGCTTTTAAAAATCGACACCAATAAATCAGTTAACTGAATGATAAATATATTGAATTACTTATTTTCATTTATTTTTTTAATTGGTGAAATTCTTCAATAGTTGAACATGACATAAATTTCAAATTAAAGAAAAATATTTAAACTCATTTTAATTTAGAATAATTATATATAAAAAATCTACAGTGGTTTTTACGGATGTTCCGTTATAACTACTGAACCATGCATCCAATTGACTTGAAACTTGGTATCCATGTAGAAAATACATGTACTTAATGGATAGGCTAAAATTTATATGAGTGTTGGATTCCCTACACCAGTTGCGGGAGCGTTAATGATGAGAATTTGTTGTTAAACTTAAAAAATGTTAATTTTAAATGCCCAGCAAAGCGGACGGGTACAGCTAGTAAATTCATAAAAATCTAAAGAAATCTGATATTATTTTTTAAATAATAAAATAAGTTTCGTTTCTTCCAGCAACATTTAAACGAAGGAGCAAAACAAATGGGAGTTCTGAACACTTCGATAGGTTCACTGGAACGAGCCAGGCGAGCGTACGAACGTGCGGCGAGGGAGTCGGAAAGAGCACTCGAGACCTTCCAAAAGGCAGACGCTGACCTCAATCTAAGGTGATTATCTAATAATACTGGCTCTCCCAATATTTCTCTCGACATTTTAAACATCTTGAACGTTTTATTTTATTTATTAGTTGTACAGCTCTTTTAAAGTTGTAGTTAATAATATCAAAGATACGCTGTTTTTGCCATTTGAATATTTGATAAACAGATATGGTCTCAAATGATTTCCACAAGATTTGAACATGATAACGTGTTAAATTGATCGAATTTTATGTAGCATTAATTAAATTTATTATTGTACTTAAAAATAAATTCACTATATTTTTATTTGTGAAAACACGAAATTTTTCGATGTTCATTCCAGGACATAAATAAAATTTAACGTGAACATTTGCAGTAAATGGCAACACTCGTATATTTGAAGCATACGTTATACAATCCAAATGGCACACATGAGAAGTTCTATACGTATATTTTTATACTTTATTATAAAGGCTTTGAAAATCTTGAAAAGTTTACTACTTAATTGCTGATCAGTGGTCACCGTCCCTGAAGGACGAACAAGCCGATGTCTACTTAAAATTAATACAGTTTACGATTTGATTCAGCTGGGATTCCTGATCGCGTTAACTTCATAGTTGAGTAACATTATACATACTTGGGTACATTTAGTGTTGGCGTCTGCACGTGAACTGTCTACTTAACAGGCGTCGTGCGTCTACAATACATCACGACTGACAGTGCCTTTGTCTTGAACATGACGATATGGAGTTAATGCATAATGAACTTTATAAACGTTATAACGTATGCCAATGTTAAAAGGCAAATTTATTTCAATTTCATATTATAAGGAATAGTCTGTCTAGCTAATGAGAAAAAGATATAGGTAACCCTTTTCTTCCCCTTATTCGTTGCGATGCCCATGGATCCAGTGGCAACTTATTGCCAGGTGGGCGGTGAGGTCATCTGCTTATGCCATGTGGTTTAAAAAGTATAGTGGTTATATCGATTTCCCAATCCAATTATTACTGGTATTTCCAGACATTGAGGTCAGGGTTGGCTGATTGAAAAACTAAAATCAAAGTAAATGGATATCATTGTATGTGGAACTCCCTTAAAGAATTAATTATACAGAGAAAAACAAAATATTCGTGACTATGTTTTATTGGGATGTGAATTATTTATACCCGTATTCCAAGAGAAGTCCCCATGGTATAACGTGTACCTTACTATAGATCTGATGAATCGTGTCCTATACTCGATATTCTGATTTTTTTTATAACGCCTAGACGCGTGAATAAGTTACGGTATTCCATCTGGTGTTAAGTGGTTAATACAGATCACAACGTCAATACCGCCCAACTTGAGACTTGCTCTATTTGCGTGTTCAAAATCATGTTAGGGTCACCAGTTTGGGAGGTTTAATGACAAAGTGAAAATCTTCTACCGACCTGGTTGAAATTGTTGGGTAGACCGATGATCCGAATGTTGTTGTTCGTAACTTGTATATATAAAAGCTTATCTTAAAAATGTTGTAAGCGAGATTCAGGTATCTGTCAAATATCTTGTGTACTATGATGGCTCCCGATACAGTCAATGTCTCGACTTCTATTTCATCAATTTAGTAATTGCGCATATAGTTTCATTTTCATTACATTGTTATTCCTTCATCGTGGCAGCCATTCGTGAACACGTATTAACTACGTGATTCATTACAAGAATTGGTACTTCTAATTAGTAAAAAGTCGTTGTGGTTTAAAGGATAAGACGCGGGCTTCGTATCGAGTGATGCGACTGTCCATGTTCAAATCCCGCAGTCTTACTATGAGTATGCACATTCTTAGATGAAATGATTCACGAACTCGTGATTTTTTATTACGACTTTACGGGAATGTGCTAAAAAATTTACTGCGAACATTAAAACATTGGTCTTTTCCTTATGTGAATAAAAATATCATTACAAAATAAAATTATTTTTCCTTAGAGTTTTAAAGCGCTATTTTTTATAAACCTAACCTAGCTCTATTATATTTGTTTGTCACAAATATATGAGTGTGCTTTTAATTCCTACGAAAGCAGCCAGGTATATGGGCTACCCGATTGTTAGAACAACATTGTCGATTTCCATTGGTAATAAGCCGGGAACGAATCTAATCTGCTGCATAACGAAGTGTTTTCGGGAGTACTTACAACTTGAAAGTCTAATAAAGGCGTTTTATTGGTTGCGTTTGTTTATTTTTTCCTTCCTAAACTGATAGCCTTAGGGGCTATTTTAGCGTAACCGTGGCTAGTAGTGAGCTCACGGGGCTCAAACCTGATGACGTTGCTAACACGAACCCTAGCAAGAGCCGTGCTTCGCAGAATCTACCACCGGATCGGAAACGCGACCCACTGAGAAGTTCCGGCGAGAAACTCAGTGGGCTGTGTCTGAGAGTTAATTTACTCGTTGAGCCCTTCGTCGCAAGCAAAGCTCGCTCGTCTGTCATTGGAAATTACTAAATCTATATATTAATACGTGAAGCAAAAACTTTGTACTCCTTTTTACGAAAATTGCGCGGATGTAGGAATATAAAATTTCCCACACTTATAGAGAATATAGAGAAGGAGTGCAGAATTCTAATACCCTTTTAAAAGTACGCATAAAAAAACAATTAAATCAATAAAAGAAACATTACACACACTAAAATGTGTTTGACACTCACACGCATATAGACTCTTTTATTTATTGTTAAAGTCTGTGGGCAAATTGAGAACAGATTAATATTATTTCTCTTGGCAAAATCTATGATTATAGAAGTATAAATAGTCTTTGACAATAGAATCATAATAATGTTCAAACTTATAATTTCAATTAATTATAGTCGAATTTCGACTACTGGGGGACCACTAGTAATCATTCAAATAGCAAATCTGAATAAAAATATCTTTCATAATATGTCAACCAGTCTATCTGGATATCGATCGGTGGAAACGAGTTTAGGTCTCTGGTCACGTAGTGCTTCTACCACTTTCCTTTCGTCAGTCCGTAATACGAGTATGTAGTTCACATATTTTCTTACTAACTCCCCGACACCCATCTTGAGTGTATGTTGCAAAACGTTTTGTTGTTTTAATCCGACACAATCACTCGTTCCCATTTGAGGAAGCAGCCGTTGTAGTAACTTTGATTGTGGATAGATTGGACGTGGATTCTGCAATTTGATGCTCTTTACAAATGCATATTCCGCATTTTTTTTATTACTGAACGACTTCATGGCCCCCTGGTGTGAAGTGGTTGATGTAGCCATTAGATGTTAACAACCTAAATCCGCCACCCCCCTTGTGATATGACTTCGAAGTCACAATTTAATAATAGTACAACGACTGCCTTTATCTTGAAACTGAAACGCATTAATTAGTGCTTCACGGCAGAACACGTCCTACCACTAGCGATTTGACAGGATCAACAAATTTTCTTTCCAGTCGGGCAGAGTTGGAGAAGCAAAAAGCGAACATGAAACTCAGGAGTCAGGCGTGCGAAGATGCGAAACAGGAGTACCTAGAACAGCTTCGCAAAACGAACGAAGCCCAGAGGCAACACTACGAGCAGAGATTACCGCACGTGTTCAAACAGTTGCAAGTACGTGTAATGCAAGCCTTCATTTTGTGCATAAACTTTTATGTATATAGGCGAAGATACAACGTTTTATTACGTTTTTCCCTTCCGTTTGTCATCCGATTTTCTTCTTTTTTGTATTAAATTGCTATTAACGGGCTCTCATGTTATATATATACATTTAAAAGCTTAAATACTTTTCCGTATCTTTATGAGAAATGGTTTTAGCAACTAAATAGCAACAAAAAAGCTACAAATATTGCATAATTTCATATTGAATTTTGCTGATTTGACGCTGCTACCTTGATAGCGCTGAAAACATGTCGCGATGCCTTCAGTCAGAGCAGATGAACCGAGAGTGCTTTATATTACATTATATATGCGATTTATATTACATATGAATATGTTAAAATATTCTTATGTGCCTATTTAATTTGATCGTTATTTTATTGAAGATCCGTGACCATTTCAAAGTTCATTATGCAAACATAAAGTTACCGCCTTAAATTATTTAAGTCCATATAAAAAAAACCTATGAAAAAATAGTTCACGAAGTTTCGTTTGCACGTGAGCATAACATTATAGTATCAATGTCGCGCATCAGTCTCTTCGACATTAATATGCATAAGGTGAAATGATATCTCAGAAATTCAGATGATGATGTTTTTGCACTAGTTCACATGACTTTTTAACGTGTCGCGGGTTTTTTTTTTTGAGAGAACTCAAATATTTTAATGTGTATAAATATTATGAGCCATCGCTTCGTGTCCTATCTGACGAAGTCAAACCTGAGTATCTCCCGTTCACAGACAACTACATACATTTTGTTACATCTAGGAACTGTTTGAAATTGGGATACAATAAATATAATCCATTATTGAAATCCTAGCCAAATTCGGTTATTGTATGTAAATAATCGACGGTGGCTACGCTTACATTCTCCAGAATGCATCGTTATTTAGTGTGCACTCTGGCCGAACGCCAACTAGGTCGGGTAGACAGATACGATTTTAAAATGCCTATAATTGTGATATGTGACGTAACCTGCTTTCGGAAATGTTGAAATTCGACTAATTTAAAAAAAAAAGAAAAAAGAAGCATTGATGTATTTTTTTACAACGCCCGAATTTATGGAAATTGCCCAATATATTTATTTTTTCGTCGTAGGTAGAATTTGTTTTTTTGTTGTTGTTTATTCTATATTCAATTTCTTCGCAACAGGACTTGGACGAGAAACGAATAAAGAATATTAAGAACTTTATGTTAAGTTCAGTGGATGTCGAAAGGAAAGTTTTCCCGATCATCATTCAGTGCTTTGACGGGATGGAACTGGCCGCAAATAGTATTAATGAAAAAGAGGTAATTTAAAAAAAAATAACACAAATCTTATGAAAAGTTTTAAACTAGTTTTAGTGAAATTATATATAATATATGTATGTACTGTGAATTTTATTAACATATTTTATTCAAAGCCATTCACTTTTCGCATTCTTCAAACCGGACGTGGCGGGTTACTAAGCGATTTGTTTCTTAAATATCTTTTTTTACAATCTAAAAATATTTTAATGTTAAATATATTGTATAATATTTGTAATAAAATAACAATCCGTATTTACAACAATAACGAGTTTTGAGTTTTGAATTTTCCTGTTGATATCACACTTGCGGTGATATGATCAGGAAGATTCATGCCCTTGGTTGCAACATGGTAAATGCTTTATAATTAAAATATAAATATTAAAAATGCATCTGTACTACTGATTTGATTGTAACACAACTTTTGGTACAGTTATCGACACTTTAGGGCTTAGCCGCTACACCCGCTCCTGCCAACCGAAAGGTTAACAGTCGCCGTCGTCTAACACACGTAATTCCGGATCCTCTCGATCCACTATCAGTGCTTTTAGGTACACCAAGCACCGGTTACCGTTCTCGCCAAATCCTTCGTCGAATACGACGAAATTAACCCTTTGCCAAAGCCCACTGAGTTTCCCGCCGGATCTTCTCAGCGGGTCGCGTTACCGATCCGGCGGTAGATTCCGTCAGTCATCTAGTATAACCCTTCGAGATTACTAGAATAGATAGGAAAAAGGCCTAGTTTCATCAACGCTCAATAGATGTCGTACGAGTCGTTTTTTTAAATTTTATATTATGGCCACGGTATTTGTGTCATTAATTAACTTGTTAGGTTACGCTGACATAGCCTCTCAAGGCTAGCACCAACTTAGGTAGGGAAAAATAATAATTATAATAAACTAGCTGACCCGGCAGACTCGAATTTTAGCGAGACTAACGAAAAGCAATTCATTTTTATATATATAGATATAAACTGATAGTTTACTGGTGGTAGGACCTCTTGTGAGTCCGCACGGGTAGGTACCACCACCCGCCTATTTCTGCCGTGAAGCAGTAATACGTTTCGGTTTGAAGGGTGGGGCAGCCGTTGTAACTATACTTGAGACCTTAGAACTTATATCTCAAGGTGGGTGGCGCATTTACGTTGTAGTTGTCTATGGGCTCCAGTAACCACTTAACACCAGGTAGGCTGTGAGCTCGTGCACTCACCTAAGCAATAAAAAAAATAGAGGCTTAACGATTTAAGTTACTCTCTTCGTTTCCAGGACACAAAATTAGTTATAGACAGGTACAAGTCTGGTTTCGTTCCGCCCGAAGACTTCCAGTTCGAGTTGGCTTCCGGGGCAGACACAACAGACTCGGCGTCGACCCATCACCAGCCGCACAACCACCTGACGGCGTCCCGGGGGACCGTATCCGGGAACAAGCTAAAGAAACGCGGCGGTCTACTCTCCATATTCAGTTCAAATAAGGTGAGGCTATAGAGTGGAGTGGAATGGTCCTGGAATACTTGAGACCTTAGAACTTATATCTCAACGTGGGTGGCGCATTTATGTTGTCGATGTCTATGGGCTCCAGTAACCACTTAACACCAGGTGGGCTGTGAGCTCGTCCACCCATCTAAGCAATAAAAAAAAAAGAATGGTTTGGAACGAGCCGAAAATATAATAACAGCATTGAATTAAAATAATCGACATTGTTTTCAGATGATTTAATTTCGGTATTAATGCAATCATTCCCAGAATTATGGTTTATGCATAGCTATAGATATAGAGCGGTGGATAGTTAACGCGAAAAAAAAAAGTTATGAAACGCGGAATTGCGACTTTCATAGCGTGGATTTAAATAGTACTAAATTCAAAATTACAATCTTCAACTCGGATTTTTTTTATTTTGTCGTCCGACCAGGCAGACTAGCATATGGTCTACCTGATGGTAAGTGGTTACCGCTCATGGACTTCAGCAATCTCAGGGGCAGCCCCAAGTCGCTGCCTACCGCTTTTTTGACTCGGATTACTCATTGATGAATGACATATTATTATCTACCACTGGTCAGTTCCAAAAAAACCGCAGTAGGGCTGGACCGATGACAAAAACTATGGTGTCTTCTTTTCTTTTCTTTTTTAAGCAAATATTGTATTTTTTATAGCACAATTACAATTATTATTCCAAAACAATTGAAGAACGCTTTGGCACGTGACTCTATTTCGTTGAAGGTCGTTTCCTTCATGATACTTGTTGCTCAAAGGAAGGAAGGTTTTTTTTTCCTACCTGTGCTGAAAGCCTTGAGAGGCTATCTTATCACCTTGACGTATAGGTGAGCTCACGGGGCTCAAATCGAGTGTTGCTAACACTGGCTCTAGCAAGAGCAGTGCTTCGTAGAATCTACCACCGGATCGGAAACGCGACCCATTGAGAAGATCTGGCGAGAAACTCAGTGGGCTGTGTCTATGTGTTAATGGGAAGGAATAATGCGGAAGCGTCCTTGCATGCATTTTTAATTTTAATTCCGATCAAAGAATTTTTTATTCGTTAGTTAGTAGTTCGTTCTCGTTTCGCCTTGGAAAAACATTTCTGCACACCCTGTATAAACAGTTGGCAGTGCCGTCACCGACCTTCAGTTGTGAGTTCGAAGTCATTGGTTCAGTATAAAATCGCCAATTCGGATAGTTTTCAAACTAGTATAAAATACCAAACTAAACAGAATACCTATCAAAATATGGATTATTCTGTTAAAATAATAAAGTAATGAACACTTTTGTGCCGACTAGTACTTAGGTAATTGTAGCCATAGTAATTATAAGTGCAAAAGTGTTTTTGTGGTTTGACCCTCTTTCAAGAACCAACGTTGGTACATTAGTTTCGAAATACAAATTATATGCGGATGAAACTATTTCGCACTCCTAGTATAAAATAGAAAAAAGAACTACTGCTTAAGAATTTCGATAGTAAAATTGTTATCCTCAAATAATTATACGCCTCTTAAGAATTTTCTGTTTGAGATACTAACCGATCGTAATTAAGTTAGAGATTTTTTCTTTATTTAATTATAAAGGTTGCTTGATGGTTTATGCTTTTAGAGCTTCGTCATGTTATTATCTATTATATTCATTTGGGTATGCACGTATACGTATATATAATAGTATATTTATAGTACATTTTTTAAGGAATTTTATGACCTGGTAACTAAGACCTTTTAGGCCAGTCTTATTTTAATTTATATTCTTATTTTTACGAAAAATGAGAATGTGAAGTGAAATGAAGATGATTAATTTGAGACATTAATCAACTGGGATGAAATAAAATGAAATGAGATGGGATGAAATATAATATAATCTCAGTAAAATGGTGGTCATTTACTGAGATTTTTTAGTGGACTTTTTGGAGGATTCCGTGAAGTTACGTCCAGCGACTTTGTTTTTTTTTTCACACATTTGTGCACTTTCACAGATATTAAACAGTTAATAAATCACCGTCATTACAAATTTAAACGTGAAGAAACACTAAATATACAAAATAGAACAAATCACACAACTTCACTCCTCGCGGTACCGCCAAAAAGTCCAGCTATAGTACAGTAAAGTAAATCCTAACAGATTACAGTACAATACAATCTCAGTTGCAGACGCTAATCCATCTTATTGGTCTGTGTAAATAAATCATATGAAATTTATTTTTGTTACCAGTCTCAGTCTACCATCAAACTTGAAACACAAACCTCAACAATCTCAAATTTTTTTTTAGCAATCGAACGGCATACTTTTTATATTATATGTTACATTATTCATACAAGTTATGGTTTTACATGGGTTTGTTTACATTTGACCGACTCGGTGGTGCAATAGTTAGCGGATCTGACTGTGGCGCTGAGGGTCGTGGGTTCGATTCCCACATCTGGTAAACATTGTTTGATGTATAGGTTTGTTTGCTTTTTCTCTGGGTGCTAATTATCTATACATGTATATATGTAATCTCTGGGACCGGATGACCCTGCGTGATTTGTTTCCAGCTGCTATTATTGTCACATGGAATTTTAATTTATTAATACAACGTACCGGGTTTACGTGGAGGTACTAATTATGTTTTTTTTTTTCTTTATTTCAATCCCCGTACAATTCCTACCTCTAACACGGGTACAACACACGTTACAACGTATCGGTATGACGCGCTGCGGGCGGCTACGTTACTGATCTAATGGAAAACGTAAGTCGTCTCCGTCGATTGAATAGCACGAGCATGATGACTCACAAACTCACAATAAGATTGATTACGTACACCTAAACATCCTTGTTATATAAATCATACATTGGTGTTTCATTATCCTTGATAACTTAGCAAACACGATTTGTTTTTGTTTTACTGTAAATACTACGTAACCTAGACAAACATAACTGACAAGCTTTAGTCTTTATAAAGTAAATCAATAATCTAATAAATAGTAAAGTTGTAAATCACGGACACCCAAAGTCTTACTGTAACAACCACATTCTTAACACATTTTTTCCTTGTAAAGTAATTATAACTATATACCTACTTAAAAACTTCTTCGTTTTGAGTTTGAAATATTAGATGACTTTGAGAATAGCTGGTCTAAACGTACGATATAAATACGTATATAGGTCCAAATGTTACGTAGTCTTAAACGAATAGAAATACTGGAATAAAGTCTGCAAGTAAAAAAAAACAGATTCGAAAAATACCTACTGCAGAATTTTATGTCATCAACAATAAGGGGTTTTCCTTTACTAATTAATAACTATAGTTTTTTTTTCTTTTTTTGTTTTTTTTTTTTGCAATTAAAATAATATATATTCTGAATATAAGTATTGTATTTTATGCCTTTGTTTATTTAATTTTATCTTGCTGTGTGCATATTATCTATTGATAGTGTCGCTTTAATGAATATCGCCTTGGTGTTGCGCTATCATTTCAATTTAATACTTCGACTGTGATCATAATATTCTAAGTACAGCTTGAAACGATGTCGGAAAACGGAAAATGTATTTTTTTAATGTTATAATTTAAGTAAAAGCTTTTAATAAAAAAAATCCCTATTAAATTTTCTTACGTATGAGTTGAGAGTATATTATTTTTTATGAAAGCGAATTTTATTATTTAAAGTTTTTTTTTTTTTAAAAATCGTTTTATATTTCCGACATCGGGTATTCACTGTACGTATACTCGTATCCTCTCATTTTGCCTAAGCCTAATATTTTTTGTTTGCCTCTCCTGCGCCTCGCTCCGCCGTCCTAACGATCTACCGTAGAAGATTGTCGAGGCGTGCAACTCTATAAAGGTCAGTCTTCGTTGGCGTGTTGATCTCTTGTGTTTCTGATTGTATTTTGTATTGACAAGAAACCAAAACATTCGGGTCTCAAATGAAATGTTTAGGTGAGTTTAATCTGATCGTAAAATCGTAATTTTGATTGTCTCTTTAAAATTAATATCGATAATTAAATTAACGTTAATCAGAAACGAATAAAGAATGACACGACTGTTTGTTGCTTTTATGGAGGGCAGAGGTAAGGAGAATCGTCTCATATGGGAGGAGCTTGAAAAAGTGTCCCACTTTCAGCACTAAATAACAGTTCAAAAATCCTCCAGAATGGCGCTAGCATAGGCACAGGGTATGATATGAATTAAGCAGTTGTTAACTGATTGAAGTATGCTGAGTTAGGAAATTTAATATATTTAATGACTAGAGTAGTTAGTGACAATATAAAATAAAAGACCTCACATGTTTACGTAGTCCAAACTAATTTCGTCAATATAACTTAAAATTATTGCTTTGGTAAAACGTGGAGACATCGATTGCATTTTCTTATTAGCTTTAAATATTAAATACTTTTTGTGATTTTGTAGTGCTTACAGTTCTTTCGTCCTTTTTTATTTCTCTATCTTATTCTAATAACTTTCAGCGCCTTTTTTAAAATTTACCCGGTTGCGACTCTAGTGCCACCCTTATTTAGCAGATTTTAACGGACACTTTTTTACATACAGACGGTTTTCCTTACCTCTATACTCCATAGTTGCTTTGTGTTGCTTGGTTTTACCGCAGGGCTGCCACGGCTTTGATTGTTATAGCGCACTACAGAATATTGATGTTCGTATACGTATTTTTTTTTGTCTTTTTAATTGTAACTACTATCTAACTAATTGTCTACCCGTCTATATTATATATTGTATATAATATTATATAATACAACAATAAAGATGTGCTATATTGTGTTCTTCGATGTGAACGAAATGACGATAAAATAAATAAGAAAACGTCTATAGATTAAGTGAGCGACGTTAAAACCTTTGGTACGATGCCTAGTTTAGTTTTAGTTTATACTTCACGGGGTCATACTAAGATATGTTTGTGTTAACGTATTAATAATTTCAGATATAGTACAATATAAATACTCAAATACAGTGTACATTTTCTTAATTGATATCGGCTAAGGCGTGTTGATTTATACAAAAAAATTACTACAAGAGCGCTAATCTACTCTTGTTTTGTAAAAGCGCGTATGAGCTACACGTGTGTTGTTCCTTTTTTTTTTAGATTAGCGTTGGTATGAGGTTGCACTGTGCACGTTTCATTGGTTCTGTTTGAACACTTGCACTAATATTATTATTTTTTCATTTTGAATATTTCAGAACAACATGTCTACGGATGGAAAGGAGGACTATTCAGATTTGCCACCGAATCAAAAGAAAAAGAAACTTCAAGCTAAAGTACAAGAACTCAGTAAACAGGTACACGAAATGTTAATAGGGCCACCCGCTTTGATATTCTCAATGAATATTCTATACTAACGAAATAAAGTAAGAAGGAAAGGAAAATAGTATGTAACTACAAGGAATCTAATTTTGTGAACTGCCCCTATCTTTTGGCTTAATAAATTGAACATTACTAATTCTTTCCTCTCTGCCCTTTAATAATAATAATGCCTGTAATATCACGAATAACATTCTCGAATCGTTTTGAAAGTTTTTGCATAGTGACGTCATAATTTTGTGAACCACAAAAGTTTTAATGATTGAAAATAAAATTTAGGTTGCGCAAGAACAAGCCGCAATGGAAGGTCTTATGAAAATGAAAGGAGTGTACGAAATGAGCCCCGCGTTGGGTGATCCAATGACTGTAGAAGGTAATATACTAAAGTTGATCTAATGAAATTCCATTCGCGACATATTTAAATAGATTGTGGCGAAGTAAGAAATAATGACTATTTAATTTACTGCTTTGCTAGTTTTGTCATGAAAATATGTAGGAGTTACTATAACATGTGTTAAACTCATAAATAAATATGTTCCCGTTTTTTGCGTACATATGCAATACAATTAAATTACAATCGCAAGAGATTAAACAAATAATTTAAATGATGAGCCGCTGTTTTGATATAACATTTTATTTTATCATTATTGTGCCCATGTAGGCAAACAAGTCCAGAGCCCATTTGATGGTGAGTGGTTACTGATGGTGTTTAATGAACGCCAGCAATGCCAACGCCATAGCCAAGTCGCTGCCTGCCGCCTCACCGGATAATGTCGCTCATGAGATCACAATTTGTAGGTCAACTTAACGAATGCTGCGATAAATTGAAGAAACTTCGCTCGCAACTGAACAAGTTCGAGGAGCTCTTAGCCGAAGCGAACAGTCAAGTGAACGCGGCTAACTCATTACATCCCGTCGCCAAGACTAATGGCGCGCCGCCCACGCAGGCTACAAGGTAAACGATACGGACGCCTTTTTTTTTTTGTCGTAGGCGTACGAGCATACGGCCTACCTTATGGTGAGTGACTACCGTCGCCCATAGACGTCAGCAATGCCAGGGGCAAAGCGAAGCCGCTGCCTACCGTTAAGTACTCTCCACAAGCCTCGTTTAAAGAAGGATATGTCATAGCGCTCGGGAAACCCCGTGGAGCCTATTCTAAAGCCAGAAATAAATAAAATATAAACAGTATTTATTATCAACAATTTTAGTGCTGAGCTGAGAGTTTCACTTACTTTGCAGATATTGCTAAAGGATTCTTGAAAAAAGTACCTGATGAAAAACTTTAATTTTAACATTAAATTTATGTAATGATAATTGATTGGAATTTGTTTCAATCGAATAAGCAAAATAATTTGTTTTCATTATCTAATAGAAAAAAAGTGACGTTTTGTGAGACGTCATTTTTATTTAGACAACACACACTCGACGCATTTACTGACTTTATTTGTATTAAGCCCATTGGATTCGCACATTCCCTGCGTACTTTATGCACACATTATATCTTGTCACGATAGGCAATATCACGAGCACAGATATTTTAATACATTAGATTTTAAAGAAAAAACGTAACCTGTAAAGTCAAACAAAGTTGAGCATGAAATAGCATAATGTATGATTACTATTCATCGTTAGAAAATTGCAGCTTTTATTCTAAAAATAATTATACTGTGTAGCAAAGTCGATTTGCAATAATTGTACTGTTGTTTGTTCCAGTATCGGTTCGAACAGCGAGTCCCTGTCCCGTTCGGCGTCGGAGTCATCTGTGAGTACGGGCACGGGCACGGGCGGAGGGGCGGGGGTGCGCGCGGCGGGGGGCTCGCCCGAGTCCGGCCTGGGCGGAGAGCTCGCCGCCGCACATACTGACCACGCCAATGGCGAACACGACCAGGACGACCGCGAGTCCGACCTCGACTACTACTACTGCGAGCCCGATCTGCAACCCGTCGGCTACTGTAAGGCGCTTTATGCCTTCGAAGGTGAGCGTTGCCGTACATACACAACACCATACCAATTCCGAATCCTGATCACGCAGGAGCCAGTCACCGTCGACGCCCTAGACACGTCCTTACGGATCCATCAGATCCAATAACCTTTGCATTAGACGCCTTCAACTCTAACACTAGGAGCAGTTGCTCCTGGCTGAGCCTTTGCTCACCCAGCTGATCTGGTGAGATTGGAAAGGCCTCCGGGCCACCAGTGATCCTACAAATCTTAAAAAACTATACCAATTTTTATTTTTTATTGTGGGATTTTATGACCTGGTAACCAAGACCTTTAGGTCAAGTCTTATTTTAATGATGAAAATGATAATATGAAGTGAAATGAAATGAAGTTGATTAATATGAAACATAGCATGAAATGAAAATGTGATGAGATGATATGGGATGAAAAAATGGTAAAAGTAAAAAATTGTGGTCATTTACTGAGAATTTTTCAGTGGACTTTTTGGAGGATCCCGAGAATTCCCACATTTGTGCGCTTTCAGTTGTCCTATTCCGTCAATTGTCATACTAAACAGCTAATAAACCACCGTTATTACGCATTTAAACCTGAAGGAACACTAAAAAGACAAAAAAATATATGAAAAAACTGAAATTCAACTAAAAAATTAAAAATAAATAATAGTTGAAAAAACTAAAAACCACGCTTTATATAAAATTAAACTAAAAATAGAAAATCATTTTTTAAGAAGTTAAATTGAAAATAGTGTAAAAAAATATTTCTATTATTAGTTCAATTAATTTTTTTTTTTTCAATTTTATAAATTAAATATATTTTTTAAGATTTTTTTAATATTGAATTGTCATCGGTCCCCGATAAATCTACAAAGTTTGAAGGAAATCTGGCCATTTAAAGTGGGTCAAAATCGCGTCTAAAGGAGTCAGTTACAAACATACATACAAGTGAAGTTAATATAAAGCGTGTAATAAAACAGATCACACAACTTCACTCCTCGCGTTTCCGCCATAAAGTCCCCACCATACCAACACTGTTCTATAAGCAAACATAGCGGCGCTCACAAGCCAGTGTTGGTTGTTTAGGTATCGGCAGCGGGTCCACGATGCGGATGGAGTGCGGCGAGCAGCTGCTGGTGCTGGAGACGGACGCGGGGGACGGCTGGACGCGCGTGCGCCGCAACCGCACCCGCGAGGAGGGGTTCGTGCCCACAACGTACATCGCGACCACGCTCTACTCCGACGCGCAACACTAGCCGGTGAATAACATACACTCTACTTACATTTTTGTTATCAGTGTTGCCAGCATTTTGAATTCTCTCCCACTAAGACGTACAATCCATTCCACTAAAAAACCACTAATTCGCTCTGGTAGATTATATTAAAAACACTAGCGACCCGCCCTCGCTTCGCTTCGGGAACATTACATTTTATTATTGATAGGCGAAGCCCGCCATGTTGCACGCGATACGACAATAACTGCGGGTGACGCCGCGGGGTGAAGCTAGTCTAAAAAAAAGTAGCCTAAGTTACTCCTTATATTATCAGCTACCTATTAGTGAAAGTTTCATCAAAATCGGTTCAGCCGTTCTAGAGATTAGCCGGAACAAACAGACAGACAGGCAAAAATTGTAAAAAATGTTTGGTGTATTTACCGTGTATATTTAACATAACTACATACTAACTTTTACGCTATTGAGAACGTTAGAAAACTCGCACTAAGCACACTGTAGGCTCTAGTGATCCGTTAGTATGATGTGTTATGATGTTTCCAGGGACAGCAGCGCGCCCGAGTCAGATGACGTCACGCCGCCCTGGACACTTCACCGCGCCGGGAGAGCAAAAAGCCTTCTCTAATTATAACGTTCTCGTGGCCTATAATATAATAACACATATTATTGCTATAATTTATCGTAATGAAAATGTTAGCATTATTTTTTTATCGTGCCCTTTGTATTCCAATATGTAACGGCGCCGAATAAGGACGTGAATGGACTAAAATCATAATAACATTCCATGATCTATTTATTGTGTATATTGTTGGTTATATGACATACATATTTTTCATGTATGATATATATACCGTATTAGGGTAATGTTAATTGTAATGTGTAACTCTCGTCTAGATTTTCATTGTGCCAGCCCTTTTTACATGTTAAGGTAATCTTTTGTACTTACGAATAGTTATTTTTGTTTATGTTTTTTTTTTTTATGTGATTCATCCTATGAAATTATAGCAAAAATAGTATGAAATGAACTCAAATGTGAAATGTAAAATATTTAAACTAATGTTGCTTATGTGAAACTATAGGACTTCATAAACTGACTTGAAAATGAGTATTGTAATATCCGATGTCACATAAAATAATTGTATAATGCTTATGTTATTACTAAATTTACGATTCTAGTTGTTAATGCTAGCTAAATGTCGCAATTAGCTAATGCTATTTTCTGAATATATGCTGTATGCGAGGAACGTATAGTTAATGTATTTATAAGTGGGGAAGGATGAATGAACGTGTATAATTTTTCTATAAAATAAAACTGTAAGAAGACATTTCGATTTTTATTTTTAAAGCTACAGAAGGGAAATCCGTCGCGTAGATTTATCCGCGTCGCTGGGCGTTAAAAGGTAATTAAAAAATCGTTTTTTATGTATTTGAACTGACCAAATAAAAAGACAAGTTGCATTAACTGTTTTTTATACATAATGAGTTTTCGGAGCTTTGGAACGTGCCCGTTCCAAAAACATTGTCTAAGAGTTTTTATTGTGATTACTATATCGATACTTTGATAGTAGGTATTATAATGAACTTACAAAACGGCGATAAACTATTAAAAATATGAACAGAAAACGTATTTACTATAATAGCTAATATGTTTCACTGTCCCCAGTATATAAATATGAACAGAATTTGCTAGTCCGCTTGTAAAAACGAGATTGACGAAATCATCTCATACAATTCCTTGTAGCACTCCCCAGGGCCCTGAAACTGTCATAGGTACTTCAAGACAAATGTTTTTTGTATGGAAACTAGCGACATCTTGTAGCGGATGCCTCTAAACTTATATGTTGTTAAAGTTAAGGTATTTAATTAGGGCATAACTAAACAGAGAAAATAAAATAAAAAATCGTACAAGTCTTTATTTTTTATAGGCAAATTGATTCAATTTCATCAATTTATAGTTTCTGAAAATTTACAAAATCCTTGATTAAAAATAAAATATAGGATAGGTAATATGTTACCGCCATCTACAGGAGCAATGAGAAACTAATCGAAGCGAAGTATCTAGTAGCCGACGCCCGTAAACATTTTTGTTGAGTGCTTGAGTTGTTTATCTAACTAATTTATGTGGCACTCCCCATGGAACACACGAACAAAACAGAAAGGAGAACCAAAGATAACTTTACGCTGTTTAGAAAACGGGATTATCGATAAATCTAACGTTCCTCTTCTGTATGGAGACGAATGGAAGTAGCTTCTATTTTAGGAACCCCGACTTAGTACTCCACACGAGGCTGAAAGTGTGCTTTACGGCATAAGTCTGTCCAAGCCTGAAGCTTTGCTCTTTCGAGTTCTCCCAACGTTTTAGTTGCCAACTATGCTGTACGTGCCAACAGGTTCGACAATGAACACGCCGCCACGCTCACGCCAAAACACCGACCCCATGAATTCTAACATCTTCGGAAGGTTTCGAGATGCTCCTTGAAATGCGGGTCCATGACATAAGTACCTTTTGCAATGAACGCGTAAACCTGTTTGGCACATTCCGACTCAGGACAACGGCACCTAATCTCTCGTAAGTGTCCTAAAAATAGACTAAGGATTATTGTTTTTATTGCTTAAATGGGTGGACGAGCTCACAGCCCACCTGGTGTTAAGTGGTTACTGGAGCTCATAGACATTTACAACGTACGCCACCCACCGCCACCCTCGCCATCCACCTTGAGATATAAGTCCTAAGGTCTCAAGTATAGATACAACGGCTGCCCCACCCTTCAAACCGAAACGCATTACTGCTTCACGGCAGAAATAGGTGGGGTGGCGGTACCCACGCGCGCGGACGCACAAGAGGTTCTTCTACCAGTAATATATTATTTGACCAGTAGATATTTGACCGGCGAATGAATAACAACTTCTGTGAGTATTAATCACACCAACATTACTACGAGCGCCTACTATAATGTATGTACGTGTGGTAGAACATATTGTGGCCTCGCTAGGGTAGGATAAGTATCTTAAGGTAGCGGCCAAAACGCTAGTTCGCCAAAGCGGCGCGACACGATAATCCTCTTATCATGGCCGCCCCTGAGCGAACAAACCCATAGACACAGCCAACTGAGTTTCTCGCCGGATTTTCTCAGTGGGTCGCAATTCCGATCCGATGGTAGATTCTACGAAGCTTTGAACTTGCTAAGGCTAGTGTTAGCAAATTCTCTCACGTTGAGCCCGTGAGCTCACCTACTCGTAATGGCGTACCTGGAATAGCCCCTTCGGCTTCTAGCGAAAAGTTAAGGGAAAAAAGTAAGATAACCACTCAGCCTGTTTCTACTGTAAATCCGGTTGTGCATTCCGGTTCGTAGGATATTACAGTTGCTCAGCAATAGAATCGAGACTTTAATTCCATGTCTCATGGTAAATAAAAAAATGTGCGTTTCGAGAACCACATCAAGAACAAAATTCTTTCTAGAAAAAATCCATTATCTTTGTTCACTGATCGAATCTTCATAGTCGTATGTACACACATATACGCTCATACGTAATGGACTCATAAATAAATAAAAGAGAGAAAGTAAGTGAGAAATTTGCATGGACGGTTTTTGACGGTTTTTAACGGTTTTTCGTTACGTGACGTTTTTATCAGCTAATCTGGGCAACGCAGGCTTTGAAGAATTCATCCCAAAAACAAATGTAAATAATCTAGATATAAACGAAATATGTAGATAATAACTATTAGATTGGATCTGCTTATTTTAGCTACTGAGATACGCAGGTACTGAGCCGGAAAGCCGCTTGAACAGTAGGTACGCATTATGCTTGTCCAAAGTAAGCATTTTAAGATCAGGCGTAAAAATACCCTTCGACAGTAGCATGCTTGCATTGAATTGCATTACATTTACAAGAATTTCTGATGTTCCTTTCTAAAAGTCAACTAGGGCAACCTTGTGGAATTAATAACTTCATTATTATTAAGCTAAGTGACGGAATAAAATTACAATCGTGATGACAATAAATAGGACATGGTTAGAAACGACTTTATTTTTAATTAAGATCACCTATAAAAATATTTACATTTTTCTGAAATGTATCACGCTTTTGTGAGAAAACAATTTTCAACTAACGAAATGTTCACGAAAATATTTGAAAATAAATTGATAACATTAAATTCCACGAAATGAATGGAGCCGAATATTAGTTTCGTTCAGACTAACCGAGAGAACTTTGTTTTATGTTTCAAGGGATGTCTGAGGGTCTCAAAAATTTTAAATACAAACTGGACGAGCTCTGATCTGGAAAATTTCAAAAAGTTTAGAACATGAGTTTCAAGTTTAAGCGTTACGTAAGTAATACGAAATTCTAGGATCTTGTATTATATCAATAGAATATTCTAGAGAGTAAGTTTATCAACACTTTCACTCAAGTTTAACTGTGCACTTTTACACATGACTAAGCAAATTTGTAAACACGTATTTCCGAGTTCAAATCCGGCTATGTTACAAAGTTGAAAGAAAATGTACGACGGTAAAAAAGTAAAACTTAATGACTTTTGTGTGGAGCATATTCTCCAGTATGTATCCAGACTAAACGATACATATTTAAAATTCAAGAGCAACATTTTCTTTAATTTTCAAATACATCTGAAAATCTCAGCGACTTTTTTAGTTTAAAGATCTAAGTGCAACAAGTAATTTAAAAATAAACACTTTTTTATGGCTTAATCTGTTAGTTTCCAGGCCATTTCACTACTGTGATAAATTAAATTTAAAAGATTATATAAACATAAACTTTTAAAATTATTAGATAGATACGAGGTTGTGTGTATATATCTTTAAAGATAATATCTTTGTTTAAAGATATGATATATACAGCAATATACACAACCTCTTATTTAACAATATTTACTTATCCTCATTGCTCATTATGTCTATTTGACTTTGCTAAAAAAAAAGTATAATTTGTGGTTCGCATGAGAGTCGAGGCAGTTAGTTACATTACGTTCGTTGCTCCATTGGCCGAGTGCTGCGCCTTCCGTGTCATGCCACGCAACTATTACATAATTCACTAAGCATGTTGTATGATGGGATTAAATACTCTCGTTCATTGCTTGATTCGAATCAATTTACAGTACGTTTCATTGTTCAAAATGAACAATGTACATAGCTTGCGTAGGAATCCTCCTTTTGACGAAAGTGTGGGCTTCGTTTTATGTCTTAAGTTAAACGGGTTTTGCAGGAAATGCGGGCCGAACGCACGATCCCGAGATCGGGGATTGAGCAAAGCTTTGAATGACTTTCGTTCTCGACTAGAATCGTCATTTATCGGCATCAATCACATTTAAATTAAAATTCCAAATATTTTTATTTTAATGCGCATTTACACCCTCCCTAATTAAAGTAAATGTACCTTGTGTTCGCAATAAGACTGGTTGAAATATTGAGATAAACATTTAGCATTACCTAATAGCATTTAGCATCTGTTTAATTTAAATATCAACTATGAGACAAGGCATTGCGTATGACGCTTTTTTTAGCCTATCACTATCTATAAACATCATAAAATTAGTCACCCAAACTAAATATATAAGGTCGAATTATAAATAGTATTGTATACAACTGTCCTAACTTTTGAATAGGAACGATCTGCAGCAGTTGCTCTCGCTGAGTTGAGAGACGTTCAGGCACTTGTTAGCAAACCCCTCCTCAAGTGAGTAAACCCTCGAGCTCGCCTGCCCGCTCTAATCCGTTGTGACTCATGTTAGGTACGTAGATAGGTACGTATTTACTTGGAAGAATTGTAGCTGCATTTGAACCCCGACATAGCTGCATCGATCGACACGAATACAAATATACAGACTACATACATATCTAAGTTACAATTAGTTACAATTAAGTTACAAATTATAATTTGCGTAATTACTGGCGGTAGGACATCTTGTGAGTCCGCGCTGGGGGGGTACCACCACCCTGCTTATTTCTGCCGTGAAGCAGTAATGCGTTTCGGTTTGAAGGGTGGGGCAGCCCTTGTAACTACCTATATACTTGAGACCTTACAATTTATATCTGAAGGTGGGTGGCGCATTTACGTTGTGGATGTCTATGGGTTCCAGTAACCACTTAACACCAGGTGGGCTGTGAGCTCGTCCACCCATCTAAGCAATAAAAAAAGTGAATATTGAAAAGAAACACAACATATGAAACATTAATTTGAATCAACGAGATTGAAATGTTTGCGAGAGAATAGTCTAAAATTGTACAATAGAAACACTGGTTCGTACATGTAATTAAGTATGTAAAACACGCTAAACAAACTAACATCTCATACGCGATTATGTAAAACACTTAACTGTTTATGTAATTGCTGATTGCTTGTAGGATTACATTTCTTTTTGTTAATGCATGTTCTATTGTTAATGGATGTTCTATTGTTATAGTGTATGCATGTTAGATATCGTTATGCTAGATATCCCAAAAGATATTGATGCCGCATTATTGACTGACCAATGAATGATTATGTCTGTAAAAGTCAACAATTTAATGTTACTAGTGGTCCCGCAGTAGTCTAAATTCGACTATAATTAATTCGAATTGTTAGTTTGTACACTATTATGATTGTATTTTATAGTTCAATAATCACAAATTTCGCCAAGGCTACACTATAAAAAAATATTAATAAAGACAAACATTAATTAATCTATTCTCAATTTGACCACAGACGTCAAGAACAAAAGTTTGACAATAAATAGTATACATGCGTGTGTGCGTCAAATACATGGTATTTACTGTGTGTAATGTTTTCTTTATTGATTGAAAGTATATCTTATGCATTATTTAAAAAAAAAAATACCATTGTGCACTTCTTCTCTATATTCTCTATAAATTTAGAAAATTTCATACTCCTCCGTCCGCGCAATTTTAGTAAAAAGGGATACAAAGTTTTTGTTTCACGTATTAATATATAGATAAAAGATTATACCACCATATCAAGAGTATTAGATCTCCCTTTTTCTTATTTGAATCTAATTTGACTAATTAAGATTCATTTCATTGTTTATTATATTAGAAATAATGTTATTTTTGTAGTATTTTCTTTGGCCTTCGCGAGTCGTAGACTTAAGACTTAAAACTATTTTAATGGCTTAATGTCGCGTTTATTATTGTCATTCTTCATATTTCCAACGTTTCCAATATTTTACAGTTCTCGTGGTCACAAATGAATCAAGTAGGTTCATTACTGGTGGGAGGACCTATTGTTAGTCCGCACGGGTAGGTACCACAGCCCTGCCTATTTCTACCGTGAAGCAGTAACGCGTTTCGGTTTGAAGGGTGGGGTCGCAGTTGTACAGTAAAAACTGAGACTTAGAACTCATGTCTCAAGGTAGGTGGCGGCATTTACGCTGTAGATGTCTATGGGATCCAGTAACCGCTTAATGCCTGGTGGGCCGTGAGCGCGTCCACCTATCGAAGCAATAAAAAAAAATATATATATTTTTATTTTTTGGATGTGAACGTTTAGAGTAATAGAATGATATCGCCTGCGTCTGAGCATATTATCAATTATTAATGCAAAAATAATAATTCTGCTTACAGCATAATATTAATAGACCAAACCGTCGCCCGTTTGCCCCTTAAAAGGTTAATAAAAATAAAGTTGCCCATTTGGCACCTCTTGGTCAATGTACGATATTGGCCAGACATAAAAAATTCAAACACGTTTCGGTTATCAAAGCTACTGAAATATTTACAACGAAAATAACTGCTTTTCCTTTTCGGGAAAAGGTTATTATTGAACCTTTACATTCCTTTCTAACAGTCTTCTCCTCACGTATTACGAAGGATCTCAAATCAACGGCCATTTTCTCCGACATATTTCTGCTTCCTATTTCTTCCTATCTTTTGTTCGAAGTCTAGGACGTTCCAATGTAATAGAGATTACATTGTCATGTATCAAGGTGAATGGCGAAACTCATGTTTATACTCAATATGTAATAAGCATCGGAGGTCATAAAGGTCCGATGCTTGGTTAAAAACAGATGAACTTTGAATTCATGTGCACTTATATACCCAAAATTTTGTATGAGCTTTGAACAAACTATAAAATACATTTTCCCTTCCTACAAATACTAAATCAAGGTTTAAATCACGAAGGGAATATTATAAAATATTAAAACCGAATTCCTAATATCTGGAACGAGGGCGGATTCATTGAATATTCCGCTGTGATTCAGTTGCTTTGCGACCGCAAACATTCCACCTCCGGATCTGGGCTCTCAACATGGAATTAATTCAAGACTCAGATAAAGAATTCTTATTATTCAGGTTGAATTCGAGGTATTCGAAAAATCTCTCCTTTCTAATTGGTATTTTATAAAGGTTACAAGGTTTGATTTCCTTTTTGTTTTTTTTTTACAGCCGCCAAACCCTAAACGCTGGCGTCAGCTATGATAGCATTCTAACTAATATGGCGCAGTGGAATGGTGTATTTGCTTAAGACGTTGAATACTAAGGGTCGGTAATTTGTCAGAGTTAAATATTGGGCGCTCGCACTGTCATTGCGCTACGCATTATTATTCTAGTCTCTTTCATTCAGTTAAGGCAAAACTCAACGACGCTTAATTAATTTTATTGTAAATAAGGGATGTCGCTTGAAATTTCATTTTATGTCAGTAAATTGTTAAATCTATAGTAACTATACGTGAAGCAAAAACTTTGTACTCCTTTTCACGAAAATTGCGCGGACGGAGGAGTATGAAATTTCCCACACTTATATAGATATTATAGGGAGTGCAGAGTGCCAATTTTTTTTTTAAATTACACATAATAAATACATTACGCACACTACCATGTATTTGACACACACATGCATATATATTTATTGTTAAAATCTGTAGTCAACTCAATTTCACTAGATAGATTAATATTGTTTGTCTTGATTATTATTTGTCTATAGTGTAGCATTGGCGAAATCTGTGATTATAGAGTTGTAGTCTTTGACAATAGAACCATAATAATGTTCAAACTTATAGTTTCAATGAATTAAAGTCGAATTTCGACTACTGAAAGGCCACTAGTATACATAAATTCGGCTGGTGATTTAAATTATTTTATATCATACACGCATTTCGCTGTATAGGAGTAATGAAGGCGAGTAAGATTTAGGTAATGTGGATGCTAACTTTCATGTCACTGCTGGTGGTGGAATGGCACTGGCAGTGTTTGTACGACCACCGACTCCGGCGCAGCGCGCGACCTACTGCCCGGCCACTACACCGTCCATCGCGTTCAATAACTGTTTTCGTTTAGATGTCATCTCTCGGTATATTTTAATAGTAAATTGAACAAGTGAAGATCAGCTTTTGATCAAAGTGGTGTAATTGTAGTAGTCGTCAGTGAGAAAATAGATTACAATAACAGGTAATTTTTTTTTTGTAAAAATTTTAAATTTATGCAAAATATTTGTGGTCCGTATCAGCCTACACTATTCAAACTAGTTAATAATAAATTAATTATTTGAAATAAATAATGACATTACTTTGAAGTAATTAAATATATTTAATCTTGTACGTATTTAAACACCTACAAAAAATTAAATTTATATAAAGTTAAAGGCAGTTAATAATAATTAATTTGTTAATGTTTCGAAAAATAGCTTTGAATAAATTTTAACTGTCGTGTCAACTACACGAAAATAGTTTGGGGTTATGGAAACGCTCGGAAAATTGTAAAGTTATTGAAGTGAATAAAATGAAGACGAGATTTTAACAATATATTAATTTTATCTGCAATTTGAGAGCATAAAAATGTACAGCACTAAAATTTATTCAACATAATCAATTAAATACTTTACTCAAAAATAATTTAGTTAAAATATGCAATCGTGTGTGTAGTGATTATGAAAAGCTTAATTGATGTAACTTTTGATGCCAATATTTTCTTATACAATGTGTGTGATTTGATTATTATTTTTACAAAGAACATAAATGAATTAAATGATAATTTAGCTGATACTTGCAAAACAAAAATATGATATTTTTAATATTTAAAGAAACAAGATAAGACGCTTGTTTCGTTGGATTCTCAGATCTTTATTAAGAGTATACGATAGTTTTTAACTAGTTTTTTTGAAATAAAATACTACATTGTTTATTGTTGTTTAACACTTTTACATTTAACAATCCTTTATCTTAAAATATCACATGTGTTCCATCAAATAGATCGATCTATGCAAATGAATGTCGCTTAAGCGATTTCATTGCAACGTTTCATTACAATATTGATCCAGTAACATTCAGAAATTTAAGCCGGCTGAAGTAATTAAGACTCTAAGTGCATGTCGGCTTTCAACCAAACTTGGTTGACAGGCAAACGAACATGAGGGAATAATGGAAGGAGCTCGTTTGTCGTATGTCACCAAACATATTCATGTAGTTACGTGCGTTAATGTGTTTCGGGAATATTGCTCAAAACTCTGTATACATTTAGAAAGGAAAGTGTAGGCTTACTATTCACCTACATTAGCTCGTTAGTATTAATTTAAATGCTAAATAGTTTTGATAATACATACATAACGTCAAGCTTAAGTTATTAAGTGGTTTCATATTGAAATAAGTAAGTTATATGAGTAAAAATTAGCTGATGCATGGACTCTCGATACGAAAAGCATGGGGAGGCCACCATTTGTTTTAGATTGAGGGTTAGAAAAACTCATTTACTAAAACTATAATTATTTACATTTGCCTCAGTCATAAATTACAGAACACAAGAGTTTGTTAACAAATTAACGAATGTCAACTATGTATTTATCAATTCATCGCAAATAGGTTAATTAGAATTAACAAAACAACAATTAGCAAATTGATGCGTAACACGTTTAAATAAACGAATACATTATAAATTTAGTAACTCAAATAATATTGTACGCAGCATTTTAGGATTGACCAATTGTGACGCTCACGCATTATAAAATATCGGTAGTGTTTATTATCATGACCGCGTTAATTACAACCGCGAAATACTCGTACAAGCAATCATATTGCAACCGAGTATTGCGTAAATCGAAAGAAAACATTCGCGCCCGGTTGCCGCACGATTCCGATACTAATACGCCTTAAATGTATAATAGGAAAATATCTGCTTGAGGTCTCTTGTGTTGCTCGACAATCGGTTAAAGTCGTAAAGTAATGTTGACATTTACAGAATCGATGAGTCGCCGATAACAGGAGGTCCGGCGCGTATGAACTTTCACCGTTTCTTGGTTTTGCCTCCGCGCCGAGATGTCGGAGATTGCATCACGTTATTTATGTCACCATGAATCCGTATGCGCAATTCACCTTAGAATGTAACGTTGTATGAAATCAAGTGTATTCTCGTGTTGTTTCGCAATTGTGGATTTTGATGATGCGAAGAATAGAAACTGTCGTTAATTCGGTTCAGGAACGAAATTAAAAATCGATTTTGAAATCAATACAAAAAAAAATCAAGGTTTTAAAAGGTAGATTAGTATCATTTTCTAAAATATAACGACGCTAGTTTCTTTTAAATGACCGTCAAAATGACCTCTTATTTCAATGTGCGGCGTTATTCTCGTCCTATTGTGTGACCTCTAGTAACCCCTTAATACTAGGCTAAGAGAGCACTCGTCTGATTGTCTGCGGCAGTAAAAAAAATAATATTTAGTTTATATCATACAATTATTTATTGTCGTCGGTCACATATCGATAGTCTTGTTTCGATCCGTTGTGTTTAGAATGTGAATACTGAGACTGGGTAATACGCCAATAACGAGTTTGGATTGAATTTTATTACGTAAATATTTATGGTATTCACGAGAAAAGAGTTTTCTTTTACTTTTTACTGTAGTTTTCTTTTTACTGGTGGTAGGACCTCTTGTGAGTCCGCACGGGTGGGTACCACCACTCTGCCTAATTCTGCCGTGAAGCAGTAATGCGTTTCGGTTTGAAGGGTGGGGCAGCCAGCAGATCTTAGAACTTATATCTCAAGGTGGGTGGCGGCATTTACGTTGTAGATGTCTATGGGCTCCGGTAACCACTTAACACCAGGTGGGCTGTGAGCTCGCCCACCGATATATGCTAGTATTCCACGAACAGAAACTTTAAACTGACTCCAGCATTTCGTATCGAAGCTTATAAACTCACGACAGCAGTTTCTATGCACAATAGACTCCATAACTTTATAATTCAAACTTCACTTTGTATAGGCCTCGTTGAAAGGAATGCGACGTAGTTGATTAATGATTTGGTTCTGTTGTGTTTCTTACCTCATTTTTTGCATTATTATGCTTATGTCAGACGGTAGTCAAAACAGTTTTATTCAATTGAAAACTTACGAAGCTACGGCCCACTCGATGGTAGATGGTTACCGTTTTTATTAGATATCAGCTCTATTAGGCAATTAGGAATTCATTTCTTTATCATGCTCTGGGAGTACTCTGAGGAATTGTTTGAGATGATCCCCTCATCTCCTTTTTATCATCGCACCTCCTGCCATCGCAGCAGAGCTCATTCATATTATCTGGAACCGCTGCGTTCATCGACAGTGCGTTTCCAGAGGTATTTTTGCCACGTACCATCCGGCTATGGAATGAGCTTCCCTCCACGGTGTTTCCCGAGCGCTATGACATGTCCCTCTTCAAACGAGGCTTGTGGAGAGTATTAAGCGGTAGGCAGCGGCTTGGCTCTACCCTTGGCATTGCTGAAGTCCATGGGCGACGGTAATCACTCACTATCAGATGGGCCGTATGGTCGTTTGCCTACAAGGGTAATAAAAAAAATCATCGCTTTTGCTAGAGCAGTCGTGGCCGTCATTCAGTATCATTGCTGTGGGCAGATGCTATGCGCCTCACGACCAATCACCACTTCTTCCGGTTTGCGGTGAGCCTGGTACACTCATTTGGAAATTAATAATTAACTACAGGTCTAATATGTACTTATGAGCATCAGACCCTGTTGACCATTGTAATAAGTAAAGTAAACAAGAAATTTTACCATAAATAGCGAGCACAATACCGCCGCACACTTGCATCTCCATTGTATTGTTCCGTGAGGCTCGATAAAAATATAATATTCACCCTGGGAAATCTATAGTAGCTACCCCGTTTTCGCAGCCAAGCGTTATTTAAAACTTATTTTTATGCTAAGTAGTACACTTAATTCAATGAAGTTCGAATTCTTTTGTTTTTAAAAAGGTCCTTGAAAATTTCACATGCAAATTTCAGTGTTCACATTTACTTAATTACTCTTACTTTATTATGAAAATAACTAAATGGTACAATAATAGTCGAATTTAATGCTTAATTTACATAATTAACGAACAACAAAAGCACAAGATGACTAAGTTTAATAAGGAAAAACAACTATAATGAGCTACTTCAATGGCGAATACAACAATAGTATAAAATAAGAACAAAATCATTAAAAAAAAGTTTCAAATGATCCAGGAGAGTCTGAATCCTACTTATCCGACTGTCATGAAAAATGTTTCTGTGCGTGTATAATATAAACATGTAGTATGCATATTAAATATCATCAAGATACGTTGAACGTGTAAAATAATGGAATTAGATGATCTAAAGTGTAGGCTGCTAATTAACGACCTTTTAAATGCAGATAGACTTGAAAGGATTCTGATGGGCGATATATATACCGATACCATCCATCCATCCATCCATGGCGATACCATCCATCTATTACGATACATTTACTGTTAATTAGACTGCTAATCAGGTTTAGGTATGCAATATATAATTGAGATATAGATAGGCCTTACATCTTTTTTTTTAATTCCGGTAACCATGCTTACGTTGCACGGAATTATGTCTAACCGCGATTTGAAATAATTTTTTTTAAAACCCATTCACCCTTCTTGAGATTATTAATAAGGGTTCATCTTATTAATAATTTCCTTCCTATATCATTTTTTATCTTTAGTTATCTAATTAATTCAAAAGCTATAATATGTATAGGAACTCGAGTGAAGCGTCATTTTCACCTATATGACATTAAGGATTAAGGTCAGAAGCAATTTATATGATTCTGTTTCTGAATTTATTTAATTAATACTTCATCTATTGAAGCAGAAATAAATTAATCTTAGTGTTATGTATAAAGTCAACTCGAGATTAAATTTAGTAAAAACTCGTTCGTCTACGTATTGCACCGTTAAGTCTTATCTCAGTAGGTATAATACGTGAAGCAAAAACTCTGTATCCCTTTTTACGAAAATTGCGGGGACGGAGGAGTATGAAATTTTGCACACTTATAGTGAATATGGAGAAGAAGTGCACAATGCTAATATTTTTTTTAAATAATGCATAAAAGATGCATTAAATCAATAAAGAAAACATTACACACACTACATACCATGTATTTGACGCACACACGCATGCATACTATTTATTGTCAAACTTTTGTACTTGACGTCTGTGGTCAAATTGAGAATAGATTAAATATTGTTTGTCTTTATTTAAAAAAAAATATAGTGTAGCCTTGGCAAAATTTGTGATTAAAGAAGTATAAAATACAATCATAATAGTGTACAAACTTACAATTATAGTCGAATTTCGACTACTGCGGGACCTCTAGTCTCAGTAGGTATTCATATTATTTACATCACTACTAATAATAAATTTATGTATCTGTATTTGTGTATGGATTTTGAATAATATGATTTGTTATTGATGATATTTTCGCCTCAGTAGTGTTTCCCTTGGAAGAAAGCAAATTCACGAGCTTCAAATGTACATTAGTCAGCAGCTTGGCTCTGCCCCTGGCATTGCTGACGTCCACGAGCGACGGTAACCACGCACTATCAGATGAGCCGTATGCGCGGCTGCCTATACGGGTAATAAAAAGAAACATTGACCTTAGTTCTAATGTTGCCAGTCCAAAGCTACACGCTTATTATAAAGTAATTTTCAAAGTGGATATCCTTATTATAGCACCCTGATTCACTTATTAGCTGGTCAACTCTTACAATAAACTTTGTCTGGCACGTTGAAAGCAATATTAGAGATATTTTCTTCAAATTCTTGTTGATAAAATGACAAAAGATTTGATGGAAAAAATATTTATATCGTCAATCATCCAAAATGTCACGAACGACACTTAAATAAAATCCATGCTGAAATGTCCGTTGGCTCGGACAATATACTGTCATAATATTGTTCTAGAGTTTTATAACTGAACAGAAAAATATGGGTATTTTGTTTTATTGACTTACTTGATCAATAAAGAGGACAGAGAAATATATTCTTCCGGGAATACAATTTTTACGGACGTGAAATCTAGAAAAGTGAATGTTTCCAGGAAATGTGGATAACCACAATATGAACCAGCTATTGCTGTTTCTTTGCTAACATTTTTAGTCACAAACTTTTTTTCTGATAATAATAAATGAATACGTTATTTCAAATATGTGACTTAAATACATTTAATGAACAGAAGAAGTAAACATTTTCCTGATTTAATTAACAGTTCCTTGTCTCATACTTCTGTAATGTTGGCAATGAAGTTAAACTACTAATAAATCATTAATTTAATGTTCAACTGTATCCTTATAAATGGAATGGTGGCATTGCTGAAGTCCATGGGTGACGGTAACCACTCATCATCAGGTGGGCCGTATGCTCGTCTGCCTACAAGGGCAATAAATAAATCAAAAGAGTAGGACCTCCACTGAATGTGAGGTGAGAACGTAGGAGGTCACATCGGGATTGGTTTCCAAATTACAATTTCACTAAATTCTTAGTGTCCTCGAGAACCGATTGAAATGGTCCCGTCATTTCAATTATATCATTACACCAACGCAAAGCTCACGTATACTAACTAGAATCACGATGCCAATCCACAAGCCATTTTCAGAGATCTTATTTTCCAAGTATCATCCTCTCAATTTCTCTTGAGCGCTATGACATTTCCTTCTTCAAACAATGCTGTATCCGAATTCTAAGCAGTGGGCAGTGGCTCAGCCCGTTTGAGCATCCCTGATCACTATTAACTATCTGGTGGGCTGTGTACTCGTCCACCTACAAAAAGTTTATTCAAAGATTCGTTCTTAACGCTAAAAAATGGCTTTTCGCTTTCAGAAATGGCAAATTGATAGAACGGTGTTTCGTGATTGTGTAATCAATCAATTTGGTAATGTTGACTTACAGCAGACCCTCTCTGTAAAATTTAGGCTTGTCTCGCAAATCCCATTTATTGTTGTCGATCCAAGGAAATAAAATTACATTTGTGTAATGGATACTATTAAATTTGTTAATAAATAATTGAATTTTGAATGAGCGCTGAGGAATCCGCCATCTTATAAATAAAGATTTTAGGTCAATTGTATTTCGTTTATTTTGAAAGTTAATTTGTAGTTTTAACGATTATTAAAATTAGATATGGTATTTATTGCCCATAATTAGGCTGTCGTTGTTTGTTAGATTGTAGGTAGGAAGATTATTATATCCTTTTTAAATAAAACAGTAAGAGTTCATAAAAAAAATGATTGCCTTAGTAGACATATGGACATAGAGCTGACATGATGGTAAGTGGTTACCGTCGGTCGTGGACGTCAGCAATGCCAGGAAATGCTAGACAGACACATGCAGGCCTCGTTTGAAGTAGGATATGTCAAAAAAATTATATATTTTTTTCAAAAAATAAACACATAAAACGGTACGAATTGACTCATTCTAAAAAAAATGCCGTCACGGGCATTCCAGATTCACATCAAATCGAGAATATAGACAAGTCAGAATCTGTCGACACGGAAGGGAGCAAAGCAATGCTGTTCCGTGCGCAGGACTGGATTTAATTAAAACGACATGTCTCCTCCATTCCTCTCGTATATTACACACGTGTACGTCGGTATTTGCTTTGTTAGGACAATCCACAGAATTGAACACCTTTATATATTAGTCGACTATTATCAAAGCCGGCAATGTTTTGGACAATTATTGGTAAATCAGAAAAACTAATTATTGACTTTGTATTCCATTGGCAGTCACAAAACTCTTCTGAACGACATCTTAGATAAATATCAGCTTAAGTATTAACCTTTATTTAATGCAGGTTTTGAACCGTATTCTTTGAAGGAGACGATTATATTCAAATCAATCTGTATTGACATATCAATAACATTTTTTTGTCCAAATGCACAGATTGCCACCTTTGATAATAGACGACTCATATATGTTACCGGCAATATGTATAATACGGTATTCTGTACAATATCTAGGCAATGCATAGAATACCTAAAACATTAAGGTAATTAATGTATGAAATATTTTTCATTTTATACTTTACCTAGGCATTCTATACAATACCGAATGCGCTGCCGGCAATGTGTGTAAAAGACGATAGGAAGGGGGAGTGCTTAAATTGTCACAATAGTTCTTCATGTACAAATAAATAAATATCTTTTACTTACTGTATTCTGAGAAGCCAGTAGATCTATATCTATCTAGAATATTTCATACATTACCTTAACGTTTTAGGTATTGTATAGAATACCTGAATTATACAGATTGTCGGTAACATATATAAATAATACGCGACATGAAGCTAGAGAGAGCAATAATAGAATTTATTTTCTAAATGGATAGAAGATTATTTCTTTCGAAGTAATAAAAAATACTCTCACATTATAAGATTTATATCAAGGCGCGATGACCGCATATTGCAAAGTGAGCCTCGGGCTTATTTTACTTTGTAGACAACAATTAATAATATATTCGCTAAAATGAAAAGAAAATAATATCCTTATTTTTCATCAAAACCATTTAGACGTTAAAATTCGTCTTCCCCGTATTTAATAAGGAGGGACGGTGAACGGACATCAAAGACGAGGTATAAGAGAGATTAGCGGATAGAAAGAGGCCTCTTGAAGTCGCGTTATTCGTAGGTATTATTATTACATCAGTGACGTAATTGTTAGATAAGACACGAGCCTCAACCAAACCATCAAAAACTATATACATTCATTATTTCCTACATGACGATAACATGATTTACTTAAATGAGTTATTAAGAAGAACGAGATTGTTTCTCATCAATTATTGCATTATCCAAAGTTGAAAGTTATTTTGTGTCGTAAAAAGTTGTTGGAATTGACCTAACACACTGTCCAAGGAAAATGAAATGTGTTTTGCGCTAAATCTACTTTGAGCCAACAACGGCTTAAACTATTAAATTTGAGGTCCAATACAATAAATACCGAACGACATATTTAAATTAATTTATGTAAATGAAGTAAATATTTTGGCATTTTCTGACATATTCCGTTCTAGATTACACGTACCTTTATTTCCCCTCAACGCAATATGTACAAATGAATATTTATGTTGATTACATAGAACGTATATTAAGAAATTTGAAATATTATTATGTATTACGAAATCAAGGATTTGGTTTCATATGTTGATTTCCAAGTATAATTAATTAATCAACACTCATCTATGATAAATACAAAATGCCCTCGTCACAGCCCGTAATTTAAAACCGTTATTTTTTTTAAACAGAAAACTTACACTCTTTTTCAATTACAAAGTCCCATGAGACAGATGTTATTATTATGTTATTGTGTGTGTGAATTAATTGTATAATGATTTAGTTTGATTGTGTATTTTTTAAATGATGTTTATGATGAACAAAAAATGATTATTATTTCAAATTATGCGAAACGTGAAAAGTTACGTTCTAAGAAGTGCCAAAAGGGACTTCGTAATTGGAATCTTTACTAATATATAAAACTACAGTGGTTTTTACGGATGTTCCATTATAACTACTAAGCCATGCATCCGATTGACTTGAAACTTGGTATCCACGTAGAAAATACATGTACTTAATGGATAGGCTAATATTTATATGAGTGTTGGATTCCCTAATAATAATGTTAATTTTAAATGCTCAGCGAAGCGGGCGAGGACGGCTAGTACAGTACAAAAATAGACATCTTTATGGTCAAAGTAACCCTCTTCATGCTTTTGATAAAAAGACAAACATATTTTAGGAATCCAGTGTAGAAAAAATTTTATGTAGATGTTATGCCCGCGGGCAAATTTGTGGTAAGAAATATGTATGATTGATTATGTTTCAAATAATGTTTAACTTATGGGTAACTAAATAAGTAGCCCTATGTAGTCAGCCGTTTTTGCGTAATAATCTAGTTAAGCGAGCCAATAGAAATCACAACACTAATGCCGCCATCTACCTTGAGACATAAGTCTCAATTATACAGTATAACAGCTGTCGAACTTATAGACGCTAAACTTATTTTATGGTAGGCAGCGGCTTGGCTCTGCCCCTGGCATTGCTGACGTCCATGAGCGACGGTGACCACTTACCATCAGGTGGGCCGTATGCTCGTCTGCGTACAAAGGCAATAAAAAAAATATATATATATTCATTATTCCGAAAATTATTATTATGTTCTCATAGTGTTGGAATAGAATTTGATGGGTCCGTAGTAGTACCGAATGCGAGCCAGATGCGACTGATTCAATAAAATAGCGATTCTACGCGAACAAAGAGAATGCAATTTGGGACAAACGTGACGGCAATACCATGTGCTGTATAATCGTAAGAATAGAGTGCCACGATGCAAACGATTTTATTTTATACATAGACTAGCGACACGCCCTCGCTTCTCTTCGGAAACTGTAATTTATTATTGATTTTCCCACTATTTAATGGATGTTATTATACATATAAACCTTCCTCTTCAATCACTCTATCTATTAAAAAAACAGCATCAAAATCCGTTGCGTAGTTTTAAAGATTTAAGCATACATAGGGATATAGGGACAGAGAAAGCGACTTTGTTTTATGCTATGTAGTGATTGTGGCTATAAAGATTTATAGCTGTACGAACATATTTTGGCACGCATACCAAATATAGGTAGGTACGAGAGTTTATTAACCCTAAGAAAAATAAAGTGCTAGGACATATCCTTCTTCAAACTTCTGCGAGTCCCACATGTCGCCGAAAGAGGTGGCGAAATGGGAAAGGGAGATAGATCTCTTCTTCTCGACGCCGTGTCGCCGCCGCGAGGCGGGGTTGGAAGGAGGCAGTCGCCTAACCGATGATGGTTACAGGACGATCTGAAGAGGTCGAAGCTGCACCGCATGCTACTGTCACTCCAGCGCGTCAGCACCAGGAGAATGGGCCGATCAGCGACGGTTACCTAAGCTGCTGGATGTACTATGGAACAGCAACCCGCTCGGCGGTGTATAGCATTCCGACTCGGCAGTTTGGGTCTGACCCAGCAGCGTTTCCCTGAACACCAGCTGTACCGCCTGGTCGGCCTAGGCGCGGGAACCTCATGCATGACACTCAGACTATTGCCCGAATAAAAAAAATATTTTTTGCCGAATAAAAAACATAATTAATAAATTAAGTTTCAACCAGACTTTTTGTCTATTTGACATCGCCTTTGTGCATGTTTGTTCACATTTAATGAACTAATTTGGTTGTAGTTTCATCAATATTTTTAAAAAACACGGTCTATTCCGAGACTTCTTGATTTTAGAGAATTGCAATGAATACTTTATTCGTTCAAGTCACTCCGAATAATCCATCAAACTAATTAAATTTTCAGGACTAAATTGAGTTTTGTAGTATTATATTACTCGTAAACTAAGTTTCAATCGGGATCTAATAGGAAATAACTGCTTGGATTAAGAACGTCGGCTATTAGGTAGGTTGTGAACGACTTAATTGTCAGAATCGATAAATTTGAATATCGAAACCCCTCCCGATATTGGATCGGTGATCGCATTATTTGAGTTTAGTTTGAGAACGGATTTATCGGTCACTGGCAGAAAACTTACTTACATCAGCATCACTACTACATCATTTACTTACATCAGCATTATTATCAGCATTCTAGATTTGAGACGGAAAGCGACAAATAGCGACGTAGCTTCACAATACTTTCAAACAAACAAACCTATTATGAGATATATGACAGTCGTTGTGTGTATATATATAAAGGCTGGACCGATTTCGATAAAAATTATAAGTAATTTTCAAATTGGCCTAGCGGGTGATCCTGTTAAGTTTGATAGCGATCGGATCAAAGTCAAATCAAAGATCGGACGGGTTTGATTAACAAAAGATATAAAACTCCACGCAACGTACATATATCCTCTATATTCTACATATACGTATATACATATATCCTCTAACATCATGTCAGTTCATTTAATTAGGAATAGTAGAAAAAATAGTATTAAAAATAATTAACCGTAAATAAGGTTAGAAAGGACAGAAATAACCGCTCAAAATGTCTTTTCAAATTTTTTGTTAGATTCCAGCCTTTCGTTCTACGTTTTTTGTGAGTTTTTGTTGACTTTTATCCCGTTATATATCCGCCGCACCACGTTACTCAAAAGAAAGATAATTAAAGTCATGTACTAAAAATGAGTCTGTATTTTTTTGATTCAAACATTTCGGATTATAGCACTTCATATGAAACTTGCACGAAATGAAATTTGATTTAGAAAACATGGTTTGCGACTTTAGAAAAACTTTTTTTTCTCGTTCTGGAATTAGGAATGCCTTACTACTATTTTTCCTTTGTGTATAATAGTTTTCAACAATTTCGAGATAAAAGCAGCGCTATTTAAGGATTTTAAAAAATCTTAACTATTATAACAGAATTGATATCTAACTAATATTAAAATTTTGGGAGAAAAAAAGATGAACAAAAAAAGACGTGAATCGAGTACTTAAAAAAAAGTCCGCGACAGCGTATGTCTCTATTTTAAAATTGACTCACTATATAACCCTTTTTATGCAAACCAAATCTGTTCTAATATAAAACATTGTTTGTGAAGGTGTTATTATAAAGATGATATTAATCCTTATCCAAATAAATGCGTTATTCATTACAAGTAATTATTCATTCGCAATTTTAAAATAACATGGCAGCAAAATAATGATCAAGCGCGTAATATTGATGTACAAGGCACCGGCCGGCAGGTGCGCTGTGGCACAGAATAAGAAGAATTATAAGAAACACCCAAATCACTTCAAGATAGGCTCTGAAAATTGTAGATTTTTCTCGATTTCTCCAGGATTCCATCATCAGATCCTGATCCTGATTATTACAGGACCGTTCGGGAAGTCTACCCTTTCGAAAAAAAAAAAGAATTATCAGAATCGGTTCAAGTATTCTCGAGATATCGGTGAACAGACATAGATAAAAAAATGGTGGTCGAATTGTTAACTTTATCTTCTAAAATCGGTTAAAAATCGTGAATTTGGTACTTTAAATAGCTCCTTAACATTCTACTATTCAAAAATATTTTCATTTTTTACGTAATTGAAGTCGCGGGCAAAAGCTAATAATAAAATAAAATAAATTGAAAGTTCAATGAATACATTCATCACAAGCGGCTTCAAAATGTTATCAACTTAATAACAGATAGACTTAAGGGAATTTATGTTTTCGATCATTCCCTAAATTTTGTTGATCTTATTCTTTGACTAGACTCAACAAAAATCCACCTATCAGTAAATGAGCCCACATTGCAACTTAAAATCATTTTAAACTCACAATCCCAAACAAAAACAACGTTATATGTTTTAAGAGCAAATTGCACAATACATTAAACATACAGTCTTCCAAATAAAATTGAGTGACAAAGGAATCTTGTAAGTACCTATATAATATAAAGCCTTTTTATTTCTTGTAACCAATAATTAACAATTCATATAATACATAAAAACATTTTTTACAAATTACTTATTTGCAAGAACCTCTCCTCTTGTGAAGGTCTCCTCCAGCGAAAACCAATGTTCCCTATTTTGGGCCACTTGTATCCAGTTTGGGCCCGCTGTCCTTGTGATGTCATCCTGCTATCTTGTGCAAGGTCTACCTCTGTGTATATTTCCCACTGGACCGCTTCACAAAGTAACTCTTTTGGTCCAGCTTCCATCTTGTAGCCTCGCCATGTGGCCCACCCATTTCCATTTCAGTCTTTGGGCATGGTTTAGAGCGTTGGTGGCTTTTGACATATTTCTTATTTTTGTGTGTCTTATTTTGTCTTTTATTTATATTCAGCATACATAAAGGAATCTTGTAAAAACATTTAAATCTATTTGTGATAAAATTATCTGTACAGTCGGGTAAACTTTACATACGTGACACGAAATTTAGGTCAGCCGAACATTTCAAACACGCATTGCATCAAACCGCAATCACGAAGGCATGCCACAAAGCTACCAATGTTCCCATGATTAACAACCACATTCGCGCTTTTGCTACGGCCATTATATAATCTGTTACACAGATACATAGCAGGTTCATTGAGTTTTATGACTTGAAATACCATTGTATTATTAAAATTGACAAAACAAATGTGTACAAAAGTTAGAATCGGCGAACGGGAGCATTTCACATCTTCTCGAATCAACCACCTGTAGTTCTATCTACGGTTGATACGGCGAGACTTGAGCAAGGAAAAATCAGACTATATAGACTAGATGTTCAGCACTGAAAAACACCCAGGAAAAGAAGTGGCTTGGTCATCTGATACAAAAAAAAAACCCGGCAGAAAAATATATTCCACTACAAAGTTGCGACTCACGGTTCTCTATACTTTATAAATGAATGTATTAATTTTACTTATTACGTAAAATTCGTAATAATCTTCATAACTTAATAACAGACGTAACGTATAAATTCTTAAATTAGTCACGGCGGCGTATGAACTAGTTTTCGTTAATTAGGCGTTAGAATCAAAGTTATGTTTATTTAAGATTATAATATATAAGATAATATATTATAACTTTCGTTTTAAGAGGAACATTATCCTAAGAATTATGATAATAATATAGGTATAATACAAAATGTTAGCGGTAATGTTTATAATAGTCATAATATTACCTATTCGTCGTGGAAACAGTGTTGATACGCATTCTCTGGAACCACAAAGCTAGCTCACGTTTTCGAAATCATTTTAGGCAAGTTTCTCCCAGCTCTAGATTGATGTGTACGCACGCGGTATTTCCTTTTTTTTTTTTTTTTTTTTTTTTTTTTTTTTTTTTTTTTTTTTCTACCTATATTGATAGCCTTGAGAGGCTATTTCAGCTTCACCCTAACGTGTGTAGGTGAGCTCACGGGGCTCAAACCGGAGAGTTGCTAACACTGACCCTAGCAAGAGCAGTGCTTCGCAGAATCTACCACCGGATCGGAAACGCGACCCACTGAGAAGATCCGGCGAGAAACTCAGTGGGCTGTGTCTAGGGGTTAATTCGCTCGTCGAGCCCTTCGTCGCAAGCGACGGGTTCGACGAGGACGGTGACCGGTGCTTGTGGTGCCTAAAAGCACAGTTAATGGATCGGGAGGATCCGTAATGACGTGCTTTGGGCGACGTCGACTGTTTACCATTCGATCTACAGGATCGGGTATGTAGTTTCCAGCGGCCACGACAAGAGGGTTCTCATGTCGTGCCGCCTTCTCGAAATGGCGCAATGATGCCGACTGTAGATACTTACTGACAGAGTCTAGCTCCAGGTCATCGTGGAGATCCACGTTCCTCAGGAACCATGGTGCTCCGACGGCTATCCTGCAGAATCGGGATTGAATAACCTGAAGGGGCTTCAAGTTGGTGCGGGCTGCGTGAGCGAACACTACGCTTGCATACGTCATAACGGTGCGTATGCAAGTTTTGTAGAGAGTTACCTTATTACGGAGGGACAGTTTGCTTCGCTTGCAAAGCATAGGGTAGAGACGTCCTAATATGAAGGCGGCACGGTCGCGTACCGTTTTAATATGGGGACGGAATGTCATCCCTCTGTCGAGGGTGACGCCTAGGTATTTGACCTGCGAGGCCCACGGTATGGGCTGGCCAAAGAGAGTAACGGGGCTAACGGCGGAGGTGTTTGCGCGCCTATTAGGGAGTGGGATGCTCGAAGTGGTATTCGGAGGGCGACCCCTTTTGAAGAGCACCGCTGTGCTTTTCGTGGGGTTGATGTCGATGCGCCACTTCCGGAACCACTGTCCCATGGTGGCTACTGCGATCTGGAGTTGCCGATGTAGCAACGACATCTTCCTACACGAGTAGTAGATAGCCGTGTCATCGGCGAAGAGCGCTAGATGGGTCTCCGGAGACCGCGGTATATCATTGATATACAAACTAAATAATAACGGGGAGAGCGCGGAGCCTTGCGGGACTCCGGCAGTCAGATGACGGGGCGGTATTTCCTGAAGACTACTGTAAGTTCTCAGCGGAGACCGCTATTTTGCTATTCCCCTGGTCTTATTGATGACCACGAGCCACGAAAACCTCTTGCTGTCATTTAGTGCTTAGGCTTTACGTCAATTTAATTTTGTTTGGAAAAAATAACTGTATTTATATTTCTAAAGTATTCATTCACATGAAAATGAGTAGACAGACGTGTTATATCCAGATTAATTGCAACTTAAGTCTAGGTAAAATTGCTTTTTAAAGGAGACGGAAAATCGTGGGCCAAAAATGTAATAACTTGGAATGTACTTTGCTCAATAAAAGTACGAAATCAATTTTACAACAACAATAAATTATTTAGCAAGAGAGAATAAATGGAATTCTGAATAGGAGCCGGCTGCACATAAAAAGCCAGTGAATGCAGTGTAATTACTCTTTGTCTTCGTTATTTGCTGTCTTTGTGTTATTAACAAACGTTCTCCGACCGAAAATCTTTTGTCTTTCGACCGCACCGTCTTCAATTCTTAGCTTCATCAGCACACAAGAAACATAGACCTATATTAGTCTCTTGAAATTTCAATTTTATGCGCAGAATTTCTACATTTCTTCACAGAAGTCGCTGAACTTTACTTAATTTAGAAAAAAAACTTTTTAAAATAAATTTACTCTTCGGACTATCTTATTTGAATATTTTTCGTTGAAAGCTAAAATTAAATTTCTATAGGCACATAGAGTTATTATGAAATAATCTTATCATATGTTTTATTATGTAATCATTATAGATGGATTATTCATAATGATAATTAATCAAAAGATTACTTTAAATCATCGCGTTATTTACAATCATTTAGAAATTTGATTTAAATATTGATAAACATGTTCATATTCATTAAAGCTGAACATAAACAATTACATGTTAAATATAATTGCTTATTATTATTAGTAAATTCTTTATTTCAGATAATAATCCATATAAATGTTAGTAACAGTTATTTCTTAAAAATAAGTTAGTAAGGACACTGTAATAAAAGAAAACAACAACATACATACTACATAAGATTGCAATAGCTGCATTACGAGAAAATTTTGTGGACTTCTCTGCAATTATTCAGAAAAGGTCCATCTAACCTAGAGAATATCATGGCCAGGATGCTCAACCTTGAAAATCGATTTGCAAGTCACAAAATCATGAATTCATTAAAAACGACAAATTTATTAAAGCTAGTCTATCTATTAAAGTCTAATAGCAATTGTAAAGTAACAAAAAAAAATTATACTAATCATAAATAACGTTAGTGGTATATTGAAACGCGTGGGTACAAATGCAAACAAAATATTCACACAAAGCAATATATTTTGTTTTTTTAATTATCCTTAAAATATTAATTAAGATTACGAGCTTTCAAATTATAATGAAAGATGATTATTATACGCTCTGACTTACATTCTGCATTAAATGTTACGTTAGACTATTAAAGTTTAACAGAGCCTTTTGAAAATGGTCATTTAGAAGATTTACGGAGAAAATATTAAGCTTACAGAAAATCGTTATGTTCTTTGTTGCTGAGAGTTGTGACGCCTCCATTCTCGACTCTTGCCTACATGATGGTTCGCCATCTTGTGTTATCAAAGAAAATAATCACATTATATCAATATAAACGATCGTAAATTAGATGTAAACATAGATGAATTTGTATAATAATACTACTAGCTGTTGCCCGCGACTTCGTCCGCGTAGAATAGTTCACAAATAATGCTTTATTTTAGAACAAATTTGGTTAGCATAAAAAAAGTTATAGTGAGCCAACCTTAACATTTAGAATATGTCTAAATGTTAAGCTGTCTAAGTCTATGCTGTCGCGGACTTTTTAAGTCTTTTAAAGGGGAACAATTCTGTCATACATTATTTTAGCGAAACTTTAACCGTTTCTGCAGCGCACGCAGCGGAAGCTCTCAAAAGGGAAAAAACCCGATATTGAAACATTCTTTATTGGTGCTCCTCAATAAATGGGCTATCTAATACCGAAAGAATTTTTCAAATCGGATCAGTAGTTCCTGAGATTAGCGCGTTCAAACAAACAAATTCTTCAGCTTTATAATATTAGTATAGATAAATTTAACATATTGCAATTTAAAGAATTAATTTTAGATGCGTTGTTTCTTTACCCTGAGACAGAAGAAAGCCCTCCCTAGATTGGAGCTGTTGAATTTTTACCGTTTATCTTTAATTTTGTGACGTGTCATCGACGTAGACACTTCATCTAACTAGTATACCTACATACTCGTATATGATGGTTAAATGTGTCGCTTTTTTCCATGTTATTATATCTTTTATACTATTTTTGTACTTTTTTATGTTATTTTCCAGATAAAATGGAATTCCTTTTCAACAAATCTATATAATATATAAAAATGAATTGCTGTTCGTTAGTCTCGCTAAAACTCGAGAACGGCTGGACCGATTTGGCTAATTTTGGTCTTGAATTATTCGTGGAAGTCCAGAGAAGGTTTCAAAGGTAGATAAATATGAAATGCTCGTAGTTATATAAAAACAAACAATTTTTTTTCCCTTTTATATGTCCCCCGTCGGACAGATTCATTTGGTTTGTTTTAAGTTTGTTTTATACAAAAGTTTAGGTCTTTTATTTATCGATTGAGGCATTACGAAGTCTGCCGTGTCAGCTAGTAGTATATAAATAAGTATTTCGTTTTGCGTTAAAATAAATTTAACTTGAATTATGAACGAACAAGAATACCTACAGTAGTAGCGTACAAATCGAATTGTGTTGTTAATATAGATCAGTGAACAAGTTGAGGGTCGGTTTTTCAAAGCCTAACGTAAATTACATTTTCTCTGTAGAAGGAAAGGTTGTAAATTTAATCAACGTATCAAAAAATGTTTCGAGTCAGATAAATCCAAATATCCAAAATAAACATTTACTATTTGTGTTCAAAGTGAGTAGAATATTCTGTATAAACTATAATCGTATTATTTAGAAAGCACGAATGTATTTCTTTATCGTACTAATATTCGGAAGATTCGGAAGAGTATGTAATTATTCACTAATTTATATAGATATAAAAAGTTTTTTATTTATTTTTATTGCTTAGATGGATGGACGAGCTCACAGCCCACCTGGTGTTAAGTGGTTACTGGAGCCCATAGACATCTACAACGTAGATGCGCCACCCACCTCGAGATATAAGTTCTAAGATCTCAGTATAGTTACAACGGCTACCCCACCCTTCGGACCGAAACGCATTACTGCTTCACGGCGGAAATAGGCGGGGTGGTGGTACCTACCCGTGCGGACTCCCAAGAGGTCCTACCACCAGTGAAAATGTATGAATGAATGTATATAGCGTAACGTTAACTTCTATCAAATATGCACTAGATTCAAATATCACATGACCTATTTCCAGCTAAAGCCAAGCTTTTTTTTTTTTTTTTTATTGCTTAGATGGGTGGACGAGCTCACAGCCCACCTGGTGTTAAGTGGTTACTGGAGCCCATAGACATCCACAGCGTAAATGCGCCACCCACCTTGAGATACAAGTTCTAAGGTCTCAAGTATAGTTACAACGGCTGCCCCACCTTTCAAACCGAAACGCATTACTGCTTCACGGCAGAAATAGGCAGTAAACTAAGCCTTACGCTTAGAAGTCTAAACTAATGCACTAGATTCGGTCTTTGATATCTCAACTGACATTTTAAAAAATGCACTTCACAAACTCATGGTGCAATGAGATACGCTTGTTTAATTTAGAGTGATCTTCAAAAATCCTCGACAGAAGTGATTTAAAACAGTAATTACGACATTCATAATTCACATTTTCACGAACCGTTTGGACATTAATGAAACTCTAATGACAAAGTTTTTATTTTGTTCCAGATATTAACTGCGGAATGGTGTACTAGTGGATTTTTCGGCGTACTAACGACGACTTAAGTGTAGTATTCATCATTCAAAATGTGTTCAAATAAACATAGAACTATGTTTACTGTTATGGTTATTATGCTAGTCAGTGTTGTGAGTGCAAACGTTAATATGACTAATGAAATCACCGGACAATCACGGATGGCTTGGATTAAGAGTCTTTTCGACCACCACTCCTGGTCTGAAATTCTCAACGGCAACATTACTCTGCCAACAGCCTGCGAGAAAGACCTTCAAACTTATCTCACTGCTCTACAAGACGGACAACTTTGGGCTTCCAAAAGTAAGTAGTTTCTTAATATTATTTAAACTTAAATTTATAATATTCTTAAATTACTGGTCATAGGATCTCTTGTGCGTTCGCACGGGTAGGTACCACCACCCCGCCTATTTCTGCCGTGAAGCAGTGATGCGTTTCGGTTTGAAGGGTAGGGCAGCCGTTGTAACTATACTGAGATCTTAGAACTTATATCTCAAGGTGGGTGGCGCATTTACGTTATAGATGTCTATGGGCTCCAGTAACAACTTAACACCAGATGGGCTGTGAGCTCGTCCACCCATTTAAGCAAAAATAATAATAATAATAGATAAATAATGTTAAGGCGAAAGGCGATTGCATGCAGCAGAGATGCGAATGTTGCGATGGATGTGTGGAGTAACGAGAATGGATAGAATACGGAATGAATATGTTAGAGGAAGTCTGAAAGTGGCACCTGTGACAGAGAAGCTGAGGAGTGCGCGTTTGGGATGGTATGGACATGTGATGAGACGAAATGAAAATGAGGTTGGTAAGAGAGTGTTAACTATGAATGTGGAAGGATATAGAGGAAGAGGTAGACCTAAGAAGAAATGGATGGATTGCGTGAAAAACGATATGGGTAAGAGGGGAGTGAGCGAAGAAATGGTATATGATAGAAGAGTATGGAAGGAGAAAACATGTTGCGCCGACCCCAGGTGACTGGGAGAAGGGCAGGAAATGATGATGATGAGATAAATAATGTTAAACTAAATAAGAATCATTATCGATTTTAACGATGTCATCGCTTTAATAGCGCTGTAAATTAATTTAGTAATGTGTACTGAAGCCGCAACGCACGTACACAAATCCAAACCAACGGGTTACGTATTATAATCATTACGCTATTTTTGTAGTACGATCTTTCTTACGTTTACATTATATTATGTAAGTAGGCGATGTAGCAATAAAATCGTAGGCAGTCCGCGCGGCGGCCGTTCTCAAGAGGATCGTAACTCAAATATTCATCTGGTGTTGTTGGCTGCCCCAAGGTTGCGTTGATTGTAACCTCAGGCAGAAAACATTAATAAACAATGTAGCCAGTTAGTGTATTTAGTTATTCAATATAGTGCAACAATAGTGATAATAAATAAATAGGTGTTATTATCGAAGTTCAGTTAGAACTAGATTTGCAGTTTCTGTTTGAAAATTTGAAAAGCATACAACTTTAAGATCGCCGATATTCTTTAGCAACCTCAAGTTAAAATATATTTTTGATTAGAGATTTGAGAATTAAGCTGTCGAAAGCGAGATTCCTTAACAAACTTGAACATGATTAATGTGAAATTAGGTGTGCCTTTTAACGTTACATAGCATTTGTTACTTTGAAAAAAAAAAAATACGCTTTTGTACTCAACTATCTTAATTGTCATTATTGAAACAAGTATAGGTTAATTTTCTTTACTTGTGTTAATTGGAGAACAAGGCCTGTTTGTGTATTCAGCTCTTATCAATTATATCTGTTTATCATTTAATTTTATTGTTACGGGCAGCACGATACCGGTGGCTTGATGCTTCGTTGATTCTACCTTGGTAATTAATATTATGAAACATTAACTATTTTCTTGATGAATGAACTCCCCTCCACGGTGTCTTCCGAGCGCTATGACATTCCTTCTTCAAACGAGGCTTGCGGAGAGTACTTAATGGTAGGCAGCGACTTGGCTCTACCCCTGGCATTGCTGCCGTCCATGAGCGACGGTGACGACTTACCATCAGGTAGGCCGTGTCTGCCTACAAAGGCAATAAAAAAAAGAATCGCTTTCGATGTACACAACTTTGGAAATGTTTATTTAAATCGATATCGACTTGATATCGATCGATAATCGATTATATAGTACGAAAATAGTTTTGTTTATTAAAACCTATGGCATCACACGTTGTAAATATATATGTAATTCAAATATCTCATTAAGTTCAAAGTAAAGAATTTATCAAGAAGAATTAAATACAACAATGCAATCAATCCCCTGGTTACAACCTACTAAGTTTGTTCAGATTTTTTGAGTTACATATTATCAGTTTTAATTATTAAATTTGCATGGAAACCCTATACTTTCTCGTTCAAGACTCAGCAGCATGCAAATTATCGGCCTAATACTCATGCAGTAACAAACGGAATAAGGAAAGTATTTTGTCGCATTAAGTACGTCAACCGAGGAAAGATTTCAACGCAATATACCACAGTAAATGAAGCTAAATGAGTGTGCTCAAATGAATGAATGGTCCCGGCACTTACGGACCAGCCGACCTATTCATTGCGCTTTTGTAGAAGCCCCAAACATTGAGAGACTTTTCCCTTCAATAACGTAGTATGAACTTTCCAATACTCGAAAAATATTGGTTTCTAAAGAAACTTAAGTAATCTTCATTTTCTTTCATTGAGCCGAGTCATGCTTTATCTATAATATATAAATCAGTGGTGTGGTAATGGATTTTACGGATGTTCCGTTATAACTACTGAACCGTGCATCCATCCGATTGACTTGAAACTTGGTATCCATGTAGAAAATACATGTACTTAATGGATAGTCCAACACTCCTAATATGAGTCAACACTCCTAATACGAGTGTTGGACTCCCTAATAATAATGTTAATTTTAAATGCCCAGCGAAGCGGGCAAGTACGGCTAGTATACCCATAAAGCCATTTAAGTTGTAGTTTGTTTTTAGCGTCCACTCTGGGTATTTGGATCTTCGAACTTCTAGATCTACAGAGGTACTTCGATCCTTTATTGTTATGTAGCGTATGTTAAATGGGAAGTGCTCTGAGGAATTATTTTGCAACTTACCATTGCTTTGGAATGAAGTTTCCACCGCGGTGTTTCTTGACCGCTATAACATGTCCTTCCTTAGAGCTAAATTTATGGAAAATACTTAGGTGGTAGGCAGCGCTTGGCCTGGCATTCTTAACTGAATGTCAGTGGTTAAGTGGTGGCCCATCTAGGCTGTATGCTCGTTTTACTAGTAAGGCAATAAAAACGATTCGACTGTTTTTGTGCCAATGGTAGGACTTGTTGTAAGCCAATCGAGTGGGAACAATTAGTTTAATTTTAAGTGCAGGAAAACCGCATCAAAGCCTTCGAGAGCTCATATCTGAAGGTGGCCAGTTGCATTCGCGTAACTACTTACAATCAGATGATCCACGAGGTCGTTTGTCCATATTAGATAATTAGAAATGGTGTAACTCTCCTTTTTAATATGCTTTTATTAGCTTCAGATATAATGTATGTATGTAATCTTTGAACATGATTTTGACCCCCTTCAAAACGTCGGATTAACTCGAAATTTGGTATAAGTACTTAAAAAGAACCGATGAAAACTCTATTTAAAAAAAAAAAAAAGTTGAAATTCAACTAAAAAATTCATAAAAATAAATAGTAGTTTAAAAAAACTATTTATACAAAATAAAAGCATATTTTGTTAGTATTTTTACAATAAAATCATTTTAAGCAAAACACCATTGAATTTCATAAGACACATGAAATATTCACATAAATTTGTATTCGAAACGTCACAAATACCAAACTAAAAAAGTAAGCGTTGACAGATATCACAAAGTTACGATAAATGGACTAAGGCACAACGAAAAAAAAAAAAAGAAACGTACTGGGAATAATAACCTTTGTATCCTGAACTTTACGCCGGAAAGCACATGAAATGTTCGCAGAAGTTTTCGCCCTGTGATGTAGGTCGGTCTTTTAGTGTGCTTTTAAAAGTGAACCAACACCGAAACACAAGTTAACGTAATATTTGTATTTACATTACGTTACGTACGTAGTTTACTGTGTTCACATTTGGATGCCTCTCAAAACGTACACCTATATATCGACGCTTGAAAGACAAACGTGACTAAGCGACAATGCGTGAACTTTACAGTAGACTAATTTATAGTTGAAATACCTGAAAACAAAATTTATTTTAACGAATCTAGTTGTAGTAGAATCTAGCTAGTAGCTGTAGGATAGGAAAGATTTTAATAGACCTAGAAATATTTTTTTGCGCGTCGAATATGGTTATTGCCTATCATTTATGTACAAAGCAGTTATTGTCGCTTAGTCACGTTTGCCTTTCAAGCGTCTAGATGTATATAATATGTATAGCTATCAAGAGATTACTTGGGGCTGGCATTTTGTTGAAATCACGGTGTTATAGACATGAAGAAGCTTATGTCTCTATGTCTATACTATGCGAATATATTTTATGACTTTATTATTATACTAGCCGTACTCGCCCGCTTCGCTGGGCATTTAAAATTAGCATTATTATTTATTGTCATTATTATTAGGGAGTTCAACACTCATATCAATATTAGCCTATCCATTAAGTACGTGTATTTTCTACATGGATACCACGTTTCAAGTCAATCGGATGCATGGTCCAGTAGTTATAACGGAACATCCGTAAAAACCACTGTAGATTTATATATTACTAGCTGACCGGAAACTCACGGAAGTTTCGGGGAAAATTTATAATGGAAAAAATATCATGCTGGACAATAATGTAATACTTTATCTCATTAGAATGATACAGGACCTACCCTATTTATTTAAAAATTCAAACCCGGTCCGCATTGTTGTCTAATCTTTGATTTGGCATTGATCTAATCGCTGTGGAAATCAGAGGATCACCCGATGAAGATTTCCTGAAAAAATATTTGTAATCGGTCCAGCCGCTTCGGATTATATACACACATACACACATACATACATACATACAGTTTTAATTACTTACATTAGATTAAAAAAATAATATTTATGTTAAACTATAAATCATACTAAGCATTTACGTAATTTAGAACTTTGCGTAAACCTTTTGTGTATTATCAATGAACTTCCCTTTCTGAAATACCCTACTCATAAACAATAGCCTTGAAGATATAACTTGCTGTTGAACTCCGAACAGAAAAGCTTCCGTTATATTTGTTCTCTTCCAACTTCACATTTACTTTGCTCACAAAGTGACAAAGCGATTAAAAATTTCATACTTTTTTCTCAGATTATACGTGAAAAAACAATTTGTGACGAACGCTAACATTCTAATAATAATTTGAATTTTTCTTCTTTTTTATTTATTGCTTAGATGGGTAGGCGAGCTCACAGCCCACCTGGTGTTGGGTGGTTTTTTTATTTTTTTTATTGCCTTTGTAGGCAGACGAGCATACGGCCCACCTGATGGTGAGTGGTTACCGTCGCCCATGGACTTTAGCAATGCCAAGGGCAGAGCCAAGCCGCTGCCTACCGGTTACTGGAGTCCTTAGACATTTACAACGTAAATGCGCCACCCACCTTGAGATGTAAGTTCTAAGGTCTCAGTAAATCTCATTGTACTGTACGAACGTACTATGTCACTGTACGAAGATTGTCCCACCCTTCAAGCCGAAACGTATTTATTACTGCTTCACGGCAGAAATAGGCTGGGTGGTGGTACCTACCCGTGCGGACTCACAAGAGGTCCTACCACCAGTAATTACGCAAATTGTAATTTTGCGAATTTGTACGCACTGTGTTATTTATTATATATATTAACTTGTATATATTTTTTATTATTATATTTATGTATTAGACACATATACTGTCAAATTTTAGGTTTCATAATTGCTTCCGCAACGCATTCCACGGGATTATTGTGCGGCGAAGACATTTAATACATCATAATCGGGCACAGTCTATTTCAATGTTTACTCATAGATTAATTTAAATTCAATTTGCCCTAGATTTCTTTATTTAATTAAGATGATCACGTTCATAAGTTGAAGTATTCACAGGCAGGGCTATCTTTTCTTGTTTGTACCACGCTAATGGCGCGACTATGAAAACTGTTATCAAAAAAATCCGCGCATGTTATATTTATGGTTAATTTCGCATTTTCTAGTACACTCGATAAGACTTTAGAATTTAACAGATATGTAGATTGTTCTGTAATTTGAAATCGAAAACGCAATTATGGATAAATTCAATAATTCCATTTCAATATAATAGCTCTTTATGTGAGTATGGCATTATCGTTAAGGCCCACTTGGTGTTAAATGGTTATTAAATCCATTAATTATACAACGTAAATGTCACTACTCACCTTGAGAGATGACGTCCAGGTTTTAATTATATTGTTTAATGGGCGTCTCATCCTTTAAAACTTGAAGTCGCCGTGGCCTAAAGGATAAGACGTCCGGTCCATTCGTATCTAGCGATGCACCAACCATTGTTCGAATCCCGGTGGCGAGTACCAATTTTTTTAATGAAATATAATACGTACTTAACAAATATTCCCGATTGACTTCCACGGTGAAGGAATAACATCGTGTAGTAAAAATCGAACCCGCAAAATTATAATTTGCGTAAGTAATTACTGGCGGTAGGACGTCTTGGGAGTCCACACGGGTACCACCACCCTGCCTATTTCTGCCGTGAAGCAGTAATGCGTTACGGCTGGAATAATGGGGTAGCCGTTGTAAGTATAGTGAGACCTTAGAATTCATTGGTGGTGGTATTTACGTTGTAGATGTCTATGGGCTCCGATAACCACTTAACACCAGGTGGACCGCGAGCTCGTCCACCCGCATAAGCAATAAAAACGGCAACAGCAATAAAGACGAGGGCACTCGTCATTATTAATACTATTATTTAAAGGGTCCTTAACACAATTTAAATTTTTAATGTATTCGAATTTACGAATTATTGGACCCAGGAAAAAGAAAGATAAATCACTTTTAAAATGTGATGTAACCCAATTTACTAAATTCCGAACAGAACATGTATACGCTGTAACGAATTCGTCAATAGAAAATACGAACCTTTTATCCTATACTATGCCTCAGGCCTTGTGAAATTCTCCGGAATATTGCTAGAATTTTCCTTGACATGTACATCGCTGACGTCAGAATTAATGTCATTTTAATCAATGTACGTCATGTAACGGTGTCCTCATTTAGATGTAAAATTATAGCCCGTGACAAATCAAAATGATTAATTTGAATTTAACTCCTACGTATTAGTGGTAGATATAAATTTATATTATACTAGAGGTCCTGCAGTAGTCGAAATTCGACTATAATTAATTGGAATTGTAAGTTTGTACACTATTATGATTGTATTTTATACTTCTAGAACCACAAATTTCGCCAAGGCTACTCTATAAAAAAATATTAATAATGACAAACAATATTTAATCTATTCTCAATTTGACCACAGACGTCAAGAACAAAAGTTTGACAATAAATATTAAATAGTATGCATGCGTGTGTGCGTCAAATACATGGTATGTAGTGTATGTAATGTTTTCTTTATTGATTTAATGTATCTTTTATGCATTATTTAAAAAAAAAATTAGCATTGTGCACTTCTTCTCTATATTCTCTATAAGTGTGGAAAATTTCATACTCCTCCGTCCGCGCAATTTTCGTAAAAAGGGATACAAAGTTGCTTCACGTATTAATATTAAAATAATAAACGCGAGCTATATAATATATAGATATCTCAGCATTTTCATTATTAGGTTTTAGTAGTTGTTACATGTTAAACGATTGCAATCGATTTAATGGTCTGTTGATTTTCATAAAAGTTATTCAAATATTAAGAATAATTAAAACAGTTTTTACGGCTTCCTACGAACGTAAGCTATAGTATTCGAAATATCGAAAATAATATCGAGGGGTAAAAGGCCATTTGGTTCAAGCAACATTTTTGCGACGTCACACGAGAGACATTTAGTTAAAAAAAATTAGAAAAAATATCGTAACAAAAAAACTTCTTTAGCTATTCGAATGAGATAAATTTAATTGAAGTTCAATTAACTTTCACTCCTCGATATAATGATAATAAAAAAAGCGAGATTAAATCTTGAAATTAGTTACAATTATGTCTCAGACTTGAAAAATATTTTAAGAATAAATTCATCAGTGTTCGTTTTTCTCGTTCTCAATTCAATCCTAATTCTCTGTTAAATCAAGAATATCTTCAAAAAAAAAAACCCATTTCTTGATTCAGACAATAGTATTTCTTTTATTCCGATGGTTATAATTGGATGCAGCTATGCGAAAACAATCTTGCTTCATGATCGTCACCTTCTTGTGCGCGTGACCGCATCGCCCGCGTTGCGCAAAAGATACCTTATACCTACCTCATGTAGGACAAGTGCAGACTTAAAAGACGTTTTAAAAATTTCACAGTCCAATTAGTGTTGTAATGCAAAGTAATTTTTATTACGGGCTAACTTCGATGACCAGATTACTAGAGATGGCCATTCCAACAGCGGGAGGTCTCAAAAAACGACAAATAGTGTTTTTTAATTGCTTATATGGGTGAACGAGATCACGGCCCACCTGGTCTTAAGTGGAGCACATAGTCATCGACAGTCTATATGCCACCATCTACCTTGAAACATGAGTTCTAAGGTCTCAGTTTTTATAGTACAACGGTTACCCCACCCTTCAAACCGAAACGCAATGCTACTTCACGGCAGAAATGGGCAGGGCGGTGGTGCCTACCCGTGCGGACTCACAAGAGGTCCTACCACCAGTAGCAAATAACAACATGTCAATGAAATAGAATGAACGGAAAATAATTTAATGAATGGATTGCGTTTTACACAAATATAATTATAACCTGCCCATAAATTTATAACCTGAATAAACATGTAGATTACTTTTTATCAGCACACTCACATAAATTGTGATCGGTCGTGTGCGAATTTAGTAAAGTATAAACTAATTGTGTAGGACCTATCGACAACGAACACGGTGCAATCAAGGACTGACATGTGAAATCGGAAGTCCATGCAGTTATCCGGTATTACTCCCAGATACCTGGCCTACCAAGACTGATGGTGTCTATCACCCAACTCAAAGAAAAATGTTCTATAATTGATAATTTTCACAGGGATTGCATGAAAGTATTTAGTTGACTCAGTTCTAAAACATACAAGTTGTTGTCGGGCGAGTTCTCGAGTACTGAAGTATTCTTGTCGAACTGGCTCTAGTCTGTGACATAATCTGTGTATCTCAATCAGTTACGTGCCGACTCGTGTGACTGGTGTGGTAAATATTTTGATGTAATCAACGTCATTGGGACATAACCATTTCACTGGGCTACGTATTAACATAGCTCAGCTGCGAAGATTGAAACTGATATCAAAATATCATTTTGGCAAATGAACAGACATGCTACAAGCAATATATCGAGGTGTGAAAGACTATTTGGTTCAAGCAACATTTTTGTAACTTTACAGAAGGGGGCCATTAAAGTAAAAATTTTGAAAAAAATATCATGACAAAAAAACTTTTTTTTTTGGTTTGGAGGAAATCGCCGGACTTCCGCCCTTCCCTGAGGATGAAGGGCGGGGCATGTCGGAGTCGAACTAACTAAAACCTCCTGTCGCTCAACAACCCGCGTCCGAACCTCGCATGAGACAGAACTCATGAAAAGGCAAAGGGGGAAAGTGAAGCGCTTAGTGCGGAGCACATCTCTTCCATCACCCTCCCCCTCGGGACGCCGGACCGGCGGTCGTCGGCGCCACGACCACCAGCCCTCTCGGTCGGCAGGCTATCCGGACCCCGCCTAGATGGCGCCGGTTACAATGGGTTATCCTACGGAATACCCCGCTAGGCTAGAACCAGCGTGGGTCGAGGATAGGTGGCCTTCCATCACCCGGATGCTCTTGCGTAAAACGCGTGCAGAGCAGCTTGCACGTCGTCTTCTTAGGCCCCCTTCCAGCTATTTAAATGGGGTAAACATTATTATTGAAGTTCAATTAAAAACATCGAATTGTTAATACTAATCCCAAATAAATCGACCGTTTAATTACAAAGATACATATCGCATATGAAGCGAAATGTCACTTACGAGTATACCAAATAGAGCAAAAACGCGGCAAAAAGGTTTTTAGATATCTTAACAACATGTCCATATTACATAACTTTTTTATGTGTCTAGGAACTACTAAGTGATTCTTCAGTAGCAAGTGTTGCACATTGGTTTTGGCACATGTTTGATGCTGTGGATCTTATGGCAAAAATAATATTTTCAAACCATTACTACGCTTCTTGCTAAATAAAGAACATACTTACTGTTGAGAAATTAAATCAAAATATTTTGTTATGAATAGATTAGACCCTTGGGATACCATTTCTGCAAAAAGATGAAAATCGCGAAAATTGCAATTAATTACGCAAAAAAATTTCAAAATAACAAAAAACCGATCCAGGTCACCAAATACATTTAAAACATATTTTTTGAACAAGAATTACTTAAGTATTTTTAAGATTCATGATGTGATGACAGTGACCATGTAACGTCTATTGTGAACACGAGCACGTTGCTATGAAAATGGGTTATCAGAATTAAAAACCAAAATTATTAAAAACATGCCCACAAATAACTAAGTTAAAAAAACCTTTGATGGCGAACGAAGTGGTCAAAATATAAAAAATATTAAAAGCGTGTGAAAGATATAGCGAAATACTAATCATCTTTGACTCTTCCTTGAACATGCATCACAAGATTAGGTCGTTCACTCCGCACACGTCATTAATGTTTTGAGCTGTTTAAGCGGCATTTCTATCGCCATGGAACTTGTATTCCATAATTACTCATATTTTTATCGTGTCCATATTGATGAAAAAGATACAAAAGTAGGAAAACAATACATCAATAAACAAATGACCGAATTTGTACATAAAAATTCCATATTTTTAAGATAACATTCATTTGAATTAAGAATTTATTGCCAGCCATACATAAATTACGTTTCAAATGACCATTATTGTAAGAAGGCAACTTCATAGGTATTCATTCACCTACTATTATTATTCGTTGTCAAAAAGTTATCAATTTTAGTGACGTTCTTTGTTTTTCGCAAAATAATGTAAGCGATTAAATAAAACACAAACACAATTTATTTAATGAAAATGAAATCATTTCGCACAATTTCACTCAAGAGAGCTAGCCGGTTCACGAAGCCTATCCGGCGGCTACTCCAACTTCCAATTCAGTTTCGTATAACAATAACGGGATCAATTTAATTCTATAATTGGATTGGTACACGGTATCTTTGACATTCAGGCGTTCTGAATAATGATGCCTATCGGAAGCGGATTAATTCATCAACATGGAAATAGTCATTCGCTACAACATAGAAAGTTCCTAATCACTCATTGGAATTTGACAACAAATGTACTGCGTTGTTGATTAGCAATCAAGCATCAAGCGAACTGTTTGGACGCATTAAATGTTGCATCAATAATTCAATAGCTGTAACTCAATGAATGGAGCAACGTGATTAGCCAATTAACTACTTTTCCATATACAACATGCAGGATATTGCTTAAAATTTCAAAATGCATACTCACTACATACGCTTTTCCGTATTCATTCTCGATAGAAGTACAGCAATCGTCCTATAGGGTTGATTTAATTGCAACTAAAATTTACACGCGTGTTCTGATCTCTGAGCTGTTGCTTTTAAATTGCTTGTCGAACATTCTCGTCTGACGAATGCTTTTGGATGTTGAGGCTCAACGATTAACTTTAATTCACTTTGAGTTTTTTTTTTTTTTATTGCTTAGATTGGTGGACGAGCTCACAGCCCACCTGGTGTTAAGTGGTTACTGGAGCCCATCCACAACGTAAATGTGCCACCCACCTTGAGATACAAGTTCTAAGGTCTCAAGTATAGTTACAACGGCTGCCCCACCCTTCAAACCGAAACGCATTACTGCTTCACGGCAGAAATAGGCAGGGTGGTGGTACCCACCCGCGCGGACTCACAAGAGGTCCTACCACCAGTAATTACGCAAATTATAATTTTGCGGGTTTCATTTTTATTACACGATGTTATTCCTTCACCGTGGAAGTCAATCGTGAACATTTGATGAGTACGTATTTCATTAGAAAAATTGGTACCGGCCTGCGGGATTCGAACACCGGTGCATCGCTTCAACACGAATGCACCGGACGTCTTATCCGTTAGGCCACGACGACTACATTTGGACCATGTGTGTCGATCGCGTACTCTGAGTACGTTATTGATACGATTCCATCGTCTCCTTTCTGTAATATTGGGGAGGAGTTTTTATCTATTACCTGTACATACAGTATGCTTTCAGAGATAATTCCTGTAATGGGTTTTATTGGGTATTATTACAATTCTAAGAAATGCTCTTCTTTAAATGAGGTTTACAGCGGTAGGTAGCGTACCTATATGCATCGGCGGTAGAGACTATCTGATAGGCTTTAATGTCGTTTATCGTTCACGACATAAAAGTATTTTTGTTTTGCATTACCGTTTTTCTTTGGCTTTTTGTAAGAAATACAGGCTCAGTTCAAATTAGATACGAAATAATGTGTATATATTTTTTTCTATTTGTTCGTTTCCGAAATATCCAAACGCAATAAGTAGAAAAAGAAGGGGTAATCATAAAAATAAAACAAAAGCTTCCCTATAGCGGCTATTAGATTAGACCCCTATGACTCCTGAATACTAAAAAGCGGACGGACCTGAATAATTAAACGAACAGAGATATAAGTGTAGGCAATGTTAAAATTACGTCTCTCGAAGAAATCGTAAGTGTATAACCATTAAACTGACCACGAAATGGGTCGATGACCGACCGTGACTGCGGTGAGCGAAAGCTGCGACGCGACCGTCAGACTCGGAAATAAACACAAGCTAAATGCTAATCTCAAATCATTTAATGTATTATGAATATATATCTTATATCTTTAAACGAACAATTCTTGTATATATATAATCAGAATCTCGGAAACGGCTCCAAAGATTTTCATAAAATTTAGTATACAGGGGTTTCGGGGGCAATAAATCGATCTAGCTAAGATTTATTTTCGGAAATTGTTGTTTTATTCGTGTTTTCAATAATCAACTTTATTGATAATCAACTTAAATATAAACTTTTTTTTATGGAAAGAAATATCAATGTGTAATTCGTATTTAAATATAATTTCTAAAAAACACAATTTATCAAAAAAATATAAAATACTGAGCAAAGCTCGGTCATCCTCTAGTTTTTATTAATTTGATTACGTAACAGATAAAAGTATCCGATTGCTATATGGTGCTAAATGGTTCGAACCTACCCTTCAAGCCACAATATTTGCATTATTCATTACTTTTATAATCTCTGTTCCACAAACAAATAAATGTGGAGTGGAAAAAGCGATCGTCGCTCAAGAAGTGAACTTCCAAGATATTTTTCAATGCATATTGCTTTCTTTAGTTTCTTTTTAAAACGAATGTGGACATTGACAAGGGTTACGAAGAATACATGAGCGGCCTTTTCATGCAATAGATGAATTGTACGGATGGCTTGCCTTCGGAGGCTTAGACGGACTTACAAAGAGATTACCGAGCACGGTCTGAACGCACGGATTCTTTATATAAACAAAGCTTCAAAGCTGTATACGGTTTAAGAACTCGTGTAGGATCCCGTGAAGGACGAATGTCAAAAGAAAAAAAAAGAAAAATTGATCCCGACTTCTAAATTATTTTTCATCAATTTTTATTGTTTTCTTTATACCTTTGTTATGTTGTACATAAGAGGCTTGTGTTCTTAAATTCTAAATGTTCTGTGAGATTTTTTAAAGTTTTAATTATTTACATAGTTTACTAATATAAAACTATCTAATAAAAACCCAAGTGTGTTTTAATCTTCTTCATAAATATAAAAAGGCATTTTATATCACTTATATTAATTTTTCTTCTCACATCAGTCATAAATGAACCGTCAATGTGGAATATAGAAAACTTTTCTGGGACTATGAAAGATTTGACAGAAATTAGGTCGAAAGGAAAATAATATAGTGTGGGTAATAATTGAACAGAAATCAAACATAGAATTTAATTCGACAATAAAAAAGGATACATTCCGTAATATAGAAAACACACTCCGTACATTTTAGATGAATAAAATCCCGAGGACAGACTACGTGAAGGGTCTAGATTCGTGTCGCCTTAGGGTTTCACGAGCGTGTATTGTGACATTTCTAAAAATGTAAAAGCGAATTGTTTTGGCACAACCCTTCTTGTTGTACATAATGTAGTAAGTAGTATCATATCGGATTCTTTACTGACGGCCTTCACGTTCCAGCTCACCTTGTAACCAAAAATACTTTTACCTTTCCATTATTATTGGGTTTTGACTAATACCTCAGACGTATATCCAAATTTATATTGAATGTGAACGTGTGGAATGATAATCTTTATTAATTTAAATCTTCTTCTAAGTTAAAGATGACGTGGCGTTCAAGAGAGGGCCACAGAAATTATATCGTGAATACGTGAATCGTTTCTCCCCACCTTTGAAGAGAACGACTGGTCATTCAAACTAAAACGTATGATTGATTCTGAAACTTTACAATTTATCAACTTATTTAAAAAAAAAAAGGATCAACGTTAAATCTCTTGAAAGATCATAAACAAATTTGCTTTCCAGCAAATTAAGCCCGGGTGTTAACCGTTTCTCTTAACCAGTCTACGTCCAATGATCCGGGTCGTGTTTGGGTCTTCGTGTACACGAATATATTTATCCTGATCCGTGAATACTCGGCCGGATGAACTGACGAATATTAATCTCGACGAACTACGTTATTTTCTAATAAAACTTGAGCTCCTTTAGAAAACTTATTATCTCCCTCCAACGTTTTCGCTCGCTGAAATTCAGTGAGTGATATTGTATAATAAATCTTGCTCGTAATTTTTGGAACTTTTGAAATGTCATCAAGTTTCTCGCTATAACGAATTAACCAAGTGATCCGAATTTTGTGTTCATTTTATTTATCATTGTTGATGTCATTTTTTATGGGCATGTCGTTATCCATGTTGTTGTTGACTTTAAAAGTTTGTTTTAAAAATCCCTTTTCAACATTTACCTATTCGTAAATATACGAAATAATCTATGTTAATTTATCGGGACAAAATAGTTCTCATTTTAGCTACGACAAACAGCTCTGTGATAACAGACAGTGTAACGTAACATGAAATATAAGATAACAGTCAGCATTTAGTATTTGTGAGTCCGGGCGCGTTCTTTCGGGAAATACGAATTCGCCTTTTTGCGGCTGTTTCCTCTCATCAGCGATAACGTTAATGGTTTATGTTAACGTTTCAATTGTTAATGGTTAATAAGAGTTTTGGACAAAAGGCAAATAATGTGCTTCGGTATTTTTTTTCGTAATAGCGATATGTTTGGGAGATAATAATAAAATCAAGGTGGGCAATTTTGTTTTGTGGACGTTTGTTTCCCGGCTTAGAATTTACCGACCCATGTTTTCCGATTGTCGTAAAAAACTACTAAAAGACTTCTTCTGGCTACCATCTTTTACTTACAATTCTAGCAACTCAATAACTGTATCCCTACTATTTAAAACTATGTCGCCGGCGCTCTACTAGTTTCGCGTATTAATGAATTTCTTGTTGTAAAAATTTTGATCTTCTACCAATTTTTTGTTGGTAATGTAAAAATTCATGCGTTTATAGATTAAAATTACTAAAAAGAGGCTTGTACATAATATGATAATTGGTAGTAAAAAAAAAGGAATAGTTAGAATTTTATGTAGGGAGCTTATAAAATATTATTATACTGTTTCTTCAAATAAACTGAATAAATAAAAGTAGTGAACTGTTATGTGAAACATTAATTAATAACATTAGTATGTTATACGCTGACCAAATGGCAGCTTTAATGACAATGTTAGCTTTAATTCATAATTAAATATTTTAAAATTTCAGTATTCGACGCGTCAGGACAGTACGGACCGAATCTACTATTCGGGAACGAGTATTGGCTGGGGTCGTTGAACGCTTGCACCGAGCTCAACAAGAAACAGTACTATGAGCAAACTCCTCCATTCGCAACCACATTTTACGTTGCGAAAATCAATGTCACCGTCGACAACTTTCATCTGCCGCAGGTAATTGTGAATAATTTAAAACAATTACAGTTACGTCTACCCTCAGAGGAGTCGGGAATCTAATGAAATATACGAGTTTCTTAGAAAAAAACAATCAAGGCTTTTTAGAGATGGATGAAGTAAGCGACCAAGAATAGGAAACAAGTTTAGTAACAAATATTTTCATTATTAAACTGAAAATGGGATGAAAATGAACGGAGCTATTTGTGGTTCTACTTGAATTGCGTTCGTAAAAGGAAGTAACGTCAAAAGATAAAAAAAAAAATTAAAAAAAAACAAAGCTTAGATTAAATTTTTGAAAAAAAATTTAGTTCAAATGGTCACATTATACCTATATGTACATAGGACCTAGATTTACTGGTGGTAGGTCGGTGAGATAGTTAGTTAGCTGGTGGGGCGCAAGTCCGCACGACTATGTACCACAACTCTTCCTATTTCTGCCGCGAATTAACTACACGTGCCGGTTCGAAGGGCGTAACAGACTTTATACAATACATTTGAAACACAGACCTCATGTCTTAAGTTAGTTAGCGGCATTCATCGATGAAATCCGGTAAACGCTTTACATCAAGTAGGTCGTGTGCTCGTTGACCTATCTACGGAAAAAATCTCATTTATCATAGTGTTGATGTTTAAGTTGAGACACAAAAACATATTATAACTATTTTAAACTTTCGCGACTATTTACATCACATACCCGTTTTTTTTTCAACGGGTTCTTATCTTGCAACAGCACAAATATCTGTAACTATACTTGAGACCTTAGAACTTATATCTCAAGGTGGGTGGCGCATTTACGTTGTGGATGTCTATAGGCTCCAGTAACAACTTTACACCAGGTGGGCTGTGAACTCGTCCACCCATCTAAGAAATAAATAAAAAAACTAAATAAATGAACATCGTAGTAAGAACTGGTTAAATAATAGTGCGCGTATCAAAACCATGATTTCGAAACTAAAAACAAATACAGGCCGTTTTCCAATTACAGCACAAGAGCGCATTATGTATCATCTGTAATTGGAAATTACAGAGCATAATGCGACTCAGTGACGCACAATGCCGAATTATGCTGAAGCTTAGTTGAGCATTATGCCGCATAATGCGCTCTTGTGCTGTAATTGGAAAACGGCCACATTCAAAATAGTCTCACGCTATAAATAAATTTAAACGCCACGACATTCGTTATGAAGCCGTTAGTCCCGAATAGTTTTGAGTTCGCAAAAAAAGGTAATATGTTTTCAGGGCAAATAGAATTCGATTAACGCACGTCAAAAACTCTAATATAGAAGTTTTAGTGGCCGACTACATGGCAAAAGTTCCACCCTATTCGTGTAAATGGAGTGAAACATTCGAATTCCGATCGTTGTTTTTTTTTTCTTTTCGATTTCTTTCAACTTTTCATTATATCAATTTGAGAACGTATTTTTACAGTGAATTCAATTTCCTTTCGACTTCACGGTCGAACGCAACATTGAACAGTTTGAAATGTTTACACCAAAGTTAAGTTGTGTTATTTAAAATCGTTCCAGTTTTCCACTTACGTATTTTTTTTTTTATTTTACCACAGGAAAATGCAGTAATATATCATTTAACGTTTAGTACCTTTGCATTTTTTTTATTGCCCTTGTAGGCAGACGAGCATACGGCCCACCTGATGGTGAGTGCTTACCGTAGCCTATGGACTTCAGCAATGCCAGGGATAGAACCAAGCCGCTGTCTACCGCTTAATACTCTCCACAAGCCTCGATTGAAGAAGGACATGTCATAGCGCTCGGGAAACACCGTGGAGGAGAGCTCATTCCATAGCCGGATGGTACGTGGCATAAAAGACCTCTGGAAATGCACTGTATATGACCGCAGTAGCTCGAGGTAGTATGGATGAACTCTACTCCGGTGGCGGGCGATGCGATGATAAAAACGAGATGCCAGTATCATCTCGAACAATTCCTCAGAGCACTCCCCATGGAACATACGGTACAAAATACAGAGGGAACCGAAGTCCCTCCGCAGACCCAGAGGTTCCAGAGGCATTAAAATGTAGAGTAGTAATTTATAATGAGCGATTATATTACCGATGTTTTTTGTTTGTTTTTAATTGACACTTCATTTTTCTGTGCACAGAGCAGATCGATGCTGTTAGGAGAATGTGTGCCAGCATCCTGCAGTGGTGATGCCCTGGGCGTCTTACTACAAGCGTCGGAACAGGCTACTGTGGCGAAAGCTTCAGCTTTGGGAGTCTCAGCCAGTCTCGTTACGCTAATAGTCAGACCGGTGCCGGGCGGATATGACGTATACTCCGACATCAAGTTTCAAATACTAGGGTATGTACAATTACTGGTCGTGAGGCGGCATTCATGGTAGGGGCCAACGAACCTAATGTTAGGCAAAACTGTTTTGATAACACAGCTGCTAGAGTTTGTAATGAGTTTCTTAGTATTCTAGAAGGTTCTAGTATTTTATTCATTGCGTTTAAAGCATGCATCCCATTTCATGGTGAGTTGTTAACATGTCCCATGGACACGAGCGATACCGTTGGCACAGCCAAGCTATAGTCCACTGCCTCAAGCTATTTTCAAACTCCGCTCGAAGAAGAATATGTCACGGCAGTCAAACCAGATTAGTTTTGCAACTAAAACTAAAATGGCCGTAAATAGGTTAAAAAAAATCAAGTATGTATATTAATTTTATTGTCGTTAATATTTGTTGTAGGTTTTCCTAAACAATATAACTTCCCTAATATGTTTCTGGCAATAACGTTACATTGTTTTCCACAATATTTACTAAATAGGACAAATAATTATTCCTGAAATTTCAAACATATGTACAACTAATAATTTAAGTATCACGTAATTTATACTCGTACATGCTCGTATCAGGTATTAGCAGAAAAATTGCATACTAAGCTATGCAATTTTTCTCTTAACGTCAAATATTATATTCCTTTTATTAAATGCCCGACAGAGTAGACTGCCGAGTACTTACCAATAGTTTTCTATTTGAAAGGAGCATCGGAGCAGAGAAATTTATTGAAATTCATTCATGCAAGCACAAGCGTTGTTTGCTCGCTTTATGAATGTAAAGTTAATATTATAATATAAATACGTTTAGTTAGTAAAGTAATAAAAGTAAATAATAATAAATCCTTCTTTTAATTTCAAACAACCTTACAAAAAAGATTTTCTTAAAAGCTACCAATATAAAACTTGTTCTTTTTTTTCTTTTTTTTATTGCTTAGATGGATGGACGAGCTCACAGCCCACCTGGTGTTAAGTGGTTACTGAAGCCCATAGACATCTACAACGTAAATACGCTATCCACCTTGAGATATAAGTTCTAAGGTCTCAGTATAGTTACAACGGCTGCCCCACCCTTCAAACCGAAACGCATTACTGCTTCACGGCAGAAATAGGCAGGACCGTGGTATGTACCCGCGCGGACTCACAATAGGTTCTATCACTAGTAAAATGGAACCCTACTTCGTATAAGACTTCCTACAGCTTACTCCATTTTTCCCTATGCTTTGCTTTGCTTCTCCATTCTTTTCTTACTGTTATTGCTATTATTTCATCGATCTGCTCCTTAGATGGCTTCTTTTTCTTTTGCCTATCAGTCCTTCCCATGCTGTTGTTTGTAATGTCTATCTTTTGTCCGTGTATCTCTAATAAGCTAATAAACGAACACATATTTGTATCATCATCAACTGCCCAACTGCAGGGCAGACGCTCCCTGCCACACAGGGCAGGTGTGATGTAAAGCAGGACGAGAATAAGGGGGGGGGGGGTACTGTTCGTAGCGTGTACGGCTACACTACATCGACAAAATATAAATACATATATATAATACGATGGGCCGGTTTGGTGACGGCATGATGCCCGCGGAGGAATCACCCCGGCGCCGGCTGCTGTCCTCTGCTTCCTAATGCTAATGCTATCCTAATATATATATTCCCTTATATCTAACTACAAACTAACTAAGCTAGGTTTTTTTTATTTATTGCTTAGATGGGTGGACCAGCTCACGGCCTAACTGATGTTAAGAAGCAATCGGAGCTTATAGACATCTCAACGTGAATGCACCCACAAGGGATCTAGATGTGCAGTCGCTCGAGGAGTTCATCCGGAGGCTAGCTCGTAATCTTTACGAGCGGGCTGACGGTGGATCCCACGAGCATCTCCGCAATTTAGCTCTCTTGCACGCCAGACCACCTGATGGTCGGGCGCTACCAAGGGAGCTACTAGAACCCCCTGCTATGGCAAGATAGTCGGCTTAACCGGAGTGATATGGGAGTGCTCATAATGAGTGCCCCCATGGGACTGAGCTGTCCACACTCGTCATTTCCCCGATTCTGTTGGGGTGCCCCCCTATGGGGACCCATTGCACCACCCTCGTGGGTGTAAAATTTAGAAGTAAAATTTTATTTAGATAAATAAAAGTATTTTATTATTGATGTTATATTTGCTAGGTAGTAGCTACAAATCTTCAGTTTTTTGAAAACTTAACTGTTCTTTTTTAAAATGTCATTATAGTCATTAATCGCATATTCCATATTCTCAAAAAAAAAAAAAAAAGTAGCTATTCTATTCAGTATAGTAGTGCTCTACAGAATTCAGGAGGCAAATAAATACGTACAAAGCAAATGCGTTAGCTGTAGCTGTATAATGTGATCAGTGTATAACTAACCGCTATTAATTCTGTAACAGTCTGTGATGCTCGTAATAATTATTACATTATGTACGGAGATAATGTGGTTCTTCAAACCGCAACACAGTTAGTACGTACATTAATCTCGCTGCTCCTAACGCCTGTCTCTGACGTCACAGTAAGTAATCAAATGAACAGACAGATGACTCTTTAAACGCCTGAAATACTTTACTAAATTATAAGAAGTAAACTAAACAAGTCAAGCGACTTCTAGCTAGAGAGGACAAACGAAAAAAGAAAATTAATATTTGGAGTTGTTCAGGTCTTTTGTTCTGTGTTTCAATAATCATTCGTTGCCTTAAAACAAAGCAACGAAACGGTAGGCAGCGGCTTGGTTCTGCCCCTGGTATTGCTGAAGTCCATGGGCGACGGTAACCACTCACCATCAGGTGGGCCGTGTACCAGTATGCCTGCAAGGGCAATAAAAAAAAAAAGTTAAAAGTGATTTCACAAAAGACAATGTTAAAGCTATTGCTTTTGCTAAGCGATGTATGTAAACACAATCTTCATCTTCATGTACTTATCCCATATAATATGCGGTCGGCGGAGCATACCCTCTTATCATGCTGCACAGGTATTTGGCACGAGTTTGAATATGTAAATACAATATTATCTAAAACTCAAAGCGGACGTCTTATATAGATGATTGATCGATGGTGATTATTGATTGATGATATGATTGTAAGTGGTTACCGTCCATGATGGACGTCAGTAATGCTAGGGGTACAGCCAAACCACTGCCCACCTAGTATAGTTATATTTGTCAAATCATCATTCATTCACTCAATCATTCATTCAATTGCATTTTTGTGACATTTGTTTTTCTCAAAAATAATTGATAAAATAACTAATTTAAAGGCACAATACAGGCTTGTTTTTAATATATTTATCTGAAAAAAACAAGTTCACAGTCCTACATTAACTAACGTGCATAAGCAGTGCGTCCTAATTCTTTATCGTTACTTACGATAATGAACTGGGTAAGCCAGACGCCAACGGAGCCGATCCAAAGCGAAAACAAATAATATATAAACGCTTTTAGATAACATGCATTATTTCAATTAATGCAAATAGAATACATATATAAATTGTCCATTAATGAAAGTACACCTGGCCAAACTGAAAAAACAAGCAAAGATGGACAATTCAAATTACTAGATCTTGTTTTGTTTTAGAAACTGTATCATAATACAGTTTACTAGCTGTACCCGTCCGCTTCGCTTGGCATTTAAAATTAACATTATTATTTCGCACCCCCTCAAAGATTCTCATCATTAATACCCCCGCAACTAGTGTAGGGAGTCCAACACTCATATAAATATAAGCCTATCCATTAACTACATGTATTTTCTACATGGATACCAGATTTCACGTCAATCGGATGCATGGTTCAGTAGTTATAACGGAACATCCGTAAAAACCACTGTAGATTTATATATTAGTATAGAAGTATAGATAATTGTAATGACATTACAAAAATAATTCACTAATCGACTGATTGACTGTTCCCTGTAAGAAAATTCATTAGGTACGCCGATATTGCATACTCATTAATCATATTGATTGTACACCGTCGGTCGCATAGTCAATTTGAATATTTTCATTCCATTATTTTTTAATAATTTTTTTTGCTTAGATGGTTAAACGAGCTCACGGCCCACCTGGTGTTAAGTGGTTACCGGAGCCCGTGGACATCTACAACGTAAATGTCGCCACCCACTTTGAGATATGAGTTCTAAGATCTCATCGCATAAATGCCATGTATTCCTAGACAACACTTATTCAAACTATGATGTATTTTAAATTGTCGTGATTTACGTTGATTTATTTATTTTTATTTTATTTATTTATACTTATTGTACACAAAAAGAAAATACAATAAAAACAGATTTAAAGAATGTCTAAATACTATGTACAAAGGCGAGCTTAACTCATTCATGAGTTTTCTTCCAGCAAACCATTATCAGAGAGAAATACGATGTATAAGAGGGGAATAGTGTACAATATAAGAGCTATTAAAGCATGATTTTTAAACTAAGCATTAAAAAAAAAATCTAATATTAAATGAAAAATACATAATATAAATAAAAATACATAAAACATTGATTGATTCTTCGTTCTGATTCCCAATAAAATTCCAATTTGAATAATTTCACGAGTTAATGATTGCATTGAGATAGCGTCCAAGGGATAATTTATTTGCTTGGTGATTTGTAAACAGACATAATAAAATATGCAGATGATATTGAAATAACAATAATGTATTCGAATAAGAAACTTGACCTATAATAATGTTTATGCAACAAATCTACCGAAATCTAGCGTGCGAACTGTGGCGCTTCAAACCGGAAAGATGAGGCTATTAGATCATCTCTGCAAGGCTGTGGTGTCAGATACAGATTGTTTCGAGTCTAGTCGTAATAGTTCAATTAACTATTTAAGCTTAACGTCCCGCAATTATTTTCGACTTATTATCTATGCTAACATTATAAAGAGGAAAGATTTGTTTGTTTGTATTGAATAGGCACCGAAATTACTGAACCGAATTGAAGAATTCTTTCACTGTTTGGAAGCTACACATAGGCTATAATAATATTTTTTGAAAAAAATTAGGGATCCTTACTAAAACCCCAATAATGTATTATTATAACCTAAGGTGTAAAAAAATTACCTAAAATATTCTTTACATCGCGTGCCCTGCGAAAACTATTCATGATAGAATAAAATGATGTACTACGTCTTTATAAAAGATATTATTATTTACAAAAAGTGTCGCAACAGCATATGTCTAACTATTATAGTTATGCCACAATAAGTGTTCTAGTATTTTTTTAAATAAAACAACGTCAAATATCTTTGAAATTTTTTAATTTTAAAGATCCGAGCGAAGCCGGAGCTGGCCGCTAGTAATCGATAAACTTATTATATCTTCTGATAGGAATTAAATGTGACTGAGTTAAAACGATTTCTTACTTTAATAATCGCTAACATAGTTAATGTCAGTAAGCGGCGCGGAACCTGACAAGTTTGACTAGTAGTTAATAAATAATCATCAAATTATTACATTTTTAACTGGATTATTCAATCTAGTTTGTTAGTCATGTAACTCTAAATAATTTTTCTGATTTTATGTCTCTGTGTAATTCTAAGCATAAATATAAATCATCAATTATCATCATTCTCCTGTCCTTCTCTTAGTCACCTAGGGTCGGCGCAACATGTTTTTTCCTTCCTTACTCCACTATCATATACCATTTCTTCGCTCACTCCCCTATTACACATATCGTCTTTCACGCAATCTATCCATTTCTCCTTAGGTCTACCTCTTCCTCTCATCAGCAATTATGTTTAGCTTAAAAATTGAATCAGTAATTTAATTGTATTTTTAATTTTCTAAAATATCGTTTGTCTTTTATACAGATCGGTGACCTTGGCAGTCTGTGTACTGATGTTGGTGGGTTCATTCTACGAGGGGTACTTGGAGAGAAGATATCGGATGATCAAAGCTACTAAGGATCTAGAACTGGCGCAAGATAATCATAAGCCTGTTGGTACTCTCTTACATTTATCTTAAATAATCCATATTTTCAATAACTTTAGGTATTATGAATTTAGTTTTAAAATGTTGTTGACATTGTAATATACTAGCAAATTGTGTGTCATCAAACAAAAATAATTCCGTAATGGTTAAAGCAAAAAATTCTCGGTTTGGTCATAAGAATCGTTGAGCAATATAAATGCCTATTTGTTTGAGCAGGATAAAGGCAGCGAGCCTCCAAACCGTTAGGGGTGGGAGCTATCACGCAATTCACCGGCTCACTGATCTTTTCAATTCATATCGTTTCACAGCGCGTCCTTTAAATTGATATTAACGGCTTAAAAATACAATACAAACAAAATGATTTTTTACATTTTTATGATACGAAGTGATACGTGTTCTGTTCAGTTGGTTTAATATTATCGCCGGTCCCAGATTTTGACTCTGACGTCATTAATGGAATCTCGTGTTGGAACCCAATAAAAAGTGCTTATATTCCATCATCCATATGTAACGTAATTACGACTTGACCTCGGCCAAATAACCGATTAAAATAATTAACAGCAACTGTACATACAAATCCACTTCTTTGTTCTACTCCACATCTACTGGCTTTTATGTAAAGGCCCGTCAATCAACATAGGAATTAGAATAGGTAATAAAAACACCTGCTGTGTGTTTTATATTAGAGGACTGGACAGCTCTCATTTCAAAATACTTCGATGAAAGCAACTTCATTACGCGTGACGTCATTTGAGGCCAAAATCAATGAGCGATCAACAGTGGATTACACAAATAACGGACAATGGTTAGCCGAAATTGCGTCATGATTACTGTTCAGCTTAACGTAAAATAAGTATTAGATTGTTTCAATTTTCTTTCCCATATAATCTATACTTATAGCATCTATCATTATTAATACGAAAGTGAGTTTGTTTTTTTGTTTGTTTATTACGCTTTCAAATCTTAACTAATCAACCGATCATCATCACCAAACAGTTTGTAAGGTGAACAAAAAACAAATAGAGTGTTTTTCATCCAATAAAAGTACCATTCCAGAGGGATAGATTTTTTTCTAAAGGATCGAAGACGCTGATAAAAGCTGATATAATTTCAGAAAATGTATTTGAATCAAAATAAGATCGCTTAAAAACTACTTTAGATTGTGGTCAGTGTCTGATTACCTATTGTAAAGCCTCTTAAATGAACTTTCACATATTATGTATGTAATGATGTTAACAAAAAAATTCAGAGAGACGGGATCTACCTTGACATTTTAAAATTCATCTCAATAAAAAGAGAATTCTGTTAAGGGGTACTATAATACAGTCTACACGAGCCGGTGAAAATAGAACTACGTCATGGCTATTTCAATAATGATTCGAATGTTTTTTATTTATTTATTTTTTATTAGTACAGATGGATATACATCTTAGCCTTCCACCTGATGTTTAATAGTCACTGGAATTTACGAACTTTGAAATGTCAGACTCGCCCCCATTTGGATACACGAGGCCTTTCACTTGACATAAAAAATTAGTACCTACGTTCAGGTTTCAGAAGTAGATCACGGTCGCATGAATGAAAGTTCAAATATGATATTCTAGGAATGAGGAAAAGTGAACTGATAACAGGCACTTAAATATGTACTAAAGCAAATTCTTAACTTATGAAACATTTTATTAATTAAATCACTTGAATTTTAAATTTAGTTATTAGTGGAGGGTGACCGTATTGTAAGTGTGCACGGATAGATACCATCCTGCCTATTTTTGCACGAAGCAGTCATGCTTTTCGCTTTGATACAATCAGTTATACAATCGACTGCATGTCTCAAGATGGGTGGTGACATTCACGTTGTGATATCTTTTTGTTCCTGTAACCTCTTAAGACCAGTCGGGTCGTGTCCTCGTTCTCCCGTCTACGCAATAAAACATAGCTTACAATAAATTATAACTTACAAGATAGCTCAAAACAAATTCAATTACATTTCAATATGAATATGTCTAACCGTTTTCGTTAAAAATATCGAGGGGTGAATATCTAAGGCTTGGTTTAGGAAACATTTCGCTTAATACGCGACAGCTATCTTTGTAATTAAAGGTGCGTTTTATTTGGTATTAGTATTAACAGCTCGATGTTTTGTATTGAATTTCAACTAAGTTTACTCTTCTTTTTTTATTGCTTAGATGGGTGGACGAACTCACAACCCACCTGTTGTTAAGTGGTTACTGGACCCCATCGACATCTACAACATAAATGCGCCACCCACCTTGAGATATAAGTTTTCAAACCGAAACGCATTACTGCTTCACGGCAGAAATAGGCAGAGTAGTGGTAACCACCCGTGCAGACTCACAAGAGGTCCTACCACCAGTACAATGAAATAGCTGAAAAAATATTTTTCTTATGATATTTTTTTCAAATTTTAAGCTTTAAATGGCTCTCCTGTAAAGTTGAAAAAACGTCGCTTAAACTAAATTGCCTTTCAACCCTCGATATGATCATTCCTGTCACCTGTCCTGGTGAAACTGGAAAGGTCTCCAAGCCACCAGTAATTCTTCAATCACCAAAGAAAAAAAAATGATAATGCAATATATATTCTAATATCCAAAATTGAACCACAGTCATCAATTAATTAATTAACTAAATTATTCGAACGTGATCTTTATTTTCATGACTGTAATGAGATCAAAAGATTATGATATATCGTAACACAGAGACATCGTTAACCATTATGATCCAAGTATTAAGCCGTAACAATATTGTACAGGGCAATAACGCCGTGCAAAGCAGTGAGAAAACTCGTAACAATGGAGACAAAGACCTTCGCAGGGAAACATGTGGTGAGTGCAATCTTCTCACATATTAATAAAAGATTCATCAACGAACAATTGTATAGGATCTATTATACAATATTGATTGGAAACACGAACGCTATTTCCTCACCACATCTGTATATTAGACATATTTCTTTCCAAATGTTTTCGAATTTAATCTTTTAGGGTTTTAGTGACTTACTTACGTGTTATGCATTATCTTTCTCATTAATATTTTGTATATAAAATGATATATTTAATCTATCAATTCATAAAAACTTGTACCTAACATTTTCTACACAAACCCATTGGTTATTTTCTCAGTTAGTGATTCTTATATAAATTCTTGTCTTCCTTGTTATATCTATACCTTTCATCACACAGTATTTCTTTTGAATTATCTTTCTCTAGTTGTAGCTTTCACACTTCCTAAATATTGCATGTCATCTTCCAAATATGAACATTGATCAGCATTAATGTTAAAATAACACTAAGTTTTTGGAGTTCTAGCATTAACATGTACAAATTCAATAATTAATTGATGGTGTTTAGATAAAGTTGATCACCGATGACCGCCCCGGGACTTGGCAAATAATATAATAACAATTAGTGAAGAATTTTTTTTAACTTAAAAACGAAATTACTGAGACAAGTCTGTTGTGGATACCGCTTGATAAACATTCTGTTTTGTTGTATGAAGAATGTGGATAACGAAATGAATGTGGGAACCTACCTGGAAACTTCGAATAACTTGCACAAAGTTGTCTTATTTAAGTTAGTTTGAATTCTGTCCTGTGTAGGTGCCATGTTCATTGTTTTAGTAGAACGAACTGGTATAACAGCGAATTCAAGCAATATTTCAATACAATATTATGGAACTGTTTGGCATGAGGCAAAGAGATGTTATTTCTTCGAAACTGTTCACCACTACTGTTAGATTATGTTTAGCATTGGACATCTAAAGGTTGATGATAAACTATTTTTATAAAAAATCTTAACTTTTTAATGAAAGACACAAATAATCAATCATAAGTCTGCGACCGTGCCGCGTTTATTCTCGGCAGACTCTATCTACCCTGTGATCTGTAAGCGGATAATCCCGGTTTTGCAGGTTAACCGATGTAGCTTCGTAGTTCGTGAGGAACGTCGACTTACACGACGACCTAGGGCCTCGGATCGATCCAAAAACACTTGAAGTCAGCGTCGGAGCATTACTTCGATATGGAAATGCGTCATGATAATCGCTTTATCGTTGCCAACGCTGACTACTCCCCGAATCCTAATCACGCAGAAACCAGTCACCGTCGACGCTCTAAATATGTCCTTACGGATCCATCAGATCCAATAACTCTTGCATTAGACGCCTTCAGGTCTAACGCTAGGAGCAGGCTTAGGGACCCCGGTAGCCGTACTTGCCGAACTCGGCAAAGAGCTCGACGGGCAACTTAACTCACGCATCAGCTCGCTGAGTTTCTCGCCGGATCTTCACAGCGGGTCGCGATTCCGATCCGGTAGTAGATTCATTCGCGAAGCAGCTGCCTTTGAGTCACTAGGTCTCCTTCGGAGGCGCTCAGGCAGCTGCTAGTTAATCTTAGAAAAGGCCTCCGGGACACCAGTATAATCCTTCAATCATAAAAAAATTAATCAATTGAACTTCAACAAGTATCAGATTAAAGAAAAAATAGCTCTAAAAATGCTTCTTTTTAATTAGTCATTCAAGTCTCCCATTTTAGTTTCTGAAGATGCTATAATTATTATAAAAAATAATTATAAATACAAATCTGTTTTTGGAACAAAAGATTAAAAGAAATAGAATCTTCTTAATATTACACTACATACAAATCTATATTTTTATCTATTGTTACAATACAACTTCGACCTCATATCTCAAAATGTGGCGATATTTACCTTGGACTCAGTTATGAGTTCACTAGCTGTGCCCGTCCGCTTTGCTGGGCATTTAAAATTAACATTATTATTTCTAACCCCCATAAAGATTCTCATCATTAACGCCCCCGCAACTGGTGTAGGGAGTCGAACACTCATATAAATATTAGCCTATCCATTAAGTACATGTATTTTCTACATGGATACCAAGTTTCAAGTCAATCGGATGCACGATTTGTAGTTATAACGGAACATCCGTAACAATCACTGTAGATATTAGTATATATGTAATCATCTGTCAACTTTAGCTAAGAAAACAAAAGAAAACATAATGCGATGTTTTTTTTTTAATGTTCATTAAGTTGAGTAGATTCCCAAATACCTGTAGTCCATTCGGATCAGTACAAATTTGATTTTATTTCATCTATGTGAATTCATAATGTAATGTGCAAAGTACAATACAGTGTGTAGGAGCTCAGTTAATACCGCCTAGTGTGTAAGAGGCTCGCTGTGAGCCCCTGAGGCAGTTTCACACGTAATTCACTTAATGAATGTGATATTAGGAACACGAGCGCCTTCCTAAGAGTCTCGTAACTTTCATTTATGTTCAAACAGGATTCAAATTAAAATAAGAATATATTATTATCTGAAAAAATATAGAGTTAGGAAGTAATTTAAATTCGATATGGAATTTACATGAAAGCGTTTAATTTAAAATTTCGAAAAATTAAAAAACATTATGAAATTAATGCTCCAAGTTGAACATGGGCTTCAATTATTGTTGTCTTTAATGGACCGATTTCGGATGAATATTCACTTTGTAAAACAACTTTAGTGATGTAATAAGGAACAAGTTTTGTACTGGTGGTAGGACCTCTTGTGAGTCCGCGCGGGTGGGTACCACCACCCTGCCTATTTCTGCCGTGAAGCAGTAATGCGTTTCGGTTGGAAGGGTGGGGCAGCCGTTGTAACTATACTTGAGACCTTAGAACTTATATCTCAAGGTGGGTGGCGCATTTGCGTGATGTCTATGGGCTCCAGTAACCACTTAACACCAGGTTGGCTGTGAGCTCGTCCACCAGTCTAAGCAATATAAAAAAAAAAGTTAATCTTTACTGTCATAACTACACTCAAGTAGCTTCTACAAAGTAAAGTTTATGACAACACGCGCAAAGTTAGTGCACTGCGGTTTTTCTTTTTGTCATGCCATAAAGATTATTCTGCAGAATATTTGTACTTTTTGCTAACATCAGGCAAAGTTTCCACGGTAGTTTTGTAATTACCGTGTTATCGCCACTTGAAAGATAATAATAGTCTTTGGTTCCGCCGTTCAGAAGTTAAATGCGAATTTATCTTAGCAGTAAGATGTACTTTTTCGTGGATTTTGAATTTGTTCTATCTACCGTCGTAGTGTGAGTAAGACGCCCGATTTACTCCTATCGATTGATGCGACTGTACTGGCTTAGCAACCACAAAATACTAGGGTTAACAGCATAAATGACTTTCAGGATGACGGAATTAAATATAAAACAAAAAAATTAAATTTTTACTGATTTACCCTGATATAGCATGAGATTATCCTGCTGTTTTCTGCTGCAATGCAGTCATGTGTTCCGTTCTTACCATACAGTCAGCTGTTATTTTGGACAAATGAGATTTTGTCCTCATGTGGCTCCGATTAATCATCCAATGGGTCGCATAAAGAACTAAGCAACAAACAAATCAAAATTAAAAAGATCTTCACCTTGCCCTTATCCCAAATTATGTACCAGTCGCATATCGATGACCGGTCGGCACAGCGTGTCCTTTTTTCCATTTAGGCCTATCATACATCATCTCTGCACTCACACACTCTCGCATGTCCTCTTTCAGAAAGCTCATCTAAGATTCTTTAGGGTGCCCTCTCCTCACATTACCGTCTATTTAGAACACAACATAGAAAAAAAATGGATTAAATTTTGTTTTCATATCTTTTGACAGGTGTATGTTCGGAGGTATTGTTATCCTTCTCGATACTATCGAACGGTCGTACGATCCTGAGCACGGACACCCCTAGCGACGGCGCTCTCACGTGTCTTCATGGAATGAGGTTAGCGCGTCCTTAATTATATATTTCATATTTAACGCACTTTTTTTTATTGCTTTGATGGATGAGCTCACGGCCCATCTGGTATAGACATCTACAACGTAAATGCCGCCACCCACCTTGAGACATGAGTTGTAAGGTCTCACCTTTTTTAACAGAATGGCTATCCCACTCTTCAAACCGAAACGCATTGGTGCTTCACGGTAGAAATAGGAGAGGTGGTGGTGCCTACCCGTGCGGACTCATAAGAGGTCCTACCACTTACTATTACTGAATTTTACTGAAAACAAACTACTAAATAGTAAAAAGAATATTGTGGAACACGCAAAAGTATCGTTTGTAAAAATAATGTCCTCCATTATACTAGACTATAGGTCTCACAACTGAGATCCAAGCGAAAATATAAGTTTTACTGTATATTTGATTAATGCAAGCTAAGCAGACGCAAATGTCTTTAAATTAATTCGCCAAATTACTGGGATCCCTGTGTTCGCGTTGAGACGTGATTAACACCGGTTAATTTATAACATTCTAGGTTCATGTCGGTGTTATGGGTGATAATGGTTCACACTTACCTGACAATATTCTATGTGGCTGACAACAAGGCGATGCGTGTCATCACAGAACGAAGTTTCTGGTATCAGTCCGTTGGGAACGCCTCTTATTGCGTCGACACCTTCTTCGTTATCAGGTATTCTATCTATTTTAGGATCCAATCCAATCACACTAAGCCCTGATTTAAAACCTCATTAATTTATTTATATTATTTTTACTTTATTTAAGTTTTTTTTTTAAACCATAACCTTTTGTTAGTAAGAATTACTTATAATCTATGTTAGTGACTTAAAAAAAGAAAAAAAAAATCTAACACAAACATTTTATATCATTCCTTTTTTTTTCCTCCAAGTGCCTGCTGCAAAGGCTATTAATCAGCAGTCCCTCGATATGATTTTCAGAAGACTGTTGCCACTATCTCTGACTCGACGCAATAACGATGCACTTCTCTTCCGCGTTATTGCAAAGAAGTCATCGGTGTGAGATGTCATGTGGTTAATCACAGTTCGTTTTAATGCTCCAAGTAATACACAATTAATCATTCTTAATTTTGATCCCAATCTCTTTTAGCATATGGTTAGTTTTGTGTGTAAAACATTGTATTATATCTTCCGGTACATAGTTCATGTGCTGTGAAGGAAAATCGTGACCGACCTCCATCCAACACTATTACGGTAATACATTTCAGCGCACTTGGGGTAAAATACAAAGCCTTCTATAACGACATAAAGTGGATTACAATGTAGTTAGAAATTGACCCCGCCTTTCGTTCTCTTGAATAGAATTTATTAGGCGTAGTACATTGAAAAAAAATTAATTTACAAATTATATGAAGAAAGGAAGAAAAAATGACTTATAATAATAATAACTGGGAATAAATAGTACACGGTCATCCCCAATTTAGAATTCCGTGTAATGGGTACCAGAGTCTGATAACCATACTTATATATATTTAAACGTATAAATATATAGATAATAAACAACAATGCAAAGAGCAAACAAACCAGTTCAGCACACAACGCTTACCCGACGTGGGAATCGAAACCACGACCCTCGGCGCAACATTTAGGATCGCTAACTACTGCACCACCGAGTCCTAGTCTTTATGGAATTATTATTTTCGTTTCAGTGGGATACTTGTCACGATTCTATTTTTGCGGACAGAAGAGAAAAAGTCAAAGCTGAAACCAATCGTGGAAGATAAACAGGACATCAACAAAAACATGAACGGGTTCACGAGCCCCGCGCTCTCCATTTCAGTGATCAGCCAAGACACATTCATAACTGAATCAAAGACTCAATCGTACACCAAAGAGGAAATATTTAAAATGATAAAATCCTTTATGATTTTATTATCGTATCGCGTGGTTAGACTCACACCAGCCTACGCCTTCGTGATCGGCGTGAATGAAATCGCTTTAAGGTACACCCACGATCACACAGTGTTCGAGCCGGCGATCTTCGACCATATCACCTGCGACAACTGGTGGTGGAGGAACCTATTGTACATCAACAATTTGTATCCACAGCGAGAGATGTGCATGGTCTGGTCGTGGTACATGGCCAATGACACACAGTTCTATGTCGTCGGGATCATATTGCTGCTCATTTCTGTTAAGTATGTATTTTTTTACATTATTTATGTAATGTAACGACCTCTTAGTTTCCAAAGCTACTCTATTCCTCGTAAGTTATTATTCTCGACAACCACATTTTATTCAATTAGGCTCCCCTAATTGGTGGAGACGGCAATTAGCCGATTGTTGAGAACAAAACTATTCCCACAAAAGTATTACTTACTAGCGACCCGCCCTCACTTCGCTTCGGAACCATTAAATTTTATTATTGATAGGCGAGTCCTGCCATGTTGCGCGCGGTACGAAAATAACTGCGGGTGACGCCTCGGGGCGAAGCTAGTCTAAAAATGTAGCCTAAGTTACTCCTTATATCATCAGCTACCTGTTACTGAAAGTCTCATCAAAATCGGTCAAGCCGTTCCAGAGATTAGCCGGAACTAACAGACAGACAGACAGACAGACAAAAATTTGTAAAAAATGTTATTTTGGTGTATGTACCGTATATATATTCATATGCATGTAGTAAATTGAATTATTTCAGCGGTTATTTCAATATTACAAACAGACCCTAATTTTATTTATATGTATAGATTATTATTTTTTTGTTTGTTTCAGACATCCGAAAATCGCGTTCGGGTCATTAGGCGTGATCATGTTGAGTTCTTGGGCGACGACCATCTATATATCTGTTTGGCTACAGTACAAAGCGAGGATACAGGAGCCCTTTGAAATGTTCGACCCTTTATACGATAAGCCCTGGTCAAGGATCGGACCGTATTTAGTCGGTAAGCGGATAAAAACTAATCTAACATTTACAAACCTCACGTAGACTATTCTATGACCGTTCCGAAAGCGTACTGCGGTCGTATAAAGCTTGGTTCGCTATAAATAAACCGGCCATTAAATAGTTGAGATTTTAATACGGATGTAGTGCTTTTTTTGTGAGGATATATTCCCCGTAAATATGTGTCTCTAGCGTAATTTAAACCTGTTATTTTAATAAACTCTTTAATTGCTTCTCTAATACTATTAGCAATGTAATTTGAAATGTACGAAATGCGTGGTCAAATGCTAATAACTCTTGCATTAAACGCCTTCAGCTCTAACACTCTGAGCACATCATCCCGCTGAGCTTCTCGCCGGATCTTCTCAGCTGATCGCGATTCCGATCCGGTAGTAGATTCATTCGCGAAGAAGCTGCTCTTGAGTTGTTAGGTCTCCTTGGGAGGCGCTCGGGCAGCTGTTAGCAAATCCCACCCCTCCTGGCTGAGCCTTTGCTCGCCCACCTTTCTTGGTGAAACTGGAAAGGCCTCCAGGCCACCAGCAATTCTTCAATCATAAAGAAAGAAAATACTACAAAACTGAGGCTTAGAACATGAGTTCTAAAGATAGGTGACAGCGTTGTTAATGTAAATGGGCCTCAGTAGCTCAACAGCAGGTAGGCCGTAAGCTCGTTCATCAGTTGAAACAATAAAAATAGCTCTTTAAATTTTATAACTAGCAGTGTAATTCTATATATATATATATATATATAGATACGAAATGCGTGAATTATTACAGAGTTAATTGAATTCTATTTCGGGATTAAGACGAAACCTTAGCTTGGCAATTCCTTTTTATTTCTTCTAAATATATATTGGACCTTTGTTCTTTCAAACATATAGACAGATTATATTTCTATTTTTAGTTAGTTATACAAGTATACCCATACCTTATAATTATACCATGTACCTACATGCGTCGGAGAAGCCACAATTATTAACACCATCGTCAGACATCGTAGGGGCGAAGGGAGACTTCTCTTGAAAATGAATGACAGTTCTTAGGACGGAGGCGCCGCTCTTCAAGTAGGCTGGATGGTATGTGCGACTGTGATGGCGTCTACACGCCTCTATCGGCTAGGCTCTGTCGTAGCACGAAGTTAGCCGGGATCTCTCGGGAATCGTGCTGCATTTCGTTTAGCTACCAAACTAATGACCGCCTCCGACATATATTGTAATAGCAATGTTTTGTTTATATTACATTGAACTTTTTTTTCTAACTTACATTGTAGATCGCGGACAATATTTAAATAATTGCAACACAATTTTGAAAAACACAGATGACTATTTAAAAACCATAAAAATAGAATAATATGTATTATTACATAACCATATACTGTATGTTACTGATATGAAAAAAAAGAAAAGAAAAAACAACGTTAAATAAGTCATGTTAATTCTCGTTTATTGTTCCCCTGTGCGATGCTAACTGTTCCCGGCCGCCCGATCCCGTAATCCTATCTGTCCGGGAATCGGTTTAACTCCATTATTGGGTTTTGTCACTTCACGTTTCGTTGGACTCGAAAAAACATTCAAAGGTAATAAAACTTTTTAGGGACAAATACGTTATCACATAATTCTGCTAAATAAATTTCCGCCCTGCCTATTTCTGCCGTGAAACAGTAATGTGTTTCGGTTTGAAGGGTGGGGCAGCCGTTGTAACTATACTGAGATCTTAGAACTTATGTCTCAAGGTGGGTGGCGCATTTACATTGTAGATGTCTATGGGCTCTAGAAACCACTTAACACCAAGTCGTCGTGGCCTAAAGGATAAGACGTCCGGTGCATTCGTATCGAGCGATGCACTGGTGTTCGAATCTCGCTGGCGGGTACCAATTTTTCTAATGAAATACGTACTCAACAAATGTTCACGATTGACTTCCACGGTGAAGGAATAACATCGTGCAATAAAAATCAAACCCGCAAAATTATAATTTGCGTAATTACTGGTGGTAGGACCTCTTGTGAGTCCGCACGGGTAGGTACCACCGCCCCGCCTATTTCTGCCGTGAAGCAGTAATGCGTTTCGGTTTGAAGGGTGGGGCAGCCGTTGTGACTATACTGAGACCTTAGAACTATATCTCAAGGTGTGTGGCGCATTTACGTTGTAGATGTCTATGGGCTCCAGTAACCACTTAACACCAGGTGGGCTGTGAGCTCGTCCACACATCTAAGCAATAAAAAAAAAAAAAAAAAGGTGGGCTGTGTGAGCTCGTCCATCCATCTAAGCAATAAAAAAAAATATATATATATATGCTTCTGCTACTTATTATTTAGTTGTATTTAGGAACACTGTGAAATTTGATTCAATTTGAATTTGAAACATACAAGTTAAATTTTTCTGTACATTACAAACATAATATTTTTTTTTTTATTTATTATCAACGATCATTTGATAATAATCCCTTTTTTTTTTTATTGGTTAGATGAGTGGACGAGCTCACAGCCCACCTGGTGTTAAGTGGTTACTGGAGCCCATAGACATCTACAACGTAGACGCGCCACCCACCTTGAAATACAAGTTCTAAAGTCTCAGTATAGTTACAACGGCTGCCCCACCCTTCAAACCGAAACGCATTACTGCTTCACGGCAGAAATAGGCAGGGCGGTGGTACCTATCCGCGCGGACTCACAAGTGGTCCTACCACCAGTAGAATATTTGATAATAATCAAATATTTAAGTCCGCTTGGCCCGTGCAATCACAACTCTTAAATTTGAATTTAATACTCTCTATATTTCCTCGTTAAAAGAGTCTCTATTAAGACCGGACTTGTTATGAACGAGATGTAGGTAGGTAGGAAAGTTATCAAAACGAATCGAGAGCCATACACGACATTCTGCTGAGCGAAATTAAAACAAGAGGTGTTCTTTCTCTCCAAATTGGATGCTATAGAAAAGTTTTTCAAAGGGCACTTTATTACTCCCTTTGAAAAACTTTTCAGTACATGCTCAGGTTCGATTGTTAAAATTCGAGCTGTATTTTTCCTTGTTAAATAGAGCGACTTGAAAAATAATATTATATTAGAGTCTATTAAGTTTATTAGTAAGCTTTTTACTATCCTCATTTAGGCTAGCTTCAATATTTTTTTTAATATTATCAAATAACGTTATTTTAGACTTTTGTTATTCTCGCTTTGTTTGGAATTGTGAACAAACAAAGCATTGCCATTTTCTTCGGTTCTTGTTAGTAATCGTAGACATAATTAAAACTATTTTTGCGTTTGGTTTGTTGGCTCCGACGTATTGAAGACTACAGTTTTCGTGGTTACAGACGACTATGATGTTATTTGAATATCGTGCTAACTACCGCCTTTTTCTATAATAAATATTCTTGATATATTTATTTACGTTCTTTTTCATACGAACACAATGTCGGAATTAATAAAATTAAAATATATAAATGCGAGATAAACACTCACTTGTACAATTTTAAATTAAGTATTGCCATTTACGAATAGGCTGTCAGAGTTAGCTTTGTTAATTTATGAAACCCGAAACTTACAAAATGTATCGATATGTATCGATGTATGTATCGATTTTAAAGATTCATAAATAAGATCGGTAAAATTTACATTTCAAATTTTACAATATTTTAAGGATAGTCAAATCAAATATCTCCCTGAATTCAACATGACGTTGAATTCCGAGACACCCTCCCGGTATGAAATTGAATACGTGACGTAATCATCCGAATTTACCTTTCGGCAATTCAATTGATCTGTAAATCAATATCTTACTTGTTCGATACGATTGTCGCTTTTACAGTAAATTTAAATTTAGACTAAATCCGAATAACTATTTTTATAATAACACTTCGATTAATACCGAAATTGATTTATGGCTTACTTTCCAAACAATTTGCCTTTTATCAGTATTTTGGTATTGAATCACATTGAGCCACTCCTATAAAAACAATAACAAGGAACTTACTGTTGTAAACAAATAAAATGGCGGAGTTTATGTGAAACAAAACTTTGAGCCCAAAACTTTGGTTGGAATGCGATGCGAATGATTCAATCTTTCTTCCCCATGTCATTAAACTTGAAGAATAAGTCGATATGGATGAAGAATACAGAAAACAATAATAACAAATAAAGCATTACAATAGCACCAACTTATTGAATATTATACGTCATACGACCCTATAGGCCATATAAGTGTATCTCAATGTTCAAAATTCGGAATTGTCACATCACTTATTGTAGATTTTTGTATTTAAAAAAACTTTTTCATTCAAATTCATGATGTTAGAAACTGCTCTCAGTGAAATTATACTACATTTATATTGACCTAAAACTTCTATAATTCAGTATTTATAAATACAAATATGCTAAATAGAGATTTAAATGATTTAATAATAAATGTTGAAACGTATACAACTTTGTCCTCTTTTTAAGCATATTTCGCGTACGAAGAGTATTAAATTTAGCATAATTTATACATACGAATAAATTAAAAATATATTATACACATCAGTTTTAAATCTATTAGTACTGTTCACAAAATTTATATTATTTGTTCTTAAATATAATTTCAGTATAAACAACGAATTACGTGCACTTAAAAATATTCTTAGGCAAACAAAGAACTCTATCACGGGCCTTTGGAAATTGGAATCGCACGAGAAGCGTCTCTTTTACGTTCATATCGATCCTTTTGAAAGAGTTCTCGTAACGTTTCAGCTCCTCTCCGTAGGTCAGGGTGCCGCTCGTAAAAACCCTCTGAAAAAAAAACCGAATGGACGACTCGAGTATTCGATAACAAGTCGTTGGAATGTTTCAACTCGACGTTGTCATTTCAACGATCTCTCGTTTTGTCGTGGACGGTGAATTTTGAAGGACGTAATCAGAATAACTCGGTTTCGCTTCGGCCTATAACGTAAATGAGTTTAAATCAATTTCAGGCGATTTTGTTTGAAGATCGACTCGGGTCGTTATACTAATCTACGGCTTTTTGTCTCAAGGCCGCATTTGAGATGTGATTTCCGATAACCTCAGATACGACTAAAAAATACATTCTAACTGGTATCAGAAATTACGTGTAAAATTTAAAATTCTAAACCACATCTACCTAATCTATACATATAAATAAAATTAGAGTGTCTGTTTGTAGTATTGAAATAACCACCTTTTACTACATGCATATGAATATATATACGGTACATACACCAAAATAACATTTTTTACAATTTTTGTCTGTCTGTCTGTCTGTTTGTTCCGGCTAATCTTTGGAACGACTGGACCGATTTTGATGAGACTTTCACTAATAGATAGCTGATGATATAAGGAGTAACTTAGGCTACTTTTTTTAGACTAGCTTCGCCCCGCGGCGTCACCCGCAGCTATTGTCGTAGCGCGCACAACATGGTGGTCTTCGCCTATCAATAATAAAATTTAATGTTTGCGAAGCGAAGCGAGGGCGGGTCGCTAATTATGTATAAAATTTGAAAGGAACATTGATAACCATAACGAACATTATAACGTATAGGTATGATAGTGGGCTGGTACCTGCACAAGACTAGATGTCAGAAGCGGATCCCTTACTGGCTGGTGGCGTTGGGCTGGCCGAGCGCCCTCGCCATCATCGCCTGTCTCATCTTCAGCATGGTCGACGGGTACTTCGACGTGTGGCCCACTGCCTTCTACATCAGCATTGGACATACCGGTACGCACTTATTCTTAAATTATTTATTCATACAATGTAATTATGTAAAGTCGTCCTGGCCTAAAAGATAAGACGTCCGGTACATTCGTGTTGAAGCGATGCACCGGTGTTCGAATCCCGCAGGCGGGTACCAATTTTTCTAATGAAATACGTACTCAACAAATGTTCACGATTGAATGTGATGTTGAATGAAATGTTCCACGGTGAAGGAATAACATTGTGTAATAAAAGTGAAACCCGCAAAATTATAATTTGCGTTATTACTGGTAGGACCTGTTGTGAGTCCGCGAGGGTAGGTACCATCGCCTTGCCTATTTCTGCCGTGAAGCAGTAATGCGTTTCGGTTTATAGGGTGGGGTAGCCGTTGTAACTATACTGAGACCTTACAACTTATATCTCAAGGTGAGTGGCGCATTTACGTTGTAGATGTCTATAGGCTCCAGTAACCACTTAACACCAGGTGGGCTGTGAGCTCGTCCACCCACCTAAGCAATAAAAAAAATATATATATAAAATGAAATGTAACAAGAGTGGAATGACGGCTTGCTTAACGCTCTAAATATTAATAAAATTCTATATGAATTTGACGACATTTATACTACTTGGAAAAATTCAGAGTAAGAATGCACTATTGCAAATCTTGGGTAGAATCACAATAAAAAAATATCACATTTTAATATAATATAAATAGTGTTACCTATAAAATGTTTGGTCGCTAATAAACATTACAATAAATAAATTAAACTAGCCACAACTGTAATATCCAAACAGGATCTACAAATCATAACATTTATCTATTTATGATTTTATTAAGTCTTAATTATTTCAAGTACAAACCCATACATTTTGTTACATCCCACACACAATGAAGCCGTCGTGGCCTAAAGGATAAGACGTCCGGTTCATTCGTGTTGAGCGATACACCGATGTTCGAATCTCAAGCGGGTACCAATTTTTCTAATGAAATACGTCGCACTCAACAAATGTTCACGATTGACTTCCACGGTGAAGGAATAACGTCATGTAATAAAAACCAAATTTGCGTAATTACTGGTGATAGGACCTCTTGTGGGTCCGCGCGGGTAGGTACCACCACCCTGCCTATTTCTGCCGTGAAGCAGTAATGCGTTTCGGTTTGAAGGGTGGGGCAGCCGTTGTAACTATACTTGAAACTTTAGAACTTATGTCTCAAGGTGGGTGGCGCATTTACGTTGTAAATTTCTATGGGCTCCAGTAACCAACTTAACACCAGGTGGGCTGTGAACTCGTCCAACCATCTAAACAATAAAAAAAAAGAAAACGTTCCGCGGCTTATACAATATAACTGAAAGATATACCTCGTGTCTCAAATGATCGGTAGTCACGCTATGATGTCTTTGGGCTCCAATAACTACTTAAGGTAAGGTGGATTGAGATGCCACAAGAATTAAAAAAAAGACGATGCGGGTGCAACTGGTGCACGTGAAAAAATTGAAACTTCTTTTGCAGTGTGCGGTATTGTGGTTTTCTTCGTTTTTAATCCTCTAATCAAACTTATCTTAAAATAGGGAATGCTGCATGTAAGAGAAACGACCAAGCTCGCTTTGTCAATTCCCTCTCTCCACGGTCGAGTGGTTCGCGAGACGTTCTGTCTATTTTCTCACTCTCGCTCTTCCTAAATTGTATCTTTTCTCTCTAGCCGTAACGAATCTGTCGCGAGTTAAATTTTACTCTCAACGCGCCTAAAAAAGTTTCACTTTAATATGTAATATGATTACATTAATTAGAGACCTAAACATGCTAATATAAGAGTTCAGTATAATGATGATGAAACTAGAACTCAATTAAATCAAAAACTTTCTCAGGAGGTTATGTCACTGAGCCCCGATAGTTTCTAAGTTTAGTTGCTCTTTATACTAACAAATATTTATAATAAACAGTTTTTCATTTCATAAATTATGATGAAAACGAATAGATGTGTAACACATGTTTGCAATAACGATGTCACCCTCAAAACGAAGCTGACTGAAAGACACATCTAGAAAAAAAAACATTTTCTTTACGTAACCAATTTTCTTGGCGTAAAAATAATCAAATCTTCCCTCCGAAGTTCATCTTTAGAAAATAACAATAACCGATGAAAAGGCAAATTGTTTCATCCCGACTGCAATCTCGCCCGTCTGCTAACAAATTGTAAGAGATTTCGCGCATATTACGGAATTTGTCGAAATTGAGACCGTGGAAAATGCACCTGCGTCTCACCATGTACCTACTTACAAGACTCTCGTATACGTTTAATCCGACGCTTTAAAAACGTCTTATTCACGTTCGTATTTTATTATACACAATGCCAAGATCGCTGGGTGTATTTACGTGTTGTGTACAGACATATTGTTAGTGTTTAAGCCCATTTAACGTTCTAGTTGAGATCGGCGGAACAATTTTTTTTTTACTTCCAATAACTAATAAGGAACCGAACACTGAAAACTATAACACACAAAATACATAAGTTGAACGTGTGTAGAAAATGGATGTTAAAGTTAGTTACAACTAGTGTCCGCCCACTAATCGTAATTCGACCTAAATCACCTTAAGGTTTATATGTATTAATTTATGTACATTTTTATTGTAATGGTTGGAAATATCTAATTATTTTCTATTTTATCATAACACAAGCGGCACGCTCCAGCTCCGCTCGGGTCTTTAACAAAAATTTCAACGATATTTAATTTTGACGTTGTTGTATTTAAAAAAATAAAAGAACACTTATTGCGGCATAACTATAATAGTTAGACATATGCTGTTATCGCGACTCTTTTTGTAAATAATAATGTGTTCTACAAAGTCGTAGTACATTATTTTATTCTATCATCAATAGTTTTCGCAGGGCACGCGATGTAAAGAATATTTTAGGTAATTTTTTTATACCTTGGGTTACATTATTGGAGTTTTAGTAAGGATCTCTAATTATTTATAAAAAAGATTATAGCCTATATCACTCGAGAATAGTGTAGCTTCCAAACAGTGAAAGAATTTTTCAAATCGGTTCAGTAGTTTCGGAGCCTATTCAATACAAACAAACAAACAAATCTTTTCTCTTTAAATATTAAGTATAGACAATGCCAAGATCGCTGGCTCACGTCCTTACGGATCCATCAGATCCAATAACCTTTGCACTAGACGCCTTCAGCTCTAGGAGCAGGCTTAGGGACCTCGGTAACCGTACTCGTCGAACTCGACAAAGAGTTCGCCGTGCAACCTAACCCATGAATCAGCTCGCTGAGTTTCTCGCCGGATCTTCTCAGCGGGTCGCGATTCCGATCCGGTAGTAGATTCATTCGCGAAGCAGCTACTCTTGAGTTGTTAGGTCTCCTTCGGAGGCGCTCGGGTAGCTGTTAGCAAATCCCACCCCTCCTGGCTGAGCCTTTGCTCGCCCACCTGTCCTGGTGAAACTGGAAAGGCCTCCGGGCCACCAGTAATCCATCAATCATAAAAAAAAAAAAAAAAAAAAGATCGCTGGGTGTACGTACGTATTACGTACCGACATATTCTAAATGTTTGACCCCATTTAACATTTTAGTTGAGATCGACGGAACTATTTTTTTTTTACTTCCAATAGCACATAAGAAACCGAACCCCGAAAACTATAACACACAAAATACATAAGTTGAACGTGTGTAGAAAATAGATGTTAAAGTTTGTTCCAACTAGTGTCCGCCCACCTTAATCGCCTTAAGATTTATATTATATATATTATTTTTTATATTTATATATTATTTATATTTATATATTATTAATTTAGGTACTTTTTTTTGTAATGGTAGGAAATATCTAATTTTTTTCTTTTTTTTAATTATAACACTAGCTCGTCGACTAGCTAATTCAGAAAATAATAATGAAAATAGAATTTAACAAATAAAAAAGTTATTGATCTAATGACAAACCTATTTATATATATATATGTATATAAAAGTATCTAAGTCGAGTCTATTCACGTTGCTTTTTCATCGTGTTGCCGCGTGCGTGTCTTGGATGGGGCGTGCAACAGAATTAATTGTGAATAAGAAGTTTTAGAAGATGCAAACAAGTAATGGGGTTAACGCACTGTTGTTACTACCCACATTTTAGATAGCGCTTTACTTAATCAACTAACGCTAACATAATAATCTATAAGTGACAGTTTTTCCTTTGTAATGACTAGAACCATAATTCTGCAACTTATCCGACAGATAGGGTTAAAATAATTGGATGCATACTAGTCAATATTTTGTCGAAAATACGTGTACATAAAATGAAATGATGTAGTATGCGGTGAGCTGCAACACATGTGTTTCGGCGTCATGTCCTGGGAGTCTCCGAATACATTAAACATGAGCGTCTTGGTACTAAATCTTCGAATGCAGCGTTTCCCCCTCTGGAATAGCCTCCATAATTCCTATTAAAGCCTCGTGTAGATACGTGCAACGGCTGAATAAATCGGATTCTGAATGTTGTTTAAATCGGCTGATAAGTCAAGAGCTTTAATGAAAACATTTCGAACGAGTATACGCTTATATGCAGTCTAAATATCAAATAATATATCTTATTCCTTGTACTAAGCTCACATCCAAATTTAAAATTACTTCAGATAATTATTTATTTCTTCTTAACCTTTTGAGTTAGCGTATAGTTTCTTGTGTCAAATGTAAGCGGAGAAGCAAAGTAAACATTCTTAGTAGGCTCGTAGTAACTAAGTAGGCTTGTCGTGTATTTTATTAAATTTATCCAACGGCACTTGTTCTGAAATCAATTAATTATTCCTATATGACCCGCCAGGGATTATTAACAGGTCACAAAATAAATATGAAACACGCGTAGACGGCGACTTCGCAATTTCATTGATATAACTAGTCAGGTCATAAGTATTGTCACACAGTAAAAACTTTTCTTTTAGAATGCTGGCCACAAAAAAGTTTATTGAATTCGAATTTCGAATTGTTCATGAAAATAAAAATGTATACTTCTAGAATTTTACTCATTTTTTAATATGGAGTGGACGCTTAAAGAAGACCGTGTTGCAGTTATTGCGTTGCATCGTTGCGGTTACGCGCCAATTCAAATTTTTAACATACTGTAAAATTTTAATATAACCAAAATATTCGTATATCGTACCATCAAACGATACAATGAAGACTCTAGTGTAGATGACAGGTCAAGAAGTGGTCGCCCTCGGTCTGTTAGGACTCCAGCAGTGATAAAAGCTGTGAAGGCGCGAATTCAAAGAAATCCCAAACGTAAGCAGAAACTGTTGACCCTTCAGATGGGGTTAAGCAGAACCACGGTGAAAAGGGTGTTAAATGAAGACTTAGGCCTTCGGGCATATCGAAAAAAACAGGACATCGTTTGAATGCTCGTCTAATGGACCTGAGACTGAAGAGATGCCGCGCTTTGTTGAAGCGGTACGCGGGAAAAAAATATCGGGAAATTCTTTTTTCGGATGAAAAATTTTTTACCGTAGAAGAGAGCTACAACAAACAAAATTATAAGGTGTACGCACACAGTAGTGAAGAAGCGAGCAACCGTATTCCGCGTGTCCAACGAGATCATTTTCCATCCTCGCTCATGGTATGGTTGGGAGTTTCTTATTGGGGCTTAACAGAGGTACATTTTTGTGAGAAAGGTGTAAAAACGAATGCAGTTGTGTATCAAAATACAGTCCTGACGAACCTTGTGGAACCTGTTTCTCATACCATGTTCAATAACAGGCACTGGGTATTCCAACAAGATTCGGCGCCAGCTCATAGAGCGAAGAGCACACAAGACTGGCTGGCGGCGCGTGAAATCGACTTCATCCGGCACGAAGACTGGCCCTCCTCCAGTCCAGATTTGAATCCGTTAGATTACAAGATATGGCAACACTTGGAGGAAAAGGCGTGCTCAAAGCCTCATCACAATTTGGAGTCACTCAAGAAATCCTTGATTAAGGCAGCCGCCGATATTGACATGGATCTCGTTCGTGCTGCGATAGACGACTGGCCGCGCAGATTGAAGGCCTGTATTCAAAATCACGAAGGTCATTTTGAATAAACTTTAGTGTCATAAGAATCTATGTTTTGTTAAGTTCATTTTGGTATATGAATGGTTACATAATGAATAAACTTGTTTCAATTATTTTACATTAAACATGTGACAGAATTTATGACCTGACTAGGTACAAACGTATTAGACAACATTTATAAAAGTAGCTGATGCTTTGAAATGCGTGGATTGCTATTGAGAAAATAAAAAAAATTGTATTAACATTAAATTCTTATCAATTTACGTGACCAATAAACGACTGTCGACTGGGGAAAAGTGACAGAAAGTCTATACACTTCACATAAAGTCACTTTTCGCGAGCTACAAATGATTTTCTTGTGTCGAACTACGAGATAAACTGTCACTCAAATTGCCTACAGATATTCGGCGCTCGGTACATAACTTCGATTTATGTGTTGCTACCAAGGTTACATGTAAAATAAATAAATAAGCCTTTATTGCTGTTAGAGTTTAACTTATTTAACTAAACATAAAATTATAACAATAGAGGTAAGAAAACTATAAAATTAACTTATACTAAAACATATCTCGGCATTCGGCTTATCTCTTCTCTTAACAGCTTGTCTTTCGACAAAGGCCTCCTCTAAGGATTTCCATTTGCTTCTGTCCTTTGCTGTACGTAACCATCCTGGCCCAGCTACTTGCTTCAAGTCGTCTTCCCATCGCTTCGGCTGTCTTCCTCTGATTCTTTTGTTTTCTCTAGGGTACAATTCCGTTATTATTCTGGTCCATTTTTCTTTCTTTTCTCTCATCATATGTCCCGTCCAGCGCCATTTTAATTTTCTGCATATTGATTGAACTTTTCCAAATTTAGTCTCTCCTTTGATCTTTTTTAGTTCTATTTTATCCCTTCTTCTTACTCCCAATACGCTTCTCTCTATCCCATTCTGACATATATTCAATTTGTTTTGTTGTTTTTCAGTTAAGGCCCATGTCTGGCATCCGTATGTAAGACATGGCAGTATGCAAACATTGAAGACTTTTGTTTCTCTGCCATAGGCATTTCCTTATTTTTCATTACTTCACTCAATGACCAAAATTTCTTCCAAGTGTTAGCTTGGTACAGGTTACATGTACTGTAGAATAAATACCCTTTTAGATTTATCGTGCAGAAGCTTTTTTTTGTTGCTTAGATGGGTGGACGAGCTCACAGCCCACCCGGTGTTAAGTGGTTACTGGAGCCAATAGACATCTACAACTTAAATGCGCTACCCACCTTGAGATATAAGTTCTAAGATCTCAGTTACAACGGCTGCCCTACCCTTTAGACCGAAACGCATAAAAGCTCCTGCGTAATTCGTCTAATTTTCCATTTAAGAAAAAAGTTTGCCGTAATTTGCCTTTTTTGTCGCATTTCTCTATTAAGTATACAAAATGTAATGGAAGTTGGTGCCGAAACCGGACCCGTAATCATAATATATAATTTAACTTTAGTAATGATCTCATAACATAAAACAATAGTAATTTGCTGATTCAAGCTCACCTACTTTCCTTTAAGTAATTAAGTTTAAGTAATAACCTCGTGTGGCCGCATTGTAAAACGTACCAATCTTGGAGGTCAACGATTTTACGTACTAGTTACTAACAATCTAGTGAATGTAATGAAAAAAATTATTATTTCTAATTATGTTCTTTTCATTCTTTAGGCATTTTTTTGCGGTTTTAATACAGTGTTTTTTTGCTGTTTAATCAGCATAGTTGAGTTGAGTTACCTTATATGATGGCGTGTTGTCATCACTACCCATTGACATCGGTTACCGTGTGTTGCTCACCATAAAGTATTTTCTCTAAACGTCGTTCAAAGAGGGACACCTCACTCTAATTTCTTAGTTTTCTAAAAATGATACTTTTACAAAAATCCGAATGGTCTCTTAATCATTTAAAACAAAAGCATCCCAAAACTTTTTGCATTTATAGGATAAAAACAAATTACATTTTTTTTATGCTTAGATTAGGTTACCGGAGCCCATATATACCTTTAATACAACGTAAATGCCGCCACCCACATTAGGACAAGAGTTCTAAGGTCTCAATTTTAACAGTACAACGGCTGCCCCACCCTTTAAATCGAAACGAATTACTGCTTCACGGCAGAAACAGACAGGACGGTGGTACCTACCCGTGCGGACTTACAAGGCGTCCTACCACCAGTAAACATTAAAAAATAAATATTTAATTTGTAAAGGGAACATCATGTAAATGCAACCTCAATCATAGTTTGAAACTTCATTAAGAATTTCTTGTGTTGTTATTGATCTACAAATTTTTTTTATTGCTTACATAGGTGGACGAGCTCACAGCCCATCTGGTATTAAGTGGTTACTGGAGCCCATAGACATGTACAACGTAAATACGCCACCCACCTAGAGATATAAGTTCTAAGGTCTCAAGAATAGTTACAGCGGCTGCTCCACCCTTCAAACCGAAACGCATTACTGCTTCACGGCAGAAATAGGCAGGATGGTGGTACCTACCAGCGCGGACTCACAAGAGGTCCTACCAGTAATTACGAAAATTAAAATTTTGCGGGTTTGATTTTTATTACACGACGTTATTCCTTCACCGTCGAAGTCAATCGTGAACATTTGTCGAGTACGTATTTCATTAGAAAAATTGGTACTCGCCTGCGGGATTCGAACACCGGTGCATCGCTCAACACGAATGCACCGGACGTCTTATCCTTTAGGCGACGACGACTTCAAAATTACTAACTGTTGTGTTGTTACTCCAGCATGGGGGGTAGCTATAGCGTGGGTGGCTGTCTCATGCTGCAGTGGATACGGTGGTCTCGTGAACTCGGCGCTGTCGTACCGCGGACTACTGCCGCTGAGTCGGCTCACGTACTGCGCATACCTCGTGCATCCAACCATCATGATGTACACATCCTTCTTACTCGACGGACCATTTCACATGGAAAACTCTACCGTTGTGAGTATTCTAATTTTTTTTATCATGTAGATACTGTAATGTGTGTGTGTGTGTGTGTGTGTGCTATAAGCTCTTTGACAGTGATTTTAATTTTGGAACAATAGGTCGAGTTGATATGAAATTTTATATACTAGTGGTCCCGCAGTATTCGAAATTCGACTATAATTAACTGAAATTATAAGTTTGAACATTATTAAGGATCTTATTGTCAAAGATTAATAAACTTCCATAATCACAGATTTCGATTACACTATAGACAAATAAATATAAAGATAAACAATACCTATTTAACCTATTCTCAATTTGACCACAGACTAAAATAAAGCAGTGACAAAAGTTTGACAATAAACAAAGAATTTAAATATGTGTGTGTATGTCGAATACATTACACGTTAGTGTGTGTAATGTTTTTTTATTGATTTAATGTATTATTAATGCATATTTAAAAAATATATTAGTATTCTGCACTCCTTCTCTGTATTCTCTATAAGTGTGGGAAATTTCATACTCCTCCGCCCGCGCAATTTTCGTAAAAAGGAGTACAAAGTTTCTGCTTCACGTATTAATAAATAGATATGCATGTGGTGGCATTGGAATACCAAGTAATATGGTTTTGTACTTAAAAAAAGCGCACCGGGCACTAAATAGTTCATTGCGAAACTAGTGAAATTCAACTTGGCTATGAAACTTAAAAGCACTGAAAATTACACAAGTTTCTTAAACTGCTGTTAAACCTAACTACCGATTAAAAGTATAAGTTATTTCGTGGGTAAGACGTTCACTTCTATATAGTTATGTTCAATAAAACATCACTTCTAATTAACATTACTGATACGTTATAGGTTTCAAATGCTCCTAAATTTTAATTAGAATTATCCATAATGAAGAAAGGTCATATATTGGGAGACAGTAATTAATATAAACATTATTACAATCCTTGTAATTTATATGTGCCTATCGCTGTCGTAACATTCAAATCTAAAATACGAAAAGCTTATTTTTAACAATTTATTTCGTTCAACGTAATCCGATAGTATCGCTTCCAAACAAAAAGTCAACGTTATTAAAACAAAGGTTTATCGATTTGAGTCGGAATTCAGGATGAGATTAAATCGCGGCCGTGTCTTATTGCGGCAATAAATTTCACACGGCGACAACCCAACTTACACCCGAAAATAAACGCCAAGACCGAACCTTGGCAAACGTGCAAATTATATATAAACATCAGTGTAACCTTTGTAAACATATTTTTGGATAATTTAATTGGAATACGGACTATGTGTTCCCTTTGGCTTTGTGTCCAGGGAGAGGCGACGAGCGGTTTCACCCGCTTTAAATAATAATGTAATTCAGAGAGAATGAAACACGTTACATTTTGCCGGGATAAAGAGTCGCTCGTGACACTCTCTGGTTCATGAATATAGGACAAAGTTTCTAAAGAGCTCCCTTAAAAGAATCTATACTAATATTATAAAGCTGAAGAGCTTGTTTGTTTCAACGCGCTAATCTCAGGAACTACTGGTACGGTTTGAAGAATTCTTTCAGTGTTCAATTAGATAGCCTATTTATCGAGGAAGGCTATAGGCTATATAACATCACGCTAAGACCAATGCAAGCGGAGCACCAATAAAGAATGTTTCAAAATCAGGGTTTTTTCCCTTTTGAGAGCTTCCACTGTGTGCGCTGTGGAAACGGTTAAAGCGTCGCTAAAATAATGTATGACAGTATTGTTCCCCTTTAAAAGATCTAAAAAAAAGTCCAGTACAGCATATGTCTAAGGTTGGCTATATGTTAAGGTTGGCTCTCTCTATAACGTTTTTTATGTTAACCAAATTTGTTCTAAAATAAAGCATTATTTGTGAAGGTGTTTTTATAAAGATGATATTCTACGTAAATGAAGAGGCGGGTAAATTAAGCGTAATGCCAAACTAACTATTCCACGTGAACGAAGTCGCGGGCAAAAGCTAGTACTTTAATAATTGTCGTATTTAGAGCCCGTGCGGGTACGTACCAGCATCCAGGATAATTCTGCCGCGAAGCAATCATACGTTTCGCTTAAAAGAAGATTACTAACGACTTTAATTTTCTTCATACTATTCAGACCTCAACTTGATGTCTCAAGGTGAGTGGCGGTATTCACGTCTATATACTCCAGTGCCGCTTAGTATCTGATAGGCCATGAAAATATCCATCCTTCTAAATGAAAAATGTATCTTTAAAAGCCGATAAAGTACAAAAGTAAATACGAAGTGTTTAATTAACACATTAGCAATGCGATGTCTGAATCTGGATTGTGCCTTAAACGCGCTGCTTTTATTCTGAAATACAATGCTCGGCAATTAGCGCTGCGCCACTGCGATGTTGAGCGTGAGATTATCCGTTAAAACCGCGACTTAGTGAGAGATCTTAAAGTCTCTTACTCTATCTTATAAAGCCTGTTCACACGTACGGCCAACTAATAAGTGGGAAAGAGATAGAATCGGATAAAATTCCTACCGCTGTATCAAATTTAGTTATCGTTCGATTGACACAAGCACATACATCTCGTGATCAAATGTTTATCGTAAATCAATGACATTGCAAATCTCGTTATCTTACTTTTATTGTTATTTTTCTATATAACACTACAATACGTTTATGATATTCTGCAGTCATTACATCTTAAAATTATTTATACTACGGTTAAACCCGTTCTTCTAATATTAAAAATACAAACATCGGTTTCATATTATCCCAATGGATTTGTAATGGCCTTTGACCTTTTCTTTGGAGATTTCTTTTGAATATCGTTACAGCCTCGGAGCCGTATTGAATTAGGCCTAAATGGTTTTTCTATTAGTTCGAGTCTTGTTTAAGACATCAAAAATATACGAACCTACGTCAAATATTGTTAAAGGGTAAAAACAAATAGACCAAAACCGTATAACAGTAGTCTCGATATCACTAAAGGTGTATCTATTTGTCATTCGAAGACGTACAATATTTTCATCATTTTACCAAAATTACTGTGAAACCGAATCTCTGATAATTGTTATTTCGTGTTTGGAATTTGATTAGGTATCATAAGTTAACTATAACAATTAGTTATTAGTTAAGACTAATAAACTTGCTGTTTCAAATAAACAATTTCATATATCAGGCCTTCAGAAATATTTGTTAAGTTCTCAGTATAAATTTTGGATCGTCTTTATAGCAACTTGCTACACGTAATTGGGGTAGTTTCCCCTAAACAAGGTTCGACTCGAACTACAGAAGTATTTCCTTTTGAACTTCGATCATCAATCAAGTTAGCCGGGTTGTCATTGTGAAGCAAATATTCCGGTTTTACAGAGAAACACGTAAGGGCTTTGAGAACGGATTCCAAGAATCATTTGGATGAATCCGATGTGACCGTTTCCTTGACTTACGTAACGCCCGACTGTTGGCTCAAGTTTGAGGAAAACCCGACCTTTCTAACTCGTTTCCCACGACGACGAACACGTACCTGTGTATTAGCACACGCTCCGGTGCATAATTACAAGCAGTTGCCCGACTAACTTACTGCTAACGTCGCGTAATTCCTTTGCCAGCCGCGCGACTGTTTAATGGGGCTAATTACAAATCGCTACCAATTCTATTTTCACGCCTACGTCTTACTAGATAAATGAAAATACGTAAGTACATATATAAAAGGGAAAGTGTATTCATATCGCGTACCGAAATTTCCGTTCTATTACGAGATCTAATACGACTTAAATTAGATTAGATTAGTGAACGTGAAAATAGTAAAAAAGTATTCGAAACGACAGAAATATTATAATGATTATATATATGTCGTAGGCGGGGCGCCAGGGATGGCTAAGCGGTAGTTTCGTCATCACTCGTATTCGATTGAACTCAGTTTAGTAAATAAAACTTTTCAATAATAGTTAGTGAAACTCAACACACACAACTTTCACAATGACAGGATAAACCGACAGTTTCGTTGCACATACCGACAGACCGACTGACTGACTGACTGACTGAGACGGACGGAATCACTGTCTGACACGAATTCCACGACTCTGTCCACGTACCGCCATTTTATAACTGTGGCGTTACGGAGTCTACCCTTCATTTTGTGATATTTATCAAAACAACATTTCATAATTTAAAATAATAATCAAAACCACCGTCTTAATATTACTAAAAGTCGTCAACCACGACACGGCCATTCTGTCACTTTGACGTTTGTGTATCGTTGATATTCCGAACTATTGACCCGGATGCGACATATACATATATATAAAATTAGAGTGTCTGTTTGTAGTATTGAAATAAGCGCTTTTTACTACATGCAAATGAATATATATACGGTACATACATCAAAATAACATTTTTTACAATTTTTGTCTGTCTGTCTGTCTGTTTGTTCCGGCTAATCTTTGGAACGACTGGACCGATTTTGATGAGACTTTCACTAATAGATAGCTGATGATATAAGGAGTAACTTAGGCTACTTTTTTTAGACTAGCTTCGCCCCGCGGCGTCACCCGTTACCGCGCGCAACATGGCGGGCTTCACCTATCAATAATAAAATTTAATGTTTCCGAAGCGAAACGAGGGTGGATCGCTAGTCAATAATAAAATTTAATGTTTCCGAAGCGTAGGGAGGGCGGGTCGCTAGTAATTACTAAACGCGAGATTATACCCTAAAAGTAGTTTTTTGCAGAAACCCGAAGAGAATGCATTATTATAAGACATTATTCAGTCGATTTCTAAGAAAACAGATTTTTATTATTATTCACTTCGATTAAAAAAAGAAATACGCGTTTGGTTTGCGGCACTAATCTATAGAGCGGCGGTAAATGATTCTGATCAAATAATTATTAAATGTATATGATTGCAGTTGGCGGTTTATGCGGGGTATGCGGTAATGGCCTTCTTAGCGTCGTTAGCTATTTCAATCGCGTTCGAGGCGCCGGCCGTCAGACTACTCAAGATCCTCAGCGGCGAGACAAGGAGAATGAAGAACCACTGAAAACACCTCCGATATACATATACTGTAGGCTATGTTATATTACAACGTTTAATCTGTAACTTAGTTAACTAGCAACCGCATAAATTCGTGTAAATATTTTGACTGAGTTTCTCGCCGGATCTTCTCAGTGGGTCGCGTTTCCGATCCGGTGGTAGATTCTGTGAAGTGCTTCTCTTCACAGCTAGCAAGAGCAGTGCTGCTCTTCGCCGATGACACGGCCATCTACTACTCGTGTAGGAAGAAGGCGTTGCTTCATCGGCGACTTCAGACCGCAGCTACCACCATGGGAGAGCAGTGCTGCTCTTGCTAGGATCAGTGTTAGCATCACTCCGGTTTGAGCCCCGCGAGCTCATCTACTAGTTAATGTTACGCTGAAATAGCCTATCAAGGCTATCAGCTTAGGTAGGAAAAAAAAGTGTAGTGACGACATAGATATTTTTATGTACTTCATCGCGTACCGTTGTAATTTTGAAATCTGAACTTATTACACGCTTCATTCCTGATGATCGTTACTTTTAAAGTTTACTTAATATTATATTCAGAACCCGTGCCTCTTGTAGTTTCACACGACACTCAAAACTCCTCATAAGTCACCGTATGAGCTCACGTTCTGTCAAATAGTTTTGGATTCGAAATCGCTGTTTGGAAGTAGTTTCTGGAAAGGTTTTACCGAGCGCTAGACTGAAATGTCTGTCGGCTTATAGAATAAGACGACGTATGTATTGATTTTTTTGTGCAATAATAATCTTGTATAATTTACGAACGTATCTGTATGAAACATTAATTAATTCAATCGAAGCTATTTGATTTGGTATTACCGAGCCCAGCTTACAAGTGTGCATGGTGCTTGAGAAACAACTCCCCTCCGTGGGTCGCAGACCTCATTGACCCAGTTATACTCGTACACAACTACCAACCGCACTTTTTAATCATATATTCAACTGAGCTGCTACTTTTATGTTCGTGAAAACAAGTGAACCATATAACTTAACTCAGTCATTAAAATGTACGTTGTGCTGATATTAAAACCCTTTGCACGCGGGTTTTAGAGTTGCGAAATTGATGAATTTTGACGAATATGTAATAAATAAATACTCTCAATCGTTCACCTTATTTTTACTTTCAATGATTATCTTAATTTGCATTAGTAAAAAATACTCATAATTATTAGTGTCCTGTGAAAAATATTTAGGTAATCTTGTGTTATGAAAGATTTGTGAACAATAGTACCTACTTTTAAAATATAGTTACCTCATATCTGTATTGTGAATGACATTCATCACAAATATTCTACATAAGATAAATTTAAAAAATAAACAAAGAAGACAAAGAAAATTATAACTTTCATTTATAATTCGAAAATAGGTTATTGTCCTCGTATTTAAAGATTATTTTTTTATCACTTAGATGTGTGGACGAGCTCACAGCCCACCTGGTTGTTAAGTGGCTACTGGAGCTCATAGACATCTACAACGGAAATGCGCCACCCACCCTGAGATGCGTGTTGTAAGGTCTCAGTTTTTACAGTACAACGGCTGTCCCGTCCTTCAAACCGAAACGCATTACGCATCACGGCAGAAATAGGCAGGGTGGTGATACCTACCCGTGCGGACTCACATAACGTCTTACCACCAGTAAAAAGGTGGTGTCAAATAATGATAATGATAGTATGTAGATCATTGATTCAATCAGTATTAGAAGTGATTCAAACGACGTTCAATAAATAAGCAATATAATCGAATGAGATATTGTAATTTGTTCGTTTGTATAACAAATTAACTACGTGAGACGGTTTGCGCCCGTGCCTTATTGTTTATTTTCTTTATTGACGTTGCAGATTGAACAAGGCGTATGCCGTTTCCGCCGCCCGTGGACAACGGCAATGTCCGGAACAAAGATAAACCGCTGTGTATCGTAACAGCGCTGAGGGAACTCTGTCGTTAAAATTAAATTATGTTTGATTTTGTTGATTTTAGAGAACTATGAACAGCTGATGCGTCAAGTCTCCAATCTTCGTGTTTCATATGAATAAACTAAAACGATTAGCTAACCCATAGACACAGCCCGCTGAGTTTCTCGCCGGATCTTCTCAGTGGGTCGCGTTTCCGATCCGGATTTAGATTTTTTTTTTGCTTAGATGGGTGGACGAGCTCACAGCTCACCTGGTGTTAAGCGGTTACTGGAGCCCATAGACATTCACAACGTAAACGCGCCACCCACCTTGAGATATAAGTTCTAAGATCTCAAGTATAGTTACGTCTCGAGTATAGTTAGTTCTGCGAAGCACTGCTCTTGCTAGGGCCAGTGTTAGCAACACTTCCGGTTTGAGCCTCGTAACCTCACCTACATGTTAGGGTGAAGCTAAGATAGCCTCTCAAGGCTATCGGTATAGGAACGGAAAAAAAGAAAAGCTAACAACAGAACGTTTTTGACGTTGATATCCATTATACGCCCTTCATGCGGCCCATGATCAGAGGCGCTGGCAGGACATTGCAAGGAGTAAAATCATGTCGAAGCATAATGGTCACGACCCTCAGCAGTGAGGAAACAACGCAAGGAGGAGGAGATCCATTATATATACTCGTAATTATCGATTGTATACGAGATTGCCTTATATCTTCCATAAACACAAACACAGACGATCTATCTGCCGCTACCACTAATCCGTTGTTACATTTACGCCAGTTAAAATGCCCTTTATAATCCCAAGCTCCTATTCAGATTAATAAGGCCACACTCTCGTATGTACCCTATTGTTATACGCAAAATTCTGTGTGAGTGATTTTATCAACTAAAACATTTACCATATTACACAAATTGTAGTATTGTTAACGTATTCTCACAACAAAACCCCGTTCAGAAAATTTTGTATTATGTCGTCGAGTCGTCGTGGCCTAAAGGATGTCGTCCGGTACATTCGTGTTAAGTGATGCACCGGTGCTCGAATCCTAGGCGGGTACCAATGTTTCTAATGAAATACGTACTCAACAAATGTTAACGATTGACTTCCACGGTGAAGGAATAACATCGTGTAATAAAAATGAAACCCGCAAATTTATAATTTGCGTAATGTCGTTTGTCGTCCACCCAACTAAGCAATAAAAAAAAGATCTCCAAGCTACTGCAAATACAACTACTTTTCACGATTTAATTTCACGTTTTTATTGTCGCTGTATTGTTTCGAACTTTTTGAATATTTTACGTTGCTGGAGTAGACGGGTTCTTGAGTGGAGACTGCAGTGGCAAACGTCACGTGGAACACTCTCCATGTAGGTGGTGCGATGACCTTCGAAAGATGACCTCTAAGGGGTGAATTAGGAAAGCCGAAGATCGGACTCAGTGTGGATTGGGAGAGGCCTATGTCCAGCAGTGGACAACTTTGGGCCGATGATGTTGATAATGAATATTTTACAGCCTTCATAGTCACGGACAAATCGACCCTATCGTCATTTCTTTTATTCTATTGTACATGGAACGTCGGAAATAATATAATGAGTTTAAAAACCGCAAGCTTGAATTAAATCGCTATGTCAATAGTTTTGAGCTACAAATAATGAGGGAAACTTTAAATAATAGCTACAATATTTTAACTTCAACACAAACGCTATCTGGCTTAAACTAGAATTCTAGTAACTTCGTAGGTGGCTTCTGGTGATATACATAGAATTTACGAAATCTTTTTTTAAAATTATTTCCTGAACACGCTTAGGTACACATGTAATTTTTCTTGGAAACTTTTGAATGAATCTCAGATTTTTTTCGTGTGCTACATAAGTGTATCTACATACACAAACAAGACTGTAATAAGAAAAGGGAATCGAAACAATCGCAAAGTACTATTGGAGTCGAAAACAAAAGGCGGTTCGAAGCAATCAAACGTGCCGTGAACTTACATGGCGAGCTAAAAGGAGTTTGAAACTTCACAATTCACAAGTCGAAGGACACGACTCCCTACTTCGAAATTTAATCAAGAGGAATTGTGATATAGAATTGTAGACTCCAGAGATTTACTAGCATTTTTTCTTTTTTTAGTAATAGCTCAATTCGACATCTAACTTATCCTGTACGTATTAAATGTATGTAAAACACAGGGAACGGTTTCTGATTAACTTCGAGAGCTCTCACGGGTCGAGGCTCGTGAATTAAAATGCAGATCACGTACGTACTTAGGTCTGTACGGTCTGTGATGTTAACGAGCATTTTATTTCCTTAGTTCAGTCAAAAATGTGGTTTCCATTCGTAATGTCATCACTGTTCCCGAGCGAGAATTAAGAGAGAATTCATTTTGATTTTATACCAGAGAACAGCGTAGTAATAGACTCATCTATATAATAAGTATAGATTATAAAAATGAATCGCTGTTCGTTAGTCTCGCTAAAACTCGAGAACGGCTAGACAGATTTGGCTAATTTTGGTCTTGAATTTTTGTGGAAGTCTAGAGAGGGCTTAAAAGGTAGATAAATATGAAAATGCTCGGAATTAAATAAAAATAACATTTTGTTTTCTCTTTGATGTGTCCCCCGTCGGACGAATTCCTTTTGTTTGTTTTAAGTTTATTTTATACAAAAGTTTGGGTCTTTTATTTATTGATTGAGGCACTACGAAGTCTGCCGGGTCCGCTAGTTTTAAATAATTATAGAAATGCGAGATTTTTTATCATATGGCGTTTTGAGGTTTTTTAAATCGATAGATGTAGGAGCTCTGACGCCGTTCAGTATGATAGGTAGATGAAATCGTAAGTTTTCTAATAGTGGTTGAACGCCTTCGAAGAAGTTTGACGCCTTCTTAGGCTCGAGGACCGCTGCTTCGTAAATTTCAACCCTCTAAGGATCCAGCGAGAATCTCACCGGGCTGGTGCAATGGGCTAAGTATCAAATCAAACTATACGACGAGTTCAATGAGTGCGATGACCTGTATTGCTGCATTAGAATTCATCATCGGAGCAGGGTTCATCCATATCATCTGGAACCGCTGCGTTCATCGACAGTGCGTTTCCAGAGGTCTTTTTTGCCACGTACCATCCGACTATGAGCTCCCGTCCACGGTGTTTCCCGAGCGTTATGACATGTCCTTCTTCAAACGAGGCTTGTGGAGAGTAGTAAGCGGTAGGCAGCGGCTTGGCTCTGCCCCTGGCATTGCTGAAATCCATGGGCGACGGTAACCACTCACCATCAGGTGGGACGTATGCTCGTCTGTCTGTCAGGGCAATAAAAAAATAATAATAACAATAATCTAATAACCCCTAGAGTGGATCTGGTGGATCCATCAGCACATCTCTGGAGATAAATGGTGGAGCAGTACCGGAAAACATTTGCTCCACTCGAAACGCCTCGCCTTGCCTCCAGTCATGGGTTCTGCTTCATTCAAGGATGTTATGTGGGTTGTTGTACGATCACGCCACGCAAAACAGTAGATACCTTTACGAATTCTAATTCAATGTAACTCCTCCTCCTTGCGTCGATAATCCTCAGTGCTGAGGGTCGTGGCTTCCTCTAATAACTTTCTCCTGCATTATCTTGCGCCATTCCTGCCTGTCCTCGGCTGTGTGGATAGCAACGTGTCTGTGCCTTATTCCGCATACCTTGCCTGTTACCAGCAGCTTTTCCAGATTGTCACCTCTCTTTCTGGCGATATGTCCAAAGAACTTGAAACTCCTCCGCGCGCATGTAGTGCTGAGGCGTATTGGAATCTTGAGCTCGGTAAGAATGGATTCGTTGGTTCTGTGTTCTGTCCAAGGAATCCCGAGCATTTTCCTCCAGCACCGCATCTCAAACGCGTCGATGCGGTGGCGGTCGGCTTTCTTGAGTGTCCAAGTCTCTGCGCCGTAGAGAAAAATGGAAACGACAAGGGAGGTGATGAGCTGCTTTTTGGTATTCCTCGAGATGTTTCTGTCCGCCCAAACACGGTTCATTTGGGACATAGCTCTCTTTGCCATACCAATTCGCCTTCTGATGTCCTTTTCGGAGGATCCATTACTAGCTATGACGGAGCCCAGATAAATGAAATCCTCAACGACTTCCAGGTTTAGCTTATTGGTCATAGTGAGAGAATGGCTGCGATCGACCACCATAACTTTGGTCTTTGCTCTGTTTATGAGAAGCCCCATTTCTCTGCTGGTTCGTTCCAATTTACCCAGCAGGATGCACATGTAACAGTCCTTATTAATTCAGGTATTTTTTATTGGGTAAATCATGAGCCCAAACGGGTCGGTGTGGAAATAAGACACTTGAAGCTTTCACCTAATGTCTCAAGTTGGGTAGTGTCACTCAGTTTTCCGCTTCTACGTGCTTTGGGAAATAATACCCACAGATGGGCCGTATGGCTACTTCATCAGTCTAGTGCCATAAAATAAAATTTAAGTTTTTCTATTTCCACCACAGGTTTTCGATGGGTCAGCTATGTACCTATGTACAAAAGACATATATACAATAGCTTTATTTAATCTTTAATCAAACTACAAAAGAGCCACATTTATACGCTTTAAAGATATTTTTTTTTCATTTAACGGCGTGAAGAATATTTTTCTTGAACGAGTTCTTTAAGATAAAGTGCCGAGCGAAGAGCGGCGCTGGTTAACTCGAAGATCTACTAATTGCTCGGCCGATTCAGCTGAAAAAAGCGCTCTGACTGTTAATTAAAGACATTTCTGCCCCTTAATGAAAGCGCGAGTCGTTTCATAAAAGAGATCGATATCTTCACATCTCCATGATTCTCGTCAATTTGAAATTTTTAATCAATATTAAATATTTTAAAGATACCTCGAAGCTAGTTTTAAAAAACAGTTAACTTATCACATGCACTAACACATCGAACCAGGTATCGGATCTAGTTGAGGCAATGGTACTATAGCATTGAAGTAAAATTATTACTGATACGCCGGTAAGAGTAGCGCCATCTATCGCTGAATAGTCGAACGAATATCGAAGGATCTAGTAGCACTTAGAACGCTCGAGAAGTACAACGCCATCTATTGTCAGATAGCGGAAACACAACACTAGAGATGTGTTGAACATTCTCGATAATTCTAGGGATGTGGTATCGACTATAAAAGCGTTGCAGGGATGGGGGAATTAATCGAAGCGAAACAGCGAACGGATCACCTGAAGCGAAGCGAAAGAAGCTAATTGAGAATGTTAAAGTGTAGTGAAGAGTTTAAGTGGTCTAAGTGCTAATACGGTGTTAACTTGTAATTCGGTAGAATTTTATTTATCCCGAATCTCAGCGCGTAACATTACATTTTGTTGTCACGTTTCTAGTTAAATTTAAAATGTTTTACCAGTACTAAATATCGGGAATATCCCCTTGGCTACCAACGATAAGGCAGAGGAAACAAACTAAAATATCTAGGTATTTTTTTAAAATCAGATGATTAGATAGACGTTCTATGAAATGATGCAATAAAATGTCGTGAATTAAAAAAAATGTAGATGTTAAGACATTAATAAATTTTCCTTTGCCTCACCAGTCAAGTAATTAATATCGATGTTCTCAGAAACTAATGTTGTGTGAATTTGCGAAAGTTTTCCAATAAATTAGTGAAGGATAAGTCACGTCGTTTGCGGCTGTATCACGACCCTCGCCCAATCACGTCGACAACTACTATTCTAGTTACATCGAATCAATAACCCGCTCGCAATAAAGTTACATTATGGTCGAATACAATCTGCTAAATAAAAATAACATACTATCATCTCGTTCTGAAAAGGAAATATCTTTTTGATAAAAGATGGGATTAGAATAATGACAAGAATCCTGATAAAATATTTAATCATAAGTCGCACGCAATTGTATTCGAAGATCGCAGCATAAAATACTTTTTTACATAAAACATAAAACGCATAATCATGTCCTTCAATATTATTATATAATCTGATAATTTATAATATATTCCTATTTTTTCTCTATATTTCAGTACGTCCATAAGTCAAGCAAATACCATAATATATTTCATTGGCGTAAATATGTCTGAACAGTTCGAAGCATTGTTACATCATTTTATCGTTAGGTTTGATTTTGGTGGGAGATGTTACGTATTTATACTGGTGGTAGGACCTCTTTTGAGTCCGCGCGGGTGGGTACCACCGCCCTACCTATTTCTGCCGTCAAGCAGTAATGCGTTTCGGTTTGAAGGGTGGGGCAGCCGTTGTAACTATACTTGAGACCTTAGAACTTATATCTCATAGGTTGGTGGCGCATTTACGTTGTGGATGTCTATGGGCTCCAGTAACCACCAGGTGGGCTGTGAGCTCGTTCACTCATTTTAGCAATAAAAAAATAAAAAAATATATTATTTGGTTTTAAAGTTGCTTCTGTCATTTGGACACTAACTACTAAAATTACGCGGCATGGATTTAATTTTTTAATTTTAGAAAAACAGACGTTATCTTATATTAGGTATTAGTTGTAAAGGTTATTATTAAGAATTACTGTTAAACATATAATATCATACAAAAACAGATAAATGACTATGATATATGCATGTGATACGAGAAAGCGTAAAAAACAAAAAGTTTCATAGTTGTAATAATTGCACACAGAGTATGAGTCTACCAAAGGTTTGTAGCAGTGAAATAGCTTTAAAGTCAAAGGACGATAAAAGTAATAAAACAAAACAAAACCCAGATTGGCCCATAGATACGCTGTGTAATGAGTTCTCAGTCGCCTCCGGGCCTTTACGGGTTTGCCGAATAATATCGCTCTGTTCAAATAAATTCCAAAATATCTTTACATTATCAAATTATGCCGACCGAAAAGAACAATCCCTTTAGGATTGAATTGAAAGGAAACAAGTTAATTTAACTTAAATTAAATTATAAAAAAAACCCTACTTATAACAGCAATCTAGATATACAGTTTTCACTGGATTTTTACTGGTGATAGAACCTCTTGTGAGTCCGCACGGGTAGGTTACACCGCCCTGCCTATTTCTGCCGTGAAGCAGTAATGCGTTTCGATTTGAAGGGTAGGGCAGCCGTAGTAACTATACTGAGACCTTAGAACTTAGTGAACTTACATCTCAAGGTGGGTGGCGCATTTACGTTGTAGATGTCTATTGGCTCCAGTAACCACTTAACACCAGGTGGGCTGTGAGCTCGTCCACCCATCAAAGCAATAAATAAAAACATGTTGAAAACTAATGTAAAAGCAGAAAAAATGGAAATATCATTTATCGACTACCGTTAAATGGAAAAACTTTGGCATATTTTTTGTGAAGCAAACGTTTATATGAGAGAGATTGATGACAGTTTGATTAAATTTTCTTTTGAAAATTTATTTTGTGAACGGTTTTTAAATCAAAAATTAAAACTTAAACACATTATAATATCTATAAATACATAATGTGATAATAATTTGTGTGTACATTTCATGTCGTAAGTCTTTGAAAATCTCGTTGAATGCTTTTGACAATGGTACCACTGGGTCTGTGATTAGATTCCTGGTTGAAGAGTATTTTTGTTAAAGATGTCATTTCTATCGCCGGATCTAAGGAACATTTTATATGATATAATGAACGGAAGATCTTCCGTCATTGCTCGATAGACCGACTATCCGAGTGCTATTTAGACCTTGTATGCAAAGTCACCTTAAAAATGTCGTTACCGCGATTCTGGTTCAAATTAAATATCTTCCATGTCTGTGTATCTATCAATTGCTTCCACTAGAAATGTACTTAGTCCAATTTTAGTTAATTTAAACTTCATTCTGGGCTGATGACATAATATGGTAAAATACTATTTATTCTCTTACATAAAAATATTTATCAGTTTTCGGGTAAGATGTTTTTGTTCGATGTATTTTGCTTTAATCGATCTAACGTTTTCGTTAGATTGCTTAAAACATAGATACATTTCGTAGTTCTTTGAAAATCTTAGAATCAATTGCTATAGTTAGTATACAAATCATGACATAAATTGTCCCGCATTCCTACAGAACATTATTCAGCAGAGAACACAGTCGGAGCTGTCAACGTCAAAATCATTAATAACTAGATTATTTACAAAGCGATGAAACGCCATCAATCTGACTCTAACAGCTCGTAAGCGTAACGGAAGATCTTACCACCACAAGCTTAGTTATTCGAGAGTTATAATTTGATCCGCAAAAATTTAACGCCTAAACCATCGCTTTACTTTGCAATACTACTTTTAATCATTCATTTTAGACTGTTATTTAACTCAATTTTTAATCACGTAACAAACTAAGAGAATACTACCGCCTCATTTTCGTTTTTATGTCAGGTGAGATTTCCATTTTATTTCTCTGATTCTAGGTCCTTCACAGTTTACGGGTCTTAAAATGCCCAAATAACATTACGTAAACCAGGACAAGGCTGTAGCAAAGGCGATGGTTGTCGAGAAAAATATATTTTACAATAAAATAGAGATGAGATTTTTAAGGCGTAAAAAAAAGGTATCATGGTGCATTAAAACCAGAGCGGAAACTTTATTTAAGCTTAATTCTCTTCTGCCGTAGCCCCGACGTCGCTAATAGTTGATTGTGACGCAGCATAATTTATGAGCATTAAGGAAGACCGCGTAAAATTGATGATAAACTATGTCGTTTTACTTAGGGACAGACATCATGCTCACTATCTAACCCATTAAGTAGGAACAAGCGGTACAATCAGGGAGGAAATCGTAGGGCGCAGGTCATCGAGCTCCTTATCTGATGGTCCCCTTGTCACGCCCAATGTTCTCACCGCTACCTTCGATAAAATTAGAACATTAACCACCGCACGCACAAGATAGCTAACTCGTACTAACTTGTAACTAATCAGATATCGTTTAAAAGCATTTATCTTATAACTTTAAACGAGCAATTCTTGTATATTAATATACATATAATCTGAATCTCGGACACGGCTCTAATACTATTTTTCTTAATTGAGGGCAACTAACCGCTTTAAAGACACAACAAGATGGCGTTATCAAAAAAAAAACCGAGCAAAGCTCGGTCATCATCTAGTTTATTTTATATCTTATTTTTGCTTCTAATACAAAAAGTGTTTAAAATACAAGATCACTCTCGCGTCTGTTGGTAGAAATTTTGTAGGTAAATATAATTGTATTATATAACAGTGTATATAATTGTAGGTAAATATTTCATGTCTGGAACCAGTTACAGTAAGTCTAGCGCAACGAAACAAATTTCGATTTTGTCAGACAAATTTAAATCATAATTAATTAAAGTTTCGAACTGCATCACTTTGAAATTATTTGCTTCGAGAAAACCTACACATACTTTTATTTTTAGTTAAAAAAAAATTTGACATGTCTAGAAATCTTCGTTTATTTTCGAACGAAAATTGAGAGATCATACTCAGTTTATGGGAAAACTTAAACGAAAATCAACGGCTTGATTATCAATACAAATTCTTAAATTAATTTAATGTAATTCAACCTGACGCACTGTAACTAATTTAATCAAACAAACGCTTTAAGAATGCTCTATCATCAATGTTCAAACTTTATCCACGAAAGCAACAGCGAATTTTTGATAAAGCGAAAATACGATACCTCTTTCCCGTTTAGATGATTGATTTGCTTTCATGTTTTTGCCTTTTGATCAATCCCAATGATTGAGTTTGTTCCAGTGGTTTTATTTTAATTATTAAAAGAAAGATCTTTATGTATATAATGGATATTTTGACGCTTTGATTATTTTCCGTACAACGTAAATACGCCACCCACCTTGAGATATAATTTCTAAGGTCTCAAGTATAGTTACAACGGCTGCCCCACCCTTCAAACTCAAACGCTGCTTCACGGCAGAAATAGGCTTGCGAAATGCTTTACATTGCGAAGAAATGTCTTACTGTTCAATAACAGTGTGTTTACGTTCTAAACATGTTTACTATTAGTAACTCCAACGTTTCTTGATCAAGTCTACGCGCTGCTGCTCTATGTAGATGTACATATGAAATTCCGTTGAAACCAGCAAAATGGAGCTTTTTTTTATTGCAGACGAGCCCACATGATGGTTAGTGGTTACCGTCGCCCATGGACTTCAGCAATTCCAGGGGCAGAGCTATGCCGCTGCCTACAAACTGCTTTAAGCGGACCCATCTAAAATGTATTGCAGAATTATCTTACGCCACGACTCACACACTTAGACGGACAGGTGAATAGTATGTGAAAACGGATACATAATGTATTTCTCTTAAGCAATCTCAACGTACACGTTACGTTTTCAACAAACAACCATAAATTAGGAAAAATCCCGACGATCTCGCGTGGCTATGAAATATGGACCCAGCTCACGAGACTGCTGCTCGAAAGACGTAATAATTGATTTATTATTTACTGGAAAACATTATGTCGTAAACCATCCCTGATAAATTTCGAAGAAAATTTTCGTGAACGATGCTCTGTCGCGATAATTTAGCCTGAATTGTTCGAAAGCTGCTTTATTTATTAAAACGAAAACTGGACGAAGCCAAAACAAATTAGACTTCGAAAAGTATTTGTATTCGGGGACATTTTTTTGCGCAATTATAAAGATTAATGAATAGGAGATTAATTAATTGCTGCAATTTGTATGGAAGTTGAATGTGGCCGTGCCGCCGGTTTAAATAATAAAGCTAGTGACGAGACTCGTTTTCATTTAAAACTATTTAACATACGAACAAAAGTGAGATTTAAATTTCACCACTTACCCTAAAGTTTCGGGTAGCTACGCAGATTAAAATTTAATTTTTAAATGTTAATAAATATTTAGGTAGCACGTATTCTGTACAACTTCTGGAATACATCTGTATTTTTAAAGCGTACATTTCGTAAACCTAAAATCTTGTCTTAAGTTTTAACGAGGACATATTTTTTTTTCTATGGCAAGCAATCAATATTATCCTGGACGTTTGTTTTTGATCTTTTTTTTACTTTAATTTGTTTACCTAAATTATATTTTTTTAATATGAAGCTAATTAGAATATATGTCCACTCATCTTAATATAATCTTTAAAACGTTAGCGATTGATACACGCACTTTTCAAAATATGATGGCGCGTATGCTATACTTTCTAAATGAGATCATCAACCATAATCGAGTGTATTAAGGTTGGTAATAGACTTCGGCCAGTCTTGAGACCTAATGAGGTTGGAAGCGTTCCTTACCAACCACGTTTGTGGAGATTATCGAGTTTTATGATCCAGTGCTTAGTCTTGTAGGAAAAACCATTCTTGTTTATGAACAAGTATGTATTATTAACAGGCTTTAACATCTTCTCAAAAATCGTATCTTGTTCTACCTGGGTCGGTTTTCCCACCTTTGTTTTGCAAAAATACTGCTCAGTCACTCCTTGACAGTCCACCAAACCACCACCGAAACTGATGTTATGTATGAGACAAGTTGATGCTATGTATGAAATTAATTTCTGTCCCTCGAGGCAGTGATGGATTTAGACTTGATGCCGCCCTAGGACCTGCTTATCGCGCGACCCTTAATGTTGGAATAAATTTTATTATTTTTCATCTAATATTTTTATTTTAAACTAGCTGACCCGGTAGACTTCGTAGTGCCTCAATCGATAAATAAAAGAACTAAACTTTTGTATAAAATAAACTTAAAACAAACAAAAGGAATCCGTCCGACGGGGGATATATCAAAGGAAAATCAAAATTATTATTTTTGTTTAATTCCGAACATTTTCGTATCTATCTACCTTTTAAACCTTCTCTGGGCTTCTACAAATAATTCAAGACCAAAATTAGCCAAATCGGTCCAGCAGTTTTCGAGTTTTAGCGAGACTAACGAACAGCAATTCATTTATATATATATATATAGAAGATAGAAGATTTAAAATAAGTATATATTTTTTTTATAAAAAAATAATTTGAACTCATTTTCAAAGAAGCCTGTCCTTACTTTTTTCGTCTCTAAAATCGTGCCGCCCGGGCCTCACGGACATAAATCTATCACTGCCTGTGTACGCTTTGAGTATAAACTCGCTTACTTTAATTTGCTAAAAAGTTCCTCCATAGAAGAAAAAAAACTGATCGGTCATTTTCTTTTCTGTAACCCTTGATTGTGTATCCCCAAACAGTTGTTTAAATTTAGCCACCGTTATATATTTTCAAATAACACATTTAGAAGGTGTAAGTCATCTTTAAAATAATACATATGATTTCTTCAGATTTTTTGTTTCATTACCGTGATCGCCTTTTAGTACGCCTTTGTAGTATTCGTATAGTAATACTATACTAGACTGACGACCAGGTTGTTATCTATCACAAACAGAAGATATTTCATTTTATCTATCAGTACAGTACCTACCTAAGTCATTTAATACTACAATAAGATTTAACGAATATTTAGTGAGAAAATGAGGAATCAACATCAATAGGATGCTTTGTTATTTTTGTGTTTTTTTTGGCACACGAGAATGGCAGTTTCCAAATTCAAATGTGTTTTTTTTAAACATTGTTTATGCTAGTTTATATATATATTACATAATAATATATAATCTAAATACCGTGTCCCGCTAATTATAGTTTTCGGTAAGAATTGTTCTTTTTCTCTTTCATTGACTTCCACGTTGAAGGAATAACATAGTGTAATAAAAGTGAAACCCGCAAAATTTTTGCGTAATTACTGGTGGTAGGACCTCTGTGAATCCACACAGGTAGGTCCGCACCCTGCCTATTTCTGTCGTGAAGCACTAATGCGTTTCGGTTGGAAGGGTGGGGAAGCCGTTGTAACTATACTGAGACCTTAGAACTTACATCTCAAGGTGAGTGGCGCATTTACGTTGTACATGTCTATGGATTCCAGTAACCACTTAACACCAGGTGGGCTGTGAGCTCGTACGCCCATCTAAGCAATAAAAAAAATACCCCGCTTAGGAAGCCGTGTTAAAAAATTTAAAAGCTTTTCGATATTTATCTACTAGCATATTGAAAAACGAACATCGGTCAACTTTCTCCCGTATACCGCACGACAAACGATTGCAATCTGAATGAACTGTTTAAATATTAAAAATTAAAGTGAATGACCTCTTTTATGTTTGAAATTAAATTTAATCTACCCAGTGCTCGTTTGTTTTAAACATAGTACTGACTATGTTTTAGTGGTAACCGTATCGTATAACCTTTTTTTTTTATTGCTTAGATTGGTAGACGAGCTCACAGCCCACCTGGTGTTAAGTGGTTACTGGAGCCCATGGACATCTACAACGTAAATGCGCCACCCACCTTAAGATATAAGTTCTAAGATCTCAGTATAGTTACAACGGCTGCTCCACCCTTCAAACCGAAACGCATTACTGCTTCACGGCAGAAATAGGCTGGGCGGTGGTACCTACCCGCGCGGACTCACAAGAGGTCCTACCACCAATAATCAATTCATTTTTAACCTATTGTATCTATGCATTCATTTTACTAGACGAAAAAAAATATAATTGATTGATTTTCATGATAATCACAATAAAAATATATTTAAATATGTGTTTTTGTAAACACTCCCTTGTTTTTCTTCAGAAATAATTTTCTCTTTTGTTATTTTTAATGTCAATATCCGAATCCCTTGTTCTTTTTAAGCAGATGACGAGGGGAAATTGAAAAACTTCGATAACAGAATTAAAATAAACAAAATATTTATTCTATTGGAAATATTTTGACTTGTGAAGGAACAAAAACTCAGTAGTAATGTTCATGATATTTCGAATAAATTGAAAAATTACAGATTTCATAGACCTCACAACTTAAATGTCACTACAAGACATGAGGCTGATGTCACAATAGTTTTCTAAAAATGGCATTAATTACGACGGAAATGTGTGCCTGAACGCAGTAGCAATAGTATCAATCACTATCCGTGTCATTGTCATTGTCCGTGTTTTATTTGACTGGCGTAAATAGCCAGATAAAGTTTACCATCCATCCATCTGACAGTAGACGGTCATCGGAGCCCATATAAAATACATGATCTTCCACTTACGACCTACTTACTGCCTTCATCAAACGAGACTTGTGGAAAGCGCTTAACAGTAGGTAGCAGTTTGGCTCTGCCCCTGGCATTGCTGTCGTCTATGGGCGACGGTAACCACTCACCATCAGGTGGGCCATATGCTCGTCTGCCAACAATGATAAAAAAATAAAAAAAAATAAAAACTTAAAGACTCAGTGGTCATATTTAAGTGGTCTGTTGTATAATTGCATGCAATAATAGCTATCGATGAATTTAGAAGAAACTAAACCGACCCTTCTAAAATTTTAAAAAATATATGAAATTACAGAATACATAAGATGCTCTTCGTTTTTTAAAAAAAAAGAGACTTTTTGTACTTCTAAATCAAAGGCACGGTTTACTGGTGGTAGGACCTCTTGTGAGTCCGCGCGGGTAGGTACCACCACCCTGCCTATTTCTGCCGTGAAGCAGTAATGCGTTTCGGTTTGAAGGGTGGGGCAGCCGTTGTCAGAAGGGTCAGACCCTTAGAACTTATATCTCAAGGTGGGTGGCGCATTTGCGTTGTAGTAGATGTCTATGGGCTCCAGTAACCACTTCACACCAAGTGGGCTGTGAGCTCGTCCACCCATCTAAGCAATAAAAAAAAAAAAAAAAAAAAAAGGCAATGGCAAACTTTATTTTTTGTGCGAATGTCCATTCAACTACGTTATTCTTCTCACTACACTTCTAATCACATCCACGCGTTTTGCGTTTTAGATATAAACAAATTTGTCACAAAACTATTTAGCAAAATAATATTGTTTGAATAAATAAGAAAACGTTCACATTGAATTGTAAAGCTAAGTAAGTCATGAAAAAGCAAAACAAAGGAAGAACAACTTTGAAAATCGCGTATTAATTTCGTTTTTTTTTTTTTTTTTTGTGTTCGTTCTACTGTAATACGCCTCTGCCTGGCGTACCATTAAATAAAGTTCGCTTTTCTCCGCCTTCGAACGGCTACGATATTTAAATATCCGGTAGCCGGGCGAAATTGCAAGTAAAACGATTAACAGTGTATCGTCGACAAGAATAATACCTATACAATTTCGTTTCAATTGCGGTGTTCTCGTAAAACATTGCCGCATCTTTCGACAACGACTCGCTTATAATTCAATTTCCACGGTTCTTGGTTCTAGCGGAAAAGCTTATTTCTCCGAAGAAAAATATCGTATTCTCAGTCCTATTTTTGTTGCTTCCGTAACAAATTACACGGCTCTGTTTAATACTTCGAAATGGACGAACAATTTTAATGACACAATAATGCTATTAGTTAAATTTATAATTTCGTCAGTTTTCAATTCAATTCAGCATGAATTGCATCAATGAAGCAGTAATGCGTTTCGGTTTGAAGGGTGGGGCAGCCGTTGTAGCTGTACTGAGACCTTAGAACTTATATCTCAAGATGCGTGGCGCATTTACGTTGTAGATGTCTATGGGCTCCAGTTACCACTTAACACCAGGAGGGCTGTGAGCACGTCCACTCATCTAAGCAATAAAATAAAAATAAACAATTTTTCCTAATTACGACTGATTAATTTTGTTAAAATTTTGGACACTATTATGTGTATTCAACTACTACTAACTTACTAATGTAAAGTGTGTATATTCAAACCTACAGTACCTTATCATTAATATCTAAAGAGAAAAAACTCAAATCTAGTACATATCAGTCAATATCCCATAATCCAAGATTTCGATGATTAGGTAATGGTCGATGTAAGCTCTTATAGTAATAACTATTGACAAGAAGATACTAGGTATTATTACTTGTACTATATGTTTCAATCACTGAGTATCCCGATGTAGTTGCAGACATTGCCTCTTTAATTTCCTGCCACGTCCATCTAACGAGTCCCTGCGTGTTATTTACTTTGGAACTTACGCTGAAATCTTAAAAATAATTATTATGTGCACACTTTTTTCCTGATTCAATCCGATCTAAACATATCTCGCACAATGTCTGTTCACTTCATCGAGTTCTGGTTTTTTGTTTCGATTTTTGTGTATCCAGTAACCTCGTATGTGTATTCGTGACTAAAACGCTTATCTTGTTTATTTCTCATGGAACGAGACCATTGAAGTTGTAAAACGCCAGCAAAATGGACGTGTCCGGTCCTCTGCAATTATTTCTTATATTCATTATTTTTTGTTTAACAGCAATTTACTTGTTGTTCAATCGGAATTATCAATACTGGGAGAAACGGGGTGTGCCTTACGAAAAGCCGTTCTTCTTGTTCGGAAATTTGTCTTTTATCCTGAGGAAAAGCTTTTGGGACTATTTCTACGAACTAAGCAAGAGGCATACGGGTGACTATGTTGGAATATTTTTGGGATTCAAACCGACCCTTATGGTACAGACTCCAGAAATAGCGCGTCGTATCCTGGTCAAAGACAATGCCCATTTCAACAACCGATACTGTTATTCTTCGTACGGCGTGGATCCACTGGGCTCCTTAAATTTGTTTACAGTGAAGGTAATTATTGAATTTTAATGTATATAACGCTTAAGTTCTTATGTTCTTATTCCAATATAAATGAGATCTAAATATACATAATTATGCTTTGAAAACATTGCATTCCCTTACGTACGTACATTTAATATATTTATTTATGCTTTGCTTGTGTATTATGTAGTATATGGTATGTTCATTATTCTCCGATAATCTATACATATAAATAAAATTGGAGTGTCTGTTTGTAATATTGAAATAACCGCTTTTTACTACATGCATATGAATATATATATGGTACATACACTAAAATAATTTTTTTTTCCATTTTTTGTCTGTCTGTCTATCTGTCTGTGTGTCTGTCTGTCTGTTTGTTCCGGCTAATCTCTGGAACGGCTGGACCGATTTTCACGGGACTTTCACTGACAGGTAGCTGATGATATAAGGAGTAACTTAGGCTACTTCTTTTAGACTAGCTTCTCCGCGCGGTGCCACCCGCGGAACGACAATAACCGCGGGTAACATCGCGGGCTCAACTATCTATACATAATATAAATTTAATGTTTCCGAAGCGAAGCGAGGGCGGGTCGCTAGTAATAAATATATAGTAAATTGTCTTTTCTGATAACAGTATGTGCACATGTAATGGATTATTTTGATTTCATTTAGGCCACTACCAAAATCTTGGATATATTAATCTTTTGTAAAGGCATTATGAGAACGATGATAAGACTACAATTTCTTGATCATTACCAAAATTAATAATTAAAATCGTGACTAATACTACTAATAATTTTTTTTTTTTTAAATAAGTAATAGATTTGTTTTGTTTATTTATTTAACGTTCGAATTGTCAACAAAGTATTAAGAACAAATTAACAAGTACTCTAACATTAGTAAATGACAACAACTGTGTTGTAACAATCATAATTTTGTAACAAACATCATTTTACTTGAACGACGTTACAATAACACGTAAACAAGGCGTTCAACGTGTCTTTTTTTTTTTTATTGCTTAGATGGGTGGACGAGCTCACAGCCCACCTGGTGTTAAGTGGTTACTGGAGCACATAGACATCCACAACGTAAATGCGCCACCCACCTTGAGATACAAGTTCTAAGGTCTCAAGTATAGTTACAACGGCTGCCCCACCTTTCAAACCGAAACGCATTACTGCTTCACGGCAGAAATAGGCAGGGTGGTGGTACCCACCCGCGCGGACTCACAAGAGGTCCTACCACCAGTAATATCTATCTATAATCTATAATAATATTGTTGTGTAGAATCCGAAATGGAGCAATATCAGACATGAGCTATCTCCGATGTTCACTTCCTTACGACTGAAGACGATATGTGAACTGATGAACGTTAACGCTAAAGAGCTTGTATTGAAAATCCAGCGAGATTACATTGATAATAATGAAGACGTCAACTTGAAGGTCAGTAACATCAATCATTACTTTGAGCATTAAAACTACACGGAACTGATGTATTTGTGCTGTATTCGTTACAGTATTATGTGAAGAAGCAGAAAAAAAAACTGTAAAAAAAAATCGCATTTAAATACAAAACGTAATATGATATATATGTTTGATGTAAGAATTTTTACACTTACACTCTGCTCGAACTCGTCTATTACTATGAGATTTGACGAGCGAACTGACCCATAGACACAGCCCACTGAGTTTCTCGACAGATCTTTTCAGTGGGTCACGATTCCGATCCAATCGTAGATATTGAGAAGCACTGCTCTCGCTAAGGCTGGTGTTAGCAAATTCTCTTAGGTTATTCTTAGGGTTCGTGAGCTTCCGTGCGTACGAAGTTTGAATAGCCCCTTTAGCATTCGCATTTAAATACAAAATGTAACATAAGTATATGATGTAAGACTTCTTACACTTACACTTTGCTCCGAACTCGTCTATCACTACGAGAATTCGACGAGCGAACTGACCCATCCACTGAATTTCTCGACGGATCTTTTCAGTGGGTCACGATTCCGATCCAATGGTAGATATTGAGAAACACTGCTCTCGCTAAGGCTGGTGTTAGCAAATTCTCTTAGGTTATTTTTAGAGCCCGTGAGCTTCCGTGCGTACGAAGCTGGAATAGCCCCTTAAAGTTATTACCTAACAGGTAAACTGCATATAATGTATGTGGCTTTGTATTGTGCCATACGCAATTTAAGACACAGTTATAATGTGTATGAAACGCACAAGATTTGCCTTCTCAAGGCTACATAAATAATTTTATTTTACCTTGTACATAAAGTGCTTACTCAAAAAAAAGCTTAACGTTTTTCTCTCCCTTGCCTGAGGAATGTTATATCCGACTCTCGTGCGCCTCACAAGTAATGCCGAGGATACTTGACAAGATAGCTTAAATAAATTTGCTAACATTTTTATTGCCACCCTAAAATCATTAAAAACCACCATCGCCCGCGGGTTAAAGACCACTTAACGTTCTTCGCTTTCCGTTGCGGGCTCACGATAAAATTTGCTAATTTAAAATAAATAATATAATGCATGGTATAAGTAGTTATAACTATTTTATGAACAGATATGAGTAGAAGGGTTATTTTGATAATATACCCCACGCTTTTTTACAATAAAATCATTTTTTCTTACACTATTTTTATTTCAAATTTATTAAAATTTCTTTTCTATTTTTTAGTTGGATTTTCTACTTTTATAGAAAATCCAACTAACTATTTTGTTAGTTTTTTTAAACTATTATTTATTTTTCATTTTTTAGTTGAATTTCAATTTTTTCATAATTTTTTTTAAACATTGAATTGTCCTCGGGTCCTTAATAAGTATACCAAATTTCGAGTTAATCCGACATTTTGAAAAGGAGGTCAAAATCATGTTCAAAGATTCCATTACAAACATACATACAAACGTCTGAAACTAATAAAAGCGTATTAATAACAGATATTTATGATCAGTATAGCAAAATAACAATATTTATAACGTTTGTATTGAGTTCATTTTTGGGCTTTATGCATGAGTCGATTAGCTCACGGATCCCATTGGCAAACGTTTGTCGAAGCCCATAAATATCACCAACGTTCTGGCTCATAATGAAGTCCGCGTCTCCATTGTAATGTGCAAAGCCGGTTCTGCTTGTGACAATAGAGTGATAGAAACGAACAAAATCGTTGTACCCATCCGTACTGCCTCGCAATGTCACTCATACAAAATCATAAAATTTGCGGGTTACATTTCTATTACACGATCTTGATCTTTTATTGTGAACTTCATTCGTGAATACATAATATTGAATACATAATTTCCTTTAAACAATGCTATTATAAGTCGATGCAGCATTTTAAATCCGGTACTATGACTAGACTACTCGTATATATATATGCACTATGACTACATGAATAACCACTGTCCACGTTTCAATAATAAATCTTATATGAAAAAAATTTAATACGTGGCCGCTGGCGTTATGTTATTGATTAACTCTTGATTTGAGCTTCGCAAGGTTGTTATTTAAACAAATACAAAAAAAGTGGAAAGCATACGTGCATTAAATATTGTTATTATTAATTTAATAGACGATGACCGAGCTTTGCTCGTTTTTCTTTTTTTTTGATAACGCCATCTTGTTGTGTCTTTAAAGCGGTTAGTTGCCCTCAATTAAGAAAAATAGTATTATTATTCGCTTAAAGGTATAAGATACAACAATAGGGAAAACACTGCTTATTTATTACACTTCCTCATTCACACCGACCGCAACATATTTACGACTGATCAGTCATATTGAGGAATGTTAACGTTAATAGTCAACGACTTATTGGAAGAATGTATTACATAAGAATCAGTAACAGTGTTATTACAAATAATATAAGTAAATATAATAGTCTTTTTTTGTTTTGAACAAACAGCACTTTAAAGTGTGTCTGTTCCGAATCTGAATTTTTATTTATGTACACCAGAAATAAGTAGCCCTTGGCAAAAACATTAAATGTGTTAAGGGATTGCTACGTAATTAAAATAAATCGGGAATTACTGAAATTACTGGACCTCTTGTGAATGCGCGCGGGTAGGCACCACCACCCTGCCTATTTCTGTCGTGAAGCAGTAATGCGCTTCGGTTTGAAGGGTGGGGCAGCCGATGTAACACTCTATACTTGAGACCTTAGAACTTATATCTCAAGGTGGGTGGCGCATTTACTTTGCAGATGTCTATGGGCTCCAGTTACCACTTAACACCAGGTGGGCTGTGAGCTCGTCCACCCATCTAAGTAATAAATAAAAAAAACCTACACAATTACATTTTGCTCATCAATTCTGCTTGAACTAAGTTCACCGCAATAGCGTCATAATATGCAACCGAAGAATAAATAGTAAAGCAATAAAACAACATACAAATGTCCGATAAATCAACCATTTAAACGGCGAAGAGCTAAACACTAATCACAACGTATGCCGTCATGTGTAATTCTGTAATAGTGTACAATCTGTGATTAGTTTGCCGTGTCATCTGTCTTTAATTTTGATTGAGGTTCACGAAACATATAAACCAACAAAAACTAAAGGTCAACCTATTACAATACTTTAACAATATTAGCGTTGCGACTAGAAGTATTCCATAATATACACACGAGTAATCTTATTAAATTTAGGTTATCTTTTATTCATGTTTTAATAAAATAGTGGGTAATAATTACATAATATTAGAGTAGTATTTAACGCATTATTCTCTGCATTAATAGAGACTAGACTGAGAAAAAGCACTTTAGGCATTATCTATACTAATATATAAATCTACAGTGGTTTTTACGGATGTTCCGTTATAACTACTGAACCATGTATCCGATTGACTTGAAACTTGGTATCCATCTAGAAAATACATGTATTTAATGGATAGGCTAATATTTATATGAGTGTTGGACTCCTTCATAATGATGACAATAAATAATAATGTTAATTTTAAATGCCCAGCGAAGTGGGCGAGTACGGCTAGTCCGTCCCAATAATAGCTTTGCATGAACTTTGACTGTTAACAACATCTTACAATTTATTCGTCGCCAGGAACTGTTCTCAATGTACACATCGGATACTGTAGGTTATACAGTATTTGGTCTCCGCGTGAGTGCACTCAATGATCCGTCCTCGCCTCTCTGGTTCATCACTAACCACATGGTCAAGTGGGACTTTTGGCGCGGCTTCGAATTCACAGCCATCTTCTTTGTTCCTGCACTAGCTCGTTTCTTAAGGTAAAACTGTTTTTCCTTGTTTTCTGCAATCGAAAAAATCATACAAGGAAAATCCCAGAGGTACATTTTGTTATTATAATAATTATACCTTCAGCGAAAACTTGTTTAAGACACTGGTTTTACCGCAACCATAAATGATGTGACGTTCCATCGAATGGCAATTGGATATCAAAACTCATCCACATCCCAAAGTGAAAGTCATGGCGTCCAACTTGAAACATGAGGTTAAATTCTCTTTGTAAAACTGTTCCGCTATTCTAACTAAAAACCTAACTGGTGGTAGGACCTCTTATGAGTCCGCACGGGTAGGTACCACCGCCCTGCCTATTTCAGTCGTGAAGCAGTAATGCGTTTCGGTTTGAAGGGTGGGACAGCCGTTGTAACTATACTTGAGACCTTACAACTTATATCTCGAGATGGGTGACGCATTCACGTTATAGATGTGTATGGGCTCCAGTAACCCCTTAACATCAGGTGGGCTATGAGCTCGTCCACACATCTAAGCAAGAAAAAAATTTAAAAAAGACGAACCAATTCTTTGCCAAAAATACACAAGATGGAGGTACCTACGTCCCCTGAGCTAATTACATTAATTAGTTTATTTTTAAATGTGACGTAATTACAGCTTAACAGCTATAATTACGTCACATTTAAAAATAAACAGCTATAATTACGTCACATTTAAAAATAAACTAACTGCCGCTTTTAGGTTAAAATTCTTTTCACAACCGGCTACTGAATATATTATGAGACTATTCCGGACCGTTGTCGATGAACGCAAAAAGACGAACCAGAACACCGATAAGGACCTTGTTAACCATTTGCTGAAGCTGAAAGAAAATTTGAAGCTTGGAGCTGATATAAGTTAGTAAATGATAGCTTGATTGTTTTAAAGTTTCATTTCGTAGAAATATGGATCATTTATTCATTTATTTATATGTAATAAAATCATCATAGTAGAGTTTGTGAAGAGTAGTTTATCAGACAATCACGTTACTAACATTTTATTGTAATTTGTGCTTAGAAACAACATACAACAAAGAATCTGTAATGAAATAGCTGTGTACTAACTAAGTAATTCTAAAATTTTAAACGATAATTTATTTCAGTGATGATGCTATCAATTGCAACTTGTAATATTTAAATTCTAAACATTTCAAACAATACAGTATTTAATGTTTCTATTGCAAAATCATTTTCTTGGTACAACATTAATTATTGTGTTATCTTTGATGTGAGGTAATAAGATTTTTTGCATTTTTTAATTACTTATTAATATAGATGCATTGAATAAATTATAAATTCTGACTACACACTTACAATTTGTCTCAACAAACATTTCCTCTTAAAATATTGTTATTTAATTACTTAATGTAGGTATTTAAATTTAATGGCGTTTAAGCAATTTTGATAAGGAATTTCAGTTTCTTGCTACAGAGATCTTATGTTACAAAATAAGACACCAACTTTGGGTAAATAATTTATGGGTAACTTTAGCGACTTAGTAACGAAGGGTCCATAATTTTTTGTACTTGTCCTTACCCACATAAATGTCTAGTTATTAATTTAAAGTTCAGCAAGTGTATACTATTGAGCTAACCTACTACCAATATTTAACAAAAAACATGCTTTTTTGGCTTAACTTTCTCGTAAAACTAATTCAAAAGCTTGTTTTTTAATTTGTGGTACAAATTTTAAATGAATGTGTTTTTTTTCAGAGCTCGCTGACGAGATAATGATGGCGCAAGCAGCTGTATTCATTTTAGGTTCCATAGAAACATCATCATCAACTCTGTCTTACTGTCTGCACGAGTTAGCGTACCATCCCGAAGAACAGGTAACACACAAACTTCAAATTACCAAATGAACAACTAACTCACTCTGTTTGTACATATCATTGATGTACATATATTTTTGAAAGAAACAAATATTCCTTTTATGACATTTACAATTCTTTCTAAAACAAATGCTAGACAGTTTTATAAAACACGCGTTTGCTGTCAGAATAGCAAAACATTTACAAGAAGAGACTCTTGATATTTACGAGAGAGCATTAGGCAAATGACGCGACTTGCACAATGGAGGTCGATAGCAGGCCTTGTAATGGCTGCCATCAATGTTTAGGCGCCACATGTGCACGTTTACTTATAGCAGGATCCAATGCTTAAAATTCCATCCCCGTTATTCTGATATTATTCTATATTACTAAATTATACGCATGCTATTTAATACTCTTTTCACAACTCGGGTAATACCTAAATTGATACGTGTGGACTACGATTGATTTCAATGTCATGCAAGCCGATAAATAAAAAATAGTAACAAAATTTCGTACCCCGTTTCACACAGACTGTGATCGAAAATGTATAAATTAATGAAATATATATTCTTTATGGTTATTTGAAGGCTGTTAAATAGTTCGAAATTCTATAATATTTGTTCACTCTTATTAGGGTACTGATATATTAAATATGCATTGACATGTGCAGCTTTGCAGACTGACAGCGAAGTGATGGATTGCGTAGTACTTTTGAATCCTATTTTGAAATTATTTTAATAACTAGGGACATCTGGTCACGCTGAGATCTTAGAACTTATATCTCAAATCTCAATACGTTGTAGTTTACTCTCTCGTTGTACTCTCTCCTTACGTTGTAGATGTATATGGGCTCCAGTAACCACTTAACACCAGGTGGGCTGTGAGCTCGTCCAACCATCTAAGAAATAAATAAAAAACATTTCGCTGTAACTTTTACGAGTATAAACTAAAATACCTATGTCTATTTCCAGACAGTACTCGCGCGCCAAACTTTATTTATATTTATATACATACATAAATGACAAGATAAAAAATGTAATAAATACTTCAATGAAAACTGTTAACCGCTCATTAGCACTGGTATACATAACTATTCAATTAAACTCAGATATTGTTTACAATTTTTATCTCTATCTGTTGCCGTTCAATATATACAGAAAATAATGTAAAAAATAACTTTTTAGTCTATTCGCGATATAAATCGATGCTTTGAAAAGTGCTACATTGAAGACATTTCAAGTTTTTTTTAATTTTTAAATTCATTCATAACTGTTTTAAGAGTTAGCACTATTTTTTAATAATAATTATTATATTATAATACATTGTGTATTAATTGTACGTATATTTACGGATATATGTATGTATGTATATAATGTATGTGTATATGTATGTGTACATATATGTATTTTACTGGATTGGTACACCGCGCGTAGTTCGTTTTCAAATGATTCTTGTCCACCTGATGGTTGTCTGGAAGAGATCGCTCTTAGCGATAAGACCGCCAATTGTACTTTTTTGTATTTAATGTATCGCACTGTTTATTTGTTTTTTGGTGTACAATAAAGAATACTCTCTCTCTCTCTCTCTCTCTCTCACTAGTCATCTAATTAATTCTAAATTAAATTTTAGCAAAAACTGTTTGAGGAAGTGGACGACGCAATAAAGGAGACCGGAAAAGAAATTCTAGACTACGAAAATTTACAAGAACTCAAATATCTAAGCGCTTGCATTATTGGTGAGTATCAATAGATGTGTGACGACGACGTTGATAGTTTACTCAAACAAGCCTTTCTAACGGAGCTACGTATCTTTCAGAAACTTTGCGCAAATATCCTCCGGTGCCGCACATAGATAGAGTTTGTAACAAAACATACAAACTAAACGATGAATTAACAATAGAAGAGGATATACCGGTGTTCGTGAATGTGCTGGCGATCCATCGCAACGAGAAATACTACCCTGAGCCGGACCAATGGCGTCCTGAGAGAATGATCGGGGTCACTGACAATGACAATTTGCAGTACACGTTCCTGCCCTTCGGAGACGGTCCACGTTTTTGCATAGGTACGTGAAGATGTCTAAAAGGCCTTAATATAATACACTAGCTTTTGCCCGCGACTTCGTCCGCGTGGAATAGTTCACAGATAATACTTTATTTTAGAACTAATTTGGTTAGCATGAAAAACGTTATAGTGAGCTAGCCTTAACATATAGTCATGCTGTCGCAGACTTTTTTAGATCTTTTAAAGGGGAACAATTCTGTCATACATTATTTTAGCGAAACTTTAACCGTTTCTGCAGCGCACGCAGCAGAAGCTCTCAAAAGGGAAAAAGACCCGATTTTGAAACATTCTTTATTGGTGCTCCGCTTGTATTGGTCTTAGCGTGATGTTATATAGCCTTCCTCAATAAATGGGCTATCTAACGCTGAAATATTTTTTTCAAATCGGACCAGTAATTCCTGAGATTAGCGCGTTCAAACAAAAAAAACACTTCAGCTTTATAATATTTGTATAGATAACATTTCACAAATTCAGATTCAGATATAACAAACGCTATTAATATTCTATGGAAAGCTGAATAGTATTAATTATTTATTAGAAGGTGTAGAAGGTAACCTGGGTATATTAATCAGGTGCAGCTCTATTCCGCCTGAACAAACACTCGCATACCTATTGTATGTAGGGTACGCAACTACACACAAGCCCGCGTTCCGTGTAATGTATGTTTGCGATCTATCAAGTTGAGCGGTATTAGATGGAGCCGGATCAGCTCTCAGGGGGAACGTCCAATAACGATAATCTTCTATACACCTTCGACTATTCGGCAATGGAGCGTCCATTAAGCACTTCTCACCTCGTAGGCGGAAAAGATTCCAAATATGTCAAATATTGAGTTGATAATTGATAATATTGATATTGACTGGTGGTAGGACCTCTTGTGAGTCCGCACGGGTAGGTACCATCACCCTGCCTATTTCTGCCGTGAAGCAGTGATGCGTTTCGGTTTGAAGGGTGGGGCAGTCGTTATAACTATACTGAGACTTTAGAACTCATATCTCAAGGTGGACTTAACATCAGGTGGGCTCTGAGCTCGTCTACTCATCTAAGCAATAAAAAATAAAAAATTGAAAATTGATTAAGTAACTGAAGATTGGACGTACACGTGTTCTATAAACACACTTAACTTTTATAACTAACTATCTTTATGACATTGAAAACAGCATCAAAATTCGTTCATCAGTTGAGAAGTAGCAAATAACACACCAAAAAAAGTGCATTGTATCTAAGTCTTAAACTGTGTGTGGATTGTAAGTTTTACAAAACGCTGAAAGTAATTCTCGTAGTTTGAATTTCATGAAGCTACAAGCAACAGGAGTGCCTATTGAAAAATTATTTTATTTTGTAAAATATACTGTGGTATTTTGTTAAGAATTTTATAATTTCAAAACGGATAAGCTGAGAACGAGGGGTCAACAAGGTAGAATCCGCGCATTAACCCTACAAGACGCACTCCATCGAACAGAAACCGGACTGACAAATAAAAAATTCACATCTCATTCCTTAAGCCACGTATAATAAACACTTACATTGTTCTAGAATTCTTATTTTCACTTAAAGGTCACTAAAAATTAATAAAATACGATAAATGAATTTCCTATAATATTTGTTATTGCTATGATATCCAGACTAGCATACGAATCTGACGGTGATTGATCACCGTGGCTCATGGATGTTAGCAATATGATAAGAATGTATCTCGCTGCTAAGTCGCAGTTAATAATCAGTTTGACGGTTATCTATCTATCTATCTATCTCTATATATAAAAGTGAATTGCTGTTCGTTAGTCTCGCTAAAACTCGAGAACGGCTGGACCGATTTGGCTAATTTTGGTCTTGAATTATTCGTGGAAGTCCAGAGAAGGTTTAAAAGGTGAACAAATATGAAAATGCTCGGAATTATATAAAAACAAACAATTTTGTTTTTCCTTTGAGTCGTCCTCGTGTTTGTTTTAATTTTATTTTATACAAAAGCTTAGGTCTTTTCTTTATCGATTAAGGCACCACGAAATCTGCCGGGTCAGCTAGTTTAATAATAAAAAACTCACATGCGATTTTAATAAAATGCCTTTTGGATATTCCAATTTATGTTTTAATTGTTTTTCAGGAAAACGTTACGGTTTGTTGCAAATGAGGGCCGCCATTGCCCAGATGATTCATAAATATAAATTCGAAGCTGCGGAACCACACAGCACTCCGAGCGACCCCTACAGCGTCATCCTGTCACCTAAATCAGGTGGCCGTATTAAATTCGTACCGCGATAATAATTATGTAGCATTTCATTTCAGAAAAACGAAATGTTTTTATTATTATCACTTATTATTTTGGATCTTTGTAATATGATAACAAGTTTGTAATAAACTATAATCTCAGCATCGGCGATTGCTTTTGTTTTTATTTCTTGAAACCTGTTCAAACATTAATGCTCATATTAATTTTCGTTGTTGATCGAGGGAAAAAAATCTTAGAACATTTTAAGTCTGCGGAATATTTCAAGTGCACTCATTTCACTACGGAAACTCTTATTTAGTTATTTATCTTTCTCCATAAGAGTACAATGACGCACTTAATTCTTAAGGGATACTCTACCTAGCCGTCAACCAAGGATGGTATAGAGTTCTGTGGTCCCTTTAAAAAAAGTAATAATATTCCAATATGATACATACACACATACACAGACACGCGCGCACTCACGCACACACACACACGCACACACCCACGTACACATAAACTTAAAAAGTCTCAAAAAATACTTTAATCACAAAAATGTTCCATAAGTTAAAAGTAGTTTTAGTTATGTCTAGACTGGCGAATATCGATAAAAATACAATATGTTCACCATTATACATATAATTCGTTCAATTTTATAATGAATATGTAGAAATCACTTACGTGGCACTCGGTACTTGTACTTTTATTGTTGCGCAAATCGACAAGTAACCTTTTCCTTGTAGCTAGAAAATCAGCATTCTATTTCCATATGGTTTTCCCCTTTATTATTGTATCGAATGAAGCATCGTTTATCGCATTTCATGTACAGAAACAAAATGTATGTGCAGCAGTTAATATTTCACGTATCTGTTTTCATGAACCTAACTTTAATCTAAGTTTTTTTTTTATATTTCATTGATGGGTGGATGAGCTCCCGGCTTGTATAGTATTGAGTGATTACCGGAGACCATAGACATGAACAACATAAATCCAGCCACCCACCTTTTTTTTATTACCCTTGTAGGCAGACGAGCGTACGGCCCACCTAATGGTGAGTGATTACCGTCGCCCATGGACTTCAGCAATTTTTTTTTTTTTTTTATTGCTTAGCTGTGTGGACGAGCTCACAGCCCACCTGATGTTAAGTGGTTACTGGAGCCCATAGACATCTACAACGTAAATGCGCCACACACCTTGAGATATAGTTCTAAGGTCTCAGTATAGTCACAACGGCTGACCCACCCTTCAAACCGAAACGCATTACTGCTTCACGGCAGAAATAGGCGGGGCGGTGGTACCTACCCGTGCGGACTCACAAGAGGTCCTACCACCAGTAATTACGCAAATTATAATTTTGCGGGTTTCATTTTTATTACACGATGTTATTCCTTCACCGTGGAAGTCAATCGTGAACATTTGTTGAGTACGTATTTCATTAGAAAAATTGGTACCCGCCTGCGGGATTCGAACACCGGTGCATCGCTTCAACACGAATGCACCGGACGTCTTATCCGTTAGGCCACGACGACCACAACACAGCAATTCCAGGGGCAAAGCCAAGCCGCCTTCAGAAATGAGTTCTAAGTATTCGTTTTTACAGTACAACGGCTGCCAGCGAAACGTCTTACTACTTCACGGCAAAAATACGCAAAACTTTATAAAAAAATATTAAACAAATAATTAATTCCTCGAAAATAAGAATATTAGTAACACCTTTATTCTTATTTTATGATGAAAATTGCATTTTGTGACTTGACAGCGTTCACTTTATTATAAATTTCTTGCTTAGCCTTTGATTGGATAAACTGAAATTATACTGTGTCTCTAGGGGTCACGAAATAGTGATGTGCTACCCAGAATGCAAGCGAATGACCGCAATGACCACTCGTAAAAGTTACGCCATATTGTGATTATGGCTTTCTATGACCAGTTTCTATTTTAATGGGCGTAGAAGCGCCTAGGGTGGCATTCATTTTAAGATTTTTTATTTAACAATACGTAATCTATAAGCCCGTAGAGCTGAGGAATCGATTTAATTCATATATATTATGTATTTTGTTACTGTCGAAAATTTGGAATAGCCCCTTAGGCTACCAATGATTGGATAGGAAAAGGGTCGAAACTTTGGAGTTCCTTGAGGCAATAGCTTTGGATGTGCGATTTAAGAATTCTTAAGTCAAAACAATTTCTTTATAAGTTCGATTCAAATTTATAATTAATTTCCTTCTCCATTTACAATATCATTTTGCATATACCTCTTTAATTTAGTAATATCTGTTTAACTAATTACACATACATATATTTGTATGTTTTAGATTAACTATTTAGATCGTCGTGGCCTAAAGGATAAGACGTCCGGTGTATTCGTATGTAGCGATGCACCGGTGTTCGAATCCCGCAGGCGGGTACCAATTTTTCTAGTGAAATACGTACTCAACAAATGTTCACGATTGACTTCCGCGGTGAAGGAATAACATCGTGTAATAAAAATCAAACCCGCAAAATTATAATTTGCGTAATCACTAGTGGTAGGACCTCTTGGGAGTCCGCACGGGTAGGTACCGCCACCCCGCCTATTTCCGCCGTGAAGCAGTAATGCGTTTCGGTTCGAAGGGTGGGGTAGCCGTTGAAACTACACTGAGACCGTAGAACAGTGGCGCATTTACGTTGTAAATGTCTATGGGTTCCAGTAACCACTTAACACCAGGTGGGCTGTGAGCTCGTCCACCCATCTAAGTAATAAAAATAAATAAAAAATTAAAAGATATAAACGATTACTGCGTTCTATTAATTTTGTAATTGGACATGCGTCTTTTATACGAGCATACGTTACTGAAAATTATGGAAGAAAATTAGTGAAATGATAAAATGTTAAAAAAAAAATAGTGTGTGTGTCCGCTCCGACGCACGACTGGAGTTTACTGGATATAAAAAATTAAACGAAACAATACGAGAAATAGTTCTATATTACGACAACACGATACACTACAGATTATTAACAAATTAACGAGACACAAAACAAACGACTAACAAATATATGAAAATACAATAATGAGAGAAACGCGCGATCAGTACGAGGCTTTGTGGCGGACTGCCGGCGCAGCAGCCCGGCGTCACCTGCGATAACGCGGCCGCGCGTTGGCTCCTGATTGGCGCGCGCACGCATCACGCAATCAGGAGCCAATCAGGCGCATAACGCATTTCGTGTGACATGCTAGTACGATTTTGATTGGCGCGCGCACGCATCACGCAATCAGGAGCCAATCAGGCGCATAACGCATTTCGTGTGACATGCTAGTACGATTTTGATTGGCGCGCGCACGCATCACGCAATCAGGAGCCAATCAGGCGCATAACGCATTTCGTGTGACATGCTAGTACGATTTTGGTCCCCATAATTTTCATACCCCGGGCCTATATATGTAAATCGATTCTAAAGGAGTAAACTCCAAAAAAAAACAAGAATTTTCATTGAAGTTTGCATCACACCTAAGTCTTTTTTGGCTCGATATTTCTTCGAAGTTTTCTACACGAGCCTTACATGTGAACGATGCATTTATTATTCAAATTGAAGTTGAGCTCAACTTAAACACAATAGGTACAAAACCCAAGATTGAAGAGTGACTTGCCGGAGGGACTTGAGCGCTTTTCGTGCTAAGAGTGATTTTGCATTATTAATGTAAGTGCTATGAGCGTGTACCAAACACCAAGAGCGTTTCGCTAAAAAGAAAAACCTTAAATGATTAAACCTACTTGCTTACCATCAAATTTATACTGGCGATAGCACGTCTTGTAAGCCCACACGGATGGGTACCCACCAGCCAGCCTATTTCTGCCGTGAAGCAGTAAGCTTGAAGACTGCCGTTGTACTGTAAAAACGAAGACCTTAGAACTCATATATCAAGGTGGGTAGCGGCATTCACGTTGTAGATATACCTATATATGTACCCCGGTCACTAGTTAACATCAGTTTTTCGAGCTTTTCCATCCAAATAAACAATAAAAAAGGGACTGATTTTTCAACACTCAAACTTTTTTATTGTAAGTCATGGTAGTGTAGTCCACGACTTAATTGGATTCCATCGCTCGTGGTAACAATTAAGACAGTGTACAGCTAAGCTTACGATGCTCGGCAGTGATGAGTCCTGGCAGGCGATGCTCGACCTCTGCAAGTCCACTATCTCGCAGAAGGAGGCGGCGGAATGGGAGAGGGAAAGCTCTTCTCCCCTCTCGGCGCCGCCGAGCTGGGGTTGAGAGGAGGGCGTTCGTCCAGCTCCGGCCCCTGTGAGGAGGCAGTCTCCTCCCGGTGATGGTTACGGGGCGACCTGAGGGGGTTGAGATTGCGCCGCACGCTACCGTCACTCTAGCGCGCTGGCACCAGAAGGACGGGACGACGCGTCGGCGGCTGCGGCCTGTGATGCGGTCCGCGTTATCGTCGTCGCTGTTGTCACCGAACATATTATGGGAGAGCAACCCGGTCGGCGGTGTATTGCGTACTTAACATCTGGTTCAAAGTATAATAAAGCATGGTTCCGCGAAAACGCTGAAAAGGATAGCTAATTGCAGAGCCTCATAGCAGGTGATAAGAATGATATCTGGAAGATATGGATTGATTTTTATTACACGATGTTATTCCTTCACCGTGGAAGTCAATCGTGAACATTTGTTGAGTACGTATTGTATAAGAAAAATTGGTACCCGCCTGCGGGATTCGAACACCGCTGCATCGTTCAACACGTATGCACCGGACGTCTTATCCTTTAGGCCACGATGACTTCAAACAGAATATCTCTGTTCCGGAGGCTGGTATTACGAGGAAATAGTAGCAGCATCATTATAGTAGCTATTGAGTAGGGCGCACCCCTTTAAACATAAAGTACAAAACGCAAAGATCTAAAGTACTTATCTACATAAATTTGAGGGATAGATCGATTATCGACAACCCGAAGTTCTCTTCAACGTGGAATCAATTAGTACTTAGGCCGTGATAGCCTACAGCTGACAGATATAAGAGAAATAGTGCGAAATCGAATTTACTTCGTGGAACATAAGTCTTTGGCTTGGCGTAAATTGACGCTTTACTGTGCTTAAAGTACCAAAGTCGTTGGAAGTCAGTTTCACTTTACATCTAGTTTGAATAGCACTCGAAATTGACCCTAAAGATCTTAATACTTCCGGAAGTTTACGATGAGACTGCTGAAAACTATGCTTTGGGGCGAACTCTGATTTCCAATATATCGAACATTCCCCATACTATCATCCGCATAGTAAAAGCATTTGATAGCAGACATTTTCAGATTTCATTAATAAAATGAAACGCATCAATGACACCGACATCGAGGGGTAAAAGGCAATTTGGTTTAAACGATATTATTGCAAGTTTACAGGAGAGCCATTTAAAGTTTAAAATTTGGAAAAAATATCATTACCAAAAACCTTCCAAATTCTTCAGCTATTTCAAGAGAATAAGCTTAATTGAATTTCAATTAAAAACATCGAACGATTGATACTAATACCAAATAAAAAGCACCTTTAATTACGAAAGATAAATTTTGCGTATTAAGCGAAACTAGAGGTCCCGCAGTAGTCGAAATTCGACTATAATGAATTAGAATTGTAAGTTTGTACATTATTATGATTGTATTTTATACTTCTAAAATCACAAATTTCGCCAAGACTATAAAAAATATTAACAAAGACAAACAATATTTAATCTATTCTCAATTTGAAAACAGACGTCAAGAACAAAAGTTTGACAGTAAATAGTATGCATGCGTGTGTTCGTCAAATACATGGTGTGTAGTGTGTGTAATGTTTTGTTTATTGATTTAATGTATCTTTTATGCATTATTTTAAAAAATATTAGCATTGCGCACTCCCTCTCAATATTCTCTATAAGTGTGGAAAATTTCATAATCCTCCGTCCGCGCAATTTTCGTAAAAAGGGATACAAAGTCTTTGCTTCACGTATTAATATATAGGTATAGATGTCGCTTAAACCAAATAGCCTTTCACCCCTCGAATTATTAATAACCGTCACTAGAAGCTGTCATTTGAAAAATTTCAACAAGTTAACAGATTAAATAGGTATTAGTTATATGAGAAATAAATTAAATTAATTCACTTTGATACGTTAGAATTTAGTTCATTGACAATTTATATGTACTTTGTGACACTTTTCATTTTGAAATAAAGGTACATACATACATAGTACAAACCTTTGATGGTACCTATCGGTACAGGATCACAATATGGCCCGCCATTAGATAAAGAAAGAATCGCTATATCTATGACCTTAAGGCAGAATCCATTACTAAAATGCCTCCCACATCATGACGCTAGATTTGGCAAATAATACCGTAAAGTACTTAATCACGAAAATGTTATACCTAAAAAAAACAAAAAGGTCGAGCAAATCGGATCTTTCACCATTACTTTTTTATCTTTATCACCTCTGTTATCGTAAAAAGGCCTCTGACCTATTTAGGTTCTAATGCAAAATGAAAGAGTTACTATTACTACACATACCTACTACATGAAAACCATAATAAAATGTAACTACTGGTGGTAGGACCTCTTGTGAGTCCGCGCGGGTGGGTACCACCGCCCTGCCTATTTCTGCCGTGAAGCAGTAATGCGTTTCGGTTTGAAGGGTGAGGCAGCCGTTGTAACTATACTTGAGACCTTAGAACACCAGGTGGGCTGTGAGCTCGTCCACCCATCTAAGCAATAAAAAAATAATTAAAAAAACATAATTCAAACCAGAATTCATCGTTAAGCAGATTAATATGAAATCTGAATACATTATTAATAGCGAAATACTGATTCGTGGCCGCACTTAACTGGCTAAATTATTATAATTTTTTTATCTCTACCTATTTGCTGGTAGCATAAGGGTCTATTTCAACTTCGCGTTTACGTAAATGAGCACACGTGCTCAACTTGAGAGACTTTGCTAATACTAACAAGAGCAGTGCTTTGCAGAATCTACCACCGGAACGGAATTCTAAATTAATATAATTTTTGGTTTTATTTTTAAAGAATCGATTGCGCCTATGGAACGTTAATGGAAGCAGAACCCCACCAGACGAACGAATTACGTATAGAAACATTCGACATAAACAAATCGTATTTTCGCATTAAAAGTGTACAATTTCCAAAAATATTTCAAATTGAGTTAATATGCGGAATCATTTGATATCACCAGTATTTTTCTCATAAATACTGTCAAAAGAGCGTAGTTTAGTTTTAGTTTTTTTTTTTTTTTAGTTTACCTACGTTTTGACTACTATTAACAAAATTAATACATAATTCTATCTTACTTTAAAAGACAGATAATGTAACTGGTAAAAAATAAATGTTGCAAAGATGTTTAATATTAAAAATATCACATGTTAAACTTTTAAAACACTCTCCTGTAAAATTAGTAAGTTTTGATATTATACAGTTTTAATGCGAGAAGACGAAATGACGCTCCCACACACAGAATACCAAGTAAAAAAACTACAAATATTAATTTTTACGCATACCATACCACAATGTTGATTATGGACTAAATGCTCAAATAATAATCTCCAAAAAGCCAATGATGTGAAACAATAACGTCGGTCTCAGGAAACCGAGGGTGCCAATCATCCGCACCGCAGCACCGACACGACCGAACCCAATAAATCCCCTAGTCCCACATTACACCGAGCCCAACTATCGAAAATAAATCTTACACACCTAACTTTACCCTTTATTACGTTTGAAAGAAATCAGTTTTGTCTAGGTAGTTGCAATCTTTGCTTTTCGACACTGTTCCGTAAACAGATTGTTACAGTTGTTCGGACTTTGAATCTACTATCAAATAATATTAAACTAGTGGTCCCGCAGTAGTCGAAATTCGACTATAATTAACTGAAATTGTAAGTTTGCACACTATTATGATTCTATTTTCAAAGGCTATTAAACTTCTATAATCACAATTTCGCCAAGACTACACTATAGAAAAATATTAATAAAGAATAACAATATTTAATCTATTCTCAATTTGACCACAGACGTCAAGAACAAAAGTTTGACAATAAATAAATAGTATGCATGCGTGTGTGCGTCAAATACATGGTAGTGTGTGTAATGTTTTTTTTTATTGATTTAATGTATTTTTTACCCATAATTTAAAAAAAAAATTAACATTCTGCACTCCTTCTCTATATTCTCTATAAGTGTGGGAAATTTCATACTCCTCCGTCCGCGCAATTTTCGTAAAAAGGGATACAAAGTTTTTCCTTCACGCATTAATATATAAATGATAAAGTAAAATCTGCACTCATGATATTAAATTTTTTTTAAATCAACATTCCTCAAAAAATGCATTACAAATATTAGGCGTGCTCAATTCCAGTAATGTAGTTTGTTAATGATAACAGACTGTTTTTAAATCAGTACACACACACAGCCTAAATAAATACGTATAACAAGTAAGTACAGTATAAGTAGATGTGTATATAGCACTAAAAAATGCTTCAATTCAAAACGATTAAAAACTTTAATTATTTCTTGATGATTCCAACTTAAGCTCAACGAAAATGAGAACAGTAAAATTCTTAATTTAAAAACTTATTTAGAGAGACAGAGAGAGAGCATAAATAAGGTATTAATGAAGTTTAAATTGCAGACGCTTTTTGGCATACCATTTGCATAGGAATAGCTATTAAGTACTTGAAAAAAATTTCACGCAAGAACAACGACAATATCCAAAATAAAAAAAAACCATGTATCTTAATAATTATTAATAACTTTTACATAAATATGAGGAAACGAACATCAACTCAACGTCAACGTCAATCAACGTCAATGTAACTGTTAAAAAATAAATGTTGCAAAGATGATTAATATTAAAAATATCACATGTTAAACCTTTAAAACACTCTCCTGTAAAATTAGTAAGTTTTGATATTATACAGTTTTAATGCGAGAAGACGAAATGACGCTCGCACACACAGAATACCAAGTAAAAAAACTACAAATATTTATTTTTCAAATTTTCAAGGTTTATTTCAAGTTTATCTTTTTTCGCGGCACCATAATTATTTTTGAAAATTAATGTAGTAAATTAATCCCTATAGCATCCAGCTATATGACAGTGAAAATCCCGTTCAAATTGATGCAGATTAGTCGAAACGAACAGACAAATTTTTTAATTGTTTTTTTTTTTGTCTTAATTAATTTCACATTCATTTCGTAATAAGCTGTTATTTTGACACATTTAAACATTTCAATGTTTATTATTTAGTAGAATAAAACAAGACAAAGTACTTGTGAGGTAGCCGCATAAGGTAACTACCAGTTTTAAGTAGAAAATACGGCAGGGGACTATATTTAAAAAAAAAAGTAATAATGTAACATTTAAGTAGATTCCGAAACAAACTATCAATTGAAATATATACATATATGTTACTCGTATATTTTAGGCAGACGAGCGTACGAAATATTTGAGATGTTTTTTTTATTATGTGATTTTACGTTCGCTTATCGCTTATCTGATTAAAATGATAGAAATAACTAACACGACGTGCTTAGGTGCGATTTCCACAATAAAGGAATAATAATATTCGGATATACGAAACTCAGATATAAATATCAATTTTTATTTTTTTTATTGCCCTTGTAGACAGACGAGCATACGGCCGATCTGATGGTGAGTGGTTACCGTCGCCCATGGACTTCAGCAATGCCAGGGGCAGAGCCAAGCCGCTGTTTACTACTAAATTGCAGATACGTAAAGATTATAAAATATCTATTGTCTGATTTGTAGTCTGGCTACAATTATTGTACTATTTGAGTCTTCAACCTCAAGTCTCAAGTTGGCTCGTGTCTCATGTGCAATTTGTCATTATTGGGACGAGCTCACGACCGTGACACACTCACCATCTTTCCGAATCTCCTCCCTCCCCTTATCTCCGTCGTAATGATTTTTCTTGTGATTATTGCGGCTGGCGGCCTCCACACTTGACACACGATTTTTTTGTTCAGTAGATGAACCTGACGGCGGGCATTACATAAATTTATGACAGACACAAAAAGGGCCCTTGTGGTGTAAGGGCGGTTAATCGATTGTATTTAAAAAGAACATTTTCCTCCAAACGCTTAGAAGGTTTGATTGTTTTCATGTATAAAGATGAATTAAAACTCAAAGTTAAACCCGTTTTAGATTAAATAGCATTACAAATATTTTCTTTGTTTTCTCACGGACATCACCAATTTTAGGTAGCGACTTGAATTTGTCCCTTTCATTGCTTACGCTCATGAACGATAATATCCAATCATCAGGTGACCGTCAGCCAACAAAAACCGGCTCTACCGGTAGCATAACCAATCTACCGTCTCCGACTATGCCTATAGATTCATGAAATTTCACGACTTGAACAGAAACAGGCGAGAAAAATGCACTATTAAAATAAATTATTGTGAACGGCGCTAGCGAATTCGAGGTAAATTGAATAAATTATTTTTAATTTAATATTATGTCAGACGATGAAAGATAATTTAATTCCGCTAAGGCAGCTTCGTGGGCTATTCCGAAGGAGACGGTGACGCAACCATCCCTTTATTAACGTAATAACAGATTTTGGTTAATACCCAGTGATACCTACCTAATATTACCTTATGAAATAAAATGGATTCACGCATATCTACATCATATAACATGTAATTTTATATTACACGTAGATTATAGTATATTATTACATGTAAAATTACTTTAAGCTATTGTTACGGTTTTCATCTCGTATTTTTACTATCACTTATTATTTCGAATGTTTCCAATATATTTACAGTTTTTTCGTCACCGTGGACGTATATATAAAAGTAGTTTTAATTACATATACTACTCATGAAAATCGAAGATAATAACGTGTATTTTTTATTTTATTTAAATAAGCAAATGCCAAAGCCGTATCGTTTTCTTGTTGCCCGTTGTTGTTTTTGTTTTCATCAGAATTTGAATAATATAGCAAAACAGAAAATGTAATACATAACATTCTAAATCTTGTTGTGCCAATGATTATAATGTAATTTTGATTTTGACTAGTAAATGTAAAACTCTAACCAAAATGTGTATAAATAGTGGACACAATAATTATTTTAACACATATAGAAAAAATCTAGAGTATAAACGTCTAGAATACATTACAAGATCATCATGAGGAGGCTACGAAATAGGGATAATTTTTTCCGATATCGCGAGGCAAAAAATTGAGCTTATCTAATGGCCCGCGCTGGAAACTATTTAAAAGCAAATCAACCTCGCATCTCACGAAAAAAACTGCGGAAATTTACATTCCCTAACGATTGCGTTAAAACTTTAAATTAAACTCAAATACACAGCAGTCGTAACAGTTGTCTTGTGAATTGAAAAAACGAAGTTTTTGAAATAATCTTTGTTCTGTATAACCTAAATCGAGTTCAATGTTCGTTTGTAATTCCGCTTAAAATTGGTTTGTGTGGTTGGTATTAAAGTTGGTTATCGCTATCACTCCAGCAAAGTATTCTGTCATAGTACCATAAAAATACGACAGATGGCACGCGAATAAGTTCAAGAATATAATTTATAAAAATATATACTAGTATATAATACAATGATAACAATAAATATATACTTAAAAACGATACGGCCGGAAACGCATACGAAACAAGAATAAATACAGAATCCCTTTAACAAAACTCCTGATTCCGTCCGGAAATTTAGCCCGACCTCTTGCAAAGTTCTAAAAAGGCCAGTAAGCGCGCTTTCATTTTACTGAAATAAAGTTGAGATTTCAAAAACAAAATTTAAATCTATTAATTGCTTTGTGTTGTTAACCAAGCTTGTGGCCTAATTGCATTACGCGTGTCTCATGCGAGCGATGACGGGTTCGCGACGTGAACCAATATATTTTTGTTTAATCAAAGAATCACTTGAAGTGCGTTTCCTGTTTTGAACAATGACAAGCAGCGTGTATTTAAGTAACAGATAATTTAAAAAAAAAAAAACTAAATACATACAATTTGGAACTAAAATTAACCGAACTATAATATAAAGTATTTCAGATAAAACTCAAAAGATTTATCTGCTCACGCGTTGTTGGCTTGGAGTATTCTGGACACATTTTACCAGTCAAATTTTGCGACTTCTTGCACCGGAAGGGTTATACTTAAGGATTTATGGGTCGGGCTTTAAAGGATTTATGCGGTCACCAAATGTGAACGATATTAAATTCAAATGTCTCTTATGTATTTCGAGGACGCAAACTTAGATGTGGGATATTGAACGGACTTCACAAAAATACACATAAGTAATTTTAGTTATAGCTAAAACTCATTTTAAACTCCAATCATTAAACAAACAGATTTCTGAACGTGAATAAAAGGAGTTCATAGCACAAATCGCTGTATATATTTTTTCTTCAATAAATTTCGATTTAAAAATCAAAATCATCAAATAATATTCTGAGATCCTAGGTCTGCGTCATTAAAACTCGTAAACAACCCCTGGCTTTTCAATGTGCGTCGAAAGTAAAAATATACAAGTTCAATCTGAGGCAAATATATTCATGAGCACATACCTACACAAAGATCACGGATCCGATTGACAATTGACGGCGTTCGAAGCGAATAGCGAATGCAATAATCGAAGCGGTGAGTTTGTTGAATCCCCGTATCGTATCGTCCGAAATAGGTCGGCGTACGAAACTGCAGCGTTCCCGCCGACTTCACAGTGTTTCAGACGAGTTCCAGCTTCCAGAATTCAGTGTACAGGCGGTAGGCAGCCGCGTGCCCGCCTCGGTCCTGAACTCTCTGACCCCGACGCGTCACCGCAAAATAGCTACGTCAATGAATTACTATAAGAATTCTTAAAGTGTCTATTCGTATAATAAAAATGTCAATTGATTTTTAAACGAATTAACGTATAGATCCGAGAAAATCTGCATTCGGTAAGCTCTCATACATAATAAATAAATTTATTGACTTAAAAATTTCGCAGACTTATTATACCTAATTGCATATTATTAAACGAACATTTTGAACGAAATGTTTCTTAATTTACACTAAATTATATGAGTTAATTATAATATTAAAGCGAAAGAGAAAGATTTAGTTAGGCTGTAAGTGATCTTTTAGATATCAAATCATGTAGTTTGTACTGTGATATTTAATGGTACTAGTTTTATGGGTATGTAAAATCAAATTACTAGTTTAGTATAGGAAGTGCACGTAGCTCTTTGTCATCCCACGTTCTTTAATGTAATAAAACATACATAGCTGATTACAGCTGTCATTTTACGGAAGAGCTCGCGAAGCATTTAAATTATACATATTGAGACGTATGTCTAACAATTACACGTTGCTTAAGAAATTAAACTTGCTTATCTGTAGTTCAATAAAACAGAACGATATAGTTAATATCAAATTTGACTTTACCATGAATTTTTATTTATTTTTTATGCATGGATGGGTGGACGAGCTCACAGCCCACCTGGTGTTAAGTGGTTAATGGAGCCCGTAGATATCTACAACGTAAATGCCGCCACCAACTTTAAGATATGAGTTCTATGGTCTCAAATACAGTTACAACGGCTGCTTCACCCTTCAAACCGAAACGCATTACTGCGTCACGGCAGAAATAGGCAGGGTGGTGGTACGTACCTACACGTGCGGACTCACAAGAGGTCCTACCACCAGTAATTACTCAAATTATAATTTTGCGGGTTTGATTTTTATTACACGATGTTATTCCTTCACCATGGAAGTCAATCGTGAACGTTTGCTAAGAACGAATTTCATTAGAAAAATTGGTACCCGCCTGCGGGATTCGAACACCGGGGCATCGCAAGATACGAATGCACTGGACGTCTTATCCTTTAGGCCGCGACGACCACAAAAAGGCTATATGATTCAAGTTCACTTTATTCTCACCCAATAAAAGGTTTCTTAGCGAGGAACATGTGTTAATGTTACAATATTTCTTCTAACGAGCCGTGTTTCTTGAACAAGTTTTTATTATGTTTGGGTTCTGCATATCTGCAATTGTAAGATTGAATAAACCCACGACGTAACTCAAACTTACGGATCTTAATGCTATTATAATGGACATATCTACATATACACTATTTTAAGGTTTTACTCAATAGTTATTATCCTCCCTATATTTAAGCAAATAAGAAACAACTTTCACTGGAAGTACAAGCTGCTCCAGTTAATTGTTTACATGGACAACTGTGTATGTGGGATACGGTACATTATTCTTCACACTACTACTTTTGTCTTCGTTTTATTGGAACAAGAACTATCGGACTCTTCAACTATAATTGCGAACAGAGAAACGTGGGACAGTGGTACTGCTAAACTGGATGCGCAAACTACGTACTACCAATTATTATTTTCATTATCTATTTATTAAAGTTACCCGGACTTATCATTATGTTAGTAGATCCCTTAAAAGTATATTAGTATTAAAATAACGATTACGTAAGTAAATAATTAAAATACAGAAATGAACATGAAATAAATAAAAAAACAAATATACAAAATGCCTACCCAAAATAAATATTAGGGTCCATGGCCGAGGTCAAGTACCTGTACATATCTTCTGATTAAAAACCGGACAAACTTTTGATCATGTAAGATCTTCTGACCTCATTATAAATTTAGGTCAAATGATATCGACTAGTAGTAATAAATAGGAATTTTGGCAATAGCCTTACAGCACTCAGCTAGGCGAGTCTTAAAATAGCAACATTGGAGGCTCCAGACACCGTAATAACTCTAGACTATAAATACGTACAAACCTTCCACAGTCTGTGCTCACTTGTAGCGATAATCTACCTATACTATTATTCTAAGATTACTGTGACATCGCTACTGTTGTTTGAACATTCTTTGCGTAGAACATGACGTGATTTTCAACAATATAAAATTAATTCAGATTTGCTTTCTTTCTAAAAAATGGTTGGTAATATGTAGCGATCATTTCTAAGCACTTTATGTTGTATTTTTTATTGTAACTATATTATTTATATACAAACGATCGAAATTGACCGGGAGAAAAATATTTCGTGTCATGAAAACATATAATAACTTAACAGTAAAATAAATGTTACACAGCAATAAAGTTCTGAACCCTATCGTTAAAAGCTGTATTTTCAGAGAGCACATTGATTGAACGGAATAAATCAAATCCCGTAGTTCCACACCCTTTTGACCCTTCGATGAAAAGAACCAAAATTACCTACGTTATTTTATACTGTTATCACATTCGTAACTAAGTATTTTTATTGCGGCAGTTGAGTAAATAAGCCCACGGTCTAGTTTGTACCGAGCGGACACTGGAGTCTAAGACATGATTGCCAGATATTCACATTGGGACATGATTTTAAAAACGGGAACACATGACTGTTTTGCGGCAGAAATGGGCAGGATAGTATCCGTATACGCATGCGGGCTCACAAATACCAGTTCAAACGTTAATGCAATCAAACACCTATGCTTGCGCTATTAGTCAGAGAATGAATAAGTGGAATCAACCCTTTGCGGTCTTAAGACTAATGTAAGACTAAACTATATGTCCAATACGTGTGGACTCTGGACCTCAAAGGATTAATATTATATAACTAATATTATATAATATTATTATATCACTAATTCACGCCTGCCTCAAATAACTATCTATAAACGATCATGGATACTACATTTTTTTATCACAACCCATAGAAACCACGTCGTGAACGCCCCCACCGACATTATTACCAAGCCTAACGTAATAAAATTCCTGTATTTACTCATTTTTCTCATATCAATATAATATGTTTCTCTGGTCCACTGCTGCCCGACTACGGTCCCAGTTCATGCCTGCCGGCTGGCTTTCGGCAAAGAACTCATAAATAATAGATACCGGATCGATTTTGCCCTTCACTAGAGCGCTAAGTACTTTACGGCTTAATGTCAAAACGTAAAAGTAGATAGCTATTTTCATATAAAAAAAATAAACTGTTGATAGTCCAATATTCAAATGTCGAAGAACAAAAGCTCAGGCATCCGTGCTCACGAAAAACTGTAAGGCATTCGAAAGGTTGGTAATAATAAAAAGACAATAAAAATCGCGAGATTAAACCGTAAAATTACTTTTAATTAACTGTACTAGTCCTTAGTATTTTAAGTTACAATTAAGCGAATTATAATTAATTTATTTATTATAAAAAAAAAGAACACAATATTCCTAACCTAAAAGCACATGTTATTATCCGCAACATGCTTCGTCAGATTACAGAAATAAAGTTATCAGCAACAAGCTTCGTTAAGCGAAACTAGACGCACTACTTAACACACAGTAAGCCATGATGTCGTCATCCCAAATAAACCAATTTTCACCAACCATCAAAGGTGTGGAAGTTTTATTTAGAAATTTACGGGTTTTTTTTTTAAAATAAGTCATACTCTATAAAAACATTTTCGTGACACTCCATTAACGGAAAAGTCGGCTCCTATAACGTGATTGTAACATTTCTTGCCGCCTTCAGAATTGTTTACATTTAAGCTTTCGACACGCTCAAAACAAACGGTACAGAGTGTGCTTGAAAATTTAATGTTTGGATTACGCTTAACATTTATTACCTGTATACTTTTAAAAATAAGGTTTGTTCAAGTTACACGATACGTAAGTACAGCTACAGCTACATTTTATACCAATAAGATTTATTTATCCACCATCCACATGGATTGAAGGTCTACTATAAAAAGCAGGTATTCTGGACACGTCACTTTTCTTGGTATCTCGTTCTGGGGGCTTAACCTCTTATACATTGGTTTAAAGATAACTGATGGGATTATGAGAAAAGTCTTAAAAGTTATAATAATAAAAAATTAGCAATAAACTATTCGTGTCATGTACATATTCCATAAATTTAACACAAGTGAAACCCAACTGTGACTTATCCCAAGTAATAATTTACCATTTACTATTTTTGTATGGTTTTCTCCTACTTACAACACGGCATTTTATGAAGATTCAGATGCAAAACATATTTACAAGAAAAGTAAGCATTCATTGGTCCATTATTTATACGAAAAATTCTTGCGAACTAACAATTATACCGTATTTTAATTTAGATTCAAATAAGTAAGTCGGATATTGTTATGCCGGTAAGAGTAACGCCATCTATCGTTGAATAGCCGAAACGAATATTAAACGAACTAGTGACGTCTAGAACGCTCGAGAAGTACAACGCCCTCTATTGTCAGATAGCGGAAACATACATCGAAGCTACCCGACTTGCCCAGAATGTTCTCGATAAATCTAGGGATGTCGTATTGACTATAAAAGCGTTACAGATATGGCACGAAGTCAGTCAGTAATCGGATCTACTCGAAGCAAAACAGCGAACGGATCATCTGAAGCGAAGCGGAAGAAGTGAATTGAGAATTTTAAAGTGGTCATTAAGTATTTTAAGTGTTAATACAGTGTTAAGTTGTACTTTAATGGAACTTTTATGTATCCTGAACCTCAGCGCATAAAAATATTTTTAAATGAACTATTTGTCAAAAAAAAGTACTTCCTTTTCTTCTTTCTGCATGTTTTTTTTTTTCTTTGTCATTTATCACATTATCTCACCCTTATTCTCTGTCTCTCTTTTTCAATCTCTAGCTCGTCAGAAAATTATTTGAAGCTCAATTACAGAATTCCATTCAAACAGATATGGCGGAAAGGTAGCTCACAAAACGTAGTATGCTGTTCAACACATACAATTTACATATGAAATCGGCTTATTACAAAACGTTTTCGAGCACCTGTGTATATTTTGTTGGACATGCAATAACTTCAGTGTTAAATTATTCAATTTGTTTGAAAATTAGGTCAAACAACACTAAAGCCGAATTGCCGTTTCGCGTTATGCGCAGGAAACACGCTCTCGAAACAAAAATATGTACGTCGTTTCCAGTAAAATAAAGATTTCTCACAAACAAAAATTTTATGAATGGCTTTTCATTTCTGCGGTTCGCTTTACTACGAATTAAATAAAAATAAACACTCAAAATATTGTATTGACCGTTCATGAATTTTTGCAGGAAACATTATTGTCAATTTACTTAAGTGCCATATTAGGAGAGTTTTTTTTACTTATTCCATCAGCCCTGGCCTTTAACATCATCGGTCACCGAGTCCCACAAATCAGGCTCGCCCCCTAAATGCATCAACCTCATAAAACTGCTTTCAGACTACGCTATAATAGCACATAGTATATAGCTCATAGCACAACAACATCGTGCACCATACATTGTTATGGACAGTAATGGACACGTTAACACTGTACTGTACTATATACTATTGACTAAGTATACACTGCTATACTATATGGCACTATAATATAGCGTAGTCTGAAAGCAGTTTACGAGCTTCGAACGCCAAATCGAAAAAAAGGTTCTTGTTTTCATCATATTGATTTTATTTAAAGACTAGCGACCCGCCCTCGCTTCGCTTCGGAAACATTAAAACACACATGAAACCAAAAAAAAAAATAAAAAAAAATTTAAAAAAAGTAGCCTATGTTCATCAGGGACAATGTCGGCTTCTAATGGAAAAAGAATTTTTCAAATCGGTCCAGTAGTTTCGGAGCCTATTCGAAACAAACAAACAAACAAATCTTTCCTCTTTATAATATTAGTATAGAAGTGCTTTCTTAAATGTTCTAACACATTGCTACAGTTGACCCAATTGACTGTCAAAGTTAAACTTTAACTTAACAATGATCATCATCAATCGGGGCCGAATTTCCTGCACGGCTTCTTCAAATTAAATAACTAAATTGGCAAATAAGGCGCGAGTGCGCCCTAACGCCAGTCATATCTGTTAACATCCGTGGCAATTATTCATGAGCTATCAAAGAAATTTAAAATCCCTCTATCCGCACACATGACTTGACATGAAATTTAACCATCACTGATTTTAAACAGAGTCTTAGGAAAATTCTATTGAACTATATTTATTTAAATTTCATGTAATACCTAAACTTTAATTGAAATTTGAACTTGATGTACTTTTGAATCTCGGTTTAGCATAACTGGCACTAGAATGAAACTCAGTCTTAACGTTCAAAACGTTAATTGTAATTACTGTCATTATTATCTGGAATTTCAATCAACGAGACAACCAAATTACCATTATTTTATAAACCACCATTACATTCTATGTTCGCTCAAACTAAATGCTTTTGATACACATAAAAATTATTAGTAAATCTACAAACTATTTTATGACAAAAAAATCGCACCTCATTTCTATTTTAAAAAAAACCTTTATCAGAAACCGAAAGCTGTCTCGAGTCTAAAGAAAAATCCATTTCGAGATTAAAGAGAAATTAACACAGTACAACAAATAAAGGATTACAAGCAACGGACAAAAATGGTGGCTAAATCTCTCTTCGTCGGATTCTTTTTATCGAATTAAATCTTATGAACAGAGCTTGTAGAAAATAATTGTACTTACAGAACGTTAACCTCTATTCGGTAGGCAGCGGCTTGGCTCTGCCCCTGGCATTGCTGAAGTCCATGGGCGACGGTAACCACTCACCATCAGGTGGGCCGTATGCCCGTCTGCCTACAAAGGCAATAAAAAAAAAACCTCTATTATTATGCGCATAACTGTATCATCATCAGCCTATAGCAGTCTACCGCTGGACATAGGCCTCTCCAATTGTTCGCCACTGAGCACGATCCTCGGCTTCTCTCATCCAGTTCCTACCATCCGTCCTGCACAGATCATCACTCCACCAAGCCTGAGGGCGTCCTGCACTGCGTTTTCCAGTTCGCAGTCTCGAGATCCAAAGATCGAATCCGGAACGAAGTGATCCGACACAGAACCCAAGTTATAGACATAGCACAGCGAATTAGTAAGCCGAAGTGGCAATGGGCTGGCCATATTAGCCGGACAACCAATAACCGTTGGGGTAAACGCGTTCTTGAGTGGAGACCGCATAACTGTATAAATATTCTTATATGCACAATTGGACCATAGTTATTCGATGAGATAAAAAGTTCACGTGAGGAATAAGAACGACCGCTTATATTTGAATAGGGAAGGAAGCAATTTTCGCATTGCTAGTTCCTCACACAATGATGGTGAGTAAGGCGTTACCACACCAAAGCAATCTCATAAAATATGTCTCCCGCTGTGAAGAAAGCTACGTAAAATACAATAATTGAGTAAATAAATTTACAACAAACATCTATTGTAGATGTTAAAAAAAACTCTAATTTAGCAAATGTATATAACTTACTTATGTATAATATAAACGGCACTGTAATCTATATATACTACGAGTCAGGAGATAAACCTTCTTTGAACAACAAACCTTTTCTTATAAGAGATAAGTATTTTCTCAGAGCTCAAGGTTCAATATATATTATGCAGTGATGTCGAATACCCTTCACTAGTATTAAGCAACGTATGAACAGATTTGAGACGGGGTTGAAATAAACTCGCATTTCGACCTAGAAACTCGTAAACACTCCACATTTTCACTGTTTTTATTGAATAAAACTACTAAAATTGTATCAAAATCTAAATCGGAACTGTAAGGATATTTCATTACTCACACATTTATTTTATTTCAACATTGCTTTTGGACATGAAAACTGTGAAACACTGATTTATTTTCATTGTTTTTGATGAGCCATAGACTAAATTAAACAGTATTTTATTCATGTTTATAACAATTCATATAATACAGACAGTTTTAATCTGTGTCGTAAATGTTTACGAGAAACTAAATTATCCGCACCCGACGGCTGTGTTCATTAATTATTATCTAACATCAGTAGAGAAAGATTAAATCTGATGGACTTTTACGTATTAATGACTCTTTGCGAATTTATTAAACACTTGCTTAAATAGAATGTGCCAATAAACATTATAAAATTGAAATAAAAATTAAATACTAAATACTAAATCAATGAACATTCAAGCAATTGTGTTACTATCATCGAATGACGCAAATTACATCCTATCTTTAAGTGTATTTTTTTGCGTATATGTACTTACAACAAAAATTACAATAAATTTTCTTATAATTTAATACCTCATGACTCATGTGTCTCATTTTCATTTTCCTCGAATAATTGTTCGCTGGAATAAATCTCATTACGAATAGATACAAATCTGGGTACAAACTCACCATTCAGTATATAATCATTTTTTAATTAAAAAAAAAAACGAAGCTGTGTTGACTATAATTAATATTTAAAAGGAAGTACCTTTTTTGTAAATTTTATTTGATAAAAAATATTCTATATATTCTACTTACTGAATGACTGTCTGAAATAACAAAACAAACAAAACCAGAGCTGTAGATTTTATTTTTCGAATGCTGTTGAACTCGAAAATAATTAAGCACGACCAACTAACCTTTAACTACGCTAGTCATTACACATTAATACCTCGGAAGCCATTAAAAGTGCAGCACACCATGCAAATTTAAAAGCATTGAAACGCGTTTAAACATTAGCTTAATGAGAAATACCTCCGAGGTTCGATCGATACAAGGTCCCGAACTTTAAACTGTCAAGCCTCAAGTAAACATTTTCGCTATTAAAATCGGTGAGTTCTCGTCCAAAACTTTCTGCAAAGTCATTACACTAAATGATTTTAGCTATGTATTTGTCCTTTACGTTCGATATTTTACGTTATTTACTACAGTGACGTAGTACGTGTCGTTTAAGAATTTGTGTGGATAAATCTGCAGCCTCTTAAGTCTTATGCCATTAGAAAGGACTGTAATAACTACTTCGGGTCTGAAACTACAGTTCTACGTAAAGCATTCCCGCAAAGAGGCAATGATTTATAGCAGCTGTTACACGAAGAATTAGACATGTGTATTGAATATATTGAATACTACCGCTTTACAGGCTAAATAATCAAATATCTCTCCTGAAGCCTGAATCAGATCGTTCAGCCTATTTGCGTGTCACCGTTCCGAACCCTGGGCATACAAGAATACAGGCTTTTATGCTGTACTGTGCTCTACGTCCAGCAGTAGACTGCCGCAGGCTGCTGATGATGATGATGATGATGATGATGTCCTGTACGATGCTACATAATGTTAGATACCAACTTTCAATACTATTTTCTTGCATTTAAATTTAAATCCTTGGTTTAAAAAAGAAACTGTGGCAATTTCAAAGATGAAAGTTGTTTATAAAAATGCTAATAATTTTCGTAAATGCCCAGGCGATTGAACGATCCACATGGTACATTTGTACCGGGAAAATTAGGGCTAGGTAAAATAAGAACAACGTAATGTCTGTAACAATGTATGTATGTAGTTAATATCCACTCGAGGAAACCTAAGACTAAAGTCCGACAAAGGCTGTTAACTGTATTCTGAATCCTTGGTTTAATTATATTATCTATCTATACTATCTATACTAATATTATAAAGAGGAAAGATTTGTTTGTTTGTTTGTTTCGAATAGGCTCCGAAACTACTGGACCGATTTGAAAAATTATTTTTCCATTAGAAGCCGACATTGTCCCTGATGAACATAGGCTACTTTTTTAATTATTTTTTTTTGGTTTCATGTGTGTTTTAATGTTTCCGAAGCGAAGCGAGGGCGGGTCGCTAGTAATAATATTATAAAGAGGAAAGATTTGTTTGTTTGTTTCGAATAGGCTCCGAAACTACTGGACCGATTAGAAAAATTATTTTTCCATTAGAAGCCGACATTGTCCCTGATGAACATAGGCTACTTTTTTTTTTTTTTTAATTATTTTATTTTTTTGGTTTCATGTGTGTTTTAATGTTTCCGAAGCGAAGCGAGGGCGGGTCGCTAGTATATATGTTACCGGAAATGTATGTAATCCGTCATTGTATACAATTCCTAGGAAATGTATGTAATTCCTAAAATCGCACGGAAATGTGTGAAATAAATTATATTATACTTACACATTACACATTTCCTAGGAAATCTATACATTTCCTAAATAGCAATCGGAAATGTAAAACATTTAAGATATTGGTGGGTACGCGGGGACAGCGGGACGAGTCTTGCACTACGGTCCGTTGCCAACTTGCAATCCACTGGAACCGGCCAGGGATTTAAGAAGTGCCTTTGCAAGAAAAACTGTGCTACATCAAGATGTCTGTGTTTTAAAAATAAAGTACTATGTACTTCCAAATGCCATTCGAGCTTACCCTGCAAAAATAAATAGCTATATGGACTGACAAAGTAATATAATATAAAGATTTACTTTTATACTTTGACATTTATAATTACTTAATTACCAGACTGATTACTTGCCAAATGAAAATTTGATTTTATAAGAATAAATATAAGTTGATTTTGTGATACGTTAAAAGTTAATAGATAGTTAATTTTAGAAGTTTTAATTAGTAAGATAATATGAATATATTATTATTATTTTACGGTATGACAAAAAAATATTATTAACAACGTGTTTTATTACAGAAAGCATTTACTTTATACATTTCCTAATACGATATTGGAATTATATACAATTCCGAGGAAATTTATACATTTCCTAGGATATCTATACATTAAATAGTTTTTCAAACAATATTTTATACATTTCCTAAATAGTATCGGAATTGTACACATTTCCTAGGATTTGTATACAATTCCTTGATTTCATACATTTCCGGTAACATATATATAAAAATGAATTGCTGTTCGTTAGTCTCGCTGAAACTCGAGAACGGCTGGACCGATTTTGCTAATTTTGGTCTTGAATTATTTGTAGAAGTCCAGAGAAGGTTTAAAAGGTAGATAAATATGAAAATGCTCGAAATTAAATAAAAATAACAATTTTGTTTTTCCTTTGATGTGTCCCCCGTCGAACGGATTCCTTTTGTTTAAGTCTATTTTATAAGTCTATTTTATAAAAAAAATTAGGTTTTTTATTTATCGATTGAGGCTCTACGAAGTCTGCCGGGTCAGCTAAGTTTAAGATATTAATTGAATTCAAATAATTACGTCCAGCGGACGGAATATGGACTGCACAAAAAGTTGCTAATCAAACTGAAAAATACAAGATGGCTGACATTATATCATTTTTGTTTTAGATCATGATGCGTTCTACAACATCAAGACCTCTGGGGCTGTTAGAACGGATTACGACAAGCAGTCCATCGAGTACTACCGGAAATAACGTCTCGCCAGTAGCTAAGACGGCGGCCAATAGTAACAAGAGACCTACGCCTATCATCATTTATCCCACAGGTAATTGTTTTGGCATTTGGCATTAAGGAAAATCCAATAATAATGAAGTGATATAAGGTGATCTGCTACAGTCATGCAATACTTGACGAGTGTTTTTTGAAAATGTTAACATGCTTGGAAATGCTTTAATATTAGTCGCAAAAAGATGCGCTTCGAAAAGTAATTTACCAAACTACAAATTTTTCAAGCCATTTTTCTTATAGATACAATAGGGTTGAGTTATAGCGGTAAATGTATTGATTTGACATTTTGAAGAAGTAACAATATTACGATAACAAAAAAGTCGACTTAATTATGAGAATTTTTGAGATATTACAAAAACTTATGTTCATGTTTTCTGGTCTTTAAGTTATAAAGTTATCGATTGAACTTAAGAATACAGTACAGATGAATGCACATAAAAACGCTAAGTTCAAAATGAAGTACAGGAGAAAAATGGATTGTCTGTCTAGTCACTGAAGGCGTTCTTCATTTGCGATATAAGCATTATCATGAAAGAGAAACTTATGTACGTTTCTAGGAACTGCTATTTTCACAAAACTATCATACTTAAATAGAAATCTACATTTAACGCTTGGTCAATATTTATATTTAAGATTTTATTAACAATTATTTTCTGGAGGTACTGCGTATTGTAAACTCCCACGAGTAGATATCACCGTCCTATCTATTTCAACCTCGAAGCAGTCATGCGTTCCAGTTTCAAGAGTGGGTCATCATACAAGACAATTGAAACTTTGACCTCTGTCTCAAGTTGGTTAACAGTTTACACCATTGCCCCCACATGATATGAACGGGTTATTGAACGTAACAAATAATACTTTAAAAAGTTACAACGAAACCCGCGACGCAACGAGTCTGCAATTAATAAATATAACTCCGGCTCTACACTCGCGTTAACCCTCAGACACAGCCCACTGAGTTTCTCACCGGATCTTCTCAGTGGGTCGCGTTTCCGATCCGGTGGTCGATTCTGCGAAGCACGGCTCTTGCTAGGGTTCGTTTTAGCAACGTCATCAGATTTGAGCCCCGTAAGCTCACCTACTAGTTAAGGCGACACTGATATAGCCTCTCAAAGCTATCAGCTTAGGTAGTAAAATAAAAAAAATAAAAACACTCGCGTGTGACGTCGCGCCGTGAATTCACGCCATGATCCGCGCGAGAGCTGTGTCCCTCGACACTCGCCAAGCTTCAAAGTTTTGTTCACGACTATGATGGACGATGACGTGATTTCTGCTGCTGCTGTGTCTCTGCATGCCATTGCGTATTAATTACCTTTGTGTTAAAGTTAAGAAGCACACAAAAAACAGATCGAGTAGAAAACGTTGGTGGATAAGACGAATTATACCACGTAGTATTCATATTTAGGTCAATGACCTACGCACGCATAACCACTCCCTACGATGTCTTGTACGCTACTGCGGGAAACTGCGAGTGTGGATCAGGGGCCAGGAATGAGGCGTATTTATCGGAACAGGTTCGTCTATGAAAAAACTTGGAACTGTTGTCTATAGACCGAAACAACTGTTCCAACTGTTCCATAATATTCCATATATTGTGTCGTTCCGTTCCACAGCAAACAGCCAGAGACGAAACAGTTTGGAACAAGCTCTTTTCCCTTTTCACGTACAGTAATAGAAGAAGATAGCAATAACATTAACATGCATGCACATTTTGGCAAAACTAGTTTTACATAGCATTAATATTAATAAATCGTGTTGTCAGTACTAAGCCTGACAAGGAGCATGCAGGATTGTTTTAATTTAAAAAAATGTACTAAAACCATTTTTAAGTCTGATTATGCCTTTATGTGGAACATATTCTACGTAAAACATTATTAAACTTGTTGCAACACAACAGGCTGTTATATTGGAACAGGCTGTTATTTTGGAACAGGCTACTGGAACTGTTATTTCACTGAAACAGGAGCAGGTGGAACAGGTCTCTAATTTCACCTGTTACAAACCATCTCTAGTGTGGATGCGTTCACTTTCGTGTACAACAAACACTTGTCGCGGGTCAAAAAACCGACACCTATCGGGAAACGGTGCGAAGTGCGAAGCGAGAACATTACCTACACGTGAACATTATCTACACTCGTGATTCGCAGTTGTCGCGGGCTTTCGCGGCCGTTCGCGCCGCGAGTGTAAAGCCGGCTTAAAAAAAACAATTGTGAACCATCGCTGGAAGGTTGGCAGATATGAAACATTGATATTATTTTGCATTCCCGATCCTGCGGAAAGAATGGAAAGCAGTCGACGTCGCCCCAAACACTTCATCTAGGATCCTCCCGATCCACTAACGGTGCTTTTAGGTACTTCAAGCACCGGTCACCATTCTCGTCGAACCCGTCGCTTGCGACGAAGGGCTCGACGAGTAAATTAACCCTCAGACACAGCCCACTGAGTTTCTCGCCGGACCTTCTCAGTGGGTCGCGTTTCCGATCCGGTGGTAGATTCTGCGAAGCACGGCTCTTGCTAGGGTTCGTGTTAGCAACGTCGTCAGGTTTGAGCCCCGTGAGCTCACCTACTAGTTAAGGTTACGCTGGAATAGCCTCTCAAGGCTACCAGCTTGGTAGGAAAAACAAGATATTATTTTGTACAGGTAAAGATACATAAAAAATGGTTTACGACAGGAAATTCATGTGGCAAAATGAAACTGTTTGCAGTATATTAAATTATTGCCTAATATATGATAAATTCCCACGCCGAACCAGTGAGAAGAGAATCGCAGAGCCGCTTGCGACACTGTATACCCTACCCTATATATGTATATATACTATCAATTAACATAGCATCGCCACACTACCAATCTGTTTTACGTGCGGCTTCTATCTATTTCACATAAAAAAAACACGACATTTAAGTAAATGTAAACACACAACCAGACATACTCGCCGAAACGAAACCCTCCTCTTTTTTTTCATGTCACAGTTCAAAATGTTATTTGTTAGTCTCTGGGAGTAAAGTTAAGATTAATTAATGTGTATAGTTATTTGATGCACAATGCAGTTCTAGTATGAAAAGGCTTAGAGCAAGTTCATTCTTCCGTTGGACATTGTACGGTCTGACCTACTCAGGCCCGAGCTAACGACAAACAAAAGTATTTTGAAACTAGGACAGTACTTAGATAGTAAACGTGAATCGAACGTGTATCAACTAATTTGTGAAGGCATTATTATTAATTGAGACACGAGTTTGTCTCAATTCATTTTGTAAGTCTTACTAGAACGTCTTTGAGAAAGACTAACGTACCTATTTACAGTATTTAATTGGTACATTTATTTTCTTAACAAACGTTAATGCGACCTGTATCCTTGAATACTTTTTTTTTATATATAAATACTGCTTATTATTTTAAATAAACACCTACTGCCATACTACAAGTAAAACACTACGTAGAAAATAAAGCTAGAAATAACTTTTTTTATAGGTGGACGAGCTCACGGCGCAGCTGATGCTAAGTGGTTACCGGAGCCCATCTACAACGTACATCTATACTAATATTATAAAGAGGAAAGATTTGTTTGTTTGTTTGTTTCGAATAGGCTCCGAAACTACTGGACCGATTTGAAAAATTATTTTTCCATTAGAAGCCGATATTGTCCCTGATGAACATAGGCTACTTTTTTAATTTATTTTTTTATTTTTTTATTTTGGTTTCATGTGTGTTTTAATGTTTCCGAAGCGAAGCGAGGGCGGGTCGCTAGTAAAGTATATTAAAGTACACTAAAGTACATACAAGACAATGGGATCGTGAACAGTTTGCCTGTTATTGCGAAACATATTATTTATCAACGAAAATGAAAATGATCACCAAAACTAATTTATTGTTTTATTAAACAGGTGGCTGGTTTCGAACAAATAAATATCCACATATATTTTCGTTAAATTCTGATATACTGACTATATTGCTAACGCTACAATTGAAATCCATTTTGGAACATTTCATTTAATATGTAATCTGTCCATTAATTTCAATTAAATAGAACTACATGTGCGGTTTAATGTTTTGTGAATGAGATTAATGTGCTCTGAATGTAAAAAAAATGAACCATTGACAAATCATTTTTACGGTTTTTTTTTTATTGCTTAGATGTGTGGTCGAGCTTACAGCCCACCTGGTGTTAAGTGGTTACTGGAGCCCATGGACATCTACAACGTAAATGCGCCACCCGCCTTGAGATATAAGTTCTAAGGTCTCAGTACAGTTACAACGGCTGCCCCACCCTTAAAATCGAAACGCATTACTGCTTCACGGCAGAAATAGGCAGGGTGGTGGTACCTACCCGTGCGGACCCACCAGAGGTCCTACCACCAGTACATGTGCGGCTTAATGTTTTTTGAATGAGATTAATGTGCTCTGAATGTAAAAAAAATGAACCATTGACAAATCATTTTTACGTAGTATGTATATTTCATCGTAAACAAATTTACTTGTTATATTTACGATAGCATTGAGAATGTAATACCGTGAATTTTCGTTGTTTGATGTGTTAAAATAAAATAATTTTACCACAACCAGATTTGAAGGTGTCGTCAACAATTTTGAGTGTTAAAGGATTCTCATACCGCTTGAACAATAGATTTTACACTAATAAATACCAAATGTTCATTGAAACGTTGACATTGACAGTCACACTAAATTTTCATTGTGTTCCAATTTTCTATTCAGTGCGTAAAAACCATTTTTATTTTGTCGCGTATTACCAGCAGTGCCATCTGTCTTCGTTTTCTGGAACTACAATCCTTTACAATCAGCATTATACGAGTACTCGTATATATTATTTTAACGTTATGTACTTACATAAGATCTGACGGGTCAAATATAAATGAGTAAATAGTTTAAAAGAACTATTTTTCGCTCAAAAAAAACAATTAACGCGTTGATATACCTACTATTTACAAATTACTAAATTTTCCTTTCGTGAGAGAGAGAGAGAGAGAGAGAGGAGAGAATACACTTTATTGCACACCAAAACACAACTTACATTCAAAAAACAATCACGATACATTTGTACAATACGCGGTCTTATCCCTAAAAGCGATCTCTTCCAGACAACCGTTTAATTTACAGAGTGACCGAGAAACAACTCTATGACCTGCGCTGGTTGATACATTTTAATAAAAAAACAATTTTATTTGTTCACAGTAACGCCGGAGTCTATCGTAGTGCCTATAGTATCGTGTATATTTGGATTTCCACTGTTGGCACTGACGGTTATTTGCTGCCTGCGACGTCGAGCCAAGCTAGCCAGGTAACTAACGACACGTCCTTTACAATACCTCGACAATCTACATACGGGCGGTGATCAATAGTCCTTGTCCACTCAGAACGGACCAACAAAGCCTAGATATTTTAAGTCGTCGTGGCCTAAAGGATAAGACGTCCGGTGCATTCGCGTTGAAGCGATGCACCGGTGTTCGAATCCCGCAGGCGGGTACCAATTTTTCTAATGAAATATGTACTCAACAAATGTTCACGATTGACTTCCACGGTGAAGGAATAACATCGTGTAATAAAAATCAAACCCGCAAAATTATAATTTGCGTAATTACTGGTGGTAGGACCTCTTGTGAGTCCGCGCGGATAGGTACCACCGCCCTGCTTATTTCTGCCGTGAAGCAGTAATGCGTTTCGGTTTGAAGGGTGGGGTAGCCGTTGTAACTATACTGAGACTTTAGAACTTGTATCTCAAGGTGGGTGGCGCGTCTACGTTGTAGATGTCTATGGGCTCCAGTAACCACTTAACATCAGGTGGGCTGTGAGCTCGTCCAACCATCTAAGCAATAAAAAAAAAAAAAAAAAAAAAAGATATGTAATCGGCGCAAATCCAGCACATGGACATAAGCAAATACATCACAGAGGTGTATTCAGTTGACATGCTCTAACAGTAAAATTGAATTTAATAGTTAATTAAATTCTTCTATTATATTCTTCGATTCTCTCTTCAGTTCTACCAGCTTATTGATTTTCATTCTGTTCTCTTCAGTTCTACCAGCTTATTCATTCCACTAGACAGTCGCCCAAATTGTGACATTTGGTTCTATTTTCAATTTAATTCAATCAATTAATAAAAACGGATCCTAATAATATTTATGTCGATTTTTATTTGGAATCAAGGTTATTATTTGAGTTTTTTCATCTCATAATTTATTAGCGATAACTAAGTTGAAATTACGGTGCACAGAGAATGATGATTCATGTCGTAATTTTTGACAGAAATATTATGAACACTATTATTTAGCGGGATCCTACTACGATTTCTTGTTGTAATGACCAGATACTTTCCAGATATCAATATTGTGTTACATTGACAAGTAACATTAGTAACACATCGCATCATATTTCTTCTATAAAAGATATCGTTATAAACACGATCCTATCTTTTGTAAGAAAAAAATACATCTAGAATCGTAACAATGATTTCGATATCTCGCATTACTATTCCGAATCATAATGAATGTATCGTTAGATTGTAATGATCGATTTCGCGTGTATGGTTTGTGTAAAAACAAAAGCCTACTTACTTGTGAGAGCCCGATAATAACGTTACATTATGGGGAGACGACGCGAATCCAGCCATTTGTCAATGTCACTATCATTTATGTTTTAGAACGCTTTTTTTGTAGTATTCTTGTTAAATTACAGTTTTTTTTTTAAACGAAACTCTCAGCCACTAATTAAAGCGCTTGATATTCCTCACTATCTTAGTTATTTAATTATTTTTTTCTGGATTCATGTACATTAAATTTTTTAAATTAAATTTTGCTCTCTTCGAGTAATGAAACGAAAGAAAAACTCACTCATTTTGTATCCAAATTGCTGAAAGCAATTCTGCGCTGCAAAGAAACATAAAACTGAATATTTAATAAAACATTATTGCAAACGTACGCTCCTCTGCGAAACGGCTCAGAACAAACTGGAATATAAATTAGGTTACCTTAAAACATCCTATGATTACTTTTCTACATTCACAAATAAACAAATGCGTTATAAAAACATGACTTATGGGCTTCTTTGGAAGCCATATTCTAATCAATCGTAGTGATCGACAGATAAATATGCTAATATATAGTACACTTTTTAATATGCTTTTATTAGCTTCAGACGTATGTATGTTAGTATGAAACGGAATCTTTGAACATGATTAACTCTAAATTTAGTATACTTATTAAGGACAAACGAAAATTCAATATTTAAAAACAAATTGAAAAATTCTACTAAAAAATAAAAATATTAAATAATAGTTTTAAAACACTAAAATAACATAAAATCAATAAAATAAAATCATTTTTTCTTACACTACTTTTAATTCAAATTTATTATTATAAAATTTATTTTTTTTTTTTTTTTTTTTTTTATTGCGTAGATGGTTGGACGAGCTCACAGCCCACCTGATTTTAAGTGGTTACTGGAGCCCATAGACATCTACAACGTAGACGCGCCACCCACCTTGAGATACAAGTTCTAAAATCTCAGTATAGTTACAACGGCTACCCCACCCTTCAAACCGAAACGCATTACTGCTTCACGGCAGAAATAAGCAGGGCGGTGGTACCTATCCGCACGGACTCACAAGAGGTCCTACCACCAGTAAAATTTTCTATTTTTTAGTTGGATTTTCTATAAAAGAGTATTTTGTTAGTTTTTTTAAACTATTATTTATTGTAGTAAAACCTAACAGAAATCGTTTCCGTACTGTTCAAAAGTTATACGTACAATATCTTAAAGTATATAAATAAAGATTTTGTGTAGCTGAAAAAGTCAGTATGGATGCTATCAATGGGCGACGAGTGGCTCTTCCAAAATACAGCTCACTGGAGTATACACTACATAAAATCCGGCGCGATATCTCAATACATAAACCGAATATGACACTGAGGCGCTTTGAGGCACTTTTCAATTTGCTTATCGAGAAGCCGAAACGTATTGAATTGAATGATATTTGGAGTGAATTTCGGGCATACGATATCATACTTACATACAAATATCATATTTTGCGATAACCATCATTCTTCGTACTTGTTAACTATCAGCAAAGCTCCATTCTCAATGCCCTTTTAGACTTATTTGTAAGGTTCTAATTAAAGTTAAAATCGTAGAAAAAAAATTGAATCGTCTCGCGGAACACGTAAACTATATTTACTCTAAAAAATATAACAATAAATATAGTAGATATAATTTTGTTAACAAATACACAATATTTTGATTACGAGGTTGTAAAAGAATATTTCAACTCAATTTTTTTTTGCGTTCCTATGTGAGTCAAATGCCCACCTGTTGATAAGTGGTTATCGGACCTCGTAGACTTTGAGATCCTTGAGATATGAGGTCGAAGCCTCAATGTTGTGGTATATTGGCAGTCTCGCCCTTAAAACCGGAAAACGTACCTTCTCAGCGACAGAAATAAACAGGTTTGTAGTATTTATTCGTTCGTGCTAATAATACACGTTACCACCATTAAGTACACCAATGTATGTTTCTCTCTTTAAATTTTTCACGCGGGTGAAGTTACAGGCCCAGCAGAATCTGGCTCTTCGCACGATAGTCGGAGCAGGGCGTTACGTCAGTAATGCCGTAATCGCCCGGGATCTGGATGTGGAGTCGCTCGAGGAGTTCATCCGGAGGCTAGCTCGTAATCTTTACGAGCGGGCTGACGGTGGACCCCACGAGCATCTCCACAATTTAGCTCCCTTGCACGCTAGACCACCTGATGGTCTGGCGCTACCAAGGGAGCTACTGGAACCCCCGGCTATGGTAAGATAGTCGGCTTAATCGGAGTGATATGGGAGTGCTCATAATGAGTGCCCCCATGGGACTGAGCTGTCCACACTCGTCACTTCCCCCCACATTGTTGGGGTGCCCCCCTATGGGGACCCATTTTCCACCCCCGAGGGTGGACCACTCCCCCGTTTGGGGAGTGTTTTAAGTCGGCCCCTCCCCGTGACGGACTTCCCCTTCTGGGGAGCCCGGAGCGGGTGAGCGCCAAACTAGTGCCGCGGCTCCCCCTCTGATTTGTAGAGGCGGGGCCGCGGCATGGGGCCGGTGGCGGGCCCCTCGTAGCCGCTGACTGTTGTCCCCGTGTAAATAGTAGTGTAGTTTAGTTTGTAGTTAGCTTGTAGTTAGTTAGTAAGGGAAAAGCGTCATCCCTGGAGCCATTCAAGCCCATCGTATTATGTATAAGTATATATGTTTTGTCGATGTAGTGCAGCCGTGCACGCTGCGAACAGCGTACCTTCCCCAAGTCCTCCCCGCATCTACTTCACCCCTGCCCTATGTGGCAGGGAGCTCCGTCCCGGGTAGTGGGGTTTGCCCCGAGGCCCGTTCCGTGCCCCCGAAAGGGGGTACGACGACCCTTCTTCTCTCTCTTTAAATTTTTATTAAACGATATTATTCTTACGTTCTGGAAGTCATTCGTACTTTTTTAGGAAAAGCCAAAACGAAAATATTTTCTCTAAATTGATACTTGCCTTCAGGATTCGAACACCGCCATCGCCCACTGAGTTTCTCGCCGGATATTCTCAGTGGGTCGCGTTTCCGATCCGGTGGTAGATTCTGCGAAGCACTGCTCTTGCTAGGGCTAATGTTAGCAACACCTCCTCGTTTGAGCCTTTAGGGTTACGCTGACATAGCCTCTCAAGGCTATAGCTATAGCTTAGGAAGGAAGAAAAAACCGACATAGTCACATCTCTTGATATGGACACAACGGGAAGTTTTATTTTATTTTATTGCTTAGATGGGTGGACAAGCTCACAGCCCACCTGGTGTTAAGTGGTTACTGGAGCCCATAGACATCCACAACGTAAATGCGCCACCCGCCTTGTAATATAAGTTCTAAGGTCTCAAGTATAGTTACATCGGCTGCCCCACCCTTCCAACCGAAACGCATTACTACTTCACGGCAGAAATAAGCAGGGCGGTGGTACCCAACCGCGCGGATTCACATGAGGTCTTACCACCAGTAGGTATTATAAAAGCCGTGAATCCAGTGTAATTAGTACATAAACTTAATTCTCAAAATAAGCTAGGTTATTCTCCTTCTGCAAGGAGTGACCTCAAGTAAGCGCTTCGTATTAGGTATTGCAAAATCTACGTCTGTACGTCTCATCATCATCATTCTCCTGATCTTCTCCCAGTCTCCTGGAGTCGGCGCAACATGTTTTCTTCTTCCATACTCTTCTATCATATACAATTTCTTCGCTCACTTATCTCTTACTCATATCGTCTTTCACGCAATCCATCCATATCTTCTTAGATCAACATCTTTATCTACATCCTTCCACATTCATAGTTAACACTCTCTTAACAACCTGATTTTCGTCTCAACACATGTCCATACAATCCCAAACGCGCACTTCTCAGCTTCTCTGTCACAGGTGCCACTTTCAGACTTCCCCTAACATATTCATCCCGTATTCTATCCATTCTCGTTACTCCTCACATCCATCGCAACATTCGCATCTCTGCTGCATGCAATCGCGTATACGCGCAATACGTCTAAAAAATAAAATTTAAATTGACAAACAAAAATACAATTCATGTGTGAACAGAGAACGCGCCAGACGTCGTAACTGCGAACTGGATAGAGGTGAGCTCTCCGTGGTGCGCCTGTCTCCTGTGAAAGCAAAGCCTCGGCCGGTGAGCTTGGTGAGATCGCCGCGACCGCCACCTACCCTAGAACTCGACACAGTACTGGAAGAGCGATCAGACCCTGAACAAACAACCCTTTCACAGGTACGTTTTGAAGCACACAATATTAAAAAAGGAGTGAAAAAGTTTTTTTTTTTTTTTTAAATAAATATAAATATTTTACTAACAATCACGCCACGTTAACTGGTCCCGTGATAAGTTCGTAAAGAACTTGTGTTACAGGTACCAGATAACGGAAATAAATGTAAGATTTTTATTATACACATACATATATTTAATATACATCCATAACCCTGGAAAAGATATTTATATTTATCATACAAATATCTTCCCTTGGCGGGATCCGAACCCGCGACCCCCTAGTGTAGTGACCATGTCACTTACCACTACACCAGAGGGACGGACGTTATCCTATCTATACTAATATATAAATCTACAGTCGTTTTTACGGATGTTCCGTTATAACTACTGAACCATGCATCCGATTGACTTGAATCCATGTAGAAAGTACATGTACTTAATGGATAGGCTAATATTTATGTGAGTGTTGGACTCCGTACACCAGTTGCGGGGGCGTTAATTATGAGAATCTTTGTGGGGGTGAGAAATAATAATGTTAATTTTAAATGCCCAGCAAAGCGGGCGGGTACAGCTAGTGGGTATATAATAAGAACAATATACAAAGACATAACATAAAAGTTTTATCATTTTTGTCTCAAGCGACCTATGAATCGTCGCTGGCATCATTCAACATAGACTATTTCCCTAATGCAATTAACACGAGCAAATTACGTGATGAAAATTCATGAACAAAGTTTAACTTGCTTGAATGAATGCCAAATAGCACCACAAAACAGAACTTCTTAAGCAAAACTTTCATTAGCCACGAACGTTTAAAGCATGAATACAAATTATTTATAAACTTCTCACTCCACGCATCGGAACCTCGTTTTAGTTGGAAGTGTACAAGTAATTATACCTCCCTGTATTAAAACATTCTAAGCACGACTCCATAAAATCTATTAGTGGCTTCGATTCTATATCATTTCTACATTCATCGCTTAATCGGGAAATGTCGCAACAGCGGAGAAAAATCCCTTTTAATTCTTGAAAACTATTGCAGCTTACCTCTAGATACTTTGCTATTTTGCTTTGATATTATCCGCTATATACGAATAATTCTTCGAAACGTGTCGCTAATTCTTATTAATTATTTGACTATTTATTATACTGACTTTCAAAAAACACTTCGGACCTCTAAGCTATTTATTTTAAATATTTATTTATTGCAACCTTAGACAAACATCCACTAGATGATTTCAAGCCTCGTTTAATATAGGATTTAGTGTCATAATGTTCGAAAAACACCGTGAACTGGAAAAAGGGATGGTACGTAATAAATAGTATGCCTTAAAACGCCCTATTTATAAACCCACCTATTTCAAGTAGTAGAGATTATCTCGATTCGGGTGCGGATGGTGCGATAATAAAAAGTAGAAGACCGAATTACTTCATGAAAAATTCTTAAAACGCACTATTTATAAACCCAGCTATTTCAAGTAGTAGAGATTATCTCGATTCGGGTGCGGGTGGTGCGATAATAAAAAGTAGAAGACCGAATTACTTCATGAAAAATTCTTAAAACGCACTATTTATAAACCCAGCTATTCCAAGTAGTAGAGATTAACTCGATTCGGGTGCGGGTGGTGCGATAATAAAAAGTAGAAGACCGAATTACTTCATGAAAAAATCTTAAAACGCACTATTTATAAACCCAGCTATTTCAAGTAGTAGAGATTATCTCGATCCGGGTGCGGGTGGTGCGATAATAAAAAGTAGAAGACCGAATTACTTCATGAAAAATTCTTAAACGCACTATTTATAAACCCAGCTATTTCAAGTAGTAGAGATTAACTCGATTCGGGTGCGGGTGGTGCGATAATAAAAAGTAGAAGACCGAATTACTTCATGAAAAATTCTTAAAACGCACTATTTATAAACCCAGCTATTTCAAGTAGTAGAGATTATCTCGATTCGGGTGCGGGTGGTGCGATAATAAAAAGTAGAAGACCGAATTACTTCATGAAAAATTCTTAAAACGCACTATTTATAAACCCAGCTATTTCAAGTAGTAGAGATTATCTCGATTCGGGTGCGGGTGGTGCGATAATAAAAAGTAGAAGACCGAATTACTTCATGAAAAATTCTTAAACGCACTATTTATAAACCCAGCTATTTCAAGTAGTAGAGATTAACTCGATTCGGGTGCGGGTGGTGCGATAATAAAAAGTAGAAGACCGAATTACTTCATGAAAAATTCTTAAAACGCACTATTTATAAACCCAGCTATTTCAAGTAGTAGAGATTATCTCGATTCGGGTGTGGGTGGTGCGATAATAAAAAGTAGAAGACCGAATTACTTCATGAAAAATTCTTAAAACGCACTATTTATAAACCCAGCTATTTCAAGTAGTAGAGATTATCTCGATTCGGGTGCGGGTGGTGCGATAATAAAAAGTAGAAGACCGAATTACTTCATGAAAAATTCTTAAAACGCACTATTTATAAACCCAGCTATTCCAAGTAGTAGAGATTAACTCGATTCGGGTGCGGGTGGTGCGATAATAAAAAGTAGAAGACCGAATTACGTCATGAAAAATTCTTAAAACGCACTATTATAAACCCAGCTATTTCAAGTAGTAGAGATTATCTCGATTTGGGTGCGGGTGGTGCGATAATAAAAAGTAGAAGATCGAATTACTTCATGAAAAATTCTTAAAACGCACTATTTATAAACCCAGCTATTTCAAGTAGTAGAGATTATCTCGATACGGATGCGGGTGGTGCGATAATAAAAAGTAGAAGACCGAATTACTTCATGAAAAATTCTTAAAACGCACTATTTATAAACCCAGCTATTTCAAGTAGTAGAGATTATCTCGATTCGGGTGCGGGTGGTGCGATAATAAAAAGTAGAAGATCGAATTACTTCATGAAAAATTCTTAAAACGCACTATTTATAAACCCAGCTATTTCAAGTAGTAGAGATTAACTAGATTCGGGTGCGGGTGGTGCGATAATAAAAAGTAGAAGACCGAATTACCTCATGAAAAATTCTCAAGACAATAAAATTATAGCTTGAGCTATACTTTATATTATAATTAAAATACAAAAGTTATTGTTAATAAAGTGACAGCTCACCACACCTTTTATTGAGCAATAACAACATGGCCACAATATAAATTTATACAATGTTACGTAAATTAAATATGCGTACGTGTTGTTTCATAATTCACATGCAGATGAAACTAAAATTTAGTATCCATTATTAAACTAGTTTTAAAGCTCTCTGCGTATAACAAAAATTATAGGAAAATATAAATAGAGTTTGTAAATATGACAATTACGAAAAACTCAAATTATACAATTTAGAATTTATAATACAATATTTGTGTGTCTTTTGAATTTTCTGCTATCGTTTAGTCAATGTCCTATATTCCAGGCTATACGAGTATATGTTGGCCATTTTTCTTGCATACTGATTAGTTTAGCTGTCAAAATTAAAAAATTATTAACTAACACTTAAAAAAAACTTTTCCGGTAATTTCCAATACAATAAAGATTTTGTTCTTATGCCTTAAGATCGGCAACATTTCCGAATAATCACTTAACACGTGGACTGTGGTTGCTCTGCCCATGCACTTGTCTTAATTAAAAACAAAAATTAATATCACTGATAGCGTTGGAGGCCCGCACGGGTAGGTACCACTACCCTGCCTATTTTTTCCGTGAAGCACTAATATGATTCGGTTTGAAGGGTGGAGCAGCCGTTGTAAAGGGTGTTTCAGAATGTTTTTCGTTTTTGAATTGACTACTCGATACTGCCATATTATCCGGACTTTTTTGGCTACAGAAATGCAAAACTAACTACAACTGCGACATCTTTTTCTAGAAAGATTGAGCCACATCTCATGTTACAAATGACTCATTAGCTGCTCTTCAAGATATATTCCGTGGAAGAGTGATAAGTCGCCGAGGAGACATCAACTGGCCACCGAGGAGCCCTGATTTAACGCCTGCTGATTTTTTCCTATGAGGCTACCTAAAAAGTAAAATGTAAAATTCATGCCACCCAACCTGAATGTTTTGAAGCAAAAAATCACCAAAAAAATCAACTTTTATTCCAAGAGCGATGCTCCAGCGAGTGTTTGAAAATTTTAGCTCCAGATTAAATGAGTGTGAACAAGTGAATGGTGCGCATTTGCAAACGGTTGTTTTTCATAAATAAACTTCAAGAACTGCTCTTTCATTTAACAATAAATAAAACGACTTTTAATAAATATTGTTCTTTTTTATTTAACATCTAAAAACGAAAAACGTCTGAGGCACTCATTACTATAAAACTTAGACTTATGATGTCTCCGCTTAGCATTCAACACCAGGTAGCCCATGAGCTCGTCCACCCATCTAAGCAATAAAAAAACGGATTGTGTGGTTTCATGAAACCACGGTAAAAGTGTAACTTTTTTTCACATTATAGACATTTAACTCTGACAAACAACACTGACAAAAACAAACAAAATAGCGTGGAGCACTGGCACAAATGAGTAATAGTCTATACACTACACTCCTGTCAGCTGCTGCGAACTGAAGGCGCCGCCATATTGGCCTTGGCTGCTCTGACGAGCGCCTTTCACTTTATCCCTACTCCGCGGCCGGCCGTCACGCAACATGCAACACATAGACGAAAAAGTTTGAGACGGCAAAAAGTTCACTTTAAAACATTTGATTGTAATCAGGTCGAGGTAACACCGGATCGTGAAGTGGGAGCGATCATCTTCGGTGCTGTGGGAGCGGCCAGCACGGCGGTGGCGTGCACACGGGACAGCTAGCGGCGTGGCTCGGCTGTGCTGGGCGCCAGGTCTCCGCTCTGGGCGGCGCTCACCAGCCAGCCTCTCGATGACGACGACGAAGATGCTATTAACGACGACGACAGCTAACAGCTCGACGAGCGCACTCTGACCGACATCGGAGAGCGCATGAAATTATTTTTAGACATCCCCTTACGGTTTTAGGTCTAGGTGCTTGTGAATTAGTAGTAAAAACGATTAACCCCGACCAGCTAATGGGTATCTAAATTTTAGATCTACGTTTTCAAATAGATTTTAAACCCCTACGGCTTCAAAGATACAGATATATCGTCTTTTCGCATTAAGTGTACAATTTCCAAAAATATTCGAAATTGAGTTAATATACGGAATCATTTGGTATCAACAGTATTTTTCTCATAAATACTGTCAAAAGAGCGTAGTTTAGTTTTAGTTTTTTTTTTTAGTTTACCTACATTTTGACTACTATTAACAAAATTAATACATAATTTTATCTTACTTTAAAAGACAGATAATGTAACTGATAAAAACTAAAAAATAAATAAAATTGCAAAGATGATTAATATTAAATCTATATACATATTAATACGTGAAGCAAAAACTTTGTATCCCTTTTTACGAAAATTGCGCGGACGGAGGAGTATGAAATTTTCCACACTTATAGAGAATACAGAGAAGAAGTGCACAATGCTAATATTTTTTTTAAATAATGCACAAAAGATACATTAAATCAATAAAGAAAACATTACACACACTACATACCATGCATTTGACGCACACACGCATACATACTATTTATTGTCAAACTTTTGTTCCTGACGTCTGTTGTCAAATTGAGAATAGAATATGGTTTGTCTTTGTTAATATTTTTATAGCGTAGTCTTGGCGAAATTTGTGATTATAGAAGTATAAAATACAATCATAATAGTGTACAAACTTACAATTCCAATTAATTATAGTCGAATTTCGACTACTGCGGGACCTCTAGTACATCATAATAATATGTTAAGCCTTTAAAACACTCTCCTGTAAAATTTAGTAAGTTTTGAGATTATACAGTTTTAATGCGAAAAGACGATATGTAATAGGTGAATGGCAAAGGAAGGATCTTCCACTGAACGAGTTTCTTGCTCGGTAGACCAAATTTTCTGAATATTGTTGTACGGTACTTGTATGTATATATATGCAAATTTATCTTGAAAATATCAGTAGTGCTATTCAGATTTTTGACAAATGTCTTCTATTCGGTGATAGCTACGATTACAAATCAAATTATTAAGGCATAATAATCCTTGAATTAGTAGATAATAAATTTTATTATTTTGTGTCAATGTCGAATGAAATTTTAAATGAATAATGCGTATATTATTATTTGTGTTTTCTCTTTTACAAGTAAGAAAAAAGTAATGCGATAAAAGCAATTAGTTATATCATCACGAAAATTGTTGAAAATGTAAATAAAGCCTATTTGAAAATTTCTCGCACGTTAATTTTTTTAGGGTGTCCATTTATTGATCTCCATTATTTCTAGAGCACTGCCTTCATTTTGCAAACCTAGTCTAGCCAATTAGTCGTAAAACAGTAAGCACATGCATGCGCAACAAAACGAATTTAACAATAGATTTAGGCTCACCACTATTAAATTCCAATATGCTATAATGAGATTTATTAGGGGTAAAAATAGTCTAGCATAGCCGATGTTCTAATGCAATTAAGAGTTCGATAAGGAGGTTAGAAGTAAGAGAATATGGGAGCCTAATTAAAAAATATACAGCTATAAGCAGCAAATCATAACTCAAAAATACACCAAAATAGCAATGGCGCGACAAGTCGTATGATATTAAGTTGTAGCAGTTGTAACAGAGTGAAGTGTGCTGAGAAGAAAAAAATTAACATGAAATTCTTTTGGTACTTTGAAATTACACCACTTACGACAGTGGCGCCATCCTAGTTCACTTTTTCATACATAGAGAATGTGCTCCATACCTCTACCCTCCACAGATTTCGAAATCGTCTAGAGGTGGGCGGTATTATTTACGTTCCCAACGCCTTTGTAGAAGGAACCTTATGCCCCATTTAGGCCATGAACGTATGAGTTATATAGAAAACAGATGTACCTAATATTGTAATAATAATATATTTGCTGGAACTTACCAATAGTTCCTAAACATTAAAATAAATAAATACATCGTAAACAAAAAATAGTTATCGAACTTAAATAAATTTAGAACTAGTGCAATCGTAGAAATAACTAAACTAGTTTATAACATTGGAAATAAGTACTTAGGTACATAATGATTATGTAATAATTTGATACCAAACGCACATCGACCCGCGCCTACATAAATCATGTTATTTATAATATAATAAGATGTAAAGATGCAATTCGAATATTAATAAGCCCTCATAAATTAAAGATGCGAATTGTAATATATATGTAGAATTCACATGTTGGTAAATTTAGTTCTATCAATGTCATAATATATAGTGTCATTAAAAGAGGCACACCTTGACCAAAGAGCCCGGTTCCCAGTTCCAGGACATGTTTTGAAACAAACACAAGTAATTCAAGTATCACATGATTCTGTTTTCAAAGCCTGATTATGACGAAGTCATAGCATGTAAATTGGAAAATTCACAGCAGGTTTTAAAAAATAATTGTATTTATTTTCGCACGAAAAATTAAGAATTATTCACAACGCAATTGTCTTACGCAAAAGTTTTCGACTCAATGGTTTTTCTTTTTTTTTAATTATTTATAAGTAAATTTGTAAAGTAAAAATTGCTTATTATTTAGTAAGGACGTGCATTTGTTGTAAAATAATTAACGCTTTACAATAGTTCGTTTTTGTTAATTGTTCGTTCGTTTTGTGATAACATAATGTATAAATTATAAATGAAAACCGACTTCAGACCGAATCACGACGGGACCACCTCGAAAGTAATAATTGTAAATAGACATGCTTTAACAAAAACCGACTTCAAATAGAAAAAAAAAAGATATTCGAAAACAAATTATTATAGACTAAAAAGAATAATCATCGAAATCGGTTAGCGTGATATTGAGTTATTCATCTATTTGTCGCGCACGTAATTAATGCAAATTTAAGATTTATATGGTTTTCTCGTGGATACCATTATCAGATCTGGACTAAATTGAGTGCACATGGGAAAAATGAGAGCACATGGGAAGTGTCAGCTTTCTAATAAAAAAATAATCATCAAAATCGATTCACCCAGTCAAAAGTTATGAGGTGACAAACATAAAAAAAGACATACAGTTGAGAGCCTCCTCCTTTTTTGAAGTCGGTTAACAATAAGACAAAAACCTTTTTAAGCCCTGTCCAAAATTACCAAATAAATCGAAGAGCACGCATAAAATACAAACAGTCAAAACACAGCATCGCGCCGTTCTATGAAGTCGACTAAAAAGAAAATGTTAATAAATTAATAAATGTAAAACACAAGTACGGAAATAAAATCGCTAACTATAACAAATTTCTATTTTTATTTAAGTATTTTTCTTTTCTGAACGAAATCATCCTTGTTACCGATAAATTACTTACGCGCATCCATGAAATAATATTATTACTAGCTGGCCCGGCAAACGTTGTTTTGCCATATAAATAATTTCTAGGAAAGACATATAACCTAGATACCGACTGCAGCGCCATCTGCCAGGCTGATTTCTAAATCGAATCCACCTGAAGGTACACAGAAAATTTCACTAAAATCGGTCCAGCCGTTTAAGAGGAGTTCAGTGACAAACACACGCACAGAAGAAATACACGTAATATTATTATAAAACCAAAAAAAAAGCACATCCAATACGATATGCTGTAAAATTCTTCACAATCTTCACTTTAACACAACGACTGAAATTCTAGTCAAGCATAAAAAGCAAGAATGAATAAATACAATGCAATAATAAAATTGAAAATTTAATTTTAATTTTTAAAATCTATAATAATTAATTTATTTAACCCATTAATATAACTTTGATAATACAAACTCAGAAGTGTCAAAATACTTTTCTTTATTTTTGACAAATTCATAAATTGAACCCCCAAAAATAGGGCATGTTATGCGAGTACCTATACGAATTTTTCAATTAAAACCAACACAAACCTAATTAATTTATTAATCTAGCGTTTATTATTGTCATTTTATTATTTCTGACGCTTCATTATTCGTAGTCATGGACGAATAAGATGTTATTTGTCGACATTTGAATATTGTGTCAACTGCAGATAAACCGTAAATGAAGTTTTAATTAATTGCACGACTCGTGAAAACCAAACAAATCCTAAGACTCGTTCTATTATTATTTCCAAATGCGATATTTTAAATGTAGTTGTAGGCCGTCTAGATATAGTAAAGTCTTCGGAATTCATCATATCCGCTCCTTCGCTCATCAATACAATAAAAAGGATATATTAAATGACTTCAGGCACCGTTCGTACAGCTTGTACCTGACAATTAAAAAAAAAATGTGTTTCGATTCAATTTATCTAATTACCAAATATTTACGTAATTTTATTTCATTCAAACACCGAATTGTGAACAGCAGCATTGTTGTTCACATGGCCAAGGTCGATTTAGCGACGTGAGCTTAATTTACTTGTAAAACTACGCGCGCAACAAGCTATAGAGAACTATAGACTTAGACGTTTGCCCGTACAGTGTGCTAGAAGCACGCAGCCACGCGCAATAATATATGAAAACGGAAAATATTAATTTCCTAGAAATTTCATTGCTAACATTGGCCCTAATAGCCGTGAGCACGCGATATTCGGTCCATAGTTTTATTGAGATATTTTATTTAGTGACGATCAGTTGTATCAATGAGCGTTCAATGTGTCATCTCAATTGATAACTGCAGTGCTTGCTTCTACATTCAAATTTTGGGACAAAAGTAAGGTAAGTTAAAAAAGTACTTTTTTTATTAAAAAAAAAACAAACACGTACTTACAAAAATCCTAAATTAAAATTCGTCTTTAAAAATTTGCTATTTGTTAACCGAACCCAATTTATAGAATATTATGAACATTAAAAATGTTTACTGAAAATATATGTAAATGAAGAATTAGGCTGGTTCCATGATGTTTTAATGTGGTAGTTAGCGTCATTTAATAATATTTATAATAAAACCCAAAGCCTACAAAACATTTATTTCATTTTTAATCGAATTAATTACTTTGTGATATTTATTATTTTGTTTAATGTATATCTGTATTAGTTACTACACTTTAAAAAATTCCAGAATTATTTGGCTAATAATGGAAAACATATTTTAGATCACAAAAAGAAATATGAAATCTCTCTTAAAAACTTAAACCCATCTACAAGTACCTTGTATGTTTGTTGTCGGGCAATTTTTATTCGCCCCATCCAATTATATTTATGGACTACTTATGTTATATGGAGTTCTGACACCCATTGTCTGAAACTTTTTCAAGAGGTTGTGAGTTTTTTGCGGGCAGCGTTTTCATTTTTTTTTTTATTGCTTAGATGGAAGGACGAGCTCACAGCCCACCTGATGTTAAGTGGTTACTGGAGTCCATAGACATCTACAACGTAAATACCGCCACCCACCTTGAGATATAAGTTCTAAGGTCTCAGTATAGTTACAACGGCTGCCCCCACTCTTCAAACCGAAACGCATTACTGCTTCACGGCAGAAATAGGCAAGGTGGTGGTACCTATCCGTGCGGACATACAAGAGGTCCTACCACCAGTAATTACGCAAGTTATAATTTTCGGGTCGGGACGGTCGCGGTCGGGTTTGATTTTTATTACACGATGTTATTCCTTCAACGTGGAAGTCAATCGTGAACATTTGTTGAGTACGTATTTCATTAGAAAAATTGGTATCCGCCTGAGATTCGAACACCGGTTCATCGCTCAACACGAATGCACCGGACATCTTATCCTTTAGGCCACGACCACTTCGACTCCTCTATTTCGCCTTTACATCCGACCAGCGTTTCTTGGGCCTACCGCGGGATCTTGGACCTAGTACGTAGAAGTTTAGGCATATTTCTGACGTAGTAGGCTCTGCCCCTAGCATTATTGTAGTCCATGGGCGACGGTAGCACCTCACCATCAGGTGGGCCGTATGCTCGTTTGCCTACAAGGGCAATAAAAAAAACCTAGTATAGATCAATAGAGACGTGGACACTCAAAGCCGCAGATAGGCAGAGAATCGACGCTTTTGAGATGTGATGCTGGCGACGTATGCTACGAATACCATGGACGGCCCGCCGCACCAACATATCTATTCTCAGGCAGTTAAAAATAGAAAAGATTCATCGTCTATCCACAATCTGCCTACAAAGAATATTGCGGTATTTTGGTCATATTGCACGTAGGGATACCAGCAATTTGGAACGCCTTGTGGTGACCGGTAAAATAGAGGGAAAAAGGCCTAGGGGTAGAGGTCCCAAACGATGGTCGGACCAAATAGCGGAGGAGCTGGGAATACCTATCAGCGACGCACTCCACCGGGCTGCAGGGCGGGATCGATGGAGACAGTTGGTTGACGAAATCGGACGGAGTCACGATCCTCAGCAGTGAGGAACCGATCGAAGAGAGAGAGTTAGATCAATAGAATGATAATTATTAAAGTTTCTTTAGAGTGCGTTTTCGTCAGGTATTATTATACTAAATGAATGTGTTTTAAATTTATATCGAGGATTATTTTAATAACGCTTAACGCCACCTTTTTTTATAAAGTACGAGCTTGTAATAAAATGGCGCATGAAGTAAAATGCCTCATTAACCTTAATAATGGTTTGTCATATTTTCGCGACTTAAATTTTGAAGGTCCTAATATTTTTTACAACCAAGGAAAATGTCCGGGTGGAAAATAAAATTTTGCTTGTGTTATGTTTAGGTTGTTATACATACATTGATTGTCAGGAATAATATTATTAACATGACAAATTCCCGATGAATTGCAATTCAATATAGGAACAATTGTACTATTTAAAATGATTCTATAGAAAAAGCCCGGTATATATTTATGCGGTTTCATTACACAATAACTGAATCTAAAAATCGGATAACAAATTATTTCGAAAGAACTGGTCAAGTCAGTTTGAATTCTCAGAGGCTCGTTTGGATATACAACATACCTGTACTTTGGAATCAACATTTTGCAACACATCATACTTAGCATTTTATTCTTGATGTTCCAGTAAAGTCTATTCATACTACTCATAAATCCGCGACTAAGTTATCAATTACAAGCAAATTAATAATCCGTATATCACGGGCGATCCCCCGACGAGAGATACCACCGTTCAGCCTATTTCTGCTGTCCGGGTTGAAGGAAGGGTACACAATGCAATTGAAACTTAAACACTGCGTATTAAGATTGGTAATGGCATTCACGTTGTAACGTCTATACGCTCCGAGAACCAGATAACACCAGGTATGCCATGAGGCTTTCCATCTCTTAAAAAAAATCGAAAACTGAATTGTAAATAAGCAAGATGCTGAATCACTTTGCTAAAGATAAATTGTGCACATCATTGTGTCACAATGTTGTGGGTTTCAAATTCAAGTATAAAACAATTAACAGTGATATACTAACAGTAACAGAACACATTTCAGTGCATATAGGCTTGTCGAGCAAGGCAAAGAAACATAGCTTAATAAATACGGCAAACTAACTTTGAACCCGGCTTTAGGCAATTCTGTTGTTATTGACATAGCAACAGTACTATTCACACCTATCTATACAAAGCATATTAAAAAACTATTCAATTGTTTCACCCTTTGAATAACTTCGAAAAGCAAAGAAAAGAAAAATCGAAGTAATACTATACCCTCATTGCAACCTTATTACCAAATGTAAATGTATGGACTATACCCTTAACTAATCTCTTGAGCATAGCTGAAAAGGCATACAAACTTTAGAATGAGTTATATTGCATTAATGTCAAAAGGCTCGGTGCTTTCCCCAACTCGTTTCATCAAATACATGTCATTGATGAATGGCATGCATTATACTATGCTAACAATAGCATAACAGATTTATTTTATTTCCCTACATAATCGCCGATAGCCTAAAGGGTTATTCCAGCTGGGCTCGGGCAGGGTAACATGCGATACAGTGACCATCAGAATTCAAATTGGAACATTATCCCAGAGAGACGATAAGAGCTTGCACCTGAAGTCGAGAACTCTCTGGGACGGATCTGTGAGCGCGGCGAATTGAGTTGATATAAGCCCACGGAAAGCACTGGTTTGCGGGTTCGCTGCGTAGAAAGAGGCGTTCCCTATAGAGCAAATTTCACAAATATTCCTGCAACCTTCCAAGATCATTTCGATTTTTAGCGATTTTGATTTTGGCCTTTTCGGGCGATTTTTTTTAGGATCACTTGTGCGCTTAATTAACTTTCAAGTGCTGCAAAACCTCTTTACAACGCACTTCGGTCTTGCATTGCTCCCATTTCAGGTCTCCTGGTACCAACGACTTCCGTCAAACTCTATAGAGACAAATCCCAAAAACCAATTCCAATTGTCCTTGGTTTGGATACAATCAACATATATTAAAAATAATATATACTGGAAAATCCATAAACGTATTGACCAGTTAAATCATTATGGACAACACGAACACAATAGCATTACGTATGTAATAAATAAATGCGAGATTTTCCGAGCATTGTGTGACAAAAATCGAAACTGTGTGGAACCTACTTTCAGTGCCGGATGTTCCACATTGTGATTGATGATCGCATCCTTTGCTTATTAAGGTGACGGTCAACGGACTTGCGATAAATTTGTGTTTATTCGACTGAAATAAGTTTCATAATTACATATGAACACCTATTTACAGCTCTCATATTTAAATGCCATATCGTAATCTCAAACACAAATTTTTCTGTAAGAATAATTACGTAAAAAACGTTTAAAAAAAAATCTCTATTACATTGGCATTCATATTAAAATGAACACAGATTCTTCATTACATGGTCTTAGCCACGACACGTCTGATCAGAATACCATTTTGTCTGAAACAGTCATTTGTTATTCATGTTGTGTTCTTTATAAGTTTAAGATTACCGATAAGAGAAGTCCTTGGAATAAAGTACTTACCATTGCTTAGAAAATGTTACTTATTTAAGTACAAAAGTATGTTTTTACAACTGCAACAAAGTTGGGTTTGAAGCACCCATGGCCTTAAGGGTAAGACACCTAGTGTACTCGTGCAAAGCGATCCGGGTATGCTAGAGACCAAATCCCACAAGCAGGTGCCGATTTTTCTAGTGAAATATGTATCTGATTGAAATTCGTAGTTGTTATGTTTGTTTTTTCACCATTTTATAGTAAAAGGCTTAATCAGAAATATATAGTGCAATAATTAGTATTTACAGTATTTTTATTAACGAAAGAACATAATTAAATATCTGCTGCTTTTTATAATACAAATCAAAATTATTATATATTTTAATTCATTATTATAGTTTATTATTTCCAAGTATTATTCTATGATTCTAGTATTATTATTTACAAGTAGTAACTATTTTATTATTCTATGATTCTAGTATTATTACTTACAAGTAGTAACTATTTTATCTTAGTATCAATTTGTGTGTATTTCACCCGTTTGATTCTAGTTTAATCATATATTGTTTATGAATTTTAGGAATGAAAGCGAAAAAACATGCGATGTGTCTTCCTTCTCCTATACGTCACGGCTGTAAGAGGTTTAGACGCCAACTTCTTTTTTGATTACTGGACCGACTTATTCCGGCCTTGGCCATTGAACCCTAAGGAGGGTTTCGTTCAGGACTATACACCTAAACACCGAGAGGAGTTTGACTTCATCGTTGTAGGAGCTGGTTCTGCGGGATGCGTTATCGCAAACCGACTAACTGAAGTGCCACAATGGAAAGTTCTACTTATCGAAGCAGGAGGCAATGAAAACTTTTTCTCGGATGTTCCAATATTCGCTTCGTTTTTATCAATGACACCTATGAACTGGGGCTATACCTCAGAGCCGGAACCACGAGCGTGTAAGGATTTAAGAGGGAAAGTCTGTTTTCTTCCCCGAGGAAAAGTACTTGGCGGTAGCAGCGTACTTAACTTTTTAATATACCAAAGAGGACATCCTGAAGATTATAATGACTGGGCTAGAATGGGTAATCCAGGTTGGAGCTATAACGATATATTGCCATACTTTAAAAAGTCGGAAAACATAAAGATAGATGAATTGAAAAACTCCTCATACCATGGAAGAAATGGATATTTAGACATAGATCATGCTCCTTATAAGTCTCCCCTGGAAAAAGTGTTTAGAAAAGCCGGCGAAGAGCTCGGATATGAATGGCGGGACCCTAACGGGGAACATATGATGGGTTTCTCAAAACCTCAAGCTACAATGAGAAACGGTAGAAGATGCAGTTCGTCGAAAGCATTTCTAGAGCCTGTCCGTTTTAGAAAAAATTTGAAAGTTACCAAACACACCATCGTCACAAAAATATTAATAAAACCTGAAACCAAAACAATTTATGGTGTAGAATTCATCAAACGAAATAAAAGGTCAGTTCAAAATTTATTCATCATAAATAAAATAAGATTTATATCGTATAATAAATGCAACCAGAATAACTACTGATGTTGTGACATGGCATAGAAAGGTACCCTGAAAATACCTAAGCATTTTTACCATTTCGTGGTGCCGTAAACAATCCATATATATAAAAATGAATTGCTGTTCGTTAGTCTCGCTAAAACTCGAGAACGGCTGGACCGATTTGGCTAATTTTGGTCTTGAATAATTTGTGGAAGTCCAAAAAAGGTTTAAAAGTTAAAAATAACAATTTTGTTTTCCCTTTGATGTGTCCCCCGTCGGACGGATTCCTTTTGTTTCTTTTAAGTTTATTTTATACAAAAGTTTAGGTCTTTTGTTTATCGATTGAGGCACTACGAAGTCTGCCGGGTCAGCTAGTTATGTATAAAGTATAATTCATGGGATGATCGTCATTTCAACTGCGACTTTGACCTTTCATCTTAAGGTGAGCGAATCCATTTAAAGTGTTCATGGTTGTTTAACATTGCCTACCCTCAGGTAGGTCACACCTTAGTCTGCCTGTGTAGGTACTCGCTATCTGTCAATTCATGATAATTTTAAAACGAATCTGAAATCTTACTAAAATGTTTTTATTATCATTATAAATACCGTTTTCTTTTAAACTTGTCGATGAAATAATAATGATAAATTGGACGAAGGTTTTAACTAACAAAATCTCATTATGTTTATGCGAATACAAACAAACATACAGCATTGTAACATGTACTAGATAATAAATTATTTCTAAACTAAATCTTTAAGATGCCGTTAAAAGTATTTTTAATGAATATCTAAATACAACACTATAAGTAAGTGGGGCCGTAAAAGTTATAATAAGAATTCAATAAACGCCCCCGACTGATGACGAGAAGCAACTATATGAGCCAGCATCTTCAAAACATCGGTGGGCTAAACTCGCTGATGTGGTTATAAATTTTTATGAGACTTAAGAGTGCCCGATTGGAGGGTGCTACTTCAAATAGGCAGCGCGACACAATAAGCCACTTATCATAGCCGCCGCTAACCACACCCCCGATCCGAGCACGCCAGTCAACCAACGTCGACGTCTTAGCCACGACTTTACAGATCCTTCTGATCCACACTTTCTGCTAGTGGAAGCTAATAATAACAACCAAAACACAGGTCACCATACTCCTCGAACTTGTCTAAAAGTTCAACGTAAATACCTTAGCTCATAGTATCAGACCGCTAATTTTCTAATCGGCTCGTTTCATGGTTCGCGATTTTAATTCAGTAGTAGATGCACTCTCTAAATAGCTGGCCTCGAGCTGTTAGGCTACATACAAAAACAACAAAACGAAGTAAAATTTTCAACAGATTTTCGTATATTAAAAATTATTTGTAGAATACATTTAGAGACATTGCTATATGTAATAAGCTAACAACTATTAACCACTTTTTATTAGGGTTCAACGGATCTATCCGTGTCTATATTTAATTTAGCTAATGTGTATCAATAACACCCTTTGCTGTCACAACGGCACTTTATACCAGGAAAATAAAATGCGAACAAGACCCATAAAGTTAAATGTCACTTTGAAGGGCTATACGATATTATACGAGAGTTTTATTATTCTTGTGAACGTTTCCTGTACTTTTACTTAGTTAAGAGATTAGTGCTAAGAGCGTTACATCGACTTGAATGAGACTTAAGGTGGTTTTGAATATCAATGGAGTTTAACGTCGTGCACGAAGCATTTGTTTGTATGTATGTCTTGATTTAGCGAATGTCACGTGTCATCAGACAAAAAGATCGGTTTAATCATCTATTAAAGAAGTAAGGCAATTTTTGGTCATTTTGTTAATAAATACATTCGCTTTATTTTTGTGCATACCGTAAATTTGTTTCATCTCAAAATCTAAATTTTCTTCGAATTCAGATTCAGAGATTTTTTATTTTTAACCACTCTGATTTAGTTGTTAAATAAAATTTCACTATGTAAATAAAAGGTTCCCTTATATTTTTAAAAACTTATTCAACTGTGCATGTTTTAGATACAGGGTTCTAGCACGCAGAGAAGTAATTTTATCGGCTGGCACCATTGGTTCAGCTCAGCTGTTGATGCTCTCAGGTGTGGGACCAACTGAACACTTAGAGAAGATGGGCATACGTACTCTGGTTGACCTCCCTGTCGGATACAATCTACAAGATCATGTTACTTTCTCCGGAAACGCATTCATAGTCAATGACTCTAGGCTTTGTGTTAACGATGTAAGTTATAAAATACAACATATCGTATTAATTATTATTCAGGTACAAAGTATTAATTAGGTACACAAGCTAACGGCCCATCCCGGTGTTAATTGTTTACAAACATACATTATGCCCTAGCACGAAGATATTAGGTGTCTTAGGATTTAATGACTTCCATATTCCATATGCCGAACTAGGTAAAAAGCGTCTAGGTACAGAATACAGAAGAGGGCCGTTCGGATTGTCGATAATCCCATCCTCACGGATTGTTTGGAACCTCTGGGTCTGGGGACGGACTTCGGTTCCCTCTGTATTTTCTACCGTATGTTCCATGGGGAATGCTCTGAGGAATTGTTTGAGATGATCCCCTCATCGCCTTTTTATTATCGCACCTCCCGCCATCGGAGCAGAGTTCATCCATATTATCTGGAACCGCTGCGTTCATCGACAGTGCGTTTCCAGAGGTCTTTTTTGCCACGTACCATCCGGCTATGGAATGAGCTCCCCTCCACGGTGTTTCCCGAGCGCTATGACATGTCCTTCTTCAAACGAGGCTTGTGGAGAGTATTAAGCGGTAGGCAGCGGCCTGGCTCTGCCCCTGGTATTGCTGAAGTCCATGGGCGACGGTAACCACTCACCATCAGATGGGCCGTATGACCGTCTGCCTACAAGGGCAATAAAAAAAAAAGATTAAATACAAATTGCTATAGACGCAGTTCGTCTCAGGTAGGGATCCCCTATGCAATGGAATCTTTAAAAAAACTAATATAAATAAAATGAAGTATGTAGTGGTTGTAAACATAAAATTAATAAGATTTCCTTGTGCATTTACCGATGAAAGATTATTATTTTCTTATCAAAAGAACAAGCTTTTCTATCTCAAGTTACTGGTTCTGAGTGCAACTCACAGGTCTCTAATCGAGAACATTCGTAAACAATAAATAAAAACCACTGTATATATACTAATATACAGTGGTTTTTACGGATATTCCTTTATAATTACTGAACCATGTGGACACAGTTTGTTATGTAAACAATTGTTCGTAGTCATAAAATGCGGCTGCGCCCGCAAGCTCCGTTGCTTTTTACTTTTTCCTCTCTACTACTAATTAAATTGGATCTATGAATAGATAACAGAAGGTGCTAAGGATTTAACGATTTATTTTGCTATTATTCAGTTAACGGCTGCATCACCTTTCTCAGCGGCATCATATATGACGGGCAAGGGCCCTTTAACGCTTCCAGGCGGAGCTGCCGGCCTAGCATTCATACGTACTAATGTATCAAACGATTCAGTAGCAAGCCGGCCAGACATGGAACTAGTCATGGGAGCAGGGTCTCTGGCCGGAGATTTTATAGGAATTTTGCGTTCTTTACTCGGTACGTATTGATAAATAATTTAATGTGAAAATATATTTTATATCTATCTCATTGGTTCCACAGTTTTTTTCCTACCTATGCTGATAGCCTTGAGAGGCTATTTCAAGCCTTAAGAGGCTATTTCAGCTTCTCCTTGACGTGTAGGTGAGCTCACGAGCTCAGACCGGGAGTGTTGCTAATACTGGCCCTAGCAAGAGCAGTTCTTCGCAGAATCTACCACCGGATCGGAAACGCAACCCACTGAGAAGATCCGGCGAGAAACTCAGTGGGAGTTCCACGGTGCTTAATGATTACCATAATAACAACTTCTTTGTTTTCATTTGATATCTTTCATATCTTGAAACTATATTACAAACATCCTATATACATATTTCGAGTGCTTTATATTAATTAAGAATTAAAAAGATATTGATGTTTAAGTATGATTGTAGGAGTTACAGATAAATGGTTCTGGAAAGTCTACGGTACACTTCCCCCGAAAGTGAGATGGCGTACTTTCTCTCTCAACCCTGTACTGATTCGCCCAAGGAGTGTTGGACGACTTATGTTAAGAAGTTCAAATTTTTTCGACCATCCGAGAATTCAACCGAACTACTTCAGTGATTTGAATGACCTCAAGGCTATGGTACAAGGAGTCCGAATGGTAATTGTTTTTTTTTTAAAGTTTAATTGAATTATTGTTGCCGTATACAGATTTGAAAGCTACATAATTGACATGAAGCCTCAAAAAAATATTTATAGTTCCAATTAAATTTTTAGACATATAATTATGATTTCGCAGATTGAAAATATAATAGGAACAAAAGCATTTCAACAATACAATACAAAACTACATGATACACCATTTCCTGGTTGCGAACATCTAATCTTTGACTCAGATGAATACTGGGAATGCGCCATAAAGCAGACTTCTATTACACTGGATCACCAGGTAGGTACAGGTTTAGCTGTGTGGGTTCAGTCTGGAATAGCACCGTCGTATGTTTAGCTGTATGTCGGAAATTTACTGAAGAATGAGCAGCAGAATTAGTAGCCGACTACTATACCAGAGTACTGCGATCGCCAACCGGTATCCAATCCAATCCGTAGCAGTGCGTATTATAAGATTTGTAAGCCCGCACAGGTACTTATTTCCGCTCTAAAGCAGTCATGCACTCCGGTTTAAAAAGTTTATTATCTAAATAAAATACTGTATTACATTAGAAATACCATTATACGTTCATCAAATTTTTTTTATTTTTAGGTCGGCACTTGTAAAATGGCACCAACAGGAGATCCAACTGGAGTAGTTTCTCCTAGATTATTAGTACACGGTGTTAAAGGATTAAGAATAGCAGATGCCTCAATAATGCCACGAATTCCCGCATCTCACACTCACGCTCCAGTTGTAATGATAGCAGAGAAAGCTGCAGACATGATTAAGGAGGACTGGGGTTATTTAAATTAATAAAATATTAGTGATTTTTTTTTAAATATAATTGCTATAATACACCCTCTTTAGATTTTAGATACAGTAGTTACATTTTATAAATAAAATTTATAGTAAAAATTCTCCCTAGTCATCTTGTTTAAATTAATGTGTATAATAAAACAATACATGACAAAAATGGTTTTATTTGTTCTTCATATTTTGTATCCTATTTACCTACATAAAACTCTACTGTTCTTAATGATATATAGTAATTAAATTGGTGAAGGTCCTGTCTTCGTTTTTCTATTTAGTTTTCTATACAGGAACGACAAGCGCTTTTGTATTTCCTTCCATTTTGTAGGTCTCAATCTAGGTGTACCAGTTTTTGCCCACATTTTCTTTTTTCTTAGTAGGATCTAACCAAATGATAAAATTTCATTAAATTACTATCCTAATATATGTTTCTTTTTTTGTAGTTTACCTACTACTTAATAAACCAATTCCATTAATTGACAAAAAACATGGTAATTTTCATTCAAATAAAATCCCCAATTTCACATAGATGACAGTGATTTAATACATTAAATCTTACTTACAAATTAAGAGAATATTTATAAAATTCTGTGAAGTTTAGTTGGGATTATAGTAGTTGTAGCCGCAACTCAATGACTAGGATCACCTTTTGGATAAGTAGAAAATTTTCACAACATTCAGTCTACTGAACAAAAACATGTATTTGTTGGAAGATGCAATTTTATAGTTATTTCCCACAGTTTCATATTTATGCCAATGAAGGGAGCTCAGTAAATAACATTTTGACAACCAATTCTTACAAGTTAAGCAAAATGTAAAAATATCAGAAACTTTTAAAAAAAGTACCTAATGCACCCAAACATGAACATTTTGTAATCATTACGGCTCGTAAATCGTGAGTCTCTGCAGCTTGAAATTTTGCAAAAAGCTTTCTATTTATGAGTACTATCTACAAAGAAATTGTGAGCTTCCAAAGCGACGGACCATAAAGGAACGTTTAGCCATCATTTCATGTACCAACTAAAACTTCATAACTTTATAATACTTACATGATATTCATGTCCACTCACACCCCGAATCCATGACGGTATATTATATAATGTTTTAACTGGATGTAGATTACCAGGTCCTAAAATGTCTATATAGTCATTTTGTCCAAAAAGAGCTTTTCTTACTGACCAAGGATTATCAGGTCTGCAAGAGGAATTTTGTTTATTCAGTTTTAATTTTCTTAAGTTTAAAAAAACAGTGTTGTTATAGAAATGAATTCAATAATTAACTAAATTTCGATATTCTTCTAACCTGTATTCAGGTATTGGTAGTGCCTTTCCTTCAGATCTAGGCAAGAGTCCACCACGCCAGATACTCTCTTGGTAGCCATATCTCCTGACTAATCGTTTTTTATCGGCGTGATATCTTGTCCTTCAAGAAAAACAAAGTATTTTGTAATAAATTTTGTAAAGCATTACATTAGATTAATATTGTTCTAATTGCACTCCTAACCTTACAACGTTTACTGTGGGTTTCCAAACAACGCTTAGAATCCTCGAAGTTAACCAGGTCATTTTAAGATGTAGAATGTTTAATTATAAACTACTTAATTTAAAGTTCAAACGGTCTTATATATATTAGCATAAAACGTCCTTTATCAATAATTCAATAAATAAAATAAAGATTATTTATAATAGTTCATTTTTTTAAAGGGATTTTATGACCTGGTAACTAAGACCTTTGGGTCAAGTCTTATTTTAATTTTTATTCTTATTTTGATGAAAAATGATAATCTGAAGTGAAATGAAATGATATGGTATGAAATATAATCTCAGGAAAAGTGATGGTCATTTACTGAGACTTTTTTAGTGGACTTTTTGGAGGATCCCGAGAAGTTACGTTCAGATTTGGATTGTCACACATTTGCGCACTTTCACAGATACTAAACAGTTAATAAACCACCGTTATTACACATATAAACCTGAAGAAACACTAAACGATTAAATAAAACAATTCACTCCATCCCACTCCTGCCAAAAAATCATTTTGTTAATATCTCTATCCCATGGAGTTAATAAGTACCTACAACATCCTTAGATGTTTTTTTTGTCCATTTGGGATAGGATCTTAGTTCCTAATAGCTTTCATAAATATTAAAAACCGAAACCAATTTTACTGTATGAAAATTTAACAGGAACAAACGAAATGAAATAGAATTTAATGAGATAAGTTATGAAAAATCATGTGTTGGATTAAATAAAATAAGTTTTCAGTAAAATGGTCCGAATTTATTAGGTTACTAGGTCCTATCTAGGTTTCTGGAATACCACGTCTAAGTAAATCCTACAAAAAGCACCGTTGGGCTGTATCAGCGCCTTCAACTAAACAATACCCAGGGTAAGGTCAAGTATTTGGGAGTCATCCCGAATGCATCCAGGAACTTCTACCGTCACGTAAACTGTCCATGAGCGCACTGCGCTTTCCTAGACAGACTAGCCTGTGATCTGCAAGCGGAGTAAAATACGCTTACGTAATAAGGCAGAATAATTCACGATTTATATTAGCCTCATAATGACATTGCTGGAGTCATGGTCCAGACGGCTGGCCGATCCTTCGGCTGGTCGTAGGACCGTCGAGGTGATTCGCCCGGTCCTTGTGGATTGGGTGAATCGTGACAGAGGACGCCTCACTTTCCGGCTCACGCAGGTGCTCATTGGGCATGGTTGCTTCGGTGAGTTCCTGCACCGGATCGGAGCCGAGCCGACGGCAGAATGCCACCATTGTGGTTGCGACTTGGACACGGCGGAGCACACGCTCGTTGCCTGCCCCGCATGGGAGGGGTGGCGCCGTGTCCTCGTCACAAAAATAGGAAACGACTTGTCGTTAGCGAGTGTTGTGGCATCGATGCTCGGCGACGACGCGTCGTGGAAGGCGATGCTCGACTTCTGCGAGTGCACCATCTCGCAGAAGGAGGCGGCGGGGCCAGTGAGAGACGCACAATCCCGCCGCCGTCGAGCGGGGGCCAGGGAGGCGGATCCCGCCCAAGCCCTGGCCCTCTAAGTGTTTCGGGTCCCCCTCATATGTCCGTCTGGGAACCGGCGAGGGGGGCCTAAGAAGACGACGTGCAAGCTGCTCTGCACGCGTTTTACGCAAGAGCATCCGGGTGATGGAAGGCCGGCTATCCTCGACCCACGCTGGTTCTGGTCCAGCGGGGTATTCCGTAGGATAGCTCACTCTAACCGGCGCCATCTAGGCGGGCTTCCGATAGCCTGCCGACCGAGAGGTCCGCTGGTCGTGGCGCCGACGACCGCCGGTCCGGCTTCTCGAGGGGGAGGGTGATGGGAGAGATGTGCTCCACACTAAACGCTTCACTTTCCTCCCTTTGCCTCTTTATGAGTTCTGTCTCATGCGAGGTTTGGACGTTGGTTGTTGAGCGACAGATTTTAGTCAGTTCGACTCTGACATGCTCCGCCCTCCATCCCCAGTGGAGGGCGGAAGTCCGGCGATTTCCTCCTGACCAAAAAAAAAGCCTCATAATGACATAATATACCAATGTGGTGATCACTAACGCGGCCGCACTCGCGTAAGACTTGTTCCGTTTGAATATGTTAGTTGTCAGAGCACCGTGGTACGTGAGAAATGTGAATCTTCACCATAATCTGGGTCTCGAACAAGTCGGTCCGTATGTACCATACCTGAAGTCAATTTCATGACTGTATTCACTTATCCCCCTCCTAGATGCACGAGCATTCAGCATACTCAGGGTAGCCTGGTGGATATGTGTGTGTCTGTAGTAACTGATTAAGTCAGAGGAGCAAAAATAATGGAAAATGTACTAGATTATGACTGACTATGTCAAACAAGAAACCGTCAAATATTTATAAAGTGTTTAATAACTTTTTATTGAGGGAAAAACTTAGATTACAACACGACCCCGTTTAGATGCTGCTTTGATAATTTTAGTCTTCTTTTCTTTTTTCTTCTTACTAATATTTTCTTTTCTTTTCTTCTGTCTTTCATTCTTCTTTTGTTCTACTGAACTAATCCTGTTTTCCCATTGCTTTTTACTTTGCTTTTTCTTTTGCTCCTGTAACCAAAAACATTTATTTAAAACATATATGTACATATATATTTTTTTATTGCTTAGATAGGTGGACGGGCTCACGGCCCACCTGGTGCTAAGTGGTTACTGGAGCCCATAGACATCTACGACGTAAATACCGCCACCCACCTTGAGATATGAGTTCTAAGGTCTCAGTATAGTTACAACGGCTGCCCCACCCTTCAAACCGAAACACATTACTGCTTCACGGCAGAAATAGGCGCCGTGGTGTTACCTGCCCGTGCGGACTCACAAGAGGTCCAACCACCAGTAAAAAGTGGTTAACTGGACCACCAGTAAAAAGTGATTAACTGGTCCTACCACCAATGGTTGATGCCATTCTTATCCACATCTGCCCTGCCGTCCTGACTATGTCCTTGGTTCACAGTGCAATAAAAACATAATATTAATTTTAAAAACAATAATTTTAAAAACAATCTTGAAAATAATATAAATGTTATATTATTGTCTATGATTCTGACTCTGACTATTGTCAATTGAGGATTATCTAATCAAATTATAAATGAGAAAGGATCAATATATGTATTAACATACATCAATATACAATTAGATGAAACATAATAATTTTCATTACAAGTTTAATATAGATTATCCACACAAATAGGGCGCAGTCCGACAAGGTGGTTCGACCAAATCCGCACCACACTAGAGATCCCATTCCACGACGCCCTTCATGCGGCCAATGATCGGAGGCGCTGGCGGGACATCACAAGGAGTAAAATCATGTCAAATTATAATGGTCACGACCCTCAGCAGTGAGGAAACGACGCGAGGAGGAGGAGATCCACACAAAATCAAACAAACTGCATAGCTATAAGATCTAGAAATTTGTAAAATAATGGTTTAGTGCTGGTTGATTAAAAAAGTAGCATTTCGGCAGATATCTCCCAATTTATCATTCCCTACATTTTTGGAAAAGCTTCTCATTCTTGGTCAAGAGGAGGGAAAAAGCCAAAAGCAAGGCACCAACAAGATGTTGAATACTATAAAGATGATAGTTAGGAGTCAGCATCCAACAGGCGGTCCACTTCATAGAGGACCGATCTTCATGCAAAGAGTTTCGAGTAATTATAGGTGTGGTCGCAAGCCTCAGTAATGAAGGACCAACAGAGAAGAATATTTTGTCAACAAAAATAAATGTCAACAAACATAATTTACAAATTGTAAAATCTGCTTAAACAGTGCTACAATTATAATGTAGTTATATTTGCATAATAACAATGAAAAATTTTAATAGAAATTAAGCTAGACATTCAATGAAACTACTTTAATACAGTACCACATTTGATGTTTTGTTTAAGAACGACAGTAAGCATCTGAAGTTAGCAGACAGATACTCCTGAATTTAACCATCAATAAATAGAAACTGTTAAGTATAACTATGCATAGGAGTCTCAACATTAAGTTCTGTGATGACCTCTTAGTGTATGTAAGCATAAGGTTAATTTAAAAACTTGATTGTAATTAATTATAGTGTGGAATATAAAATATTAATCTTTAAAAAATTACTAAAAGGTACAATACAACAATGAAACCAATTATGGAGTTACCATTTTTTTTATAGATTTCTTCAATAACATTGGATCATCTTTAACTTTTTGTCCCTCAGCTTTCTGTAAAATTGTTTTCCATGCCAACTTTTCCTTCATCTCCTTAACTTTGGTTTTGTCTTCCTTTTCCTCCATTTCTCTAAACTTCTCATCTTGGTGTTTTAAATTTTCTAGAATTTTTTTAGGATTTTTTTCAGTTTTAGATCCCTTTTCTGTAAATGTTTGCAACAATTAGTTTAAAAACAATGTTCAATGGGCCAATCGCCAATATTTAACAATTTGATTTGTTTAATTGCTAGAGCAGAAAGATTTCATTTCCAAGTCCATCAGTAAGTAGTTATTATCTTTTCCAGTTTCGAGGAAATGTAAAAAAAACAATATAACATTATGCAGGCATAATGTAGACCTGCAAATATTGCTGGTCTTTAGCCATTACATTTTTTTCTTACCAATTCAATTACTAATGTTACACCCTAGCTCATACAACTACTTATGCCTTCCATCATTCAACCATCATAATACTCATCTCATTTACCTACAAAACTTCTTTCACTCTTGCCTCTAATAGCTATCTTGAGCACTGATGGCAGAAAGTATGGTATATGTATTTCTAGTGTTTGACAGTACATACATTATACTATCCATAGATTATAGTCTAACAAACATGAACTGCCTGTACATGAATTCATTTGTGATAAAAAGATATTTCTGACACTGTGTGGTAGTTGTGAGCATTAATTACCTTTATTGCCAAAATTATCAAAATTAAACTTTGAAAATACTAATTTCGCATCTGTATTGAAAACTGGTTTAGGTGCGGAAATTTTATGTTTCTGTTCAATTTGATTATTCTCATCCTCCAACAATGATTTATCTATGTTTAGTTTTTTTGTTTTATTCAATCTTTCTTTCTTTTTAATTTTTTTATTTAATTTACTATTTAAACTCTTTTTTACGAGTTTTGTTTTCAAATTATGTTTTTGTTGTGATTTCAATTTTTCCAATTTCTCTTCCAACTCAGCAATGCTCCGGGCCCGTTTTGGTAAATCCTTTTCCTCATTTTCATTTTTACTGCCTGTATAGATTTCATAGTCTGCGTCTTCATCGGCACCTAAAAATGCATCATTCTTATAAAAAAAATTATTTCAACAAGTTTATGTATTTATTGACGCATTATAATTTTAAATACCTTTAATCTAACCTTAAAATTTTCTACAATCATACAACTATTACCATACCTCAAGGTATACTGCAAGACTAGTTAAACACAGCTGATAATCAATGTTATTACTCACCTTTTGTTAAAATTGAAACAGGCATAACTGAAAATATGCCTTTTATAAAGTTGAACTCTCTCTGCAACTCATTTTTTACTTGTTTATTTTTCCTAGGTTTCTTCTGAACAATCATCTGAAAGTCGGTTTACAAAATGACAATTTTCGTAAATAATGAACTATTTATCAGATTTACAATTTATGCAAAATTCAACAAATGCAATAAATGTTAAATTTTATGAAAATTGTTGATGGCACAGTACATACGGATTTTTTTAAGAGATTTTATGACCTGGTAACTGAGACCTTTAAGTCATGTCTTATTTTAATTTATATTATTCATATTTTTATGAAAAATTATACTATGGAGTGAAATGAAATGAAGATGATTAATTTGAGACACTAATCAACTGGTATGAAATTAAATGAAATGAATTGAGATGATATGGGATGAAATATAATCTCAGTAAAATGGTGGTCATTTACTAACATTTTTTCCACTTATTACGTTAAACCTGAAGAAACACAAAATAGACAAAATAAAACAAATAACACAACTTCAATCCTCGCGTTCCCGCCAAAAAATACGTTTCAAGCTTATTTATACATTTAGTATAATATCTATGATTTCAATCAACTTGAAATCATAGATATATATCTTGACTTTCTTTCGACTTTTTTTGGCTCCAAAGATATATATTATTCATTTAGATCACTAGCTCAGTGATCCAATTTAATTGATTAGTCTCTGAATTAATTCATTTCTTCGTCTAGCTAGATCATTTAGCTCAGTATACATATATCACTCTTTGCATTGGAATATTTACAATGGTCAGTTCATTCATTCATTTTGTAACTGTCAGGGCCTATCTAAACACGTACCGTACTAATACACAATATAGTCGTCTGGTGTAGTGGTAAGTGACTTGGTCACTACACAAGGGGGTCGCGGGTTCGAATCCCGCCAAGGGAAGATATTTGTATGATAAATATAAATGTCTTTTCCAGGGTTATGGATGTATATTAAATATATGTATGTGTATAATAAAAATCTTACATTTATATTCGTTATTTGGTACCTGTAACACAAGTTCTTTACGAACTTATCACGGGACCAGTTAACGTGGCGTGATTATTAGTAAATATTTATTTATTATTATTATTATTATAGTTTATATTTACACTTATTTATTATTAAACTTATTGGTGGTACCTACCCGCGCGGACACACAAGAGGTCCTACCACCAGTAATAACATAAATTATGATTTTGCGGATTTAATTTTTATTACACGATGCTATTCCTTCACCGTGGAAGTCAATCGTGATAGTTTTTTGAGTACGTATTTCATTAGAAAAATTGGTACCCGCCTGAGATTCGAACACCGGTGCATCGCTCAAAACAAATGCACCGGACGTCATAACCTTTAGGCCACGACGACTTCTAAACGTCTCAACGTGAGTGACGTGACATTTACGTTGTGATATTTAATTTTATGGGCACCGGTAACCACTTAGGAACAGATAGACCGCGAGCTTGTTCACCACTATATACAATAAGTAAAAGAATCTACGTTTTCCCGCTACTGTTCCGTTTATTACGCGAAATATATGTACACACTCCCGTAGCCTTTATTTAAACAGTAGGTCCGTGACTCCCTAAATAATTATATAATTAGTAGATTATGAAAAAGTTGTTTTCTTTTGTGTTTACATTCTAGAAATAGGGTTATAAGCGAGGAGAAATAGTTTAGATAGGGTTCGATTTCCAGTCCAAGCGTGGGGTAAATAAATAAGCTAATGGACCAAAAAAGTAATTAAGAGTTCGGTACCGAAAATTGGAACCCTAATAATATTCGTATATTTCAGAAAATTTTATAAAGACAACACATATGTAAATATTACTTTTTGTATTTAAATAATCGTCAACTTTAACATTTATTGTACCTATTTATAATGCATTTATCTTTTATTAAATGAAAATAACATTCCAACAATTGGTTACTTTTTTTTTAATTTACTTGGAAATCATACTTATTAATAGCCTTATAAAAGTTTAATGTTCAAAACCAAGTTCCAAGTATCTTGAATGAACACGAAATCTAGTTATACTTCAAATACTCTTCTCTGGTTATGATGTTTAACAAATTCGGAAAAATAATTATAGTATTTTCTCTTATGATAGCTTAAAGTAACAGCTCGTATCAAAAACAAAAAGTTAACAATTATTTATAATATAGGTAAATAAAAATAAACTCTCAGTTCGATCATTATTCACTTTTTTAGTACAAAATATGAACACATTTTGATAATTTATGCAATAAATACCTCTACTGTATCCCTATTCTTTGTACTTACAACTAGATGAACTGTGAGACATGAGTTTTGCAGATGCTACAACAAATTTGGAGGTCATAAACATACAGTGTATGTTTAACTAATAAAAGCATTTAGACAAAAGCGTAAAAAATTAACAAATCTTGCACATAATTTTATTCTTAGCTAACCAAATAGTATTCACCTATAAAGATAAATTTATTTGTTTCATTTGAAGAAGTACTGTAATGAAAATAGGTTTTGTCATTAACTGTACAGAGTTGGTGGGCAGTCTCGGTGGATAGAATTTCTGTTGTATGTAATTCAGACATCTATTTAACGGATTGTAAAACTATTACAATATGTAAATATGTAATCCAAAATGAATTACTTATTTATGCAAAAATATAATTATATAGAAAAACTAAATAACTATATAAGATAATAAGCTTAATTTCAAGTTTTTTTATAATAATAATTCTTAAGCCTATGAAATGTAAACGATAAAACATTAAATAGCAACAATGAACTTTTTAAGCCTCAAATATAGTCCTGTGTAAATAAATGAAAACATTTATATTAAACAATATTGTATAAATGAACATAGGAATGGACCATTTATAAAACAAAAATCTAATAAAAACGAATTTTTAAATATGCAATTTAGTTTTCTTTTTTCATAAAACTAATATTTTATAATAATATATTATAACATGGCCCAAATCTAATTTTACATCATATACTTTACTTTTTTCATTTCGATATAGCCTCCATAATTGTTACTATATTTTTACTATCCATTCATAAATGGTTTTATTAGTCAATCATAAATATTGCATTAATTCCAGTATTATAACACTTAATAATATACTTAAAGGGCATCAAGAACACAACAACTTTGTTAAATTCAAAACCCAATTGAAGAATAACCCAAAGCCACCGTCTTGTGATCATCAGTTTATCGAGAGGATTTTTTTCAGAATAATTTTAATTTATTATTCTCAAATTGGGTATCTGTTTATCATCCCATAGCCATAACACACAAGGCTTTGCCAACGGTTCATTGCACTTCACGCACTTAGCCTAATTTAATAATAACACCAAAAAAGATTCTACCCAATTACGCACTTACAATTTGTAAAGGTATCTTTAGAAAATATGGTATAGAAATACTTCATTAATATATCATAAATGTATCTATACAACTAATTTTGGAGTACTCAGATGCACGAAAAAAGTAACATACTTTTACAATCCAAAAAAATACAATTATATAAAACAATATTATCTAAAACTAAAAATAACTCAAAAAATTTGCAAAAATAGAAAAAAAATATTGTGTGTAATACTGCACACCATGCTTATAACTAAATCAGTCAAAGCATAACTGTTATAAAAGAATAAACTAATAAATTCAGGTTCACATTGATTATTTAAAAAACATTTTTGAAAATTTTATAATGAGGTTCCGAAATCAGTTTAACAATTTGAGCACATTAAAATAAAATGAATTATCGCCTTCATATTAAAATATGTTCAGATGGCTATATTGCTTACACTAGCTGTATGAACTACTAACTAAAGCCTAAATATAAATGGTAATAATAAAGCAAGTCGTGAGGCGGGATATTTGCATCAGTCTTGTGAAATTTTCAATTGTGTAATTGATTAATGTCATTTGTCTATTTGGTAGTCTTGTTGAAAATGAATAAAATGTTAATTTTCCATATTATTGCATAGCTTTAGAACTTATCAATTCAGTTCTGACTTTAAAGATGAGAGAGTTGCATCAAGTACCCTACCAGCTGCATAACCAGGTATGTTAAGATAAGCAGGTTTGTCATGTTCACACAATCCTGGTTGTTGACAACAGCGATTCATTGAGGATGTTGTTGCAGTGTTTGATGAAGTAGTACTACTACCTTGGGCACCACTGGTTTCAGATGTTATCAAACACACCATTTTGTGAGTTGTGAACTGTTCTAATGAACGTAATTGTTCACCACAATTTTCACACTTCAATTCTCTAGCATGCACTTTTCTGTGACTGTTCAAGGACCTGGAGTTATCAAAGACTTTACTGCACATGTCACAGTACTTCAATACTTTTTCTCCAGTACACACCACTTTGTGGTTATTGAGTCTATCTAGAGACATGTAACGTTTGTTATTGCACAAGTCACATTTGAACTGTTTTTGAGGTACTCGGCCTGTATGGACCTGCATATGCTTACGTAAATTGCTCTTATCTTTAATATACTTTGAACACACTGAACACTTGTTTACATCCTTACGAGTATGAAGAGCATCCAGGTGCCTTCTGAGATGTGATTTTTTATGAAATGGCTCCAGGCATATTTGACATCTGAATGGTTTTTGTGATGGATGAACACCTGTCAAGTGGGTATTGAACTCCAATATTGTTGGATAACTTTTTCTACAATGAGGGCAATGAAATAGCTTGCGGCAAACTGCTGCGCTAGAGTCACAAAATGGATCTGAGCAATCGTCACAAAAAGTATCTATCCCTACTGGAGGTGTGGAAGTACCTGCCTGAAATTGCTCTAGTTCATTTTGTAAAGGATCATGTTCGGGGGAACATGCTCCAGAGGGTTCCTGCTTGACTTTTGCTTGATCTGAGTTCTCTGCAAATTCATCTTGATCTGGTGTGTTTCGAGATGTACTGGCAAGCATCCACCATGGATTGTAGTGCCACACCCCCAGTCCTGACTGTACAGTATTTTGCCCTTTTATGTCACTAGGTTTTGTTTGCGTTTCTGCATTGGAGTATCCAGGGAAACTTGGCAGTTCTTGTTTACTTCGGCTTGATTCAAATATACTGTGATGCGATATGAGGTTTTCATAGTCACTCGTATCCAACTTCTTATCACTACTTTCTTGATCCCTTTTAGACATTTCTTGTGATTAAGCTCTGTAAATTAAAAGCAATAAAACACATTTCAATTTATGTTTGAAATTCCTTGTCATAATGATATTTAAAATTGTTGTCGTGTCTATTTACAATTTACGTAAATAAACAACGCAATAATCGCGCGTTTTATTTAACAGGCAAACTTTCCGCTTGGTAGACGAAAAAGATATTAAATCGCAAAATGAATGTGCTTTTAAATTTTAATTATAACCCATTTCATTATTTTTACAGTTTAATTAATTTTATCAAACAAGAAAATGTAAACAGACATCAATTTTTTTGGTTTACAATGGATAAACAAACAACTTTCCATATTTGTGGGAATTAAATATATGGGGAGAATTTTAAAAATATTGCTTGATAACATTTCACAGAAGTCGTTTACTAAAAAAAATTGTTCTCAACTTACTTAGTACATACAATTCCTATTAAATATTTTACTTTCAAAATAAAGAACTCATTGACGACCAGCCATTTTGTTTAATTGTTTACTTTATGTTCCGTCCGTCGGTTTCGTTCATTCTTTCCCATTGATAGCATGACTGATTTTAGGTCCCATGAAAGCTGAAACCCGTTGTTTTTTAAAAAACTACATAAGAATATAAGTTATTAAGAAAATTTTTGAGCACAGGAAAATGTGAAATTTTTAATTTTGATATTCGGAAACATCGGTAAAAAGACAACATTGTATAAGACTTACTAGCCTCAATGCTTTGAAATTTTGAGATTAACAATGGGCTAATATTGTTTACATTGGAATCAACGAGACTTAGAACTACTTTTCATGACTTCCACTTAGTGGCCTTCATCCCCTTTGCCGTCTTAATTATTTTTTTCTCAAAGAATGATGCCTAAAACTATTGAGGGTAAAGGCAGTTTTAGCTATTTCTATCGTGAATCAGTAATGGGTTTCGGTTTGAAGGGTAGGGCAGCCATATTATTGTAACAACTGAGACTTCGAGCCAACTTAGGGTGAAAGCGATCACTATTTGAAATATAAATTTTTAGAAATAGGTCCCGACATAATCTCATGAATAGCTATAGGTAACCGAATACATAACATTTATAGATACATTAAAAAAAACAATACAGCCTTACAAAAAGGCTTATTACACTTGGATAAATTTAGTTGACTGAATTCAGTCGCTACTGAATTCAGTGAAGTGTAGTAGCATTAAGTAAGTTAGCCTACTAAATTCAGTAGCAAGGAGGGGTTCTGACTGACTAAATCATTTAGAAGCCTAATTAGAAACACCTTTAGGAAGGTGTAATCGCATTTAGTTACTTAATGGTTTCAGTCGTCCCATAGCTCTCCGTGCGTAAGGACGTTTTAGTTTGTTTTTTACTTCCCAATAAAAAGTATTAATTTCGTTCACCTTTATTTAATGTGCTAGACATTTATAAATAGCCCGACATGTTTCAGGGATAATTTTTGTCATTAGGGGTTGGGATATTGGAGAACTAAATTTTAAATCTTGATACGAATTTCCTGTTGCGAGAAATCTTAATGTTACAACCAATCTTTCTTTTGGACTTATACTATCGTAGGATTAGATATGTAATAGTTATATAATTGATATATAATAGAATATCGTAGGATAGTATCCTGCTTTTGAATAAACGGTGTAACAAGGTTTAATATTAGGTCAAACGAGCTCGAATCAATTTATAGATAATTTCTGAAGTCTGCTGATTCTAAATCACTCATAATGTTCATATTTGCTATTTTTCCGCTGAGCAATAAATATTTCTTCACCCATATTATTCTTTTTTTTTCAATTGAGCCGACAGCGACGGCTGCGCGAAGATCAATTTTTTGTTGTCTAGACAATATTGGGGCCATCCCCGTACACACACGACACGTCCAACTTCGTCGCGGTTAAACCATAGACCTATTTCATACTTCAGTGGGTTAAACTGACAATTGATTCAGTAACTGAATTTGGAACAGTGTCAGAAGCTTTTAAATGTGCTTCTGAATTCAGTCGACTAAATTTAGCCAAGTGTAATAAGCCTTTAAACTTGAGCACAACTGACTAATTAAATACTTTTAAATTTGAATACGTGTTAAAAAATTTGTGTTTTCATAAAAAGCTTTTTATCTTCAATTTCGTATAAATATCACAATTCTAACTTTAAAAAGTCGAAGTTACGGATTTCATATCACTATGGAGGGTAGAGGTACCTTTACACCAGTCACTCACATTCGCACGAATACGCAAACCCGCAAGTGTAGGACGACATTTGCAAATGATTATGCAAAGTTTTCGCTGCATTCGTGGTTTTTCAAGCTGTGTCGGTTTTTTAACAGACATCAAAGCGCGAGAACCGCGATCCTTCGCGTAGTCTCCCACACATTCGCGTGACCAGTTGCGCCCAGGATTGCGAAGGCAACGGACATTTCGCTATTTTCATAGATCGTGACGTCTACTGTGTAGCGTATCTTCATAAAAAGAAATCCCATAAAAACAGCATGGCTATTAATGATGTCTGGGAAAGAATTCAAAACTCTTTTTCTCTTCAATGTTTTATAGACGAATTAAAAAGGAGGAGAAATTCGTGAGACATTCGTAAACAAGTGTAGGAGGAAGCGCAAACAGGTTCGCAAATTGAGTACCGAACCCATTTGCACAGCCCCTAAGTTTGCGAATGAATGTTTGACGGCCCTTCACATGCGCGCAAACATTCGTACAATGAGCGAATAATTGCGCGGATGTGAGTGGCCGGCATTACCCTCCATAGTTCTTGACCTGACTGTAAACATAGATTATCAATACAAGGCAGCTTATTTTCTTCGTTCGTTCGCCAACATAGACAATACATTTAATTTAAGTGTATTATCTGTGCAATTACCGTTTGCCTACTTTAAGGACTTTTTGGCGGGAACGCGAGGAGTGAAGTAATTTAGTGTTCCTTTGAATTTAAATGTAGCTTTTCGAGTTCTTCCAAAAGTCCGCGATCCATGCCCAACATATGCGAACCATCCAGTCTCACATATCCTGTGGCCCCCTAGATGCGGGGACCCCATAGGAGATATGTTCCCTGGCTCAAAGAAGAAAGTGTATTATGTATGCTGCTTACAAATATTACGTAGTAACCATGGAGAATTGGACTAAGAAGTACCATCTTAGTGTATTAAAAAGTGTCTGCTGAAAGAAAGCCAATTAAGGTGATGCCATAGTAGCAAGAGGAAGGATTTTAAAAACAGCGCCATAAACAATAACATTTCACTTCAATTCAGCATTCTTTACCCTGTTAAAACTGCCATATTCATATCATTTCTACTTCCTACGCTAGCGCAATTTCGGTGAATCTTCCAACAATAACTTGTTGTTTAAAGGTGGACACCTTTTTAACTTGTCCCCTATACAACATTGTACCAAATTTGAGCTTCATTTAAGGAAAATCATTAATACAAGCTTCGATCGGACCACGAATTTGGTTCGCTTCTGAATCAAGTCTTGCCGTTTGTAGAGTAGTCCTGCGAGCATAATAATTAATGAAACAGCCTCGGCCCGCTAGCTTGCACATCGGATATGGTTTGCTGCGTACCAAATCCGGTCGTGTGGACTATTAAGCCGAACGAACTAGTCGTGTGCGGAACGTCAATAAGGACGGCTGCGCGTACCCTTATTTAAATCAGGGAGGAAATTGTTACCAAACGCGATGTATTAATTGAAGTTCTTCAACTATACAAAGATATTCCATATTTGAAGGAAACATCTCACGAGCCTTATTGCATCGGACATGCTCGAAAGCAAACATTTATAATACTTAAAGAGTATTACTCAAAATTCAAAAAAGACGTCTTCGAAGAAAATTTGAAGAAGAAATTTAAGAACGGCGAAGAAACGAGAAAGAAAAATTATTGGAAGAGTAATTGTGACGATAACTTGAGCTAAACTTCGATTCTCGAAGTTCTCTTCCTAATGCAAAATACTTTAACGTGGCATTAATGGCACAATTGATATCGCTCTTCCGAAACAGACTTTCTCATAAATAACAGTATTACTTTTTGTGATCAGAGGCTTAACCAAATCTTCAAAGATTTCGCGGTTCATTCGCCAATATATTTTAAATTTAAATTAGATTTTCATCTAAAATTCTTATCAACGTCATGTTGGATCAAATTTGAGCGTGTTAATGATTTTACCTCTACCCTTAACCAAATATTAATTAGGTTGGTCCTCGGAGGGGGAAAAAATCACTTTTTGTGTTTTTGTAACTAATCGGAAAATTGCATTTTTGAACATACTAATAACATTTTCAAGTCGATAACAACTAAAACAACAATTTGTTGGTTTTAAAACATAAAAATATTTTTAAAGATCGATTTTAAGAAAAAAGTTCGATAAATGTATAAAACGACTATCTCTTGCATCCCTAATATTATTCTGTGATGTAAAGAGATCTGTTAAGACTTGACCTGAAGGTCTTAGTTACCAGGTCACAAATACCATAAAAGTGATCTGTGATCATGTATTTACGCAAACCAATACAAAAAATAAAATCAGAAGTACAAATAAGATTAATTCGCTACTATACTGCTTCTGAAAATGCAAAAGTTACTTATAATGAAGAAACGCAGAATAATTTTATTGCCACGAACATATTCCAAAAAACATTATTAACATGCGGCTCAGCAGTGATAGCGTTGCTCGACCCTCACCGGGGTGATATGATTGCTTGCTTAGGCGAAGTTACTGGCAAAAATGCTATAAAATATATGCACAGTAAAATGTTACAAACTGAAGAGGGACAAGACATTTTGAAAAACAAACCTCGTATTAATTCCAAAACGATTGCATTTGAAACTTTGTCTCAGATGCCTGAAAACAGCCTTGGTCGTGTTTATGCCGACTTCATGAAGGATAATAATATAACTGCAGATTCTCGTTTACCAGTACAATTCATTGCAGACCCTGAATTAGCTTACGTAATGCAGAGGTACAGAGAAGTCCATGACTTAGTACACGCATCTTTATTCATGAAGACAAATATGCTGGGAGAGGTTTGATTTTATTTAATTTACAACAGCCTAAGCTAAGGCAGAGTTTTATAGTGATATTCAGTGGAGCTTAAAATAAAATAATAATTGATATTATATATTTAATGGCTTACAGTGATCCCATATGTGTAGTCACCTGCAACCTGAGCAGTTTTGTTAAGAAGCAATTCTAGGTTTTGATCTGTATGGTAGGGCAGCTGTTGAACTATACAATTAAGGCTTCAGCTTCATGTCACGTTTGCCTTCATATGCAATAAAAAATAATTCAATCTTTTTATTTAGATCACTAATATAAGTTTATATTGCTCAATTTTGTTAAGCTACTATTTCTGTTATTTAATTCCATTATTGGTACTGATATTTGGACATCATGAGTGGTAATCATGTCCAATGTCCTTTACATTACAAAAAAACTTGTGTAGTCATTTAGAAGGTATAGGTAGGTTTTTAGGTACAAAAAATGTATGATAAGGTAAAAAATTTAGTGATTTTTTGAAAACCACTTTAGTAGTTGCTTACTTAATGGTAGAAATCAAAATACATTATTATATACGGTTTAATTAATGTATTAGAAAGTAAAAAATAAAAAAACATTAGTACCAAAACAGTTTTACAGAAAGGAAAGTCAAAAAAGGAATATGAAATTGGCAATGTTTACAAACATATTTTAGGGACCTAAAACTGTTAACTTTATTTCACACAGAATTCAGTCTATCAACAAATGTCAAGAGTCTTGGCATGATTGATAGAAAGTTGAAGTGGCATAGTCGCCTAGAAAAGAAATTAGTCAATTATTGTCTTTTGGCAATGCCCCAAAATTGTTGCATATGAAATGCAGTTTTCTTGTTAACTTTTTATACATCTCTACACAATGATACATAGGAATAAAATTGACTTACGGAAGGTGTTGTTAAAATGCAGTACTGAATGCATTAGAACCATGGCAATGGTAATTTAAAGACCTGCTGCTGTGTCATGTATTATTTGAAATAATAATAAAATTGTTTGAAATAAGAATTAGAATGAAACTACAAATTCTCAATCACAACACAACTAAGTGAAAGTGAAAAGTCAGGATTGGATTTGATAAAGCTATCTAGAAAAAAATCAGATAAAACAAAATTAGGTACGGGAGATAGTACTTAAACATATTTCTAAACTTTTGGGAGTTTATGATATTGTTTACTAAGAAGAATACAAAGGGATCTTAGAAGCATTTACAATAATCTCAGCTAAACAGGTAAAATATCTCTGTACATTTGGAAACCAAAGTGGTCTTATAAGCATTATATATTTTAGAAAAAGAATTATGTTAAGGACAACCTTAATTGTCGTGCTAGGTGTCCGTACCTAGGGGGCGTGCAGCGTATGTGGGACTTGACAGTTTGCAGATGTTGGGAGCAGACTGCGGGCTCAAAGATGTTATAGGGCCTTACCCACGAAACGACTCCCCTTGCACTCTCACACCCGACGTCCGATCACCGCCCGGGGTCAGAACCCAGACAGAGTAGTGGTTTTCCTCATTCAACACTACAACCAGACTCGCGGCGCCACCCTTAGGACGCCCGACTGACAGGTCGTCGACGCGATAGTCGACGACTCTACGTTGGCCGTTTCGGTACTACAGCTGAAAAGGCTGCTCCAGCCAGGGCTGCCGGTAGTCCGGTATACTGGACCAGAACAAGCCTGCCAGGTCGGAACACGATACACCGCCAACCGGTTGCTCTTACACGGCAGTTCCGTGGAGCAGCACGCTAGAGCGCAAATAGCGCCCCACGTGGTGTCGCCCCGTAACCTTCACCGGGGGTAGGTCGCCTCCTGCAGTGGCCGGAGTCGGGCAAAAATCCTTCTCCGGCCCCCGGCGCGGCGACGACGGATCAGTGTGGACAGTGGTGCGCTCTTCCTTTATAGTTCCGCAGCATCCTTCTACGAGATGGTGGCAATGCGAGGGGCAAAGCCAAGCCGCTGCCGTGTGTGTGTGTGTGTGTGTGTGTGTGTGTGTGTGTGTGTGTGTGTGTGTGGTGTGTGTGTGTAGTATGTTCTTTCTTAATCATAGACAATCTAGCATTTTATGGGTATATCTTAATTAACAATTTTTGTTAAACTATACATTATTTTTATTTATATATTATTACACATATTATTTACGAATAGTAGTTATTTTACATGCATGGTACATTTTCCCGGTCACCGTCTTCGCCGAACCCGTCGCTTGCGACGAAGGGCTCGATGAGTAAATTGACCCATAGGCACAGCCCACTGAGTTTCTCGCCGGATCTTCTCAGTGGGTCCGATCCGGTGGTAGATTCTGCGAAGCACTGCCCTTGCTAGGGCCAGTGTTAGCAACACTCCAATTTGAGCCCCGTGAGCTCACCAACACGTCAAGGAGAAGCTGAAATAGCCTTTCAAGGCTACCAGTATAGATAGGGAAAAAAAAATACATTTTCAACATTTATTGTATGGCGAAACCAAACAAGTCTAATCAGGTTTATTTTTACAGGTTACTGTTAAATGGGTAGAAGGCATCCAGACTAAATTACCTATGTGTATTGGTGGAGGCATTTGGGGTGCAGCACGTCTTCGGCCGAAGCATAGACAAATGTATTTGAAATATTATTTACCATGGGCCATTCGAACCGGAAACAATGCGAAATTCTTACAGGGTAAATTAAAACATTTGTACAATGCCAAAAAAGCCGTGTGTTCCGTAAGTACTTACGGATGCACGTAATAACCCAACACTAAAAATATACTCTTGATCGATTTTCCCAAACACATGAAAACCTCAAAATTAAATATAGATGTTATGTTAATAACGGCGCGGCGCCTCCAATTTAGACACGCGGTAATAATAATCTGGTACGAACGAGTCAAAAACAATAGAACCTTAAAAATTGTATTGTTTATTTGCAAATTTGATCTAGGCTTCATTAATTGAAATTCATGAACTAGTTAATTTTTTTAATATTAGTCTATAGCAGAGTTTCCCAAACTTATTTTATCTACTGCTCACTTTGAGAATAAATTATTTTTTAGCGCCCCCATTTTTTCACCTACTTAAAAACCACTATAGCGAGAGCTCTTGCTATAGTGGTTCTCCTAGATGAAATTACAAATCGCTTCCCAAGCATCGACACAACGCCCCCTTTTTTTTCTGGGTCTCTTACCGCCCTCTTTTAGGCCTGCAGCGCCCACAAGGGGGCGTTATCGCCCACTTTGGGAAAGGCTGGTCTATAGTATAATAACTAATTAACGCCACTGTTTTTTAAATATCCATTTTTTATATTTCTAATTGTAGTTCGTTAAACTTTGTTAATTAAACATTGGTGTTTGTCAATACCTCTTGGCGCTAACCATATTATAAAACTTTACAAATTTCAAATACTTACCAAAGAACCGTACCGTACCGTACATAGGATAAACTTGTTAATTCTACGTACGAGATTTCAAAAGAAATTTCATACATTCATTCATTCATAGAGCAGCTGCTCTTGAATTATTAGTTCTTTTTTGGAAGCGCTCGGGCAGCTGTTAGCTTTTCCCATCCCTCCTGGCTGAGCCTTTGCTCGCCCACCTGTCCTGGTGAAACTGGAAGGGCCTTTCTACGAAGATGCATAATAATATGAAGATGTATAAATGTTAATTTATACTATCGAAATTTTTACGCAATTATTCAGAATGATATTTTTGACATCATATAGAACTTCCGCTCAAATAGTGAGCTTTATCGTTAAAAAAACATTCCAATGTTTTTTCTCAGATAGTACCTATACGATTGTAACTGTTAAGTGTTTTTATTTAACGATATATTTATTTACGAGTATAATAACTATTTGTCCCTGAATTGGTACTAATGACATTATAATCTATATATATAAATGAATTAGTGTTCGTTAGTCTCGCTAAAACTCGAGAACGGTTGGACCGATTTAGCTAATTTTGGTCTTGAATTATTTGTGGAAGTCCAGAGAAGGTTCAAAAGGTAGATAAATATGAAAATAGGTATTTTATTTATAGATAGAGGCACTACGAAGTCTGCCGGGTCAGCTAGTCTCAAATAAAAATGATACCTTACGTAAATGGTGACACAAATTTCCTTGTACTTTTTTTTAAACTATAACAATACCCCATTTTGTAAGTCTAAAAACCGTTGTAACTTAAAGGGACTATGTTGGCTACTTATTTAATCAAAACCCGAAATACGTGAAAATATTAGAATAAATAAATAATACCATTGAAACTGCGACCTCGTGTGTCAAGGTGGATAGGGGCATTCACATATCAATTTATCTATGGGCCCAGAGTTCGGTTTCGCAAGTTCGCGCTTTACACTGATATATAAAGATAAATAAACATGAAATTGAACATCTCGCATCTTTTATTGGTCGAATTTAAATCATTTGTTATTTAACAAATAATTTTCTTTGATCATTTCCGATATTAAGTAGGTAAAAATTAGCCTTCTTTTAAGAAGGACCCTGCAGACAATTCAGCTATATAGCCGTATAGGTTTGGGTTAAGAACACGGTGATCGATAACAGATAACATTCACTGTACCTACATAAATAAATTCGTTTTGCTTTCAGGTATCTATTTTGAAAAAAGATGGGAACAAGATATAGATGATTTTCACAAGGAGATGAATATTGTTCGATTATTAAAAAAATAAGTTTTAGTTATAATAACAATATTCCAATAATACACCTTACAAACGTTTCGATACGATGCGAACCACGATACGCTCGTGGCACGCTGCAATGCAGCGATGGTGGTTTTAATGTGCACGTGCAAAATAGTGATGAAACATTTTAAATTAATTTAAAATATTTTTGTTATTTATTTCATCGTCTATTGAATTGAGCGAAGTGTGAATTTCCCCTGGAAGTTTTCGTTGATTGTAGTAACTTAAAATTCAATAAAACACATTTTAGTTGAATTTTTTTTTGCATTTATTTCATCTGTTAAATAAAATTAATTTGTAATATATTCACTATTAGCGATGAGACATACTTGCAAAATTGAATACCAGGGCTTCTAAGTACGAGTACGGAAAAATACCAGGGTCAATTCAAAGCAGGTTTTAAAAATAAAGTATTTGTTGTATCAAAGATTTTTAAGTATCAATATTTTATGAATGCATGTTCACGCAATTATGTTCCTAATATAATTTCAGATAAGTTAGCTTATTTGATTGACAAGTTCCCGACCCGATCAGATGGCATGTGCATTAAATTTTCGGTTCATGCATTCGGATTTCATCGGAAATACTCGGGTTCGGCAACCCACTCCCTGCGCGTCAAGTGCGTCAACGCGCCGAGCTCCGTACGCGTACGTACTATTTGGGACTCTGCGCTGCGTTGCAAATTTGAAAATACTTGCATAGGAATTCAAACCGTATTCTGTGACGAATAAGGAGCAAAATCGTATAAATAAAAATTACTTGGAAGTTCAAAGTAAGTTCAAAAAGATTTGAAGTTCAAAGTATTTTTTTTATTCTCAAATCTGATTGTGTTTTTTATTCCTAATAAGATATGAATCATTTTTCTATTCAGTTTTTCATGTGAGTGTTCAAGTTTTTTAAGCATCCGACTTCAGCACATATCGTCTTCTCGCATTAAAACTGTATAATCTCAAATCTTACTAATTTTACAAGAAAGTGTGATATTTTTAATATTAATCATCTTTGCAAATTTTTTTTTTAGTTTTTACCGGTTACATTATCTGTCTTTTAAAGTAAGATAACATTATGTATTAATTTTATTAATAGTAGTCAAAATATAGGTAAACTAAAAAAAAAAAAAAGAACTAAACTAGGCTCTTTTGACAGTATTTATGAGAAAAATACTGGTGATACCAAAGGATTCCGCATATTAACTCAATTTTGAATAGTTTTGGAAATTGTACACTTTTAATGCGAAAAGACTATATACTTTCATACTTGCAAGTATTTTTTTGGGTGACGACAGCTTTGCGTTGCTTTGTCGCCAGAATCTGATACGTGTATTCCTAGTGACAAGACGGTATCTACCCACACTCCAAAGAAATTGTCGTCAATGATAGAGCGTATCCATAGTTTATTAGTTTTAAAATTTAAAATTTTTAATGTCGTGGCGTGCGGTATTAGACGCCCCGTGCTTAATATCGAGCGCGGTACCTGTGTTGGAATCCCGCAGACAGGTACCAATTTTTCTAATGTAATACGTACGTATCAAATGTTCACAAATGACTTCGACGTTAAAGACAAAACATCGTGTAATAAAACTCGCAAAAATTGAGGCAGTGACACGTTTCAGCTTGAAGGGCTGCTTACAAGTGCTTTTTAATAAATACCATTCATCATGTAAAGGAATTGCCACAATTTAATATCTCCATAACACCATATTTGCAAGTACAATTTTTACTGCAATTTTACTTTGAACCTTTTTTTTATTGCTTAGCTGGTTAGACGAGCTCACTGCCCACCTGGTGTTAAGTGGTTACTGGCGCCCATAGACATCTACAACGTAAATGCGCCACCCATCTTGAGATAAGTTCTAAGGTCTCAGTATAGTTACAACGGCTGCCCCACCCTTCAAAACGAAACACATTACTGCTTCACGGCTGAAATAGTCGGGGTGGTGGTACCTACCCGTGCGGACTCACAAGACGTGCTACCACTCAGTAATCTATGTTACTGGGCTTCGAAGTCAGATATTTGGATTGTCAAAGCCGAGACATCCATATTCTACACACCACCATTCACATATTCTTAGGCTGGCACTATGAGACTCACATCAGACGGCGACACGACACTTGATCTCTACGTGTCTACAAGTTAAATATATAAATAATTATAAATGAAAACAATAGATGGTCGATTAAGATTACATTATTTTATTGCGCAATTGTTACAGTGCACTGGCCCTATTTAAAGTAACATTTCCGAACTACGACCGTTAGCATTATGCAGCGGTGTTGATCGGTTACCCACTTCAACTACCCATTCGTACCACACACGACGCGAGTCAACACACCTCCAGAACGTTGCTGTTATTTTATCACCCTTTTGTACTCGCATTGGTGTCTGAAATAAATTAAAACCTTATTAACACATTTCTAATAACATTTTCTATTTGAATTATTGAATAAAAATGTATACCTTAATTGGAATAAAAACTGGAAACCAGGAGATCATTCCTGGGCTATGTGTACCAGGAACAATACTGATCATTTCATTACCATAAAGGGTACAATCAAAATACCCTCCAAAGCCATGCATAATGTTGTCTTGCTGAACATCCCAAGTAAGGGTGGCCTGACGCCTATTGTTGGTTAGTGGTAATCCTCTGTAATCTGATTTATCACATCCCTCTTCATCCTTTACGGCTTTGGATGGATGGTTAAACGTGAAGACGAGCTAGAAATGTTATACAATATTAAAGTTCTTTATTATTTGTTATATGATCTTTGAACTACTGATTTAGAATTTGAAATAAAATCATGAATATAGGCGTAGGCGCTAACCATTTAAACATTTGAATAGAAACTTACCTGATTGACTTGGCATGTTTTCTACCTAAAACATTTTACTAAGATTGTTTGATTTCAACGGTTGTAAGCAAATTAAATTATATATATACTTTTAATTTTTCCTACCTAAGCTGATAGCTTTGAGAGGCTATTTCAGCGTAATAGGATATAGTCAAAATCATAGGATTGCAAAATGATTTTGTGCAATCTTATTGGTTAATATTTCTCCGTTTCTCCGCTCCGGTGGACAGGCACCCTTATGTGTTTGTTTTTTTCGTTATTTACGGACTGGCACGTGTATCATTTAATTTAATCAAAATTAGAACAAGTTTGGCACTCTGGGGAAGATTTTTTATATTGTACCCCAACATACAATAAGGGACACACGGGTAGCTTCCACAAATGAACGTCGAAATAAATTAATATCTAACCGTATCAGTCGCAACATGATTGACACGTGTCTAATAATGAAAGATACACAACATATAATATACCTTTGTTTCTGCAATATCATGTTTATTCTGCATGTAAACAACCCATAATGTTTCGAGGTTCTTATCTTTTTGTTGGGGAATTCCTGAAGTTGCAATTTTCGCGGCAGCCCATAACCTGGGAGACGTTATGGGTGCAACATACGATCGATATGAGCTTGGAATCGATATTCCGCCGGGTTTTAAAAGATTCGATGCTCCATCTAAGCATTCAGGCGAAAGCTCATTATCTCCCCAAGAACCTGTAAGAGTCAAGTTAAAGTTAAAAGCATCCCATTCAGTCAAACCATTAATCAAGTTCATATTCACCTTCCACATGAATAGCAAGTAATTTTCTATAATAACCCAACAAATTAATTTTCAAGATTCAGAAAAAAAAATTCCATCAAGTTGTTTATCTATTTATTTTATTATACTTTATTTATTATAAAAAAAGGGGTAATCAAGTTATTGTTGGATAATATTAAGTGATATATGAAAAGTATTTACCTAACAATTCAGAAACTATAATATCAGCTTTCGGTGACAAGTTTATTTGTCTCATATCCCCAGGTATAACAACCACATCACGATTACGCCAGACTTCTCGTACCTGTGCAGCTAACACTACTACAGCACATGGATTCTTCTCAACGGCAATTACCTAAAAGTATTTAAAAAAAAAACAAAAGGATTTTTTTTAAGGTTTCATTTGATTGAATAAAAACAAAACCATCACTACATACTATAAAACAAAGTCGCTTTCTCTGTCCCTATGTGTGCTTAAATCTTTAAAACTACGCAACGGATTTTGATGCGTTTTTTTTTAATAGATAGAGTGATTGAAGAGGAAGGTTTATATGTATAATAACATCCATGAAATAGTGGAGAAATCTATAATAAACTGCAGTTTCCGAAGCGAAGCGAAAGCGAGGGATGAAAGGTTATTTGGTTTAAGCGAAATTTTTTCAAATTTACAGGAGAGCCATTTAAAGTTTAAAATTTGGAAAAAATATCATAACAAAAAACCATCTTCAGCTATTTGAATGGATTAAACTTTATTGAAGTTTAATTAAAACCATCGAACTGTTAATGCTAATACCAAATAAAACGCACCTTTAATTACAAAGATAAATGTCGCTTAAACCAAATAGCCTTTACCTCTCGATACGTAATTTTCCTAATAACGTACGTACTCAACACGTGTTCCCGACCAACTTCCACGATGGAAGGATAGCATCGGGTAATAGTTTACAAATATGTGTTTTGTATCGTATCTAAGATGGCACAGATATTGTGTTAATTAAGTGGCAAGGCGTATGGCACAGATAGGTAGTATCGCCCTCTTTATTTATGCCGCGAATTAATGACGGGTGGGACGGCCATTACACAATACAATTGAAACTTCGATCTAACCACTCAAGGTCGACAGTTGCAATCACGCTGTGGTGTCTTTAGACTCGCATTACCCACCCAACACCAGTTACGTCAAGAGGTCGTTCACCTATCGATGCAATAAAAGTGAAATAGAGCATTCCATATAAATAAACATACAAACCTTAACTTTGGTATTTGTTATATCAGAAGCATTGAATGTGGCTCTCACTAGGGGTCCCCGGCCCGCACCAAGTACCATTACAGTTATAGGATCATCTCTAATCAACTCTTTCGTATTGTTGTCGCATAATTCATTTTTTGAACATTGGTTGATAGATGACACATTACAGCTCGCTTTGCTCTGAAACTATTGAGATTTTTTTAAAGTGCTATCAACTAAGTATAGTATGCGCGCGAGTTCATGTCCATCGGGGCCAGAGGCGACGCGCGGGGGACAGCTCGCGCCGCCTTCGCCCACCTCCCCGCATTTGTCTGCGATATCGAAAATTTACGCTAACGCTATTGTGTTATTTCATTGTGAATAAACCATGACTACTTCGCTTCCAACAAGTTCAGGTAGAAAAACCTGCTGAAAAAATATACTGATTCTGACTCTGATCTGTCAGTTGTCTTTTCATCTGATAAGTGATTGAATTGGAATAAAAAATATATTTTTCTCTATTAGAAATAAAGAAGTAATTACTTATCACATTTATTTTATTTAATAACTTTCAAAATTACTTTAAGTTACATTAAACCAAATTGACAGCTGTTGACTAAATCGGTAGTTATTATCGACATTACCATAATTAACTAGGTCACAGCACTACCGCATTCCTTAGGATGGACATGAACTCGCGCGCCTACTGTACTAGGAAAATCAAGTACTGATAATTTAATTAGAATCAAATTAGACATTACAAATTGGAACTACATAAGTAAAACATTGTTGGGGCTTTAATTTGAAAAATTTATTTAGTCTGGCCCACCTGACACAAGGGATTACTGCCGTTAATGGACACAGACTCCAGCTGCAATATAATAAAAACATAGTCCAATCTCTGATATTTCATATTAAGATAATAATTAAATAAAAATTACCACGTAACAGTATAGTTTTTTGTACAACCAAAGAAAACACTGTATCCAATTTAGTAAATATATAAAATATAAATTATTGTGGTAACCAATATGAGTACAAATGAAAATGGACAATAGCTAAATATGGCTTTCGAAGATCTCTTCAGACTCTTGGACTGAAAAGGATAGACGTATCAACATTTTAATAGACTGAGTCTCACCTTTTGTTTGGCAATGAGAATTTCGTAATCATTACAAGCCATGAGAAGATTTTGTAAACATCGAAGTATCCATGACGAAATAGGTAATATGCTGGTTGTATTATTATATCAAATGATGCAACTATGCCATCGTTCAAATAGTCTGACAGTAGAAACCAAAATATGACTGGTGGTACGGTATATGATAAGCATATATCAATCATGTCTATTTTTACTGCTAAGGAGTCTTATGTTTCAGTTAAAAGCATAGAGGCAGACTTTACATAAAACAATTTAAACTTCGACCTCTTCTCATTAGTAGGTATTCATATTGTAGTGTTTCTGGGCTTAATACTAAATGAGCTGAAAGCTTGTATTCCCATATTCAACATGTTAGCAATAATTAAACATATTATCGCGTACTATTTTTAAAATATATTTACATATTCAGCAATCTGTTTCACAGCCCGGTCCTTCTGTACATCAATCAACGCCTGTGCAATAGCTTTTTGATATTGATTATATTTAACTGGATCCTTTTCAAATACATTATATGTGTGTGTATCTAAATTATCTGCCAGGGGCTGCAGTGGTGTTTGTAGGTAGTCTTCCCATCTAAAAATATATTTTTATGTTTTACTAGAAAACAACATTAACATACCATAACTAATCTTTTATGAAAGTTTCTATATTTGTTAGTCAATCCTGCAAAATGATTTCAACAGTTTTGGATGAAATTTCATACAACGACCGTTTATAATCTGAATTAACAGATAGAATCCTTTAGTGGTAAACAAGATGACCCCAGGTAACATTGAATACAGCAGCTAAAATGAATAAAATTACTTAATCAATTACTGTTTTACATGAAATATTGAAGAAGAAAACAGACAACAATCGAAATTGTAGTTTATAGATCAGAGAGTGCCACAAACAACTCTTTATTCAGTGGGGCATGCCCAATTTCATAATATATTTTCACCAAGAATGATTAGTAATGATTACCTCATTCTTACAAAGGTCACAAAAAAATGATAAAATTACTGCCCCTTCTGACAGAATGTAGCCTTCAAGCATGTTACCAATCAATATCTTGTATGGTAAAGGAAACTTGAACACTTTAAACAAGCTAAATAATTGTAGACACCACCAACAACTAAAAACTGTAATTGTCTTTGTCAGATCCAAAGAAATCATGGGCCATACTTTCACAAGAAAAGTATTGACAAGCATATAAGCAACTATGATTACTCATTCATAGCTAATTTTCTACTCACTACTGAGGACTCTCTTCAATATGGTCTGCTATTGCAAGATTATAAAAATCAACTCCTCATAAAGTTATTAATGAGTCAATCAAAAGTATTTTCGAGCTAAGATAAATCCATTAGTCTTTACAAAATTCCATTAAAATATCATATTGCTCACTAAAAAACAGACATTTTAATTGTAGCATAAATTTAGGAACTGCAAAATCCGGAAATACTAAAAATAACCGGAAAAATATCCAGAAATAACTCTTGAAAATGTGTAAATCAGAATGGGAATATTTGTTTGCAACCACTTCATAGCATGTATTCTACTTCTGCTCTGATTTTGGAAATGTATATTAAAAAGATTATTTGTTTTGTCAAGGCTGCAAAAAAATTAGCTAAATGCTTTACAGCTAAATTAGAAAATTCAGCATAAAATTCTAATGACTGCATTTTTTTTTTAGGCAAAAATTTTCATCTTTTACAGTTTTGGCTAAAGATGTCAACAAAAATTATCAGTGTAAGTATATTTACCCTCTTGCATAGCTGAGCATAGGATCATTTGCTGGATTTGGCCTTCTTCTCCACACCCGGTGTAGATACTGTACGAAGAATTCAATGTTGGATCTTCGAGCACCACTAACTATAACCTGTGCTTCATGTTCTACCATACTAACTACAAGTTGTTGGTGAGCCCGAGACAAAACAGGATATCTTGAAATAATAATAATAATAAATATAGAATTACAATCACTTTCAAGAAAACCATCTGGAAAATCTCTGACAAATACAGCTTTTATTGTATCTAATTCATAAACTCTAGTACTCAATAAAACCAATACTTATTTCATTTAAAACTCACCCTTTTTTGTTATTATGAAATATTGATGTTGGTACAATAATCGCTTTTACTGGTTCACCAAGCCACCTCTTTACTACTTCCTGTGATGGAAGATCTGCAGACAACTCCAAAACAACACCAACACGTTTATCCCAATCAAGGCGCTCATGGAATTTGGACCACCAGTACCAGGGCTCATTCCAAGCTTTCTCTTCTTCATCATCTTCAGTGCATTCTCTATATGTTCTACTACATAGCATAGGTACACATGCCCATATTAGAGACGGATGGTGGCTGAAATGTTTATATTTATAAATTGCTGGATTTTAATAAGCAATAGGGTTATAGTGTTATTTATGGCATAAAAGAAATACTTTATCACACGAATGTTTGCTGAAGTGCGAACCGGGTCGACAGCCCTCAGCCTAGCAGACAAGAAAGCTAACCACTGCGCTACCTACCGTGTCAGTCAATAATAATATTGCAACTGCATTGCATATTGATGTTATTGTCATTTTCTCGGACTTACCTCGTTTCATAATAAGTTTGGAGAATTCTGGCTAAATTGTTGCTCTCTCTCCCGTGTATTGATATCATGATTGCAGGCACACCAAGTCCCCTACAGTATGATAGTTCCTCATTCAAATAATCCTCGTGACGCTGCCTAACAGTCGCTGAAGGTGAATCAACGTTAATGTACGGAGATAGCTTAGCTACTATCCTGCTAGTCCAATCTTGAGGTGATAGAACCATATCTGACCGCGTAAAACCACCATTTTTACCGGCATTTGTGGATTGCCTACGAAAACGTGGGTGAATAATGGGCGAAACTATAAATGAATAACTGCATTGAAGTGCTTCTGTGAGACATGTTTGTAAATCAGCAGTTATTATGTATTCATAACCACAAGATATTTCTTGCTGTGCCATTTTTTTTATTTAATTCTTTCAGAAGCTAACGGCGTCGCAAAACATTTTACAAACTTCCATTATCCAACTATTGTCATTTAATGTGTTTAATCTATGACTATTGTCCTTCTTTTTTTTACTTTATGGCCTGATATCTAGACCTTTAGGCCAACCTCTATGGTCATGTCATAGATACATTAGATAATATACCTACTTAATATACCTACTATTGTAATCTGCACCTAATAATAACTGTAATTTATGTAGACTTTTTGGCGGGAACGCGAGGAGTGAAGTTGTGTGATTTGTTTTATTTTGTCTATTTAGTGTTTCTTCAGGTTTAAATGTGTAATAATGGTGGTTTATTAACTGTTTAATATCTGTGAAAGTGCACAAATGTGGGAAAATGAAACAAAGCTGCTGGACGTAACTTCTCGGGTTCCTCCAAAAAGTCCACTGAAAAAACCTCAGTAAATGACCACCATTTTACTGCGATTATATTTCATCCCATATCATCTCATTTCATTAAATTTCGTCCCAGTTGATTAATGTCTCAAATTAATCATCTTCATTTCATTTCACTCCATATTATCATTTTTCATAAAATAAAGTAAAATAAGACATGACTTAAAGGTCTTAGTTACAAGGTCATAAAATCTCTTAAAAAAAAAAAGTAATTATGTATGAGGAGTGAGGGGCTCTGTAAATTTAGCCCCCTTTTTTTGATTTTCGGATTTTTTTTATTTTTTATTATTTGTTCGTCGTTTGTTCGTTTTTTATTTATTTATAATTAATTAAACAAATGATCACCGTTAAGTGGGCCCCCCTTACTAGACCTCTTTATTTTTATCGCTCAGATTAATTCATTTTGATCAATTATCGTTTGTTTGACGACTATTGGTGATTGTTCGATCATAAAAACAATTAAATTCCCAATTATTAATTATTTTATATCTAATAAGCAAACCATCACCTTTTTTTTTTTTCGGGCCTGGGGCCGAACCTCCTACGAGGTCCCCGCGCATAAGTGGCGCGCGGGGTATGTGAGACTCAACGATGTGCATGGTGTTGTGAGCAGACTGCGGGCCCAAGGATTTTAGGGCCCACCCACTAAACGACTTCCCCGCACTCTTACACTCTGAGGCCAGAACCCGGATGAGGTAGGGGGGTTACCGCGGTCAACACTACAACCAGACGGCGCGGCTCACCCCAAGGACGCCCAGCCGACGGAGCCTTCGAGGCGAATCGAAGGCTCTGAAACGTCGGCCGTCTCGGTCAGGCCGCCCAGACGGTGCCGCTGGTGTCCCGGAATACCCTGCTGGACCAGAACCAGCCTGCCGGGTTGGGACTTCAGGTCGCCCCTTGACCTTCACCGTAGGAAAACCGCTACCTACAAGGGCCGGGATGTACGGGCGTATTCCCGCCTCCTGCCCCCGGCTCAACGGCGACGGATCGGTGCGGAAAGGGAAGAGCTCTCCCTCTCTCGTTCCGCCGCCTCCTTCTAGGAGATGGTGGACTCGTAGAAGTCGAGCAAAGCAAACCATCACCTCACGCCACCTTTTTTTGATTTTCAGATTTATTTTTATTTTTAATTATTTGTTCGTTAATGTTCGAATGTAACAATTGTTTGTTCGTTTTTTATTTATTTATAATTAATTAAACAAAGGATAACTCTTAAGTTGCCTCTCCTTACTAGATATCTTTATTTTTATCGCTCAGATTAACTAATTTTGATCAATTATCGTTTAGTATTGTTCGACGACTATTGGTGATTGATTGATCATAAAAAAAAACGAAGCCTTGTAATATATATCAATCAAGATACTTCTCGATAATAATAATTAAGTTAATATAGACGTAAATATATATTTTTTTAAATAAAGTCCTGTTTATATATATATATATATATATATATATATATACATAATAAGTTTATTCTTCCATATTAAATGAATTTCTACTAAATGTCCCTGCAACATATTTCTTGAACTTATAAATAATTATCATTTCAACAAAAACAGATTTTGTGTGCATTACATTTACATTTTTTTAACTACGTAATGAATTTAGGAATTATTAATTTTATTATAAAACTAGCTGACCCGGCAGACTTCGTAGTGCCTCAATCGATAAATAAAAGACCTAAACTTTTGTATAAAATAAACTTAAAACAAACAAAAGGAATCCATCCGACGGGGGACACATCAAAGGAAAAACATTATTGTTATTTTTATTTAATTCCAAGCATTTTCATATTTATCTACCTTTTAAACCTTCTCGGGACTTCCACAAATAATTCAATACCAAAATTAGCCAAATCGGTCCAGCCGTTCTCGCTAACGAACAGCAATACATTTTTATACATATAGTATATAAAAATGAATTGCTGTTTCATTTTTATATATAGTTTTTATATATATACAAGTATCATAACTATCTCCTATTGCATGGTAATGAAAAGTATCATTTTAACACGAAAGTTGTACTCCTAAAATATTCTTAAAAATATTTAGAAATCACTGAAATTTCAATGTGCTTGTTAATATTCAATATCAATAAAAATAACTGAAATTATTAAAACCGCGCTAATCGTACCTTAACGACTAATTGGCCGTTTCATTCAATTCACTGACATTTTTTTGTTGAAGTATTGTTGAAGTTTGTTCAAGTTTTCAATATTTTTTTGATCTACATATCGCACGCTTAGTATTAAAGTGACTGAATTAAAAAAATCACTTTTTTGGCAAATCGCTAAAAACAATTTGCAATTAGAGGTCAGGCTGTTTATTTAGCTATAAATATTGCAATATGATAATTTTACAGTTTAACTTTTGCGTTTATCAAAGTATATGAAATTAGGATTTAAACGTAGTTTAAATTTTTATTAAATATTATTTATTTTGTATATTACTGGCTGTTAAAATTGTGAATGTAGTTTTAGGTCTTTTTAATATTAAATGAAAGGTTATTCGTTAAAAAGTATAACAACTTCGTTTGTTTTAAGTCATTTTAATTTTAAACACACATACAAAGCGACTGGCCATTTTAGGTATAAGTCAAACTATTACTAAAAATAATAACATTTTTTCTCAGTTTGGTCTCTTTTAATGGAAACTAAAATCAACAATAAAGACAAACTTGTATTAAAACTCCGAAAATTATTAACGTTGTTGCACTTATGTTACTAGAACTTAAAAAATACACTTTCATTATAAAACTAATTAATAGAATCTGGTTATGTTTATTTACTTAACATAATTAATAGTTTCACAGAACTTTTTAATTTGTTACCAATAATTATCTAATTAACTAACAAACTATAAGTAATTAAATTCTAAGACATAATTGAATCAGTCTCACATTAAACTTGATTGGGCTGCTTTGGTTTAAATCAGTTCCAGCAGCTTATATTATAAAAATTTTCAAAAGAGGTTAATCGTATAATCCAACACAAAGGTTTCGCAAACCTTTTCTAATCCTTTTTTCTTATAAATTTAATTTACATAATTTAAAATTATAAAAAATAAAATCAGTTTCTTTGCAGCTAACATTACAGAATGGAATCATAAAAATCAGAATAAAAATTAGGTATCAAATTCTTAGTAATTAACTCGCGTAAATCTTTTTTTTTATTCTCGCTCAACTCTTGTTTGCCTGTGTAAGCCTTAACTAGTGTTAATTGGTTTAAAGGCAACATTTTAGTTCGCCTGTTCCGGACATATACTTCAGAAAAATTCTGCTGTTTGTATGATTCTTTAATAAAAAAAGAAAACGGGTTATTCTTTGTTACCCTAATCATTTTTATGTCATTCCATACAACAGTTTTCCCATCTTTGGTTCTACTAAAATTATACCCCCAACATTCTTGCAGATTTTTAAAATCATAAAAGTTATTAAAAGAACACTCATTAACTATAAAGCTGCAACCTTTTTTTCGTGAATTTTTAATGATCGATACATATTGATGGGGAGAATATATTGGTCCCGATTTCAAATTCTTTTTGATTTCCTTCTCTATAAGGCTATGTACATTGTCGGCCTCATTTTGTGTATGGCCCTTTATTAGGTATTTATGTGTAATAGATTTTATATTCAAATGTGTCACTGCGTAAAGATACACCGTAACGATAAACTTATTCTTGTTCTGCCCTCCACAATTATCCGAATACAGTATAAGATCAAAGCCTTCGTCATTAGTAGCTGTAGCTCTGCTTTCAGTACAAAGATATTCAAAATAATTTAATAAACATGACCCTATCTCATTGGCACCTCTTTTTGCGTCTGTTTCGGACCAAAAATAACAATGCACACTGTTATATGAATCCTGAATTTTTCCTTCTACTTTTTTGTTTAAAGAGGTAACAGTAAAATTATAGCTATTGAGTTTACTTTTATAGTAGAAGGCTGAAGTATCCCCTTTAGGTGTTTGAAGAACTGCTTGAAGATCAAATAAAATTACTTTATTATTATTGTCGATTTTACATCGATCGTTATATTTTGCTTGTCGACTGAGGGTTTTTTCTTCCAAATGACAATTATATTGTTCTTGTATCAGAAGCTTCTCCTCAACGGATGAATTTTGATATTGCAGACATAGGTCGCATTGGTCTTTACGCGGTCGAAAGAATGATATATTAAATTGGGTGGTAAATATTTTATAAAATGTGCAATATTTTCCAGCAGACTTATTTTTTTGTTTTTGTACCTCTTCAAAATCTCTAAAAAGATCGACTATCGTTTTACTACCATCTATGTATTCACGCGTCGATGATTGGCGTGTGTAATGGGAATCTGTTCTTGGAATCGAGTTAATAAATTCTTTGATGTCAGAAATTAATACCTCATCTGATTTACGGTTACAAGTCATTCCTCTAAAATCAGTCTTCAAAACTCCATGTTCGTCAGTCTTACTTCTAACCGTACGAACCACACGATCAGATATATCCAAAGTATTAAGAAAAAAAACTTTACAAACGCGGATTGGATTACCGTTAACAGTAAAATGGAAAGCTTTGTTACAATTTCTTGGGGCCAAAGCATTGGTATATTTATATTTGGGTTCAATATTAGTTAAGCATGACAAAATAAAAGATCGCTGATTATGAATATCCCCAATTCCCCAATATTTATCAAAAATATTTTGCCTTTGAACAGTATTAATCTTGGTAAAACATCGCAATCTGCATGTATCATTACATGGTGGTTTGAGTTGACGAGCTTTAGTTATTGTATTTTTGCTATTAATATATGATTTACCTGAATTTCTCAAAATCTTACATTTCGTTTGTTTCCAATTTTCCGGTTGTCTAGTGCGTTTTCTACCTTTAGTAAAATCTGCAACAGCTGCTTTATTTGCTGCCGAAGTTGAATCATGCATTATAGTATCTTTCATTATGTCACTTGTTCTTTTATCAAGTTGGATTGATGGGCCCGATCTAGTATTTTCTTTGTTATGAGCATTATGTTCTTCCGCAGACTCATCGCTAGAGCTATTAGATGATGAAGAACTTGATCTTGAGGTAGAAGAAGAACTACTACTAGAACTCGAACGATAAATAGATGTAAATAAAACACTACCCCGTTTCTCGTTTTGTATTTGAAAAGAAGGATCACCATCGCTTAAATCTGCATCGCTTTCATCAGGATTAACAGGTGAAACGCGATAATCTATAGGTGTCTTTTTACGGCCTTTAGTAGCTTCAAAATATTCTGATACATCCATATATTGTTGATTTTCAGGTTTATTTTTAATATCACATAATATCTGTAAGTAATTAGGAAAGGTTACTATATAGATTCATATAAATAAATAAATAGAAAGTAAAAGTAAAGTTAAGAACGTACCTGAACTTCAATACTCTGACTTTTAATAGTATCATTAGGTTTTATCAGCTCATTAGATGAAGTATCTGCCTATAAATGATAAATAATTATATTTTAGGTGATTAATATAGGTAAGCATAGGCGAAATAAAGTGCCTTCAATTCAATAATTACTTACCTGGTTGTCAAGATTTTGATGAGGACTTTTACTATTTTCAGTCTGAATTAAATCAAGAATTTTTCTTGATCGCGATGACATCCTAAAAGAAAACTCTGATAAGTCCAAAAGCAAAGAATAAATGTTTAGCAATTATTAGTTATAATAAGACTCAACCCTGAACACAGCTACATCGCAAATTCCGTGAATAAAAATATGCATTATTATTAATCAAGTACAGTCCCTTAACTGTATGTAACTCTAGACATGTTATCAATATTTGTAATAAATAGATCTAACACTGAATTGTACGCCAATACAAATATTTTTGACTACATTTTTACTTTCGAACTGACTGAAACACGAATGTGGTCAAAAAACATTATCGTTTTTTAGTTTTAAATGGACTTAAAACTGATTAATCTGTATAACTACAATACAATTTTACTATTAAAAAGTCTCATTGCTTAGAAAGTCAAAATATTACAAAAAATATGCATAAAACTTACCTTAAATAATACTATGAAACTGACCTAAACACTAATAAGACACTTTTAAAATAACCGCCGAAATGTTTCAATTGTAACAGTTGATCGAACACTGAATATGTCTGTGTTATTTGTAACGGATATGACGTCAGCTGTCATGCCCTGCCGCCAGCCAAGCCGCCAAGCCATGTTAACACGCCCCCTTCCGCCACCGCCACTGCCACCGCCGCCAGCCAAAGCCAACGAAGGGGGGATAGTGTTAATAAAACAAGCCGTGTCAGCCATTTCTACCTACTTTTTCTGTATTCTTGCACAAATAAAAGAACTTGTCGTTACGCTGCTGGTTTTTATTGTCACATCATTTGCAACAATCAGAAGTGGCATTAAGAAATGAAACAACGTCATATACACGCTCAGATCTCTCGGTATTCTGACAAGTTTGAAGAAGATGAAGCTCCTATTCCACTGGCGAGGAAGGTGTTGAAAAATTTGCTTCAGAAGGAGGTCCACAAGGCGATGCTTGAGCTACAGGATGAAGAACCTGGAACAATCAAACCAAAGAAATATCGACGTCGTCGGACGAAGAGCGCCCGCCGCCCTGTCCTTCCATCATTCTGGTTCACGTGGACGGAAACTAGAAGAGCAACAACGTGGAGTAACCCACTGTGCGGCACTACGAGCTTCACGGCGCTTCACGAGATTCACGGCTACGAGCTTCCTTCTCCCTGCCTGCGACGCTGCTGCGCGGCGAAGACAGCTACATCAAAGTCATCAACGTGGGCTCGGAGACCATCATGTGGCCGCCGGGTGAGGTCCTGCCGAGGGCCAACAGCTGCGAGGAGCCACAGCCAAACAGCCAGGTGTGTTGCATTTCTACTTGCCCTAGCCATGCCATTACAAATATTTCGAGATTTGTGGGTAGAAATAAAAAAAATTAAAAGGAGCCATTAAATATTAAGTCATTCAGATTAAAAAAAATACAGTATAAGCATTGCTTTGCTAAAAATACACATGATTTAGGTATTGCCAATTTAGTTCAAATGCAAATTAAGCTTACTAGTGATCAGCCCGTGTATCGCCACTTTTAGACATCAAGGGATATAAAATAATCTGAATCTAGTCATGCTTCACCAGTGGTCTTATTAAGAAAAAGAACGGCGACAGTAGGCTATGCGTTGATTATCGTGCGTTAAACGCTATGGTAAAATATAAAAGTATCCACCGAACAGTACTGCACGAGTTTAGATTTAGCCCAGGGCTACCATCAATTGAGCATTGTGCCAGACACACAACTGCTGTCATTACACCGCAAGGTCATTATTTCTAGTACACTAGAATTCCTTTTGGTTTAGCAAATGCGCCATCTGTATTCATGCGTTTCTTCTTTATCTCCACCTTATTCCACTAGGTGGGGTAGTTAAATGCGTTTAATAAATAAAATAATTAGTCTGTAGGGAAAAAAAAAATGGGTAAAAATAAATGTAGGTCAAATCGAGATACTAGCAATTTTAAACGATTTACCTCTACCCTCAGTTGGTATAAAATCAGGTTCAATAATTATTGAGAAATTACTTGGGAAATTTTATGGTGGAGACTTAAAATTAAATATGAGTAAATGCTCCTTCTTGGAGGAACAAGTCACTTATTAGGTCATGAAATATCTTCAGACGGTATACAGCCGGGTGCAACAAAAATTGACGGCCGTTTCGCAGTGTCCTGTGCCAAATAATGCTTATAGTGTGCGACAGTTTATTGGTTTGAAAAGAAAAAAAAAAGATAAATCATGGGTGTGGGGCCGTGAACAAAACGCGATTTCGAACAACTGAAAAACAGCTTACGTTTCAAACCTGTGCTAGCTCTGTATAATCCTATGCTTCCTACAGAAATACAAACCGATGCGTGTAACTTAGGAATTTCTGGTATACTATTACAAAAACAAACTGACAACTCACTGCGGCCTGTTATACTATTTTAGCCGGGTTACTAGGAAGGAAGAATGTATATCATAGTTAAGAGCTCATAACCTGGCGGTCGAACAATCGCTACGTAGGTTCCGTGTTTATGAAGTAGGTAAACATGATATAGTAGAAACTGATTGTACTGTGGTTTGTGCTACCCTTACCAAACGCGACATTATACCATGCATTGGGCGATGGTGAGTTTTGAAAGAAGATTATGACATTAGTGTTGAGTATAGACCTGGTGAACGTATGGAACATTTGTAGACGCGCTTAATAGGCATCCTGTTGACATGATGAACGTGAATCGTCTTAGTTACTGATTGATTCTGTACTGTGCAATGTCAGGACGAAAAGCTTAGTTTATAAAGCAATCTATACTAACATTATAAAGCTGAAGAGTTTGTTTGTTTGAACGCGCTAATCTCAAGAACTGCTGGTCCGATTTGAAAAATTATTTCAGTGTTAAATAACCCATTTATTGAGAAAGGTTATAGGCTATATAACGCTAGCACCGCTAAGACCATCACTGTGTCACGCTAAGACCAATACAAGCGAAGTACCAGTAAGTAATGTTTCAAAATCGGGTCATTTTCCCTTTCGAGAGCTTCCGGTGCGTGCGCTGCAGAAACGGTTAAAGTTTCGCTAAAATAATGTGACAGAATTGTACCCCTTTAAAAGATCTAAAAAAAAAAATGTCCGCGATAGCATATGTTAAGGTTGGCTCACTATAACGTTTTTTTTATGCTAATCAATTTGTACTAAAATAAAGCATTCTTTGTGAACTATATTCCACGCGGACGAAGTCGCGCTGATGTTAAAGATAATTATGAATGAACTAGTTCGAAAAACTTTTAACGGAAACAGACTCGCAGTCCCTTCGGCTAAATGGAAAATTGTACAAATGCACTATGACATTTGTCACGTGGATCTAAATCATCGTTTAGCTTTGATTAAAAGCCAATATTGGTTTCTTAAAATGACAGACACACTTTATTAGGAAATACGTGGCAGCATGTCTTTATTGTACACATGAGAAGGATAACAATGTTAAAAAAAAGAAGACTGTCTATATCCGATCTCTAAACCATTTGATACTATGCGCATGGTACAAATAGATAACATGATGCCCTTCTGTAGGACATCTAAAGGGCACCAACCAGTACATGATCGTAATGAATGATGCGTTGTCTAAATTTGTGATAGCTGAACTAACGCGTACTGTAAATTCAATCGGGACCATTCGTGCATTGAAAAATATATTAATAGGGTTTGTCCAGATACCCGAATCACGTGGTGACAGACTATGGAAAAGCTTTTACGAGTAGGTACTTAAAAAAATATCAGAAGATAAACAGTTTAGGCATACGTTAAACGGTATTGCTTGTCCGCACGCTAATTGGCCAGGTTGAACAAACTAAACATAAAATTTTATGTGTTGCGGGCAACTGATCCTAGTGATGCTTCAAATAATTTAGTGAACTCCGTCATTTGAGGCACAAACAACACAATTAAAAGTAGCAGCGGCTACAAGCCTTGTGATTTAATCTTTGCGCGCTCTGGTAGGTCAATATGTGATGTTTCGATTCCTGGTCGCGAACCAGAAACTGTTGACGCACGGCGTAAGATAGCTACAGCTAGGATAAAACGAGCGAGTACAATAATTACACACAACATTAATATAAAAAAATGCTCATGTTTATAAGAAAAGAGATTTTGTATCGTAGAGACAGGCTCCAACTGGTTAGCAGCGCCGCTAGGATTAATACTAAATTAGACGATAAGTCCGTATCTAGTAACTAAAGTAGTAGGTAACAATCGGAATCGAATTAGAAGTATATCTAAAAGGTTTACGAAGTTATAAAAACTTCACTGGCCTGGTATCAACAGATTCATTAAGGCCCTATAAAAGTATAGCCCATGTGTCCGATAGCGCTAGTAGTTCCGATGAGCAGCTCGAAACTAAAGACCTTATTGATTTATTTGAGAACTAAATGTTTTTGTGTGTTCCCCATTGCGGGAGCAATTGTTGCAGGATGGCCGAATGTAACGGATATGACGTCAGCTGTCATGCCCTGCCGCCAGCCAAGCCGCCAAGCCATGTTAACACGCCCCCTTCCGCCACCGCCACTGCCACCGCCGCCAGCCAAAGCCAACGAAGGGGGGATAGTGTTAATAAAACAAGCCGTGTCAGCCATTTCTACCTACTTTTTCTGTATTCTTGCACAAATAAAAGAACTTGTCGTTACGCTGCTGGTTTTTATTGTCACATCATTTGCAACATATTTCAAAAGACGTGATCAAGGACACGAGTGTGAAAGAGACCGAAAGTTTATAAAAGTAAGATAGAACTACTTTTATATTAGTTTCTTAGCGTCACGTTCTAGATGGCGTTGTAAAAGTCATGCAAGTATAACTAACTCATTTTAGACTTCTTAGGAATTAGGTCCCTTTAATACTAAGCGTGCGATATGAAATAATTGGAGAGTATAAACGCTTTTGTAAACAAAACGCTAGTAAATATGGCCATTGCCAGCTGACTGACAAAACCGGCGTATGCGCAATGTAGGCGTGAGGTGATTGATGGTTTGCTAGATATAAAATAATTAATAATTGGGAATTTAATTGTTTTCGAACAATCACCAATAGTCGTCGAACAAACGATAATTGATCAAAATGAATTAATCTCAGCGATAAAAATAAAGATATCTAGTAAGGAGAGGCAACTTAAGAGTGATCCTTTGTTTAATTAATTATAAATAAATAAAAGACGAACAAACAATTTTACATTCGAGCATTAACGAACAAATAATTAAAAATAAAAAAAATCTGAAAATCAAAAAAAGAGGGGCCAAATTTACAGAGCCGGAGAGAGGACATTGAGGACTTTTTGGCGGGAGTGGGAGGAGTGAAGTTGTGTTGTTTGTTTTATTTTGTTTTATTATTGTTTCTTCAGGTTTAAATGTGTAATAACGGTGGTTTATTAACTGTTTAATATCTGTGAAAGTGCACAAATGTGGGAAAATGAAAGAAAGCAGCTGAACGTAACTTCTCGTCCAAAAAGTCAACTGAAAAAATCTCAGTAAATGACCACCATTTTACAGCGATTATATTGTATCCCATATCACCTCATCTCATTTCATTTAATTTCATCCCAGTTGATTAATCTATTATTAATTATCTTCTTTTCATTCTATTTCACATCATATTTCATAAAAATAAGAATATAAATTAAAATAAGACATGACCTAAAGGTTTTAGTTACAGGTCATAAAATCCCTTAAAATAAAATATATTTCAATCTTAATAGGCTCTATATAAAGTCATGTTATTGTACTAAATTACAATGGCTCAAAAGAGTCATTACCAAACCCAAAATATTAAAAAAAAAATATTACAAAAATATTTACAAAAAATGAAACTTGATGACCGTATCGACCAAATATATTAAGTGTATAATCTATGGTATCGACACTATCAACGGAAGAAAGATATCATGAGAGAAAATTAAATTTTATAAAGAAATGAAAATAAAAAATCAGTAAATTTATAACTATGACAGCATATTAATTATTATGGAAATTAAACAGAATCCACTTCAAACGCATATTTCGTCTCGGTTAGAAGATAAATCAGTGCGAAACAGTAGAGGTAGACCAAACGCAAGAAACACGATTGTTTTTAGTCCTCAGCCTAAATCAACAATTGCTGAATTTTTATCAAAACATAAAAAGAGTCAAGACAATGTTTCTAAAGCAAGTCTACAAATTACTGAAACAAATGACTGTGAAAAATATAATTTGATTTGTGGGTTTTGTTCTCATAGGTATTCTCAATCCAAAACAATTGCATCATAATCATACTCATACTAAACAATTATAATATTATAATAAATTGTATTTTTCAGAAGTGCTGACATGAAGAGTCATAAAAAGCACATGATGGATCATAAGCAATTTATTTGCGACTTTCCTAGTTGTAAATACAGTTCTAAATTGTCTTCAAATCTCTTAAAACATAAGAGGGTTCACACCAATGAAAAACCGTATCTTTGTGAAAAGTGTTCATTTAGATCAAACTTCATCAATTCTCTCAAAGTCCACAAAAGAACTCATTCATCAGATAGGCCGTATCAGTGTAAACATTGTAATTATAAATGCAATAGTAGTTCAAATCTTAAAAAACATTGTTTGCATCGACATCATAACTAAAACAAAAATGACACATATTTGAGTTTTCTAGATTAGTATTTTTTAGAGTAAAATTCCATACTACAATTCAGTGTAATGTGTCATATTATTTAATATGAGTATTTATTATTCATATAAAATAAACTTTTATGACTTATCTTATTTCTTATTAGTACTAAGTGCCAATAAAACACTAACATTGAAATGTTATGAGGACTATTTTTTTCATTGAATAATTCACAGCCAGAAAATTTGAATAAAAGAAAAATAAATTGAATTGTTGTTTGAATTATTTTATTATAATGTTGTTTACTGGTGGTAGGTGGCCTTATAAGTTGGCATAGGTAGGTACCACCCTTATATCTCAACCGTGACAACGTCGCAGCGTTGCGACGTCCGCAGCGCGCGATTGCGGTCAGGGCGGTTCGTGGGTACCGCACCGTCTCGTTCGAGGCGGCGTGCGTGCTCGCCGGGACGCCTCCCTGGGACCTGGAAGCGGAGGCGCTCGCTGCGGATTACGCGTGGCGATGTGATCTCCGCTCCAGGGGGGAGCCGCGTCCCGGCGCGGCGGAAGTTCGAGCGCGGAAGCTTCAATCTCGGCGTGCCGTGCTCGAGGCGTGGTCTCGCCGCCTGGCGGACCCCGCCTACGGGCGACGGACCGTCGAGGCGATCCGCCCGGTCCTCTCGGACTGGGTGAATCGCGACCGAGGACGTCTCACCTTCCGAGCGACGCAGGTGCTCACGGGACACGGCTGTTTCGGTCGCTACCTGCACCTCGTCGCCCGGAGGGAGCCGACGCCGAAGTGCCACCATTGCAGTGGCTGCAACGAGGACACGGCGGAGCACACGCTCGCGTGCTGCCCCGCTTTCGCGGAGCAGCGCCGCGTCCTCGTTGCAAAAATAGGACCGGACTTGCCGCTTCCGACCGTCGTGGCTGCGATGCTCGGCAGCGATGAGTCCTGGCAGGCGATGCTCGACTTTTGCGAGTCCACCATCTCGCAGAAGGAGGCGGCGGAACGGGAGAGGGAGAACTCTTCCTCCCTCTCGGCGCCGTGCCGCCGCCGTCGAGCCGGGGGTCGGAGGAGGGCGTTTGTCCAGCTCCGGCCCCTATGAGAAGGCAGTCTCCTCCCGGTGATGGTCACGGGGCGACCTAAGGGGGTTGAGACTGCGCCGCACGCTACCGTCACTCTAGCGCGCTGGCACCAGGAGGACGGGACGACGCGTCGGCGGCTGCGGACTGCGATGCGGCCCGCATTTTCGTCGTCGCTGTCGTCGTCGAACATACTGTGGAAGAGCAACCCGGTCGGCGGTGTATCGCGTTCCGACCCGGCAGGCTGGTTCTGGCCCAGCGGGGTATCTCGGAACACCAGCGGCATCGCCCGGGCGGCCTGAAGGGCCGCCGTACCGCGGAGACTGACGTCGTTGGTCGTCGACTATCGCCTCGGCGACCCGTCGGTCGGGCGTCCTCGGGGTGGCGCCGCGTGTCTGGTTGTAGTGTTGACCGCGGGAACCCCCCTACTCTGACCGGGTTTTGTCCCCGGACGGAGATCGGACGCCGGGTGTAAGAGTGCAGGGGAGTCGTTTAGTGGGTGGGCCCTAAATTCCTTGGGCCCGCGGTCTGCTCTCAACACCTGCAGATCGTAGAGTCTCACATACCCCGCGCGCCCCCTAGGCGCGGGGACCTCGTAGGAGGTTCGGCCCTCGGCCCGAAAAAAAAAAAAAAAAAAGGTAGGTACCACCCTGCCTATTTCTGCTGTGAAGTAGTAACGGAAGGTGGCGGCATTTACCTATGTTGTTAGCAATGGTCTCCAGTAAGCAATTAGCATCAGGTGGACTCTAAGCTCATCCACCCATGCAAGCACTATTAAAAATCATTAACAAATTTATTTCAAAGCCGTAACTGGGTGCTCTGAATGTAGCAATAGAATGCAGCATTTGATAGTCTTTCTTTTTTTTTAGGCCAGGTGCTAAGTTAACTTTTACTATTCTTACTAGTTAACTAGCTAACACATTGTGCGTTATGTCTAAAAACTAATATTAAGAAAAAATTATAAATAATACCTACCAATTTGCCTTTCTTCAAGCAAAAATGAAATAACAAAATATTGTCATATATTCTTCTATTAAATAATATGATTGTACAAACATAAAATGATACATTTTTTTATTGTATAACTGGTATAAATCATTCAAAAGCACTTCATATAATCTTCCTCTTATAACATGGATTTTTATATTTGAGCAGTATTCGGAACAAGGTCTTCACAACTAATACTAATCACCATTATAATTGCGAACATTTTTCATCAGTGACAATGTTCAGTGAAGTCAACAACTACCGATTCGCGCCAACCAAAGAGGAAGTACCCTGTCGCTGATCCTAATACTACAGCAGCGCACAGCCATGTGTTGTAAGTCATAAAAACCAACATCAACATATAACTAACTAGCACTTGAACCCCATGCAGTATCGTTTGCCATGCGTGTGCTGTGCTCATCATCGTAGGACTGAAACAAGAAAATAAGAAAATTAAAAAAGTACAAGTAAAATGATCCGAAAATCATCATAAAACCATCCTACAGCAATTATGCTGGATGACGACCACGACCGCTCTGACAAGAGTGAGAATACATACGAAAAAAAAAATGATCCGAAGTTATAAAATCATTTTCCAGTTTAAACTCAGTTTTCCCTGGCAGTTTTCTAGTCGTAATTTCCAAAAAACAAAAATTACCATGATTGACGGATGCTTCTTTTTTCACGATGGCAATTGGCTTCTTGCGAGCCAGTGTAGAGATTAAAAGTTTTCAATTATTATTATTACATTTTACATTGGGACGAAATTGAATAAAACAAAATGAAATGAAATGAAATAACACCCAAGTAAATTGCGGGAAAATTGCGGAGGACCCGAGAAGAAGAGGAAGAAGCCACGTCCAGCGACTTTGTTTCTTTTTTCCCATAGGTACTTTTGCACATTCATTGATACTAAACGCTTAATAATCCACAATTACAAGTTTAATCCTGAAGAAATATACAATTATCAAAATAAAACAAATAACTTAACTTCGCTCATTGGGTTCGCGTTAAAAAGCAGACAGTGATGTACTAATTATATCACATTATTTAACATTACTTAAAGACTTCTTTTATTTTTCCATTAAATATGTTCCGTATACCCAAAATTCCTTTTTAATTCCGGTCACCGTACTCGTCGAACCTGTCGCTTGCGACGAAGGGCTCGACGAGCGAATTAACCCATAGACACAGCCCACTGAGTTTCTCGCCGGATCTTCTCAGTGGGTCGCGTTTCCGATCCGGTGGTAGATTCTGCAAAGCACTGCTCTTGCTAGGGTCAGTGTTAGCAACACTCCGGTTTGAGCCCCGTGAGCTCACCTACACACGTTAGGGTGAAGATGAAATAGCCTTTCAAGGCTATCAGCATAGGAAAAAAAAACCTTTTTAAGTGTTTTCATCATAAAACTTGAACAGTAAAGTTTTGTAAGCGTCGCGTCGGTCATATTGTTTCAAGGGGTTGCAGTATGCACATAATAATCAAATGGCTATTGATTTATAGGTATTCTATGAATCAATAAGATAGCTATTTTTAAATGTTTTGAAATCAACAAAATTGCAAAAATACTTTTCCCTACTGCAATCCTTTCTATTAATAGAATGTTTTAATCAATTCTTATCGAATCTTTTTGGTGTACCTGTTTGATTTTCAGTTAGGCAACGGCCAATTAACATTTAGAAGTAAAATAAATTTCATTTTACACTTAAATCTTGAGATTTCTGTAACATTAACTTATTTAATGATTATGAGGCAAACGTTTTTAAGGTAAAACTAGGTATTAAAGATTAGTAGATGCCTTGTGTGGTGTCTGTCTTAACCACCTCATCTGTTCCCATGCGTATCGTATAAGGAGACCATAGGGGATTCACTCGAGATTGGGCAGCAGTGTTCTCAGAGTATTATACCTAGAAATGCGATTGCGAACCGCCATTTACCAGTGATACCAGAATATAATAAGCTTGCATGGATAGGCACTACCATCCTGACTGCGAAGAAAACCCGCATTCAGTTTGAAGGCTGGAACGGCCTTTACTAATACAATCGATTTATTCATCCACAATACAGATTGGTACTTACACATTTCTTTCAAGCATATGAGGAATTGGCCTAAAACAAAAAATTAAGTAATTAATGATACACAGAGACAGAAGAAACGAGTAGAGGATAATCTCTGGCGATTTAAAAAAAAAAATACAATTAGATAACAGCACTATCTATAGTAGCATGCTTAGTGTTTTTTAATTTAATTTTACCTAAGGAAAGGCTAATTTATGGGACAGTAAACATCAGTGCACAACTTTTAAAAAAAAACCGCGATTGAGAGTAGAGTGGTGGTTTGTTTATTCGCTATGTTCTGATTTGCACTGCGAGCACTAAAGGTGTGACGTTAATTTATTACTGCGAAGTGCGAAGCCGTTCCTTTATAGTAACCTATACCGGTTACATTTCCGTTTTAAAAATTAACGTAGTGTAATGCAGTACAGTATACTGTCATCGACGTTTTTTGGCGATGTTTTTCACTTTCACAAAAAAATATTGTTTAAATTTGGTTATATTTAGAAATAGGTGTTTAAGAGATTGTCAGTTGAATTAATCGCTTCAGAAAAGTAAGTATACTTTTTAATAAAATAAAATATTGTTTTTTAAACAATTTAATGTAGAATGTAATGTCTTAATAACTGAATTATTGAAATGGGGTAAAAATGATCACGTGATCAAAGTATTGAGAGCACCTTGCCTCGGAAACACCTGTGTTCACAGTAGAACAATGCCGATGATTTATGACGTCATAGATTTCCCTAAAATACTGCGACTGTATACTGTCAGTCCATACCGGAACGAATTTCTCTCTATTAAGAGCAGAGTGCTGGCAGTGTTTAACGGAACATAGCCTTAAAATGTTCTTATCTAATCTATGATGTGATGTAAAATTTTGGATACTTTTGTAAAAATATTAATCTACCTATATTATTAGATTAAGTCTTACGTGTGATCTTGCGATTTACATACTTTCTTTTTTGACAAAAACGTTAATTTGCTTACATCGGATATTTGCCTTTCACTTCTTCCCAACACTATAGCACGTAGCTGAGCGGGGACCGCATTAAAATGCTCTGAACGTTAAGATTTAGTAACCAGAAGAAAGCCAATTATCATGGTATCGCATTGTTTCTTTTTTTTTTGTTTTTGGGATAGGAGAAAATCGCCGGACTTCCGCCCTCCACTGAGGATGGACGGTGGGACATGCCGGAGTCGAACTGACTAAAACCTCCTGTCGTTCAAAAACCCACGTCCAAGCCTCGCATGAGAGAACTCATGAATAGGCAAAGGGGGTAAAGTGAAGTGTTTAGTGCGGAGCACATCTCTCCCATCACCCTCCTCCTCGGGACGCCGGGCCGGTGGTCGTCGGCGCCACGACCACCAGCCCTCTCGATCGGCAGGCTATCCGAAGCCCACCTATTACAGAAGGGGTAGAAATTTATTTCCTGAATTCCCTCGTTCTCCTTAACCCTTTGATACACGCATCCGACGAATCGCCGATCAACTATGTGATTCTATTAAAGTTGAGAGACCATTATGTTAACACACTAAAGAAAACTAAAAATAAGGAAGTGTACTGCGTGTGTTAGTCAGTGTGTGTACAACTGTGTTTATTCACATAAGTTTGAGAGGTTGGGTTTTTAAAATAATTTGAATATAAAATTATGAGTACTGAGTTGACATGTTGGTAACATATTTTAGATTTATTTTCACCATATTATGGAATGACCTTATAATTTAAGAATGTTCGAAAACAGATAAAGATCATTAGATATGTACAATTAAGCAAGACATTACTTTTGGAAAGGTTTAAAATCTTTTTAGGTTTTGATAAATTTTTTTCAATTTGATTATACTTACTGTACAATTTGTGGTTCATCTGCTGCACATATATTGGCAACTCCCTTGTCTGGTGGTGCTACGGCACAATACTGTAGTCCTGCATATGTCTTCCATAGTAAATGCTTTCTATAATATTTAAGGCTGCAACACAAAAACGTAACATTTCAGCATAAAAACTCAGAAATGAGGCTCGTGTTTTTGTTTTTATTATTGTTTACTGCATTTTATAAACATATCTCACCCTTCATAGAGCAAAGCTATAATAAATATTGCAAAAAATGATCCCACAAATTCACCAACTTCTGTTACGTTCCACCAAGAGAAGAGAATAGTTTCGATGTAGCCACCGTGAAACTAAAAATGAAATAAAATTTATGTTGAAAATTTTAAGTAATGTTGACCAGGAGAAAATTTTCTTTATTTTATTGCATAGAAATGGACACATGGACAAGCTCACGGACCACCTGTTGTTAAATGGTCACTGAATACCATAGACATGAACTATGTTAATGCAGCTCTATCTTGATATATGAGCTTAAGTCTGTTTTTTCAGTACAACAGAGGCTCCATCCTTCAAACCGAAACGCATTACTGCTTCACGGCAGAAACAGCACCGACCCAGTCGTATCGCTCGATACGAATGTACCGTCTTATCCTATGGCCATGATGACTTCAAGCTACCTAGTTCCTACTAAATGCCGGTTGGCGATCGCAATCCGTTAGTATAATACTCAGAAAAAGCTGCTGGCCATCTCCTATAAGCCTCAGTCTCTTTTTTGACATCCACAAAGAAATGGGGTGCTGCTATTCTAAACTTACTCTACATAGATAAAGACAGCATGCTAATCTATACCCAAAAATGCATATTCAACAAGGAAACATGTTTTAGAAACATTAGGAGATATCTTGCTTACCGTCATGGACATGCCCATATTGTGGCTACTGTGATCACCATGGCCTGAAAAAGTGTGGACATTGTGATCATTCATATCTGTGTTGTGCACAATTCTGTTATACGATGAATTAAGAAGTCCCTGAAATAATTACAATTTGTTTGACACAGTTTTCATTTCATCTTAAAATTATTCACTAAAATAAACATAGTAATTGAATTCTTGTGATCAGTTGCAGATAACTGCCAAAGTGCCTACCCATCCAAATTCAGGTTTTATTCAAAAAACCTACTTAGTATAATAGCAGGTAAAAAAACGGAACAAAAAACCATGTATCTTGCAGTTTGAACAAGACAGACATTTGTATTTGAAGTTTGATGCATACTAATAATTATTTATTTAAAAAAAACAAATAAGATCTAAGCCTACTAGCAGCAAATTTAATTGTTTGAATAAAATCAATGAAATAAGTAAACAATTATATATTTATTTCAATTATTTTTTAAGCTTTTTCTATTTGATAAAAAAAACATAATGACATCTGTGTTTTTTTCCTCTCAGCTGTTTTCATATACTGTACGATGTTGAATAGTCTACTTGATATCAATGGATTCCATACTTTTAAAGCATTTGAAAATATTTTAATTATACATTAGATAAATGGAAAATCCTTTGTTTCCTGTATCATTTATATTATTTACTTTTAACTCACATTAATAGGCATTTGGTGGCCTATATGTCTTGAATGATCAATTCCATGGTGTTCATGCCCAGCATGGCCCATATCCATATTGTGGTGTTCATGATGTTCGTCCATCTGGAATAAAAGGTTTGAAATTAATTTCAGAAAAGTACTAGGTTTAAATGTTGATAGACAGACAGAAATATTTGTAGACTTAACAGTGACACTATATAATTCAATTGAAACGCCGCTCAAAGGAAGACAAATAATGAAAAAGTAAATATTGATGAATAAAGTTTATATCAATATTGTATTAAGTAGTGTTGTTATGAAAATCATTAAAGCAGAGCTTGTTTGAAAACAGTACAAGATAAGCATAGCCATTGTTACTTACAACCTTTGATAATAATCATTATTAAATAGTGTACTTGAGATTACTTTATTATTTGTCCACTGCTATCTATTCATTTATTGTAATTATTCTTACTCAGAACAATGCAGTTGTTTATCAGTGGAAATTTATTAGCTTTTAGTTTTTTATGTCCAGTCAATCATTGCTTTTATTACAGAAATATTTGTAGTCTTTATTAGTTGATAATTGAACAAAATTGTCTTAATTTTTTTTTAAACATACCACTTTAACTAAAAAATCAGCTAAGCCTTTATATACACCAGCCTTTGCTTTAGAATGAGAGGCAAAGCAATATGAATTAACAAAAGTGATAAGTTTTAATATTTAATTTAACAATTTACAAGAACAACATTTCAGCTTCTGATATAATTCCGTTACATCTTTTTTAATATAATTAGAACAAGTTAAAAAATAAGTTAGATTTTGATAAATTATACAACAATGAAAGTACTGAGAAAACTAATTGAAAGATATTTCACCTTGAATTTTAGTTTTAGGTGTTTTGTTTAGAAAGTACTACACTGTATGTCATGAGTGGCAAACTGTATCAGGGCCAACTACTTTTCTAAAGTGAAAGTATCATTGTGGATGTAAAGTTTAAATTATTGGTAGCAACTTACATAACAATACATTATGAAACAACTTGCCCAAATGTAACCAAATGAAAGCCAAAATTGGTTTTGGTGAAAAAATAAGGAAGATTACAATTAAATCAAAATTTTCAATGAAATACTCTAATTGGAAATGTCACAAAACGTTCAATATCATTATTGATAACAAAACATTTCTAATTAAATAATTATGTTCGTGATGAAAATGCATATTGTTTTCATCACGGTTACAATTTTGCTTATGAAAGACGTAGGTGACTACATACGCGAAATGTGAAAAATGCATTAAGCGATTTGGTTAATCAGAAAACCTTACCATTAACTATTCATTTAAGTTGACCATAAAGTTGTCATAATATAAAATTAAGAATTAAGCTCTACAATTTTTGGGCGATAGATAGTAATTAATGAAACACAAACCTAGTACGGGGCTACGTAGGTGCACTGCAATAAAACCAAAGAAACTTTCAACTTTTGTAAATATTAATTTGAACTGTGAACTACGAGGATAAAAGCGTTTTGAATTTTAATGTGATCATATAAACCACCAAAGCCTAGTCTAATTGGTAACGAACTTTATGAAAATAGAATACGTGGTACGTTGCAAACCGCAACTGAAATTATGAATACATAATCATATATTAAGTGTATAATCTATGTACATAATATTGCAATGTCTGTTGGCACCTATTACTTTATACTTTATTCTTTGATAGGTAGGTACATACTGGTACATACCTACTTAATTGTACAGCTGTCGTTTTGATTTGAATTGTCTAATTTGATTGGCATAGGGAATGCAGCCCATACAGTCAGTATGGATAGTAGTTCTAAAAAGACTCAAACTCTCTGTTGTGTGGGAGTAAATTATAAATGATTATGGAATGAATAGAAAAATAATAATCTCTAAGTAAAATCTCAGAAAATTACTATAATTAAAACTACATTTAAAGTTTATTCTCGAGCTTAAAGTATATTATATGGCTTGCGAAAATATATTTTTTTTTTTTAAATCTCAACTCTGCTAACATATTTGAGGGAGTCCGTATAGAGTCCCTTCTTTATTTCGCCGTAAAATCGTGTTTTATGTAATTAACACCACAGTTCAAACAATATTAGTTTTATTGTTGTAACGGCAAAAATCATTCTAAGATATTATATTATATTAGTTACTAGCTGACCAGGCAGACTTCGTAGTGCCTCAATCGATAAATAAAATACCTAAGCTTTATCCATCCGATGGGGGACACATCAAAGGAAAAACATAATTGTTATTTTTATTAAATTTCGAGCATTTTCATATTTATCTACCTTTTAAACCTTCTCTGGACTTCCACAAATAATTTAAGACCAAAATTAGCCAAATCGGTCCAGCCGTTCTCAAGTTTTAGTGAGACTAACGAACAGCGATTCATTTATATATATACTAGCGACCCGCCCTCGCTTCGCTTCGGAAACATTAAAACACACATGAAACCAAAAAAAAAATTAAAAAAAAGTAGCCTATGTTCATCAGGGACAATGTCGGCTTCTAATGGAAAAAGAATTTTTCAAATCGGTCCAGTAGTTTCGGAGCCTATTCGAAACAAACAAACAAACAAATCTTTCCTCTTTATAATATTAGTATAGATATATATATATATATATATAGAAGATAGAAGAAGAAGATTAAATATTATTATACATTATATTTTATTTTTTTACGTTTTTAAATTTTCGGCGGCAAAAAGGTCCCGTGTCACAGACTATCTTCTTTTTTTCCCACCTCTCGTGCGTTCCGACTTACGCATCATATAAAACGCCACATATTGGCACATATTGATATTCTTATTTTTATGAAAAATGATATTATGAAGTAAAATGAAATGAAATGAAGATGATTAATTTGAGACATTAATCAACTGGGATGAAATTAAATGAAATGAAATGAGATGAGATGATATGGGATTAAATAATATAATCTCAGTAAAATGGTGGTAATTTACTGCGATTTTTTCAGTGGACTTTTTGGAGGATCGCGAGAAGTTCCATCCAGCGGCTTTGTTTCATTTTCCCACATTTGCGCACTTTCACAGATATTAAACAGTTAATAAACTGCCGTTATTACACATTTAAACCTGAAGAAACACCAAATAGACTAAATAAAACAATTCACACAACTTCACTCCTCGCGTTCCCACCAAAAAGTCAATACCGCCACAAAACGACATTAGTTTATAATAGTTCCCGTGTTATCATTTTTTTCTATGTATGCTTCACCATTGAACTGATATCAATCAATTTGGTCAGTTCAGATTGTTCTTAAGTTGACACCTCTATCTCGAAGCGAGGAAAAAAAAAAAAAATCGGAGAATTTATAAATAAAGAAATAATGCATCGGAATCAATCTTTGGACTTGCATGATTGTTTTACTTTGAAAACCAAATAAAAGCTTATATTATGCATTTAACAATATTTTGGAACCCATATTTTACCATTATTTACTTTAATTATTCGCCATACACAGGGACGCTCATGACTCTTGTTTAGCCGCCATGTCTGAAGTTCGTTGTGTCTTGGGAGACTGTGCTGTGTTATTCGTAAATGTTTTATTTGTTAAATTGAGTTTACGTCTTAAAAACAATGATTTTTCTTGTTATTAGTGTTATTGTGAAAGAAAGTTAATTGTGGTGTGTTTTAGAAATTGATGCCTATCGGTACATTTTGTATGTGAAGAAGTCTCAAACATATATTTTTAGTCCATCCGCCATATTGGCGTTAATATCCCTTCGTAAGTCTTTTTCCATAATTTTAGATTTACGCAAGAATTTTTGCATTAGAATTTGTGTGTAAAATAGTAATTTTAAAGCCAATGACTTCTTGTACATTGTAGTTCAATTTGCATGTTCAAGTATTTTGCAGATTTTCGGGTTTGAATTCATGGCCTCCTTAACTCGTATTTTACCATTTCCATCTACATCGTATTCTATTTCCGAAAACTATTTAACTTTGAGTTACTCTTAGATAGTACATAATATGCTAAAGTTGTTGAAAATTTTTGATAGTCTTAATTAGGAAACACTTCGAAAACAATCTCCCAACCATAATTTCACATGCATTCATCGTGAAATCTTGTCGAAACATCTTTGTTTGATGCGTAATCTAAAGCATTTCTCATTGTTTACGTACGTTAATGCTTCTCCAGGCTATTACTTTCTAAGGATCATGATTGTATAGATAGAACATACAAAACTATCCAAAAAGAATGTTCTAGATCTTCTCTAGAATTAACTACATTGTTGAGTATACATCTCCAAGTCTGTAAATTATGGCAGTAAATATATAAACTTAACTTGAGGTTATGTTACAGACAATCAATGTAAATATTATTATGTGATAGTTGTCCCATAATTTGTAGAGCAGATTTACATTTACACCAAACCTATTCATTTCCAATAATTGATATTACTATAGCAGTTGAAAACTTCAAGGTATGCAGTTGCATTTTTGGGATTTAAAATCGTTTGGTCTCTTAATTATGTTGTTTATAGTACATGAAAATGCGAATTGAATATGTCAATAAAAATTTCGCTTAATTGAGTAATAGAAAAAGAGTCAAATGCTGTGGACCAATTAACCAATCTGAAAAAAACAAATCTTAATTCCTCAAAAAGTCAAGACATTAAATTAAATGATAACAAAATTAGATACCCAGAATTATCTTGATCATCAAAGCCAAAGTAAAATTGTTTAAAACAATCATTATAGTACCTTTATGTTACATTCAACATACTGTAGGTCACCTGAATCGTTTCTATGTAGTACCTAATATTTAACATAAATTATACAAATTAAATTTTGGTTATGTGGTATTAATATTTAAAAAATATGTAAACTAAGGTTTTAATATTTCTTTTTATCAGCATAATAGCAGTTCATTTAATAAATAGGAAAAGCTAAAATGGCATTTTATTTATGTCCCTGTTTTAAAATTAATAAATAGTACTATGAATGATGTATTTAAAGGTATAAATAATCAAAAGAAAAATCTATCATTAACTTTATTGAACATTTATTTAATAGAGACTCTTTACAAACCTACGCTATTTGAAATTAAATTACAAGTTGACAACCATGAATTAAAGAGAAGATTTTAATTATTTTATGTCAGAAAGGAGTTTAATATTCATGCTATTTTGTCTTCTTTTAAGTCTGCAGATGAAAATTGAATTGTGGGATTATTTTTGGATTATACTTTATAATAGGATACAGTATTTTCCACCTGCTCCCCAGCTCCTCTAGGAGGTCAAATAAAATTCTTCATGTTGAATGTGTAATCAAGGACACTTGGCATCCTATGCAGCTGTACCCAATTAAGTTTTGAAAGAGCATGTTAGTAATTGTTGCACCCTTGTGAGATGCTTACTTTGACATGTCTGCAAACACTGTTGTGTTCAGCCTTAATCTTCTCTGTGAAGAAACTCAATTTTTTATGATTGTCGTTTAGAGGTACTCTTGCAGATGATTCATGAAGCAGAATACTTTTTGTACATGGTATGGTACAGTAGGGTATCAGTTGGGCATCAATCAATATCAATATGTTAAAAAGTGTTAAGACCTTTGATGGAAGTAAAATTGAAGTAGTTAATTGAAAAGTAAAAGCTGGTCCCACATAATCTCTAAAGCCGCTATTGTTATGATTCTCATACAAAAAACATTATCATTTAATATTGGTATTTATTCATTTTGTCCCAGATAATTTTATATATTATTAAATTTTATATAAAATGGTCTAAAACTGTCATAATAGATATGTGTAAGAGAATGTTATTTATAAATAGTCGCCATATTAGACACAAACTTTAAAGTAGAGATTATTTTGAAGTAGCTGTATTATTTATGACTAAGATTGGTAGTAGGATAATATCAGAACTATGGTTTTTACATGCTTGAAATCTTTAGTCAAAAACTGGAAAAAATAAATAAATGTACAAATATAAAAATGTTCTAGCTAAAATATGAAGATTCACTATTGCATCTACTACTAGTTTGCTACATTTACAAAGCACATCATATAGCTAATCGCTATCTAGTCTATTGATAAAATTTAGAGTGGAATTAGAGAAGCTGTGTAAACAATATACTTGATGATATAGTGCTAAAGTGCGCAGGGAAGGACAGGGTGCTATAATTTGTAATAAAAAAAAACTAGGTATATCTGTAATCATACATAGTGATATAGTAACTAATAATTATGGTTAACACAAAAAAGAAAATAACATTCAACTCTGTTTATTTTAATAAACATACAAATAATTCCCTTTATAAAATGTTCTATTTATCTTATAAACAATGTATAATATGAATTTGGAAAATATATTTTATATAAATTAAAACAATATAATACAATATAATGATTGTTTAATTAATTTATGAAAATTATAATAAATTAACTATAGAGTATTTGAATGTACTTTAAATCCACAACATAATAGCTCTGCTAGTGTTTAGTGTAATGGAAATCTAAAAGCATGTGTAATTAATAAATTTTGAATGACTGAAAATTGCAAAAAATATATTTTCGCTCTATGATAATCATATAACCATTTATATGAGTATGATAGAACAAACGATTTTATGGTAAAAAATGGTTATAATCATAAAATTTATAATATATAATTCATGTAACCATTAAAATTTTTATATATTTTTTTTCCCTGACTAACTTGTCCGATTAGTTCATTTTATAAAAAATCTTGTGATTTTATTCTATTTGCACATAAAGCAGTTGATTACCACCATTATTTCACATTTTCAATGATAGAATCATTAATTTAGAAAAACAAAATAACACGGCATATTTTCACATTCTCTTCAGTGTTGTTGAAATGCATTATAAATATTTCGTTAATTTGCTTATATCAACTTATATTAAAAAGTAAATATACATAAAACATATCTGTATTTTATAAATATTTTTGATATGACAGAAGTTCAAAAAATCAAGAAAAATAAGAATAACACTCAGAAATTTATTTAAATAGGCACAGAATGCCTGTATACTAATAATTAAAAAAAAATTTTTTTTTTAAATGGTTTGTATATTTGCTCATTTTATACAACCTTTCCTGTGTGACACTGATAAAGTCAAGAACAGGAACTAGGAATATTCTACTTAGTTGTGGCAAGTGCGGTAAGGGCGAGTAGATAGCAATAGACACTTCCTTAAATATTTCCAGCAGGTTCTGCACGTAACTTTAATCAAGACAATTGTTGCTTTTCTAGCACCCAGCTTTTTATTGTTGCTCTTTCAGCTAGCCAGCTTTTTATTTAATTGAGGCATACCATACAACTATTTAGTGTAGATATGAAGCAATCTGAAGTACTGAGGCATAATAAGATGCTATTTCCTCATCTTCTTATTCCTTCGCTCACGCATCGCTTATCTGATTGAGTTGAAATTTGTAGAGTAGTTGGTTGCCAATTCAGGTAAGGTTTCTGGCACATACATTAATGTATGATCGGTGCACACAATTTTCAACAAATGGGTGTAGTTAAAATAATATTTCACGGTATGTATAGAACTGCCACTACTATCTATAAAAACATGAAGAAGCAAATATTTCTATAAATTATAGTATACAATCTCTTCAGATTCGTAAGAGACATTCTTAAGAAATTTCTTTTGTCGTAATTTTTAATTTCATTGGATCCATTTAGCTATTTTTCCGTCTCGGTCCGGCAAGTTTTCAGCGTACATCGGAAGTCACTGCGCTTACATTTCGTATTGAAAGAGTTATCTATAGGCGGGAAAACCCTGAAGAAAGTAATAGCAAAAATAAAGAAAACTACCGTTTGTAAAGATTATTGAACAACAACCAGGTTTTTTTTAGTATTAAACACGGAATTGGAAAAAAATTATAGTTACTTAACTGGCTTTTGCCATCCAATTAAACCTATTGGATAGTTTGGGTATACAATATGAGTGCAGTATGGCATCAATTTTGCTTTTTAGATGAGAATATTCTTGAAAAAATAAGCTTTTATTCCAAGAAGTATAAATATACCAAAACTTTATTGATTGCAAAATACAAGACTTACACATATTCTTCGCTAATAAAGTTATCAATTACTAGCGACCCGCCCTCGCTTCGCTTCGGAAACATTAAAACACACATGAAACAAAAAAAAAAAAAAATTTAAAAAAGTAGCCTATGTTCATCAGGGACAGTGTCGGCTTCTAATGGAAAAAGAATTTTTCAAATCGGTCCAGTAGTTTCGGAGCCTATTCGAAACAAACAAACAAACAAATCTTTCCTCTTTCCTCTTTATAATATTATTAGTATAGAAATCTTAAGAGATTGCATTCCATTCTTCCTGTTAATTCGTTTTTAGATATCTTAAATTAACGAGGCTAGGATTACCTTTTAAACCCTTTTTAGCTTATCTCACACACATTCTCTATGATCTAAAAGGTCGGCAAGGTTGCGAGCTACCCCATAATATTAATTTATACTAAGAACAAAATTTTAAAATTGGGTGCATTTTATCTACATGAAAAAATCCATGTCTGAAAGGAGCAAATGGCACTACAATTTCTGCTATAACATCAGATACATATTGTGCCACTGTTATTGACTCGTTCTCAATGGTGCCTAGATCCGTACGTAGCAGCCCCCTTACATATCCCCCCTCTCCTTATTACTGACCGCCACCATACCATTCTAATAAATTTACTTTGAGAGTACCTCTCTCCCGAGCGTTTAATGATGTGGCTGCAAGGAAAACCCTTTTTCGCCGTTTTAGGCACACGAGCATACGGTTCTCTGATAGTTACCGATACTACTGATAGTAACTGTCTATTGTCACTCGTGAATGTGCAAATAAAATTAATTTAAGCCATTGGTAGGCAGCGACTTGGCTGTGGCCCTGGCATTGCTGACGGCATTGAGCCACGGTAACCACTTCTCATAACGGGGGTCTTGTGCTCGTCTGCCTACAACTGCATAAATAAATAAAAGTGAATGTATCCCGGCGGATTACTCCTCTGCTGTTGTGTCCAATGTAACCCTCTAACTTTTTAGAACTTCGTTCTTACCTCAGATGAGTCATGACCACAGTTTTCCACTTACATCCTTTAACTGGGGATCTCATATATTGTTCGCTCTGCCAAAATCTCTTGAAAATTCGGTTTATTGCATGTTTTGATAATCATCATCTTTGTGCCTTTCTCCAGTTACGATTAATATAACATCTCTAGTGAACCTAATTTAGTGCTGCTTAGATTGAGTATTTTTAATAGATAATATAATGAAGAAAAATAGAGAAAACCAAATAAGATAAAAGATACAATGAAATTAATCTGTATTTGTTAACTTTATTTGCAGATTTACTACCTAAGAGTGTCAGGCGCTCCGACAGATACAGCTACTACCCTGCAGTTATATGCAAGGTAAGCTGAAATAGAAATATTAAAAAGAAAATTTCGGTTTGAAGGGTGTAACAGCCGTTATACAATACAAGGAAGCCTACATACATATCTTGTGTCACAACCTAGGTGATGGCGTTCACATTGTGTTGCCTGTGGGCTTCGGTAACCATTTAATATCATATGGGCCATGATCTCATAAACTAATCTAAGCTACTAAAAGAAGACAAATTTGTAAATATAAACAGATTACATTCTTGAAATATGCCGTACTTTTTACTGCCTGTCAAGACACTAGAATACGGTTCCTCTGATAGCGAGTAGTAATTGCCGCACGCTCATAGACATTAATAACGCACAACTAAGTCGCTGCCTAGCGTTGGGGACTCTTTAGAGCCTTATTTGGTCTTGGACTTTGCATTGATCCTGTTTATGTGCATTGGTAGTCACAGGCTCAGAATTAAAACTTATTTTACTTTGATTTTGGTGTGATTAGTCAATATTTGAATATTCTGCTACATAGATTTTTCTTTGGTCTTCGAAAGTCTTAGACAATTAAAACTACATTTACGGTTTAATCCCTCGTTTTTTTAACTGTCATATTATTGCAGACATTTTGAATACTTTACAGACATCGTTGTATCGTACTAGAAATCGTCACGTGTGGTCGTCAAAATATGACGACGACTAAGTTGTTATTCATCGACATTTGAATATTGTCTATTCTTTAATAAATATTTCTAATTTTTCATTATATTGCATATATTGGTTTCATAATAAAAGGGTCCCCAGGTGTTGGTAAATTAAACGGTAAAAGCGGTCTTAAATATTTCTGAGACTTAATAAAAACGAAGAAAATGTTATAAAGTCATGATCATGTCATTAGGTTGTTTGTTTTTGTTTGGCTAGTGCTGGGTTATGTTACTGTAAAATAATATTTATTATAATATTCACTTTTATATTGCAAAAAAACATTAAACTGGAACTTTAACTTTAATTTGTTTTTATTTCAGGTAGGGTTTAAGTTATCCATGAGTGGAGCGAAGTACTTTTAGGTGCAAAAGCACCAAAACTAATTTATATTATGATAGAACAGTTTAGTATAATAAGAGGGTTTAGCTGATGCCACTGAGTCAGAAATTGGATGAACCTCTCGTTACAATTGAGGTGAGGTTTACAGTTTACTGAAATACGGTAATCCCGCCTATAACTCGGTAGATTGGTTCCGCATTATAGGAAACGTGTTGTAGGAGTATTCTCGCATAACGCGCTTGTATGACCCATGTAACGCGTTATGTACTAATGTATTTGTACAATACAACCAATGTTTTTACAAAAAAAACAAACTAGGAACATAAATTTAATAAATTAATTAAATTAAATTTTTAAGAACACAATTGACACAATGTGCAATGTACCCGAAATTCATTATGAATTGTGCAAATAATTACAAATTCACAGTACAGAAATATGTATAACGTGTGAAATCCCCGCGTTATGTGTGGAATACTCGTGTTATACGAGGGACTGAAATCACGTAATTTGAATATGCGTTTTAAGAGTACCGTGTTGTAAGGGAGATTACTATAATTGTTTATTTATTTGATTACAAATACTACAGTTATAGAGTCACTTTGGCAGGTAGATTGCTGACTCCAGCACAATGCAGCAGGCGGTTGATCCCTTGGCAACAACAAGCACGGTGAATAAATTGTTAAAATTTGAACTCTTAGTACTGTTTTTTTAGTATCTAATTTCTTTGTATGTTTACTTGTACAGCCGGCGGCGGAGCCTGTTAATGGTACGCCACCGGAGGATACCCCCCGAAGACAAGGCCGCATAACGAATCAGCTCCAATTTCTGCAGAAAAATGTAATGAAAGCAGTATGGAAACACCAATTTGCGTGGCCTTTCCACCAACCAGTAGATGCAAAAAAGTTAAACCTACCTGTAAGTGATAATCACGTATTACATTCAACGATGGTCTAAAGTAAATACTGAAAAAATATCACAATTTTAAAATAATTATCTTTACATAGGATTACCACAAAATTATAAAGAAACCAATGGATCTCGGAACCATAAAAAAGCGGTTAGAATCCAACTACTATTATTCCGCCCAAGAATGCATCCAAGACTTCAACACGATGTTCACTAATTGTTACGTTTACAACAAACCTGGCGAGGATGTTGTTGTGATGGCTCAAACTTTGGAGAAGCTCTTCTTGAACCGGGTGAGTCTACAGAGTAATATTTCACAAGATCAACTGTAGAGATAAAATTATTATGCATCATTAAAGGTTTGTTTCACTTGTAGATAGCACAAATGGACAAAGAAGAGAAAGAAATCGAAGCACCCTCGAAGGCCGGAAAAGGCGTAGCAAAAAAGCGGGGAACTGGTGGGAGTGCCGGCGGCGGCGGTGGCGGTGGCGGCGGTGGCGGCGTGGCAGTGGCGGCGGCCACAGGCGGCGCGCGGGTCGCGGTGAAGCCGCCGCCGCCACACTCCGCGCTCGTCGGTTCCACCAACACCACCACCGCGCCCACGCTTGTCGCACCGCCGCCTACGCCGCCTGCCACGCATACTGGACTTCCACAACAAGTACGTCTATTGTAGTTTTTTAACCCTTTGATAGTGGCTCTTAAATTTTTTTCACGTGGCGATGCATTAACATACACCTTACAAATTAACATACTTACAAGATTTTTTTATAGTGGATAATTTTAGATAAACAGCATTAATCTATTGAAAGTAGTTTTACAGTTAACATCTAGGAATTTACCTCACTGTCTCGGGTCACCTAAGATAAAAATATTGTGTTCCTAAATCTCAAGACACAGTGGTAAAGGCATTCGAGAAACCAATGTGTGGCGACACTGTTTTGGAAACGCTTTTATAAACTATACGTGACTTTTATTATGTTGAATTTATATTATTTTAAATTATTTCATTCAGGTGGCGTCTCAACCTTCTAGTTTTCATGTAACGCCAACCCCGGCGACTCCGGTTTCGTCGATCCCCACCGTCGCATTATCGCAGACACAACCCGCGAAGGTAGTATTCGATATTAATAATAATAATAATATGGAACATTTACCCAAGCATAAATTTCAAAGAAGTCTTAATCCTCCATTCTTAGTCAGCAAAAAATTTATAACAAAATACATTTACCAAAAATACTAAATACTTAAAAAACACTTTCGTGGACAAATTGAGAGGAACACAAACGATGGGGCGTGGCAACACTAAGTACTGCGTTCTAGCTTTCCCAATACAATTATTAAAATATGAGTAATATAAGAAACTAAATACTAAAAAAACTTGCAATTTTTCTCTATGTATTTCATAATTTTGATAATTTTAGTTATTTTATAATCTTTTTTGACTGATAAGCTAAAGCCAAATTAAAAAACTCAACTATCATAATATGCGTGATATTTTGTTTTATACGCACTTGTTTAATTTCCTCTAAAGGACAATGCCCAAAAGTGGGCCAACTTCATGACAAAACTATTTGTACTTGAAAAACTATGCCTTATTTTTTCATGTTGTTTAGTTTATGTATCAACATTTCTTTCACCCTGGCATTGTTTTACAAAAAAATAAATTACTTATTTGATAACATCCCAAAACTGAGTGCCATAGTTTTTAAATTCGCCAATAGACAAAGGGAAAATTTGCCCATACAGCCTTATAGTAAACTTATATGCTGACAAACGAAAGAGTTGTCTGTGACTTGAACAACAAATTTAAAAAATTGCTAATGGTTATAATTCACAGACTTTTTAGTTTATTGTTGTTCAATTCAATATTTATGTATTGTAATAATAATTATTACTTAAAACCATGAATTTGAAATTAATGATTCCATTAGTAAAAATCTCAATGGCCTACCATTACTCTATTCTTATATATATTTATATTTATACTTATTGTACACAAAAAGAAAATACAATAAAAACAGATTTAAAGAATGTCTAAATACTATGTACAAAGGCGAGCTTAACTCATTCATGAGTTTTCTTCCAGCAAACCATTATCAGAGAGAAATACGATGTATAAGAGGGGAATAGTGTACAATATAAGAGCTATTAAAGCATGTTTTTTAAACTAAGCATTAAAAAAAAATATCTAATATTAAATGAAAAATATATATAAATAAAAATACATAAAACAATAACTTAAATACGATTAAAGTGACAGGAAATGTTTCTTCATTTGACTCTTAAAAACTTCTAGAGAGGAACTAGCACGAATAGGTTGAGGGAGAGAATTCCATAATCGCACTGCTTGTATTGTGAAAGAGCCACTATAGCGACTAGAGCTGTGTATGGGAGTTTTTAAAAGAAGAGAAGTAGCTTGTCGACTAACTTTGCCGTCAGGAATCAGATATTCAAAGCGTTCACGGAGATAGATAGGGGCATCAGGATTGTGAAGAATAGAATAGAGAAAAGAGAGGATGTGGCAATCTCGACGTCGCCTAATCGGCAGCCACCCCAGCTCAGCCCGGAAATCAGAGACATGGTCATACTTCCGGAGACTAAAAATGAAGCGGATGCACAAATTCTGCAGACGTTCGAGTTTATCTAAAAGCAATTCAGAAGCATCTAGAAAACAGATATCAGCATAATCGAGAAGAGGAATTAAAAGCGTTTGGGCAAGATAAATTTTAGTGCGAAGAGGCAAGAATTTTTGAAGGCGTTTCAGAGACTGAAAGGAGTAAACTGTTTTTCTGCTTACTTCGGAAACGTGATTAATCCACGAGAGGTGACTGTCGATGTATAAACCTAGATTTTTGACACATTTCGAATACGCTATCGGAACGTTGTCGTAGAGGATGGGCGCTAACGAGCTGTAATCGAGAAGGCCGCACATATGCCTACCACCAACAATGAGAGCTTGCGATTTCGAAGGATTCACCAAAAGACCAAAGGACTTGGCCCAGTTGTAAATCGCAGAGAGATCCACGTTGATTGCCGAAATGGCAGCCCCAACGTCAGCAACCCTCGTATGACGATATAGCTGCAAGTCGTCTGCATAGAGATGGAAGTGTGAAGATAAAGATTGAGAAATTGTGTTTATAAACACAGAGAAGAGGAGAGGAGAAAGTACGCCACCCTGTGGAACACCCGCAGTGAGGTCACACCACTCAGAGAAAGACTCTTCATAGCGAACCGACTGCGAGCGTCCACGGAGGTAAGAATTAAACCACTGAATTACCGAAGACGAGACATTAAGAGAGGATAGGATACCGAGAAGAATGTCAAAATCAACTGAATTAAAAGCATTGCTAAAGTCCAGTAAAACCAAAATAGTAATTGATTTCCGCTCCATGGCCAAGCGAATATCATCGGTGATTTTCACCAACGCGGTGACAGTGCTGTGACCTGGACGGAATCCAGATTGATACGGACTCAGTAGGTTATTCGAAGAGAGGTAAAAAGACAGTTGTTTCTGAACAATACTCTCGAGGACTTTGGAAAAGATCGGAAGAATAGAGATGGGACGGTAATGGGACAAAGAAGCAGGTTTTGCAATTTTAGGCAAGGGTAGGACATGAGCCTTTTTCCAAAGTGACGGAAAGGAACTGGACTCAAGAGAAAAATTTATTATGTGGCAAAGGACAGGAGCAATTTCCTCCATGATAAGTGTGAACATTTGAAGCTGCAGATTATCACATCCTACTGCCTTGGTGGAAATGGATTGAAAGGATTTTTTAATATCCCGCTTAGCAATTGGTGTAAAGGAAAAAGAAGTATTTAATGGCTTAGAAAGATTTGAGAGATGGTTAAGAGTAGAAGATTTGATGGTGGCATCGAGCGTGACTGGAGGCTTGGCAAAATGCGCATTGAGTGCGTCAATATTCGCCATCACGGTATTCTCCTCAACAGCCTTACCGATACCAAGAGACTTGAGAAATCGCCATACTTGTGTAGTATCGAGATTAGTTACGGAATTGTGAATGTGGCGTCTCTTTGCATCCCTACACAGGCGACTGCAACGGTTGCGAAGTTTTTTGTAGACTGCCCAGTTTTCCTCAGACGAGTTCTTCCTATACCTCATTTTTGCTTTATTGCGCCTACTCATAAACAACTTAATTTCATCAGAGAGCCATGGTGCAGGCAAGTGCCTAACCCTGATTCTCTTGAGAGGTGCATGGTTGTTGTAGAGATCTAATAGTAGGTTGTTAAAGGCAGCAACTTTACTGTCGATGTCATTGCAATTGTAAACAGACGACCAGTCCAGATTACCAGCATCAATCCTCAAACGCTCGAGAGCAATATCTTTGAAACTGCGGAGAAGGAGAAATTTAGATTTGCGTCGAGGACAACGAACTTTGTAAGAAAGGTAAATAAGGTCGTGATAAGAGAACGAAGCTGATAACTGTCCATGCGTTGAAACTTTGGAAGGGTCAGAGACAATAATGAGATCTAAAAGAGAAGGAGTAGAGTGAGGAGCACGATGAGTCGCCCCCAAGGGAAGAGGGTGCATGTTTACAGAAGAGACTAGAGAGAGGAATCGCTGAGACCGTGCGTCATCCCTGATCAGGCAAGTGTTGAAGTCTCCAAGGATCAAGACATGGTCATATATAGAACATACATTTTCTAACATACTTTCAAAAGATGAGAAATAATCAATGTGACTTGAAGGACTATAAAAAACACCGGGAAGTATCTTGGTGTGCTGGATAGCTACCTCTATAAAGAGGTGCTCAGCAGATTGAGTATATTCGCTTGGTGACTGATCAATGACTGCATGCTTCAGATCAGCACGGAGGTAGATTGCAACACCACCACATCCGCGACCCGTCCTGTCATTTCGCAAAAGTTTGTATCCGGGGAGTGCATATTGCGAGGATGGGAGTGAAGGCTTAAGAAAAGTCTCAGAGATAAGCACAGCGTGAACATGGTCTGAGTCAAAGGAAGATAACAGATCAGGAAAATGTGCGTGAACACTTTGAGCATTGATGTGAACGACGTTGAAACATTTAGAAGAAGACGAAAGGGAATAAGCAAGTTGATCGCGTAGATGAGTGGAATCATCATTATCAAACGCACTAGCAAAGCTTCTATCAGAAGAAACAGAAGAAGAACATGACAAAAAATTATCATCAGTGTCACTGTACATGAAATGCTTTAAATAAGTAATAAAAAACAATAATACCAATAAAATAATAAACAAAGACTAACGAAAACAAAAAAATTAAAATTACACCTAATATCCTTAATAACTTCTAAAAATACAAAATATAATATTATCAAACGAACCTCCAAGAACAACAAATTAAAAACAATTATTTTAAATCATCAGTGATTTGGTATACCTACAACTAAAATTGATGGCCAAAAGCCACAGAGCCAAAGTTCTATTGTAAAGGAGGTAGGTAGCATACCAAAACATGTCATTGTGTCAAACTTGTCAAAGTCTTAGCAATGTATGTTGAAATACATGATTATACTTATCTAAGTCTAACCAACAAACACAAACTAAATTAATTTATATATCAAAATTAACAAACGCCAAACAAGTAAAACAGAAAGATAGACATAAAAATGAGTATGGAATACATCAAAGAATTATAACGAAGTAAAATAATTAAAAATAAATATTATGCTATACTTTCCATAAAATAAATAAAGTGAAACATTATTATTTAGGCGGTTTACGGATCCTCTTGTCCGACGTATTCTTGACCTGCAACTTTGTGGTTTTCACGGCTTCAGCAGACTCATCACCAGGCGCTGGTGCCACAGGGTACTGATTTATCAACAGACGGAGCTCAGCGACAGTCTCTATCTTCCGACGTGTTTTATCAGACAGCTGGATTACTATCTTGCCTTCTGATGTCCAGCACTGCTTAAGGCCAAAGTGTTTGCGAGCACCCAGAAACGCATCATGGCGGGACTTCGTCAAGAATTCAGACAACGTTAAACCAGAACCCTTCAGCAACACCTTATTCTTCCAAACTTCACTTCGATGGCTATGGCATTTGAACCTTATTAAAACTGGACGAGGCTTGCTTTTATTAGCTCCAAGATGATGACAAGTTACTATGTCAGTTGAAATAATATGACTCAATTTCATGGGACCTTTTAAAATATCCAAAACAGTAGCTGAAGGGTCTTTATTATTGTTGACCCCATGAAGCAACAGTACTTTTCGACGAGACATCATTTCGTGTCTGTCCAAGCCCAAAGTAAGCAACTCGGTTTGAGTTTTCAAAGCAGTTAGTGCATTACACACAAACGATTTAAATTCAGCAAACTCACGGGATAAACTCGCTATGGTTTTATGTGGGAGATCTGTGGTAGCTGCATTCTTCAAATCTTCTTCGTGTTGTGCCATTCTTAAATTCAGTGTTGTAGACAAGTCTTCCAGTTGTGCAAATAGTTTGGAGTAAATATCCATGGTGATGATAATTAAGTTTTTAGTTTGAGTGAGTTCAGAGGAGAAATAATTGTTGAAATGAGAGTATTAGAGGTCAGTGATCAACCTGGTATCAATAAATCATAACAATATAAGCTGTATTATATTTAAATTAAAATAAATCTTAGAACACAAATTTTTTAGTATTGTCACTTAGACTACCCTCACGAAAAAAACTCTTATTATATATGATCAGAGAGTTTTGGCAGCAACCCGAGTGAAGCGTCACTTGAAGTTTTATTTTATGTTTTTTAATAGCTTATTGTGATGTATAATATACAAATTGGGTGTTGTTTTGTGTATTAAATGTCATTGGAATAAAACTGTGGCTAACATCATAGCAGTGACTGTATTTTTTTTTCAAGATAAAAGATTGCGGAAATTCACGCTCACTCAATGTGCTATTCATCAAGTTGACGTCAAAACTCCCAAAAAGCAATAAAAAGAAATACACCGGATTTTTATTAACATAAAAAATATAACTATGACAGACTAGGCTGTATAGGCTACGCTCTTTGCCTGCTTGTTGGCGAATTTAAAAATAACAACAACAATATCGTTGCCGGCTACCGGATTTCATTTTATTATTATTATGAGGATATAATAATAATAAAATGTACGTAAGGGCTTATTTCTAGCAACATTAACCACAATTAACTTATTTAATACTGTAAATAATGATGAGAGCGATTATTGATTTCGAAGAAAACAATTAACAACTTAATTTTAGCTGCAGAAAAAAACAGATTTCTCTTAAACCTGGTTGAGAATATAAAAATCGCTTTCTGAATATGAAACGATATTTATTTGTCTATCAAATTAAGTTAAAATCATCATCACCCGACAACTTTTTTTAGGGGCCCAAACGCCCATAGAAAATGGGCATTGTCCTTTGGCTAAAATACGTAGGTAATATGATTTATTTGATAAAAAAAAATTATGTTTTAATAAATAGATGCTAGGTGAAAATATTATACTTCATTCGTTCTTAATCCATGTTAATACTTTTCATCACATTGTTGCTATCACCAATTTTTTAACATGTATGTAAACTGGCAAATTTAAACCCAGAAAACAATGAACTTGAACATATTAAAAACATCACTTGATCAAATATCAATGCTTTGAACTTTTGTTTTGTCACTGAGAAAACTAGCCAGTACCATGCATGTATCAAACGTCGAACAGAGGAAGAGTCACATAACATGCACAGCTATTAAGAATATTGTCAGTCACTGTAATCGGACATAATTTTAATAAGTTTAGCAAGCGATATGTCATCATGTCCGAAGTTTGTTGTGTAATATTATAGTAATTTTATACGGAAATAAAACTTCGCACTGCACTTGTGTATTTCGTATTGCGGCTGGTCAGTGTCGGCAGAGTAATAATGTGTGTTATTTTGTTGTCTTTCATAGGTCAAAAAAGGTGTCAAAAGAAAAGCTGACACGACTACTCCTATGGGTAGTTCATTTGAAGGAGGTTATACCACTCCGACAATAGATCAACAAAGTGGACCCAAACCTGCAAAAATATCTACAAGAAGAGAAAGCGGACGTCAAAAAAAGGTAAACGAATTTATAGAAACATAACTGATATCATGTGTCCCTGCGACTGAAGTAATCACACCAAAATTTATCCTGTTAACCACAATTTATTAACGACTATAGGCTAATAGAGTTGGTGACGAAAATTTCAAAATGGGTGGTCTTTCACCTGGTGTCGGAGGCGCTGGAACTTCGCATCATTCAGTTTTGACTCCGCAACTTGCTAAAGGAAAAGAGAAATTGTCCGATGCACTCAAAAGCTGTAATGAAATTCTTAAAGAACTTTTCTCTAAGAAACACTCTGTAAGTTGATGTCTTTTAGTTATAAATCATAAAATTATGGAAAGAAAACTAAAAAAAACATTTTTCTGACAGGGCTATGCCTGGCCATTTTATAAACCTGTTGATGCTGAATTACTTGGGTTACATGACTATTTTGATATCATCAAGAAGCCTATGGATCTCGGTACAGTAAAAAATAAGATGGATGGAAGAGCTTACAAGTCAGCTGCAGAGTTTGCTGCAGATGTTCGTCTTATATTTACAAACTGTTACAAGTACAACCCGCCAGACCATGATGTTGTTGCGATGGCTCGTAAATTACAAGACGTTTTTGAAATGAGGTAAGCAGGGATTATATATTTTTTAATATAATTAATTAAAAAAAAACATTTTTTATAGTTGTTATATTCTATGATTATTGTAATAGATATGCAAAGATTCCTGATGAGCCTGTTCATGTTGCGGCACATGCAGAAAAAGGAAGCTCTGCATCAAGTTCAGAATCTGGATCAGAGTCCGATTCAGAATCAGATGATTCAGAAGAAGAAAGAAACAATAAGGTTAAGATGCTCGAAAAAGAACTTCTGGCATTGCAAGAGAAAATGAGGAAACTCGTCGAGGAGTCTAGTAACAAAAAGAAAGCAAAGAAAAAAATGAAGGAGAAACAGAAGAAACAAATAACTACTGGAGTCACGCCTAAGGTTCCACCCACTCCGGCGTATACGGCCAAGACTAACAATATTGCAGACAACACAGGTGAGATAATTAATCTCAGAAGTTTTTTATATGATTTTTGCAGGTTTCATATTTTATAAGATATAACTATATTATGGAAGGAATGTCATTCTTCTAGTAGTTTATGAATAATAGAATACAAGTGAGGAAATATTTTAATGTACGCTGGAGTTATTGAGAAGTGATGTCGCTTTTAAAGGCGTGATTCAAGAAGTATTCCCGCTGTATTCATATATTTATTTCAATGTGTTCAAACAGTTTCTCATACTGCGGCGACCGGCGGTGGCGTGCGCAAACAGGGTGGCAAGCGAGGACTGGGTGCCGGCGCTACCTCCGGCGGTGCGGCCGGCAAGGCGGCGCGTGCCCCTGCCGCGCCCGCCAAGAAAAAGAGCTCCTCCACGCCCGCTGTCGCGCCTGCGCCACATCCACCCCCGCACAACGACTCCGACGACGAGGACCTCGCCAAGCCCATGTCCTATGATGAAAAAAGACAGCTCTCGCTGGACATCAATAAGTTACCAGGTATGCGTGTTTCTCTATTTTATATTGTATCTAGATTAAACACAATTTCGTTTGTTGTAATGTTCATTTTTTATAGGTGATAAACTGGGAAAAGTGGTGCATATCATACAGAATAGAGAGCCGTCGCTGCGAGATTCTAATCCGGACGAAATAGAAATAGATTTTGAAACTTTGAAACCTTCCACACTCAGAGAATTGGAAAGCTATGTTGCCTCATGTCTGAGAAAAAAGACTCGTAAGTGCATTCGTAAATATTAATAAAAATTAAAGTAAATATTACATAAATGCGTTTCCGTACTCCTAATTATTTTTTTACTTTTAGATCGTAAAGTATCAGGGAAATCTAAAGATGAACAAATGGCGGAAAAGAAACAAGAACTTGAAAAACGACTTCAGGATGTGTCCGGACAGTTAGGAACGCATAAGAAGCAACAACAGAAAAAAGGCAAGTATTCTGAGCTTTGTAAAAGTAACAGAACCTACACTATGCACAGGAAACACAATGTCATCTGTTATTACTACTATTACTACTACTAAGTTTTAGATAATGCATAATTATAGAAGGTATAAGATAAGGAGCACACTGTATAATAAAGTATCTGTAGAAAAGCAACCAAATAGGGTGGCGTCACTAGCAAGTGGTATATTTTCGAAGACAGTACAAAATGTTATTATATTAAGCACTTCAACTCTGCACACTTTGCTCTTTACAACTGTTGCATTCACATCACACTGCTTGCTGTACCATTATTCCAGGGGGTTTAATGGTGTGGGTGGGTTTGGGAATAACGCCACCCGTCACTAATACTGACGGTCCAAGTTCCGATTTTATTGCGTGACGGATCCATGCATGACACTGTCCTTCAAACAAATCCACAAAATAACAGTAACGAAAAATTGAAGTAGTCGTGAAATACGACAAAAAGCACAAACTATGAGGATTATCTAGATAGAGGAAATGTAGAAAAAATTCAGCGATCTAGCAATCCTATTGGAGTGGTAGAGCAGCCGACAATACAGTACAAGACCTCGGCGTCATCTCTAAGGGTGTTGGCGACTTCCTTGCCTGTATGTTTATAGGCTCCCGAAATAATTTAACATCCAAGATCGCCATCAGCTAGTCTGCCCATCTGCAGCCATAAAAATACAAGTGGTCTAGTCAAATTCCATATTCAGCCTCATAACTGTAGCCTTTACATAGATTAGATCGCTTAACACAACTAAATCTCTCCAACCAAAACATCTTAAGCACCGTAGTAAATTTTTCAATTTTGATTTTTTACCTTGCACTCACGATAAACAACTGACAGTGCTGACGAAATATGAAATCTTTAATGGGTTATTGTTACAGAAGGTTGTAAAGAAACTTTGGGTGGTGGTATGTCGTCGTCTTCGAGTTCGTCAGACTCGTCCAACTCGTCTTCGAGCACCGACACCAGCTCCTCGGACAGCAGTGACAGTGAAGCAGGTTAGACATGTTACGTCTAAGCGTCGCGCCACATTCACACTAAAAAAACAGCTAACGCAATTAGCGCGCGATTGTCCTTGTCAATACGAGATTACTCTTGGCTGTACAGTGTTTTATACAATGAGTAAGAACCTTCTCTTAATAAGTAGGCTATCGCGCGCTCAGTTGAAGCTGTACAGATACCTCTGGTACTGTACTGTACTGTACTGTACCATTCAGTGTAAATTATTTTAGTATTTTTTTTTATTTTTTGATAAAGGCATTTAAATTAAGAACATAAATTTGATATGTATAACCATTAAAAAGCTTGAGATACCTGTGTGTACATGATAATGTCTAATAAGGCATTCTAATAATATGAAACTGATGTTAAATTTTTACCTTTGCCAGTATTTTAATGGACAATTTTATGAGTTTCTTTAAAACAACAGGATGCATTTTTCATTGACTCATTAATTCATTTATGTTTATTCTAGTCTGAAATTGTCACATGGGTGTTAAAACAGACTGAGTGTCAAATGATTATTATGATATATTGGTTCTGAATGAATACAGTGTAGTAAAATATCAACTTTGCTTGTCATAATCATCAAAGAACAAATAATGTATTTCATTACAAAGACTCTTAGATAAGTTTTAAATTTATTCAGTCGTAAATAATATTTTTATTGCATCTAAACATACCAGCGCCAGCCCAATATTTATTTAACTTGAGGGCATATTTCGAAGCACAATAGAAATGAAGAGTCTTAAGTAAGGTGCTAAAGACAAGAATGTTACATCTGAGAAATGATTGAAATAGGAAAAAGAAAGTTTACTTCATGTAGATATAAATTTTTTTACGATTTGTGTTGTGAGCATGAGTGACTGATGGAGTTAATTTAGTAAAATATTTTATTACTGTGATATTGGAAGAGATACTACATACGTTTCATATTTAATCAATTAATTCATATTAATGATCAAGTCAAAATATGTAACACATAAAATGTTGGTAAAGGCATAAAACAGTTGTTAATGAGGAGGAGAAGCCAGCTTTGGTGTTGCAGCTGATATTCAATTCAGCGCTGGTAAGGACATTTTTATTTGGTTTGCTTCCATGAACCAACAGAAGATACCTTTTCACATTAATGTTTTTAACTATATCATGTCCTCAACTGAGATTTTTTTTTCATTGGCATCCTTAAAATTTCAGTCCTACTGTTATTAGTAATGATTGAAAAGTTCAGATCTCAGGGTACTTACTAATTTGCTTTCGAGTGTGAAGTTTAATAAATTAGTTAAATATTTGATTATGGAACGGTTCGCGCGGGTAGGTTTAACGAGCACCCGACAAACGTCCAGTGCGTCGCCGCGTGCGTCGTAGCGTCCGTCGTAGCATGCGTCGTAGCGTGCGTCGTAGCGAAGAGGATCGCCGACACCACACGCGCACTACACCCTAAGCCGACCCTAACCGACCCAGTTATGCAAACAATTGTGTAAGGACGGATACCTATTTAGCAAGCAAACATCTAACCAACCACTCACCTCTCTAGTTCTTACAACAAGGATGTAATAAAATACTCTGTGACATGTTGTAGTTAAAAATGTGTTAATGAAAAGGTATGTTTTTATCGGTTTAAATGCTTGAAATATTTCGATGCTTGCTCCTAAAAATATGTGACGTGTGATCCTGTTTGTACTTAACGTATAGAAAATATCTAAAGCTGGCTCCCTCCTTCACACATTGTTTGCAAACTTATTGAAGAACAATTTTATATAGGTTTAGCTGTATTTTATTTATCCGAAAGCACTGTAATTTTAATCTTATTTATTTTAATACAACGAATCTGTTGGAAGAATTAAACCTTTTTTTGTAATTTAAATGCATGAAAATTTCAATGTAATTAATTATCAAAACATAATTTGAGAATAAAAGTATTTTTTTTATAAAGCGATAAAAATATATTTTTTGTACTCTAAAAGTTATTAACGACAAACAATAAATTAAACATACATTTGCAGTGCAAAGATTTTATTTCATGCAGTTTTAAAGTTAGAGCTGTGTCTGACAGTACCTCGTATGTTCCTGATAGTATCTACAAAACAAAGATTTTTAAAAACTCAAATGATACCAACTAAAAATCAAATGAAACAATGCACACTGTCCTTTCTGTCATAAAAAATGATATTTAATCAGAAACTGTAACAGCAATAATCATAACATTTTCTTTTTACATATGTTGTACGTCAATTTAATACTGCTTAATGTTATTTTAACTACTCTTACAAAATTGTTCTGATAGTTCACCCTTCATAGTAGATGGCTTAAAATTGTTAAGCCAGTGTGCAATGATTTTTTTTTACTTATTACATTGATATTCATTGTAAACTACCTTAAAAGAACTGAGTTTGTTTATATTTAAAAACTTGGAAATTTTTATGATAAAAACATACACACAGAAAAATTGCTCTTTGGTATGGCCTAATTAATTTTGTAAAGGTGTTTTAAATTTTAGATAAATAATCTGATTGTAAATACTTTGAAAACATCACATTAAGATTAGGTATTGAAATTTTAATGGTTCCATGAATGAGTACAGGAAAAACTTGTGCATTCAACACATCATAAATATATGTTTTGTGCCTCCACTTGCATAGAAAATTGAGAATGAACTGTCCTAAGTTATCCATCACAGATGCTTTGTGATGTAAATTATTATTATTTATTCAGTGACTGATCATTCGTCATGTTTTTTAAAGTTTTAATTCTGCTTTTAATTAAATTTTATTGTGTACGTTTTTTAGAAATCAAATTTTAATATTAAAATTATTTATTGTTAAAGTCTCTTTTTTTATGTAAATGCATACCACTTCTGATATTTGATAATTTGTTTTTATAAGTACAATTACAGGTTGCTTCAATAGATCTTATTTAAGTGTAAGTTAGTTAATAGAGAGCGTATATTATATTAGAGTTCCTTACTTCCCAGAGGGGTCGAATGAGATGAGAACAAAATGATTCAATATATATAAATGCTAATTTCCATGTATCGAAATTTTTTGTCAAATTTGCATACGCCATCTGTTTTTTATTTTGTTTTTGTAAATGATTTGTACTTGGCATTGAAAACATTGCTATAGAATTTGGGTGTAAACCACTGTGAAATTATTATATAACGTGGTATTTGAATGAAAAAAATGGGCACTTGACAGTTTAAAGAATTAACTAAATTAATACAAGGTGCAATTAGCCGTTCGAGCGCATAATTTACTTAGTAAGTTAAATATAGATAGTTGCATTATGTGCATATAAAAACACCGTGCGTGTCTATGTAGGATTGATTTGATCAACTCATGACTTATGATGTATTAGAATTAAGAGTGAGTCGATAAAACTTTGTATATATTTCAATATAGAGCAGTTTTAAGTAAATCTTGAGACTTAAAATGAATTTCATTTAGCCAACCTTGAGATCTGAACATATCCCTCTTTAAACCCGCAACATAAAACCAAGCAATTATTACAAAACTTACAAGTCGAGCTTCTCCTTCTCAAGAACATATAAAACGAAGCTTTTCTTTGTTATCTTGATTTGAATGCAGAAAATGTGAAAAGTGGATTGGTTCAATTCGTGGACATTCATCTTGACTACCATTCGTTCACTAACTTCGTTTCAGGCACCGGTCCCAGCAGGACACCCAAAAAGAAAGCAAAGAAGCCACCTGTGCAACAACCGCCGCAAAACGTAACTATCTTTCCAGATCTCGTTTCATTTTCAGTTCGATTTTCTTCGTAACACCAATTTATGAATAATTTTAGAAGATAATAGCATCGGCTGCTGCAATTTCTGCGACGGTACCGACGAGTGTGTCGAACGCCGCCTCTGATGGCGGAGGGCCCGCACCGCCGGACGCGAAGCCGGCTCCGGAACCCGTCGCTGCCCCGCCCGCCGTCTCCGTGCCGTTACCCGCCGCCACGCCGCCCGACGCCGTGCCGCTTCCCGCCGCTGCGCCGCCCGACCCCAAACCGGACCCGAGAAACGGTCTTGACAAGATGGATACCTCACATTACATAGATCCTATTGAACGCTCCCTGGCCAGTTTGGAACGAAGCTTAAAAGCCGATGTACCCATGGACGTAAACGTGAGCGTCTCGGATTCATCGATTCGTCTCGAAGACGACTTTGCTCTTCCGAAACCGCAGACGATTCCGGATGCGGCGCATCAGACTCTTATGGCGCAGCTCAGTGGCATAACTGAAGTCGCCCGGGTACCAGAACAGATGAAAACTGATATTTATCTACCCGCGCACAACGGTTTCGTTGAAAAAAACGCGTCGCAAGACCGCGATATCATACGACCCGACATAAATCCTAACATACCCAATTTGAGTAATGTGACCACGGTATCGTCGATATTTGATCCCATCTCATCGACACCCTTGCCGATTATTTCACAGTCTCATCACAATATGTCTAGTGCCCCTAGCCCTATAACGCCCGCAGTAAAGAAAGAAGACAGTAAACCTTTACTGACCCCCAAACCTATTGAAGATCTCATGGGTGTTCCGCTTGCGATGGTCAACAATTTGCCTGATCGAGCTAAATATGAAATAGACAAAAAAATGGAAGACACAAAAAATTCAAATTTTGCTCAAGCATTTAAATTGAAACAAGAGCAAAATTTAAAGAACGCAAGTTCTTGGTCGTCTTTGGCTCAGGCTGGCAGTCCTCAAAGTGTACCAAACATGGTAACCAACAATCAAATTAAGCAGAAACCGGTTATGGATAGTTTTCAGGTAAGATTAACTTGATGGTTTGATGTGCCTTTAATTCAATTTTAACTATTGCAATAAGGAAACATTTGAATGATCTAAAAGGGATAATAAGACTTGCAGTAAATGTAACACAAATACGATATACATTTTTAGGCGTTCAAAAAACAAGCAAAGGAAAAAATTGATCGGCAACGAGCTTTAATAGAACAACAGGAATTAAGGAAAAAAGAACAAGCGGAAAGAGAAAGACAAAGACAAGAAACGGAGAGGCGACACCCAGATGAAGAAAAATCAAGGTAGGAGGAGACTTTTGTTTTACTTAAACATTTTCACACATCGCTTCGTAAGTATGATGATATATGATTGATTAAAGAATAATTGTAACTAGCGGTCCCCCAGTAGTCGAAGTTCGATTATAATTAATTGAAATCATAAGTTTGAACATTATTTTGGTTCTATTGTCAAAGACTATTTATTATACTTCTTTATTCACAGATTTCGCCAAGACTACACTATTCACAAAATCAAATAATATTAAAGACAAACATTATTATCTATTCTCAATTTGACCGCAGACTTTTAACAATAAACTAGAATATATAATAATATATGTGTGCGTGTATCACATACGTGGTAGTGTGTGTATTTTTATTGATTTAATGTAATACATACTACCATTCTGCACTTCTCTATATATCTCTATAAGTGTAGGAAATTTCACAATCCTCCGTCCGCGCATTTTCGTAAAAAGGGGTACAAAGGTTACCATAGTTACTAATAAAATGTGAAAAACATGGCATTGCAATAGCGTGATGATTCAATGATTGTTTAAAGTGGGATTTTAATCTATAAGATCGCGCGATAGGGGCATTTCAAAAGGACTCAAACATTGTAACTACAGCCTGGGGATTTCCCTGATCGTGGCCTAACTACTACTACTTTTATTTATAATAAATTATTCGGCTTATTAACAGTTTGATTACATTAACTGTAATATGGCGTTTACTGCGAATGAATCAAAGAGCGTATATCGTCAAATAATAGAATACGGTTTTGTATAATTTCTATTAAACATTGTTTTATTTCGCTCAGTTAATAAAGTTCAAATTTAAAATTGACGTCAAATCATGGTATAATCTATCGCAATTTACCTTAGCGCGGTTTCTTACCTACATATAACAAAGTTACAAAAGTTAAGTTTGAAAAATCAGTATTTATGTTGGTTTGCGTTCGATTTCTCGCGGCCGTGGTCGATACGAAGTGAAAAAGGTCTTAAAAGGGTTTGTTTTTCAATCTGTCAAACTGTACCTGTTTAGGGTTGGTCAAGTGAGTAGATCGGGTGGTAAAGTGGAGAGCGCTGAGGTTTCCCCGCCGAGCGGGTCGCCGGTGGCGCGCGCGTCCCCGCCGGCCGCCGCCGCCGCCGCTGCAGCCGCCGCCGCCGCGGCTGCCGCGAGCGCAGACAAGCCCGCCGCCTCCGAGAGAGAACGATTACGTCTAAGAGAACAGGAACGACGTCGACGAGAGGCGGTGAGTAACCATTCGTCTTTTAAACTTTCCTATTTCTCACCTAAATTTCAAAATTTGCTCGACATTCATTTCGGATCCTCCCGAACCACTAACGGTACTTTTAGGTACCTCAAGTACGGGTCATCGTTCTCGTCGAACCCGTCGCTTGCGACGAAGGGCTCGACGAGTAAATAAACCCTCAGACACAGCCCACTGAGTTTCTCGCCGGATGTTCTCAGTGGGTCGCGTTTCCGATCCGGTGGTAGATTCTGTGAAGCACGGCTCTTGCTAGGGTTCGTGTTAGCAACGTCGTCAGGTTTGAGCCCCGTGAGCTCACCTACTAGTTAAGGTAACGCTGAAATAGCCTCTCAAGGCTCTCAGCTTAGGTAGGAAAAAAAAGCTCGACATAGTCTAGTGTCGTTTCTTTTCTAAAGTAAAAACTTTAAACGACGAAAATGTCGGACAGCTAGTAAAGCCGACTGATGTTATTATGATGAAAAAAAACCGCAAAATTATGAATTTAAAATTATTTTTCAGATGGCAGGACAGATAGACATGAATATGCAAAGTGATATGATGGCGGCTTTTGAAGAATCACTTTAATGTAGTTCAGTGGACGTTTTATTTTTTTGTAAATATAATAGATAATCTTATAAATATTAATAATGCAATCGATGAAGTGAATATGAAACTCTGAGTTGTTATGTGGTCGTGTAGTGCGTTTATTTAGACGGTCGATGAGCGAGTGGTCAAGTGCTGTGAATAGATATACACGTTTGAAACTGTTGTACCAATATAGATTTTTGTGCTTGTGTATTTGAGCCTTTATTAGTGGACTGCATTTTAATTTACGTGTATCATAAGTATATATCTAAGCTCCTAAACTAAAAGAACTCTCTTTACAAGTGTAAGACTATTTATACAGCGTTCTAAGATGACTTCTACCTTCCAACATTTGTTTTATATAGAATGTAATGAATGACCTACTAATGACGGCTAGGACGGTAGAGATTAGATTAACATAAATCGATAATATTTTAATATATAAGAAAATCGACTAAAAACCATGAAAATTATCTACACAATTTGACGAATTTTCTCATTGCATGTTTTACATAAATAAAAACGTAATACAAGAAAGCTAAATAAATATCTCTGGATTATCACAAAAGTTGCAAATTCTAGAATAAATCAAGCGAAATAACACATTTCAATTAAAATAAAATCTGTAAAAAGCGGTAAAGTTTTTGTTAAATTTGTGTCGAAAAAACCATCACTAGGGACTATGGTATCATGACGTTGCCTGCCGGCGCCTGAGTTTGTTCCTGTCCTCCCGCGCGCTACCTCGTCTCGCGGTCGCGTAGTGATGGGCGCATGCATTGAATAGTGACGCGCCACACACTCCCCTCCGAGACCGGAGGTCGTGCCATTAATTTTTTTTGCGTTATCAGTGTGGAATGTTTTAACGACGCAGGGAAGATCTTCCACCGAGCGGTTGGTCCTCTAGCCCAAAAGTATCGTAGGGGGAACATCTGTCCATCTTCGTTCACCATGAGCCATAATTGATGCTTTTAGTGTCCGGTGCAGTCATTCAATTACACCATTTGCTCCTGGATGGTACGCGGTGGTGTGACGTATCTGTGCTCCACAAAAATCGGTGAATTATTTGAAAAGCGCGGATGTGAACTGTCTGTGAATATTTTTTTTTATACTTCGCAGCTGGGTGTCTGTGCTTATTAACAGCATTAAAAAGTTGACGACGCAGGCTCAGAGGTACCTATGAACGAGGTTTAGGCTGAGATACGTCGCAGTATACTTCCAAATGCGAACCAGGGATAGCTTTACGTTGTATTTTTCAGGGATGATTTCCTACTAGTCAATAGCTCTTTCAGCTCCCCATCTTTACTCTGTTCTCTTGCTATCTCTTCGCTGCTTGGTGGAACCGAAGATATTGTCTATCCGTGACAGCGTATCTGCGGCCACATCATCTTTACCGGAAATGTATCTGATATCCGTAGAAAACTGCGATATGATATCCATTTGATTGTGCTGCCTAGGTGAGCATTATCTCTCTCTGTGTACAAATGCATAGACAAGAGGTTTGTGATTATAGTGAAGTGTCGACCCTCTAACATATACCTATAGTGTTTTATGCTTTTGTACATTGCTAACAACTCACGGTTGTGGGTGCTGTACATCCTCTGTGCCTTGTTCAATTTCTTTGAGAAGAATTCCGAAGGCTGCCACTCACCAGAAATTCTTTGTTGCAAAACCGCACCCAAGGAGGCCGTGTTAGAAGCATCGGTCGGGTGAGCGGTGAATTTAAAGCTGACTGGACCAACAAAGTCGAGCGTGATATGGTGTCCATGTTATTTGTTGAGGATCCTTTTTGTTCGATCCAGCTATAGCTTCATGTAATGATGCTTGATCATTGGCAGCTTGCGGAATGAAGCGTCTATAGAAATTAAGCATACCGAGGCTTACAGCTTTTGGCGGGGTGTATTCTTTTTGTATAGCTTTTACTCTCTAAACTGGTGGTTGTATACCTTGTGCCGAGATATTACACCCTAGGTTATCTGAATTTTTCCAAAAGAGCATTTAGCTTCGTTTATAAGCAGTCCATACTCTTGTAGGCGCTCAAATACATTTTTTAAATGTTCCGGATGTCCAAAATAGAGTTTACAACCTTCCTTATGTTCTGCAATACATTCGATCACTTCAACTGTGTTCGCACCTCGGACTGGTTGATAATATCGATAATATTTTGCGCATGACTTAAATCTCCAAATTACTTTAAAAAAAAGTTGAAAAGAGAACCAAAAACATGCAATAGGATGAATTTTAATCTGTACAATCACAAAACTTTTAATTCATATTCCTAAAATTGAATATTATGTATTTCTACTTGATTTACAAGCTTAAGTAAATAATAATATTACAGATTAGTATCTTGACTTATCTTAAACAAGACAGCCTCATTGCAAAAAACGACACACGCCCAGTTTTCACAATTAGGTATTTAGTGAAATAGTGTTCTCAAATTTTGAAACTGGTTCACCAAGCTTAATAAATATCATTACAAAACCGTGCTAAAACTAAAGTTTAAGTAGCTATAGTAGATAGCTAAATAAATTTAGATAAACTTTATTATATGTTACATTTGCAGCAGCACAGAAATTAAATTTGAAACTGTTAAACCATAAACAATTCTATATTTAAGTTTAGTTTTGAATAGTAACAAATATTAAAAAATAATTTGTTGCCATTGTGAACGTTATTATCGTGTATTTCATTAAAATATAATATCAAGGAAATAATATTTACTTTATAAAAAAATAATAAGAAATGCTTACTTTGATTTTTATAGGAATTTAGTAACAGAATGAATTAAGTTTTTGTGTTGTCAACAGAAACCTTTTCAGTCTGTGACTTTTCCGTGGATTTCAGTGCTTAGTGTAGTTAGTCTGTTATAACTTAATTGATAATATCTCATATAGTTTATTTAAATGCCTTCAAAATCATGAGAAGCCTTAATTAATAATGTTTTCAGACTTTGTTGCAAATATTGCATTTTATTCGAATACGCAATATCTATATATATAAAAATGAAACCCGTTTTCCGTTGTCACGACATAACATGAAAACGGCTTGACCGATTTGGCTAATTTTGGTCTTGAATTATTTGTGGAAGTCCAGAGAAGGTTTAAAAGGTATAAAAATATGAAAATTCTCGGAATTAAATAAAAATAACAATTTTGTTTTCCCTTTGACGTGTCCCCCGTCGGACGGATTCCTTTTGTTTGTTTTAAGTTTATTCTATATAAAAGTTTAGGTCTTTTATTTATCGATTGAGGCACTACGAAGTCTGCCGGGTCAGCTAGTATGTATATAAAAACAATATTAATTTTGTACTATTGACAGTTTTATTTTACATTTCTTTTAAACCAACCTATCGGTTTATGTTTAAACCATGTACAACCAAAACATATCTAACGCAAAACAAATCCTAATAAGAGAATTAAGACGTTAATTATAAAGAAATAAATAAACGACGATAATTATAATAAACGTTTATGTTTTTTGTAATGAGGCTGAGTAATTATCATGCACGTGAAACATTTAAATCGTTTAAGCTTTACGACCCAAAAAAGAAGACTTAACACTTAGATGGGCGGACGACCTCACAGCCCACCTGGTGTTAAGTGGTTACTGGAGCCCATGGACACCTACTTTGCCATGCCACCTACCTTGAGATATAAGTTCTAAGGTCTCAATATGGTTACAACGGCTGCCCCACTCTTCAAACCGAAACGCATTACTGCTTCACGGCAGAAATAGGCAGAGTCGTGGTACCTACCCGTGCGGACTCACAAGAGGTCCTACCACCATTAACGGTGCTTTTATATACCCCAAGCACCGGTCATCGTTGTCGTCGAACCCGTCGCTTACGAAGAAGGGCTCGGCGAGTATATTAACCCAGAGATACAGCCCACTGAGTTTCTCGCCAGATCTTCTCAGTGGGTCGTGTTTCCGATCCGGTGGTAGATTCTGTGAAGCACGACTCTTGCTAGGGGTTGTGTTAGCAACAACGTCAGGTTTGAGCCCCGTGAGCTCACCTTCTCGCCCGGTTACGCTGATATGGTCTCCGAAGACCATCACCTTAGGTAGGAAAGAAAAAGGGGGCAATTAGGAATTTTTACTACGTCAACTCATACCTCTCACCTCGATGATGGAGGACTTCTTGGTTTATAAAATTTCATGTAATATAATCCAACCAATAAAAACTAACAAATACAAAATTTATAAACCTGGGTGGGTAGTGGTTTTGAAGTCGTCATGAAAGATAAGACGTCCAGTACATTTGTATCGAGCGACGCTACTGTGCCGTCGTTCGAATTCCAAGCAGGTAATGGCAATTGTCCAATGAAATATGCCCCTAACATAGTTTCACTACCTACCTAACATTGTTTATTTTATGTAATACTTTTCGTGTACCGTTTTCTACCCGCTATGTTAGAAATAGGTACCAGTAAGAGTTTGTATGATTAGTGTTAATGTCTGTAACTCTTTGGTCACCAAATAACACCAGGCCGGCTGTGAGCTCTTCCGCTCATCTAAGCATTAAATAAAAACATGTAGTAGTAGCAGTTAAAGAGAAGAACTTCTTTTAAAACTATACACTTTAAGAGATCTTAAAGAACTCTGTAAACGTATGAAGCGATGCTACTATGCCAGTGTTTAAATCCCGCAGGCTGATAGATATATTTTTTTGTAATTAAATACTAAACTCATGATAACGATTGACTTCAAAAAATGAAGACATACGTTGTGGTAGGCACCACCTAGTTTAGCGGGGAAACAGAATGCCTTCCGGTCTTATGAGCGAGAAAGCCGTCACCCTATACAATTAGAACTTAGATCTCGAGGTAGGTGGTGGTGGCATTAACATTGTGATATGTAACTTGTTCACCAGTCTATGCAATAAAATGGGTCAAACTCAAGATAGGCGGCTGCATTGACTTTGCATTGTCCAAGTGTTACGTGAGCTGGACTGCCCATTTATCACAAAAAAGTTGGTATTAAAAAAAACAAAAATGCTGTATGTACTACATTTCTTTATGTAGTGGTAATTATGCTAGAGTGACAAAGACCACTGATAGCACCGCCAAATCGAGTCGGTTAATTTACAATACATAATAATTAATATATTAACAGTATTGTAAATTAACAGGATTACTATACAAATTGGTCCTTAGTGATGGTTTTTGGTGAAAACAAAAAAAAAGTCAATCTTACGTCAAGACACGAAATTATTAAAAACATCCGTTTTAAAGCTTATTTAATTTTAATGTAATTGCGAGAATGTATGTAAAATTTGCTTAATAGACGTAATCCAGTGATATACAATTAAATCTATATCATTCATGTAACACTTGTTTATGTTATGAAATTTTGCAATTTATTCCTTCACTCTAATCACATAACTTGCAATGAGTAAAAACGTATTAAATGATTATATTTATATTATAGTGAATGAAATTTTTGTTAGAAACTAAATTTTCGATAGATATTACGTAGATGTTTTAAAAGATTTTTTATCAGTACGCTGTTTGAAAGCAGATCAAATGTCATACATTTGATTTGAAATATATTTTCTTTCATAATTGATTATGTCTTTTGTGTTTGTAGATAGATTCTCCAGTGGATAACTTGTAGTATAATAATTTAAACGTTTTAGGTAACTTTATAAGCTATGGAACATTATACCGATCACAGGTTATTACAAATTATTGTATATTGTTAAGAAGTTTTTAATTTCAGTCATAACACGAAAACTCTAAATCAAATGTAGATAATGAAGTAAAATATATTGACATTCCACATTGTATTACGTTGTTTATCTTGCTTTTAGTACATCGTTTATGTTGGAATTATTTGACTACTCCATCCATTTAAGTACTCAGTAAGTATTGTTAACATAATATTTTTTAATATCATGCCTTGGTATGTTATAGGTCAAAAAAAAAAAAGAAATATTTGTAAGTGTATTGAAAAGAGCAATAAAATTATTGAGATTCTTCGTATTTAGTATAATCTGAATTGTGAGCCCGAACCCCAAAACTCTGCTTTGAAATAATTCAGATGTTTCATAGCTCTTTAGACAATATAATAGAATATATCGAAGCCGGAAAACACGTTTTTCAGTAGTACCGTAGTTTCGATCATGCATTATAAAGATATATTCATATTTTGTCACTTATAAAAACCTATGGAGTGCTTTCTGTTGGTCCAGAATCGTACGAGAAGCAGCAAAAAGCCAGAAACAAGTAATGGGAAAATTCTGAAATGTGTATTTTTTTTGTAAAAAAGAAGATATACATTATTTACAAACTTGCATACTTAGTCTGGCTATAAATACTGTTACAATTAAAAAAAAAAAAAAAAACTATTGCAAATAACATTTATTACAGTGTGTTAGTTTAATACATAAATATAAAACAATTTAAAGTATAAAAAGCTTATGCGAAGTGGTCTCCATTGGCTGCAATACAGTCCTTTAAACGTTGAGGCTAGTTATCAATAGAAGCACGCACTCTTTCCATGGGAAAATTTTTCACTGCCAGCCGTACGGATTGTTTTAGGGACTCCAAATTATCATGGCGTTTAGAGCAAGCCGTACTCTCTAAAACTAACCATAAATCATAATCCAACGGATTAAGATCGGGTCTAGACGACGGCCAGTCTTCAGCTCTGATGAAGTCCGAAACATTCGTTTCCAACCAAGACTGCGTAGACCGAGCTTTATGACCTGGCGCCGAGTCTTGCTGGAAGGACCATTCTTGATTATTGAACATGGTGTTGTTAAGGGGCTTCACTACCTTCTCAAGAATGGTATCTTGATACACTTGTGCCGATGTTTTGATACCTTTTTCACAAAAGCATGACTCAGTCACTCCTTCATAGCTGAAGCTCCACCAAACCATCACTGAAGTTGGATAGTGCCTACGTTGCACTCTGTCGACTAATTGGGAAGCTTCCTTAGAGCTTTGAGCATAAATACGGTCATTTTGTTTGTTAAAATGTTGAACAATTGTAAAAATTTTCACATTCGTAAACAAAAAATTTCTGACCTCCCTTTGCGTACCGCTTCAGTAGTTGTTTCGATTTTACCACCCTATTCTCTTTTAAATTATTAAGAAATGACTAGTATGTCTCTTACAGGCTGCAAGTCCTAAGTCATCTTTTAAAATACACGACATGGTTCTAGGTGCTATCTTCATCTCCCGAGATAAAATCTTTTGCTTTCGGACAGGATTTCTTCGAATTCTTTCCCTTGCTGCTTTGACCACCTTTTTCGTACGAACACCACGTGGACGGCCAGATCTTTTTCTGTCACAAACAGAGGTCTCATTGCACCTATTAATAGCCCGGGACACAAACATTTTACTAATACCAAACGTATGGAGAGTTTTAAAAATTGCATTTGGCTCCATACCTACTTTGTGCAAATTTCCGTTTGCGCAAGTTTACTTGAACGTGTGTGGCATGCCGGCGTTCGAAGTTACAGTAGCATAGATTATACACTTAATATATTAGAGATAGATGCGCAACTCTCGTTTTTATTTTTGCTTTAGTTAAAGCCCGGTCCAGCAGGCGTCGCTACGGTCGATTATTAGTCTCCCTACCCCCCACCAGGTGGCTTTTTTAGTAATTTTAATATTTTTAATAACTCTCTTTATGAAAAAATCTTATCGTTTAGAATCGCTGGAATTCCCGGTAGTACTTATGAGATATTAAGGAATGTTTGGTTGTGTTCAGCATTCTAATCGATAAGATCTTTTCATACAGAGAGAAAACAGTTTTTTAAAATAAAAAGCTGTAATTCTCTGTAAGCTATTTAATTTCCCTATATTACAAACAATTTTCGGTTAAAAGATTGTATGAACGTACAATTGTATAAAACTTCGAATAACAATAACTCCTCTAGATTAATCCTACTAGCGTACTTATTAACATTAAATCGAAAGTTATCTAAAAGTTAATTAAGTCTAGATAATCAAATCATTCAATGTCAATTAAGTCATTTGTGCGAAATATAAACATGTCAGCTTTCCATTATAAACATAGTAGACAATTTGAATTAAATTTAATAAATGATAGCAGTTCTTGCTTAAAGTTGATCGTGACAGATCATGACCTTGTATGAAAATATTACATCTATAAATACTACCTATGCTTCGTCATACAATAATTGTCATTTAAACTAGCATTGTAGAGATAATACACACACTAAAGTGAATACTAAATTATTCTTAGCATTCTTATAAACATTTAGAAATTTAAGAAACGATCAACCCACAATCATGTTCATAACATGTGACATTTTGTTCTGCACAAACGTTTTGTTACATGATTTGAAAAACAAAAAAAAACAAAAAATGTTTAAAAAATGTAATGATGATTTAAAGTACTCTTAAATATTGATAGTTTGTACTTAATGACACTTATAGTAATCTTAGACATGATTACAATAGTTATACTTTTATTCTTTAACTAAATTATTTCTATTCTGACGTTTCTGATGCTTTAGCTTTGGTAATACTAGATGAAACAAACAGCAGATTGAAAGAAAATCATCTTAAAGTTAATTACATTCATTACAAACCATTAGTTTGCATTTTGTTACAAAAGAAACTGATGTTCGTTACATGCAAATGAATTATAAACATACACATGCAAACATAAAATGTAAATTTATCTTTTAATCCAAATTAAATGTACATTAATATTACATCTAAATAATAGAAAGGGTCTCGAAAATTTTTATTGTACTCAACAGCAGACGAGCACACAACCCGGCTCATGATAAGTGGTCACCAGTGCTTATAAACTTCAGCAGTGTCATAGGGGTTGCTGTCTATCACTTAAGTTTTAATAAATTATTAATATACTCAGTCACAAGCATATTGATTTCACATAATGAAAATGTAAGAAACATAATCATGTTTGGGCATTTTCATTTATATCTGCTCATACAGAAAACACAAGTTAGCAAATATATTCCACAGTTAATCTAAATAATTGCAAATAATGCTTTTGAAGATCGTTGACTTTTGATCATTAATTAAAATCATCTTCTCGTAGAATTTACAAAAGCTCATTTACAAAAATTTATATCAGTATTTTCATATATTACTAACTTACTAATTACAACTATTCAAACGTAATAGTATAACTATAAGAACTAAACAACCTATTTTAAAACAAAATTGGCATCAATTTAGTTCTTATGAACTATTTCATCTATTAATTTATAAATTACAAACATATTTAAAAAAAATTAAGATCCCTTGTGAGTTCACATTCCTTGCTGAATCAGTTTCTCTTCTGAAACGGAGAAACAAAGTATCTTAAGTATGTAACAAATATTGAAAAAATACGACCATGAAAAATTTAGTGTTAATGTAATCATACTTACAAATTAATATATTACATAACACGTTCTGGTTCAAATATAGTGCATCAATCTTTTCATGTTTCAGACATTTTAGTGCTCCTTATAATTTTTCCATAAAATTTTGTCATTATCAAACCTTTGTCTACAAAAATAAAAACATTATTTTATATTGGGTAGAAGGATGAACGTGGTCACAGGCCACTTGGTGTAACTTGGTTATCAAACACCAGGAAACAAAATGTGAATGCCATCATCTAACTTTGGATGTGAGATCAATTGTGCTGTATTTTATTTAAACAGGAAAGCATGACTGATTGATCATTCCAAAAAACTAGTTCGGGCCCACTTGACAATAAGCATATAATACGCTGAGTTGCAAAACATAAATACTTCCACCCACTCGAGACAATTTTATTATCTGAGTTGTGTGTGTGATAGTACGAGACTTAACACCGACTGTTTTAATCAAACTTAACATATATGATAGCTAGGCAGCAGAAATAGGAAGGACCATTAGTTGGTGCTAATTCATTTAATTATATTATGAATAATAATTCTGTTAGCAAATAATATACCGGGAAAATAGTGTAAACTCACCGTTATCAAGGCATCCGAAATAGCATTTCATTTTCGATCTTCGAGGCATGCTGATTTTTAATAATAAACTTTCTGTAAGAAACGAAAATAGTTACACAGGCTTACGAAACGCGAACGAAGAAAAAAGTATTGGAACCAAGTTATGTCTAAAGAGAATTCAAAACAGAGTTTCTCAATGTCTAATCGTCTAATATTCTCATAAAGCTAAAAGATGCTCTAAATTAATACTACAACGTAAAATAACTCACACCAAGACCAAAAAAAAACGATTTAAAAAATTAAATCGTTACGACATTTTGAAAACTTTTTTTTTTTTTTTTGAGATTGTTTTACGGCCCTGGAATTTTGAAAACTTCAAAGCAGTGTTTCCACTTAAGTTTTTTTTAACACATTTTACCCTAGTTTCTTTTGAATTTATCCCTAAAATTTCCTAGACAACTTTCATAAATCCTTTATATAGAAAGCATAAATAAAATACAGAAAATAAACCACAGCATATTATTTAATGTAGGTATATATAATATAAACGCCCCCAGAAGATCATAGATCTATAGGATTAGAATTTTCAAGGAAGTCGACGCATTTCTTTTATATTCTTTTGCTGCACGCAACCTAACACTGTTCGGTTCTAAAATTGAGCAATTGTTTGCTGGCAAAGTTGGGAACTTTCTATGAAGCAAGCCGTTCAGGGTTTCATTAGAAAGCCTGTTTCTTTTGTCAGTTTTTACATTTGAGAACACTGAATAATCTTTCCACCTCAGTCTTTGAAGAAGGAACTGCTAGCAAAAGTGAAATGACAATTACAAGGTTTTCGTAAATGAAATTACCATGATAATCTTTCATGGTGCATGAAGTACCTGTATATTACAATACAAGTAAGTTCTGGTGACATCAACGAAAATAGGTAAATAAAAGTTTGGCGGATTATACTTATTGGGATTCTGGGGAATCCCTAAGAAAAAAGCAGTGGCTTAATCTATGATTTACTTTACTAGAGGGTTACTGTTGAATCAAACCTTCTTAATAGTTTTTATACACAACTCTGTTTTATTCTTTTACTTGTCAACTCGACTTAATGTCATTCTCTCTCCATAAAATAAAATGTTCATTGTTTTACTTTAAAAACCGTTTATTTTAAAATTCACAACAGTTACTAGTATAGGCTTTGCTTTTTATATTTTTTAAATTGTCTTTATCATCCAAAATATCAGCTATTTTTCCCTAAAAAAGGGAGAATTCCCTAAAAATGGAAGCACTGCTTCAAAGTACGCTAACCTTTTTTATTGAGTCAGAACTCGTATCTGCCATCTAGTGAGTTTATTAGTTCATTAAGGCCAAAACGTTTCAAAAATGACCTCGCCGGTTCCTAAAGATGACGCTAGTTGTATGTTATTTTCCTTTGTATGGGAGTTGCACCCCCCTGTACAGTAGTACAGAAACCGCCCGCTTGTGCGCACGTCTTGTGGTCGTTTTAAACGCGCTAAAATGACGAGTGAGAGACATGGAGTTCGAGACAATTTGGAGGAATTTATTAATATTTACAGAAATGAAGTCTGTCTTTGAAAATTTTTATTCATTTAATAAATTGATGTGCGAACAATGCTCTCTTTTTTTTTAACCAGTCTTTACACCATATATTTCGGTTTCTTTTAAGTCTTTTCAGTTTTTTGGTAGCAAATATTAAGCAAACTATTGCCAAAACTTCATCCAACGACACACCCGGATGCCTGTGCAAGTCTAAACTTGCACAAGTATATCGTTACGTGTATGGCTACCATTAAAACGACTTGTGCGCATCGAGCGACTCTTGCCAAGTTACGTGCCGGGGACTATACTGACGAGTTAATTATGTAAAACCAATTCAATCCAAGAAAACAAAAAAGAAACGTGCGGTCGGGGGGACTCCCATTAGGAACGAAGTTGTTTTTGTGTCTGACGGCGAATATATTCCGTTGGGCTCACCATAAATATCTCGCTCATACATTTTTGAGTATCGTAATTTGCTTTCGATTTTTTCACATCTTTTTATACTTACCTATCTACTAACTTACGCAAAATGTGATTGTGCTTTACTGTGCAAGTACCGAATTGTATTCGATTTTAAAATATCGTTTTTAACACAGGTACTGTTAGAGAGATTTTTAAATATAATTTTACAGTAAGTACTTAATAGTACTAAATTGTATTAGATATTTTTATTTCGTCTTAATACACTTATAAGACCAAAATTTATAAATATAAGTTTACAATTCGACTTTATAGTAAACAATGCCTCGGATTTTAGTTTTTTATTTATTTATTGTATAGCTATCATCGTGAAAGTTGAAATTGGTGAATATGAGCAAAGTACGTACGTATCATCTCAATCATCTTTAGAATAATTGGTACCTGCATGTGGCATTTGAACACTGGCATAGTTGTATCGCTCGATATGAGCACAATAGGCGTTATATACATATTAGGCCTTCACTTTGCGACTTTAAATTTTAGTATTTGAAGATCTAAAGTCAAATTTTATGTTAAATTCAAACCAGAGGCATCGTGGTCATCCGCCCGGTTCTCTCGGGCTGGGTGAATCACGACCGAGAACGTTTCACCTTCCGGGTGACGCAGGTGCTTAGAACATGGTTGATTCGACCGCTATCTTCACCTCGTCGCGAGGGGATAATACGGACCCGTAGCAACGATGCTCGGCAGCAATGAGTTCTACTCTGCTTCTGCGTGTCTGCCATCTCACAGAAAACGGCGGCGTAACGGGAGAGGGAGAGCTGTTCTTTCGTCTCGGCGCTGTACCGTCGCCGTCGAGCCTGGGATCAGAGGAGGGCGTTCGCTCAGCTCTGGCTGCTAACTCGTTTACCAGATTTAAAATAGTCTTCTATTACTATGTCAAACCTCACGCCTTGATTCTCAAATTTGATTCTCTATCTATAGGTATGTTCCTCGAAAGGTAAAGGTTTTGGTTAATCTTATATTGGGACCGAATTATATTAATCAGAGTTGGAATTCCGTATTTTTAGGTATAAATTGAACATTATGTTCGCATTACCTATACCTGCGTGAATTTTTGCAAACTTGGCCAGATAAGATATTCCCCCAGCAGCAGATGGTGTTATTTACTACGACCATAGAATTTGGAGCTAGTATTATTTATCAATTTGTGGTTTACCTAATTGTGTATTAAAATATACGAGTGAAAGTTCTGAAAATTGTTAAGGCACCAACAGCTATTCTGTTTCGACCATAGATAATACACATAAAGGGGATGGCCCATTTTCGGCCCAAAGCGGACAATAGATTATAGAAAAAATACTTAGTGCATTAATTTTGTCATAAATAAATATGCATTTACTTTCTTGCAAATAAGCGCCACTATAGTTTACAATAAGTAGTTTAAAAAAAGTAACTCTATTGAAAAAAACAAGGATTTTTATTTTTGCGGGAAAAATATTGCCAGCTTCAAATCCTTTTACGTATGAAGTAAATATTTTGAGTATATAAATAAATCATTTTAAGTATTATCATTAATCAAACGATTTTAATGGATTTTATGCACATAAAATAACATCGAAGACATACCCATTAGACTTTAACTTGTAACTATACTTGAGACCTTAGAACCTATATCTCAAGGTGGGTGGCGCATTTACGTTGTAGATGTATGTGGGCTCGAGTAACCACTTAGCAACACCAGGGTGGCTGTGAGCTCGCCCACCCATCTCATCATCATCATCATCATTTCAGCCTATCGCCGTCCACTGCTGAACATAGGCCTCTCCAATAGATTTCCAGTGCGACCGGTCCATTGCCACCTGTATCCAACGAGACCCAGCGCTTTTTACTAGGTCGTCGGTCCATCTAGTAGGTGGCCGTCCCACACTGCGCTTGTCAGTACGTGGTCGCCACTCCAGGATCTTTCTAAGCAATAAAAAAAACTTTACTAGTATTGTTATTTAAATATGTACAACTAAAACAAAAACATAAAAAATAATGTGTACTCGTAAAAAAAAGATTAAGATATAAATCAATTATCGGTTATTTAAAAAATAATCGATATATGAATTTCATGTAATTATTTTTCTTTATACTGACAACACTGAATTTAATCTGACTGACTGACACTTCGCTTGCTGCTTGTGGTGTTGTGCAGGGGGGTGCAACTCCCATACAAAGGAAAATAACATACAACTAGCGTCATCTTTAGGAACCGGCGAGGTCATTTTTGAAACGTTTTGGCCTTAATGAACTAATAAACTCACTAGATGGCAGATACGAGTTCTGACTCAATAAAAAAGGTTAGCGTACTTTGAAGCAGTGCTTCCATTTTTAGGGAATTCTCCCTTTTTTAGGGAAAAATAGCTGATATTTTGGATGATAAAGACAATTTAAAAAATATAAAAAGCAAAGCCTATACTAGTAACTGTTGTGAATTTTAAAATAAACGGTTTTTAAAGTAAAACAATGAACATTTTATTTTATGGAGAGAGAATGACATTAAGTCGAGTTGACAAGTAAAAGAATAAAACAGAGTTGTGTATAAAAACTATTAAGAAGGTTTGATTCAACAGTAACCCTCTAGTAAAGTAAATCATAGATTAAGCCACTGCTTTTTTCTTAGGGATTCCCCAGAATCCCAATAAGTATAATCCGCCAAACTTTTATTTACCTATTTTCGTTGATGTCACCAGAACTTACTTGTATTGTAATATACAGGTACTTCATGTACCATGAAAGATTATCATGGTAATTTCATTTACGAAAACCTTGTAATTGTCATTTCACTTTTGCTAGCAGTTCCTTCTTCAAAGACTGAGGTGGAAAGATTATTCAGTGTTCTCAAATGTAAAAACTGACAAAAGAAACAGGCTTTCTAATGAAACCCTGAACGGCTTGCTTCATAGAAAGTTCCCAACTTTGCCAGCAAACAATTGCTCAATTTTAGAACCGAACAGTGTTAGGTTGCGTGCAGCAAAAGAATATAAAAGAAATGCGTCGACTTCCTTGAAAATTCTAATCCTATAGATCTATGATCTTCTGGGGGCGTTTATATTATATATACCTACATTAAATAATATGCTGTGGTTTATTTTCTGTATTTTATTTATGCTTTCTATATAAAGGATTTATGAAAGTTGTCTAGGAAATTTTAGGGATAAATTCAAAAGAAACTAGGGTAAAATGTGTTAAAAAAAACTTAAGTGGAAACACTGCTTTGAAGTTTTCAAAATTCCAGGGCCGTAAAACAATCTCAAAAAAAAAAAAAAAGTTTTCAAAATGTCGTAACGATTTAATTTTTTAAATCGTTTTTTTTTGGTCTTGGTGTGAGTTATTTTACGTTGTAGTATTAATTTAGAGCATCTTTTAGCTTTATGAGAATATTAGACGATTAGACATTGAGAAACTCTGTTTTGAATTCTCTTTAGACATAACTTGGTTCCAATACTTTTTTCTTCGTTAGCGTTTCGTAAGCCTGTGTAACAATTTTCGTTTCTTACAGAAAGTTTATTATTAAAAATCAGCATGCCTCGAAGATCGAAAATGAAATGCTATTTCGGATGCCTTGATAACGGTGAGTTTACACTATTTTCCCGGTATATTATTTGCTAACAGAATTATTATTCATAATATAATTAAATGAATTAGCACCAACTAATGGTCCTTCCTATTTCTGCTGCCTAGCTATCATATATGTTAAGTTTGATTAAAACAGTCGGTGTTAAGTCTCGTACTATCACACACACAACTCAGATAATAAAATTGTCTCGAGTGGGTGGAAGTATTTATGTTTTGCAACTCAGCGTATTATATGCTTATTGTCAAGTGGGCCCGAACTAGTTTTTTGGAATGATCAATCAGTCATGCTTTCCTGTTTAAATAAAATACAGCACAATTGATCTCACATCCAAAGTTAGATGATGGCATTCACATTTTGTTTCCTGGTGTTTGATAACCAAGTTACACCAAGTGGCCTGTGACCACGTTCATCCTTCTACCCAATATAAAATAATGTTTTTATTTTTGTAGACAAAGGTTTGATAATGACAAAATTTTATGGAAAAATTATAAGGAGCACTAAAATGTCTGAAACATGAAAAGATTGATGCACTATATTTGAACCAGAACGTGTTATGTAATATATTAATTTGTAAGTATGATTACATTAACACTAAATTTTTCATGGTCGTATTTTTTCAATATTTGTTACATACTTAAGATACTTTGTTTCTCCGTTTCAGAAGAGAAACTGATTCAGCAAGGAATGTGAACTCACAAGGGATCTTAATTTTTTTTAAATATGTTTATAATTTATAAATTAATAGATGAAATAGTTCATAAGAACTAAATTGATGCCAATTTTGTTTTAAAATAGGTTGTTTAGTTCTTATAGTTATACTATTACGTTTGAATAGTTGTAATTAGTAAGTTAGTAATATATGAAAATACTGATATAAATTTTTGTAAATGAGCTTTTGTAAATTCTACGAGAAGATGATTTTAATTAATGATCAAAAGTCAACGATCTTCAAAAGCATTATTTGCAATTATTTAGATTAACTGTGGAATATATTTGCTAACTTGTGTTTTCTGTATGAGCAGATATAAATGAAAATGCCCAAACATGATTATGTTTCTTACATTTTCATTATGTGAAATCAATATGCTTGTGACTGAGTATATTAATAATTTATTAAAACTTAAGTGATAGACAGCAACCCCTATGACACTGCTGAAGTTTATAAGCACTGGTGACCACTTATCATGAGCCGGGTTGTGTGCTCGTCTGCTGTTGAGTGCAATAAAAATTTTCGAGACCCTTTCTATTATTTAGATGTAATATTAATGTACATTTAATTTGGATTAAAAGATAAATTTACATTTTATGTTTGCATGTTTATAATTCATTTGCATGTAACGAACATCAGTTTCTTTTGTAACAAAATGCAAACTAATGGTTTGTAATGAATGTAATTAACTTTAAGATGATTTTCTTTCAATCTGCTGTTTGTTTCATCTAGTATTACCAAAGCTAAAGCATCAGAAACGTCAGAATAGAAATAATTTAGTTAAAGAATAAAAGTATAACTATTGTAATCATGTCTAAGATTACTATAAGTGTCATTAATGACTTTGTACTTAAGTACAAACTATCAATATTTAAGAGTACTTTAAATCATCATTACATTTTTTAAACATTTTTTTGTTTTTTTTTTGTTTTTCAAATCTTGTAACAAAACGTTTGTGCAGAACAAAATGTCACATGTTATGAACATGATTGTGGGTTGATCGTTTCTTAAATTTCTAAATGTTTATAAGAATGCTAAGAATAATTTAGTATTCACTTTAGTGTGTGTATTATCTCTACAATGCTAGTTTAAATGACAATTATTGTATGACGAAGCATAGGTAGTATTTATAGATGTAATATTTTCATACAAGGTCATGATCTGTCACGATCAACTTTAAGCAAGAACTGCTATCATTAAGAAACAAATTTATTAAATTTAATTCAAATTGTCTACTATGTTTATAATGGAAAGCTGACATGTTTATATTTCGCACAAATGACTTAATTGACATTGAATGATTTGATTATCTAGACTTAATTAACTTTTAGATAACTTTCGATTTAATGTTAATAAGTACGCTAGTAGGATTAATCTAGAGGAGTTATTGTTATTCGAAGTTTTATACAATTGTACGTTCATACAATCTTTTAACCGAAAATTGTTTTTAATATAGGGAAATTAAATAGCTTACAGAGAATTACAGCTTTTTATTTTAAAAAACTGTTTTCTCTCTGTATGAAAAGATCTTATCGATTAGAATGCTGAACACAATCAAACATTCCTTAATATCTCATAAGTACTACCGGGAATTCCAGCGATTCTAAACGATAAGATTTTTTCATAAAGAGAGTTATTAAAAATATTAAAATTACTAAAAAAGCCACCTGGTGGGGGGTAGGGAGACTAATAATCGACCGTAGCGACGCCTGCTGGACCGGGCTTTAACTAAAGCAAAAATAAAAACGAGAGTTGCGCATCTATCTCTAATATATTAAGTGTATAATCTATGGTGTTGTGCTTGCGTACAAAATGGATGTGTTTTGATTTTTCTTCGATTTATTTTACTTTTATCAATAACGTTTCATACTACGACTAAAAAACATTGTGTGAATTGTGGTTTTACCCTGACCGAGATTTAAAACCGTGTATATGCTCTCCTTTGCTATTTTTAGATGATACTAATTGTGTATGAAGATGAAGAAAATATAGATATTTAAAGAATTAAGTGTGTTTTTATACCCTATTGGATAAAAATAAATTAGGAACATCTTAAACATTAAGAAAAGAAAAGTTCTTGAAGTATCTCACAATCCGACACTTATTTATATAGAAAATTAACCTCAAAACGAGTTTTTATTTTTATTATATTTTTTATAATAGTGGCGTCAATTTCAATATATTTTTTAGATATCCAATACATTTAAGAATTTGAATCAGTACATTTTTATAGTAATATTTGATGTCCATCTTGGGCCTAGCACACTATGGAGAGTGGGCAATCCCCTTTCTCCACTAGCTATCACTAAACCATTTTTACGAATATCTGTATACATTCCCAATAACGATTTATTGCAATTATTTATTACGACCCTAAGGGTTGCTTGACAAGTTTCGTTTAAAATATAGCTTTCAGTTTGGTTTCTGCATCGCCTTTAAATACACCATATATAGTAACCGGCAAACTTCTTGAGCAAATGACCTTGACTGCGCAGAACCGAATTTTAGATCACTTTGGTGGTGAGGGTGAGGCGCGACGGCAGGGGAAATCGTATCGAGTGCGTTATTGGTAGATCAGTCGAACCTTGCGTCCCACACCGCGCCTTCGTTCCGCTTGCTCCCAAAAGTACGCTTGCGTACAGTGAAAAGTCTATCGTTATTAATCGTTAAGTTATTTGTTATAATTGCTTGTTGACTTTGTTGCCATTGCTATATGTTGAGTGTTTTTTGATTTTTTATAAAAAATACACTATGCCGCGACAAACTGGTGTAGTATTCAAAAGAAAGGGTAGAAAAATTGTGTACGACGTATATTGCTTCATTATAAAACAGGGGAAGAATGATATGGAAAAAGTAAAACAGACTTCGGAAGCAACAAAAACATCCGTGAGTACTGTTAGGTGCATTATTAACGAAGCTAAAGGCTCTGGCTTGCTCGCCGTGTTTCGGACTCCGGGTAAGAAAAGATCAGGGAAGAAGAATGTTACCGGAATGGATAGTTTCGTTCAATCTGTAATAAAAAGATGTAATCATAATAACTACATAACAAGCAGCGAAACTCCGTACCGTAGAAAGGCTTCGAAAAATTTAAAGAAAATATAAATTTTAATGGCTCGGTATGAAGTTTACGACGAATTATGAACGAGCTAGGCTTCAGATGGAAAAAAAAAACAAAAAATAATCGGAAGCTGGTAATTGAAAAAAGTTGCATTCGATTACTACGAATCGAATATCTTCAAAAAATAATTAATTATAGACAAAAAGAAGACCGAATCGACCGAGTTGTAAACTACACCGATGAGCCCTATGTCGACTCATCACGATGATAGCGACTCGGGTGATAAAAACAATGATGATGATGGTCAAGATTATGATAACGAAAAAAAAATTACAAATACCAGCTTCGCTTCAACTGAACCAAGACCTGGCAACAGCTCTAGTTTTGACTTAATAGAAGGAATATCTATTGTACCCCAAGATTAAATTATTACAATTATTAACCTATATTTTTTGTTGATGTTCTAATAAATATATAAATAAATACATATTAGTTCATTTTAATAATTTAATTGCATTATGACGCAGAGTAAATAATGTTTTTGCACGTGAGTGTACCATGCGCGAACTTACCCCCACTACGTCAACAAATGCTCAAGAAGTTTGCCGGCTATTATACCTTCTACTCATTACGCAATACTGTCTCAGTTAAAATGCGACTTAGAATTTTATTTTTACATGAAATATCTATATTATGGGACCTTTTAACCGCAGCTAGCCTTCGTTTAAAACTGCAAGCTTACAAACACTTGGCATTTATTAACAACCATATAAAACATCTTTTGTTTTCGTTTGACTATCAGTGTTATGTCGGACTCATCAATGTGGAATTTTTCTCGATCCTACGGACCGATCGGTAAATAGTCGACGTCGCCCAAAACAGCCCATTGAGTTTCTCGTCGGATCTTCTTAATGGGTCGCGTTTCCAATCCGGTGGTTCAACAACGTCAAGTTTGAGCCCCGCGAGCTCACCTATTAGTTCGGTGAATCTAGAACCTTTCGAGGTTACTAGAAAAGGAAGGAAAAAAGTGGATACTTTAGGACTCGTTTAATTTAGCCGCATACAATAATAAAACTAAGATAGCAGTTTAAAAGTAAGATACTTTATTAGCGCACCCGAATATATTGAGAATATACTACTTTTATTAGTGAACCCGCCTTTAAAAATAGTGACCAAGGGTGTAATTTATAGAATTTTAGATCTCAAAAAAATCAAACACGGCGCTTTTACTGAAAATCACTTTTGAAGTGGAACTTGATTGAAAAATAAAACGAAAGTAATCCAGATGGAACAATAATATATATCACATTCCTTGATATAACTGTACAACTACACTACAGACAAAAAACTATTACATACATTACATGTATAGACATTTAAATAAATTCATGTAAAACCCATTTACACATATTAAAAACAAGTCATATTCACTTGCTCACAAATGTAATCGTCATCATACTTTATTTGACTACGCCGTAGCAGTCTTTCAATAATGAGTACATAAACGTGTAGACAGACATTTTCCACGCGACTACGTACCTTAAATAAGCAGCACAACAATTAATGTAACATAGATAACAGATCAGTTTTCCAAAAGAGAAAAATAATTTTATTACAATAGACATACAATCAATTGAGCCACATATATACATTTATATACTATAGTTTTATGATGTGTTGGAGTCCCATTCAATGAGGTAGGCAGGAGGCGCGCCCGGACAGAGTCGTCTGGCCAGTACACGGAAAGTCTGCTCTGCGCGGAAGTATGACTGGACACTCGACTTCAGAGCAGATAATTGTTCAGCGTTCACTTCATTTGCACTACTGTTCGATTTGTGAGGGCTCAGCTGCAGGCTTTTCACACTGTTGTTGTTACCCGTGTTATTACTATTCGTGTTCCGTCTAGCATTCTCGTAATAGTTTTTTTCCTGTCTTTGTCTCAGTCTTCTACCGTGAAATTTCACGTTATTGATGTGCCCTGTTTGAGATGGTGCTTCGACATTGTCTGTTGGCATCGGCGTTGGTGCAGTCTTATTACTGTCATCAGGCAGGGGGCATGATTTGTTTAACTGAAATTATACAGAAATAATACAATTTTACTAAGGGTACTGTTATTTTGTCAAGAGAGATAATCCGGTATGAATAGTCACAATAGTAATAAATAAATATAATTGGAATTATCAGTCCGACGAGCTGGGCCCTTGGAGGCATAGCTTCTCAGGAAGTAAAAATAACACAATTGAAGTTGTTGAAATCAGGATGAATCCAACAATCAACTTTCTCTTATTGGATCAAAGTTAGCTGACCCTTGTTCATTGTGGCTTAGAGGAAAGGAAGGAAACGTCATTGGAAATGAAGACTAATCTAGCAAAGAATACTAGGAAAATTATATGATAAAAGTATTTTGGAACCACAATCAAAAATAATAATAATAAGCAATAAGCTTAGAATCCTAATGAGGACTTTGATCCTATTATTTATACAATGATAAAGGAAAGAATTACAGTTATTGGCAGATTTGGCCTACACCTAAACGAAGTGGACTACTTTCGTGGGACAGATATTCTTGGCCTTCATTGTACAAAAAATATGTTCTTTGATTACTTACACGGCCTAGTTTATTCTTTTAATCTATTTATATTATTAGTTCCAAAAGTTATCAGATTTAAAGTATATTTGTTAATGATATAATAATTACATTACTTTAAACAGGTTAGAAAAATAAGAATATGCATTAAAAATATAACACTCACCTGCATTTGTAGATACTTTCTTGGTCGTCGATATTTTCTTCGCTTCACCTCTCCATTTGGTCCAATAACAATATCCTTTTCACTAAGTTTTCTTTTCGTAGGTCTTATTAATGGTCCCATTGTGGGATTGAATAGTACTGGCAAAGAAAACCTTGAGTGAAAATTGTTCACTTTTTTATTTGGTTTAAGGTAAATATTCGTCATTGACGAAAATGGTTTTTTTGATGATGTATTTTGCATCAAAAAAGGATTATTTCTTCCCTGAAAATTCTTCAGGGGCGGTATAATAGCATCCAAAGTTCCTCTACTTGAAGTTTCATCTCCAGATGATTCTAGGTCATGGTTAAAGCTAGTGTATGATGGTACAGTTTCCATATGTTGCAGTGACATTATTTTGGAATGTTCAATTATGTTTTTTGTGGACAGCTTGGATACTTCCAAATTCATTGTAGCTATTCTTGTTGTATGGGCATTGTAATTTAAATGAGTTTCTTCACTTTTAGAGATACTAGTCTGATCAACATTCTCTTTGGATATTTTATCTAACTTTACTGAACACGGAACTACTGATGGCACTGATATCGGAGGGTCTTCTTCATAGCTTAGTTTATCATTGGATCGGGTTTCTTTTATATTTTCTACATTATCAACTTTGGCTTCAGATTTTCTATTAGTTGTAGACACGGACGGTGAGTTTTGTTCATCAGCCTCAATAAGCTTGATGGACTCGTAGGAACTGGCAGAATCGTTTTCTGAATTTGAGTTTGAATTAAGGTTCTCATGGAAGCGTTTGCCCATCATTAAATTTAACCAGTGCCCATCAACGGGAACAATCATTCGTTGATGGTTACTTTTATAGGAACATTTTACAGGATTACTGCTAGAGGGCTGAGAACTGAAAAAAAGAAAGGAAAATATTGAAACTGTTGGACATCACTCATTGTTATTAAATTAGTGGTAATTGGTTAATGACAGTTCTAAAATCTCAATTCCATTAATAACAAATTACTATGCTCGTCTGCGTGTATGTATTCCCTAAATCAGAAAAAAAAATTGCATTATTGTCCTCGTTTTCCAAGTATCTACTACCAGTTAGGTTGGTTGGTGGCTTTGCTGTGTTCTTTGTATTACTGATGTCTTTCAGGGCTGGCAATGATTTACAATACAACTGGCCATCGCGGATAGAAATTAAAAAAGTTATTTAGTTACCCTTATACTGTATTATTATTTAATAACAAAAATGAATCATAATAGAAGCAAAAAATGTAGTACTAATCTAATACAGAACGTGACTTATATGAACGTGAATATCTTATGGTAGACTGCATAATTCAGGAAATGAAAGAAATGAAGTATATAATACCTGTCATCAACAACAGATTTCGGTGTAGGAGCACGAGGTAGAAACCGGAGTCTGGGAGCGTGTTGTTGCACCAAGTCGTCCGTCAATGGTTCTCCTTTCTTTATCTAGGATTAAATAAAACAATACGGTTGAACGGAAAAAAGTATGGAACAGCAAGTTATGAGCATAGCACAATAAATATTATAAGGTCGCGGCGGCGACCAACATTAGGGTTACCATTAAGCGTTAATGAGTAATGGCTATAGTTGATGTTGTATTCAAGTTTCAGGCAGGCGATGGTCGTTTTTTGTGAGTGCACTATGACGTAGGAGCGGAGCGTGAGAGCTCTTCTGTTTCCGCACCGATCCGCATTCACCGCGGCGGGGGCAAAGAGCCCGAGATGCCGACACGTTGTCGCACTGCAAAAGATCAATCGAGTGACGGAAGGCCGCGCTCCCCGACCTAGGTTTTTATAGACCTAGTAGTAGTAGTATACTTTGGATAGCACGTGCACCGTCTGTGCCACATCACCACTGAAGCTTGGTTCAGATTGATCGGTCTAAGTTGTACGTACGTATGTAGTTCGTATTTTTATTGACACTGAAATCGAGCAAAGGAAAGTACAAAAGGATGACTTTGGCGAAAACATCTCCATATGTTATCCTGAACCTCAGCACATAGCAGTATTTTGAGCTCTGCCACTGTATAGCCGATTGCCATCAAACTTTGTTAGTTTGTGAGAAAGTTATAGGCATAGAACCATCAATCTGTTGCAGAGCTTTTAAAATACTCGTGTCGGTATCGAAGACAGACACAATTTTTATTGACTTGCATAGATAATTAATTACCTGTTCTAAAGCTGAAAGTTGCATCGGAGGTGGTGGAGGTCGACGTAGCCGGAGACCCCAGATTGTAGCTCGTTTTTTCATCTCTCGACCACATTTGAATCTTTTTCGAGACGAAGTGAGTGCTGTTAGAATTTTCTCCCGTCGTTCATTTACGGGAGTTCGCCACATCTGTTTCACAACGTAAACGTTCAAAAAGTAAACAATTTCGCTAATACATATTTGCATTTAAAATGTATAGGAATTTTTTAAAGTTATGTACCGCATTCTTAGCCTGTTATTACGTGCTGAGCGGAGCAAATGAACATCGCACTTGAGAAAAAGTCTTAATTATATTGGAATAATTGGAGGTATTGGAGGTATATGGCTTTTCTACCCTTCATACAACATGCTTGAATTGAAGTACGGACTGCTCTACAGAATTGTGTGTGGTTTAATGATAATTTTTTTAATAACGCATGTAAACATTTGACCATATGGCATACCTGATGGAAATACCATGGTGTGAAGTTTATTTTATAGCTAGATAGAAAATATCAAAAAAGATCTAGAAATGCACTACGAATGAATCCAGTGCGCCAATTTGCATTACGGTCCGGTGGTTAAAATGAGATGACATATGATCAGCTCAAACAGTTGTTCAAAACTTAAATAAGATTTTAAACTTACTTTCTCGGGTAACTGCAGGGCGTGCCAGTTGTCCATAATGTACGGCATGATTACATTATCGAGATCAAAGTAGTTGGGCGCGTTGTAGGCGGTGAGGTTGTATAGCGCAAGATGCGCCAGGTCCAGCCAGCATAACTCGAGCCGCCGTAGGTACTCCGAACCACCGTTACAGCTAGCACAAGCGAATATATACAACCTGGAAGCCACTATAACATTTCACTACTTATACTACTATCACATTATATTACATTTGACGTCGTGGCCTAAAGGATAAGACGTCCGGTGCATTCGTATCTAGCGATGCACCGGTGTTCGAATCTCAGGCGGGTACCAATTTTTCTAATGAAATACGTACTTAACAAAATGTTCACGATTGACTTTCACGATGATGGAATAACATATTGTAATAAAAATCAAAACCCGCAAATTTATATTTAATAATAAATTAGTGGCGATAAGACCTCTTGTGACTCTACACGGGTGGTAGGTACCACCACCCCGCCTATTTCTGTCGTGAAGCAGTAATGCGTTTCGGTTTGAAGGGTGGGGTAGCTGCCGTAATTATACTGAGACCTTAGAACTTATATCTCAATGTGGGTGGCGCATTTACATTGTAGATGTCTATGGGCTCCAGTAACCACTTAACACCAGGTGGGCTGTGAACTCGTTCACCTAAGCATCTAAGCAATAAAAAAAACATTTGTATAGTCAAAATCTTTCTCATAATCATTATTTTACTTACTTATTCTTTTATGAAAAATTCTAGTGATCAATTCTATTTAAAATAAATTGTGACTAATACATAATGTTATAAAACCCATGTAACTAATTGTTTTGGTAATGAAAATTACTTTAAGTACATACTTATCTCCTGCATAGAGAGGATATTGCAGACTTGAAACACATCTTTGGTGAAACCAACGGCTGCAACGACAGCACAGCAACATCTGTAAGATACCACTATGCTTTTAATAAGTGATTTTAAGGATTTCAGTGTTCGGTATGCATGTTGTAAAGTATAACAGCCTAATAATAATATATAAATAATATTTTTAACATGATTACGCCTAAGATGCTGCGGAATCGTCGGCGGTAACAATTGTTATCTGTGTGCTTAGTGCGAGTTTTTTAACGTTCTCGATAGCGTAAAAGTTAAGTCGAATTTGTATGCAGTTTGGACAGCAACCAGACAAACGTTGGCAAACGTTCCAACTGCATACAAATTTGAATTAACTTTTACGCTATCGAGAACGTCAAAAAACTCGCACTAAGCACACTGTAATTAAAACATGGGCAGACTGTATTGTTACGATTGAGGCATTTCTTGACTTTTTATGGTGAGCAATATGGAGAAAAATAATTATTATGATGAGAATTTAGAGTTGAGTGATAGTGGAAGATGTAGGTATTTGATGTTCCAAGTGCTAAAAGAAATTGTAAAAGATAATGTTGATTTTAATTCTGACACTATAAAACGACGAATGGGAATGATTAAAAGTGAAAGCAAAGATTTGCTGGAAAACTTAGATAAATGGGAATATAGTTAATATTGAATATTAATCTATTTTGTACTAATGAAACCTGATCATGGTTGGAATAACAAACCTGAGCAAGCCAATCACTCTTTTCGCCACAATAACAATGTGCTTCATTTTGATCTTTTCCAGCTTCAGATGCGGTTGATGAAGTAGTGGATGCAGTCTGTCAGTCAGAGAAGTTAAATTCTGGTCAGTCTCTTAATTATGTATTATTTTGTTATGTATAAAATATCATACATAACATAACTAGGTCATAGGACAACCACAAAACATTTCCTACATAGTGTTCATCTAATCGCATTTTTCTTTACTTTCCTAGTAGTCTTTAGGGTTACATAAAGCCGTAATCAATTTATTACTTAAATTCAGATAAATACAATTTTTAGTATTATTAAGTGACAATTGGAACGGCAATAAACCTACATCACAAGGTGGAGTGAGTTCCTGCTGTTGCCTTCGTTGTTGTCCTCCTTTGAACCTGAATAGATCTGAGCGTTTCAATGCCCGGTTTTCTGCTGCTGCTACTCTGTATCTTTGGTCAACACACCTTTTACAATGCCACGATGCACCTGTAATATTAATTTTATTAAGTACACAGTTATAACACATATTCTTGTAAATTATACTCCTAAATTCTTAGTTAGGAATTAATATCTAGATGTTTTAATTTAATGCTTAGGTGATGTAGGTTGTAAGCAATCATGGTTAATATCGCCTCAGCTGTGCGTGTCGTAATGATGATGATATGGGCAATGGTTACTACCAAAGCATGCTTATAGCCTTCGTGAAGTCTATGCAAAATATCCACCACATTCAGTTAAATATTTTTTATTTGTTTGCGTTGAGACTAACCATTGATCCAGGCATCGACGGGGGGCGAGTGACATTTGGCGTGGTAGCCCCTGCCACACATGTCGCACGCGATGATAGCGTTGGTGGCCGGTCCAGTGGCAGGCCCCTCGCGTCGCTTGCACACCACGCACATGATGCGACCGTCATCGGCGGGCGGTACGCTGAGCAGCTTTAGCGACGACACTGGCGCCCATGAGTGCGTGCCGTCGCCGAACTTGACTAAGCATCGGGCCACGCTTGCGCCCACCTCACACAAGTCGTTGTCATTACTCGTACTTAACTCTATTATTGTTCCTGGACGAAGACGATATATGTGTTGATGTTGCTCAGTAAATAGGTTGCCTTTGCAATTAGGGTCTTTTCTTCAAACATTAAGATAATATATAGGAAATTACTGTCCTAATATAACTTGCTTTCCGTTTATCTTAAGTTATATATCTTAGCATGCAAATTGAATTAACCCAGTAACAGATCAGTCTATGAATATACAGCATCAGTTGTAATTTAAAAATTACCATTTTCAACAAAAGCATAGTGCAGTTATTTATAAATGGTTTTGGTTAATTCAAGATCAATGATTGTTAGCTTATTTTATTACTTAAATATACTGTGAGGTGAACCAAATGATGTAAGCTATGACAATTTAAAAAATTATTTAGGATAGACCTTCTATTTGATTTAAAACATTTTAACTTTGTATGAATTTGAAGCTTAGCTTAAAAGTAGCCCCTGTATAGAAATAGTGTGGTAATGAATTTGTAATGATGTAAAAAATTTAACTTTACAAGAATATGCAATTGCAATTTAAACAAATGCAATTTAAACAGTACTATAATATTATCTACTACATTATTTACTAAGGGTTGAAACAATATGCATACACACATACATAAATTGGGGCAGCCTAAAAATTAGCAGTTTCAGTTTCAGATAAACACCTTAAAATAATCAATATGACATCCCGTAATATTTTAAAATATAGAAAACTAAATATGAAAATAAATAAACTGAAAGCAATATGTATCAAACGTACACTAAAACAATTTGCTTGAACTGTAAAGTGGCATTTTAACTCTTTTCTTAATCCCAAATTGATCCTCAAACCAGTATACAAGAATTGGCATCATAGAGTGGAATGAATACATTACAAATGGACATAAGTGGTCATTTTAATGAGGCTATACATAGTTTATACTACATATATTTCTATATAGTATACTCAGCCACATAATGTAAGTTTCCAAAGTGAAGCATTTTCAAGAAAATTTATCATTTGATTTCACATTATTAAAGTTACATGTTTTAGATATACAATTTAAATTGTTTTCGCTTATAGTTCTGTTAATTTAAGTGTAGCCCATTATTTTGTTTTATATGACAAGTACAACTTACCTAAATAATATCTTCCATCCTTATTGGCCACAAGTACATCATCTCCGCAGTGGAATGGGTTAGCATTGTTTTTCTCGGTGCTAGTTGTTGAGTCTGGCATTGCATCCTGTGTTTCTTCTTCTTTTTTTTCATTCTTTTTACTAGCACATGGTGTAATCGTTTTGTCAAGGTCCCTTAGGAGTTCGTCTATTAGTGACAGTTGTTTTGAGACCTCTGTTGACAAAAGATATCCACTTATTCCAATATAATATTAAGTTACACATATGATTGTGTTTCAAAGTAACTTTTTGTGTTACTTGTGAATAATGAATGCTAATTTTCATAGTTATAATAAACTTCTTATTTTATTATAATGTTTAAAGAATTCAACTGATTATATTTTGTTGTTAACATCCAGTTTAAAATATTTAATTGTCTTAATTTCGAACGAGTGACTTCAGTTTCTCTTGAACTTTTGTATTTACGTCATCAGCAGCCTTTAAAAAATAAGTTTTTACATAGTTTAAATACTCACATGAAAATTACCATATCCATTTGATAGCCAAAATAAAAAATGAAGTTAAATTTTTGGTTTATAAATCTTGCAGTTAACACAGTAATATACTTGTTAGGAGCATCATTTCAAAATTTTATACTTAAAATAATAGTTAGGTACAATAATTTAGTGGGGAAAGCAATTGAAATGCATTTTTAAGAAAACAAAAACATATAAGACCTTTATGAAAATATTAATTAGCTATCACAATAGATCAAGAGGCTTTCAAATTAGCAATGCAAACAAGCAATGATACAAGTTCAGACATCACTATTGATGTTGTCAATAAGGATTTTTTTCCTGAAGCAAACAATTACATAAATACTTTTTAATTTGGTAATTTCATTTTGCAAAGCTGTAACCTAACAAGTGCAGTAGGAATTACCTCCTGTGTGATAAATGAGGCAGCAGATTTTACATGTTCACTTATTCCTCTCATACGTATCAGAAAAAACACATTAGTGAATATAGGTTTAGCTTGCGATTTTCTGACACTTAAAGTGTTAGGGAATAACAGCATGATCACTTGCTTATTTTCACGGATAACTATTATCATGGAAAACTCTAAATTCAAGACACAAGTTGGGGCATTTTAATGAAAATGTGTGATGAATATGATTGACATAAATAGTAACTAAGATTAAATTGGACAGATAAATCACAAAGCTCAAATGTCACCACAAATGAAACTGCTCAAAAGAGGATAAAAATTATTTGGAAGGCCGTAACACTCTTGCCAGATGCTGAGTGACTACAAATCTGCTAATATTTCATTAGAAATGTTATTCTTCGATTAAATAACTTTATATGCGAGCTGATTAGCTAGTGCTTTACCTAATATGTTAGTTTCTAGTTTCACCAACTGTTACAAGATTTTACTTTACTATATTTTTAACATTTTGAGACCTATATGTATTTTTCTCTTGTGTATAGCCAATCTTCAGGATCGTTACTGAAAGATGTAATCATATCTTTCAGTAAAGATCCTCCAGTTTCAAAGTCAATTTTGAACACATGCTATGTTATATTTCCTGAAAAATTTGTAAGACTTCTGTATGATAGTACCTCTACTTAATTACTAGATTGTTTAGTCTTGAATTTCCTTGTTGTGATGCTAATGTCAATGAGTGATATTGATAACTCAGATTAAGTGTATGGATTATTTATATCCATAAAATTGAAATATGTAACTACTATGATTTAAAATGAAATTTAACATTTTTCTTAAGCTGATGAATGAGAAGAATTAAAGATATTTATAGCTTGTTTCAACTACACAAACCCTTATTTTTGTTTGATATTTTGATAACAAAGTGGAAATGCTAAGAAGAATCATTAGCATAATATAAAGCATGAAAAACATTCCATTACTGAATATAGAGAGATGACTTAGTAGTTTATAATAAAGAATTAATATTTTTAATTGGTACACAATACATTGTTTTCAATTAATCACTTATTTTTGACAATTTCACTTTGTCAATTTTGTACATTAATTCTAAGCCCTCATAGACAGTTTGAAAACCTATTTTTAAAGATATGTATTGGTTTGGTATTATCGTGGCGTTTAATTTAGTAATAAAGATTAAAATATTTTAAGAATTCAGTTTAATCCGTAATAAATTCATCGACAATAAAGGAGTTGTCTTGGATCAAACCATATCCCATATCTTCGTAAGTACTTCGATTCATGTAGTTAATTCTTATGATTTTAATTTCAAAATGTACTAATAGATTTTTCAACGTCCTAGTATAGGATACAAGTTAATAATCGGATAATATTTAATACTTTTATCTTTGCATCTCACTACACTTTATCCTTTGAAATTATTTAGATACACGTTAGGAACAGAAGGTGAAGCTATCGTATTCGTCCATGTAAGCATTCAATGGAAATTGCTCATAGTATTAACATAAAAGTTTGTTACGTACCAGCCTTGATGTCCATCTCAAGTATTGTCTTAATAATTCACACACAACACGGTAATAACATAATTAAATTTCAATATTTATAAGTTAAATCAAACTCTAACACTGGCGCTTCAGCGGCCATTAAGGTAGTCAAACGTTGCACAGTTTTCCCGCGGTTATGATATTTATCAAAAAAAAAGTAAACTTCATTGATAATGTTTAAATTAGATAATGTAATTAACATGAATTCCTTAAGAATATGTAAACCGACAAATTTAACAATTGACTATTCATTTTCTATAAATTGTATCTACAACAAATTAACCTAAAGAAAGACTATTTTGGACTTTCTTTCTTGGTTCTAAGAGTTCTAACATTCATTCAATTTCATTCGACAGTAGACAGAGACATTTTTCGATAGGTATTCGTTCAACAATCGACATAAACATTTTCGGAAGATCGAAAAAACCAATTTGATCGATTTTTTCAAGATTTAATTAATTTTAGCTTGAATTAAGCCGATATAACCGATTTTTGGTGCCTTTGAAGTCGATTTGATCGATTTTCAGATTTAAGTCACGACATCAATCCTTCAATTCATTTAAATTTAAAAATTAAAACGCTGCAAATTAAATTTTTGTTGTAACGGTTGAGATAAAGTTTTAAAAGGGACTTCATCTACTGAGCACCATGATACGACTTTCTGATGGCAAGCGTTTGTCAAACAAAAGTGTAGGTGTTCCTTAATTTTACTTTATTTTGCGGTTTAATGGTAAAATGAAACTTCTTCTTTTTTATTATTATTGCAATCGGTTTTTTTAATGCCCTATGTGTAGCTGAACTATTCATCCAATTGTGATGAAACTTAGTATTATTGTGCTTGGCACTCCAGGATATATTTTGTTTACTATCCAATCAAAGTACTATCAACGTACGATGTACAGTGCATGCATAGTTTAAAGAAATCGATGTTTTCATTTAATAAGGCAATGTCACAACGAAGTTTCCTTCGTCAAAGGTCCTTGGTGTAAGCCACGCGTCTGGTTATAGTTTTGACCGCGGTCACCCAGGAGGGATCATCATTCTCGAGTTCTATTTTGGGCGATAACGTAGGAGAATCGTGTAGTGGGTGGCTATAATAGTGTCGCATACCATGTGTGAGCTCACGGCGGGGGATTTCGAGGGGAGATTTAGTTCGCGGACCAAAAAAGGCTTTTTGGTTTTATATTGGATTAGGTCTCATTGACATCTTAATAATTTCAACTGTTTTTCATCATATAATTTCGCCTTGATTCCTTCCATTTCAATTCAATTAACTTTTTATTGAACAGACTGGACTGATTAATACAATACAATATTAATTATTTGGTTTAAATATCTCTTCTGTCTGTCGACAAACTGAAACCACTGTATTAGCATCTATGAAAGTACCTACATAAGTATAGAAATGTCATAAAAACTTCCTGAACATGGCTTCAAGCCTTCTAGAGTAATTCCAAAAAGGTTCCGTCGAACAAATTTTTTTTTTTATTACCTTTGTAGGTAGACGAGCATACGGCCCCCCTGGTGGTAAATGGTCACCGTCGCTCATGGACGTCAGCAATGCCAGGGGCAGAGCCAAGCCGCTGCCTAAAAATCTCTACTCTCTACTAAACTACTAAACTATGAACTATTAAAAATCTCATCTTTTACAGAGATATTATTTTATTTTATCTCATCCAATACCTACGACGTTATTTTATCTCGCCTCATAAACATAACTCAATGGCATTTCAAAAAATCGAAATTGACCGAATGGGCTTCATTTTCTTGGCTTGAACGGATGAATCTAAAAAAAATTATCATGTGTCTGTCTGACATGTTGTGACAGTACATTATTAAATAAAAGGTGTTTATCTAAATTCCTCTAAAAGTCAATTTTTTAGTGTTGATTAGAAAATATCTTTCTTGCTAGCACACTGAAAATACGCCAGAGCTAACGGAATTTTTCTTTTTTTGTTTATTACCCACTAAAAGCCGTGCTTTGAACGAAATCTTGAAACATAAGGGTCCAGGATGGGGAACGCTGGCTTAAAACAACATTATGAAACTGCATCGAAAACTGGTGTGTTGCAAATAGCTGATTGTAAGCTTAAAGAAATTCCCATCGACGTATTCAGTTTATGTGATGTGCTTCGAAATCTAGATCTGTCAAAAAACAAACTTTCTGTTTTACCAGACGATTTAAGCAAATTAAAACACCTGAAACAATTAAATTTAGATAGTAATAAACTTCAAGCTTTACCTGAATCACTCATAAACTTAAAAAAACTTGAAGTTTTAAATATATCTAACAACTTTGTACAAACACTCCCAGTTTGTTTGAAGAATTTAAATAATTTAAAACAGGTTTATGCAATTAATAATAAATTACAGGCTTTTCCGAAACAAATACTTGGATTACAGAGCTTAGATGTTTTAGATCTGTCACATAATAAGATTACAGAGATTCCATATGGAATGTCAGAATTATATGTGATAGAGTTAAATCTGAGTCAAAATGAAATATCTTTGATTGGAGAAGACTTACACCAAGCTCCAAGATTAAAGATATTGCGATTGGATGAGAACTGTTTGAGTTTGGATGAAATCAAACCAAGTTTGCTTCGAGATTCCAAGATACACACTATTAGTGTAGATGGTAATTTATTTGAGCCTAAACAGTTAGCATCACTTGAGGGCTATAATGAATACAGTGAAAGATATACTGCAATGAAGAAAAAAATGTTTTGATTTCTTATAAATACCTTAGTTTAAATAATAATGTGTATATATAGACTGTTATGTATAAATGTTTCACAAATTAAAGTACATTTTGTTTATTTTGATGAATTTAATTAAGTCTATTCATGTGTATGCTGTAATAATGACAAATACTAAAAGTGTAAAAAGAATTGCAAAATGCGTTAGCAATCTTGTCTGACCATTTTACTGATAGAAAGTACACTTTTAGGATTAAAATGTACTTCTCAACACAAAGTACTCTGTCTGGAAATTATATTATAAATGATACTGTAATGTAGTTCTGCACTCTTGATTTATTACCTCATAGTTTGTCTATTGTAGTTGCTGTATTATCAGCATTGCAGAGCTTCCTTTAGGCTTTGTTGATTATCTCAAAACAAAGTAAGAAATTGGTTACTCTTGTAGACTCACTAGCAATCTCTTCTGTACCGAATATTTAGTTTAAAATTCATCTATCATTACTAAGATATAATAGGTTAATCAGTGTAATTTGCAGTAAGCACACTTACACATGCATTAACTAAACTTTTGATGGCTAACTATGTTGAAACCAATAAACCTGCTGTTCCCTGTAGACCCAGTGCTATTCTCTAAAGAGAAGGTGTGAAGAATCCAGGCTATATCAAGCAATTTTGCTATCTGAGATTTGTGTGCTTCAGTTTAGTTGATTAGTTGTATGTACCTTAATCAATATTGCTGTAGGTCTGCTTCTTGGCTGAATGGGCCTAAAATTTACAGCCTTTTGGTGTGTTGTGTCTGGTGAGTGGGTCAATGAGCTCACAGCTCACATGGTGTCAATTGGTTACCAGAGCTCATAGATATCAACAACTCAAATGCCATCGTCAACTTGATTTATGACTTGTCTCAGTTCTATAGAAAAACGGCTGCCCTACCCTTCCCACCGGAACGCATTACTGCTTCACGGCAGAAATAGTCAGGGTGCGCGTGCGCGCTCACAAGACGTCACAAGAAGTCAGGCTCGCAAAATTTGGTTTCTGTCTGCGGGATTCGACCACTGGTGCTTTTTTTTTTTTTTTTTTTTTTTTTCTTTTTTTTTCCTACCTAAGCTGATAGCCTTGAGAGGCTATGTCAGCGTAACCCTAACTTTAGTAGGTGAGCTCACGGGGCTCAACCTGACGATGTTGCTAACACGAACCCTAGCAAGAGCCGTGCTTCGCAGAATCTACCACCGGATCGGAAACGCGACCCACTGAGAAGATCCGGCGAGAAACTCAGTGGGCTGTGTCTGAGAGTTAGTTTACTCGTCGAGCCCTTCGTCGCAAGCGACGGGTTCGACGAGAACGGTGACCGGTGCTTGAATTGATATGATTTAAAGTTCTTGGTAGCACAGAGTCCAATCTTCAAAACGCAGAGTGCAGGCAGTTACGAAATAATATACCTACTAACACACTTTTATATATTATTATTAGTTACGTCGATGTTTTAGAATATATTATCGAAATCACAGTTTTCTTATTTTTTATTGTACTTCACGAAGTGTCAGACATTTCTTCACTTCTTCTTATTATGACAACTCTTGTCACTTCTTTCTATGTATATGTTTTTGATAAGGAGTTTCTATATCCATTAACTCCAACACTTTCCCTAAACATTTACATAGTACACAGTCCTAGTGCCTGGCGTAGAACTGCATATGACGTACGAGGTAGTGATTTGGTAAGGATGTCTGCGACTTGATCCTTTGTTCCGATCCGTACAACGTTGCAGATACCCTCAGTTACCAATTCTCTGACGTAGAAATGTCTGAGCCGGATATGCTTCGTTCTCTTGTGAAACTCGGGGTTGTGAGCAAGACGAACAGCAGCTTCATTGTCCACATGCAGAACCGGTACGTCCGCAATTGTAGTCAATGCCTGGTATAGTCTAGCAAGCCACATTAGTTCTCTGCCAGCTTCACTAGCTGCCACAATTTCGGCTTCTGTAGTGGAGATAGCGACCGATGTTTGTAGCTGACTGATCCATGAAACTGTGCCTCCAGAATAGCGACAGATCACTCCCGTTGTGGAACGTCCGGTTTCTGGATCACCTCCGTGGTCGGCGTCGCTAAATCCTTCTAGGATTCCAGGTTTGAGACCAGCTTTATATGAGATCCCATGCGAAAAGGTACCTTTGATGTAGCGCAAGATACGTTTTACCTTGAGCCAATCTGTCTTTACAGGTTTCTCCAACTTTCTTGAGACAACTCCGATGGCATAAGCAATGTCAGGGCGAGTACCAACCATTAAGTATGCCAGAGCACCGACAGCTTCTCTATATGGGAAACAGGAAGCTTCCGTTTCTTCTTTCCCTTCTTGAATAGCCTCTCTCTCAATCGGTGTGGAAACGGGATTACAGTCACTCATTTGAAAGCGGTCTAATACCTTTTTCGCGTATGCCTCTTGGTTGATGAAGATGGAGCCATCCTTTCCTCGATGGATTTGAAGACCAAGATAATATGTCGCTGGTTTCGTCGTTATGCGCAGTCTCTTCTTCAAATCTTCTAAGAAAGCGTTAGCCGTGTCTTCATCAGTGGCAGCTACTAATCCGTCATCGACGTACAACGTGATCAGTAGTTTCTTCCCGTTAATTTCTCTTGAATATAAGCAGCAATCAGCTTCGGACTGTTTGAAGTTCATATCCAATAGGATCTCTTGAAAGCACGAGTTCCAGCACCTTGGTGCTTGTTTAAGTCCGTACAGGCTACGGTTAAGCTTGAAAACGGTAGACGTTCCTTCCGTGAGGTTACACCCTTCTGGCGGTTGAACGTATATTTCTTCCTCGAGCTTTCCGTTCAGAAAGGCTGTGCAAACGTCGAATTGGACCAGATGTAAGTTTTCATGCGCGCTAACACTGAGTAGTGCTCGTACAGTAGTCAGGCGTGCGACAGGACTGAAGGTCTGGTCATAGTCTACTCCTTTCCTTTGTCTGTACCCTTTTACGACAAGTCGAGCCTTGTATTTGTCGATCGTGCCATCTGGATTTCGTTTGATCCGTAAAACCCATTTGCAGGGAAGTGCTTTTCGTCCTTTTGGCAATGCACACGGCGTCCAAACGTTCAGGTCTTCGAAGGATTTCAATTCGCTACCCATTGCCCTTTGCCATTCTTCGCGATCGTCCCTTTTCATAGCGTCTGCGAAATTATTTGGGAATGTTTCAGTGATACAGACGTAATCTCTTAGTCTCTCAGGACGTCGAATCAGTGAGCGATCTCTAAGATTATAGCCGGTTGGCGGTGGTTCAGCATCATAAAATAATTCTTCTGGAACTGTCGTTTTGTCTTCATGGTCATGGTCTTCGTAGAGGACTTGATCCGATTCTTCTCCCTCGAGAACATGATCATGGTCGTTGGAGATTGTTTCGGTAGTTGTATCTCCCTCGTGAACGTGTGTTTGCTCTGGAATTGCAACTTCTCTTTCTAAGTTCGTATTTGGCGTTATGGTAATCGGGTATTCTCTTGTCTCAACTTCTGTTTTAGGAATTTCACTGTTACAGATGGAAAGAGGTTTCTCATCGAAGATTACGTCACGAGAGCGGACGAGCGTCGAGTGTTTTCCGTCTGTGACCCAGATACGGTAGCAATCTTCGTCGTACCCAATAAGTCGACCTTTTATTGCCTTTTTGTCGAGTTTTCTACGCTTCTGCTTTGGAATATGAACGTATGCGATTGAGCCTATTATTCGGAGATGTTTAATAATAGGTTTCTTTCCATACCAAAGTTCATGCGGAGATTTATCTGAACTTGTGGGACCTGTTCTGTTCAGTATGTATGCGGCGGTATTAATGAGCTCTGCCCATAGCACTTGCGGTAATGGCTCATGAGCGTACATTATTGATCTTGCTGTCTCAACTAGGGTTCTGTTCTCCCTTTCGCTTACTCCGTTTTGTTCAGGTGTATACGGGGTGACAAGTCGCTGTGCTATTCCATGTGTGTCTAAAACATTTTTTATGGACGCGTTGTCAAATTCACCGCCGTTGTCGCTTAGAAGGCACTTTATGGTGTGTCCGACTGTTTTAGTTTGAGCGATCATCAAAACTAATTTGTCTTTGACCTCGGACTTCTTGCGTATGAAGTACACCATACGGTAGCCAGTAAAGTCGTCTTTGAACAGAACGTAGTACTTATAGTTTGAGAAGCTAGGTTGAAACGGTCCGCAAACGTCAGTGTGTACGATTTCTCCGGGCGCGGTAGCTCGGGTTCTTGTACCGAATTTAAGTCGATGCGCCTTTCCAAAGATGCAGCCTTCACAGGTATCTTTATCCATCGGCAGGATTAGACCTAGTTCCCGTTGGATCGTCGCTCTTACGTGTCTTTTATTTTGGTGAGCGAGTCTCTCGTGGTAAAGTTGCATCGTTGCTGTAGTTGCAAAGACTTCGGGTGGTTTTTCTGGCAGTACGGGTTTTACTTCCAGTCGATATAAGCCACCTTGTTTTTGTCTCTTCCCTATTAAGCATACTTTCCCGTTGACAATGACGTTGCATTCAGTTGTCCTGGATGAAAAGGTGCTATTCGGGACTCGATCGTGAAGTGCGAGTACGGAGAAGAGGTTCTTGCTTATGGCCGGAACGTACCAGACGTCTTGCAGGCTGATGTCGATTTGTTTCCCGTTAACATATCCTCTGAGCTGTACTGTTCCTTTGCCTTTGGCACGGACTTCATTACCAGCGGCCGTTGTAACAGTGTAGTTCTCATTGAAATGTTCGTAGGTTTGGAAAATGTCAGCTCTGTTGGTGACGTGGCTTGTTGCGCCATTATCTATGTACCAGTTCTCGTTGTCCCGTGAAACTGTGAAGATTTCGTTATCTTCTAAAGACATGAGTAACAAATTAGCGGTCTTTGAAGTAGAAGGCGTTGCTGTCTGGATCGGATTTTGGCTCTTAGGAGGTCTACCGTCACGGATCCATTTTTGACAGTTGCGTACTCTGTGGCCAATACCTAGGCAGTAGTTGCATTTAAGCTTCTTGTCCTTCTTCTTTTCCGTATTCGAAACCAGGGCTTCCGAATGATGCGAAGGTACGTTGTTACCTTGCAGTGCCCTTTCAAATGCGCAGAGATGACTAGTTAGGTTTTCTACAGTACGGTTGGATTTGGGCAGTAGGAGCCAACTACTTCTGAAGCTGAAGTATGAATCATCAAGCGTGTCCAGTATCTTACAAACAAGTAGCAGTTCGGGTAGCTCTTGGTTACTGTCCTTCTTGAGTTCTTGATTCAGTTCAGTCCAGATGTTCTTTAATTTTGACATGTGAGTGGCTATGTCGTCTGCTTGATCCCTCTTAAAGCTGAAGAAACTCATACACAGGTTGTAGGTTTTGTCCGCATTTGTTCCGTCGAACAGCCTGTGGAGCTCTAACCAGACATCACGTACTTTAGTGAACCGCATAACTTTTCGAAGTGTGTCTTCTTGCATATTGGTGGTAAGTATTAGGATAGCGCTGGCATCAGCTTTATCAAACTTATCTTTTTGTTGTTGATAAGCCGCCAATTCAGCATCGCCGCATCCGGTAGGTGGACGAGTAGGCTCCTGGAACGATCCTTCAACTACTTCTAGGGCCGACGGTACGGTGCGTAGTAAGCATAAGGCTTTGTATTTCCAGGTGTCCCAATTTTTTCCATCTAGGAGGCCGATCTGAAGCTTTCCTGTGATACCTTCCATTTTCGTAGTGCTGGGTCCGTAACCTGATATGATTTAAAGTTCTTGGTAGCACAGAGTCCAATCTTCAAAACGCAGAGTGCAGGCAGTTACGAAATAATATACCTACTAACACACTTTTATATATTATTATTAGTTACGTCGATGTTTTAGAATATATTATCGAAATCACAGTTTTCTTATTTTTTATTGTACTTCACGAAGTGTCAGACATTTCTTCACTTCTTCTTATTATGACAACTCTTGTCACTTCTTTCTATGTATATGTTTTTGATAAGGAGTTTCTATATCCATTAACTCCAACATGAATTACCTAAAAGCACCGTTAGTGGATCGGGCGGATCCGAGATGACGTGTTTTGGGCGACGTCGACTGCTTTCCATTCTGTCCGCAGGATCGGGAATGTAGTTACCGGCGGCCACGATGAGAGGGTTCTCGTGTCGTGCCGCTTTATCGAAGTGGCGCATGGACGCCGACTGCAGATACTTACTGATGGACTCTAACTCCAGGTCGTCATGGAGGTCGACGTTCCTGACGAACCACGGGGCTCCGACGGCTATCCTGCAAAAACGGGATTGAATAATTTGGAAAGATTTTAAGTGTATGCGGGCCGCGTGAGCGAACACTACACTTGCATAGGTCATGACGGGGCGTATGCAAGTTTTGTAGAGTGTCACCTTATTTCTAAGGGACATTTTACTTCGCCTACATATCATCGGGTAGAGACGTCCTAGAATGAAGGCGGCACGATCGCGTACCGTCTTGATGTGAGGGCGGAATGTCATCCTACTGTCGAGGGTGACGCCTAAATATTTGACCTTCGGGGCCCACGGTATGGGCTGGTCGAACATCGTGATCGGGCGAACGGCGGGGGCGGGGGTATTGACGCGCCTAGTCGGGAGGGGGATGCTCAGCGTGGTGTTCGGAGGGCGACCCCTTTTGAAGAGCACCGCTGTGCTTTTCGTGGGGTTGATGTCGATGCGCCACTTCCGGAACCACTGTCCCATGGTGGTAGCTGCGGTCTGAAGTCGTCGATGAAGCAACGCCTTCTTCCTACACGAGTAGTAGATGGCGGTGTCATCGGCGAAGAGCGCCAGATGGGTCTCCGGAGACCGGGGTATATCATTGATATACAAACTAAATAGTAACGGGGAGAGGGCGGAGCCTTGCGGGACTCCGGCTGTGACGTGACGGGGTCGGGAACGCGTTCCCTCGACTCGATATCGGAACGAACGGTTCGACAAGTAGTCTCGTATGATGAGCACGAGTCTGTCTGGCACTCCCATGTTATACAGTTTGTATATCAAACCGTTGTGCCAGACTTTGTCGAACGCCTTCGCTATATCGAAGAAGAGGGCTCCTGTCGGAATGGGTTTCCGCCTGTTCAGCCCTAGTAATATGTGCTCCGTGAGGCGGTGCACTTGATGGACGCACGAGTGTCTGGCGCGGAATCCAAACTGCTCGTCTATAAGAATTTTATTCGCGGATACGAAGTCCCAGAGGCGTTTACGAAGGAGCCGTTCGTATAGTTTGCCTATCGCCGGGAGGAGACTGATGGGGCGGTAACTCGCGGTTTCGTTCTTCGGTTTGCCCGGCTTGTGTATGCCGATAACGTCCGCTTCTTTCCACGCCGCTTGAAAGATGCAGTTCGTCATAGCAGCATTTAATATGGTGGCCAACATCGTTATCAGTTGGGCTGGTAACAATTTAAGCGCGCGGTTGCGGATGCCGTCGGAGCCGGGAGCTTTCCGTGGTTGTAGGCTATCGATCGCCTCCTTAACCTCGGAAGTGGTAATGGGGGGTAACGCGTCCGAGGGCGGCAGGGAAGCTCTGCGCTCGACCTCCCTGTCGACGAACTCGGTGTGTTCGGGGTCCGCGTGTTGAGTGCTGGTGGTGCACTGCTCTTGCAGTGCATCGGCCAGCAACTCTGCCTTGTCATCGTCATCGTAAGCCGGTGGTTGGCCTGAGGGGCGTACGAGAGGTGGCATAGTGACGATAGTTTCGGACTTGAGGGTCCTAGCTAGTCGCCAGTATGCTTGGTGAGTGGGCGCGAGTTCTTCTAAATAACTATCCCAGTTTTCGTTTCGGGCGTCGCTTAAGCGGGATTTGACCTCCCGCTGTAAGCGACGCATCCGAGTCCGGTTTGAATCCGTGGGATATCGATCGTAGGCCCGGATTGCCGTGTTTCTAACTCTTACGAGGTCCCTAAGATCGGGGGAAAGTCTGATGCGGTGGAAGCAGTCCTCCACATTGACTTGCTTAGAAGATCTTATGATCGCCGTCGAGACGTGATCAGTGAAGATGTTTATGGATTCGACGGTATCCTCGGGGGATGGAGTTGAATCCGGGCCGCAAGGGAGGATTGGTGGAGCGGTGTTAGCTAAGCACGTGCCCAGCTTCTTCCAATCCACCATGGTCCTCGTATCTGGTTCGCGGTTGACTGGGCGACCGAGCTGCATGACGACAGGTCGGTGGTCTGAGTCGAGTTCTGACATTGCCTCGATGGAGCGTAAGCGCAGAGTTACGTTCCTCAGCAGTGCCAGATCTATTGTGCTCGGACGACGCGCGGCGTTGTACGGATAGCACGTGGGGGTCGGGGGGTTGAATATTTCGAATGTGAGGTCGTCTATGAACGCGTCGAGACGCCTACCGTTCACATTCGTGCGATGGCAGTTCCACCTAGTGTGGTGGCAATTTAAATCGCCTGCCAGGATGACCGCGTCCCCCATACCGAGCAGTGTCTCGAGGTCACTGCTCAGGAGGGGTTTGTCAGGGGGGAGATAAACGGATGCGATGACGATCGGCTGGTGTCCCGTCAGCGCGATGCGGCACACTGACGCCTCGATATGTAAGAGCGAGGGAGTATCGAGAGGGACGCAGTGCAGGGCCCTCCTATAGTAAATGACAGTCCCGCCCTTGCGGGTGGAGAGTCTGTCATTCCTAACCATGACGTAATTCGCGACTTTGGGGTCGCGACGCGAGGGCTTTAGGAAGGTCTCCTGCACCAGAAGGATGTCGATGAGATTATCGCGGAGAAACTCATATACTTGGTCGCGCTGACGCGCGAGTCCGTTAGCATTATAGAATGCTAACTTTAAGGAACGCGGTTTTTCCCTACCGTTGTTGGCCATTGATTACCGGTAATCAAGCCAGCGTACGCTGGACGGACTCGATGACGTCCATATGGTCGAACGTCGCGTATAGGCGGTCATCGGCCGTGACCGCCCTGCGCATGGCGTCGGCGAACGAGCGCATGCGATCGATGTTAATCGCGGCGATATAATCACGCACGATTGAGAAGTCGTTTACGGCAGGCCGCGCGGGGCCGGGGCGAGGCGCGGGACCGGGCGCGAGGGCGGGGCGCGGCGCGAGCAGGGGCTGGGGTGCCGGTGGTTTTCCTGCCAACGTGAGCGGCAGCGGTTTTGCCCACGCGGAGACGGTGGGCACCGGTGCCGGCACGAAGGCAGGTTTCGGCGCGCGGGGCGCCGAAGTCTTTGGGCCGACGGTTTTCGATGGCGCGTTGGCCAGACGCTTCCGCGGGGCCTTGGGGCATCCGCGGTAGTTGGCTGTGTGGCTCTGCTTCTGGCAGAGCACACAGCTCGGCGGTTCGGTCGCGGTTTCTTTGACCCGCGAACAGTCGGCTGTCGCGTGGTCGCACTGGTGCAGTAGTTGCTCTGGATACGAATGCACCGGGCATCCTATGCTTTAGGGCATGACGCCTTCAATAATTGCCTCCATGCCTTTTGTTTCAAGCTACTAGTAAACGCAATTAAGGCAAAGGTAACGGTACACGTCGAACTCGGCCAAGAGTTTGACGTTAAGGGCATTAGGCCGCTATAGATGCATTTGTAGGCAGTTGCTCTGTTAGGCCTCCTCTAGGGGTGCTCTCGTATTTATCGTCCCCTCTTGGGGATGGTAAATACGCCAAGATGCAAATGGTGAATAATGCATGGGTGAGGGCGAGACCTTGTGTTCACCCATTCATCTTGGCTAAGTGGCAATGGCTTCCATGATGAATGGATAACCAATCGCAATCCTCGTATTTCAAAAAAAAAAAAACAACATAAAAAGCCTTGAAATATTACATATTGAAAACTCCTACCTAAATGCGTAAATAGACGCATTACTTGTGTTCGAATTCTAAACTCATTGTTGAGAACAGCTACATAAATCAGTTAAGCAAAATATCGGTTACCTACGCATAATTTTCGGTCATTGGTTAATGATCATAGTCATAGATTATACACTTAATATATTTGAATCATAGTTGTTATCGCGTACTTCGTCCAGAACAAGTTACTTATTGAGTTGCAATTAAAAATGTTATGTGGACCCGCTTAAGTACTTTTTAATGATGTTAGAGCTTATAAATAGGGTCACAGATAATTCTATCACCATAGTTTAGATCCCAAAGAATATGGACAGTAAATCGTTTTTTTATTACCTATTTTCGATGGACAGTCACGCTCATGGTCCACCATGGTATTAAACTGTTAAGTGGTTAACAGAGTGTAATTACATCACAATGTGAGTGCTGCCAGCCCCCTTGAGATATAAGGTGTTCAGCATTAATTTCTCAAAAGTTTGAATTATATTGCAACGGCTGTTTCATCCATAGATTATAACACTTAATTTAAGTTTCATCCTTCAAGTTTTTTTTTATATTTTATGGCTTTGTAAAGCTTCAAAGAGTGAATGTTTGAAATAGAAGAAACACGCAAAATAATTCCAAATCAAAAATATTTTTGGCTCGTAACTCCAAAAAAATCAAACTACAATCGAAAATATTTCACATCCTAATTTTTGGGTTTCTCGATTTAACATTAATGTTTGTTAAAACCAATATAAATACTTCTAACGTTGAGTCTAGACTCTAGTCAACGTCATAGTATAGATACACTCTAGACCACTGAAGTAGGAAACCTACTATATAGGTCTATGCTCTAGACTCTAGAGTGTATCTATACTATGACGTTGATTTGAGGTGAATGAAGTTAGCCCCTCAAAAAAATTTTTTTTTCCTATTTTATACTTATTTTCTGTTAATTCGTTTGTTCATCATTTGTTCATGATTGTTCACTGTTAATAATTGTTTGTTCTGCATTTATTTATTTAAAAAAAATATTTAAAAATATACCTACAAGTTAGCCCCTCTAATGCAATTTTTAATATTTTTTCATCCTTAATGACTCGTAAATATTCATTTTCGATTGTTCTTATACAAAACACGTTTGTTCTCTTTCATCATGAACATATTTACTTATTTGTTTATATTACCTATGTGAACTCCCTATCTTTTTTATACCTTCATAACGATAAGTAGGAGGATGGAAAAAATGTATTTGGTCTAACTTAACGCCAATGCACATTATTTCATTTATTTATTTTTTAATTTTTTTAATTAAACTGTATACTAATTAATTGCTCCTTCAGGATTTATATTTGTTTTTTTTTCACGATTAAAACCGCGTAGAAAGTTTAGGCATTATAGTTGACGCATGCGCAGTACACATATTTTGCATACATTTATTCAACTAATAAAAATAGTAAATTAAACAAAAAACGAGTAATTTCGAAAGAGAACAAACGTGTTTTGTATAAGAACAATCGAAAATGAATATTTACGAGTCGTTAAGGATGAAAAAATATTAAAAATTGCATTAGAGGGGCTAACTTGTAGGTATATTTTTAAATATTTTTTTTAAATAAATAAATGCAGAACAAACAATTATTAACAGTGAACAATCATGAACAAATGATGAACAAACGAATTAATAGAAAATAAGTATAAAATAGGAAAAAAAAATTTTTTTTAGGGGCTAACTTCATTCACCTGTTGATTTGAGTCTCTTTTTAGAGTTCTTTTTTTTTTTTTTTTTTTTTTTTTTTTTCTTTTGGCAATAGCGTTTACTTTTTGCCAATGACGTAAATTAAAAGATTGGGAAACCAAGTTAAAATAGGATACGAAACACGAGAAACGATCAGGTAGGTAGTAAGAAGTTTGAAACGGATAATAAAAATTTCATAAATATACATAAATACACTTACAAATAAAATATTTAAACTTTAATATGGTTCTGAAGGATGAAAGATGACAATATTTTATAAAATATACATGGATACATAATTATACAGGATATACAGGTAGGAAAAGGAACATTAAGAGATATTAGATCATTCAGGAATGAGGAGCGGTCGTATAGAGGACATGAAAAGAAAATGTGATCTAGATCACATTTATCGGATTCACATTCACATATGTCAGTAGATACAATGCCTAATCTATTAAGATGAACAGGAGTGCAAACATGACCCAAACGCATTCTTATGATAGAAGAACATACTAGCTTATTGCATTTGGCACGGAAAAACCATGGCTTAAATGAAATAAGTGGCTGAAGGTTAAAATATCTCCTGCCTTTTGATTGACCAGTTTCAGTCCAGAGACTATTCCAGCGATCCTGAAGGTGAACTACAGGAAGAGCGCCTAGATCCTGACAATAAACTTTATAGGGGAAAATGTCGCCATCTTCCACAGCTTCATTAGCTAGTTGGTCTGCTTTTATATTACCAGGAATGTCACTATGGCTAGGGATCCATACAAAGACCACAGAAAGACCAAAATGATTGCATTTATATAATAGATTTCTTATTTCTATGACAACAGAAGAAATATTTTTTGATTTAAATGGGAACCTATTGAGAGACTGTAAGGCACTTTTTGAATCAGAGAAAATTATTGTTTTTGGAAGTTTAAATAGAATAATATATTCTATAGCCTTAAAAATACCGTAACATTCCCCAGTAAACACGGATGTTTCCGGAGGAAGTTTGATTTTCTGTGATATTTTAAATTGAGCATGATAGACACCTACACCAACAGGATCAGAAGAGGAGTGTTTAGACGCGTCCGTGAAAATATGATGGTAATCAACCCAAACAGTATTTTTAAGAAGATTAAATGAAAATTTTGTACAAATATCGTGCTTGTTTAAATCAAAGTTAAAATGGATTTCTGGAAGAGACATTAATGCTTCAAAGCTAGTATTGAAAAGAGGGTAATTAATGGATCGGTGAATAGGAGCTTTTATGTTAATAAATTTCTTAAAACTATTGATTAGACAAGATGGTTTTTTATGTCTCCAATATTCAGATGTATCTATACAATGAGAAAGTTGCTGAAGTTTGTTATAAAGAGAGTGGTTAAGAAACTGAAAAGATCGGAATATAAATTTGTCTGCTAAATATTGACGACGTAGATGTAGTGGAGGATCACCACATTCTACTTGAAGAGCATTGATAGGGCTTGATCGCATAGCACCAGAAACTATTCGTAAAGCTTTGGACTGTATGAGATCTAGTTTTTTAAATGCCTTAACACTCCCAAGCTCCAGCAAGAATGTACCATAATCTAACATACTTCTTATAAGTGCATTATATAACAATTTCATACAAAAAGGGTGAGCACCCCACCTAACACCTGACAAACATCTTAAAATATTAAGAGCACGTTCACATTTAGTGTTTAGGTAATCACAATGTGGGATACCAGTTAGTTTCGAATCTAAGACAATTCCCAAAAACTTAATATTAGCTTTGACTGGAATCTGATTACCCTCATAAAATATAAAGATAGGAGGAGGCGTTCTTAATCTCGTGAATAAAACTATTGTACTTTTTGCAGGTGATAGATCAAGGCCATTTAAGTCCAACCAAGTTTTTAAATTTATCAGCGATTGTGTTACAGACGAACTAGCTTTTTCAATAGATTTATCACAACAGTAAATTAATAGATCATCAGCATACTGAAGAACATTTACACTATTAAGTGATGATTTTAAATCTTGAGTATAAATATTATATAATATTGGACTAAGTACTGATCCCTGAGGAAGGCCCTTTGAAACAAGTCGAATAACTGACTTCCCGTCATCTAGTTTCAGGATTATGTATCTTTCGGAGAGCATGTTTATGATAAACTTTGTTAATAGCAGTGGTATATTAAGTTGTAAAAGCTTACTCTTTAAAATACTTATCACGACGTTATCATACGCACAATTGATATCTAAGAACGCAGCTATTACTGATTTATTATTTGAAAATGATAATTGAATATCAGAAACGAATATGCTTAAGCTATCAATAGTACTTTTTCCACGTCTGAAACCAAATTGGGATTCACATAATAGACCGTTATGCTCAACAAACCATTCTAAACGATTTTTTATAAGATTTTCTGTAATTTTCATCAAAACAGAAGAAAGTGCGATTGGGCGATAGGCAGAATGGTCTGAAGAGCACCTATCAGGTTTCAGAACGGGAATTATTTCTTGGCGTTTCCACGTGGAGGGGATGTTACCAGATGTCACTATGGAATTTATAAGAGATAAATAATAAAATAAAGCATCATCATTTAAATGAGAGATAAATGAATAAGGGATACCGTCCAGTCCAGGAGCAGAATCCTTAACATGTGATAATACACCTTTTAATTCAGTGAGAGAAAATAGACTGTTTAGACCAAAACAGTTATGATTATTTATATTTATTACAGGGTAGGGAATTGTTAAGTCTTCGGGAACGAAAGGAGGAGCTAATTTATCTAAAAAGCTATTAACTAAATGAGAAGGTATTGATTTTGGAGATGAATATTTGAATGCAGATCTAAACCTCCTTATATTTTGCCATACAAGAGATGGTTTGACATCAGGTGATATTGAATAGCAGAAGGTTTTCCAGCCATCAAATTTCTTTTTCTTTAGAAATTTTGAAGTTTCTGCCATTATTTTTGTAAGAATTTCAAAATTCTCATCAGTGGAACATTGACAGTATGTAATTTCAGCATATTTTCTTCTCTTTACTGCCTGAGTACATTCATTATCCCACCAAGGAGGAGAAGGAATAAAACCCAAAGAGCTATTTTTAATAGGAAAAATTTCATTGGCGACCTCAATAAAGGTTCTTGCCAAAGAATCTGCACACTGAGATTCTGTACCTGGATTAATTTTTGGAAGTGTAATAATTTTGTTTTTTATTAGATCTTTATATAAATCCCAATCAGCATCATTAAGCTTATATTTTAGACGAGGAGAATATGTTTTATGTAATACTTTATTGTTATTATTGCCGGTTGGAAATGATAATAATAATGGGAAGTGATCACTACCATAAGTGGAGTTTAAGGTTTGCCAAATCAATGATGAGGCTAAACTAGGTGAAGAAATGGAAAGGTCAGGAGCACTTTTACCTTCATTAATATTGGTTCTTCGTGTAGGAGTGCAATTATTTAAAATACAAAGATTAAGTGAATCTACAATATCCAACACTTCATGTCCATAGTTATTGTTATTTGAACTACCCCATGACTGGTGTTGAGCATTAAAGTCACCTAAAATAAGTATAGGTTTGGGAAGAGATACTAAAATATTTTTAACTTCATTTAAAATTTGAGAAGAAGGATGAGGAATATATATAGAGACAAAGCAAATGTTATTTACAATGATAGCAATGATTGAAAGATTTTTATCATGAGAAGAAATATTTACATGAGAAAAAGGAAAAGGGTGTTTTACTAATATTGCAACACCACCATAGCCATCAGATCGATCTTCTCTAATACAAGAATATCCTTGAATTTTAAAAACGGATTCAGGTTTAAGCCAGGTTTCTTGAAGACATACTATGGTGGGATGATACTTATTAATAATATGGATAAGATCACTTTTCTTACTGTTTACACTACGACAATTCCACTGAATTGCCTTGGAGCAACTGTCCATTATGACTAATATAATTATTGATAATTTCCATTATTGGTTGGGCTACGTTGGACGGTTGATTATGATTTAAAATATTTAATAAAGCAATTATAAGTTCGACAATAGATTGTTTAGATGAATCATTTGTTTTATTGTTAAGTGCACAACCATTTTTAGGGGAAGGCAAATCAAATTCATTTATGATAGCATTATGAGCCTTGACATCGTATCCTTTGTTTGATGTTAAATATTGATGAGGTTTTAAAAATACAGTCTTCTTATAGGAAACATTTTGCAAATCTTTATTATTATTTATATGAGTTCTGTTGATGACAGGGGTTGAGGAAGTGTTCGTGGAAGTTGTTACAACATCAGAATATGATTTGGTTATTGTAGGAAAGATCTTGGATGCCTCTGCATAAGAAATACTATTTTTAGCCATATGCTCTTTGATATTTTTTTGCCTTAAAAATTCTTTACATATTTTATTTGTTGCATAGTGGGAGCCATGACAAATACAGCAAAATGCCTCATCCTCTGATGTACAGCTGCTTCCAAAATGACCATCCTTGCCACATTTAAAGCAGCGAGGATTTGATCTACACATATCCTTGACATGCCCATATCGACAACATTTAAAACATTGTATAGTAGGGAAAATATACAAGTCTACAGGAAAAGAATTAAAACATATGAAAATTCTTTTAGGAAGAATTTGGCCATCAAAGGTCAGGACAACTGTTTCCGTATCAATAAAACTGGCTTTATTATCAATGAATGTTTTCTTTTTTAGTCGCCTAGCTTTTAAAACACTACCACAACCTGGAGGAACAGAAACATTCTGAATCACCTCTTCTGTAGACCATTCTTTGGGAATCCCTCTCACAATACCCATTCGAGAAACATTAAATGATGGAATAAAGGCTTTGAACCTGTTATTCGAAAGCCTAGTGTCGCTGGTAAAATTATTAGCGTCTGAAAAGTTCGAAAATATAAGAGAGAGCCTATTTCTGCCGATTCTCTTCAAACTTCCATTTAGGATATTTTTGAATGAATTATTTTTAAGAAATCGGCCGAACGAGACAGGGTGAAGTGAGACATTTTCATCTGGAGACATTATTTCTTTTTGAATATGAACTACATAAGGTCCAATATCCGAGGCTTGGTAAGGACGAGTTGTATTAGATGGAATCTTAGTATCACCTTGAGCACTAGTGGTCATTGTGATAGGTGTGGAAAGGTCACAATTATTATTATCCTCATTTAAACAAGAACAGCCATTCTCTTTATCTGTCTTGCCATGACGTTTTCTTTTTTTATTGCAATGTTTGCATATTCTTAAAGTATTTGTGCGTTTTCTCAGCAGTTTTGCATTATTTACAGAACTTGCATCCGTATCCATTGAAGATTCACAATGCTCAATTGTGACATAATGAGATACCTGTGGGACTGTGCCCCCAGGATCGGGAGGTTCGTCCCCCATGGGGAAAACAATATAAATAAATAAATAAAAACTTACCCTACGAAGAAATATTTACACTAACTATAAAATATAAACTAAAAAGAACTAAAATAACAAATATTTACACTACTTTACACCTATCTGATCTTTAAAAGATATTTTCAAATTTTAAATTGTAAAAAAAACTCCCGCTCTTTCGACGTTTCCCGCCCTTTTTTCTTTTAGAGTTCTTAGTTCTTAATGTGATTCGTCCTTTGGACTGGTAATAGGAATGTAGCTCATACAGCCAAATCTTTTAATAACAAAGGTAGAAACCATTTCTGTTGTAAAAAAAATGAAATGTAAAGGAATAAAATGAAGTGTAACTGAATTAGAATGAAATTGAATGAAACGAAATCGAATTTCAGTAGTTTTAGTTTTCTAAGCCCTAGCCTAAACTATTATTATTAAAGAATCTATTGATCGTTTCATAGGCTTAAACATAAGAAAAAAAAAGAGACAATCTTCAGTCTTCCCACTGATGTTACAGAAAAACAACGTAATATAGATACATAATGGACAGGTTTTGCCTGTACAGACCGAACTACAGACCCCACATGGGACTAAGCCCTAACTCTAATTTATAGATCATAAATATAGTTCTGTATGAATATGTCCGTCGCTCAACTTTCCAAATATTTATTCATCAAAAATGGAATACTGTTGAATGTGTGAACTATATACTCAAACTCGTGAAGGTCGCGGTATAAGAATGTGCGAAATGGTAACTAGATAGGAGGATGGACTAATTTACATTTTAAAGTTTACATCATCGCTTACTCTATCGTACATATCATCTATCATTCATCTATCATATTACCAATATCACAAAGTAAAGCATTGGTAGGCAACTAGGCAGTACTTGCGAGTAGCCATATACCTAGGCGGCACTGAAAATTTCGGGAATTAACGAAGTGACACAACATTACTATTTAAAAATGTATTTATTGTTTTTCGAAGTATTCTCCGCGAAATTTGACACATTTTTCCATGCGATGGAACCAATCATTGAAGCAACCATTCCATTCTGAAGTTGGGGTCTCCAAAACGGCCGTTTTGTAGGCGTCCACAGCTTCTTTAGGTGATGAAAATCTCTGTCCACGCAATTTATTCTTTATTTTAGGGAAAGTATAGAAATCATTAGGACTTAGGTCGGGGTTGTACGGCGGATGGTCTAATAATTCTATGTTTTCTTGCTCTAAAAACTCTTTTGTTCTGTGCGCGGTGTGAGAACTCGCATTGTCGTGTGGAGGATGATGCGGCGGTTGAAGTTCTCTTTACGGAGTTCAGAAACGACCTGTGGCAAACAAATGCTAGCATACCATTCTGCATTAACCATTCTTTGTCCCGCAAGAGGAATAGTCGTAACATGGCCGGTTTTGGAGACAAACGTGGCCACCATTTTTTTTGCGACACTCCGTGAACGAACAATTTTTGTTGGCTTTAACTCATTTTCGAACACCCAAACTCGTGACTGGTTTTTTGTTTCGGGTTCGTACGCGTATATCCAGGATTCGTCACCTGATACAATGTTGTATACAGCATTTGAGGATCCTGCGTGGAATCTTTCAAGAGTTCTGACGCACCAAGTAACGCGAGCCGCTTTTTGCTCTTCACAGAGCGAATGCGGTAGCCATCGGGAAAACAACTTTTTTACACCTAATTGTTCATGCAAGATTATTTGTATTTGACTCATGCCAATGTCTAAAGTTGCCTGAATTTCGCGGTATGTCACATGTCGATCTTCCTCAATCAGCTTACGCACAGCATCAACGTTTTCTTGGGTGACTGCAGTTTTTGGACGACCTTGACGGGGATCATCACTGAGCTTGACACGTCCACGTTGAAACTCAGCAAACCAGCGATAAATTGTGGTTTTGGATGGGGTTTCATCACCAAATGCAGAAATCATCCGGTCAACACACTGTTTTTGTGTTAAACCACTTCGAAAGTCATAATAAATCATCGCTCTTGAATTTTCTCGAGTCAATTCCATTTTCTCAACGACTAAACAAGTTTGACAAAACCTCGTGACAAGACCGAGAATCTTTTTTTAAATAAATAAATGGTATTCGATTTTTAAAACCAAGGAGTTTTCAATTAAAAAGATTTTAATATGACAGGAACAGTGGAAATATTTCATTCCCGATAGGTACTTTTAGTGCAGCCCTCGTATATACATTTGAATAGGCAGTATTTAATTGGCAGTTTGGCAGCTTGTGAGTTTGTGAGTCAGGAGTCAGGAGAGTGGCGGCGCGCTTGGATTGTGACTTGTAAATTTGTGGAACCACCTATCTACATATTTTGTGTTTAGGCGTCGTTCCCTAGCTCCATCGTCCATCGGTAGCCGTTCGACTCATTTTGAATTCATGAGCAGACCCAGTGTTAATGTAGATCGCTTTAGAGCCGGACGCGCGATCGAAATTCGAATGCGTTTTGTTTAATTCATTCTGATATTTACCCATTTCGGGTGTTTAGCGAGTGACAAACTTATGTTAAAGTTGAAGTTGTTGGAGTTTGAAACATCATTTAATAATTTTTTTTAGGTATGTGTTTAAATTACATCTTTCAATATCTGAAATTTTAGTTCAGTTTCATTATGAAATGTTAAGCGTTAAATTTGCCGCGTTTTCAGTCTATTAAGTTTTTATTATGTCGTCTTCCGAAATAATAGCTCAACTAAAGATTTTTATGTATTAGCTGATACATAATGTTCTTTTAAAATTCAATATATCAATAAAAAATATATCTACTATGTTTTAAAACGAAGTTAAAGACGGATAAAATATTTTCTCCACATTTTCTTGCATTGTCAACAGATTATGTTCAAATTTTCAAGTTCATCAGGAAGTTAGCTCTAAATAAACAAACGAACAAAATTCCATTCGACTATATTAAGCACCCGAGGGAATTTCTGAGTTACAAGTTTTTGAAAATGATAAGCGTCCCACCACATTTAAAAAAAAAAAAACTCTTATAAAGGCTTAGATTATTTGCGGCTTCTTTTTATTACTTAATAGGTAGATAGGTCCACCTGATGGTGAGTGTTGGTGACCACTATGTTCACGGATATCGGCAATCTTAGGGGCACAAATCAGTCGTTTCCTATCGCTTGGGGCTCTTTTAAAACTACGTTTGAAGAAGGACATGTCATAACGCTCAAAAAATAGTGTGGCAATAAAATAATAATCTGGAAATAAACGGTAAATGAGCGCATTATTTTCAAGCAAGGACGCACTCTTCAACAGAGCACTCCACATGACAATACAAAAAGTCGAAAGAACAGTTTTTTTGCAACGAGTTTCCGAAAAAGGTTAAATTCTTAGGTTCGACTACTACCTGTTGATAGATTAACTTACGACGAGTCAACTACGTACGTACGAACAACGTATAAGTTATTACTCTGCCTATTTGTTTAGATTTTTTAATGTAATATATTCACATAGAATGTTTCCCGGCTGCGAAAACTACAAATTTCAGCAGTACCGAAATGAATTATACACAAAGGAATATTTTTAATCTTTTTTTGCCTACGCGTGAAACCCCTTTTTTTCATTACTTAGGTGCGTGATCCATTTCACGGTCCCACGGTCCACCTAATTTCAAATGGGTACCGGAGCCAATAGACATCACATTGTGAATGCCACCACCCATCTTGAGACTTGAGGCCTAGTTATTACGCAAATTATAATTTTTGGGTGAAAGTCATTCGTGAACATTTGTTAATAACGTCACTAGAAAATGACGACCTGCCCGCTCGATATCCCGATATGCAATGCCCGCATCGCTCCAGAAAAATGCACCTTATCCTTTAGACCACCATGACTTTTTCCAAGTATGGCATATGGATTGATGGAAAATAATTTGTTTGAAGCTTTTAGTTGTTTATGCACGACACTAAAAACATGAGAGTGAATCTTTAGGAACGGCGCGGCGCGCAAAATTTATTTATTGAATTATCATTGAAATATCAAATTGTTTATTGATATTTCAAGATTACATAAAAAATATTGGATAAACAATAACAAAATTTACAAACTTATTAGCAGACAAAGTCCAAGGGGGTCTAAAAAAGGGTATCCTATGGTGTGCGTAGTATATAGCAACACTTTGGTCATCTGAAACAAAAAAAAACCTTTTTTTTTCCTACCTCAGCTGATAGCCTTGAGAAGCTATTTCAGTGTAGAAAAAACCAAACTAACTCTTCATTAGTATAGATGTAGATATAGCACGAACCTTGGACGACAAAAAAAATATATTTACAAAATCGTAGCCACTTGAAAAAAAAAACACATTTAGCTTGCTTTTTCAGCCAATTCCAAATTTTTTTGAATAGTAAAATTCAAAAATTTAATTTTTTTGACTCCACCTCGATAAAGTAGTTTCGAGAAAAACACGTTTAAAGCTTTGAGAGAAGTTTTAGGCAATTTTATTCATAGAATGGTCTCGATGCGTACAGTATACTTACGTATTTTTAATCGGCGATCCCTGTTCCATTCAAAAAATCTTTCTTCAAAATTCTGATTCACCAAAGTTCTTTTGTGGAGGCAATGAGTCCTGCCTTCCTTTGATGCCTATGAAGCTTGGAGTTGAGAGCGCTCGATACGATACGATCATCGTCTTGCCTCACTGAGGACGCATGAGCTTCTGGGCCAATCCTGATTCCCTTAACATTCAATATTTTTAATATGGGCTTAAAACTTTCAATAAAGATGCACGCTGCGAGGAAAGAAGCAAGTTCAATAGTCCGGTTTCGAGCGTGAATGAGCTTCGGAGCAAAAGTTCATATAAGAATAATATAAAATGTTGTGATTCGTTGTTTGAGTTTTTGAACCCAAACAACGTTCCAATAAAGTTTCATAAATTTGTTTTTATAACTTTTAAAACATTGTTAAATTAGGGAAGATTAGCAGATGCATTAGAGGAAGAGGTTTCTTCGTCGATATTTTATGTTGATTACCGAAAAATGTTCTCTTCCTCGGTATGCATGCCCGTTGTGAAGTTGATCTTGAATGTTGTTTAAAATCAGAATTTATAAAACAATTTTTACTTCAAATGTTTATTATACTTATGCAGAGTTACTAATTTAAAATAAATACGAAATATTTTGAAAAAATACGTTTTTATGACCTTGAATGGAATATGTAGGAATATATTATACGGGATACGATACAAAACAAATTTTATGAGAGGTTCATCCGCAGGTACTCAGAAAGGGTCTACCGTCTATTGTTTGTTCATTTATTCTGGGCAGGCCGGAACAGATGCCACGTCACAAAAATGGCTATAATTCATTAAGTTATTGAAATTATGAAAAATAATTTTAAGGACACATACCCTTGAATGTCTGAAGCTTAGAAATGTGAAGGAAAAAAATCATTTTTTCCAATTTTAGACTAGAATACCCCCTTATGGTATTGCAGGCGGGGACCAGGACCAACATTCAAATTATAAATAAATATATTTTAATGTTTATCTGGTGTGAGCTACAGTTTCACTCTCATTCAAATTTGATTGTTTATGATTAATTTTGATGAACGTAACAAATAGTATTAAAATTTTTCGTTATTATCCATATTACAAAACGTACTAGAAAGAAACAGAATTGTTTACTTCTAATAGCTTACCCGCACTCTTCATTGTTTTTCTCCCTAACTATCGCTGGTAGCCTAGGAGACTATTCGAGCTACACCCGGATGGATAGGTGAGCTCATGAGCTCAACCTGAGGGAATTTTCTAATACTAGCCTAACAAGAGCAGTGCTTCGCAGAATCTACCACCGGATCTGAATCGCGACCCACTGAGATCCGGCAAGAAACTCAGTGGGCTCTTCATTCTACACGCGCTTTTGTGGACACTTGTAGCAGCGTTGAAATATCGGAAACTCATTAAAATGTTATGTCTTCTTCTTCTTATTTGACGTTATTTTCATAGCTGAATATCATGTCTAGATAAAAAAATCCAAATCGATTCATGCATCGAGTTTTACATATATCCATGTCTTTTTTAATGCCTGAGGTATAGGTAGATAGATTTGTCAGGGAATAATTCAAATGCCCAGTGCATTAGCGGTCACCCGTATAATCGTTACCACCGAACCTGTCCACTACAATAATCCTTTATAGGCTATCGGAATATTCATGAGTAGCACAACCAAAATTGCTCAATTCATTGCAAAAAGATTGAGAAAAAGATTGCAAGAAGAGTTGAGGGGAAAATCGTGGTAGGATCTCATTCAATAGAATTCGTTTAAAATGAATAATAATAAATTTATTTACCCTGCATCCCTTTACTGTGTGTTGTCTGACACGCACTTGTCCGGATTTATTGTTCCTTTCGAAGGCTGCAGCTGAGTTGAGACTTTTTTAGGAAGTTTGACACTGTAAGATCTGATATCTCGAAGGTTCAGTTATTTTTATTGTCATCAAAGACCGGCGATCGTATTCCCCTTTAGATAGGTGTGACGGTCATTGACGTAACTGATTTTAGACGCATAGATCACTGCGAACCGCTAAGTTTCGGATTGTACCTAATGTTTCCAAAATGTAAAGTAGGCAGGGGTGAAATTTGCGTCGGAGACGGGCGGTAAGATACTAAATAATAATAACGGGCTAATCTTGACTCAGCAGGAACATCCTTAAGGAACGCACGCTAAAGAATACATACAATGAAACAAAGACAAAAGGTTCTAAAAGTGTCTAAGCTAAAATATTGCGTAAATGCATTGTAAGGCACCTCTCATCTTGAGTCATTACGTTGATATCACTGGAAGAATCAACTATTCATTGTCATTTCTGTGGAGCTAAGCCCGTTGAATTTAGGTCATTGAGAAATTAGATCCCCGTTTTCAGAAGAGAGTAAAAATCGAAATCAATAGATTCTCAATTTTAATTTAATTTAATTTTAATGTTAGTCATATAACAATTAACATTAGTTAAGAACAAAGAACAGAAAATGATTACGCACATTCGCACTTAAGGAATCGTGTGTGAAGATATAATTAAATTAACATAGCAAATTGTTTGCATATGTATTTTAATTGATGTATGATTGCAACGTGCTCCTTATCTACTGTTGTCGTAGTTTGTTGTCGTAATATTATTATGGTCACTGGGTTATCAAATGTTATCAATTTTTACCTAACCGTATCCCATGCAACGAAAAATATAATATTATAAAAAGTGTATAGTTTATTCTTTAAGAGGAATTACTTTATACGGCGTTTAATTTAACTGAACTTGTCTCATAACTCACAGCGAATGGAAACTATTACTCATTTTATTGGAAGAAATTCAAATTTTGTATACCCGCAATGTACGGAAATTGACAATGAATGAGCTATGCATGTATATGGATGTTTTTGTGATTAGTATAACTTATTTAAAGACTAGGCATGCTAGTTTATTCCTGATTCGGTTTCGGAAACGACCTGTTAAATTTATTATTCTTACTAGCTGACCCGGCAGACTTCGTAGTGCCTCAATCGATAAATAAAAGACACATCAAGGGGACACATCAAAGGAAAAACAAAATTGTTTGTTTTTATATAATTCCGAGCTTTTTTATATTTTCTCACCTTTTAAACCTTCCCCGGACTTCCACGAATAATTCAAGACCAAAATTAGCCAAATCGGTCCAGCCGTTCTCGAGTTTTAGCGAGATTAACGAACAGCAATTCATTTTTATATATATAGATTTATAGGTGCACCCTGTCTATAATACGCATATTATTTGTAACAAAACATTCCGAATCTAAAATACTATTCCTTTTAGTTTATTAAGTACCTACTTTAAGAAAGACAATAATTAATATTTTTAACTAGCTGACCCGGCAGACTTCGTAGTGTCTCAATCGATAAATAAAAGACCTAAACTTTTGTATAAAATAAACTTAAAACAAACAAAAGGAATCTGTCCGACGGGGGACACATCAAAGGGAAAACAAAATTGTTATTTATATTTAATTCCGAGCATTTTCATATTTATCTACCTTTTAAACCTTCTCTGGCCTTCGACAAATAATTGAAGACCAAAATTAGCCAAATCGGTCCAGCCGTTTACGAGTTTTAGCGAGACTAACGAACAGCAATTCATTTTTATATATATAGATTTATAGGTGCACCCTGTCTATAATACGCATATTATTTGTAACAAAACATTCCGAATCTAAAATACTATTCCTTTTAGTTTATTAAGTACCTACTTTAAGAAAGACAATAATTAATATTTTTAACTAGCTGACCCGGCAGACTTCGTAGTGTCTCAATCGATAAATAAAAGACCTAAACTTTTGTATAAAATAAACTTAAAACAAACAAAAGGAATCTGTCCGACGGGGGACACATCAAAGGGAAAACAAAATTGTTATTTATATTTAATTCCGAGCATTTTCATATTTATCTACCTTTTAAACCTTCTCTGGCCTTCGACAAATAATTGAAGACCAAAATTAGCCAAATCGGTCCAGCCGTTTACGAGTTTTAGCGAGACTAACGAACAGCAATTCATTTTTATATAAATAGATATATAGATTATGTGTAATATGAATAAAACATATTATCTAACCCATAGTAAACGGTTCTGCAGTGAAAATTAATGTTCAAGGTTTATTTCCAAAGTAAATACTTAAGAGTAATGAGTGAAGTCGAAATTATCCCATGACTCAAAAGCTACACAAACAAGTCTTGTTCAGACTGCTTTTGAAAATTGATTTACTGAAAACCCTAATTCTCACCCTATTAACTGCGGAGTTCCCCAAGGATCCATATTGGGGCCACTTTTATTCCTAATTTATATTAATAATATACAGACAGTCGCACTACATGGTGATCTAACACTGTATGCTGATGACACGTGCTTATTTTACTACGGACACTCCATTCACGATGTATTATCCAAAGCCCAGCAGGACCTAGATTTATTATACAATTGGTTTCAGTACAATTTGCTGACTATAAATGCAGCTAAGACTTCTTACGTAATCTTTAAACCTAAAAATAAAATTATTCAGGATTTTGCACCGCTTACTATAAATGGCGAAAAATTACGAAATAGTAACGAAGAAAAATACTTAGGATTAACTATAGACAGCGGCTTGACGTGGAAAGCACACATTCAACATATCCAAAATAAATTGTCGTGTTTAACAGGATCTTTGCGCGGGACCGCCCAGTGTTTTCCTCGTCGAGTCTCTCTCATGATCTACAATTCGTTGGTTAAACCTCATCTTCAATATCTGATTGAGGTATGGGGTAGCACTGCTGACACGAACTTAAAGGAATTGCAGCGAACACAAAATAAAATAATCAAATTATTATTCCACTACGATTACCTGACACCCACCACAAAAGTCTATAGTGAAACCAAACTTATGTCTGTAAAACAACTGTATACCTATAGCACTTGTTTACTAATAAGAAAAATATTACACAAGGAGATACATTCTAAATTGACGTTTACTAAAAAAAAGGAACTTCAAAACTATCGTAATCGAAATGCCGAAAACTTAATCACTACCAGATCTAGAACTAACTATGGACAACGAAATATATCATCTGAGGGTGTCAAACTGTATAATATGCTGCCTTTAGATTTAAAAAATATCAAGTCATTGAATGTATTTAAAAATAAATGTAATGATTATATAAGAAAAAATGTTCCCATAATATAGTTTCTAAGATAAATTTGTTAATAATAATAATATCCATTTATTTCAGACAGTTGCATTAATGGAAATGATAGTATTGTTACTTAAGCCTACGTTAATAACTAAAAATACTAAATTCAATTTAAAGTAATTACCCAATTCCATTAATTTAATTTCATTTATTTAACAATAACTTCATATTTATACCTAAATATAAACAGGAAAGAAATATAATAAACAATGAAATGAAAAAACAACGAAATTAACAACCTGCAAACATTTAACCAATGCCACATCCATGCGAACTAGCTCCTTGTGGCGCCAATATCTACCCGCCACCGAGCGGCCGGCCGGCTGGTCGAGGCGATCTGCTGTGGTAATCTACCCTGTTTATACATTTTAAGAAAATAATAATCTTCATAGTTTTTGTTAAATGAATTGTTTATAGCATAGCGTCGCATGTTGGTACTGTAAATTATTGTCATGTACTGCACGATCTGAAGTAATTGTAACTATTTTAATGTTCTCATTTAAGTGAATCTATGTAATTCTTTTGAGAATAAAGAATATCTTTAACCCGAAAACCAATTTATTTACTGATGGTAGGGCGTTTCGAGAGCCTACACGTGTAGGTATCACCGCTCTGCCTATGTCTGCCATGAAGCAGTAATGCGTTTCGGTTTGAAGGGAGGGGCATTCGTTGTACTTGCCGCCACCCACCGTGACCCATGACTTAGAACTCATGTGTCAAGGTGGGTAGCGGCATTTACGTTGTGGATGTCTACGGGCACCGGTTACTACTTAATACCAGATGGGTCATGAGCTCGTCCACCCATCTTAGTAACAGAAAAATATTTATTGTCTACTGAGTAGCCTAAAAGATATAGCAAAAGACATTTTTATTATTACTTAAAAGAGCAACTACGTGTACTCACCAACTATTTAAATAAAAAAAAACCGTATTGTCACCACGATTCCATATTGACTGTCTAATAACCCACATCCTTATAGGTTGAACCCTGGTATAGCTACGTCATACTAATATGGGGTCTTATCTATTAGGCCACGGATGTTTCCTATAGCATCTCATTTTTATTTTGAATTTTAAAACGTTATCTACCCTCAAACTTTCATTTATATGTTTAGTCACATACAAATGGTCTCAGAGGAGGTTGATGAAGTTATAATGGCTGCAGAACCTTAAAATAACAGGCTTTTTAAGAAACCAGTTTATTTCACGGCTACTGGGTTATTTCTTAATAAAATTTAAACGCTGTTTTTACGCACAAAATGTTAAAACTGATTTTTTGATTGAATTTGATTCTCACTGCGTAATTAAAATTTTTGTCCCAAAAAATAAAATTGTTACTTGTGGCCGAACATTGCCCATGGTGTTTTCGACTTCCTAAATCCAAAATAAATTAGTTTTGCGTTACCTACGTGACGGCTATGTAATATTTAAGTTATGTAACAAATGGTCTATTTTTATTTACTTTTTATTATGCACATTATATTTCCTGACGAGTCTTTATATATATAGTGTAGACAGATGAACTACCTCACGGTCTACTTGGGGGATTACGTGGTTACCGGAGTCCATAACGTGAATGCCACCTTGAGACTTGAGGTATATGTCTCAATAGTTTCGTTCAACTCGGAAGTTATTCATGAACACGTGTTAAGTGCGTATTTCGTTAGGAAAATTGGAAAAACCCCAAAGCCAGATGTGGGATTTGAACTATTTTGAACATCGGAACAGTCGATACGAGTACACCGGTCATCTTATCCTTTAGGCTGGGTTCACACGGCATTTTCCTGCACTTTTTCTTTGTATTTTAACGTACAATCACCCGGGTGTTCGTCCGTTCATACGGTAGATAGGTATTCAATCATGTAAAAAGTGGTAATATATCGATGTGTAAAAACGAACGCGTGAGCGAGACAGAGCTATACTACGCGCTACTCCAACGTTAAAGTTCATTCGATTTGCTAGACAAGTCCGTTGAGTAGGTATTCGTTTAAACGCATAAGCGGTGTACGCTTTTTTGCAGTACAAACGACATGTGAATGGTTTTCTATGGGTTTTTTAATGGGCTATTTCAGCTTCTTTCTTGACGTGTAGGTGAGCTCACGAGGCTAAAACCGGAGTGTTGTTAACACTGGCCCTAGCAATAACAGTGCTTCGCAGAATTTTTCACCGGATCGGAAACGCGACCCACTGAGAAGATCCGGCGAGAAACTCAGTGAGCTGTATCTATGGGTTAATTTACTCGTCGAGCTCTTCGTGCGCAAGTGACGGGTTCGGCGAGGACGGTGACCGGTTGGTACTTGAGGTACCTAAAAGCACCGTTAATGGACCAGGAGGATCCGTAATGACGTGTTTAGGGCGACGTCGACTGTTTACCATTCGGTCCACAGGATCGAGTATGATATGGTTCTACGAGTATATACAATGTATGTGCCACTATTCATACGATAAGACGTATACTGCAAATAAACGTGCAGGACAATGCCGTGTGAACCCGGCCTCAGGCTAGAACAAATTTAATTAAGTGAAACATGCCCTGAGAAATAAACAGTGGCTCGGCTATACCCTTAACATTGCTGATGAATATGAGCGAAGGTGATCATTCACTGTTAGATGGGCCGTTCCGTTGTTTTGGAAGCCAGATAAAAGCCAGAGTTTAAAAAATTGCTAGGTTTATTTTTGTGAGATAAAGGAACACAATGCGGATATAAAAAAAAAGCGAGTTATTAGTTAAAGTAACTAGTTGTTTTACTTTTAGCTAGTTATTTTGGTGTGCAAAGAAACATAAAGATCATTAAGTTATTCAATCCCATCGGAGGTTTTTTTATTAATAACAGATTTAACGAGACTACAACAGTTAAGATTATTAATATATTGCTAGGTTTAGGTGCGTACTGCAGTGTTATCTGTAGCCAGCGGATAACCCATTGGTAAGAAAACCGGTTCACGATAATACTGTAGTAATTTTGGACCCTTATCGCGTTACACATAATTGGAACTTAGTCATCAGAAATTATGTTACTTAGGAATTTTGGGTAATGATTATGGAACGCTGAAAAAAGCTACACATCAAATGAATTATGTTAAATGGCCTTTATTTAAAAGTGCTGAAGAACAGGAGAGAATGCAATGTTATTGACGACGATGTCGAAGACAGAGCGTAATTGAGGAGATAATTAAACAAAGCTGGCCCCACCATCATGTGGGATGAATAGCGAGAGAGAGAGAGAGAGAGAGGCCTATACTATAAATTTTATTTTTAAAACTTACATCATAGATAATTTTATCATTTATTCACATGTTGAACATGCACAATGCATGATATGCGGATTAAGGTTGTGTATTAGAGTGTCGTCTAAGTTTTCCTTCCTGTGACATTTTGGCCCCAAATGACGTAACGATTATTGAAGTTATGTTCGGCTGAGATTCACAGAATTAAAAAAAAAATACTGTTCCCTATTGCTATTACAGTAAATATACAATATTATCCTTAAATTACGTTCGATCATCAATGACACCGTTAGTCATGTTAAAACACTAAAGCTGGACGTAAAATGTGACCTAAAATCGTAAATGTGCATCGTGTTTCTGCGAGTCATGCGTATTCAATTTAAATCCAACACAACATCACTAACTACTCGTAATAACTTTTATATCAGTCATACATTTGTCTTTCAGAGGTATTCGAAAATGGCGGCTTTTAATGTTGTGTTGGGATGTATTATGGTCCTACTACTCATTCTCTTCGGAATCAGTTCTGCGGCAAGGTATTATATTAAGGTAAAGTTCATTTTTTTTTATATAAACCACACACTTAAATACTATTTATTACGCGATAGTGTAATTTTAAATAAGAATTTAGTATAAAATTTTATTAAAATTTACAGTTTTAAGAATTGTTCATATTTGCTTACGTCAATATATAACTTGAACGCGCCAAAGTGAATGAAAAATATTACCTAAACCTATTTGTTTTTGCAGTTCACGTTGTTCATCGTGCTGTGTTTGATATTTGCGACCGCACCTGTTCCGCTTATGTTACTGAAGCCGTTCGATCCTAGAAATGCACTGTAAGTAAAAGTATTGTGCAGATAAATTATTATTAGAGATATGAGAAAAAATGGAATTTTATACGCATGTAAATCGAGCTCGATGTTGGGATATTTTTTTTTATTACATGTAAGCCAATAGTTTTTAAATCGACTTTTTATGTATGTCTTTTCTCATATTTAGTGCCATCTCCAGGATTAAATTGTCCACCATACTCCCGTTATTCCCCCACACACGGTATTATAGGGTAACTCTCTATGGAGACACATTCTTTCCGCCCACCGTGGGTGGTCCACTCCCCCGTCTGGTAAGTGCATTTGTTTCCTCCCCGCATCGGGTCGGGTGAGTGTCAAAGGACATGGGCCACTCTCCATACATTGCACGGCCCACTAAACGAAGTTCAAGGACAGTAATGAAATTAAGTTTAAATACCAGACTATAGGTATATCCCTTTTATTATAAACAAATTAAAATCAATATTGTTCATGGGGATACAGAGATATTTAAAAAACAAGATAAGATTTTTAGGTTATATCACATGATTTTGCTGTCAATACACTTACAATTGTACTTTATTATCAGCTTAAATATTATTTATGTTATACTATACTATACTTTATGACACAGACCTAATTCAATGAACGCCAAGACTTAATTTTATGCACAATAAATAATAATCGCAGGTATATCGCAACGAAGCACTTAATATAATATCCACAATGCACACGAGTGCGAAAACGAATTATCAAATGTAAAACATTAAACAAGCGTAGTTTTATTTTTTGCATAAGATCATTAATTATTCATCAATGTAATGATTTATTGTACGGATTTAAAAGTATAAAAATAGATTTTTGCTTAGATGTAATATTCTATATTAATTTTAAAATCCTTTAATTAAATATTTTAATATAGTTTGCTAGTTTTTTGCAATACAATGTTTTTTTAGGAAGATTTAATGTGAATTATTTAAAATATAAATATATTTTACCTATGGCAACTCCTTCAATATTATTAATGTACCTAGTTTAATCACGTAATTATTTTATTTATTTATGATTTTAATTATCCAACCATGAAAATACCCTTATATTTTAAAATAAGTATGTAAAAATGAAATGTTTTTTTTATAGATATTTCATTAATGTCCTTGAGTGCACGAGTAGCTGAGCCGAAAATGGCCTATGTCCTTTAGTGCAGTTGCCGTTCCCTCTTTGGGGCTACGAGGACCCCTTCTTCTTCTTTTTTTGTTATTGTTAATATTCTGTATCATTTTAATAGCCAATAAACCGCCGCATAAAGATTTTTGATTATGAAACTGTCACATTATGCTTACTCGGTGAACGAAAATGACTAGCACAGCGGTAATGATTAAAATGCAAAGATTATGAATAATTTACAATTTCTTTAATTGGGTTTCAGTGTTGTAATATGTTTTATTGTCTACTAGTGATGTCTGGGCACGCCCCGTTGTGATAACTAAATGCATGTAATACAGCGATTTGTTGAAACGACACATGCATCACTAATTTTGCTTTGATGGTAATGTCATAGAAACTTGAAGTGTCAACAACAACTATACGAAATTTCATCATAAGTGGCCTAAGAGTGCATAGAGACAAACGTAGAAAGAAACATTTATTTTATAGATGTACTAGCTGACCCGGCAGACTTCGTAGTGCCTCAATCGATAAATAAAAGACCTAAACTTTTGTTTAAGATAAACTTAAAACAAACAAAAGGAATCCGTCCGACGGGGGACACATCAAAGGAAAAACAAAATTGTTATTTTTATTTAATTCCGAATATTTTTATATTTATCTAACCTTTTAAACCTTCTCTGGACTTCAACAAATAATTCAAGACCAAAATTAGCCAAATCGATCAAGCCGTTTTCATGTTATGTCGTGACAACGGAAAACGGCTTTCATTTTTATATATATAGATTGAACGTTGATCAGTTAGTCACATATTGGCTTAAATTGGTATGCTACTCCGCTACTCGATGATTACAGTGGACTTAACTCTTTTTATAACTTCGTTGTCTTTTAGACATGGCATGAAGGTCATGATGACGCATGGTGAATTGTTATGTCTGAGCACTATCCAATTGATTTTTTTGATTTCTGTACGTCGATTTATTCATCATTAGTCTGCTACTCGGATTCGTTCAACACTCTACTTTCAAATTGGGCCAATCGAGGGTTCAGTACCAATATTCGTTTTAGAGAATTATTATTATTAATATACTTTTTTTATTGCTTAAGCGGATGGACTAGCTCACAGCCCACCTGGTGTTAAGTGGTTACCGGAGCCCAAAGACATCTACAATGTAAATGCCACTACCTACATCGATCGTAAATCCACGATCGATGACTACCTACCTTGAGATATACGTTCTAAGCTCTCAGAATAGTTACAACGGCTGCCTCACCCTTCAAAACTTCAAACCGTTTTAGCGTTCAAAACGTATTAGCGTTATTAGTATTGGTGAACCCGACTTGTATATATCTTTTTTCGATACCTCGAATTCCTTCAATAGGTCGTAATGTCTGTTTATATTGTTCGATTTTTACTATTGCTAGCCGATCGATGTTGTATTTATTACAACTAGTAAAATTAGTGACCACTACCCACTATAAATCGATAATTACCATAGCAAAAATCCCTTTAACGTTTTTTTTGTACGTTCTTCTTCTTCCGTCCCTGTTCCCATTATCTAGGGTCGGGTCCCCTCACTCTACGGTGCCAGGTTGATCTGTACTGGGTTGTCGGTTTTGGCAATTGGGCTTTCTTAAGGTCTCTTTCGATGTTTGACCACCAGGTCGATGGAGGGCGGCCTCTACCTCTCTTTTGTTCTGGCAAGCTTAATGCGATTTTTACTACATGGTTTTCGTCCCGTCTCATGATATGACCATACCATTTAAGGCGATTTTCCGTCATTTTGTCTGTGATTGACGCGAATTTAAAGCTTTAAAGTTTTCTCTTGTACGTTATAGTTAATTATTTTTAAATAATTTAAAATGCTAATAAAGCTGAGACATTAACGTTTCAAGTATTGTTAACGTGAGTCAAAATATTACACATAGACATTACAAAATAATATTTTGTAATATCTATGTGTAATATTATATAAATATTCGTGTAAAACGAATAAAATGTATTCATTTCTAACTAAGTTTCAATTTTATCGGCTCTTTGTCGTTAACTTTTTATGTGGCAATAAAAATCAGTCAACATAAGTCTTTATATATTAAGCCGCGATTACATCGCAACAGGAAGAAGCAGAACTTTGTTAACATATGATTTCATAGTGTAGCGATATTACAGCGTTTTAATATTAGTTATTAGGTAGGAATTAAGGTAGAACGAGCAGGGAAATATGTTCAGGATACGAATGCTACGGATCTTATGACTATCCGGGCAAATAGTATGATATCAGACTTTGCTATGGGCGGCGTTCACGTTGTGTCTTCTACGGGCTTTTGTAACTACATTTTTTTTTTGTCAGGAAGAATCACCGGACTTTCGCCCTCCACTGAGGATGGAGGGCGGGGCATGTCGGAGTTGAACCGGCTAAAACCTCCTGTCGCTCAACAACCAGCATCCAAATCTCGCATGAGACAGAGCTCATGAAAAGGCAAAAGGGGAGAAAGTGAAGCATTTAGTGCGGAGCACATCTCTCCCATCACCCTCGCCCTCGGGCCGTCGGACTGGCGGTCGTCGGCGCCACGACCACCAGCCCTCTCGGTCGGCAGGCTATCCGAAGCCCGCCTAGATGGCGCCGGTTAGAATGGTCTACCCTACGGAATACCCCGCTGGGTCAGAACCAGCGTGGTTAGCCGGCCTTCCATCACCCGGATGCTCTTGCATAAAATGCGTGCAGAGCAGCTTGCACGTCGTCTTCTTAGGTCCCCATGTGAGGGAGACCCGAAACACTTAGAGGGCCAGGGCTTGGGCGAAATCCGCCTCCCTGACCCCCGCTCGACGGCGGCGGGCCTGCGCGTCTCTCACGCGCCCCGCCGCCTCCTTCTGCGAGATGGTGCACTCGCAGAAGTCGAGCATCACCTTCCACGACTCGTCGTCACCGAGCATCGATGCCACAACACCCGGCAACGACAAGTCGTTTCCTATTTTTGCGACGAGGACACGGCGCCACCCCTTCCATGCGGGGCAGGCGACGAGCGTGTGCTTCGCCGTGTCCAAGTCGCAACCACAAGGTGGCACTCTGCCGTCGGCTCGGCTCCGATCCGGTGCAGGAACTCACCGAAGCAACCATGCCCAGTGAGCACCTGCCTGAGCCGGAAAGCGAGGCGTCCTCTGTCACGATTCACCCAATTCACAAGAACCGGGCGAATCGCCTCGGCGGTCCTACGACCAGCCGAAGGATCGGCCAGCCGTCTGGACCATGATTCCAGCACGGACCGCCGAGATTGGGCCATCCGCGCTCTGACCATACTGGGGCTGGGACGTCCCACGCCCCGGGCACGAAGGTCAGCCCGCCACTGATAGTCAGCGGCGAGCGCCTCGGCTTCGAGAACCCAAGGCGGCGTCCCAGCCAGTACACACGCCGCCTCGAAGGAGATGGTGCGATAGCCGCGGATGACCCTGACCGTGATGGTGCGTTGCGGCCGATGCAGCAGCTTCGCTACCCCCACGGCCAGGGACTGGCCCTACACGGGCGCCCCGTATAAGGCCATTGATCGCACCACCCCTGTATAGAGACGGTGCGTCACCTAGTTTTGTAACTACATAACATAAAAGGGGCTACCAGATCCTCTGCCTAACTACTTTATTAGGAAGTTTTACCTCGTCGCTACTTATGTCTAAAATAAGGTTGTTACTTTCCTAAGACTAGAACTAAGAGGAGTACTTTCGAATTTAAAAACCGCATCTATCAGCCTGTTGTTCATAATAGATAGAGTACACAAAGAAAATAAGTGCAGCTTTGATTTGGGTGTGGTATGTTCGTATTACAGATCAAGAGATACTGCGAGAGAAAGTGTGCTCGATTTTATATTGTGCACTCTATTGTTGGAGCCGTTATTAGGGTAAAGTCTACAGTAATCGACGGTATGAATAATATTATGAAGCTGAAAAAATCCGTTGAAATCTCAGTGAATTTACTCCATATTACTAACTAACATAACTTCACGTTATTACATTACTCTTTGGCCTCACGATAATAAAGACTTGGCTGTCTGGACTACGTTCTCTGGACACAGTAGTTAAATTTTAGGTTTATTGGGGAGGGTTCATTTAAATGATACCGTCTCCGTATTGTGCGTACTACCCACGACGTGTCTTCGTATATTCTGTGTACCGGACATTAAAGTCGATTTGCAATATGTAATGGAAAAGTCTTTTTCTTTATTGTTGTATGTATAGACAAATAATGACACAAAAAAAAAGTTCAGATAATAAACGCAACCGGCATAATACTCAAAACATATCTTATATTTTATGATAAAATCGGTTATTTATTTTAATTCTAATTCATTTTTATTGAAAAACATTTTTTTTTATTTTTATTTTTTTTATTGCCTTTGTAGGCAGACGAGCGTACGGCCCACCTGATGGTAAGTGGTTACCGTCGCCCATGGACTTCAGCAATGCCAGGAGCAGAGCCAAGCCGCTGCCTACTGCTTAATACTCTCCACAAGCCTCGTTTGAAGAAGGACATGTCATAGCGTTCGGGAAACACCGTGGAGGGGAGCTCATTCCATAGCCGGATGGTACGTGGCAAAAAAGACCTCTGGAAACGCACTGTGGATGACCGCAGTGGCTCCAGGTAGTATGGATGAACTCTACTCCGGTGGCGGGCGGTGCGATGGTAAAAACGAGACGTTGGTATCATCTCGAACAATTCCTCAGAGCACTCCCCATGGAACATGCGGTACAAAATACAGAGGGACCCGAAGTCCCTCCGCAGACCCAGAGGCTCCAAGCGATCCGTGAGAATGGGATTATCGACAATCCGAACGGCTCTCTTCTGTATGGAGTCAAATGGAAGAAGCTGGTATTTGGGAGCCCCGGCCCAGAGATGGGAGCAGTACTCCACGCGAGGCCGGACTTGTGCTTTATAGAGCAAAAGTCTTTGTCCAGGCGTGAAGTACCGCTTCGCTCTGTTGAGGACTCCCAGCATTTTGGACGCCAACTTGGCTTTGCCTTCCAAATGACTCCGAAATTGGACATCGCTCGAAATGTCGACCCCAAGTATCCCGATACTCCCGGAAGCTTGCAGGGATACTCCTTGGAATTGCGGCGCCATGACAAAGGGGTCCTTCTTCGCAGTGAACGCGCAAACTTGTGTCTTTGAACTTGGTTCAATTCACCCCATTCGGAGACTCGCCCCAGAGAGTTCTCCACTTCAGACACAAGTTTTGATCGTCTCTCTTGCACCACGCTCCGAGAGAGACTCTGATGGCCGATATATCGCGCATCCCCCGTGCCGTCATCCGCATAGCAATGCATGCCATCAATAGACAGCATGTCATTGATATACAGGATGAAAAGCGTGGGGGAGAGCACCGAACCTTGTGGAACGCCAGCGTTAATGGTCATGGTATCAGAGCAGTCACCGTCTACAACGACAGTGATGCTCCGCCCATCCAAAAAGCTAGCGATCCACTTGCAGAGACTCTCGGGGATTCCGTAAGATGGTAACTTCGATAGAAGTGCCCTATGCCAGACCCTGTCGAAGGCCTTCGCGATATCAAGGCTCACAGCAAGAGCCTCGCCCTTGCTCTCCAAGGCTTCAGCCCACCTGTGAGTAAGGTATACAAGAAGATCGCCAGCTGAGCGACCGTGACGGAAACCGTACTGTCGGTCACTGATCAGCTGGCGATCCTCCAGATACTTCAGGAGTTGTATATTTATTATTCGCTCCATCACCTTGGAAAGCAAGGAAGTTATCGCGATAGGCCTATAACTCGATGGGTCCGACCGGTCACCCTTCTTGGGGATAGGGTGGACGTGGGCGGTCTTCCATGAAGACGGAACCCTGTTAGTGCAATAAGAGAGGCGATACAAACGCGTTAGCGCAGGCGTCAGCTCAGGGGCGCACGTTTTCAGAACCACTGCAGGGATGCCGTCTGGCCCACTCGACTTATGGACGTCCAGGAGTCGGAGCTCCCGCCTGACTGCACACTGCGTGAAGCAGATCTCAGGCAGGGAGCTATCACACCGGGGGATGTTCGGTGGTGTAGCACCCCCGTCGTCCACGGTCGAGTTCGAGGCAAAGAGTTTGACCAGAAGGTCAGCCTTCTCTTTCGCACTATGGGCCAAACTGTCATCGGACTTGCGCAGTGGTGGGAGACTAGACCTGCAAAAGTTTCCTTCTGCAGCTTTGGCGAGCGACCAAAAAGCACGGCTCCCAGAGGGATAGCTATTTAGTCGCTCGCCAACTCTAGCAACATGCTCCGACTTCGCCTTGGCAATAACCTTCTTGTAGGACCTGGGAGCAGCGTTATATTTCCGCCTTTCCTCTGAGATGTTAGGATCCTGACGTCTCCTGGCATTATCCCATGCCACGTATGCGGACCGCTTGAGGTGTGCAGCATCCCTGCTGGCATTGTTATACCAGGGTCTACTGCGACCCCCAACGGGCACCTCAGAGGAGGGAATAAACAATTCCATCCCCTGGAGCACCACGTCTTTAAGACGGTCCGCACAGACATCAGGATCAGCAGAGGAAAAGCAGAACCGCCCCCATGGGTAGGATGCGTAAAATTCACGCAATCCATCCCAATCTGCTGACATATACTTCCAAACTCTTCGATACCCGGTCGTCGTTCGACGACCCGGACGAGAGAGTGGTACAGCAGCACGGATAAGGCAGTGATCAGACGATCCAAGTGGAGCGTCGACCACCACACTGTATCCGGCCGGATCCGTGGTCAGCAGAAGGTCCAACAGAGAAGGTTCGTGCCCCTCGATATCTGGGACACGGGTGGGCTGTGTCACCAGCTGGGAGAAGCCGTAGGCCAAGGCGAAATCGTAGGCAGTCCGACCCGGGAGGTCAGTGGTTCTGGACCCCAACCACTCTTGGTGGTGAGCGTTGAAGTCTCCAAGGACCACCACCTCCGCAGATGGGTACTGCTCAAGCACGCGGTTAGTCCCCTCTTGCACATGCTCAATCAGAGCTGAACCTGCATCACTGCTGTGGGACCTGTACAGGCAGGCGTAGATTCGGGTACAACCCCCGTGATCCACGCGCAGCCACAAGAGGGATAGGTCCCGTTGTTCAAGGCCTCGTAGACGGCGACAACAGACATCAGCCCGAACGAATACACACACCCCGGCTTTACGCAGGAAGTTGTGCTCCAATACGTAGCCGGGGTATTCAAGATACGAGGTATCATCCGGAGTTGATATCTGCGTCTCCGTCAGAAACAGTAGGGCAGGCTGCGCCGTCTCAAGATGGTGGTGTACGGCGTCAAGGTTGCTATGTAGGCCCCTGACATTGCTGAAATCCACATTAAATGTGGAGTAGGGGATCGCCGATATAACCCTTTTTCTGTTTATGATTTTCATTTTTGTTGTTTTTTGGAGAGTGGGATAGGGTGAGGTAGGATGTTCGAAGTGAAATCATGACAACACCTGAATAAAGCGCGGAACATAGCGTGTGGTCGATCACGGGTTGCGTGAGAGACCGACGCAGGGCATGGAAGGGCCCCCAGTCCACCCTGCGTGCGATCGCCGGGATCCACTCCGGTCTCCGACTCCGGCACGACGACCGCACGACAGGATTTTACACCGGTTGGCGGGACAGCTTCCCGGGGCGGAGTTTAGTAGTGACACCCGGGTTCAGGTCCCCTACTGACCGGCGGGCGGCGGCGAACACCGTTTCACTGGGTCTCCCTATACCCCCGTCAAACAATCACGTCCCGCAAGCTCGCACACACGTTTGCTCCGCATGTTCCAGGTATCATCAAGATTCACCTCCAACAAGGAAGAGGAAAGGGAAGGAATAAAACTGGCTCTCCAACCCACACGCCGGAACACAGCTAGGCTATTTGGCGACGGACTCTAGTTGGAGGGTGGTCGCCAGCCAGTCGGACTAGGTCCTACCACCGGTTACGTTTTCGGCTCCCGTTTTGCACCACCCAGGGGTTACTTGTAGGGAATCGCGGGTTAAACCTACGGAAGCGGGAAGCATTCAACCCCCCAAACATAACGCTTTTGTAAAGGTTCCATTTTACTACACATGAATTTTTCGTATAAGGATCTTTAAATAAAATCGATTCTTATTAAAGTCATAAATATAAAGTAGGTGATATTTTATCTAATGTTATTAGTTAATAATTTTAGTTAAGTTTTAAAAATGAGTTTACTGGTGGTAGGACCTCTTGTGAGTCCACGCGGGTGGGTACCACCACCCTGTCTCTTTCTGCCGTGAAGCAGTAATGCGTTTCGGTTTGAAGGGTGGGGCAGCCGCTGTAACTATACTTGAGACCTTAGAACTTATATTTCAAGGTGGGTGGCGCATTTACGTTGTGGATGTCTATGGGCTCCAGTAACCACTTAACAATAGGTGGGCTGTGAGCTCGTCCACCCATCTAAGCAATAAATAGTAAAAAATATTAGAACTGCATGATGTATTATTTATCTTATTTGGGGGTAGTTCGATATTTATTTTGAAGAATTTCAACCACTATTGTTGCATACTGATAAATATAGTTTCACTTCGATAGTAAAATAATTGACGTAATATGGTAATTATGCAATGAATTCTAAGTAACACTGAAATTTCAAGAAAAACGAATCACGTCAAGTATAGTCGTCGCGATAGATTATATTATTTAACCTTGTAAGTAAGTTTGGTTACTGCGTTATTGAATTTAAAAGTGGTAGATCTAGTTACAACTATGATCCTCGGTCTGAATAGTCTATGTTGTGGATGACGGTAGATCAGATAAAATAACGTTGTCCGCTTCCGCAATCATTTCCATTGTAGGTACATACATAGTTTACATCGTACCGTTCGAAACAAAATCATTATAATCGCGTTACCTTGTAATATAAATTGCTTGATGCCGCTCTAGGCCCTGTTTGTCGCGTCGACCTTAAAATTAGAATAAATTTTATTAATTTTGATCAAACAATTTTATTTTAAAAGTTAAAATAACTTTATATATTTTTTTATAAAAATTACTCGGATCTCATTTTCGAAGGCGGCTTTCTTTTCATTTTATATCGTCTCTGAAATTTTGGAATTTCAAAAATTTTGCCTCTCCTCAAATAATGTCGCCTTAGGCCCCGGCCTCACAGGCCTAGGCGTAAATCCATCACTGGATGCACGTGGTATATGTTTGTATATTCCCCAATTTGCCCTTATTTTCCTTTGCTATTCTTGTTTATCATCATTACTAGCGACCCGCCCTCGCTTCGCTTCGGAAACATGAAATTTTATTATTGATTATTTACGACATCACATTAGAAACCTCAAAAATAACAGTATTTTCCCACTATTTAATGGATGTTATTATGCATATAATTTCCTCTTCAATCATTCTATCTATTTAAAAAAAACCGCATCAAAATCCGTTGCGTAGTTTTAAAGATTTAAGTATACATAGGGACAGAGAAAGCGACTTTATTTTATACTATGTAGTGATATTGTAACGGATACATATACAGATACGTTGAAGTTATTTACAAAGGACATTATAATGTTGACGTCAGATGAATCTGGGTAGTTCGATGCCACATTATCGCGTTATATATACACATATAATTGGTTCTGAACACACGATTATAATTTGATTTATTTTTGTAGGATACCGGCGGCGCTGTTACGACTGTCAGCGCGAATGTTGGGTATCCGTTGGGAAGTTCGGGGTCTAGAGAATGTGGACAACTCACGTGGAGCTGTCATACTGCTCAATCATCAGAGCGCATTGGATTTGTATGGTACGTATTCTACAGTCTTCTCAATTTTTAAGCTATTGCACAGTTTTGAAATTCCGTAACAAAAAAAACCTTACACCCCTCACTCCGCCTATCATGTAGCTCGCGTTCAACACATTCACACGTTGCGCTTGTGTAGTGTTGGTGAATAAGCGCGTGGCGTGACGTCACACTGCATGCGCATCATGAAAAGTCTGCCCATCTCTCTCTCGTGCGGTCTAGCTTATGAGTGTGAAGGGGACAGTTAAGGTTTTGCTTTTATTCATGTTTAATATAGCGTGGTCTTGTTTTATTATTGTTTTAATATTAAATTATCATTGTCTAATTATAATTGCATAAGTTGATAAAAATGCTATGCAATAGCTTTACTGCGGCAGTTCCCGAGTGCCACACGTTTGTTTTTATTTTTTATTTATTGCTTATATGCGTGAACGAGCTCCCGGCCCACCTGGTGTTGGGTGGTAACCGAAGCCCATTGACTTCTACAACGTAAATGTCACCACCCACTATGAGACGGGTTTTAAGTTTTCACTTGTAACAGTACAACGGCTGCCTCACTGTTTACACCGAAACGCATTACTGCTTCACGGCAGAAATAGGCAGGGTGGTGGTACCTAAACGTGCGGACTCACAAGACCACCAGTAATACCACCAGTAATAGCCATCCACCATCGTGCCCATATCCCAAATGATGTGGGGTTGGCGCGGCATGACTTCTTAACGTGCTGCATAGGGGTTTGGCATGAGTTTTACGACCGGCCGCCTGCCTTGAAGTCAACCCTTTTTGGATTGTACATAAGTATATTCATATATCCATTGTAACGTGCCAAAGGGAAGCGACTTTTTCTATTTCGTCTTTCTTTTTTTTACTTCATCCGTTTTTGTTTGGTTCAATCATTTACATTTCATTATTATGAATATTTAAAGTAAGACTTACAAATACCAATAAGGAAAAGAGTAGGAAACTAAAATTCCCACTAATTCATATTCTACCTAGTCTGTTATCTTATAGCAAAACTAAAACTATAAACTACCTTCCCTTTCCTTTTAAAGCTATGCTAAACTAAAATATCATGTTTCCTGTTTAAATTGGATACTTGAGGTCAGTAAAGGCGTGCGCTGTTTACAGTACTTGAGCTAAGCATTCTTTTCGTTTCTATTTACAACTAGCGACCCGCCCTCGCTTCGCTTCGGAAACATTAAATTTTATTATTGATAAGCTAGTCCCGCCATGTTGCGCGCGGTACGACAATAACTGAGGGTGACGCCGCGGGGCGAAGCTAGTCTAAAAAAAGTAGCCTAAGTTATTCCTTATATCATCAGCTACCTATCAGTGAAAATCCCGTCAAAATTGGTTCAGCCGTTCCAGAGATTAGCCGGAACAAACAGACAGACAGACAAAAATTGTAAAAAAAGTTATTTTGGCGTATGTACCGTATATATATTCATATGCATGTAGTAAAAAGAGGCTATTTCAATATTACAAACAGACACTCCAATTTTATTTATATGTATAGATGTCCAAAGGTCAAAAATGTACTGCGCACTTGCCTCGAACTTTTTGTATCCGTTTCAAAAACCAAATCTCTTAACTTAATTGGTACAAGTCTTGTTTCTTTACTATGTATTTCTTAGAATAAACACACGGAGTTTTCATTTCTATACGTTACGATCGATAACGCTTTAAAATACATATATGATTTTCGTACTTATCTTGTTTATTCTTTATCGAGTTTATTTACTGAGTATACATAGCGTATCACAAAGCTAAGATAAAAAATTTATTAGTGTATTTGCTATTCGATATTTGCCGAGATTAAAAATAGTCCGAAATGAACTTGTATGTAGGTAATACAGGGTTTAGCAACTAAGGGGGAAGTCGAAACAGGAGTAACTCACTATTGCGGCCGAATATATTATTAATTTACTAAGCACGGGTGGGTACATACATATCCGTGTTATTTATTTAATGTTTATTATGTTTGTTGTTATGTTTATTAATTTAATGTTTTCTTGTAACTACACGCTGCTGGCAGATATCTCGACGTTTCCTATAGAGCGTAGATTCCGCGCGTCCACATAGTTTCAAGTTGATACATTGCGTATAATGCTTTACTGGATTTCCTGCGTTCCGGTTAGAGGATAACATAGTCGTAATACAATTTAATTGAGACTTCGACTTTATGTCTAAATGTGGAGGCTGGTACTCAAGTTGTGATGTCTGTGGACTCAAAACTAACCAATAAGAAAAAAGCAGCAATAACACCGAAATGTTTGACTGCTTCGTGGCAGTATGACTTCGTGGCCTACTCGATTTACAGTCCTATTACCAGTGAGAGAACATCCCTATTTGTTCTCTGGGAAATCTCTTAGTTGCTTTTACGGCACTCACCGTAACAGATAGGGGGTACAGTTCTAGCCTGTGACCTCATTCTCCCGTCTCGTAAACTCTTTGCATTGAAAAAATTTTAATACATATTGGCAAAATGATGTTTCTAAACTTAATACCTAGTTAGTATTTCTGTGTTGATTAACCTAACCTTAACTCACCCTGTATAAATAGTGTATGCATAAAATGGCCTAATATGATCGATTGTGTCATTTGCCGATTAAATACAAAACTAAATTAGCAATAGCTGGCAAGAGCGTACCGCATTTTTATTCGCTTAAATTTTGTGATTGTAAATAAGTAAAATACATATCGTTTATATACGAGATAAGAAGTATATGTAATTTTACGCTTCACAGACTTTGTCTTTACAATATACTGGTTTATTTTACATGCAGCAGACATAGGAGATTGTCAATTTGAGAACAAAAACAACAAACATTATTAGACTAAATTACTCATATCATCAGGTCACCGGTTTCTAGAAAGAAATTGTTCTTCGTTTTTGTAATGCAAAGAAAAGGTCGGTCTGGAATTATATTATACATGTATAATATGTTGGGAGCTTGTGCGCGATTTCTTGTTTTTATTTTTTTTGTAAATGCGATTCAGATTATTTACCTCCTCTTAGTTTCTGGATCTCTGAAGATTTTCAGAGAATCAGACTTTAAGTTAACTTTGTGCGTTTACCGGTTAGAAATCGGTGAACATTTTTTCTAAGTAGCACAGAAGTAAATTAATTTAAATATGTAATGGGAGCCGTAGTAAATAGTCCATTGTATTGGGTGAATCAAAGTTCTACTAGATTGTTCATTGTTTCTGTATATTTTCGGAAAATAACGTATTTAACAATGCTTCGATTAGTAATAATGAGATGTATCACCGTCGCATCACCCGCCACCGGAGCAAAGTTTTCAGTCATCTACGCTACTCGTTCTTTATATGAATTTTCCAGAACGTTATACATTAAAAAAACCAATGCTTTTCATTAGTTTTGTAGTGCCGTAACTTTATTGGTTTAATAGAGGGCCCAACAACATGATTAGTTGAAATGATTTATCTAGCTGCACCTGCTGCGCTGGTGCTACGTAGAAAGGATTGCGTATTTAAAGAAAATCAAGTAGGTAACGAAAAAATAAAAGAATTTCTAAATTAATTACGAAACTGAACTTTGTTTAAAAAGAATTTGAATTTAGGACTAAAAACAATTGCCAGTATTTAGATTAGTTACATTACGGTCATTGGTAACACGACCTATTAGTTAATCTTTGTTCTAATTCCAAAAAGGTGATGGCTAGAAATTAACGGTTTTCGAAACATGACACTATCAACTAAACAATAACAGCCTGTTCGCCAACAAGTTCAAGCCTGGCACAATCTTTGCGAAGTAATAAATGGCGTTGACTATCCATTTTCATTGTTAACAATTTCATAAGATTTGCTCTTTAAAATCCCTATTAGCTATGAGCTAAAGTGTGGATCATAACAAACCGATTACGGATATACCTATAGAACAGACGATGTCTAATTATGTTACCAGATTGGATCACTGAAATTTTTATTCGCTGCTCTGACTTTTTTCTAGTGCTGGCTGTGATCTGGCCACTTATGGCGCGTTGTACTGTCGTCGCAAAGCGTTCTCTTCAATACCTGGTGCCCTTCGGAACAGCTACTTGGCTGTGGGGTACGGTATTCATCGACAGAGGAGCCCAGTCTGCCCGTAACGCTCTGAACAAACAAGCTGAAGCAATCAAAGTTCACAAGGTCAGTTTCTTTTAACATTATGATGGCTAATTAAATTGTATTTTTAACCGACTTCAAAAAACGAGGAGTTTCTCAATTCGACTGTATGTTTTTTTTTTATGTTTGTTACCTCATAACATTTGACTGGGTGAATCGATGTTGATGTTCTTTTTTTATTAGAAAGCTGACGCTTCCCGTGTGGTCCCATTATAATTTAATTCAGTTCTGATAATGGTAACCATGAGCCATATAAGTCTTAAATTTGGATTAAGTACTTGCGCGACAAATAGATAAATAACTCAATAACTCAATATCATGTCAATCGATGATTATTGTTTTTAGTGTAGGTATATTAATTTGTTTTGGAATATCTTTTTTTTTTTCTATTTGAAGTCGGTTTTTGTTAAAGCATGTCTATTTTTCGTTGTCAACTTCTATTCAATTTTTATTTATAACATCGACTTGATAAACTACGCGTGAACTCACAAAATACGATCAAGCAAAGCCACATACAAATTTCATATATTTATCAATAAAAACGGTCATTAGGTTTGAGCCCCGTGAGCTCATCTACTAATTCGACGAATCTATAATAGAATAACCCCTCGAGGTTACTAGAGTAGGTAGGAAGAAAAAAAAACGCGTCATTATTCGCTAAAAGCAGTTTAAATTTATATCCATTGAGATCAAGTTCTTAATAAAGTTCACAGACCGATTACAGTCAAAATATTCATACGTTCAGTGATATAAAAAATAAGATATCATAATTCCAATGTAATTGTGATAAGAATACGGAATTTGATTCACGAGTTTCAGAGTAAATGTATATTACTCATCTATACCTACTAGCTGTTACTATAATCGTAAAAGAAAGTAACAGAAGTATTAAACATTAAAGATTTTTAAACATTTGCGCTGGGCCTGTGTTCCATTTTGTCAAATATATTTTTTTTACACACATAAATTCCGTTCAATCAACAATTGATAACATAAGATTCCTTTGTGATCTATCGATACGTTGTTTTCAGTTAAGATTTGTTTTCTTTCAAATTACTATGAGATCGCAAAAAATGTCCCTAAAGCTACTTACTATCTATTTTAAAAATGTTATACCTACATATCGCAATGTAGTCCATGGAAGTGTCAATTGTGTGAATAGAATAGAATAGAAGATATAGAGACAGATAATAGAAAATAGGAAAAAGATGGTACCTATTCTGTACAAGTGCAAAATATGCCCTACTAATGATTATACTCTCTTACGACGTTTGAAAGGCAAACGTGACTAAGCGACAATATTCGATGCGCAAAAAATTTATATTTCTAGGTCTATTAAAATAATTTCAATCCTACAACTAGATTCGTTAAAATATTTTTTTTTTCAGGTATTTCAACTTTAAATTAGTCTACTGTAAAGTTCACGCATTGCCGCTTAGTCACGTTTGCCTTTCAAGCGTCGTTATATACTTAGCAAAATTTATACTTAAGAGACTTTCAAAGTGAAAGTAAATAATCACACTATCATAATATATTTCGGGCTATCTTCTTTATTTCATACCTTTGTAGCAAAGAAACACCATGAAACTTATCATCGCGTGTGGTCCACGACTTATTTTTCATTATATCAATTACCTTCTTTTTACCTTCAATAACAGTGTCAAGTTCACTAATCGCAGTAAATTAAACTATTTTATTCTGCCAACGTATTTTCCCCGTGTTTAACCAACGTGTTGGCTCTTATAACAACAAGTCCTTGTGTCGGATATGGCTTGTTCCAACATTGATATAAGTATCGTTGAGACTACGTGACGCCTTGTCTTGTGGATGTATGAGCTAATCACAAACAATAGGCCACAGTTTAGATAATGCAGACACCGTTAACCTTAAATATGTTGGGGCTGATTTGATTTGTTTGCTGAACAGTTTTCAAAATTGTTTATTATATCAAAGAGTTTACATTGTACGTTCACTATTTAAATTTTTTGGTGGTAAGGTGTTCTCAACTATTTCTTATCCGATAATTAGGTCAAACGTTTTTTACTGGTGGTAGGACCTCTTGTGAGTCCGCACGGGTAGGTACCACCGCCCTGCCTATTTCTGCCGTGAAGCAGTGATGCGTTTCCGTTTGAAGGATGGGGCAGCCGTTGTAACTGTACTGAGACCTTAGAACTTATATCCCAAGGCGGGTGGCGCATTTACGTTGTAGATGTCTATGGGCTCCAGTAACCACTTAACACCAGGTGGGCTGTGAGCTCGTCAACTCAACTAAGCATTAAAAAAAACTTTTGTTTTCCATTTTGAGCTATCGTGATTTGAGCGCTTCATCTGGGGTTAAGCAACTAAATTAATTTAGATAGTAATGATGTGTTATAATATAGAGCAGGAAGTATTTTCTAGCTCTGGGGGCGAACGACATGTTAATCAGTAGGTATAGACATTTTAACACAGTTCCGAGAGACTTTAAATGAAAATATTGTTAAATAAATTCGAGTAGTCGAACTCTTAGATCACCATAACAATGGTAAACAAACAGAGATTCACTGATTTACCTACGTATTATTTATACACATACACAATACTACTTATTTAGTACTATATGATTTTTTATATCACCTTTGAGGTTATTATGCGTGAGCTTATCTATTGTCTATTTATCTAAAGTGTAGGTCGGTATTTATTTTAAATTAATATTCTGCAAATTAATGTATGCATGTAACTTTAATAGCGTGCGAAAAACAGAAGTTTAATTTGAATGTAAATGAGTAATTTACAAGTTTTATATTATATATTAATTTCTGAATTACCTACTTGTTTGTAATGAATATTTATAAACATTAAAACATATAAATTCAGCTGGCGGTGTATATGTATGTACTTCGTGGATTTATATGTGTAGGAGTCATATTGTGCTGGCTTGATTTTGTCCAGTTTATTAGTGATTTTGTTGTACATATATTATAACAAACAAGTTCTTCTTCTTGTTCTTACCCTTATCCCATATTATGTGGGGTAGGTGCAACATGTCGTTTTTTACTTCTTTTCTTTTCCTACCTATGCTGATAGCCTTGAGAAGCTATTTCAGCTTCTCCTTGACGTGTAGGTGAGCTCACGGGGCACAAACCAGGAGTGTTGCTAACACTGGCCCTAGCAAGAGCAGTGCTTCGCAGAATCTACCACCGGATCGGAAACGCGACCCACTGAGAAGATCCAGCGAGAAACTCAATGGACTGTGGCTATGGGTTAATTCACTCGTCGAGCTCTTCGTCGCAAGCGACGGGTTCGGCGAGGACGGTGACTGGAATATGTCGTCATAATATCATGCTGCATCGGGATTTGGCATGAGTTTTACGACTGGCCGCCTACCTGACGTCAATCCTCTTTATATACATTATATATTTTATATATCTCCAGTTTTTTTTTATGATTGAAAGATTACTGGTTGCCTGGAGGTCTTTCCAGTTACACCAGGACATGTGGGCGAGAAAAGGCTCAGCCAGGAGGGGTGGGATTTGCTAACAACTGCCCGAGCGCCTCCAAAGGAGACCTAACAACTCAAGAGCAATTGCTTCGCGAATGAATCTACTAATCTAGGGCGTCGATGGTGACTGGCTCCTGCATGATCAGGATTCGGGGAGTAGTCAGCGGCGGCAACGATAAGGCGATTATCATGACGCATAGCTTTATCGAAGTACCGTTCCGACGCTGATTCGAGGCCCTGGTCGTCGTGTAGGTCAACGTTCCTCACGAACCACGGAGCCCCAACGGCTAACCTGCAAAAGCGGGATTGTAGGAATTGGAGGGTGTCTATGTATGTGCGGGCCGCGTGAGCGAACACCACAGTCGCGTAAGTCATGACGGGCCTTATGCAAGTTTTGTAAAGTGTCATCTTGTTCCGAAGGGACATTTTACTCCGCTTACAGATCATGGGATAGAGTCTGCACAGAATAAATGCGGCACGGTCGCGGACTGTTTTTATATGCGGGCGGAATGTCATGGATGCATCCAGGGTGACACCCAGGTACTTGACTTTCCTGGCCCAGGGTATAGGTTGGCCGAAGAGGGTCATCGGTGGGGTGATATTTCTCCTCCTAATGTGGGAGGAAATAAGCGGTGAGTTTCCTCTTTGAAATAACTGCTGTGCTTTTCGCTGGGTTGAAGTCTATGCGCCATTTTCTGAACCACTCTCCGAGGGTTAGCGCTGCGCTCTGGAGTTTACTCGCGATTAGGGACTTTTTTCTACTTGTAAAGTAGTAGTAAACGGTTGTGATATCTCCAGTTGTACCTACATACGTCCATTGAAACGTTCCATAGGGAGGGAATTTTTATGTTTCTTCTTTTCGTGTTTCTTTTACTTCATTCGTTTTTGGTTCTATGGTTTGTATTTTATTATTATAAACGTTGAAACTAAAATTTAGATTTTCAAATACCAAAAGAAAAAAAAATATCACAATTTATTCGTTTTTCTGGGTTTTTTTTCATGATAATAATATCAAAATAACACCACACAAACAAACAAGTTTTTTTTATTTTTTTTATTGCTAACATGGGTGGACTAGCTCACAGCCCACCTGGTGTTAAGTGGTTACTGGAGCCCATAGACATCCACAACGTAAATGCGCCACCCACCTTGAGATACAAGTTCTAAGGTCTCAAGTAAAGTAACGACGGCTGCCCCACCCTTCAAACCGAAACGCATTACTGCTTCACGGCAGAAATAGGCAGGGCGGTGGTACCCACCCGCGCGGACTCATAAGAGGTCCTACCACCAGTAAAGAGTAATTCGTGAACATATTATGTATGTTAAGTACATAGTATTTAATCGTAATCGCTCGATATTAATGCACCCGTCGCCTTATCTTTTAGGCCACGACGACTTTAAAATGTTTGTATATAAAGTGGAATTATTTTTTATTTTGAAAGTGATATTTTGATAAAATGCTCGCATAGTTACGAGAATACTTTAGAATCAATTGACGCAATTTGAAATGTTGAAATAAATATTATCCAATATAAACTAATAAATTAATTACTTAAATGAATTCCCATTAAAAAAATATTAGGAATGAATATAAAACAGTATGTATGATTAATATTTGAGATCGTTTAGGTTGTCCAGAGATAAGTTAGACATAACAACGTGAACCGCCTACTTTGAAACATGAGACGGCGCCTCAATTGCATTTAATTAACTGCAACCGCATCCTACAGACTGGAAGACACGAATTTTCTATTTTAGAAATAATTAGTAAGAAGTGTTTATTCTAAAACAGTAGAATCTAAATCGCTTTGTAATGTAACTTTTTTGTTTCATTGACTGTACCATTACAACGGTGTTATGAAAGTTTGGGGAGGCTTACGAGGAAAGGAAAGATCTTCCACCGTGCGGGTGATATTGCTCGGTAGACTGACGGTCCGAATGTTTTTTTTTTTTTTTTTTTTTTTTTCCTACCTATGCTGATAGCCTTGAGAGGCTATTTCAGCTTCGCCCTAACGTTAGTAGGTGAGCTCGCGGGGCTCAACCGGAGAGTTGCTAACACTGACCCTAGCAAGAGCAGTGCTTCGCAGAATCTACCACCGGATCGGAAACGCGACCCACTGAGAAGATCCGGCGAGAAACTCAGTGGGCTGTGTCTATGGGTTAGTTCACTCGTCGAACCCTTCGTCGCAAGCGACGGGTTCGACGAGGACGGTGACCGGTGCTTGTGGTGCCTAAAAGCACCGTTAATGGATCAGGAGGATCCGTAATGACGTGCTTTGGGCGACGTCGACGGTTTACCATTCGGTCTACTGGGTCGGGTATGTAATTTCCAGCGGCTACGATGAGAGGGTTCTCATGTCGTGCCGCCTTCTCAAAATGGCGCAGCGATGCCGACTGTAGATACTTACTAAGGGAGTCGAGCTCCAGGTCGTCGTGGAGATCCACATTCCTAAGGAACCAAGGCGCTCCGACGGCTATCCTGCAGAATCGTGATTGAGTCCGAATGTTGTTGTTCGGAACTTGTATATATGCGCTTTATCTTGAAAATGTCGTAAGCGAGATTCAGGCATCTGTCAATTATCTTGCGTTGTATGATGGCTACCCGCCACAAAAGTTTTCAGTGTTTACGCTCTTGAGTCATAGACCTGAAGTCTCAAGGTGGGTTGCGGCACTCACGTTCTGTGGTTATTGGCTCCAGTAATTACTTAATATCTGGTAGGCCAGAGCTCGTCAACCCGTCCATGTTCCAAAAACATCAAAAGGGTATCGAATTGGTTCGAATATTTATATCAAATAAAAATTCAACGAGGATTTAAAATTCACAAAAGTTTGTTGCTTGCGCACTTAGAGGCGGCCAATAATAAGATGCAAGAAATTGACAAAATTTATTATACACTATTATAATTTTTGTTAAATCGACTTTCAGAAAATAAATCATGCATGCAGTATGCATAACGTGACCTTTTTTTTCGTGTCAAAGCGGGACGCCTACGGAATTTCGTATATAAATAAAAACATATGCCTGCAGGGTACGTAGGGGGTAAAATGTAATATTTTAGTGCAAAATAAAAAAATGTGGCCTAAAAAAATGACTTGAAATAATTTATTATAGTATCTTACCCTCACTGAAATCTTAATTTTTACATCAACTTGCCCTTAAATTAATATTTATGATTAATTTCGCAACAAAAAACTACTTTCTACAGCAAAATTAGAGTTACTTTAGTATGTATTTTGTAATACAATAAGGAATTGCAATAAGTAAGTATTCGGTAAGTTTCTAATAAACACATGCACAACAGATATAAATGAAAGCGGGATATTTTTGTTCTCGTTGGGGACAACGAGACGGACAGCCTGAAAGCGGGACAATCCCGCCCAAGGCGCGACGTATGGTCACGTTAAGTATGCACGACATAATATTTTAAAATCAACGTTCTTATTGTTAGCCCATTAGCGGTTTAGATTGTTTGTTCAGTTTTCTTGAAGCTATACAAACAATAATATATTTGAGTCGTCTATTATCAAAGGTGGCAATCTGTGCATTTGGACAAAAAAATGTTATTGATATGTCAATACAGATTGATTTGAATATAATCGTCTCCTTCAAAGAATACGGTTCAAAACCTGCATTAAATGAAGGTTAATAGTTAACCTGTTATTTATCTAAGATGTCGTTCCGAAGAGTTTTGTGACTGCCAATGGAATACAAAGTCAATAATTCGTTTTTTTTATTTACCAATAATTGTCCAAAAGTCAGATTGCCGGCTTTGATAATAGTCGACTCATTTAAGCTTAGTTTAGCAAATTAATATTGTTTTTAAGAACGTATGCATTTTATTCTATTTTTGGTTTCGCGATCGACATTTCATTTACTGTTTTTATTTGATCCAACGCTAATGTCCGTGTTTTTATGTAAGCTATTATTATTATAAAATTTTAGGATAACACATACATTATCTGCACCTGGTAAGAATTATGCGATAATCGCAATGTCCAGTGTATATTATACGATACTAGGAGGCACCCGCGGTTTTGCCTGCGTTAAATTTACAATTTAGATCGAATTAAACACGTTCCGTTTTCTCGGGTTATACGAGTAGAGTTACTTGTATCATTATCTTCCGTTTAAGTCCGTTGGTACGTAAAATCATGAACCAGCGAATACACTGTCATATTTCTGATAGCAAATATACTTAACGTTGTCCGGGTCTAGTCATTTACCACGATAAAAGTTTTCTACGTGTTTTTCTGTACGTTTATTGTTTTATTTTGGTCCTAATGTGATTGATACTTTCAGTTTCAGATGGGAGTAGCCACTGTAATAACTGTTTGAGTAATAAACAGAGAAACTTTCACATTTATAATACATACTATATGTACATTAGATTATAAATACTTGCCCTCGGTACTCGGATTCCTTTCCAAAAAAAAAAATAATTAAAAGATATCGGTATACTCGCATTACCAATGCTCCATTCATTAAACCGAAATAAACCCCTCCCAAGGTAATAAAGATAGCGTGTCATTTTTTAATTTTGCCACAATTAAGTCGCTTTGAATAGCGACCGACTGAGAAGATCCGGTGAGAGGATAACTCAGTAAGCTGTGTCTATGGGTTAGTTCGCTCGGACGGTGACAGGTGCTTGTGGTGCCTGAAAGCACCGAGAGTGGATCCGGGGCGTTCCGACTATATAATCTATACATTTATATATATAGTCTATATCTATTATAGATATGTTTCGGGCGACGGCGGGTTTGAATTGCCACGTCCCCTGGATTGAATATGAATTGTGCGTATTTTAGGTCATCGTTCTCGTCGAACCCGTCGCTTGCGACGAAGGGCTCGGCGAGTAAATTAACCCACAGATACAGCCCACTGATTTTCTCGCCGGATCTTCTCAGTGGGTCTCGGTTCCGATCCGGTGGTAGATTCTGCGAATCACGGTTCTTGCTAGGATTCTTGTTAGCAACCTCATCAGGTTTGAGCCCCGTGAGCTCACTTACTAATTCGGCGAATCTAGAATAACCCCTCGAGGCTACTAGAATAGTAATTATTTATGGTCGGGTCTATTGTAATATGCGAAGGTATCGTCCACCTGACTATTTCTGCCATGAGACAGGCGTGCGTGTCGGTTTTAAGGGTGGGGCACCAGTTAAACAAAACAATTGAGATTTCGACGACACGTACCAAAGTGTCTGACGGCAATCACGTTGTGATTTCATTGGGGTCCGGTATCCACTTAATATCCAGTAGGTCTCGAGCTCGTATATATATCAATGAAAAAAAAAAACAACGTAACCTGTATGAATAGATACTTCGTTTGTCAGAATGTTTGGCATACATAATTATGTAAGTCATAGTCGGCATTTGGCAGAGCAGTCGTGGTCATGTGGAGTCCTTGTTTATTAAAGCCTTGATAGCTGTTCTCCATAGTTCGCAAACTGAGGCTTGGTGCACGCACTCGTCAAGTGGGGTTTTGGTAAGGATTTTAACTTGATCAGTCCAGCGCATTATCTAGATACTTTATTAGGAAATTAGCTATGAACGTGATTAGCAGTACACGTGCAACTGATTAGTGTTTTTAAACACGGAAGTCTATGTTATCGATATAATAAATTACTCGTTTTGCTATCGTGTGCAAATACTAATTGATACGAAACCAATAACACGCGTCATAACTTAACCTACTCGAATAATTTATTCAGATAAATTTCTGAACAGTTAGTTAGCTATGTTTAATTAAGCTGTTATTGTCGGCAATGAATAAATTGTTTCAAAGGTACTTTTATGCGTGGTTCATTTAACACGCTATCATCAAATTAAAATTAATTATTCTAAGAATTTATATGCACTGTTAATTAATATTTTGTTTTTTATTGCTTAGATAGTTGGACGAGCTCACAGCCCACCTGGTGTTAAGTGGTTACTGGAGCCCATAGACATCTAAAACGTAAATGCCGCCACGCACCTTGAGATATGAGTTCTAAGGTCTCACCATAATTTCAACGGCTGCCCCGCCCTTCAAACAGAAACGCCTTTTTATGGTGGAAATGTCTTTTTATTTTAATCTAAAATTTAATATTAGTAGATTTTATATCTGCAGCCTGTTCCCAACACTGCAGCCTGCTAGAATTACGGGTGTTACTTACGACATGTTACCGACCCGCACGGTGATACTATTCAAACTTCCACCCGCCCCACTTTCTCCTGAAAACCATACTAGCCGAACTATTCGAAGAGCTCGACGTAAAACCTAACCCGTGACATCAGCCCACTGAGTTTCTCGCCGGATCTTCTCAGCAGTTCACGATTCTGAACCGGTCTAGATGCATTCGCTGCTTAGCGATGTACTAATATGTCTCTTTCGGAAGCGCTTGGGCATCTGTTAGCGAATGTTAGCAAACGTTAGCAAAACCCTCCTGGTAATGTCCGTCCACCTGTCCTGGTGAAATTGAAAGGACTTAAGAACACAAGCGATGCTTTCTAAAAAAAAATATGCAACCTTTTCTGTTGTGAAGCCATTTACAATTTTGTAAGTTAGCAGAGCGGTTATTGCAACTCGATTGTAACTTCGAGCTTATGGGCTCCTTAATTCAGTACTAGATAAGTCGTGAACTCGTGTTCCGTGTCAAATAAGAAGTACAATAATAATAAATATAAATTTTGGTGATCTTATTTTGCAATATAATAATCAGGTCCTCATTATTAAATTGATTTTGTTGTGTTGTGAAGTTTTATTTGGCGTGTTCTTGTAGGGTTCTACTGGGTGTAAAGTGTATCTATATATATAAAAATGAATTGCTGTTCGTTAGTCTCGCTAAAACTCGAGAACGGCCTGATCGATTTGGCTAATTTTGGTCTTGAATTGTTTGTGGAAGTCCAGAGAAGGTTTAAAAGGTAGATAAATATGAAAATTCTCGGAATTAAATAAAAATAACAATTTTGTTTTTCCTTTGATGTGTCCTCCGTCGGACGGTTCCTTTTGTTTGTTTTAAGTTTATTTTATACAAAAGTTTAGGTATTTTATTTATCGATTGAGGCACTACGAAGTCTGCCGGGTCAGCTGGTACCTAATAAATAAAAAAATTGGTGACCTTAAATTGCAATATAATATCAGGTCCTCATTACTAACTTGATTTTGAAGTTTTATTTTGTGTGTTCATGTACTAGGTGTAAAGTGTATTAAGAATACGAATCTACATTGTGTTTTTAGCGTAAGTTATTGCTGTTCCCTGAAGGCACGAGACACTCAGGCGACAAACTCCTGCCGTTCCGCAAAGGAGCTTTCCACGTGGCGATGAGTGCAGGCGCTCCCATACAACCAGTTGTAGTCTCTAAATACCACTTCTTGGACGACCATCGATTCGGTTCAGGTGAGGGAAATGATTATCTTATAAAAAAAAAAACAGTCGAACGAGTGTAAAAAAGTAGGTACGCTGCTTGTACAGCACTATAATAATATAATATATTTAAAGCAACATAAAACAGCTGACTCGCAAGTTCAACGCCCGCGTAAGTACTCGGTTAATTGAACTAAATTGAAATCGCGAGTTTTGTACGTTTCCGATATCATTGTCATTCAATCAATCATTCTGATATTATCATCATACAATATTTTTTATTGCCCTTGTAGGCAGACGAGCATACGGCCCATGGATATCAGCAATGCCAAGGGCAGAGCCAAACCGCTGCCTACCGTTAAGTACTCTCCATAAGCCTCGTTTGAAGAAGGATATGTCATAGCGCTCGGGAAACACCATATTCAGAATGGATTGGCAGAGCCCGTCTACTACATAACAATTAAACGAAAGTATTTAAAAAAAATATATATTTGTTTCAGGAAATATTATCATAACTATACTTCCTATGATTGAGACCGAAGGTATTCAGAAAGAAGAGATCGATTCTTTGGTAGAGAAGACCCAGTTAAGAATGCAGGAAGAGTTCAGTAAAACGTCGTCGGAGACGTTGCCTCGCACATTGCGCTCGAAGACAAAATGAACATTTTACTGATTAGCAGTAAACATACTTAGATATATTTAGGTTTGTACCTACGCTTTATTTTACGACAGATATTCATAAGTAACTTAATGGTTTCATTAAAAATATTCTTTTTTCATTTAAATAGTATTTGTTGGTAAAATAACACGGCAATTTTCAAACGAGCTAAGAAATCACGTTATTCACACAAACTTTAAATTAAGAGCCGTATTTACTTAGGTACTAAAATAATACGTCACAAAAGTCACGTGGTCATACGTGGCAATATCCGATTTACAAAATAAATATAATTACTCGAGGATGGTTGTGGTATTTACGTTCGCTAACCACTTAACACTAGGTGGGCGGTGAGCTCGCCCAACCATCTAAGCAATAAAAAATAAAATTTATTACGTGACGCATTCCGTAACCACTTTATACTAATTGTGCTGTGACTGCGTTCTTCCTTTCAGGTAACTATGGGAACATGATATGGCTGATACTAAAATGCTGTGATAAAATTGAAAAGTAAGACAATTACTCTAAAGAAATATTAGAAGTAAAATTCGACGTTTAAATGTTAATTATTTATTTTAATAAATATTAAGGGTTAAAATATAATAAAATTCACAAAACCAATAACGATGTGTTTCATTTTTTTATAATTAGCTTACGTAAAAAGTTATATTTTAAAATTCATATTGTTAATCCATTAGGTAGGTATAATATGCACTTCTCATATGTTAAATGGAGCTATGACATTCATTGGTGGTAATATTAAGTGTTTATCGTCCTTATTACTCTGGTATACTTCGATTACAAGTAGTGATCGGATAATCGGGTGCGTAACGTAACATTAAGTAATTTTCGGCTAACGTATCATATTATATTGATTTTAGTACTATCAATTAATTTAAAAAAAATTATATATCTTAAAAAAATATTAATTTGTTTGTACATACAGAAAATACACAAAACAGAATAAATAATCTCGGGATTATGTCGATAAAAAAGCGCTTTTCATAATAAACAACACTTTTTTTTAATCCTGTGGTACTCGTTTACGGATACCAGTTTGGGTATAATACAAAACACCTGAACTTTAGATAAATGTGCATACGAATATAAGTATCATACGTATTTAATAAATCCACTGTGTTTATATTCGTGTATATTAAACGTGCATCGGCTTGAAAGAAAAACAAGGTCATTCCACGAGTCTTATTGCTTTTATTACATACAAATATATTTCTAGACAAAAAACATCAAGATTGATAGAAAGCAATTGTACAGATGTGGTATATATCTATACTTTACAGTTGAGACAGGGATTAAGTAGTCTTTATAAATTTCGTGAGATTTCTGAGTGAGAACATTCATATTATAGAATTAAGTTTCGACTTAAAAGAGCCGGTTTTATGCAGAAACAATAATCCACTTTGATGGTAAGCAATTACTAGATCAATTATAGAGGCAAGTAGAAAGCTAAACAAACATATTATTATATAGATTGGTAATACAAAAAATACCGTTTTTTTTCTATTTTTCGTAATTTGTTTTGGTCAACCATATTAATTTAGGTTTTATTATAGCACACGGAAAAAAATTGTATAAAATGTTTGACTTGAATTCCAAGTTTCGTTCGAATCACAAGAATCACAAGAATATTGCAAAATTATTGAATGAATTTGGCAGATTCACTACAGAAAATATCACTGTCATATTATATAACCTATGTTACCACCACAAAAACTATGGTTTAGGTTTAGGTTAGGTTTATTTAGTTAAGAATATGTTTCATTGAAGCTTTCTCAAGCCTCAAGTTCTCCTTAACCATCTTGAGAAGGTATATATTATTGAAAATTCATATTTTCTTAATTATTATTTTTATAAATTTCGTACACATGCACAAGTACCTAAACTACGAATTTGATAGTTTTTAAGCAGTTCTACAAAATCTGAATATACTCGTACAAAGTTCACTATATATAATATGCTTACAAAAATATATAGAATACTCACAATATGCCTAAACGGTGTTGATTATAACCTATAATATTTAGGAGTTTTAAGAATATCGTGTAAATGTGTATGAAATGTAATGTAACGTGCTATATAAAGAAGTATGGTAATCAGTACGAGTCTTGAGTTCTGATCTAGACATGCGCAGAAGTCCATTTTGGGTCTGTTTGGGGGAACGAAGCAAGGTGGGGAGTGGGGGGGGGGAAGGTTGCACCGTCCACTTTGATGACGTGATTGGATTTTTCCACGTCGCGTCACATGCCGTCAGTTGTGTATCACTGCAGCAAACTACATTTGAACGAAGTTAATTTAATTATAAAAAAATATATTAAAATATGAGTGAACCATTTATTTTAACCCTATATGTACGATGCGCAGACGGCCCGCCATTCTTTTATCGAGAGCTCAAGACTCGTGCCGATTAATATATTATATAAAGTCATACTATTTAAAACCAAAGTATCTTGCACATACAAAATATTGATTATATCATTGAAGTATCAAATAAAATCAATAACATTTTAGCATAATCTTATATATTCAATAACGAATATTTCTATTAGATCAGATTGTTAAACGTAGAGTTTTAAAATAAAATGAATATAAAACTCTACTTACATTATATTTATAATATGCACTAATACATTTTAGGGAAATTTTTGATACCCACTACGAATAAAAATATTTCATAGCAAAAAAAGCGTAATTTTTAAAGCAAAAATGGCACTAATATTTTATATTAAACGACAAAAAGCAATTTATTTTTAATACTTATCATAGGATTTTAAATATATATTAATATTGCAAATAGTTTTTACATCGACTGTTTCTAATTCAGTGTGCTTAGTGCGAGTTTTTTAACGTTCTCGATAGCGTAAAAGTTAACTCAACTTTGTATGGAGTTGGAATAGCGCCCCTAGCCGCAAACATAGGCAAAATTCTAACTTCATACAAATTCGAGCTAACCTTTAGGCTATCGGGAACGATAAAAACTCCCACTAAGCAGACAGGTCGCCTCCTAACGTCATTTTGATTATCACTATATCACTGGATTAATGCGATTGCATATTATTTAAATTATTGCTTTATATAAATAGATGAAAGCGATACTAATTAATTGTCGCTTGTAACTTAATAACTTAGCATTGTATTCAGCCCTTATTTCAGATCATATCATACATTTGTTTTTAGAGTTTCTTAATGTAGTTTTAAGTAGTAATGATAATAATAATACTAAGTAAATAATAATAATACTATTTGACACATAAACAAAAAAAAAACATAAATCATAATCATACAAAATAATATTCATGTCAAAGAATTTATAATATAATATATAAGGTTTACCAGTTTATTAATGTTGGTAATACACTTTGTGAGAACTAAATTACAGATTTATTGCCTTATACTCACTCAGATTAGTTCGAAAAGGCTTTTGAAGAGGAACTTCATGAACTTCTTGAAAGATTTTATTAGCTATTGTCACAGTTAATGTCAAATTTTATAATACATGTTAAACGGTGATTTATAAGGGCAGACACACTTCAACAACTGTTTTTTTTAAATCTTTTTCATCTTACTAATGAAACGTGCATAAGTGGTTTCGTTTTTCTGGAATGCAATATACGAAATCGAAAATTGCTTTAGGATACGGCAGTGTCTAATTAATTGTATTTGCGAGGCAAAATACAAATCTTTGTCTTTGTATGTGTGAAAAATACATTATTGAATACTTCAAATATATAAACATATGAGACATATCATTTATCATGCTTGCAATTTCAAACGGACTTTAAAATCAACTTATTATTGTCTTTTAAATTTATCAAACCATTTAAATGTAACATCATGTTGCTTTTTTTAATGAAAATTGTGTTATTTCAGCCTCCACCGCCTTTTAAAAGTTTCGAGTTTTGCTTTCCGAGCTGACCGACAGTGAAAAAACATGATTCGATGTAATTAGTTCTCTTATAACATATTCATACATATTAAGTTTAATTAAACAAAGCTTATTTCAAAACATCGTCAATAATAGCATCCAAATTGCTTCAAGTATAGTTAATATTAATTTAGTGAAACACTGGATGTTTAGATTTATCAGTCAACTTAAACAAAATACATGATTTGAGATCACTACTATCGCCAATTTAAATTTCTACTATTGCACTGGTTTTTTTTTATAGCAAAACATGGCAACATTCGAAGATTAAAATAATTCTTCCAATTATTAAAGTAACAAAACTAAATAATCAATGGCGCCGATTATAAATTAATCCTTAAAGCTAAGTTCACATTGAATACTGATTTAAGCGAAAAAAATTAATTACTAACAATTAAACAAGCATAAAACTAATAGTAATTATGGCATGTAGTAATAAAATCGTTAAAAGCGAAATTAATTAGCGAATAAAAGGCAGGCAATTCGATTTCAAACTAATTGAAATGTACACTGCTGTTTAGAGAATGATTAAAATTCAGCACGTAATGGAATTAAACGATTACGTAACAATGCATTGTGTGTACGGTTCGAATTTTACTATCAATACTACATGGACCAGTTTTAAATATCGAATGTTCAATAAATATGTTTTGAAAATATATATTTTTTCTATATAGAAATTTGAGCTAAGGATTCGGATATTTTTTTAATCTATGGAAGGCTAGAAAATTGATAATGCCATCTTTTAGGGTAATATATTTGTAGTCAACTATTCCAAAGAAAATTATTTATAAATGCTCGCAAAATATTTGTCAAAAAACTATATCAATTGAGCATATATATTTCTATTTTTTAAGTATGCTTCAGAACAAAGTCGGGTGTTAAGCAAGTGTGTCATTATATCGATATTAATCGATTTAGACAACCATGAAACTATGAGTGTTTACGGTCAGTTTATTTCAATTGATTCGTGATAACATAAATCTGGTGTTTAATTAAGGTAATAATGAACTAGGGTGGCTAAGGATAATAAAAAAAATTAGCTTACACTAAAATACTTGGTTTTCACTATCGAATACGAATATAGAAAAATAATTTTCCAGTTTTCGTATAAACTAGACATGTAGTTAATATTGATGGGTGGTTATAGTCTTATACCTACATTTTTGTTGTCAATCAATAAAAAAATCAATATCAAAGCTTATTCTAAAATACTTTCGGTTAAAATCGTGATATCTTTGCAATTTCTAATACTTCCGAGGTTCCATTAATATTATAATACATTTAAGGTATATATTTAGAATAGATTACGTGACAATTTTTTCTTGAATTCATTGTCGATTTAACAACTACACAATTGTAAAAGTACAAAATACGATATTTAAACTTTATGGCAATATCGATACTTTCACGAGTATCGCACTAAGTATTAGGTAATCGATCCCGAAGAAGCGAAACAATTACATATCAACTTAACACGAATAGAATACAATATTCGTTTGGGAAACTAATTTAAAACAAGAAAATCTCGGGTAAGCCGGCTTGCCTTATACGAGAACGTTAACCCCGGGCGTCAAGTGATTCTTTTAGCAGTCTTACATTGCGGGTAGCTTAATTAATAATTTTTAAATATTAATTTTACTGCATCATTAACTGCTTAAGTAGTCATGGTTCGTGTTGAAGAGTAGGACGGCTGAAGTTCAATAAACAAACTTTAGATTGCTAGAGTGGGTAGGAGATACATAAGCAAAGAGCTTACGGAACATAATGTGAATACTCCTGTTTGTCTTGAGGCATGAATGAGGTCAAAGTCTCAAACGTATTGTTTAACGACTGTCCCCTCCCCTTCAAACTGGATAGCACTACTGCTTCGTAGTAGAAGTAGAATATGACGTTCATTAATTGGTACCTGCCTGCAGGATTTGAACCACATCATTTGACAGGAGAGCACTTGGCGTTTCGCTTAATAGGCCAAGATGATTTCCGTTCCCTGACATTATCATTGGGATTTTTAGCACGTAAGCACGTTAGCACGTAAATACCGCGCAAGCCTAATAATTTGATACGTGGAAAAATATTGACATCGCGCCAATAACGTACTAGTATTTGTGAAAAAAAAAAAAAAACACCCGAATGAGCAGTTTACATGCTCATCTACGAGCCTGTTCCACTTTTGATAGTCCATTTGTCTGTTTTCGGGATCGATTTCCTTAAAAAATAATAATGTATCTTGACATCAGAGGCATAAGGTTCAATATCAGTGATTGCAACTTTTCATATTAGTTTTTAATTCGATACTATCGTTTAAAAAAAAAAAACCGTATGCTTCTGACTTCGAGATAATAAACTATTCGAGTATAATGTCACAAAATAAAACAATAATCACGTTGCTTTCATATCGATTAAAATATCGATATGAAACACGAAATAATACTTGTATGTTGACATATGTGAATTAATATGACTTAGTAGTACCGAATATTGCGGTGATGTTTTGAGATCAATCCGTCGTGGCGAGCGGGTAGTTAGGTGGGAGTGCGCTCAGTACCTATAAAATAAATAAAGTTTGTGTTCAGTACCTACATAAAATCAGTTTGGCCTCGCAAACTTATAATGCAACACTATAGATATTGCTTGTGAAGAAAACGCGACTGCTATTTAAGTGTGTCCGTTACTCAATTATAATAGGTACATTATAAAATATAAAAGTTAAGGTGGCATAGACTTGTTATTACTGTGAGTGGTTATAAGTTTCTGTTTTAAGGTTAATATGATGAATGTAATTCCTTAGCAATTGATCTCATGTCCCGAGTGGTGTCTGTAGTATCCAATAACCACCTAAAATCAGCAATGTGCATGCATATGCATGGCATAACGATCTGTGCAATTAAAGATAATTAACTCACACCAGGCTTAATATTTTTAGTGTATGTTCTATACTGATGGTAGGACCTCTCGTGAGTCCGCACGGATAGGTACCACCACCCTGCCTATTTTGCCGTGATGCAGTAATGCATTTCGGTTTGAAGGGTGGGGCAGCCGTTGTAACTATACTGAGACCTTAGAACTCATATCTCAATGTGGGTGGCGGCATTTACGTTTTAGATATCTATGCGCTCCAGCAACCACTTAATACCAGGTGGGCTGTGAGCTCGTCCACACACCTAAGTATGCAAAAGAAAAAAAAATGAGTCACTGGGCGGAATGGAAAAGGTTTAAGAATTATGCAAATGAATGTTACCTCTTTCGAAAGTTCTTTGTATGCGGCGTCCATCATGTTGCGCACTCGTTCGATCAGCTCGGGCACGTCCCGCATCGTCAGACCTTCGGTGGGTACCGGCTCTAGGCACTGAATTATGACGTGACCTGAAAAACAATTTTACAAGAATTCTTGGCTAATGTCCTCTATTGTTTCTGAAACAGGATGAAATAAAAAAAAATAATAATAATAGAATGCAGCAATGTGTACAGTAAAAAGTTTCATCAGGGAAAATATTAGAAATATATGTTTAAACCCTAAAAGTAACTATAATTTTTTTTTTTTTTTAAACCTGAATGTGAATTCAAGGGTAGATAGATATAAAAAATTAGTTGAAAATTGAAAATTTTTTTTAGAAATTACATTTTAAGTAAAACTTGTATGTTTTGTATGTGGTAAATGTACGTATTTGTTCATTCTGCTTTAGTTCGTAGCATATTATCATTTTTACCTTTATCAAAAATACATTTTCTTCTGTTGATAAAATAGTACGGTGAATATATAACAGGTATAATTGGAACTTGTGCAGCTACTGCAATGTTGAATGCTCCCTTTTTGAATGGTAATAATTTGGTAAAATCCTTATTCCTTGTGCCTTCAGGGAACAACCAGATCTTTGTCTAACAGAATAAAACTGAATTAAAATTTACTGTGTTAAATAACACTTAAACATTAAAATACTTGTTATCATAATTGGGTGGATCATGGATCAGTCATATTCATGTAGACTCATAACAAACTATATTTCAAATAATTATTACTTTTATAAATTTGCAGGTTTTTATTAAATGAAATGAAATTTTTATTTTAGTAGAGTTGTGGTCAAACAATATTTTTTTAGTTCTAAGCAACTTAGTACTCGGTAATGAACACAAGGAAATAAATTTTAGTTTGAACCTATTTTTCCTCTCTTATAAGTTAAAAAATAAATAATGATTAGTAAAAACAGCTAGATACAAATAAATAAAGACATGCTTACTTTATTCTTCACCATGACTTCGGAAGTGATTTCCAACTGTTTGTAGGCATCTTTAGAATTATTTCGGTCTATGAATACAACACCAGCCAAATATGCTGCTAAGCCGAATGGCCAAACATAAAATATCTCTTTCCTTGCAACTGCTGCCACTTTATCGGCAACATGCCAAATATTGAACATTCCTAAAACAGATATAGCTGCATCATAGATACTAAAGATATAAGAAAAAATAATTTGACCAGAGGAACAACAATATGCATTGTAGTGTATTACTTATCGTTATTTAAGTATCAAAAACACTTTCATTTTCATGTGTAAGTATAAAACATTTTTTATTTTCCCATTTTTTGTATTACAGGTAAACGGGATAAAAAATATAAAAATTAGATGTTTAAACGAGTTTTTAGGTATTTTTTTATTAATTTAATAAATGGGCATCATTGTTATTATACCTAAATTGTACTTACTTATAGTAATTGTAATAATCTACTGTTATTTATTAAAACCAAAACATTTTTTTAAAGTGTAAAATAAAGAAAAAAAAATTGGAATTGTAATCAATCTGCTTAGATAATAATATTAGATCCTAATTATTACATTAGAATACATGTGAAAATATAAACTAGGTACAACAAGTAGATAAAAAAAAAATCTTTCAATATAAGGTTGATTTTATAAATTGGACACATAAAAGCACTATGCTCATTGATCACTGCATTGGCACTGAAAACTCTATTTTTGTGACAGTATTACAACCTCATGGTCAAAATTAAACCAAATTAATAAGTACGATATGAATACTCAATTTCTTTAAGTACTCAGGAATGGGGAGCATATACCTCATAATCAAATAGATATAAAATGCAAAAATATATAAACATATACACTAAAATGTGAAATAGCATTTTGTTTCAATATTTACTTGTGAACATTGCTTCTAGCTCAGAAGAAATAAACAATATTAATTGATTTATTACTTACCCAATATGTCAATAGATGATTGATGATTTGAAACTACCACTGCACCTCTGTCGTCTGCAAGGACTTTACCATTTCTTAAATGCCATTTTACTTCTATTATTTTAGTAACATGTTTTACAATTTGAGATGCAAAGCTGAAGCAAATTTAAAGTTTGTTAACATGTATTCCAAAAGTCATTGTGGCCTCAAAGATAAGAGTACCACCTGGAGTATTCATGTCAAGTATCAGTCAACTATATTTTTTTTTAAATGTATTACTGGTGGTAGGACCTCTTGTGAGTCTGCCTGGGTAGATACCACCACCCTGCCTATTTTTGCCGTGAAGCAGTAATGCGTTTCGGTTCGAAGGGTGGGCAGCCGTTGTAACTATACTTGAGACCTTAGAACTTATATCTCAAGGTGGGTGGCGCATTTTACGTTGTAGATGTCTATGGGCTCCAGTAACCACTTAACACCAGGTGGGCTGTGAGCTCGTCCACCCATCTAAGCAATAAAAAAAAAAACTTAAAATTAATAAATAAATAAATAAATTTTAAAAGCTGATTATATTTTTATAATGACCGTTTAGGTTGGTGTGTGATACAAAATGTATTGTATTTTTTTTGTCACTAATTTTGTATACATGAATCTATCATGATTTTCTGAGGTGCAAAAAAAAACATTTATTTTTACTTTTTTTGAAATATTATATCTTGTAAGTCCACGGCAAATTTACAGCGTTATGTATTCATGAAGGAAATACACACATCGTTCAAGACATAAGACTGATTACCTGGGTTGAGTCACAGTTTATTTATTAATGATCATGTAAGACATGACCACTTGTAGGTAGTAAGTACTTACAGAGAATTCTTCACATTTTTGGGATTGAACACAAAAAACGGCAGTAATACTATTGCTGTAAGAGATGTCCAAATGTAAAATATGAGAAATTTGGATTTAAACTTTACGAAGTTAGGCGTTTCCGAAATTAGTTGTTTTACCACATAGGTCATTAGCATTAACACAATTATATAAATTATTTTATCGATCATTTTTGGAACTATTGCATATAAGTAAAGAAATTAGCGCCTACTTGCTTAATATGGAAAACACATTATTATTACAAACAAAGCATTCTAGCACTAACGGATGAAAACAAAACGACAGCCATAGACTACATAGACATACATACATACCACAACCATAGATTATACACTTAATATATTAGAACTGCTAATGTTATGTGATTATCTATGACGATAATTAAACAGATTACACCATAGAGATTACACCGATGATTTTTTGGCGGGAACGCGAGGAGTGAAATTGGCCGTTTTCCAATTACAGCACAAGAGCGCATTATGCGGCATAATGCTCAACTAAGCTTCAGCATAATTCGGCATTGTGCGGCACTGAGTTGCATTATACTCCTTATATCATTAGCTACCTGTCAGTGAAAGTCTCGTCAAAATCGATCCAGCCGTTCCAGAGATTAGCCGGAACAAACAGAAAGACACAGACAAAAATTGTAAAAAATGTTATTTTGGTGTATTCATATATTATGCATGTAGTAAAAAGCGGTTATTTCAATTACAAACAGACACTCCACTTTTATTTATATGTATACATTATGGTTTTCGAATGGGGTTGAGTCCGCTAAAAACGTATTGCACCCCGGGCGCGAGTTAAGATCGCCATCCTACTGTGAGAATCGTGCGAATCGAACGATTCCTCTTTACTTTGAACATTAATCGAGACGCTTCGACTACGCACTTCTCCCAGAATCATCAGCCTCCAACAGTCATCAAACTGAGGGAGTTCGTATAGTCCCTTCTTTATTTCGCCGTAAAATCGTGTTTTATGTAATATTAACACCACCGTTGAAACAATATAAATTTTATTGTTGTAGCGACATAAACAATTCTAAGTAATTATATTACATTAGTTATTAAACACATTATAAACTATTTGTACGTTTTAAATATTTGGCGGTAAAAAGGTCCCGTGGCACAGACTATATTTATTTTCCCACATCTCGTGCGTTCCGGCTTACGCATCATAAAAATGTGCGTTCATAAACGCCACAAAACATTTTTTTCCTACTTCTTCTAGCAAACTCGAGGGGTTGTTCTGGATTAACCGAACTAGTAGGTGAGCTGACGGGGCCTAAACCGGGAGTGTTGTTAACACTGGCCCTAGCAAAAGCAGTGCTTCACAGAATCTACCACCGGATCGGAAACGCGACTCACTGAGAAGGTCCGGCGAGAAACTCAGTGGGCTGTGTCTATGGGTTAATTTACTTGTCGAGCCCTTCGTATCAAGCGACGGGTTCGGCGAGGAAACATACCTGACAACTCATGCTTTATCAACAGCCCGGTGTCATTACCATAAATAAGGATGTTAGTTTATTTTAGAACGTTTTCTGTGTATAGGCTGTTTGCCCGTTCATCGGGTCTCGTTGAATCGAGCTATGAAACGACGACTAATGATCTCATCAAGACTAAAACGTTTTTTTATTATTATGAAATCTGACATTGAAATAAGAGTAATCAGATAAAAATAATTTATTTACATTAGAAAATTGCGACATAGCATCTAAAAGCTAGCAGGACTTAAATCTAATTTAAAACTAATTTTAATTTAAATCTAATTTAAAAAAAACTGCTATTGGTTATCCAACAGGGCTGTAAGCATAATCTGGAGGTAAATCGCTTAAGACTTCCTTGGATAGTTCTTTATAGGCCGCAGTCATTTTTTCGTGTACTTTTTGTATTAAAATAGGTACATCTTCCATAGTTAATCCTTTAGTGGGTATTGGCTCCAAACACTGGATTATTACGTGACCTGAAATTTCAAAATAAAATCTATATAATCAATATAATAGAATTCAAGCTCAATGTTAAACGTAACTAGTTCATAACATTTTTTTTGTATAACGTACAGTGTGATTAATTAAAAATTAGGATCAACATTGGGATTTATCCAGATATAGTATGTACATATGAATGCTCTCGTCACCTAGTTGGTATGATAGGGATACCTTTTTTCCCCTATCTATTCGCTGTAGCCTAAGGGGTTATTGTTCGCCCGGACGGGTAGGTGAGCTCACGGGTTCTGCCCGAGAATTTTTTAGCATTAGCCCTAGCAAGAGCAGTGCTTCGCAGAATCTATCACCGGATCGGAATTGCGTCCCACTAAGAAATCCGGCGAGAAACTCAGTAATCTAAAGTATCCCTTTCCCTCCCAAAGCGCATTAGCACGACAAAGCGTGCATAAATCTAAAACATCGGAGACAAAAGGACAAGTTCTTGAAGGAATTTCACATCAACCGCTTTTATTGTATGTGGATTGTTATGGTTACATTAGCGATTACAGCCAAACATGTAAATTGCTGGTTTATAAGTATACTCTTAGACAGTCAATCTGACAGCAAAATGTAAGCTGGAAATGGTCACAGTTCCATTGAATCTCAGGCTCCATTTACATTTTTGTGTAGCATCTACTTAAAGGTAAGTGTGGCGAACGATTTAAATAATCAAGGGCTTCACAATGACGTAGTGGATTAGCAGGCAAGGGATTGTTCGAATCTGAACCAATTGTGTCTCTTTGGATTGTTTGCTTTAGCAAATTTACGATTTATCCCACTAAGAAGCCTTGACATTATGACACGTACTTACTGGTTGTCTGTCTACAATTTAGACTAGAGGGCTAACCAAATTTATTAACCACTAATAATGGAATGAATAGGTGATTTTGTTGGTGGGTGCCCTTTTAGTTTTTTTTTTCAGTTTGAGATATGGGAGTAATAATATAATTTAAGATTTTCTTGTTTGTTTGCCAGTTTTGTAAATTATCATACGATTTTAATCTACTTCAAATTATAATTTGACGTTAAACAGAATACTAACCTTTATTGAAGATATGCTTCTTGGGATTGATGAAGTAATATGGAGAATAAACCACAGGTATGACAGGAACTTGAGCAGAAACAGCAATGTTAAAGGCTCCTTTTTTAAATGGTAGCAATTTTGTAAAGTTCTTATTTCTGGTGCCTTCAGGGAATAGCCAGATTTTCGTCTGTAAGGAATTATTTTAGACATTACGTTCTTACTTACGGCGTATCATAAGTTATTCCTTTCTAAGGTGTAAGGGTTAATATAATACATAATACATTAAAGTGGGCGTTTTAGCTTGCCGAATTGAGGATGTTAGATTTGTTGCAAATATTTTATGAATTCTTAGAGGTGTATTTAGGGTGGTAATGGTTGTTGAACACGAAAGCAGTGTGTTTGTAATATTCTTCAAAATAAAAAAAATACAGAGGTACCATTTTTTTTAACTAGAAATTCAATAACGAGTTTACTCCACGATTTCACGAGCGATTTCATAGTTCGATCGTGTTGATCCGGAAATAAGTCCTTCGGAACTTTTCGGAAAGTATTATACTTTTTTAGGAATAAAAGCACATGTGTACTTTTCTGTACTGACGACGTATAGGCAAAACTTCGATTATTTGATTCATCTATTTATGACGTGACAGTCTAACTAATAAAGTAACATTCTCATTACTTATTTACTTTTAGAAATGAAATATTTCACTCGTGTAACTTTAACAAAGACGACTTATTCTATAATTTCTCAATTTTCCGATTGCAATTAATCTCAAAATGTTGACTGTTTTGTTTGTGCACAGAAAAGTATGGGTGTATCTCGTTAAAACTTTAAGAGCGGGAGTGGTAGATAAAATCGCGATTGTGGGGTAGTGTAGTGCACCACATTTTTTTTAAATTAAATTATAATTATTATTGAGATGTTTTAGAAAGGGCCGACTTATGAGTCATGACTGGGGGGGATCTGTTAAGATCTATCGCGCACATAATCTGTTGCTCTTAACGAAGTATGTAGGTATCGACAATTCCTTCAATCTATCTACCTGCTACAATTTACTATACAATAAATGCATTACAATAATATTAGTGTCCGTTGTATTTAAAAGTAGAGTCTATAGTTAATACTGACCTTGTTCTTTGTCATAACTTCTGAAGTGACCTGAAGCTGTTTATAAGCTCCCTTGGGATCGTATCTGTCTATAAAGACTACTCCGGCCAAATAGGCAGAAAGACCAAATGGCCAAACGTAAAACAGTTCTTTTTTGGCTATCGCTGAAATTCTATCAGCCACCTCCCATATATTGAACATGCCTGGAAACGAGAAAAGTTAATTAGATCTGATCGGAAGTTCGAACTTTTGTTGATCTGAATTGATACAAAATAATTAATGGCGTTTAGATTAGCGCCGGTTCTTTTTGTTGTATTAAATGCCGTGCAAGAGGAGTATTTATATTTTTTCTAAGTGATCCAATGTACCGATAATGGATACAAAGGAATTTTGGGGAGTTAGAATTTCCCGTAAAGCAGTGTAACCGTAATAGACCAGATAGCGACAGAAGTTTTTATTCCACCAAAGTAAAATTTTGAATTCCACTGCCACAGCCAGTCATATGAGGGGTCTAGGATATCATAACTTAAATAATTAATATCGATCGATATGTATTACATAATTCTTCAGCGTAAATGTAAGATATCCAAAATATTCCTTTGTTTCTTTTCTGGAGCCCGTATAAACTGTTTCAGCAAAAAATACCAAGTCGATTATGACACACACATTATCTATTAGCTATGTGGAGCTATATAATTTACTATGTATATTTATATTTATCGTTATGGCTGATATACTCGTATATGATTATTGGTCTGTTCATAAAATTTTATACTATTTAATAATATTAAAATAGATTTGTACTGCGTTGTATGTTGGGTGAATGTATGTATGCTGAATGAATTCACTCTTTTTTTTTTCAATAAAACAATGCAGTACCACAACACTGTCCACGCCACTGTCTGTTCACTAAGCGAGAATGTCTTAGGCATAGAAATTATTATGCGTTCGGTTTTGGACGACGAGACATTCAGACTTTTCACGTCCGAGATTGTACTCAGGGTACTCACGTGCTGCTAATGGGCTCTGGCAATCACTTAACTCGAATTTTATTTTTACTGGTGGTAGGAGCTATTATGAGTCCACACGGGTAGATACCACCACCCTGCCAATTTCTGCCGTGAAGCAGTAATGCGTTTCGGTTTGAAGGGTGGGGCAGCCGTTGTAACTATACTGAGACCTTAGAATTTATATCTCAGGGTGGGTGGCGCATTTACGTTGTAGATGTCTATGGGCTCCAGTAACCACTTAGCACCAGGTAGGCTGTGAGCTCGTCCACCCATCTAAGCAATAAAAAAAGGGCTAAAAATCCTGCATGTTAAGCCTAAAGTTTTATTTACCTTGCTCTAGTTTCCAGTCTTTTATTTCAACAACGTGAGTGTTGAATCGATAAATATTATTCGTATGAACGTTTAATTACAATAAAATTTGATACCGTCCATGAAATCGAGGACGCGGATGCGGAAATAAATCGTTAAAATAGATAAATGCTTACACCACGGAAATTATAGTTTATTAGTAGAAAAAAAAAACAAACAACAAAAGCACTTTTAATTAGGACTGACTCGGTGGTGCAGTAGTTAGTGGTCCTGACTCTTTTGCCGAGGGTCACATCGGGCAAATATACTTCAGTGTGCTTAGTGCGAGTTTTTTAACGTTCTCGATAGCGTAAAAGTTAACCAAATTTTGTATGCAGTTGGAACAGCGCCACAAACGGCAAACGTAGGCAAACGATCTCGTTCCATACAAATATGAGCTAACTTTTACGCTATCGAGAATGTTAAAAAACTCGCACTAAGCACACTGATAAACGGACTTGTTTACTCTTTATCCGGGTGTTTTTTATCTATATCTGCCATATATATGTCAGTCTCTGGTACCAATAACACGGGGAATCCTAATTAGAGACCAGATGACCGTGCGTTATTTGTTCCCAGTTATTAATTAATTAATTAATTATTATATTATTTACTAGCGACCCGCCCTCGCTTAGCTTCGGAAACTGTAATTTATTATTGATTTTTCCACTATTTAATGGATGTTACTATACATATAAACCTTCTTCTTCAATCACTCTATCTATTAAAAAAACCGCATCAAAATCCGTTGCGTAGTTTTAAAGATTTAAGCATACATAGGGATATAGGGACATAGAAAGCGACTTTGTTTTATACTATGTAGTGATTTGATATCTCGAGTTTGCTAAAATCCCGTACCAACTCTTCCCGATCCGTGGCTGATCAAGAAATTAATACGGGTGTTCTTTGATCACCAACATACTAAGACCGTATTTACTAGCGGTAGCATTTATAAGGTCACACGGGATTACTCGTATATACATTCGGGTTTGATGCGACAACCGTTGGACAAAACAATTAAGGTTTTGATCTCGTGTTCGACATGGGTAAGGCCATTCGCGTCATAGTATCTACGGGTAAGGAACTATTCAACATCGAAGGAATTCTACTACTAAGCTGGTGTAATAAAATCATAGCAATAATAACATCAACAAGGCTACTGAACCAGAGATTATCAGTTTTAAATTTTAGTTCAAGTACGAATTATTACTAGGTTGTAGATAATGATTATCATTAATTTAAATTTAAATCCATAATGGGTCGAATGTTTGCGTGTGTGCGTGTGCGTATTTAAATAATACAAGCTACGTATAGCAAGAACAACTCGTAAATAACAAAATAAATTCTTTTTTTTTTATTGCTTAGATGGGTGGACGAGCTCACAGCCCACCTGGTGTTAAGTGGTTACTGGAGCTCATAGACATCTACAACGTAAATGCGCCACCCACCTTGAGATATAAGTTCTAAGGTTTCAAGTATAGTTACAACGGCTACCCCACCCTTCAAATTGAAAGGCATTACTGCTTCACGGCTGAAATAAGCAGGGCGGTGGTACATACCTGCGCGGACTCCCAAGAGGTCCTACCACCAGCAAAAATTTCTTTTGTAATAACAATAGCTTTATCTTCAACTCGTAACTCGTAATTGTGAAAACGATTTACCTAAAATATCCAATGTGTACTGATGATTTGAAACGACAATTGCACCGCGTTCCTCGGCCAGGATCTCACCGTTTCGCAGCTCCCATTTCAAGTTCATTAATTTTGTTACGTGTTTCAGTATTTTCGCTGCCCACCTTAAAATGATACAACAAGTTTACGGAATTTAATCTTATACTAGTGGACCCGCAGTAGTCGAAAGTCGACTATAATTAATTAATTGAAATTATAAGTTTGAACATTATTATGGTTCTATTGTCAAAGACTTTATTATACTTATATAATAGCAGATTTCACCAAGACTACACTTTAGACAAATATTAACAAAAACAAACAATATTTAACCTATTCTCAATTTGACCATAGACTTTATGCAATAAGAAAAGTTTGACAATAAACAAATAGTATGCTTGCGTGTGTGTGTCAAATACATGGTAGTGTGTGTAATGTTTTCTTTATTGATTTAATGTATCTTTTATGCATTATTTAAAAAAATATTAGCATTGTGCACTTCTTCCCTATACTCTCTATAAGTGTGGAAAATTTCATACTCCTCCGTCCGCGCAATTTTCGTAAAAAGGGATACAAAGTTTTTTCTTCACGTACTAATTTATAGATTAAACTTTGTATTTACAGTTCAACTATCTTAATTAATGTTTTGCTTTGATAACGCCAAGCCTTACCGCCTAAATTTATTTTTGAGTCGTGTTCTTTGTGTAAGTCTTTGAGTTGGGAATTCGGGTTTCTGGGAATTTTATTTGTTTGTTCGTTCTATTGCTTTGGTTATTATAAACACAGTGTGTTTAATTATATGTGACATACGATTACATACTTAGGTTCAAGCTCGCTTAGTTTGTTTAGCTGTCAATGTCAGAGCTTCTTTCAGAGTTCCTATATATAATTTGGTACTAAAGATGTCAACATACTCGTAGCTGTCAAGATTATAAGTCGATAACTGAGTTTATGGGTTTTTTAGAGAGGGATTCTATCTCCTAACAGAGTGTGGTTGGTACATTTTTTTTATTGCTTAGATGGGTGACGAGCTCACAGCCCACCTGATGTTAAGTGGTTACTGGAGCCCATAGACATCTACAACGTAAATGCGCTACCCACCTTGAGATATAAGTTCTAAGATCTTAGTATAGTTTACGGCTGCCCCACTCTTCAAACCGAATTGCATTACTGCTTCACGGCAGAAATAGACGGGGTGGTGGTACCTATTCGTGCGGACTCATATGAGGTCCTACCACTAGTGTAGTACCACATGCAATTGAAACAACGAGAATTTGTAAAATTTTTGCTCAAACGTAATGTGATATAAACCTAATGTAGGCCGATGAAAAACGATAAAAAGATAACGTAAAATTCTAATTAATCGGCTTTACCACCCAATGTCAAAGAAGACATACGCGTAATTTATTTTACCTATTTTTAATTTTACTGGTGGTAGGACCTTTTGTGAGCCCGCACGGGTAGGTACCGCCACCCCGCCTATTTTTTCCGTGAAGCAGTAATGCCTTTCGACTTGAAGGGTGGGGCAGCCGTTGTAACTATACCGAGACCTTAGAAATTACATCTCAAGATGGGTGGCGCATTTACGTTGTAGGTAAATGTCCATGGGCTTCAGTAACCACTTAACACCAGGTGGGCTGTGAGCTCGTCTACCAATCTAAGCAATAAAAAAAAACCGTTTATTCGCCATAATTCCGTATTTATTTATAAACATGTTGGAGGTAGTACTATTTTGAATATCGTGATATTTATTTTGCTTATTTTTACCTCTATTGCTTATAGGAGGATATGGACAAATAAATGATGCTGTTGTAACGGGATAAATATTAATGACTTTTTCACTGCAAGTAATGTAATGCAAATGAAAATCTGTTTAAGCTCATTCGTTGGATGGTGTCTAAATTGAGGTTTTGTGTTTTGTGTGTTCAATGAATTCAACGTAGTCTTGAATTTACAACTTATTTATTAAATTAGCGCATCGAACAATTCATCATCATCATTATCCTGTCCTTCTCCCAGTCACCTGGGGTCGGCGCAACATGTTTTCTCCTTCCATACTCTTCTATCATATACCATTTCTTCGCTCACTCCCCTCCTACCCATATCGTCTTTCACACAATCCATCCATTTCTTCTTAGGTCTACCTCTTCCTCTAAATCGCATCGAACAATTATGAACTATTATAAACCTTATCAATTTTTTTACATATGGTAAAAAACAATTTCAAATAAGCTGTTACGCATTTATAAGTCTTATAAATATTAGTTAATGTACAAGTCATAATTTTGTTAAAAAAAGTACTGTAGAAAAATAATATTTTCAAACAGCACTAAGTTGTTTTACTCTCCAAATTGAAAACTGATTGTAGAATATTTGAATGTCTCTAATATGTATGAATTTGAATTCGTAATGTTATCAAATACAATATCGCGATTAATGTTGTACTGAGCAGGCTTGGATTGTTGCTAATACTTATTAATCATTTTTATCTTAATAACAGTCGCAGTATAAAGAATGAAAAGCGGATGAAAGGCGATTGCATGCAGCAGAGATGCGAATGTTGCGATGGATGTGTGGAGTAACGAGAATGGATAGAATACGGAATGAATATGTTAGAGGAAGTCTGAAAGTGGCACCTGTGACAGAGAAGCTGAGGAGTGCGCGTTTGGGATGGTATGGACATGTGATGAGACGAAATGAAAATGAGGTTGTTAAGAGAGTGTTAAATATGAATGTGGAAGGATTTAGAGGAAGAGGTAGACCTAAGAAGAAATGGATGGATTGTGTGAAAGACGATATGGGTAGGAGGGGCGTGAGCGAAGAAATGGTATATGATAGAAGAGTATGGAAGGAGAAAACATGTTGCGTCGACCCCAGGTGACTGGGAGAAGGACAGGATAATGATAATGATGATGAATGAGTCGCAGTATAACTATTCTCAGCTCACACTATGTTTTTTCAGATGATCTCTTTATAATAAAATGAAAATGGTATATTTAATAAAACATTTAGTAAATGAGACATCTTTTGTTTTATAATATTTTTAGGACATATTTATAATTAAATTTAACATTTAACATCAATTTGTATGCTGGATTAACTTAAATTAGTAATAGTAACCAAAAAATACAATTTACGCTCATAATATGACTCTTAAAATAATTACAAGACAGTCCTACGACTCTGCTGGTTCAACTCTGCATATCTACCTCATCTGACATGATATCATTGTACCACGAGCGTGTTAAAATAACAAATACAGTGTTGTTCACGTGGTGGTAGGTACATATTATCTAAAGCATTGTTTAACGATTAATTACTTGTTGACAGCCATAGAAGGTGGAAAACAAACAAATAAATAGATAAATTACGATAAATGTAATCTATGCTTTTATCTATACGTGTCCTATACTTCTGTGATCTTGTTGTGTTTTGTTTAATTTTTATTTTAACTGGAATTCTAGGGCCATGGCCTTAAATCCGCCTGTGTACAATTATTTTGAGGGCTTAAAGTTTATTTGGTTTAAATGACATTTTTGGAAATTTACAGGAGAGCCATTTAAAGATTAACATTTGGAAAAAAGTATCATCATAACAAAAAAATATTCGGCCATTTCAATGGGGTAAACTTAATTGATATTCAATTTAAAACATTGAATTTTAGATACTAATCTCTATATATAAAAATGAATTGCTGTTCGTTAGTCTCGCTAAAACTCGAGAACGGCTAGACAGATTTGGCTAATTTTGGTCTTGAATTATTTGTGGAAGTCTAGAGAGGGCTTAAAAGGTAGATAAATATGAAAATGCTCGGAATTAAATGAAAATAACATTTTGTTTTCTCTTTGATGTGTCCCCCGTCGGACGAATTCCTTTTGTTTGTTGTAAGTTTATTTTATACAAAAGTTTAGGTCTTTTATTTATCCATTGAGGCACTACGAAGTCTGCCGGGTCATCATCATCATCATCATTTCAGCCTATCGCCGTCCACTGCTGAACATAGGCCTCTCCAATAGATTTCCAGTGCGACCGGTCCATTGCCACCTGCATCCAACGAGACCCAGCGCTTATTACTAGGTCGTCGGTCCATCTAGTAGGTGGCCGTCCCACACTGCGCTTGCCAGTACGTGGTCGCCACTCCAGGATCTTTCTGCCCCATCGACCGTCCTCTCTTCGTGCTATGTGGCCGGCCCATTGCCACTTCAGTTCACTAATTTTACGGGCTATGTCAGCAACCTTCGTTCTTCTACGGATCTCCTCATTTCGGATTCGATCACGTAGAGAAATGCCGAACATAGCATAGCATAGCATATCTGCCGGGTCAGCTAGTACTAAATAAAATGGACTTTTAATTACAAACTTAAATGCCACGTATTAAGCGAAATGTCGCTTAAACCAAATAGCCTTTCATTTCTCGATTTATTTATGTAATTCAGCTAATAAAATTGCAATATTCTATAATATAATTTTATATTATGTTTGACAGTTAAAGTTTAATTAATTCACAAATAAATTTATCGAGATAAATAGCAAACGCACATTTTTCCGTGTTATTATAATAATTTTTTATTTTTTTTTATTTTGTTATTTTGTTTACGTAAAGCTGTGGAACGAAGAATTTGTGTCGGGTTGTTTTAGATGCAAAAAAAAAAACAACACAAAAGCCTTTACTTACTTGGAATTCCTTACATTTTTTGGGCTGAACAGGAAAAGCGGCCATATCACCAATGCCAACAATGAACAAGAGACATAAAATGAAACGAAATAAAAATGATATTTAATTTTATTCGGTTCTCTGTCTGTTATTTTTTTAAATAAATACGCGAATGTGAATAATATTGAGGACATGAACAGCGCGTGCCACATTTCGACCAGTTCGTCTTGTGGTTCGATCAGGACTGTTAGTGTTATTTATTATCCGTCGCGCCTTATCGCACTGATATTGTTTTGTAAAGGATCCTGAGAGTGTGAAGAGAATCATGGCGCATCTGCTTATATATTTTATTATGATCTCTACGCCGCATTCTTAAGCCCCGTGCTTTGATTGTTCATAATTAACTAAATATTTTTGTAGTAACACGTTTATTTTTCTTGATGAACTTTGTCCTTAGTGATAATGCTTCATATGCTGAAGTTCATCCCTTAGGTGTTGAGTGTCACAAATGCTTTGACCTCCCTATAACAAAGGCCCAGATGATGATGGGATTCACTCATCCTTTCGTTTTAGTATTTAACTTTGATGTAAGCAAATAAGATGACGAAGCTACTATCACTATTATTGCAGACGCTTAGTGAATAATTATTTTAGCGTGAACAGGCTGCTGTCGTACAAATACGAGTACCTCCGCCGTGTTCGCTCACGCGGCCCGCACTCACTTGAAATCATTCTAAGTTATTCAATCCCGTTTTTGCAGGATAGCCGTCGGAGCTCCGTGGTTCGTCAGGAACGTCGACCTCCATGACGACCTGGACACGAGAACCCTCTCATCGTGGCCGCCGGTAACTACATTCCCGATCCTGCGGACCGAATGGTAAACAGTCGACGTCGCCCAAAACACGCCATCTTGGATCCTCCCGATCTACTAACAGTGCTTTTAGGTACCCCAAGCACCGGTCATCGTTCTCGTCAAACCCGTCGCTTGCGACGAAGGGCTCGGCAAGTAAATTAACCGACAGACAGAGCCCACTGAGCTTCTCGCCGGATCTTCTCAGTGGGTCGCGTTTACGATCCGCTGGTAGATTCTGCGAAGCACGGCTCTTGCTAAGGTTCGTGTTAGCAACATCATCGGGTTTGAGCCCCGTGAGCTCACCTACTAGCCCGGTGACGCTGACATAGTCTCTTTAGACCATCAGCTTAGGTAGAGAAAAAAAACAAATATCTTCTGCGTTTTAATTTTTTGCATTTTTATTTATTTTGTGTATGGTACAAGCAAACTCATAAAGCAAACTCTGATTCTCTCTCTCTCTCTGCTTAGGTACAACGATAAAGAACGAAATAGACAAAACGATGAACTGCACCTGCGTGTTTTAAACTGCATAGATTCCATTTGCTTCAATTTTTAGATTACGTTTTAGATGTCTATGGGCTCCGGTAACCGCTTAACACCAGGTGGGCCCTGAGCTCGTTCACAGAACTAAGTAAAAAAAAAGTAAGGAAAAACTGCAGAGACCACCAAGTTTCTTCACAAGCCTAGAGGGTTCCAGTACCACCATTATTACGATTTATTCTGAGTTATCTTACATATTTGATTGGGGAATAGACAAAGAGAGCTCCAAATAAAGAGACCGAAAGATGATTTGTTGAAGTTGGACAGAGAAGATGGGCTCAGGATAGATAATTGTTGAATGAACTATATAGTTGTATCGATGAACCCAATCTGAGAAGAAAATTGATTGGTGAAAAAAATCTACTTATTATGTCATGTTATTTAATTCAGTATTAGAGACTATTAGTCAAGAAGTCAATGTCAGTGAATACAGGTTTTATCTATCTGTTTGTCTGTCTGTCTGTCTAACAAATTTGGCTAAATTAAGCTGGAAAATGTTAATACATACTAATGCCAACAAATCATTAATTGCATAATTAACGATCAAAAGTATCGTTCAGAAACTCGTTGTACAAGGTTTGTTATTTTATAATAACAAGGTTAAATCATTGATATTAAAATATTATATGTAATCCATAAAGGCTATTGATTCGCTTAATATTTTAGATAAACGTAAACAGGAAATGTTATTCATGCAAACGGGGTCGAACAATAAACCTGAAACTTAAAATGTGATTTACAATAATGCAACATAATAATAAATAATAATAACGGCGCACAAGGTGACCGACATGTGGAGGGTGGTATCTACAGAAATAATCCCGGTAGTTGTGTCGGTGAATGGTTTGGTCCCTAAAAGCCTCTCAAAACATCTCGCGAGGCTTGGTCTCAACAAAAAGTCGGTGGTGGCCCAAATGCAAAAAGCAGTCTTGCTCGAAAATGCCCGTATAGTTCGCCGGTTTCTCTCCCAATAGTCCCTAACGCTCCGGCCGATTGTTGCCCGCCTCGCCGGAGTGTGTCCTGCCGTCTTCCCAGGCGTGGCAGTGTTTAATACAGAATAATAATAAATAAATATTTACTAACAATCACGCCACTTTAACTGGTGACGCCCGTGATAAGTTCGTAAAGAACTTGTGTTACAGGTACCAGATAACGGATATAAATGTAAGATTTTTATTATACACATACATATATTTAATATACATCCATAACCCTGGAAAATATATTTATATTTATCATACAAATATCTTCCCTTGGCGGGATTCGAACCCGCGACCCCCTTGTGTAGTGACCATGTCACTTACCACTACACCAGACAGCCGTTATAGTATAATAACATAATATAATATAACATAGTAGCTACAATATTTAAAAAAAATGTTTTGATTTCGAGTTCATTTGTATATATAATATTCTTGAGTTCACTATTTGTTAGTCAGAGTTGTACATAATAATATATCTAATAGCTCTTTTTTTTTATTGCTTAGATGGGTGGACGAGCTCACAGCCCACCTGGTGTTTAGTGGTTATTGGAGCCCATAGATATCCACAACGTAAATTTTAATGCGCCACCCACCTGAGATATAAGTTCTAAGGTCTCAAGTATAGTTACAACGGCTGCCCCACCGCAGTGAAACGCATTACTGCTTCACGGCAGGGTGGTGGTACCTACCCGTGAGGACTCACAAGACACCAAAGTTATAAACTTTGAGACTTTGATTAGTTTACATGATATTATTGTGGAAGTTGTTCTTGAACATGTTTCCGTATTTCGTTACGTATTTCCTTATTAAAAAAAAATGTATCCATAACGGCATAGTGGCATCTATTGACATGAGTGTGCCGGCATTATCTTTTAGACCTCGACGTCTTCAATCCTTTGAAATGCATCGTCGAATAAGGCAGCGGTTCTAGGTAGAAAGGATAAAACTTGGACTTGATACGGATGGATGGTCGTCAATCGAAGAATCAGTCGCCTGGATTATGCTCTATTGCCATACTGGACTACTGAGATTAGTTACATTTACTAGGCGATTAAAAAAACAATAATGGACGTGTGTCGGCATATTCAACTCTTAATAATAAAAAAAAAACAAGTTGTTGTTTTAAGGTTCCCGACTCTAATTCACACCATTTATTACGTGTCTATTCGTGGCTGTTATTTCTATGTTATACTAAAACTAGTTGGGTGATTTTATTGTCATATTTGTATGTATAAGCTTTTGATAAAATTCACAAACGAGATAATATTTAATTTAGCCACAGTGACGAAAACTGGAGTTATAGCGGCACTTTTTTTTTACGACCTACAGCAAACATAAGTCCAAGAAGTATTGTCTAGTTTATTTGATATTATTTAGTTACATGTAAAGTAAAATTAAAAAAAAGTATTAGTACAATTACAAAAAGCGTAAATATCCAACAAATCAGTTGAAGAGAGGAACGCGGGTATTTATAAAACAATAAATTTATTAATTAAAGTCGCTTTGATTTAAATAATTAATAGTTTGCTAAAATTTTGATAAAATTGACTTAATACAACGGCGAAAAAATTAACGGTCAATGAACTCGTTTTTGAATCCTTTGCTAAATCCGAATTTAATCAAACAACTTTTTTAACTTTCTTTTATTAAATTAAATATACATATTATAGTATTACACTCTTGTATGTATATTACACACACTATGTATTATATCTTCCTCGTTTCTTATTATACTATTTTTTTACCTATTAAACAATATTAGTATTAATGTAATATAAATGTCTATAAATATTAAATGGTTGTTTTTTTTATAATATAATCTATGTGAGATGTTATTGATAATGTATGTAATATGGATGTAATGTCTGAAATAAATAAATTAATAATGATAATAAAAAGTATCGTTAGGTTTTTTAGTGTTGTTCAAGTTTAGACAAACAACCTAACTCGGTAAATTGGCTTAGGTTTAAGTTTAAATGTAGGCTAATTGCGTTGGCACTTTTCAAAAGAAATTAAATGCGTAACGTATGCCACATTATTTTGAATTCCATAGTTAAAACCAGTGAGGGTAAATCTATTCTAGAATATAATTTGGAACAGTTTTGATTACGTGTAGTACTAGTAGGATAATAAATAATAATATTACGTGGCCATTATCAATGATGTTAGTTTATGATAGCATATGATATCATTGACAGGTGCTATCAACTAACTTTATACATATTAGTTCAAGATAACGAATTCTTTATAAAAAAACGCGTGTAGTATTGACGTCGGTACTGTTTGTTAATGGTTTGGAAAAATGTGCTTTTTTATGATTGAGAGATCACTAGTCGCCCGGAGGCCTTTTCAGTTTCACCAGGACAGGTGGGCGAGCAAGTGCTCAACCAGGAGGGGTGGAATTTGCTAACAGCTACCCTAACGCCTTCAAAGGAGATCTAACAACTCAAGAGAAGCTGCTTTGCGAATGAATCTATTACGACATCGAAATCTCGTCCCGCCGAGAAGATCCGGTGAGAAACTCAGCGGGTTGATGTTTAGGTTAGTTTACACGTCTTTTCCGAGTTACCGGGGTCCCTAAGCCTGCTCTTAGTGTTAGAGCTGAAGGCGTCTAATGCAAGGGTTATTGGATCTGATGGATCCGTAAGGACGTATCTAGGGCATCGACGGTGACTGGCTCCTGCGTGATTAGGATTCGGAGAGTAGTCAGCGGCGGTAACGATAAGGCCATTTTCATGACGCATAGCCTTATCGAAGTACCGTCCGACGCTGACTTTATGTGTTTCCGAATTGATTCGAGGGTCAGGTGGTCGTGTCGACGTTCCTTACGAACTACGGAGCTCCGACCTGCAAAAGCGGGACTGTAGGGATTAGAGGATGTAAGCGTAAGCACGTGTGAAATGTGAACTGTTGATGATTAATTTCTGTTTATTTTCCATGTTGTGCGCACGTTATTAGAGTGCGTGAACAGAAGTAAGTTGTTCATAATTCAATATGTACTCGAGGACAACTTTTTGCCTTCCGAAAATCGTCTCGATAGACTGCAGTTTTTTTTAAATCAAATTACATACATACACACACATAGTACATTCTCTTTCGAATCATTTTTGCAGTTGCCCACATCAATTAATTACTTAATCATTCCATCTATCCCTTAATTATTGTAATCAACCTATTCATGGACAGACCAGTGGCTAGCCTCTGACTATGGATAAGATGACCTTTTAACTTTTTGAAGTCCCGGTTTTCCCATTACCTATAAACCCTAGGGTCGTCAAGTCAACCCAGTGATTTCCAAGCTTACTGGCATTGCTGCGTTGTATCTTCACGGGCGTAGTAATAATTTACTAGTAATTACGTTTCGTCCGACAGCATTAAGGTCTGAAACGTTCCCCTGTGCAAATGAATGTGGCTGAAGAATAGGACATCAGAAGGGACCCGTCCTCATTGATGGTGACCTCTGGCTTCACGTAGGCTGCTCAGGCTACTAAGCTCTTTTCTCACGAATGACTGACAACGAGGAATCCAGCAACCCTAATCTTTTCGTTTTCTAGTTTTTCATTGCATCACATAACAATTTTGAAAGATAATTACATATTGTATTTAAATGCTAACCTGTGAATAAGTTTAATTACCGTTTTTTATCGAGTAGGTAGTATAAAATTTTATTTAAGATATGCTATTTTTATAGAAGGCTTTAATGTTTTTCTTTTTTTTTCTTGCTTCTTCGCTAATAGCCTAAGCGGCTCTTCCGGTTTCTCGTGGACGGGCAGGTGAGCTCATGGGTTCAACCTGAAAAAAATTTGTTAACACTAGCCCTAGCAAGAGCAATTCTTCGCAGAATCTGCTACCGATCGGCATCGCGACCCATTGAGGAGATCCGTCGAGAAACTTAGTTGTGTCTATGTGTATTTTTAATGAGTACTCCTTTGAAGCTATAATAAAGTTAAAATTGAATAGTGCTGTTTTAAGAATTTATTGGGCCCGTGCATTGTCAATACGCGAAATGGGTTTGTAAGTATGCGATTTGATTAATTTATGTTGAAATTGACTTTTGATGTTGAGGTCATTGGACGTATTGTGAGGTTAATGGTTACTACCATCTTTCTTTATGTTGTTGTCGTAATCTATCGTGTATTATCATGCATTGGGGGTACTTATGTATTTTGTTGCAGATTTAGGTAATATTATATGTGTAATAAAATACCACAGTTGTTGCGTGATTTGTTATTATCAATTAATGAAAAGGTAGGTACATGGCGAGCATATTGAAAACCGTCATCACTCGTGAACATGCATCACGTTATTGTGCACTTGATTTCCAGAAGAACCATAGGTGGAAGGGCGTATTTCGAGTCCCCACGGATAAGTACCACCACCCTATTTTTGCAGGCCTGCATTTCGGCTTGAAGGGTGCGAACCTTTTGTAATAAAAGGTTGACATTTAAACCTCATGTCTCAAGGCATGTGGCGGCATGTACATCGTGACGTGTAGAAATCGAAACACAAAGTGGGCTGCGAGCTAGTTCATCCGACAATGTAATAAGAATCAATATGTTTTTTTTTTTATTAAAACATAGTAGCTCGTATTGAACTGGTGACCTTTAACGTGAGAAATATCAATGACATGGTCGAGTCATGAACGTAATATGGATAAAAATAGAATAGTAATGAAAGATCGAAACTTCTATGTTTTGATTTAATAAAGTAAAGGTTAATGGCTAAAAATGGCGATAAAGTTGGCAATTTTTATGGTAGTTATTCCTTCTTTGTACGAGGAGCACTGTTGCTTGAGATGCAGGTTTTATCACCTAGTTCAAGCACAGATGCAAATTATGATTGTGTTTCTACTTCTATATTAACAATAAATAAATTCTTTCACCGTGGAAGTCAATCATGAACTATGTACTTATTATTTCATTAGAAAAATTGGTACCCGCCTGCAGGATTCGAACTCCGTTGCATCGCTAGATACATTAGAGTGGTATGCAAGAAAAAATATTTTAGTTTTATTATTATTTTTATTTTACTCGCAACAAATGTGAAGAGTCAAGATAATTTTCATGCACAAGTTCAAGGTAAACTTACAAACGGTGACACTTGCAATGAAAAAAGTGACAAGTTTATCGCAGCTTTCTTTCGTACAACAAATACTAATTGGATGTAGTGTGTACCTGATTCTCACCGAATAACATTTCTTTTGTTAATACATTTTTACCTGCTTCTTACTGAACAAAAGTTTGTTTGTTAATTAACAAATGCCATGTAACTATCCACCTAATAATGAAACTAACGATCGGTAAATATCACTATCAAATTGAATAGCATTTGTTGCTCAAATGTTAGAATGAATTTATCTTACAAAGTCTACGCGATTTCGGTCAATTTCTGTACTAGAATAGATTAGGGTTTCGTCAAGTTTTTGTCAAACAGAAGCTCATCTATTAGAGTCTGACTCGTGACTCAAATAGTATAGTCTTTGTAAATTCGCGCCCTCGGACACTTTAACCTTTAGGCCACGACGACTTCAAAATTGAAACCTGGAATATCGGGATCTTTAACAGTTTTTTCCTCTACATAATCGTTGGTAGCCTAAGGGGCTATTCCAACTATTCTATTAGCAGTATTTTTCTTTATTGTTTTTGGTAACAATACCTACCAATATTCTTTAAGCTCTAAGTGGAGTTTAACAAAAAACAAAAAATTTAATACACAAAAACAAACGGGCATTATCCCGGAGTATTCACCCCTTTTTTTAAACAATGTTATATAGAATAATAGTCTGTATCACTCTTTTGTCCATTGATAGTTTGCTCGCGCTGGTGATTTGATGCCAAGGACATGCTTAGCACCAGATGGAAGTGGAACTAACTGCCTTAGGCCATATAAGCCTCTAGGAAAAATTTAACAAGTAAAACTAAAATTGCATTTACCGCGTAAAAGAAATTAATGACACACCAATTAGCATTCTTAATTTAATGACTTGGTAATTCGGTTTAATAGTTTTATGTACCACTACTTTTTTTTTTGCCTAAGAGAATATTTTTAAACATGCTCAGAGTATATTATGTTTTTTGTTATTCTGTTTTAGGTTGTGTTGCGTTTTTGTCTATTAACCGAACTGCGAAATACGATTATCCTTTGCTTTTTAGAGATCACGTATACCGCAACTTGAGTGAAAATGGCAGACAAATATTCTACGCTTTGAACATACGTATGTATTTTTAATTGGACTAGATAGGTAAGCTCACAGTCCATATGGTATTGAATTGGTACCTTTACAGATCCTTCGTGTGTCGAAAAGAAAGGCCAGTGCATACGGCGTGCTCAATGTGTAGAGAAGAAAATGTTTTACATTTCTCGGGCGTGCTACCGCAGAGACTTGGTTTGTTGCTATGATGACACAATTAGATTCCCAACGGTCGAAGGACGCACTTCAACCACGGTAGCTGCCACAAAACCTTGAAATAATCAAATTTGAATTGGTTCTAAGTTGAAACGACTATTATTTCAAAACCCTTTATATGTCATATTAATTCTATTGTACACGTGTCGTAGGTAAAAAAAGTAAGTTAATACAGAGCATCGATTGTTTATTGTTTTAATTGCCCTTGTAGGTAGACTAGCATACTGGCCACCTGATGGTGAGCGGTTACCGTCGCCCATGGACCTCAGCAATGCCAGGGGCCAGCCATATCGCTGCCTACCGTTCAAAGTTCGTTTGTGCGGTTTTCCTACTCTTCTAATTGGAACTCAAGACTGCTTTGCTGCGGAAATAGGCAGAATGAAGGTACCCACTCACGCTATCTTACAATTCTCTCGCTATTAATAACCCAGTATCTAATAACGATTTTCATAGTGACTGTGGATAACGCTTTGTTGTCACTGACGAAGTTTCCGGAATCGTTTTAAATCCTATTACGACTAAATAAGATTTTATCAAAAGAGAAATATATAAATAGATTTTCCAGAAGTCCATGGGCGACGGTAACCACTTACCATCAGGTGGGCCGTGTGCTTGTCTGCCTACAAGGGCAACAAAATAAATAGAAGCTACAGTCCAACAGCTTAGCGGTAGCATGGCGGGTGTATCCAAAATCCCTCCTTTATAAAATTAATCGAAGAAACAACACTTAGATTGATTGGGCTCTCACTAATTACCACACAATTGAAATTGTTAACCCCGACAATGTTGCCCTTTTTGCACTGTCCAGAGGAACGCACATGTTTTTCATATTAATCTCGTGTCAACAACAGAAAAAGGATTCGGGCATTAAAAAAAAAAAAGTGCGTGCTACAAAGTACACATGTCAGAAGCGAAACTTTTTTGGCGAACTAATTTGTAAGTCTTGCTTATATTTATATACAAATCTAAAACTTTAGATTTCCGAGACTTAGAGGAAGGGAAAAAGGAAGATATGTTCCCGCCAAAAGTCTGTCAAATGTCAATCTCAAGCCTCAGTGTTGACAGTCACATTATGTTTTGATTTCTAAATTGTAAATGACTAATATCTTGCCAATTGAATTGACTAATTTAATTTCATGCTATTTGATTAATGTTCCAAATTCTTTTCATTTCATTTCAATTCCTATTAACATTTTTCACAAAAAAATTATAAAATATTAGGCTGTATGGTATGATAAATTTGCCTTTCCACTTGGAAAAATACAACAACGACTACTACTGACATTTGACAAGTACTTAATTTCAATAGTAGTTTGATGTCACTTCCGTTGCATACCTGCGTGACGTTCTGTAAATTTTTTACCCCCATGCGCGTAAAGAAGTTTCACTTCAAAATACAAGTTATTCCTATTTATAATTTCATAGCTTTGATTCCTTTGTTTAATCGAAAATATTTTTGAATTGTTATAAAGTCTAAATTTAGTTATTAACATTGAGATTCTTTTCGGGTTACAAAACTCGTGTTTCAATGTCTATGTAAAAAATGAACATAATAAAAAGAACCAGTTAAATTTGTAATTAATAGCAGAAACTTGTATAGCATGTTTTGATGAACAGTTCGTGTACGCACTTCATTTATGCTAAAAAAAAGTTTAAGCTACATGCGTCACTGTTTTTTTTAATACGCTTTTATTAGCTTCATACCTATGTTAATAGTATGTATGTTAGTATGTAACGGAATCTTTGAACATGATTTTGACCCCCTTCAAAACGTCGGATTAACTCGAAATTTGGCATACTTATTAAGGACCGATGACAATTCAATATTTTAAGCAGTTTGATCCGTTATCCTTACTAGGATAATCAGGATTAGCGATTTTTTGTTTTCCTGAGACCCGGAGTGTCGTGTGCCCGGAGTGCTTGAAGTGCGTCAAGACCAAGAAGGGAAACTATCAGGCGCGCCGATCACCTATTTCTTGGATAAGTTACCGACTGATTCAGATTAAATTTTCGGAGAGGGAACCTGAGAATTGCAGGCTATCTCATCCGAGAGAGGCAGCAGTCGCCTGAATTCCTCATTTCCGACCAATTAAGTTACCGACTTAGAATAAACATCAATGACGGCTCAATTTTATTTAGAATCATTGATTTTAATAATAGTTTAATTTTAATAAATAATATTAAAAAAAAAAACTAAAAAAGACGCCTTTATAGAAATTTCAACTAAAAATGATTTTTTTTAAACTAAAAAAATACGCTCATATAGAAAATCCAACTAAAAAATATGTAATAAATTTGTATTAAAAATAGTGTAAGAAAAAATGATTTTATTGTAAAAAAAGCGTGGGGTGCATGATATCAATAGTTATAAATATTTTATGAACAGATATGAGTAGAAGGGTTATTTTGATAATATCCTGAAAAGCACTATTATGCGAATATTCTTCATCCTTAGACTGCTATCGATCAGCCTTGCTTTTATGTAATTTTTTTTTTGTGTCCATAACTTATGACACTTCGTCTAAAATGTTACCAACCTAACAATCCTGTTTTACCCATCCATCAAATCACCTTTTTCATCTTATGTTGATTGATTTGACTGGAAGCATTAAGGCAAGTAGTAGTAGTATTTTAAGTATCCTATAATATTCAGCTTTTCTGCTTCTTGAGTGCCCGGAGTCTGCTGCATTCGAGATTACCATTTGTTATTTATTGTGATATCGCTATTTAAATGCAAGCCGTCGTTTTTTGCAGCAAGTTTTGTAGTCGTCGTGGCCTAAAGGATAAGACGTCCGGTGTATTCGTATGTAGCGATGCACCGGTGTTCGAATCCCGCAGGCGGGTACCAATTTTTCTAAGGAAATACGTACTCAACAAATGTTCACGATTGACTTCCACGGTGAAGGAATAACATCGTGTAATAAAAATCAAACCCGCAAAATTATGATTTGCGTAATCACTGGTGGTAGGACCTCTTGGGAGTCCGCACGGGTAGGTACCACCACCCCGTCTATTTCCGCCGTGAAGCAGTAATGCGTTTTGTTTCGAAGGGTGGGGTAGCCGTTGTAACTATACTGAGACCGTAGAACTTATATCTCGAGATGGGCGGCGCATTTACGTTGTAGATGTCTATGGGCTCCAGTAACTACTTAACACCAGGTGGGCTGTGAGCTCGTCCACTCATCTAAGCAATAAAAAAAAGCGTCAATTAAGCAATTTAAATTTGACCAGTCCTTATTAAATGCGCCTCAAACTATGCGAGTAAGAGTACTAATAGTTGTAGGAAGGAGCCGACTACTTCCAAGTCCAAGGTCGTGTGACCTGTCGTGTTTTTTATCACCTATCTACTACTACCTAGACAGACCGGTGTTCAGTATGAAACAAACAACTGGTGAAGCTCAGTAAGATCGATTGAGACTATCGCTACTTTTTTGTTAAATATCGATCACAAGCCAAGGGCGGATCCAGCTTTGGCGCCAGGAGGGGGCCACATAGTCGTGGGCAAGTTAAGAACTTATAATTTAATTTTGATAACAATAGATAATAAATAAATCAGATAGATATAGATCATCATCATATCATCATCATCATTATCCTGCCCTTCTCCCAGTCACCTGGGGTCGGCGCAACATGTTTTCTCCTTCCATACTCTTCTATCATATACCATTTCTTCGCTCACTCCACTCCTACCCATATCGTCTTTCACACAATCCATCCATTTCTTCTTAGGTCTACCTCTTCCTCTAAATCCTTCCACATTCATAGTTAACACTCTCTTAACAACCTCATTTTCATTCCGTCTCATCACATGTCCATACCATCCCAAACGTGCACTCCTCAGCTTCTCTGTCACAGGTGCCACTTTCAGACTTCCTCTAACATATTCATTCCGTATTCTATCCATTCTCGTTACTCCACACACCCATCGCAACATTCGCATCTCTGCTGCATGCAATCGCCTTTCATCCATAGATATAGATATAGATAATAAATAAATCTGCGGTAGGCAGCGGCTTGGCTCTGCCCCTGGCATTGCTGAAGTCCATGGGCGACGGTAACCACTCACCATCAGGTGGGCCGTATGCTCGTCTGCCTACAAGGGCAATAAAAAAAAAATCATGATGTTCTTCAATTAGTCCAAGTTAGTTTAAGTTCTGGAACTAGCTCGGGGGGGGGGTTCATGACCCCCATGACCCCCCCTGGATCCGCCGTTGCTTGAAGCTACTCACACGATGCCTGATTATATTAAATTAAAGCCTATTTGTATTCCGATATAATATAAAGTACTATACTGTGAAGTATCATCAAAATCTGTCCAGTACTTTTTTTCCGGGATAAAGTAACAAACCTCGTTTTATCCTCAAATAAATGAGAAATTTATTTATAAAATTAGGATTGCCTACAACTTCGTTTAAAGTTCGGACAGATTAATGTGGTGTGTCGTCCTCAGGTTTTTGACAATTGAGATTCTTCTTCTCAGTCGAATACTTCATTGCTGAAGGTCGTGTCCTTGAAAGCCCTTCGTGGCTCTTTGTACCCTCAGCTTCCATTTGCTTCGGTTTTCGGCTTCTCTCAGGGCGTTCGCAACAGAGAGTCCAGTGAGTGCAGTTATCTGATCCGACCAACGGCTTGGTGGCCGGCCGGCGGGTCTTTTCCCTTCTATCTTGCCCACCACAATCAATCTTTCAAGGTTGTCTGGTGGCCGCCGAGCAATGTGACCAAAGTAACCAAGAACCTTCTGGTAGCAAATCGTCGACAGTCTCTTTTCTATACGAGATTACCTCTTTTTTTAAAAAACTTATGTTGGTGTTTTCCCAAACGCGGTAAAGAGATATCGATTTCATGTCTCACGATGTGGTGTTCAAGTTATGATATCTGTTAACCCCGGAAACATTGGACAAACAGATCGGCAGTGAACTCTTCCTATTCGAAATGATGAAAAGAAATCGTCACAACAGACAGTTCTTTAAGACAAAGTTTTGATAGTATTTTTCAATAATTTCCTCTAAATAATAAATGAAGATTAAAAATGAATTCAAAAATATATTTAGTCAAATATAATAGTATATTTATTCAAAGTGGAAACTGGCTGTTAGCCTGTTCCTTTAGTGCATGTTAATATCAATGATGGCCGAATCAATTTGCATACTGTTTTCAATTTTATAATGGAATAAACGGTAAAGCAATATGAAAATGTTTCATTCGTATCTGTTGAGGTATTATGAAAATTTACGTACGTTATATCAAATTTAAAACGCGTTCAAAAATGCATCATCAACATTTTCTATGGAAAATTGTGCTTTAGAACTGTAGGTAGGTATATGTATTTTCTACTTAAATCCAACATGTCTAACTATGTGAAACTCGCTTTATGCAAAAACTGATTAGGAAAGTTAAACGTCCACTTTGATATTTCTCACAGTTAAGTGCAAAATGCATTTTGCTACTACGCCCCACAGTTGTCAAGCAAAAGTTTTGAATTTATTACATTACAGCTACTGATATCTTTATCAAATGTTATGGCAGTGACGTCACCAACCAGAAAGTTACCCCCCGTGGGAAAACAAACTTATTACTAGTTCTGAGACCGAGTTTGCGGCTCCGAACTGAAATGCTATGAAGTATATGAAGATAAATTGATAGGCGAGGAATTGGTTAATATTGATTTGGACAATATCGTAAATTGCATATTGTTTTCTTGTTTGTTTATAATTGTACTGGCTTCTTGGGCTCAGATTTTTATTTTATTTTAAGAAAGAATTAGCTCTAAACGATGAGAGATTTAATTGTAGTACTGTCACTGGCTATTACCACAAATAAAACAAAACTTTGTTGAACCTACTCGTATAGGTGTTAGGTGTTGAAGTCAAAATATCTATTCATTAAATTGGATCTTAGTTTACGTTAAATTCTTTATCTTGTTTGTTTAATATGATGTGTTTTCGGTATGGCACTTTTTCATAAAAATATTAACCAAATTTTTTTTGCGACAAAAAGGCATTATAGGCCATTAGATGTTTCCTTGATGTACATAAAAAACACCAAGTTGATAGAGAGAGCAGAGAAAAACAGATCAAATCGCCTAGACTAGATGGACATATATCTACATCACTGCTCATATCCGGCAGACCTCCCTATCGGAAGGCACCACTTGGAGCAAGACTCAATACTTAGCTCTCTATATCCGGACTGGGTTGTCTGTTTTTTATTTGATGGCTATAGAAACAGAATGATGATTATCTGATAGTTAAGCTTGCCGCCAAAGTGGGTCTTTTTTATTTTTTGTGTACTATTTCTGCTCCATCTTTCACTATAACTTCCAAAACAGAGGCTGAAAGTCGGATGTTTTAATTGGTTCCAATGGAAAAATGCAATAGCTTGTACTGTATTTACAAGAGAAAAGATATATTTGAAATGTTTTTTTTAAACTGAAAATAAAATGTAGAGGCCTCCAGAAAACTACAAAAAAAAACACCTACGATTTTTGCAAAAACTGTATGTACTACTCGTATTATTTGTGAGAATGACAATATAAAAGATACCTATGACTACGAAACTGTAAAGTATTTGAGATGTTGGAAAAAATACAATGAAAATAAATAAAAAAAACGCGGTGGAACCGTAATCCTAGTTTTAATTATTTTATAAAAATGTTAAATTATGGCCAAGGGTCATTTACAACAGGAGCGATTCGTAAAAGAACATTGTAAAGAACAAATTCAAGTTCACAAAATTTAAATTAACTGTTTAAATATTTAAGCAGTCGTCTAAGTGAAATTTCTTGCCATGCAGATCCTAAGTGACGAGGGATAATTGGGCCGCCCATTTAACTATCCGGCTTTATCACTAATAGAACCCCTGATGGCTTTGATTGGCAGTGATTTGATGGATTGATAGGAAATTATATTAGTAAGCATAAATATTATGGTTCACAGAAACTAAAGACTTGAAAAGTTTTTCTGTGTCACCAATGTCTGCTGAGCCTATCTGTTTCTTCCAGTTTCGGTGGGATGGTAAGATAGTCTTTGTACCAAGACCAATGCACTTGATGCTTCTTCAGGTCAGCAGCGATATTTGCAGGCTATTAAGTTTGGTAGCTGCCTATGGGATTGAATAATCACTGATCATTAGAGTTTAATTTTCTTTTATTAGATAGGTATGTCATTGTATTTGTTTTGCCGTGTAATACAATGTGCAATACTTTTAGAAAGGCTTTTTGTAAAAAATTTCGAAATCATTATATTTCATATTTATTTTAATAAAATAACAGTGCAATTTGTTATTGCATATGCAATATTGTAATTAGATTTATTATTGTATATTTCGCTTACAATGTCAGATCAACGACCAACAATGAATTAGAAACTAATTGCTGCATTGAATTAAATCAAAATTAGGGATTAATGGATTAAATCAAAATAAATTTCGTAGTACGTGATTTTAATTTCAAATTCAATTTTATAGTTTCATATGACCTTTGGGACTGAATTTAAAAGCCCATTAACATAATTTGAAAAGCGCTCGTTGCACGTGAGAACGTAACGTGAAATTTCACGAAATACAAAAGCTGCACAAGTGGTGCGAAATTGTACTAGAATGCTATTTATCGTATAAAGTCGTGTTTCGTTACGGAAACGAGAACGTACACACGTGAGAAATTCCCGAGGGCTTGTTGAGCTCCAACTTACTATGCAAAACTGCAAGAATCATTTCTATACGTACACATTCAATTGTTATGTTTATGGCACCTAACTACTTCACTCTACGTGGAAAAAGAGAGTAAATTATGTTTACTAATAAAATAACAAATAGAAATTATGTAATATGTAGTTTATGCATTGTACTCATTGATACGGCTCTAATGAGTTGTATTAGATAACATTACATTATTCTTTTTACTCCTGGTAGGGCGTCTTGTACGCTGGGTGTTTACCACCACCTTGCCTTTTTCTGTAATGAAGCCGTAATGGCTTTCGGTTTTGAAGAGTGGGGTAGCTGTTGTACTAAAAACTGAGACTTGGGATTCATGTCTCAAAGTGGGTGGCGGTATTTACATTGTTGATGTCTATCGGCTCAATTGTTCGGAAAGGTATAACTTGGTCATAATCCTGCGTCAACGATGGTTTGTCTTATCAAGGAGTCACAAAACTACATTTTTGTGAAAAAGGAGTGAATACTTCAGTCAAAGTGTATCAAGAAGATGTTGTGTAATCTCTCAGCAATTTAGAAACATACCGTAGATTTTCCAGCGGAATTTTGCACTTGGTCACAAGGCACGAACTACCCAAGCCTGACTTGAAACCAACGTTTCGGACTTTACAAGAGCTGAAGACTGGGCCATATCTAGCCCAGACCTCAACCCTTTATACTTCTAATTATGGTCAGTTTTAGACGACATGGTCGGCTCTAAGCGACACGGCGACATTGAGTATTTAAAAAAAAAATTAAGCAAGCAGTGGCGAGATTTCCCTTGGAAGCAGTGCGTAAATCCATAGATTCGTGGTCAAACAAACTAAGGTCCATATATAAGCAAAAGGTGGCTATTTCGAATAGAATATATTTTTTGCTGAGACTAATAAATATGCAGGTATAAATTTGTATTGTATTGAAGCTTAGGCTTCAAATTGTGGTCGTGTTCAAACTGATTATAAGCTCTGATCACCGGTAGCACTTTACAAGACCAGTCATCTCAACTAGAGCAAAAAAAAAAGTTTCTCAATAAATGTCTAGTCACCGCACTCATACACAGAAACACAGTTCAGGAAATATTCACTTTGTTCCCACACGGGAAAACACTCGCGGACTATTGGAAAGTAATTTACTTTTACTTCGGCTGATATTTTTTTCTTGTTTCAATTACACAGCTGAAGCGAACGTTTGTTACTGTGAATTTAATTCGCTTCGACCGCCGCCTTTCCCGTGGGCCTTTGACAAGTTAGTTTCAGTTTATTGCCTTGTAGGGTTTATTAGTTGTGCTGATATTGTTGTTGTATGTTATTATGTTACGGGATAGCGGCGTCGCGAATAAAACTGAGTGCTCCAACATGTTTTATGAGCTTTGAACGTAACACCTTATACATATTTGAAATGGAGGATTTATGTAAAACAGGCAGCTTTTACTGTATTATTGATTTTCTCAGGTGGAAATGCTCAGTGAGGCCTGTATTGGTATTTGTTTAATCCTTGTGGATCACAATAACTTTTTTGCGATATTTCAGAATATTATGTATATGTGTGTACTGTTTTATATTAATTCTGTTGAAGTTGGTAATTTTGTTACGAATCGAATTGAAGTAAAGTTGTCGTCAAATTTATTATTTAGCTGTCCGGTTCTGATTTAGAGTAGTCGTGCCCGGGCAGAAGGTTCGCCTCGAGGGAAACCGCTTCCGTGCCCCCGAAAGCGTGTACGACGACCCCTTTTTCTTCTCTTCTAGAATAGCACCTTGTTTATGGTTTTTAAAAATTTACTAAGTGGTTCAATGGAGAGCGAATTGATGGTAATGTGGTAATTTGTGGTCGGGTGCGTTGTGAGTTAGTACGGGTTAATCTATAAACTCACCTATTTCTGCTCCCAAGCGGTCAGGGGTACCGGTTTTTCTCCTTGTTTCTCGCCTTGATGGGTGATGGTTTACGGCCTGCCCCCCGAGGGCTGTTTAGCCGGTGCCTCCGTGAGGGCAGGTTCCCAGAGCCATGGGAACCTGGCTCGTCTCGTCCTTATTCCTAAGGAGGGTCGGCCACGTGACGAACCGAACGGGTACCGCCCAATCGTCGTGCTGGACGAGGCCACTAAGCTCTTCGAGCGCGTCATCGCTAAACGCCTCATCCAGCACCTGGAAAGCGTTGGTCCTGATCTGGCTCCTAACCAATACGGTTTCCGGAGGGGTCGCTCGACCGTGGACGCGGTCTTGCGCGTCCGCCATCTCTCCGACCGTGCGTACTCCGAGAGGGGCGTGTTGTTGGCTGTGTCGATTGACATCGCCAACGCCTTCAACACGATCCCCTGGAGCACGATCGTGGAATCGCTTCAGTTTCACCGCATCCCCAATAGTCTCCGCACCCTGATAGAGGACTACCTCTTAGGGCGGAGCGCGATTTTCCCCGAGAGAAGGGGATGGGGACGAAAAACGGTGTCATGCGGGGTCCCACAGGGGTCGGTACTGGGACCACTCCTGTGGGACATCGGTTTCGACTGGGTCCTCCGCTGTGCTGGCCTGCGTGGCGTCGACTAATAGAATACTACTTTGATAGGAAAGTGCGGTTTTACGACCATCTTGGAAGGGTCTTCTTCTTCCTAGCGTTTTTCTGGTCTAGTGCCAGAGTCCGCTTTCCTACTTAAGCTCTTCTACTTTACCCGGTCTTCGGCATCCTTCTTATTCTCCTCCATATCTTTTACCACATCCGACCAACGTTACTTGGGCCTACGACGGGATCTTGTGTCTGGTAAGTAAAGGTTAGGGCATATAGATGCCAGACTATGTCGGAAATGTATCTGCTGTCTGGGGGCCTGCTTATGGAAGGGTAATAATACTATTAATTCATTTAAGGAATAGTTCTACTGATTTTTTACGTTCCTTGACTCAACAATTCGTAGTATCCACTCAACTAATGTGCGAGTAACCTGTGTCAAGCTTATCTCTATTCCCTTTGTGTTGGTTTATATCTCGTGATTACGTAACCCTGGCGCTGTCATAAAGACAAAAGCGGGCTTACTTTTATCTTTACAACATACGACGTACGAGTTGATCCAAATAAGAGGCAGACCGCTTAATCCAGAATCGTAATGGCAGTACGAACAAACGATGCTAAAGTGCATAATCGAAGTAAGTCAGTTGAATGTCTGAGAGGCTAAATTACAAAGTCTAAGCCTATGACGTCGGAGAAGATAGTTTTTTTTTATTGCCCTTGTAGGCAGCATACGACCATACGAGCATACGGCCCACCTGATGGTGAGTGGTTACCGTCTCCAATGGACTTCAGCAATGCCAGGGGCAGAGCCAAGACGCTGCCGACCTGGAATTGAATACAGAGAAAAATAATGAAGGTTTTTCATTTTAAAAATATTTAAGTGGAGTAAATAAATATACCAAAATACACAATATAAAAAAAACGTAGCAATGGAAATAATATCATTAGTGAAAACAGTGAAGAATAACAAAAATATTAAAATAATTAGTGGTGCCCGTTTAATTGATATACGAGTATTTCAAGTAACATTTTATAATTAATATAATTGAATAATATTTTTAGTATCACAAAAATTATATTCAGAGTTGGCCTTGAGGTGGTATTTTCGTTTTTTTTTTTTCTAAATACCTAATTATAATTCATACAAAACAAGTTTTAAGATAAACCATGGACAAAAAATTTGTTTATACAAGCAAAGAAAACAATAAATGAAACGTGACCGTAATTCCTGTTGGGACATCTCTATCTGTAAACATGTATATTTCTAGCATAATAATATTCATTTATATTCGTGGAAGTCATTCATTAAAATGTGTGAAGTATGTAAGTATTTAGAATAATTGGTTGTTACTGACCTATTGCGAGGCCTTTATTAGGAGGAGTTCTTATAACACGTTTCCTTTGCGACCTGAAAAGCTAGACCGAAAAGTATAACAAAAAAACGACACCAAAAACCGACATTTTTGCAGCGATTTTTGTAGCACTTTCTGATCACCTAAGAAAAATAAACTATTTTATTGACTTAGCTTACCGTTGCTTTTGAGAGTATGTAAATATATTTTATATATTTCAAATAATATATTTAAAATATTTGCTTCACTAATATTCCTGAAAATTTATCTGCAATACCAACTTTCTTTGTATTTATTAAATATTGGAAGATTCGTTTAATTATACTCGAGAGCAATGAATGCGGGTTACCTAAAGAAACCTATTAATCTTGGAAACTAAGAATACCAGCTTCATAAAATAAACGGTGTTTAATAGACAATTAAATAATTCTTAAATTGAGGTATTAAAACTTCTTAGTTACTGCAAGGTTATGTCACAAAAAAAATCAAATTTGAAAAAGGGAGACTTTCGAAAATGGAACTACAAATTTACTGAATTTCATTTTGCTTTTGTTTCTAATCTGTCATTTAAGTGGGTGTATATAAACCATATTGATAGTGTTCAATATAGGTAATGTCACAAAAGGTTGTTTTAAGTGACCCGGATTCATTGCTCTGGAGTGTATTTTATTTATATGGACTCTTTTAAATCTTTACATAATACAAGTAAAAAAAAAAAATTACAAAAAGAATTCCGTTCCAAACTGGGTATTCATAGACATCTCTCTCTTTTTTTTTTTATTCCAATCTGCCCCTGTTCATCTTTCTATCCCGTCTCATGTAACAAGATAATTAAAGCAGAAGGATAATCATTTCAATCAAATTTTACAACAGGCAGTTACATAATAATTAAAAACTGTTACGATTGTAGTAGTATTTGTGCCTGGATATCACAAATGGAGAATTAATTTTGGTTATTAAATTGCATTGTAGTTGTTAACACTTCGGGAATGGTTTTTCCTATCGCACCATCAACGTGCGACAGGTAGTTTTCACAATAAGAATAATAATAATAACTGAGAATAATTTACTCACGGTCATCAGGGCCTAAATACGGATTTCCTGTGTTATCGGTATCAAAGACTGACATACATACTTATATCCGGTTAAATATATACATATCATCATCATCATAGTCGGTCACTCTTGGCAGAGCAGTCATGATAATTTGGAATTATGTTTATTAAAGCCTTGACAGATGTTCTCTATAGTTTGCGGACTGAGGCTTGTCGCTCGTACTCGTTAAGTGGGGTTTTAGTGAGGTCTTTCACGTGATCAGTCCAGCGCATGGGGCTTCGTTCACGAGATCTTTTACCATTGACCCTACCTTGAACAACAAGTTTCTCGATAGACTCTGTTGGCCGTCCAAAATATCGGAGAATCCTGGATTGCTCTGTTGACGACAACCTTTAAGAGATATTAAGTTCTTTTAGGATCGAGGCGTTGGTGGTGATATACATATGTCGGCGGCGGCGCCAGGGATGGCTAAGCGGTAGTTTCCGTCATCACTCGTATTTGGTTGAACTCAGTTTATAAAAAGTCAATAAAACCTTTTGAATAATAATTATTGAAACTCAACACACACAACTTTCACAATGACAGGATAAACCGACAGTTTCGTTGCACATACCGACAGACCGACTGACTGACTGACTGCCAGAGACTCATTGACTGAGACGGACGGAATGACTGTCTGACACGGAATGCCACGACTCTGTCCACGTACCGCCATTTTATACTGTGGCGTTACGGAGTCTACCCTTTATTTTGTGATATTTATCAAAACAACATTTCATCATTTAAAATAATAATCAAAACCACCGTCTTAATATTACTAAAAGTCGTTATCCACGACACATATATAGATAGTAAGCGCCCAGACAAAGAGCAAACAGAGCTGTTCATCACACGAATGTTTGCTCGATGTGGGAATCGAAGCCACGACCCTCGGCGACACAGTCGGGCGCTAACTATTGTATCACCAAGTCAATCAAATAGTGGTTTTTTCATACATCTAACATCCTCATACATCGATGGTCATAGCGGAGTGGTATTTAAATGATATCTGTGTGCTTAGTGCGAGTTTTTTAACGTTCTCGATAGCGTAAAAGTTAGCCCAATTTAGTATGCAGTTGGAACAGCGCACCTAGCGGCAAACGTAGACAAACGATCCCATTCCATACAAATATGAGCTAACTTTTACGCTATCGAGAACGTTAAAATACTCGCACTAGGCACACAGATTTATACTTTACTAGCTGACCCGGCAGACTTCGTAGTGCCTCAATCGATAAATAAAAGACACATCAAGGGGATACATCAAAGGAAAAACAAAATTGTTTGTTTTTATATAATTCCGAGCTTTTTTATATTTTCTCACCTTTTAAGCCTTCCCTGGACTTCCACGAATAATTCAAGACCAAAATTAGCCAAATCGGTCCAGCGGTTCTCGAGTTTTAGCGAGACTAACGAACAGCAATTCATTTTTATTTATAGAGATATAGAAGTATACATATATACTTTATCGTGCAAGCGAAATTCATGCAGGTCTCATTCATTTCATCCTACGTGGAATTTCATAAAAACGTTCCCGTGGAATTCGGTAGTCGTACGTGCTTTCAGCGGGTTTGACTTTAAATATTTCATATGTTATGAGCGGCTCTGTTGAATAACCGACCCGGCGATCCGTGTAATGGATTTTTGTGATTAGTTCGAAATAAGTTTGTTCTTTTAGGTTATTATTAAAACAAACCATTTTAACGCACATATACTCGTTCATTACGCCCTTTTTAATTAACTTAAAATGCTACGGGGAGACAGACTTATGAAAGGAAAAGAGTTTGAGGTTAAATATTGAAAGGTTTCGTCGACATCCTGGCTTATAGTAATTAGCAGTGTTAATTAATTTACTTTGGTTGGTTTGGTCTTTGGTTTTTGCGAGTCGTTATGTCTAAAATTAAAACCACCTTCACGGTTTGTTCTTGCCTTTTAGTACCATACTTTTCATTATAGTATTTCTAACGTTTCGAATAATTAAGAGTTTTCTTGATTATGGACGACCGACTTTTACTTTTTATGTTTAGTCTGTTACTGTATTTCGTATTGACAATACGAAAATGTGGTATAATTTTATGCCTAACATGGGGTTAGTTTATTTAAAGAAATGGAGCATATATAATTTTCTCAATTTTTTATTAGTTATAGTATAACTGAGTTGCCAGTCGCAACCGCCATTCGAGAAGCTGAGGACCGAACGAGATGGAAACAGCTCACGAGACAGGCCTCGGTCAAGTTTCAGGGACACGACTTTCAGCAATGAAGAAAGCGACGAAGAAGAAGAAGAATAGTATAACACTAAGAGCATTGTTTTAATAAAGTTTTCAGGTAAGTTGCTTGTGAAACTAAATGATTTTCGGATACTCTACGAGAGTGCAAATCATTTGAGTGAAAAGGTGATGACGTTTTAGAAAAAACAATAAAAAAAAAGCTTAAACATAAAAATATCTCGCTGCCTTCATTCCGCAAAGCAAATTCGATTCTGTTCAAATTTGTTTAGGGCGAGTGGTCGTGTCTGATAAAGGAGTGAACAGAGCTATTCTCACTCTCGTTAAACCACTCTCTGGTTTATTTAGTGGCTTGAAAAGACTTGAAATCGACTCAGATATTGAATAATTTAACCGGAAAATTATTTTATTTGAGCGACAAAGAGTGTTTTGCGTTTGACATTCACTCAATAATGTGATGATAGTTAAGACAGATGATTACCGTAGAATTGTATCTATTTATTTATTATTAAGATTGTATCACTAAAAATTAATATAAACATAGTCTTATAATAGAGAAACCTGAACTTTCCGTAGTCACTGCCTTTACGAAGCATTCCTGTGGTAAAGGTTAGAAAGGACAGCCATTTCGAAATGAAATTGGGCCTTCATCGTCATGTGCTGGCATTTGTCTGAGATCTCGTGTAGGTTCCAGCGAACACATAAAACTAGGTGTGTGGGTTTCACTGGTGGTAGGACCTCTTGGGAGTCTGCACGGGTAGGTACCACCACCCCGCCTATTTCCGCCGTGAAGCAGTAATGCGTTTCGGTTCGAAGGGTGGGGTAGCCGTTGTAACTATACTGAGACCTTAGAACTTATATCTCGAGGTGGGTGGCGCATTTACGTTGTAGATGTCTATGGGCTCCAGTAACCACTTAACACCAGGTGGGCTGTGAGCTCGTCCACCCATCTAAGCAATAAAAAATAAAAAAAAAACCGAACTCTTGACTTACGCGCTCCATATATATAATAGTTGTATATCGCTTCAATGAAGTCGGATAATATGTGCCCGACCGCAAATAACTCGAAAAAACAAACATGCAAACATATTCTTATTATTCTAGAGATAAATATCGCCAGTTTAGCAATATACGCATTAGACACTTGCTAATTAAGGGCAATAGATCACTTGTGTTTGTTATGAAACGTTTATTGTAAAAACATGTTTATATTTATGGATCAAATGTATTGATTTAATGATTAAATGATGTGCCCCCTTCTTGTCGGCTTACGTAAATTAATAAATGTTTACTAGCTGGTCCGGCATACGTTGTTTTGCCATATAAATGATTTCTAGGAAAGATAAATAATCTAGATACCGACTGCAGCGCCATCTGCCGGGCTGATTTGTAAATCTAAACCATTCTCGAATCCACAGAAAATTTCATTAAAATCGGTCCATCCGTTTAGGAGGAGTTCAGTGACAAACACACGCACAGAAGAAATATATATATTAAGATAACCAATGAAACATTATTAAAGTGCGCAGATATTGAATAAAGAAACGATACTAAAATTCAGTTCGGTAAAATTAAGAAAAACTGATTTATTGCATTGCTGATTTTTCTGAGCGAAAACGTAACGGTTTGAATTTCTAGAATTCTAATTATATAATATTTACCGAATTTGCTGATAATATCCAAACGAGTTATGTTTTTGTGCTTATAATAGTCAAGCGGTTGTTGATGCTTAAGAAAGGATTCCGAATTTCCTTGACGCCGGATAATTCACAGAAAGTAGCC